>NC_141696.1:995699201-996992201 GCF_964263255.1 Lissotriton vulgaris | reverse complement strand
AATGCAACTGAGTGCTAAATGCAATGTTCTTTTTTCTAAAATTGTTGTTTCTGGCTGGGAGGGTCCAGTATTGCTGGGCTCTCTTTTCCCCAAGTATTTGATGATGAATATTCATTTTTCACCTAAATGCAGCTAAAGGTTTTCTAGTCTCAATGGCTGTTCACTCAGTGTGGCTTCCTCGTATCTCATTTTTTCATTTACAAGAGCATTAGTGTTGACAACTCAAATGTAGCTTGCCGGGTCCTCAACATACACAACATCATATCTCGGTGCACATGGAGGACGCAGAAATGGATTGATAAAGTGCTCAGATACATTATCTGTTTCCTTATTAGTACAAGTATCAAGTGTAAAGCGTCATCCCACTGTGCCAATTTCACACATTCATCAACCAATGTTTAGTCATATAGTAGAACTTAAATAAAATGCATACTTCACAGGCAACACAGCATCGACAACAGGGGTATAGCTATAGAGGTACAGCCAGTGCAGTGGTACCTGGGCCCACCTCAATATCTGCTTTTCTTTTAATACATAACTAGTGGGATGGGTACACCAGGGCCAATGGTAGCCTTGCTACACCCCTGTTCAACCAGCAATAACAGTAACAAAGTTATTAGCACACAAACAACAGCCAATTAACAAGTGTTCATGACATGTACTATGGTGCAGTATTGCGTCTGGTTGCATGAAGCATTCCACAGCTTTTGTAGTCCAGTTTCAACATGTACACTGCCTACTCCTTATTTTTTGTTAAGTACTGCTTGTCGTTTTTCAAAGGAAACAGTTTCTTCTAGCAGAGCATTACATTTCCTCTTGGCACTTGATCAATTGCTATGGTCTGGCTTGACAGGCAGCAGCTGTAGCCAGACAATTGAGTACCACTAGAACACGGTTCAGGCACGGCCCACATGTAGGAAACCAAGAGTACATGTTTTGATTGGGCAGAAGTTGTGTACTTTCACAAAAAAAGGGCTTGCCCTCCACCTGTGATCATTTTGCTTACTTATCCAGTTGGCTGAGCTTGAATTTACACAGGCACACACATGACATGGTAATGCTGTAAAAATGTCTTAGACAACCAGATAGTTCATGGTGTTTGTCTTTATCTGGCAGCAGCACAGATGGGAGGAGAGCAGTCATTACATGGAGTTTTAAAAATGGTCTGACTGTCAACTGTCGTCTTACCTTTTAACCTACAGCTACAATATTCTACAGTTCTTGGCTTCCACGCAAATAAGTATATGCTATTTACTTGTTATGCTTCAAATGAACATACTTATACAAACTACAGGAGTAAACCCTTCAACCGCGTTGGGATTGGAGTAGAGAGTATGTAAGTAACATATGGTATCCCAACTGGTATAATTTAAAGACAGTTAGTTATAATCATTATTGTCACTTGCGTCACTACCGTGCCTTTCACTCACTCGCACTGAGCACCAAGTACAATTTGGGTTACCTACAATTGTCTTACATTGCTCCTTGCAGTGCTGTAATAACTGCAAAATTATCCTGCTTATTGTTTTCTTCCCTTTTTTCATATTCCTTTAATAAATATGATGCCACGAGCACATATGTGAAAAACCAAAGAGAGTCTCCTTATCTCCTTGTGATAATGCTATATACATATCTTAACTAACTGTCTTTAAATTAAACCAGTTGGGATACCATATGTTACTTTCAAATGAACATACAACATTCCTTCTCAGCCAGATCCACTGGTATTGCCAATGCTTGTTTTATTTATGCTAGGAGACTGTACTTCAGTATTCTGACATGAGGTCAATTCACATCAAAAAACAAATCAGTGGAGGAATCAGAGAGTAATACGAATCTTTGGTTCAATGAGTTAGATAAACCTACCAGAGGCAAGGCAATATATACTTCCAAGCAATCAAAACAAGGTACGCCAACCACTATATATGGGACAAGCCAAAAAATACTAAATGTATAGTTGTGCTGATTGGCACCTGAAAAGCTGTGGCCAGTATCATATTTAACTTGGCTGTTTATGGTATACATCTCAGCTCTTTTTCTCTTCCTCTTCTCTTTTGGCCACAGTCCCAAGATGCCCTTTGTGGGCAGCTTTAGGCTTTATGAGATTAATTAATATAACATAACACTTTGGCCTTGATTGTGCGTGCTCCAAAATAGTTCCAGAATGTTAGAATTGGGGGTCTCTGGTTGGCGCAAGTATGCACTTGTGACAAGCAGGGACCCTCTCCTCTAAGTCAGGGCGAAGGATGACCCCTTAGAATTACCCTTGCTCACCCTCTAGGTGCGTGGTGTGAGCAGCCAAGGCTATTCTTCAGGCGTTAGTTAGTTAAGCATTTGTAATCACACACACAGTAAAATACACCAATCCCCCCACAAATGGACACCAGGCTGTGAGTATATAAAAATACGCTTCTTTATGTAAAATATATATATCTCTTAGGTCAGACTTATCACAAGACCAAATAACTTTTTGGTTGCACCACAGGTTGAAAACAGGTACTCTTCTTAGTTTCAGTAAAAAACAATGGAGAGTTCTTTGGTAATTTGCTTCTACTGCGGGTTGCTTAACTCCAATGTTCCCACAATAGTTCTGTTACGCTTTATCTCTCTTGGGGGTTTAAAATCCACAGTTCTCTCAGTGTTCTTGCCTCTCAAAAGGAAGCCTCTCTCTCTTCTGGGGCTTTGGGACTCTCCCCGGGCCTTCGGCGTGCCTTGCAGCGCCTCTCCTGCCTTCAAGGGTGAAACTGACTCGGCCCCTACCAACTCTCACGCATCGGGCGTGAGCACTCCTGTGCCGGTCCCGGCCCTTCAAGGGTGAAACTGACTCGGCCCCTACCAACTCTCACACATCGGGCGTGAGCACGCCTGTGCCGGCCCCGGCTCTTCCTCTCGGCTCGAGGACAGAGTCAGCTGCGGGCCGGCCCAGCGGTGCGGGGGGGACTCGGGAGACAGCGCGGCAGGTAAGAGCAAGCTCGGGGGCCCTGACGGGGAGTACTGATGGAGCACACAGCTCTACTCACCCGTGGGGGCTCCGGGCACCCGGAGGCTTCCCTGCGCAGCTCCCAGGCAGGGAGCGAGGACGGGGAAAGAAGGTGTTGCAGGCCCCGGGCCCGGTGGTGATTTAATGCGCACTTCTTCTTTGGCAAGAGTCGGCACAGGCTTGTGCGACTCCAATGATGGGGGCACTCTCGGATCTTGACGCCAGCGGGCATATGCAGGCAGGCAGGCGCGGCCCGCGACCCTTGGCACAACGGTGCGGGGGTCTCCTCAGCGGGGGCGGCGCGGCCTGGCAAAACCTCGGGGATTGCGAAGCGGGGTCACAGGGCACGGACTGTGCAGCTGTCGACCCGGCGTGGATCACAATCCACAAAGGAAATTCCGGCGGGAGGGGTGAGGGCGCTTCAAGGCACTCCAGTAGCAGGCAAGGGGCAGAGGAGCAGGAAGCCAAGCCTGGGGGCAGAGAGCGACTCCGGTCGGAGCGAGGCTCTCACAGGGCAGAGGCTGGCAAGCTCCCGAGTGCCACAGCCCTAGGAGGGGGCGATGAGGGGCGCAGTCTGGCTCCAGCAGGAAAGCACACACGGCTCGGAAGTCAAGACGAGCAAAAGCACCAAGAACCCACTAGTCCTGGGGTTCAGGTCAGGGGGCAAGCTCAATCAAGCCCTTGGAGAATGTTTAGAGCACAAAGCAGCAAAGTCTTTAAAGCAAGTCTTCTCCTCTCCTTTCTCAGCAAGGCAAGCAGCAGGCCAGTCCTTCCAGCGTCTCTTCTCCTTCTAGTCGGGTAGAGGTCCTTTGTGGTAAAACAGGATTCTAATTTACAAGGAGCAGGGCTCCTACTTTTATACTGCATTTCTTTTGTTCTGACAGGCCAGGGGGGCCTTTGCATAGCCACTTTCAGTCTCTGAGTACTTTGTTGGGTGCAATCTGGCTTCTGCTTTCAGTGTGAGGGGCAGGCACATCAGACGCTCCACAGGAGGTGGAGCCAGCATTGTGGTGGCAGAGCACAGCCAGATTAAGAGTCAAGGGCCACTCCTACCTCCCACTAAGGTGTAATCCCTGCATTCACCACCTGTCATCCCCCAGCCCTGTCACTCACACAACCCAGACAGTCAGATACACATACTGCAGAGGCGGGCTGAAATGGTTAGGCAAGCAAATGCTATCTTTCTAAAAGTAGCATTTGCAAACACAGGATATTAAAACAAACTTTACTAAAAGAAGTATTTTATTATTCTGAGTTCAGGCATACTAAGCATTATTTTCTACCATGCTCCCTGAGCCTGCTGGGATTATAGAGTGTAATAATTCCAGCAGCCCATCTGGCCTAAAAGGGAGCAGGTAGCCTTACAATAGTGAAAACGAATTTGGCTGTAATTCACTATTAGGACATGCCACACTCATCAGAGCATGTCCTACCTTACACTTACAATGCACCCTGCCCTAGGGCCTACCATAGGGGTGACTAATATGAAGTTAAGGGAAGGTTTAGGGGCTGGCAAGTGTGTGCACTTGCCCAGCCAGCATGACAGTACCAGACTGCACGCAGGTTCTGCAATGGCAGACCCTAGACACATTTTACAAGGCTGCTTCTGTGGGTGGCGCAACCAGCGCTGCAGGCCCACTAGCAGTATGGGTACTTACAAGCCCTGGCACTCCTGGTGCCCTTTACTGGGGACTGACAGTAAATCCAATGAACCAATCAGGAACATCAATCACCGTTACACTTTATACAGGGAGAGCATATGCACTTTAGCACTGGTCAGCAGTGGTAAAGTGCCCAGAGTCATTAAACCAACAAAAACAGGTCAGAGAGAGTATTGGAGGAAGGCAAAAAGTTTAGGGATGACCCTGCCAAGAGGCCCAGGTCCAACACAGAATAATTCCCCTCACCGGAATTATCCTTAGTGGAGATCCCAGTAATTCAAGAGCTTCCATAACAAAGAGTTTTATACATTTATGGGGTTTAATATGCAGGATTAGATGTTTCTGTAAGTTTTTCTTTTGGTGTTTTATAGAGAGATTTCCACTACTGTGAGCAGCCAAAATCTCCATGTGAATCATCACAACTCATACTTCCGATGGTCAAATGTAACTATTATTTCTGGAGTCATTGGAATTAATGGACCTCTTGTAATCAAGGACTCTAGCATTTATTCATGCAATCTCGCTACTTTTGATAGCACTACCAATCCATTTTTGCTACATTAGACTATGAATTTGACTTGAAGAACAAGAATTGGCTCAACTTTAGAACTGGCTCATCTTTAAGTACAAAATAACCTAGGCCCTTATTTTATTGTCCCAAAAGCAAGTTGTAGAATGAAGGACTTCCATATTAATAAATATTGTGGTTGGTTATCCAACCTAATTAGAGCCAATCCTAAAACATTTTCAGAGACTGATGAATATTGACTGAATTATTCAAACATTTCTTGGACATTGACTTGGTTCTCCTATTCAGTGCACTAAGCCAGTGGTGCTTAACCTTTCAACTTCTATGGACCCCAATTAAACTATTACTGGAACCTGGGGACCCTCACTGAAAAACAATTGGAATCTGGCGCCACCATGATGAGGTCTAGCAAAAAATGTGAAGGCAAATATTTTAATCTATTGAATGAGCAGTGAAATAAGTTACAGTATTGCATAATATTGAAATTCAAGGTTTTTTGGGTCAAAGTGAAATGTGATGATGCAGCTCATCTTGGTATTTGTTATTTCCTAAATCTCCGTGTTGAGAAATCTTCTTGAATGAACAAAAGTGTCCAAAAACCAATTTGTTTTTATTTAGCACTGTAAACGGATCAATCCACAAAAAACAGTCTGTGAGCACCGCATGGGGACATCAAGTAAGTGGAAAATGTGGGTGGCATGCAGTACATGAAAAATAAACATTGGCAGAAGTAAATCCTGCATTGAGAGTCTGAAAATGTTTCAAAATAGTGGAAAGTCCTTGAAGCAGTGGTGAGGAGACGACCTCACCACGAGGAACAGAGGTGAATACCGTGTTAACAGTAGAAGCTGCAGTAAAAATATGTTGTTGAAAATGTTGCACCAACAGAGGGACCAGCAGTGACAATATAATGTCACCAGTGGGAGGAAAGGTGGCAGTATGGTGTATTAAAGAGAGAAGAGGAGGAAATATAGCATAGTCGGGGTAAGCAGCAGTGAAAATTGAATGCCATCAGATGGTGCAGTGGTGACAATACAGGGTCCTCCTATGGTGCACCTGTGAATGTACAACAGTATCAGAGGATGCAGCTGTGACAATACCGTATTGTCAGAGTGAGCAGCGGTGTCAAAAAGAGAGAATACGTTCTTATTTGGGAATTGTTTTCCGTACAGTTTAAAATGCACAACACAGGCGTTCTCTTATGACGCAGTAACGCCTGCGTTAGCCCTACCCCCCACGTTAGTTGCATGGCCATTTATAAGACGTGAAAGAGTTTCGGAGGCATACTTTTAAAAAATACTTCTTTGGCCTAGGACATGTTAAGAAGAGCACTTAGGAAAAGCAATGTTTCTTAAGGAACTTCCTTGCGTGACTTGGGGTCTTAAACAGCAGATATATTTTTGAGTTTAAACTTTTAGAACACGAGCACTATGTATCAGAACAAATAGGAATCAGGATACCTTGACACAGAAGAGGCAACACAGAGTGATTTATGCAAAAAGAAAATAGCTTGTAAATATAAGATATAGGCGAAGTGGTTTCTGTATCTGTGTTCCTATTACATAGTTAGTTAGAGCCCATTCACCCAGAGGGGTTTGAAAAAGTGATAGCTAAGGGCGTTATATCATGTAATATAATATATTCTATGCTATACACGAGCCATTTTAAAAGTTTAAATCCTTTGTAAATTTACATTGTCTTGCAAAATATGAAATATTTATTATATGTTATCATTAAAATAAGCATGCATTATCTCATCAGATTCTCCTCGAAAAATGTAAAAAAATGCACACTAATGACGTAGTTCCTAAACTAAGACTAATTGAACTCTTTTGTAACATCTTGCAGGCTTTCACCAGCTGGAATTCTAATAGCCCAAACTCACAGAGGCATTTTATAGTACATAAAGTAGTACTCCTCTATTACTGTTTCAGGGACTGCACCATGCCTTTGTGATTTGGTTATAAAACATTTCGAATGGAAATTAAATTGGAATATTCAGGAACGCTTCATATACAAGTAGCATAAATAGAGAGGACCGTGCCTGCTTCCCACTTATACTAATCAGGAGCTGGATATTGCATGGCCAGTTTACAAAGGCATGTGGGAATACAAGAAACAGTATTCTTGTGGTTAACACCTGCAATGCTCCTGAATACTTTTGTGAGTCTTTGAAATATGGTTCTACTCAAAGCATATGTCTGTGGTCTTGCTGCAGAGGTACTGCGGAGTACTTGACGTCTGCATCTCATTTGATAACAGACCTCACTCAGGGGCTGCGGTTCTTAAAGGCTCAGTCTGACCCTTGTAATATTAAACCGACCTGCTATAAAAAGAGAGGTGGCAAACGGAAGTTCCTGTGAGTAAACACCCTCTCCTGGAGCAATCTATTTCCTGACGCGAGGAGACTCCGTTGCTAATCCTCGTTAGATGAGATTTCCGGATGCAGTTGAACCTCTGTAATCCGCGCCAGTCTAGGTCACTGCAAGGTTCTTTCTCCTTTTGGTTCACTGAGTTATAATGATCCCAGGCAGAGGCTGTTCATTTAACGGCGACCACATGTTAAAAAAAAAAAAACATGGCGTCTTCTTCAAAGGCTGGGGGTGGGGTGAAGGAGTTCATCCATGCTGTGGAGACATTCCTTTAAGTGCGCTGCTGCTTTTAAGATATTACCGTGGCTGTTTCCATAGTCATTTATCGCTCATTTATCACTTTTTTGTTTCCTTGTTTGTTGATGAGAAGCAACATCTAAAAGTTAGGTATTTATTAGGCAAGAATATGTATTCCTACATTTTGCAGCAGTGATCTAGCATGAATGATTCTTTCTCTTTCTAGGCTATTATAACTTGCAATTAAAGAAACTGTTCAATTGTGTGAGGTTATTATAATTTTTTTTTTCCAAAACTGGTTCTATTTAGATTCGACTTGGTCACTATGACAGTACATTTACATCGAAGAAGACGAATGATACTTTCTACAGCAATACTGATGGCACAAAGTTAGAACCCAGGCACACTTTGAATACTAATACTGCCCTTTGTCAGGGAGAGGCAATTTATAAGCAGAGTTTCACTACCAATTTTACTCACATGCTTTTAAAGAATGAACCGTGAAAGAGGACCAGTACATGCTAGTATCAATCTGGAAAAGTAAAACTGAAACTCAGGGTTAATGCACAGAGACCTGCTCCATTAGTCAGATCCACCTGTTGCAGACAGCAGCTCCCACTGAGAACCCCCAAGCGATGCAAACCCAAACATTGGCAAACCAACAACTCTTGACTCTAAAAAACTGAAGATGTTGGTTTTTCCAATGCTTTTTGTCAGTTGTATGTAAATGTTTGCGTCATGACTCATGCACACGCATGTTCAGCAATCTTACAGTTGATTTTATTTTGTAATATACCTTTTTCAACATAGCTGGTGGCGCGTATGCATGCATCGTCATGCATGTACGCATGTCTGTCATGAGGAACATGCGCTGTAACACACTGACTTTTTTAACTTACAGTTCTAACCTGGTGGACGGGCATGTTAGAAAGATAAATTAAGGTAAGACAACATTGCAAGCCTGTGGGGAAAAATAAATGTAAATGCATTTTCTCAAAAACAAATTGGGGAGGAAGTGGAGGAGTGGGACATAGAAAACAATATAGAATGCAACGGACTGACCACTGGCAGGACCTCGGATAAATTATGATGATGATAATACAAATACCAATTATAATACTAACATTATTAATAATAGACACAACAAGAGCAATCATAATAAAAGTAATACTATTAATATTTATTGTTATTATTTTGCTTTTCATTATTAGTATTATTCATAACTAGCAGCCCGTCACGACCTTGTCCGGGAGCTATCAGGCTTCCCCCTACCCCGCCTGCCCCGACATTGCCCAGCAGCCCATGCCCCCACCCGCCCCATCCCCCACCTGCCGCCTGGCCCGACCCTCGCGTGGCCTGAGTCAATCCCCGTCCCCCGCCTGCCCCGACATTGCCTTTTGTCCATTCCCCGCCTGCAGCCCGTGCCCCCGCCCGCCCTGTCCCCCACCTGCCGCCTGGCCCGATCCTCGCGTGGCCTGAGTCAATCCCTGCCCCCAACCCCCACCTTCCCCGACCCCTGCCTGCCCCGACATTGCCTTTTGGGCGTTCCCCGCCTGGCCCAACACCCGCCTGCTTACCTTTTCTGCCGCTCCTGAGTTCACAGCTCCTCACCGCTCTGCTCCTCACCGCTTGTCCGCCCCCGCTCCTCCCCCGCGCCATGTCCCCCTCTCCGTGCTGCTCTTCACGTGACCGCTCCTCCCCCGCACCATGGCCGGAGCTCCTCTGACGCAGCTCTGACGCCGCTCCTCGATGTGAGCACGCACGTCGTGGCCGGCGCTACTTTGCGGGGGGGCTATTTTTTTTAAATATTAATTTTTTAAATAAGGTTTATCTTTAAACTTTATATAGCCTATAACACTCTACACACCCTGATGATTTCTACGGTGTATCGGGTGTGTAGATTGGCGCAGAGATTCCGGAGTTTACCCGCCTCAAAGCCTGAAACTTTCTCCTTTATTATAGTAGTATAGATAATAAAACAATTTAAAATGGGGAGTAAATTTAAAGCGAATGAGAGGAATTAAAACACATACACCCCTATAGAGTGCCGATAGATTAAAAAAAAGAATGCCACCCAGGCAGCAGTGTACATTTCATGTAATCAGAACACTCTGAGGCTGAAATACTCCTGGGTGGAACAAACACAAGAATGGGGAGGAAAGTCACTGAATCAAGCGCAGACACCTGAGACACTTGAGGGCAATAAACCAGTCCATTCATGAGTAATGTACTGAACCAAAGCACATTCTTAGTATATGAAACGTGTTGGAAACAATAGGTCTTCCAAAAGACAGCTAAAGCTTTCAGTAGCTAAGACTTAAAACATAAAATGTAAAAAAGAAATATGTCAGGTAAAACAGTAATTGGCAAATGATGTGCTTTACAAAACCCAAGTAGCATAGCTTTCTGCTTTCTGCTTAGTCATTTAAAGCTACCTTCCAAATGCTTTCCAATTAAAGTTGTCATTTCAGCAGAACAAATCAATTGATCAAATAAATCAAGTTTACACGGAGTATCTGAGCTAGGAAAACAAATCCAGCCTCTCAGCACTCCCAAATAGTTTTGAGCAGACTGCATGCCATATTTCCTTCTCTTCATTCAAGAGAACAGGTTTATATTTATTATGATTTTTCCCTTACCTTTATGTATGGGGGAAGTTCAGAACAATCCAAATCATCCAAAGATCATATTAACTATTGGTCAATATATTTATTTTCATGACTAACTATTCATTTAGGAACAGCTGAAAAGTTCACCAACATTAAAAATCTTCAAAGTTAAAAGAGCGGCAACTTTTGACAACATGTTGAAGCAATTTGAAAACCTATCAATCAATCTGGGGTTTGTAAAGTGCTGCTACTCACCCGTAAGGGTCTCAAGACACTGGGGGGGCTGCTGACCCATGTGGGTGTGGAGGATCACTCAAAGCGCCAGGTCTTAGAGGCCTTCTTGAACTGGATCAATGACGCAGATTGCCTAAGATGGAGGGGAAGGGTGTTCCAGGGCTTAGTGGGGAGGTAAGAGAAGGATCTCCTCTGAATCCGGTCATGTAGATCTATGGGACGGAGGCCAGGGTGAGTTGGGTGGAGCGTAGTTGTCTGACAGGTGTGTGGAAAGTGAGGCGGTGGTTCAGATATTATGGTCTTGCATCGTGGACCGCCTAGTAGGCATGTGTGAGGAGATTGAAGGGGATTCTCTTGTTGATAAGGAGCCACTGGAGTTGTCAGAGGTGTTGTGTCATGTGGCTGAGGCAGGGGATGTTAAGGACAAGTCCAGCTCTGGAGTTATGGACGTTCTGAGCTGTTTCGGGGTGATGCCGGCATAGAGTCCGTTGTCGTAGTAAAGTCTACTGGTGATGAGTGTGTAGGTCACCATCTCTCTGGATTCTGTGGGGAGCCATCTGAATGTCATTCGAAGCAGGAAACAGGATGAGGATACTGTGTAGATTTGGAGGTTCATTGAGAGTGGGAGTCCATTATGATGCCAAGGTTGCGTGCGTGGTACGTAGGGGTGGGAGGGTTTCCTAGTGCAGCGGGCCACCAGGTGCCGTCCCAGGCTGAAGGGGTGGGTCCCAGGATGAGTACTTTGGTCTTGTCCGAGATGAGTTTGAGGCAGCTGTCTTGCATCCAGGTAGCAGCTGCCTTCATTCTGGCAGCAGCCTACCTATATTGAAAACGGTGAGGTGGAAGTTGAAAAAGGTGACGTGGAAGAGGGCTGCATCATGTTATCCTTAAACCATGGACCTCTCTGAGAAATATTCAAGATTTAAGATTCAGTTCTTACCCCTTATGAATATCAGGTGCCTGAGGAAGATAACTTCTACCTAGACTTTCTCAAAATAATTAAGCTCCTGCTCTCTCCAAATCACTGAAAGCCATCAGTACAACTCCTCATTATCTCTAGCATGGACTTCGAGAAGGCTGTTCTATCACATGCTTCAAAGTCTGCACTAGCGGGCAGCGACCACTGATTGATTTGAACTGGGAGGCCCAAAGAGGTCCCCACTGAGCTTGCCATTTGAACCATGCCCCCTTTTTGCCACACATGGAGGAGCATTGGCACTCCTGAATAGGGTGGGTGACATGGAGTGAATCCTCCACGGAGGACCCAACTACAGTTTTTTAATGAAACCTCTGTAATTACTGTATCTCCAGTAGTAGGTGTGCAGATGCTCCTGCGGCCTATTTGTGACACCAGCAGCTATCTGTTCTCTCGTAGTCAAGATCTCTAGGAGTACCGTAACCCCGCTAATAGGAGCGCAAGGGTTCTGGCCTGTATGAGGATGGCCTAGAGATAATGTGTTTGGTGTTTATGATACTCATTCCTGATGCATCTTCATGCCCTGAGGTTATGGTGTATATTAATTTGAGCCTTGTCTTGTCAGGATTTGAATAATAGACGGAGTTATGGTGTTATGGTGCCTTGAGATGTTTAGGGGGATCTATGTGTTTCTCTCCCTAATCTAACTGCTGCATTTTACGCCCTGATATTATGATTTAAGTTGTTTTACCTTGCAATGATAGGATAGCGAATATCATTTTAGGGCCTGCATAATGTGCAGGGATGGTGTTGGGTTTTTTCATGATGAGTGCAACCTATAAGAATTTACTCTATGGCACTTACTGTGATGTTATGACAATTGCCTAATTGGCAAAGTGATGTATGTGATTGTGATTGTGGTCTATGTAGTATATATAATACATGGGATATTTTTATATACTACTGTATGAAGTCTCTTTTGTGGTGTATTTGTTGTGTCACTGGTGTGTGTGTGTATGTGTGTGTAGGTGTGTGTGTGTGTGTTTCACAAATGCGTTATACATTGCCTCTGGGATACGCCTGACTGCTCTGCCAAGTTACCAGGGGGATGAGCAGGGGTTATCTTGGGTGTGTAACTCCCTTACCCCGACTACAGTGGCGGGTTTTGCCTAGCTTAGATGCATACGCTAGCCAACCAGATCCCCATTTCTAACACTGACTGTGGGCCAACTTTTTGTGGCGCACAGTCAAAGTGCCCTCTGAAGACCTCTTTGTCTGCTTAAATATTGTGGCACAGGCTCAGATGCAAAGGTTTCCCCCATTTGCATTGGGTCATGTACCTATGCAAATGATGGAACACCCTCTTACGATAGTGCAGGTGCTATATGTGAGCCGGGTCTATCAGGTATACAGAAGGGGTTGCACAAGAACCTACGACCCCTTCTGTAATACTAGAGTGTGCTAGGGCTACAGAAAATGGGCTCACATGCATGGTAAAATACACATCTGATAACCTATCATAAAGCAAACTCTGTTATAGACTTTATTTTCCTGAAAATGAATGGTTACATTTGTCTAAGCCCCTTTTGACTAGGACAGCAGCAATTGTTTAATGATACAATGATTCCCCCTGAGCACTCAAGTGGAGTAATGTTCTGTCCAACAGGAATGCACAAAAGTCTTATATAATTTCTTTAGTTCCAATTCTTTATTCGGGTACTCAGCGCCCGATACCCAGCAGTATAATGTTTCCAATAAACAGCTTCCAAAAGATGTTGATGCCAATCAAACAATTTATAGCCAACACGTCTTTTGTTGTGTGTTGTAGTACACTTATGACTTCTTCAGGGCTGTAAATCCAAAGTAAAAACAGTTACCATCACTGTTTTTATATATAGGCAAATTGTGCCCAATCACCTCTGTGTCATACCTGTATCACTATACTCCTCCTGTTGCGGGGATCAACTGTGGTTGAATTGGCAGCCAGCCACTCTCCCCTTGGAGCACCAACAAATACTCGTATTGTATTGTTACATTTGCCCTATATGTTTGTTGAGCACCCGGTCTTTCTGTTCTTTTTCCTGGTTGCTAATTTGATTTTTTCTAGCAAATATTTAGATTTGTGTTTTCAAGAGCCTGATTCAAAAAGATTTAGAGCCTCATTACGACTTTGGGGGTGCTGGAGTGGGTCCGCCCTGCTCCCGCACCGCCAAACATATGTACAAACCACCCACCAGATCAGGAGTTTTCTGGCGTGCAGTTCTTTAGTGTTCCAGGGGCGGTACCTATAAAATAGGCACCACAATGAGAACGTCAAAGGCAGTAACTGAATGGCATGGACTACTGCAGCCCATGCCATGTAGGTACTGGGGTGCATGCATGCAGGGTGCACATGTGCCCCCAGTGTGCATCCACATGTTTCCTCTCCACCACAGTTTTCACGGCGGGCTCACTGCCATGAAAACCATGGCAGAGTGGAAACTCATAATATGCTCCACAGTGGTCCCGCCAAGCATAATATTGTGGCCTCAGGACTGCCGCACAACCACCAGGGAATGGCAATTCCCTGGCGGTTGTGACTGTTGCGGCTGTCACTGGGTGATCTGATTGCCCAAGTTGTAATAGGGCCATCAGGAGACTGCCACCGTGAGTCTGGCGGTCCATGGACCACCAGACTCATAATAGGGGCTCAATTGATAAATAGGTGCGACTTACTACTGAGTACTCATGGCTGTCTATTGAATTCAAGAAGTAAGCTAGGAGTACTTGTAACATACTCTTGGCTTATTCCTGGTATTCAGTTGTGAACCAGGTGTACTTCAAGATGATATCTAAGACAATTCTTTGAGGACTGGATGTATTGTGTTCCCTGACAGCAGGCACAAATATTAACCCTTAACCCATTGTTTACCAGAAGTCACAAGAAGCGTTTTTTTCTCACTTTTTCCACTATGTGATTCTACCTAGGGGAAAGGGATTTCTTATACCATTTTCCCTTACCACGTGCATGAGTAAATGCGACTTATTCTTGTGGTACTCCTAACTTACTCATGCATATTAATAGTATACCAGGGGAATGCTAGGCTTACTCCTGGTCTTACTCGTTTTTTTTCTTCTGGATTTCTGGAGTTCTCGAAGAATACTTCACAACAAAATATTTTGGAATCAGTCCCGTAATCATTTAAAGGGAACAGTTGTTTCACAGAATAATAAAGTGCATGGTTCTGTAGGTAGGGAACAGAAATGAACAAAAACACAAATATTTACCATAGCTTAAGCAAATCTATAAATCTTCCCCCACCTAATAAATGTTGGATGGCTGTGTGGCATTTATATAGCTGGTAAATAGAGTGGCTAATGAGCAAATTGGAAATCATTGCAAACCTTCTGAATTCCTCATTTGATCATTCCATTGTCCCAGCCCTATGGAAACATGCCATGATAACGCCACTTCTAAAAAAAACCACAGCAAACCCGGAAATTCCAGCCAACTACAGACCCATATCCCTGCTCCCTGCCTTCTCCAAATGTCTGGAGAGACACGTGCACTCAGTCCTATCAACTTTTGCAGAAGAAAATTCACTTCTGCACCCCTCTCAGTCGGGCTTCCGGGCCGGCTTCTCTACAGAAACCACCCTTCTTGGAGTTACGGAACACATCCGAAAACTCCTTGACCAAGGTCAGACGGTCGCGCTCGTGCTTTTAGATCTGAGCACCGCCTTCAACACCATATCCCACGAAACTCTCATCAAGGAATTGTATAAAAATGGTGTCCGCGGGAAAGCCCTTGAATGGATCCGTTCCTTCCTGGTGGAACGAACTTTCCAAATTTCATCCTCACGAGCCTGCTCTGATACCCTCTCTGCACCCCATGGAGTGCCACAGGGATCTATACTTAGTCCTCTATTTTTTAATTTATATCTTAGACCTCTGGCTGACCTAGTCGAAAAATCCGGACTCACCCTTATGACCTACGCCGACGACTCCCAAATCATTTTTTCCCTATCCGAATCCTGCCCGACATCTCCATCTCTACTTAAAGCAGGGCTCCAAAACACCCTGAATTGGATGACAAGAAACCAATTAAAACTCAACGGTGACAAGACAGAGATTCTGGTCTTGGGAAAACGTCGAGACTTGTGGAATCCCTCACACTGGCCTGATCAGATGGGCACTTTTCCTACCCCCTGTGACCCAAGTTCGCAATCTGGGAGTCATCTTGGACAGTTCCCTTTCCATGAATCAACAGGCCAGCAAAGTCACTGGTCTATGCCTCACCATCGTCAAATGGTTGAGGAAAATCCTCTGGATGTTGCCCCTTTCCACTCAAAAGACCGTAGTCAATGCCCTCATAACATCGCGGCTTGACTAAGGCAATATTCTGTATCTGGGCGCTAACAAATCGGTAGTCGGACGACTACAATTGGTCCAGAACGCAGCAGTCCGACTGCTGTGCAAAATCCCTAAAAACTCCGGAGTCTCAAGCTACCGTCGGGAACTCCACTGGCTCAGGGTTGAAAGCAGAATCCGCTTTAAAGCCCTGAACTACATGTTCAGAATTAAAGCGGGTACTGCACCTAAATACCTTTTAGCTCTGGCCCACCCCTACACTCCCAAGCGTAACCTTCGTTCGCAATCGGCTGCCAATTTCTGTGTGCCTAGATTTAAATTGGCAAGAATAGGAGGCAGATATTTTTCTCATCTGGAACCATCCCTCTGGAACGCACTCCCTCTCTTCATCCGAAAGGAGGAAAACTATGTCAGGTTCAGAAGGCACGTCAAGACCTGGCTATTTGAACAATAATCTGAATAGCCAAAATCCTTCCCCTGACTTTCTACCTAGCTGTGTCTCGGCGCCGGGAAACCCTTGTTGGGTAGCTGTTGCGCCCTATAAATTGAAAAAATAAATAAATAAATAAACATGGAGGTTGTACATTTTGACTTACTCAGGTGTCATACCCACATAGGACGGCTTATTCACTAAGAGCATGTTATCAGTAAGAATGACTTCCTCTTATGTACTCCTTAATTTTAGAAGTAGGTCTAGCATACTCTTGACTGACTCCTGGATTTCAGGTACTACAAGAGTAAGTCACAGAAGAATCCTTCTAAACAGATGTCAAATGCACACGTTTCACCGCTAATATGCAAGGTTCAGATACATATTAAACCCATGGCATGTTCTTAAGACAAGAATAATAAAGGATGCAGCCAGGCCACATTTTTATATTGAAACTTTCCTTCTTCATCCATGGTTAATTAATATCCATAGCTGCCAACTCACACAGTGCAACTGTGTGATGCACAAAATCGGCTCCCATCGCACAGTCCCTCGGCGAAGAGCCGATATCACACAGTGGCAGGGAAAACGAGTCGAAAACCACTGTAAATAGTGATTTTCCAGCTCGTTTTCTGAGGCTTTGAAATGCTGACGTCCATTAAGTCCATTAAGGGGCGTGACAACATCCCAGGACATCGGCACGAGCCTCAACAAGCTATTTGTTTTGTTTGGGAGGAGGAGGCTTGGGGGCCCGGTGGGATTCAAAAGTGCCTCAATAGGTACTTCTCAACACAAGGCCCTGCCCCCTCCAAGGCCCGCCCCTTCCTCACACTGTGAGATTGTTCTTCAAGTTGGCAGGTATGCCACTCCTATTTTACACTATGCACATGTACGGTTTGTTTCTATTTTGTCTCAGACATTTTTTGTCAAGGATTGCAAAATGTCTTTTTTTTTTTATTATTCATTAAAGGGTTAGGTGTAGTTAATGCTTTTGTCGGCCAGTTCTCCTTGCTAATGGAATGCTCCATTGACACAATGTTCCCGGAGATTTCGCTTTTATGTGTCTTTCATTAGCTTAATCTCACCATTAGATCATCTGTACTTGCCACAGGCAATGAACAATGTGTCTCTCATACCCAGATTTGCCTCGTTCATCTATTTGCACATTATAAAACAGTCTCCTCCATGTCTTGAGGATTAACTGAATTGATTCAGTAGCTGCTGTTATGATGCATCAAATATCTAATTTGAATAAAAGTGTCTGTTCCGTCGGATCCTCTGTCTAAATTCAGAACAATTTCCTATTAAATCTGAAAGGCATACAAATGCTTTTCAATTTTTTTTATTGCAAATTCATTTGTTTGCATTAAGGCTTTGAAGTTCCACATAGTGAAATGGGATGTTATTAGTCTGAATAATTTTAGATTACAAGCATGCAGGGTGATAAAGGAGACACTTGGGAGTTGACAGAAACTCATTCCGACTTACCTTGATGCATACCAGTGTAAAACAGGCATTCAGAGGGCGAAGAACAAATAAGGCAGACATAGTGCACGATGGGTAAAGTGTACTGCATCTCGAAAAACCATTTTCCAATGTAAATATTTTTATGCAATTAAGTTTGACCTTGGTGCAAAAAGTCAGGAATTTGAGTCGGCAAAGAAATTCTTCACCCTCACTTACAGATTCACAATACACTTACAGATTCACAGTACGTTGAACCGTACAGTTGAAACATGAGTTTTTGAACATGCAAACTACAGAGTATAGTAGATTTTCTGCATTCCCACATACATGTGACCTTTCCTTGGAGAGCACCCTTCCAGATTAGGTGAGCATTAAAAGGCTAGCAGATTTGTTGATGTTCCATTCAACTTGAACATAGGTGCCCAGCCTGATAATGAACACAGCTGTGCTACAAAGCAGTAGTAAGTCAATTTCCATGAGGGGGGGGGGCTTTGTTTCATGGGGATGTAAGGTTAGATCTGTATAGGAAAAAATGTTTTCCCTGCGTGGTAGCAACATGCACTTGGGTGCATGGCACTGCAGAAGTTTCTTTGAAATGGAACTTAATGGGTACATTGTGCATATGTGGGTACTCCAGGATGTCCAGGACTGTTGTAGATTTAAATTAACTAGGAGTAGAAGTGAAAAGACTTTTAAAGCTTACTCTATGTTTTGCATGACTGTGGGCACCGTTTGAACTATTGCCATCACTCACAGACACATGTGAGTGTAAGAAATTGGGGTATCGGTTGAGGGAACGAAACCCTACTCGAGCAACAACGCCAATCCTTGTCAGGATGAAGTCCCAAGCAAACCCCAAATTAGCCTGTGCTGACCCTCTGGTAGCTTGGAACATAGCCTTCAGGCTTAACTTAGAGGCAATGTGAAAGTATCTGCGGAACACTTCAAATCATATTAAAATTAAGACACCATACAAAAAGGTTCCCACACCGAAGTAGAACAATAGAGTAGATTTTAATATATAAAAAAACAAAATTACACAAATACAATCAGTAGAACCAGAGATATGCAGGTTTAAAGATTTTGTTGAAAATAGCGCCATAAAGCACAAAGAGCCAACTGTGGTTATCTGGTCGCACCGGCCCAGGACAAAGTCATACGTTCAGGCTGACCGTGATGGCGCGCAGGCCGACTGCAGGCACCCATTTAGGCCCGCTGAAAGGCCTTTATTGTGGAGCATTGTGAGGTACTGCGCTGAGGATGTGTTTTGCAGCCAGGGAGATGTATCTGTTCTGTGGAGCTGTGGAGTTGCAATGCAAGGCCCTGCATCATTGTTGAGGCTCCCATTGATGACAGCTTGTCATGCAAAGTCCGGGTTCAAGGATGTGCCACCCAGTAGAGGCTATGCATCGAATCTGAGAAGCAGCAAGACTGCGATGCAAGAACCTACGTCCACGTAGAGACTGCCATTGATGAGAAATTTGAATTGTGAGGACCTGCGTCAGGAAAACCTTGCATGGGTGGCAGTTCCGCTACAGTCTGTGAGGTTGATGCGGAGTCCTTTGCGTCTGGAGAACCCTCACAACAGAGGCGATGACTCAGTTCTGCTGAGGTTTTTGCTGCACAGCAGAAGAGATGTGCTGGTTCTCTTTGGTCCACAGATGTGCTGGCAAAGCAACTTCAGGACCACTTCCAAGGGTCCAGGACTGGGGTGGCACCACTTTCAGGGGCAGGACTCACTGATGGCAGAGTCCAGGTGCCGGGTTCAAGGTTTTTGGAGCCTTCTGTCCCTAAATCAGGAAGCCAGACAAATAGCCCTTGGAGTCACTTTGAGGTCCTGGGTTCAACAGATGCAGGACTTGTTCTTCTCACCCAAGCAAGAGGACATCTGGAAGCAGTTCAGCATAGAAGGGCAGCAGTTCCTTTAGAGCAGTAGTCCATCAGAGTGACAGTCCATTGAGCAGCACACCAATTCTTCTTCCTGACAGAGTATACATAGGTCCAGTGTACTGAAGATATGGTGTCTGGGGTAATTTTTTTTAATACCTGGTGCCTTCCTCTGGAAGGTGGGAGAAGCTTATAGATGTTTCCCTTTGAAATCCCCAGACATGCTGATGTTCCCACTCCTGGCTACAGACTGACTACAGGGGGTATGCAGCCCTTTGTGTGGAGGTGGTATTTAGACAGAATATTAGGAACACAAATATTGTAAGACAAAATATTGTGTCAAGCATATTGAGAACAAATCAAATTCTGAAGGTAAGTTTCTAAAAGTAAGCACAGTTTTACTATAGCTCTTCATATATGTACCTTGATGATGTATATGTAGCTTCAAGGTATGTAGATGTGGAGCTAAGAATAGTAAATTGTAGCTTACATATTTGCACTTACCTTCTCGAATTTTTTGTCCTTGATATTTTTGACACAATATTCTGTCCACATGATATTTCTGTTTTCAATATTCTGTAAGTGATTCTTGGAGGCAGGACACAGTCTATTCAAGTGTAAGTGGGGTTGTGCCCAGCTCCACCCTCCCATCCTGCCAGTGGGGATTTTTCATTGCATTTCCCAAAACACCAATTATAGACTGGTTATCTGTTCTCATTTAAAATTATTTGAAGTACTCATTTTATTATTATCGAAAGTACAATTTAATGATGAAATTGAACTTTGTCTACTTATTTAGGCAAAGGCACTTTTGAAAAGTTATATTTTTTATCCTAAATCTTGCACACATTTAACTGTCACCCAGCAGCTGGATGGCTTAACTGTGGTGAGATAAGGGTTCCTGCCAGACAGAGGGCAAATGGCTTGGGTCTGGGCAGGTGCTGGCCTTCCCTTGACAGGATGGCCTATGGTCTGTACCGAAAGATTTATTATATTTCAAATGGGCCTTTCCTGTTACACAAAGATGAACCTAATGCCAGGCCAGCCCCCTTCCTTTGTCCAGCTAGCCATCTTGGCTCCAAACCCAGAGGAGGAAAGAGCTGCCCCAAATTTGGCTTTGAGTGACCACAAGGGAGAGTTTGCTTATTATCATAGCCACACCTCTATGGGGCACATGAGCTTTAACCCCTCTGATGCGGCGCAAATATCCCTCCCCAGTGCTGCGCTGTCCATTGGATCTAGTGCTGAATGGACGTCCAATGGTCGTGCGCAGCACTGGGGAGGTAGTGCACGCGATGACCGTTGGACGTTCGCAGCACTGAAGGGGTTAACCAGAGGAAGAAGGGTTCTGTTATATTGGATTGTACCAAAATGCTGAGCAGGAGGGATGAGACAGGGGTGGATGGATGATGTAGCATCCTAAGATTGGCCAGCAGTGCCTGACCCCTAGAACCTGTCACCCACTTTTATGAGACCCTGCACAAGGGAGAGACAGTGATCAAGGCACTGGAACCTGGATGGTGATGGTAGCAACACCATGGGCAGCTAGAAGGAGAAGCCACCTGATGCCCTTGATGGACTAAGAACTTTGCCTGCGGCTGGCCACCAGGACAAGAAGGGTCTCTCCAGGGCCAATGATGGTGGCCCCCTTATGCCCTGTGAGGACCAGGTGAGGGAAGGCTTGGGCTCCATTGTACTCTAGGTGCTGTGCAAGATTGCCTGGGGACCATGGGTCCTGGGGATAGCAGATCAGAGGAGAAGACTGTCGCAGAGAGCCATTAAAACCAGTGCCCGCAAAGTGTGTCCTTTTGAGGTCGGTAGCCTACTGAAACTGCTTCAGTTGGTCTAGGGCTCGCCATCTGGTATTACATGAGCCCGATATCAAGGACATTTCCAATTGGGGCGAGAGTTATGCACATTTAAAGACTGCCCATTTTAACATTCCTGCACAAGTGATGGAATACGTGAGGTTTGGCCACGACTTCTAAAGATACCCCCAGAGTGGGCCTCCCTGGGGTTGGTGCAATGAACACTTTACCAACTGTTGAGTAGAGGAGTGTGAGTGGGGCCCCCTCCCTGGAGTCGCTTTCTTTCCAGGGATCGCATCCACGAGGCCTGGTGTCAACAAATAATGCTAACCCACACGGATAGGATGAGGCCCAGTGAGTGCTTCAGTAGGGCCAGGACCCCATCCTTGCACCCTAAATGACACCCCATCCTGGGGAAGTATGTCATGTTCACCCCACCTGCAGAATATCAGCATGGACTGGGGAGAGAGGTCACATGACTGCTTGGTCCCCCACAGCACAATAGGTGCATGCATGAAGCTAACTAGGGACTTGGGGATGGAACCAGGCATTGCCTTTAAAAAGAAAATCAAAGAAACAACAAACACTGCATGAGGCTGCATGTATAAAGAAAGTGGTAGGAGCTGCTCAACAAACAATACCTTTACCAATGAGGAGCAACCTATAATACCCTGTGAGACCTTGTGTTTGTGTTTTTCTTCATCTTTGTGGTACCCTGAGGAGGGTCAGGGGCACCACCAATATATCTGGCAAGTGTTGCAGGAGGCTGCAGGGAGTGCAGCAGCCCCCATGAGAAGTCAAGGCATAACACTAACCCTATGTCTCCTAAGTCACAGGATTCATGACCCCAAGATACTTTTCCACATTTTCAAAGTACTCTCTGTGCTGCAGCTTTTGCTCTACAGCTTGGGAGTAAAGAAACTCGTAGAAACTGGATCTATGGCTGCATTTTTCATGGCATGAAGTGGTAAAAAAAGACTCAGGACACATGGTATGTTGATTTGCAATGCTTTTTTCAAAATATGGTTTTGAAAATGATGGGTGTTGAATATTTTAATGCTTTTAATTACTAAAAGGAATGCCTTTCGATGTGCTACTGGGTTCCATTGGTTTTAATGGTGAATCCTATTGTGATTATTGTTCTCATAATGTGGTGGTCCCTTGACAAACCAATACGTTTGCCTTATATTTTGATGTGGTGATCCCTTGACTAACAGATAGATTCATGAAGCCAAATTGCGATCGCAATAGCTGCGATTTAGTAATTGCGATCGCAATTTGAATAAAAGGAATTCATGATAGTGAAAATACCAAAAAAGCGAATTCGCTAAATAAAAATTGCGAGTCCGCAAATAAAATCGCAGAATCCTGGAACAAGCCCATTAGCGAATCTGAAATTGCGAGAAACCATGGATTCTGCGAAATTATTTGCGAACTCGCAAAATAATCTCAATCGCCATTCATGAAAAATCGCTGATTGCGAAAAACCAGAAAATCGCTATTTGCGACGCGCAATTTAAGGAGAACCCAAACCAGGTGGTTACCAGTAAGGAAAAAAATAATAATAAATAAATAACTTTAGCAAACTACCAACAGGTGCAGGCCTGACCAAACACACTTAAGGACATGCAGCTGGAGCCTGAGGACTCTCACAATGCCAGGACTCTACATGGTGGTCAGGCGGCGAAGGCTACAGCGAGCAGCACAGAACAGACGTAGGATCCAGGAGCGGATATTTCGTCAGCGGGTCACCCTTCTGGGCCAAGCCAGGGGGCAAATCTATGCTAAGTACCGCCTAAATGGGGCAATGATCATCAAGCTGATCCGAGACTTAGACCCCCTGATGCAGCACCCAACAAGGAGGACCAATGCCGTTCCCACCCATGTGCAGGTATTGTGCAGCCTGCACCTACTGGCCTCCGGAAGCTTTCAGGGGATAGTCGCTGTTGCAGGGGGGATATCCCAGCCCACCATGTCCCGCTGCCTAAGGAGTTTCCTGGATGCAATGCTGACCCGGCTACACCATTACATCTCATTCCCCACCACGCAACAGGACTTGAATGACACCAAGCTGAAATTCTACAACATTGCACAATTCCCACAAGTAATTGAATGCATTGACTGTACCCACATCCACATCTGCCCACCAGCACAAAGGGAATACATGTACCGCAACCGCAAGTCCTACCACTCCCTCAACATCCAGATGGTGTGCAACGCCAAGAATATCATCATGGACATAGTGACACAATTTCCGGGCAGCACACATGACTCCTTCATCTTCCGGCACAGCGGCATTCACACACGACTGGCCAGGGGAGACTTTGGCGAAGGACACCTACTAGGTAAGTACACATGCCCCCAAATAGTACACTGTGATCATGTATCTGCGCAGAACATGCACTCACCCTGTGCTTCTTACCTTCAGGTGACAGCGCCTACGGTCTACGTGAGTACCTCCTCACCCCATTCCTCAACCCTGCCACACCACAGCAACGGCGTTACAATGCTGCACACATACGCACAAGAAATTGCATTGAGAGGACATTAGGCCTAGTGAAGAGCCATTTTGGCATACTGCACAAGACTGGTGGGGCCATCAAATACACACCTGAGGTCAACAGCCGCATCGTGGCCGTGCATGCAATACTCCACAACATTGCTACCAAGTGCAGGATACCAGTGGAGATATCTGGCAGTGAGTCGGAAGGGGACGACCGCCCGCCTCCACATGTGAGTCATGCACGCGGAGAAAATCCTGCTGAAGGACACAGGCGCCGCAACCACATCACTATTAACTGTTTCTAGTGCACCCATTGCCCTCACAAAACACTGCATTCATGCATGACAAATGTAATAATGACATGAGTGTGATTCAAGTCAGACCATAAATCTTTATTGTTGATGCACAATAAATTGGCCTTTAGTTATTTTGGTGTACATGAAGAGAGTATTACTTCATACCTCCCCATGCTGGGATAGTGGGCTTGCAGGGGTGTACTGCATGGCCTCCCTGAGAGTATCTGAGTTCTCACTGTCGGTTGCGACGAGACGCACCAAGTCGTCTATCTGTGTCCTGAGGGACGGTGTTGGCCCGAGTTGATGCTGTTGACCTGCTGCTGCGGCGACGTACAGGCACAGGCGGCAAGGATGCGCTGCTGTTTGTTGACGCTACCTCGCTCACGTTGTCAGGCCCCCCTGGTTCTCCACGGGCAGTGGACTGGCTGCCGAGCACTGCTGCTGTTAGCAGATCTAGTGACCTGGCCACATCCTGGCAACACTGTACCATCTGGCCCTGCATGGCAAGTGACCTGCGTGCCAGCTGTGACGTTGCATTACCAACAATGTGGTTCGACCTGGTGTAGGCCGACAGGCGGGCCAGTAGTTGGCGGTGGCGGCGGCGGGTCATGTCCTGCTGGGCTACCAGCAGCTGGCTGTTCTCTCTGACAGCAGCGGTCATCTGGGCGATATTTTGGCCAGTCCCCTGCAGCTGTGTGTGAATTGCTGCCAGGTGACGCGCCTGGGAACTGGTGCACCGCCAGCATGCGGCGTTCAATGGCCAGGCCAGGATCAGGAAGTAGGAGTGCCCTGCCCGTGCCTGCTGAGGCCTGACGCTGCTGGCGCCTCAGTGCGCTGGTGTGTGATCTTGCTCCAGCTGTGCGCCTCGTCTGCCTCCTAGGCGCTGGTGGTGGGGCCTGTACCACTGCTGTGGGTGTTTGTTGGGGTGTTGGCTTCACACCTGTGGCTGCAGGGGTGGCCCTGTCCGCACGGGGTGGTGGTGGTGGAAGCACTGCAGGTGGCTGTGATGGACCGGGTCGTTGGTTGGACTGGCCCTCACCCTCATTGTCCTCCTGGGTCTCCACGATGTGCAGGGCCTCGCTATCTGTGCTGGGTTGCTCAACAGCACCTGTAATGTAAAAGGGTGCATGATTAATGTTATGTATCTTGCATAAGCAATGTTGATACATGCATGCAGGCTTGCTTTCCCCGACTGGCTTTTGGATTTACTTTGATTTGACAGGTCTGGCTGTGTTCAGCTAACTGGGGGTATATGATTTCACTACAACTACCACAATGCAATGGGGCATTTCAGGTGTGCATGGGCTGCATTGTTGGGGATGTCATATTGCTAGCTTAGGAGTCATGGGCATTGTTGCGGGACAGGGTCGCAGTCGCATGGCACTTACCTTCTGATTGTTGGCTGGGTTGGGACGAGTCCAGCTGGATTACCCCCACGCAGGCTTCTGGTGTGATGGTGTCCTCTATCAGGTCCTCCAATGGAGTGTTTGGTGTGGCTACAGGTTCCCCTCCACCGGTGGCCAGTCGCTCCCCAAGCCTCTCGGCAATACCCTCCTTTGAACAACCTCTCAGGTCGTACCAGCGCTTTTTGAGGTCATCAATTGACCGCTGGGTCACCCCAACCGAATTTACTTTAGCGCGGATGCGCTGCCAGATCCTGCGCTTGTCCGCCTCTGGCACCCTCCGGGAGTCTTTGCCGAAGAGGCGTGCATGGTCCTTGGTGACCTCCTCAATCAAATACTCGAGTTCAAGTTCTGAAAACTTGAGTTTTCGCTTCCTCTCCTACCCACTGCTCCCTGCTGCATCCTGGGACATGTTGGTGATTTGTGTCCTGCTGGGGTGCTGCACAGTTAAAGGTTTGGAACTCTTCAGAATCCTGCTTCCACTCTCTGGCTCTGCGTTCTGTTTGTTTGTGGGGAAAGCCTACTTCCTGGTTGTGATGTCATCAGTGGGCTCGAAATGCGACTTCCCGTTTTTGCGATCTCGCAGTTAGCGAGATCGCAAAATGCGATTTCGCAAATTGCGAGGTCGCAATTTCTACATGGAAAAATGCAGATTCTGTGAATATTAAGCGAATGTGGCAAGATCGCAATCGGCAATTTTGACCGATTGCGATTCACTTTTTTACATCGCATTTCTACATGAATGCCATTCTGCGATTTTCAAAATGCGATTCGCTATTTCTCGCAATTTACTAATCGCAGAATGGCACCTTCATAAATCTGGCTGAAAGTCAGTAGTCGTGCTTTATTTAAAATGGCATTTAAATGATGTTCTATCTGGTATAGGTAGCATTGGCAACTGCGTTTATAGGGTTCTTGACCCCTTAAGGGTCAAATGTGATTCAAGAAGGTTATCAAAGTTATCATTAGACTGAGTAGGTCTTGGACTGCTCTGCTTTGCTACCCTGAGAGGGTTAAGTGTTACAATGGGGTACTTGGTTCCCATTAAGGAGACATTTGTGGACCTATAGCTTGCACAGGCCTCAAATCCAGCACAAATGATAGCCCAATTTCATACATAGTGAATCCTGAAAAAGTAATGTAGCCCCTAATTTTAAATTGCTCCCTAAATCAGGTACCTAGCATTATCAATGTTTTTGCCAGAATCTTGATTATGAGTTGTCAATATATGTCACACCGGCACATGTTTTTCCCCAAACAGATTCCTACAGGTATTACCTAGAGTATTGTGCATGGGAAAGACAAGGTGGGACTTGAGACAATGTGTGGTGATTTGGTTCAAATAAGCTAGAACCCTCCGATATAAGTCTTTCTGACCAGCAAAACATGGTATAAGGCAGTCAAAGAATCATCCTGGGGAAAATTCACAAGAATCAGTACAGATTTTTGCTGGAGTAGTGTTAGGGGCGGCTTCTCCAAGTGGGGGTTGGAGCATCGACCCACTGCTTTCTCGCAGTGCAAAAAGCAGAAACGTAAAATGGTATAAATACAATTTTCCATTTCTGCTTCTCACACTGCGCGAAAGCAGAAGAAGGATATGCCTGGCATTTGGGTGAGTCAGGGAGGAAACGGCTTCCCCCTAGACACCTGCAGGACGGCGTCCTAGCCAATCACAACGCTGCCATTGCAGAGCTGTGACTGGCTCAGGGGAAGAGCGGGAGGCTGCCTGCTTTTGCTTCCTGTGAGCAGAGAGCAGGAGGTGTGACGCAGGAGTACGGCACTGGAGGTGAAGGTAAATATTTTTTTTTATTACTATTAAATTAAGACCCCACCCAGGCGCATGACCCCCGCCCACCTTCCCACGATTCATGCCGGCCGAGACTGAGTAGTTTTAACTGATAAGTCAGTGATACTGCGTCTTTTTCGATAAGAACTGCCTTTTACGGATCCTCTATGCCTGATTGTCCGCTTAGCGCCTAGATACACCCTGGTAATTGTCGCACTTTATAAATCTTCATTTAATTTAATTTTAGGACATTCAAAAGGTCTGCATACAAAGTATTGCAATGATTAACCCTGATGATGTCTTTAGCAGTAACATCAAGCAGAGATTCAGTGAGAGATAGACCAAAATGTCTACTTAGTATGAGATAATAAAAGGTCCTGCTCATATTGTTGTTGACCTAGGCAACCATACACCAAGGCCCTGATAATGAGGTGGATGGTGCGGGAATAGAAAATCTACAGTACTATCCACTCACACGTAAAACCCCATGGAGTGAAATTACCTTGTGGAGGTGTTTCTGGTAATAAAACCAGACTGAATTCCTAATTCCTAATAGTTAAAGCATGATCCTGAAAATGTTGCAGAGAATACGCTGTCCTATCATACCAGAATGTGATTCAGAAGCACAAATCACCGTCCCCTAACGGACCCTTTGAAGTGGGAGAGGTTTTACTGCCTATAAAGGGACCAAACATGGAGTCTACCAAAGTAAGATGCAGAGACTGCATGAATACAATTCATTTGTGGATGCAACATAACTGTTTGCAAGTGAATGCAAGTAAAACAGAAATTGCACTGTTTGGAAAGGCCTACTCAGTGTGGACTGAGGATTGGTGGCCTCACAGTCTGGGACCAACTCCCATTCTAAAAGTGGTGGTGAGAAATCTAGGAATCATAGTGGATAAGAACCTTTCCATGAAAGAACATGTGAATGCCATCACTGATTCCTGCTTAAAAATCATGCATCCTCTCAGGAAAGCATTTCAGTGGCTACCGCTTCAGTCAAGAAAATATCGAGTCCAGGTCCTTATAATCAGCCGCCCGTATTATGGCATAAGCCCTTGGCCACCAGAAATAAGGACTGTTTGCTTAACTTCAGGTGGTTCAAAATAGCACCGCTAGTCTTTTATCTACCACCTCCATCGAACTCACTACTTATTCTCAGAAGCCTTCATGGACTGCCTATAAAAAAGCGATCAGTGTTATATCTCTGTCTGGTCCATAAATCCCTGCATGTGAACGGACCACAATATCTGCAGGATAAACTCCGATGGTAAGTCCCCCACTCGAAGTCTTAGGTCTAGCAGGAAGCTCCTGCTACATCCTCGTTGCATCCGTACTACCAGGTCTGGGGGCCAATCTCTCAGCACTGGAATCAGCTTCCGCCACATCTACTTGTTTGTGCTGATTTTAGACACTTCAAAAATCTCTTAAAACCTGGTTGTTTAAACTCTCGCTCTAATTTTACTTTAGACGGTTTAATCTTCTCTGTTTCGTACCCTGTAGAAATGTAGCAGCACCTAGTGACCCTTTTAGGGTGATTTGTTTTGCGTAATAGGAAACTAAAAATAATAATAATGAAGCCCGCATTTGGAATTTGCTTCTTTTAGCCCTCTGTCAGTTTCTCTATATCCTGTTTTTTAGATGCTAGGTGGAAACACTGAGGTTGTACATTCTACCCAGGGTGGATGATGCTGGCACTTGGAGGCTGTAAGACGAGGGTGTGGAGGGAGGGACTGGAGACATCTCCTTGAATCCAGAGGAATCTAACCTTGTAAGTGCTTGATGTAAGTGTAGTAATTTGTTCAGTCATAGCTGCACTTTAGAGCTTGGAAAAAACCTGTTCACAAGCAGTGTGTATTTGAAACTGGTAACCAATAACTAAGTCTACTAGATATTTAATATCTGTAGACAACATAAAAATAGAGTAACAGTTATTAAAAGTTTATTTTAGCAACTTTTGAATAGTTGTTCTTACAGACACACGGGACCTTAATGTTTACATGGAGGATGGCATATTTATTCCCATTCTGAGTGGAAAGAGTTTATACTGCAGTTCGCCTCCTTTAGGTTAGTTAGGGAGTTTGAATTCTGCTTCTTCTTCAGACACAACGTAACAATTTAAATTTAAGGTTTTTTAATCTTCTTTCGGGAAAAGGCTATTAGTCATGAAACCACAGAGCATTGCCCGGATTTCCCGTCACCTAATAGCTTGCTATTTCCCTTTTGAACAATATGGATATTGTACACTCTAACCTGGGTAGTATAGATGTATGTGTTTAAGTCTCTTCATTAATTGAAATTCCCTTGGTTAATGAAACATTTCTACAAGCACATTACAACATGGGTTTGCAATCAGGTATTCCTGTAACATCCGTAGAAACCAGGCACAGGTTAACCATAAATGAATATGCTGGGAAAAACCACAGTTGTGATGTTTCTGTGTTTCCTCTGATCCTACCTCCTTTAATGTAACCTTGTCTGTGATCAAACATGTTCATCAAATTTGGCCCTGCATGAGGTCTGGGATGGAATGTTCACACAGACGTCACTAAATACTCTCTACGCATAATCAAACAATGACAACCATGACAAAACCGGTCAGGAAGGCTCAATATCTTAGAAAATTCATTTTAATGTAAGGGAAAATAAAAAGAAGTTGTGGCTATGTGTAGATATATGCTTTATTTGTACAGCGTAAAGTAAGCCAAAATGCAGCAGAGTCCGGGCCGGACTGGGAACGCAAACTGGCCCTGTCAATTGAATCTGGCCGGCTGCAAGAGAAGGGGGTGCAAAACACTGCACTTGCTTTTGTTACAGGGGGCCGATCTTGCAGCTATGCTCCAAAACCGGCCCCCAAAAATAAAAATAGTCCTCCAGGGGTCCAACACTGGCCCCTACCCTGTCAGTCCACAGGGGAAATGCCTGGTGCCAGCTACAGCCAGTCCGGCCCTGAGCAGTGTTTTGTACAGGGTCAAAGGTAGATGTAAATTCAACGAGTGAGAGGAAAGGTAACTGGCTAATGGGTACTGATGCTGCATTGTGATGTAGTGTTCTTTGAAGAGGTGTGTCTTCAACTCTTTCATACACAGGACTAGGCATAAGACGGTTGTGATGTTGCAGATCAAGGAAAATGTCCAGTTACCTTGTTTTTCTCTTTTACCCTTCGTAGTCCTCACTCTGATGGTTGCCCGGCGGTAGGTGTGTCGAGAGACACCAGAGATGATGAGCCATGTCAGTCGGCTAGGCAGGGCTGCTGGTTGAATGGCTACTAGTAGTTTTCTTAAAAGGCTAACATTAAACCCTTGGTACTTATGACCACATTACAAGTACTATGGTGATTGCTGTGCAGTACTTTCGCATCAACATTACTGATAACGCAAGCATTGGTCACTCAGGAATCGGGAATACCCATGGTATTACAAATTATTCCCTACCGAGCCCCTCTGGAAAGGGGTTTAAAATCAGAAATTGGTATTTTCTTACAAAATCAATCTAAACCCCTCTCAGAAAGAAGGGCTTATATTTTTTGTATCATGTTGTAGTTTTTAATGTTTGAGCTATACATTTTAAATGTCGGTGCAGCTCCAAAAATATTTTGTGTGTATATCTATCTGTCTCTGTGGAGACTTCCGAATTACAATACATTACTTATAATTGTTTGCATTACAATTTAAGACAAATCAGGATGCAGATTTGTATTGGAAGGAATACACAATGTAGCCATATAAAGCCTCATGTACAAGGTGATTTAAAGGCTGCAAATCCTCAGATTTGGAAAATCTGAAGGTTTGCATCCGCTAAAACACTTTTTGGAATGCACTAAATCCCCCTAATGATTCATTTTCTGAATCATAAATTATTTGTAGGAAGGAAATCACACATGCGCCTCTTTCACATACCAATTCCTTATTTCATGTATTAATGGTTTGCTACCAAAATTGGGTCACAAAATATAAATATTTTACCACCAACTTAAAAAAGGTGTTAAGCCATTTGCAAAAAGGAAGGGGTTTTCTAAGGACAATGGGATGCATTTAAAAAGATGATATTTGAAAGCAATCACAGATATGGTAGTCTGTTGTTCCCAGTAGGCCATCATCCCTGTGATTGTGGCCAATTGTAGTGGGCTGTAATTTGAGGCCTACCTCATACATATTAATGAAGTAGCTTGAATCGTGCCCTACTAAAATTCAGCAATTTGAGAACCAGTTTATCTGCACACAGGTCAGTTTGCAAAGTACTACTGCATTCAATAGAAGTCAGTGCACAAATCACAACCACTTCTACCAATGTTTTTATGTGCATTCTAAATAAGGAATCATACATTGCAAATCAATATTAGTAATTATTTGTGATTTCTCATTTCAAATATCTGCACATGAGGCCCTTAATTCTTTCAGATGAATTCTCACCAAACAAAACATTAAGAAATCTGGAATTTATGGTGAGAGAAACCTAAGAAGTGGACAATTTATTTAAAATAATCTGACAGAATTTAAGCATATTGATGTTATGTGCCCTAGTACCCTCGTGGTCCTGGGCCGACTCTGAACAGAAAATACATAATGGAAAGTATGATATAATTCACAGAGTGTAAGGGTATGCTGGAGAGTAAAGTAATACGCGACCATAGCTCCCAAGTGGAGTAATTTATCTGCATGCTCTGGGCTGGGGAAGACACTACAACTGGCAACGAGTAGGGGATACGTGCCCAAGAAGACAGACCTGCTCTTCCTGAAAGTTTGCACCAATACAGAAAAGTGCTTGTGTATGCCATGTGTGCCCACAATCAATGCAGAGTGGTCTGGGACCAACACATGTGGAGCCAAAGCTCTGCTCCTACCCATACACAGCAGCAGAAGAAATTAAAAGCCCTGTGGAGGAGCATATTCTAAACACCGTTCAAAACCACTGGTGAGGTGGTTGACAGAGATGCTGCACTGCGAAAACAGAGCAATTAGTCAGACAAAGTAAGAAATAACAATAACTTTAACAAGGTAAAAGAAACAGGGAACCTACTCACTGTCACGGACAATTGAAGCATACTCAAACTTAGGCTTTTACGGTGACTTCTGTTTGCAGAAGTTGTCAATGTCAGCCTGCACCCCATTTGCCTGAACAGCACACACCAACCCAATCATGAAATACAATGCAGCTTTGTTCCTAAAGCCACCATTGCTTTTTGACACTTCTAAGAAACAGAACATCGGTGCCAGGTGGACTGCGTGGATCGAAGCATTTGATGACTTCTTAGATGTGCTAGAAGAAGATGGCAAGAAAATCATCAAATACTTGAAAAAGCTTGCAGGTGATGGAGTGAAAGAAGTGCTAAAAAAAGTTTCACAGACTGAAACAAAATCATACAAAAAGTTAAAAGAAGAATTGAAGGCCAAGTTAATCCAATGCTGAATGTCAATTAGTAAAGGTTCGTGAAACAATGAATGAGTTGTTAAAAGACTTAATGAACTCATTAAACATTCCAAGTTCTGTGACTTCACCGACGAAGAATTCATGCACCTCAGAGTCTTTGATGCCTACCTATCAGATTTGTTTAGAAGGCACATGCTGAGATAAACACACAGTCTAGCAAAAATGCTAATGGCTGCAAGAGCATGAAAACGAGCAGACTGACAAGCTGCTGACGTGGAAGCAGGATAGCACTCAATGAATCAGTGTTGAGCATGAAATGCAAGCATAAACAAGATACACATAAGTTGGCGTTGCCAAAGCAAAACAAAACTATGCTTTTCTATTCCACAAGAAGGTAAATGTCCAGCCATAGGACAAGTCTGCAAAGGTTGTGGGAAAGAGAATCATTTCATAACTGTGTGCCTAACTAAAGAAAACTTGAGTCCGTTATGATGGCAAGAAAATATGGATGCTAGAATATTCCAAAAGCTTTCACACCACGCCCCTAAAGCCATAAAGTAACGTCAGGTATGACAAGTAGAAACCAGGCAAAGCCAATTGTCATCAAGATCATGAATTAAAAGTACTGTGACGTCACTATTGACTACGAGCAAAGAAGATGAGTGTGTGCTGATGATACCGATCCAAGAGCGGCATGCGCATGTGGTGTTAGCTGCCTGTAAAGTAGATCTGAGTTCAAAGAAAGCTCAACAAACAAAGCGATAAGCTTCATTTAGACACTGTCCCAAAATCACATTGAAAGTGAATGATCACCTAATACTTTCATCATAGACAGTGGTGCGTTGATTAGTAGCATGCCAATGGAAAAGTTTAACCGCCCATCCCCTGTGCCTTGCCTTACTCCATCAGGCACAAAGGTGTATAACTTGGCCACTTCTGAGCTATAACAAAGTCAATGGTCATTCACAGCGACAGAGCAACAAAAAAAGACATTGATGTGAGCCACCATTCACATTCTAAAGGGGACTTCCTTGAGTGCCTATTTGCTCAGTTTTGCCACCACTGCTGACATGGGGTTGATATTCATCAACTATAGCTTGTGTGCTCAGTCTGAGATCATGAGCGGATTCCCATTGTTGTTCCATGGCCTAGAAGAACTTAAGAAAAGTAAAACACAGTTTCATATCAATGAAGACATGGCCCCTGTTGCTCAGCGGCACTATAGAGTTGCTTTTCACTTACAAGAAGCTGTAGAGAAGAAGCTGGAGGCACTCTTAAAAAATGACATCATTTAACGCTCTACAGGTCCCATGCAATGGGTTTAACTGATAGTAGTGATACCCAAAAAGGACATTAGCAGAAAGGTGCGCAAAGCCATTGAGAGAGAGAAACACCCTGGTGCAGACATAGTGGAAATGGTCATGCAATTGAACGGAGTCAAAGTGTTTTCCCATCATGACCTGAATAAAGGATACCATCAACTCGAGTTGGGGAGATCTGCAGTTCCATTACTACCTTTTTGACTCATTTTGGCTTGTTCAGATATAAGAGATTCAGTTTTGGAGTATCTTTGTATGCTGAGATATTTCAGGATGCTATTCACTGAGTAATACAACCTGTTACACATGCCTTCAATTACAGTGATGACATACTGGTTTTTGGGAGAACACAGAAAGAATACAACAAAGCCCCTACCCAAGTGTGCCAGTAACTTGCTGAAGCATGTCTCACTTTGAACGCTGCAAAATGTTAGTTTCACAAGACTAAACTCAAGTACTTTGTGCATATATTCTCTGATGGTGGAAATACTCCAGATCCAGACAAGGTGCGGGCTCTGTCCTCCACTTACCCGCTCTGCCCCAGAATGTTTCCATGCTGCAATCCTTTCTAGGCATGTCCATTTGTTGCTCAAGATACATTCACAACTTTGCTACTGTGAGTGCCCCACCTTACAATTTTTGGAAATACAAAGGATAAGATGCCCCCTCACATCAAGAGGTAGAAGTTAAGACGGCAAGAGTACGACTATGAGATCATGCACAAACTGGGGAAGGATCACAACCCGGCAGATTACTTTTCACTAGTGCCACAACCTCATCACAGGTAGACCTCAAGGACAGCTGAAGCATTTTTCAAATGATCATAATCAGAGAACTTATTACCACACACGCATTGAGGAGAACTACACAGTCCCATGCCAATGATGTTGAATTCCAAAAGTTCAAAATGTACTGGATGAGTTAGCAGTCACACAAGAAGGCGTATTACCGCGAGGCTCGAGAATCAACATACTTGGAAACCTAAGACTGCGAGTCAGTGAGCTGGCCCATGAAGGACACTGTGGTATAGAAGCCACCAAAAGACTATTAAGAGATCAATTGTGGTTCCCTTGGCTAGATGAACAAGTCGAGAAGGAGCTGAAGGTTTGCCACATTTACAATTATTTGTCCCCCAAGGTGATGCACCACCCAGTGACAATGTCTGACCTTCCGCCCCATGCCTGGGAGAGAGTTGCAGTTTACGTCTTTGGGCCTTTAGGAAATGGACACCATCTCTTGGTAGTCATAGAGGAATATTTGCATTTCCGTTTGGTGGAAGACCTATCTTTGACAACTACTGACAAAGTCATAGAACAGCTTTGACATCGTTGCAATGTAGGGTAACCCTGAAATCCTCAAATATGATAACAGCCAGCCCTTTAACAGCAAAAAGTTCCACAAATGTCTTGTCTGACTCAACATTAAACACCAAAAGCGCGCACGCTTCTTTCACCAAGCCAATGGTGTAGTTGAAAGATTGATAGGCACTCTCAAGAGGGTCATTCAATGAGCGACCATGGAGGGAATTGATCTGAACGAAGCGATGTACAATGTTCTCAGGGCCTATGGATCAACTCCTTATTCCATAACCAGTGAGAGTCCAGCCACATTGCTATTTGTGAGAGACATCACAACAAAACTACCTCAATGGACCCCAGATCGATTGATGAGTACTGACATCGTTTCAAGAGACTGACGCAACTCAGAAAAGGAAAATGTATGCAAACCAGTGTCCTCTCCCCATGCCCAGGAGACAGTCTTTGGCAAAGGAGACTGGTGACTTGTTAAAGAGAGAAAAAGACGAAAAATGGGCACCGCTTTTGATGCTGATCCCTACAGGTTGTGGACCGCAAGTGACATGGTGACAGCACATCTTCAAGGACATCCCATCATTTGGGACATATCACATTTTAAAAACCTACCATAACACTTGTCGCGTCTTGAACCCAAACATGGGGCAACCCTACCAGCTGGTCCGGGTCAAGTGACTGAGCCTATGTCGCTGTTGCCTGATCAGGGTGGACCTCAATCACCACGGATCAACTGAGCGGGCAGACAAGTGTGATCACCTGGCTGACTAATTAAGGAAATGAGATTTTTGTGATGTCTGCCACTCTTTATTTAACAATTGGGAGATGCAGCATATTGATGTTATGCGAAGTAGAACACTTGGTGGACTCTGAACAGGAAATACGTTTCATGTGTGGAGGTGTTAAGGTGTGGGTAACGGAAACTATGATGTAATGCACAGCGTTTGAGTTTATGCTGAAGAATAAAGTAATGCTTGACTGCAGCTCCATTGTGGCATAGTTCATCTGCATGCTTCTGGGTTGGGTAAGACACTACAAGAATTATTGAAAAACATGTGGCTTGTACATACTCCTTCCTATTTGCAAATGGCTTACCACTTCAATAGTGAGTAACATATTAATATTTTGTGATCACACATCGGCCACAAAACATGTAGGATAGGATAGGATGTGAACTTATAGAGCGCGAATTGCTGCCCGGAGGCGTCCAAGCGCTAGGAATACCGAGTCCTAAGGAATTGATATTTGGGCGGGACGCCCTAAATACACCCCTTCCTAATAAAGATTCCTAATGATTTCCTAAATCCAATGTTTCGAAATCACTAAATGGGTTTAGTACATTAGAAAAACATATTGTGATTTAACCCATAAATGTACACTTTGGCACTTAGTACACTTTGACTTGGCTCTTTGTTCGATCTTGACATGTTAAGAAGCCATATAAAAGTTAAATAGAAACTCACCATCAGCATTATATAATATATGTGAGCATTTTCAGCTAATTACCATTCATTAGAAAACCTCTTACTTGTTATAAACTTACATACTTGTTAGTCTGCACAGCTGAGGTCAGCAGCAGCCTGTACAGGTAAGAATGGTGGGACGGTGAGGGGGATGGATTTGACCGATGACCACGGGGGGGGGGGAAATAAATAAATAATTATTTTTCCCTCGCCATCACCAATCGAACAACACCCGGCCACACTGCTGTTCCCTGCACAGGCCACTGCTGCTAGTGGTCTCGAAGTTATGTTTCGTTTTCCATTTCTAAAAATTTACACAGGCATGGAAAAATACAACTTTTTCTCGGCATTTGAATGTAAAAATCAGTACAAATGGAAAAGAGTGACCTCATCTTATAGTCTTTGCTTGCTAATACGTCCCTAATATATTTAAGTCTGGCTTCCTGATATGCTTTCTGTTAAAATGCAAAGAGTTAGATCAAATGGAATCTCATCCCAGTTCCTTGAGTCTTCATTCTTAATAGCCCTCACAAAGAAACATGCGCTAATTTTTAACCAGGAACATGAAATAATTTATCAAGGATGATAACGGCACATGACGACATGCAACAAAGGTGCTTTTTTGTTCTATAGAATTAGTTTGTTTAAATACCCCTTACACACCAAAATAGCCCCATGTGTGAGGGGTATTTAAACAAACTATGTGTTCCTCCACCACTGCAGGAAACACAGCAAGTCTGGAAGGATATGGCTTTTACATCTATCTGAGGGTGGATCTTTTTGTTTTGTATCTATAGAATAGAGGAGGACATATCCACCTCCACTGCTCATGTTGAGCAGTACCTCCTCACTCCCCCTTTTGTGTTTTTGTTTTGTATATTAATACACATACATACATATAAACATGCATACAAAATTAGGTAGGAAGGAACTTATGTCTTGTTGAAGCCATGCTGGAATTGGTGCGCACTAAGGGATGGACTTAGTACAATTTGTTTGATTGTTTATAGTATACATAAATTGTCCTTTGGTTGATAAACAGTACTCTGGAAACATGATCTGGAGTGCAATGTAATAATACTCAAAATCATAAATGCCCTTTACGCACCTTGCATTCGCCAAGTATTCACAAAGCTCTGGCAAATGAGGTCCATTTTACACGTTATATATCCTATATTATATACATCATATCATATATAATTTTACACAATATAGATCATATATTATATATAACATATAGTACTTAACCTTGCAAAGTGCACTATCTGTCTAGTGTTACTGAGGACTGAGGGGCTGATTACAATATCAGAAGGACCAAAACTGACCAACAGTTAGTTGCAGTCCTTTCGACATCTGCCCCTGTGGTCTTCCCACCACATTACAATGCGGCGGGCAGAGACATCGGGCAGCGGGACCGTCTGCGGTACTTGCAACAGACTCAAGGAGCCCCTCTCTGTGCCGTAAGGCACCACAATCCCCTAATGACGGCGGAGTCGAGCTTGGCTCTGCTGTCGGTATTATGATGTCATTTTCCAATAGCCATTTCATGTCAGCCTTTCTGACATGAAAAGGCTGTCGTAAAGTATCTTTGGGGGCTGCTGGCAGGTCTCCATTCCTTCCTAGCCCTCTGCAATGGACCCTGGGGTACATCATACATCCCTGCACTATGTGGCTGCCACAGAGTGCAGGGATGTTCACAAACACCCATTTGTTAAAAGAAGCTTGTGCAGTGGGCCTTTTCTGCATGCCGCAAAAGCTTCCATTGACAAATGGATGTTTGTCCCATAATACTGCAGTTGGAACCACAGACCTAAGGCAGTTCCTTTCCACAACGTCCGTCTGATATTGTAATTAGGCCCTGAGTTTTGAATGGAAGACAGGCTTGATGCATGATGAAAATTAGTTTAAACATTCATTTCACAAGGATCAAGGAACAACACAAAAGGGTATGTTTTTGCAGGCAGTGGGCTACCACACAGTGAAGGACGAAATACCTGTAGGTTGTCCCTCCCAAAAAACGTGTTGGTTGGAGGAAGACAGACCAGATAAGAACATCTGACGGAAGTTGGATTAGAAGGGAAGACAGAAATGACATTGTTGAGCTGCACAATGGCCTAACACCTTTAAAGTAATTGGTTGCTGCATTGGAGGCTGATGTAAAGATTTGAGATGTTAAGAAATGAAGTCGTATTGTTAGAGGTGTATAATAACCCTTCAAATCAAATGGTGATCAATTCACAATACTATTTTTATAAGGAGATGCAAGGTGCCTTTGAGGCCTGTCAGACTGAGATTTAGCATGAAAAGATTGTTATACAATTGGGATCACATAGAGGCTCTTACCTGGAGCTACCATAATGCATAGCACTATGCTAGTTTTTGGTAAAAGCAAGGTGATATTCTTTGAAACTAAATACCATGTATTCATTTGCATACATAGGCAAAGAACTTCCTTCAACAGAACTTTAACTCAGGGGAATAAGGGGATAAGGACTACTCTCCACATGCTACAAGTACGATGAGAATGATTATATAATACCCAGTCACTGTAAAAAGTCAATCGCCAAGCAGAAATATAAACATGTTTTGTTGACTAAAAAAACAAAGGAGAAGTGTAAACCCAAGCAAAATGAGTGGACTTTGATCCATGCGGGAATGGAATTCCAAAAAGAAGGTGGCAGGGAACCACTTTACCTTTTCCAAATCAAGTAAGTAGGCAGAGTGGAAGCACTCAATTCATGAGATGAGATGAATTTAAGAATAGGAAACTGTCCCGGGACACCAGAATGGCCCATGAGTGAGGAAGTGGCAACCAAAATAAAGGCACCTGGTGTTCAATCACACTCTATTATCTCATGCCGTGAAATCAAGTTGTGGATCCTCACCATGGTGGGAAAATTAAGGTCACTCTCCTGTTTAGGGTGGATGTACGGGGCAATGATGGAGTATTCCAACAGCCATTTTCTAGCCCTGTGATATGAGCATGCAGTAACACATTGTATGAAACAAGCATTCATCTTAAAGATAGCTATAGGGTGAGCGCATGCGTTTTTGAAACACTGCAGGAATTCATGAAATTAATCATGAATTAAAAAAAATAGCAAGGACATCATCTGATAGATTAACAAAGAAATGAACAGAGTCAGAAGTTGTGATGCCACCTTTTTAGAAATATGTGAGTTTTGCTAATATTTTATTTTAGAACATGTTTTCAAACTCCAAAACATGACTGTCTTTGAGGCTAAAAAATATCACACTTATTTGTATTACTCAATAAAAGTGAGTATAACAGATTATTGGAGTGTGCTGTCTGTGTCCTGTCCATATCACAGTGTCTATGTATTGCTTAGTGAAAGCCTTCTCACTGCTTTTCCCATGTGTTCTCTCTCTGGCACAATCTACTGGTTAATATTCTGGTTCCAGGGCCATTTTCACCAGGACAATTGTTAACCCTTTTCAGACCTCATTGCATATAATTCGCCTACTAGATTGGTAGCAAAATCTCCCCCTCTGACAGAGAATATAGGTAGAAACATAATAGTAAAAATAAGTTTCCATAAAACCAGACTTTAAAATGGCCGACATATTTTTAGTGGGACAAAAACCTCAATAGATGAAGTCTCAGTTCCAAAAAGGCAGGACTCCTTAGCCGTATCGCTGCAGCGCGAATTCCCCGCCCATGCTGACCCCGCCTTGCACGGGCGGAGTCATGACGGAACGGTTCCGTCATCCGCACAGCTCACCCGACGTGCATGACGGAACCGTTCCGTCAACAGCATCGAAGGGGTTAAACATTGCAGTAAAGAACCATGGATACATTTACAAGTAAGTGTTGGGGACAGGGTTACAGGTAACAGTAGCATGAAGAATACGAGTAAGTGTTTGGGTTAGGATGAGGATTAGGGATAGAGTTGGGATTAATGTGAGTGTCAGGATTAGAGTTAGGGTGAGCATTAGGTATTGGGTAGTGATGAGATTACCTTTAAGGTTAATAATATGGATAGGACTTGTTTTAGTGTTTCAGTTATAGTTAGGGAGAAATTTAGCATGTGGGTAAAGTTTAGCAGTGGAGAAATTTAAAAAACATGTTTCAGGGTTAGCAATGGGGACTGGAGGATTATAGATGGTTGTTCCCCTTTTCACAAACAAGGTGAAAAAAAGATAAGGTTCATCATGGAATTCCTGAACTGAAAGGCTTTAGATGTTTGAACAAAACAGGAAATGCATCAGACCCCTAGATTTTCAACTCAAGCACTAATCCACTAAATGTAACCCCAAAGTGATTTTTTGGCCATTAATAAAATGGCATGGAGCCATTGAAAGTGTCAGTGTAACACTTTCACCAACCAGGTACACGCCCCAATGGTAATCAAGCCTCTTGGACCCCACACGCAAACACACACACACACACACACACACACACCACACACACACTACACACTTATTTATTCACTCACTTGCTCACTCACTCACTCACTCAATCACCCACTCAGTTTGTACGAACCCTAATGCCTTCCAGAAACTGCCAAAGAGTAGACAAGCAAAAGGCTGGTCAAATCCTCAGCATTTTTGTACTCTGACTCTGCCAGCAGAGTAATCCTGTAAGGGATCACAATATCAGGAATGATAGGTTGTGACTTGCCTGCAAGGGGCATTCTATGAAGCCAGTGCCCCTGCTTAGCATTGCACACTGACAGTGACAGGAGCTATCTGCTCCCGTTGTCCTTCCCAATCTACACAGAGGATCTTGGAGTCATGCCAAATGGCAGTCAGAATATCTTTTTTCTTAAAATAAAATCTTCTGAAGTTCTGCTATACCTGAAAACCGTAAGTGTACTATACAAATAAACAGAGGATACACTACAAAGGGCCACATAAAGAAAGGAAGGACAAAACAAGTAGAGTAATAAGAAATGTGGGGCACAAAACACAGTGGAGAATTAGAACAGTACAGTCAGTTAATGTAGAGTTGAAACAAAGGTTTTTGGTAGCTCCCTAAAAGTCAGATTTTTAAGTGACCATAGGATGCAGTTCCAGAAGATAGACGAGGTGCTGCTGAAGGACAGTTTCATGGCTGGTGAGGTGTTCATGACCAGTGTTTGTAGAAGTCAGTCCATGCTCCAGAGACCTCTCTCCTTCAGCGATAGTAAGAAAGTATGGTAAGAAGTGATGCTGGTTAGGAAGGGGCACATATATTAAGAGTACTGTGCTTCAGGCTGCCAACTTTAACTCCTATTTTAGCAAGGATCAATACCCAATGAAATTTCTTCAGCACCAGTGATATGTGGTACCATGTCCTGGTTGAATATTTCATATGTGGCATCAAATACACTGACAAACGTTGGCAAGTACAGGCATGAGATTAGAGCAAGAGACACAGTTCTTAGTTGGTGGGGACAGCAGATAATCTATTTTTTTTTCACAACTCTGAGGACAAAATTAGCTGATTGTGTTAGTTTGTTGGTGTGGCATATCAGAGACAAGCTGCTATTAATATTGAAACAATGATTTTATATACGGTGGGTGGATTGAGATAAAGTTGTGAAAGAAAGTTAATTCAGATGGGATTTGCCCAACATGTTTTAACTTCTCAGGGTGATGAGTAAAAACTCTGTAATTGAGAGTTAAGTAGTAGAAGGTTTCTTGACATCTATCATTACATTTTTGAGAGGCAGGACTTCAGTAAAAGGATGTTCTTCAGGCATGAAGCTTAAACATTTTCAGTTTAAAGTGTGTGTTGTTGGCATACTACTTCATTCAGACTCTTTTAAGATGTCAGATAGAGGTTCAGGATAGATTTTGAATAGTAATAGAGCTAGAATTGGCAGTTGAAGTACACCACAGCACATTCTGGACATTGAGGAAATATTGCTACCAATTTTTACCAGATGGCTGCATTTGTTGAAGTATAGGGGAACTTTCTCAGGATCCTGTCGCAGAAGCCCATTCTCTGTGAAACTTATTTTGGCAGTTAGAGAATATCTATGGGAGGCAAATGCTGCAGAGAGATCCAGCAATACCAGTTGACAGGAGTCCTCCTCTTTCATGACATGGTAGATGTCATTACGAATCTTCACAATAGCCATCTCTGTTCTGAATCCTGATCAGAAACTTAACTAGTAAAGGGAGAGGAGTTATGTTATGTTATGTTATGTTATATGATTTTTGTATAGCGCACGGATGCCGCAGCAAAGTGGCGTCCCGGCGCTTTGGAGAATAATAACACAACACGACAGAAAAGGTAGAAAAAATGGGCCTAGATTGTGGTAAAAAAGGAAGGTTTTAAGTGCCTTCCTGAAAGGAAGCAACTCAGGAATAGAGCGCAAAGGGGCAGGCAGAGAGTTCCAAAGAGTTGCCGCCAACACTGAGAAAGAGCGTCCGCCCATCCTTGATTTTTTAAAACGTGGCACAATGGCCAAATTTGAACCGGCAGAGCGGTTTGCCCCCATTGATGTCTTCAATCTGTAGTATGAATACCGAGAATTCAGTGGTATGCCAGGGGCAATAGGATTAGATTGAACTATAGTTTGTGATATTGCTAGGGTCTAACTTACCTTTTTTTAGGATGGGTGTGATCCCCCAATTTTAATTGATTTGGGGATGAGGTCCTGTGAGAGTGATGTATTAATCATCTTATATGACTCTAAAAAGAGAGAGTTTTCTCAAGCAAACCCAGAAAGGACCGGGTAATATAACAATGAAAAGAAGAGATTCCTTTCTGTGTGTTCAAACTCATATACTCAAATTAATTTAGAAAAACCATTTGTTTAGACCAATTTCAAACTATACAAAGCCCTATGTAGACATTCTAATCACAACATAATCATGTATGTATCTTAGTAATTTTTATAAAAAGAAGTTCAAGTTTAAAATAGATGCATATTTGTTAACAATCCATTAAAATCAATTACACATATTATTCACAATAACAACATTATGTTCAATTTTTGTGCATTTCATAGTGAATCAATACATATTTCACAATACACATCATTTCAATAAATGTTTTTATACACATAAAAAGGTCCGTATGTCGACGCGTTTCGGTGCTTCGTTTTTATAGAACACCTTCGTCAGGACAGTATGGTTTAAAAACATCAAATCTTCTTTCTAGAATTAAATACATACAATTAGTGTCACTATAGTTATAATTATTTTTTTCAATCTTACGGTCTATCAAGGTAAATGGTCATAAACAGATCTTACTTCTTATTAATTACAATCTTTCGGGTACCAGATGAGTATCCCTGGGCTCACAATAGATGATGAAACTCAACTTCAACTCTCTATTTCATCAGAGAATCTGTATAGAAAATAATATGCATTTTTAATTACATGTTTTGTTCTAATATCTAAAGTGTAAAATGATTTACCCCATTGTACACTTACTTAATGCATGGTGTGCCGTGCTTTGCTTTTAACTACACTTGTCTTGCAATCCTCAGGCTTTATTAAGGCTCGCCTTTGTTGGCAGGGGGGTATTTTTCCTCCTGTCGTTTTCCAAGGTTAATCCCTCTTTATGCTTTGAGAGGATCCTGAGCGCCTTAGATACATAATACACGGTGTAAGTAGCGCTGTGTCCTCTACTTTTCGTTGCGGTCAAAGGATTAATCTTTCCTTATCGCTTTCTACTTTTACAAGCCAAATCATGTCTTCTGCTTGGGACATACTTCTATATCCTCCTGTTCCAATTAAATTACAGGGGTACCCCAACAATTTTAGCTGAAATGAACTGACGCCAGCTGATCTTTTTTACTGGGTAACTTGTCCACATTCTAGCTTTCTCTGCCCCTTATGTTGTGGTAGGCAGTCAGAAATATTCAGTAGCTTGCGGTAAATACACATTCGCCTGAACTTTCCTGAAGTTACCTAAAAGTCAGATGTTACCGACATGCTCCTATAGAATGCTCCCGTGGGCTAATGCTAGATCTCGTTACTTTATGTGTTAGATGCTCACTTGTATTTCGCGTCTACGCTAATTATTTTATTTAAATAAGTTAAGGATTCAAATCGATGTAATTGTAATTAATAAGAAGTAAGATCAGTTTATGACCATTCACCTTAATAGCCCGTCAGATTGAAAAAATGTTTGTAACTATAGTGACTTTAATTGTATGTATTTAATTCTAGAAAGAAGATTCGATGTTTTTAAACCATACTGTCCCGAGGAAGGTGTTCTATAAAAATGAAGCACCGAAATGCGTCGTCATACGGACCTTTTTATGTGTATAAATTTTTTTATTGAAATGATGTGTATTGTGAAATATGTATTGATTCACTATGAAATGTACAAAAATTGAACATAATGTTGTCATCGTGAATAATATGTGTAATTGATTTTAATGGATTGTTAACAAATATGCATCTATTTTAAACTTGAACTTCTTTTAATAAAAATTACTAAGATACATACATGATTATGTTGTGATTAGAATGTCTACATAGGGCTTTGTATAGTTTGAAATTAATCATCTTATATCACACTTTCTTAGCATTGGAAATTGGAATTGATCAAACGTGCTGAGATGATGTAGCTGAAATAAGTGATAGGTTTCAAGTATCTGTATTATAATGCTTCCTTAAAGAAAAGGTAGGCCAAGTTGCTGTGGTTTGCAAAAGAGAGTGGTTTCCTGTTTAATGGGAGTTTGTATATTGTCATGTATGGGTTTAATTATGTTAGCAAAGAAAGTCATATACTCATACAGCTAGATTCAGATGATTCTAGGAAAGACTCTAGTGTAGTAGGATTACTTTCAGTGATGTATTTGAATAAAACAGTGTTTGAGTTTGTAAATGCGATTTGGTCTTATATTCAGGTGGCATTGGTATTTAGAACGTATTTATTTTACTATTTCTTTATTGGTTTCAGTCATGTTAGCAGAATGTGGAATTTAAAGAACCACCACTCTTTTTCAGCACTGAGAAGCACCCGTCTATGGGTGAACAAAGCATCAGAGAAGATATGAGATTCAGTGGTGCAATCTCACTAATCACCTCATGGATGAGGTGTGATAGTCAAAGGCAATCAAACATAAATCACTATCTAATCATTTTAGTACTGTGAGAAATTCCTCTACACATAAATAGCATTAGTAAATATATTTGACTCATTCACCCTTCATCTACTCTGCTACAAAAACTCCAACTTCAACACTGTTGCTAGTGCAAGGATAGCTTGTTTCTTTTTATATATGCCATGCCTGTTAATGCATGATTTAAGCCTGAAACAAACTGATGGCTCCAGTGCCATACATCCTAAGTCAATTTTCCTGTCCGTGGAAATAATATAGGCAAATCATTTGTTGGGAATCATGTCAGCTATATTTATGTGCTTATATGCATCACATAAATAATTCCCTGGAAGCTTTTCACTTCACCACATTTTTTTCAATACATTTATTTTTCTTAGCATGGGGAAATACAACAGCATATTCAAGACAGACAGAGATGTCTAGATTTGCTAGAACTGACATCCTGCAATTGTTTATGGGATTGTTGCCATTATGGGGTGGGGGGTATTGATGGGCCTGTAGTTGGTGAGTCGAGTAGACACATTTGAAGGAAGTAGGGTAGCATGTTCTTAAAATAGAGAAGCAAGAACTACATCTCCAGGGGGGGGTCACTGGATTGTAAGGTATGTAAAATGCTTTCCACTTTGATATTGGCTGCAGAATAAAGGAGTTTACAGAGGCATGTAAATAATAAGTCTTGGTAGGTCATGCAAGCATGGTATGTGATCAGTTGCCTTTTTTGAGTTTCCACTATAAAGATGTACTTACATTTGTTAAATGACTGCGAAGGAAGAATGCTAGTCTAACACTGTGCAGGAGCCCCCACCACTGCCAAACAACTTAAATAGGCCTCTAGATTCAGTTCCGGCCAATGGTTCATGGTTCATGCCCAGGACAGTATTTTTAGCATAAAAGATGTACCACAAGTCTCTAGCTATACCAAACTGAGGAGACCTAAGTAAGTCAAAGCCAGTCAGGGCTTTTGCTTGTGTTCCTGTCTCAAAGGGACCTGGTCTGGAAATTTAGTTTGGACTGTCCCTATTGGAGCAGGATCATGTCTGATTTCGAAATGGTGCTTTCTGTCTCGCGTGGTATAGAGGGCTAAAAGATGATGGTCTGGATTGTGGCCCTTAGCGATCACCAGTGAATGAGATTCTTTCAAGCATTCCTTCTGTCACTTTGTCCTTTGTTGCAAAAGATGCCCTATGTGCGCCAGGTATGTCCAAATGTTGTTCATGTACTCAGTGTACCACAAGCATGCCTTACATCACCTTGTTGTATGTAGCTTATAGTACTTTCCCACAGAAATATAAAGAAGGGGTGCCTATTGGAAGTTGATAGCTTCTCTCAGAACCTTTTAAAGGAGATTTTTTGCTTCCTGATTCTATTGTCGGCCACCACCACTGGTTAACACAGAGCTAAGGACAGCTTGATAGCAATGCTCCATAATCTCTGTGCCAGACGGTAAGATAGGGTAACTGGTCCCCTTTTTCTAATGATCTGCAACACACAGAAGACTTGCTGCGGATATTTATTCAAATGCCACGTTTAAAAAAAAAAAAAAAAATCAAGCCAAATATATCCAGTCTTTGAGACTCTTCGTTTTTTTCTCCAGTTCCTGGGCTTGTCTTTGGTCTTTTACTTTCAAACAGGGTCCGAGATAGGTTTCAGGGCATCCAAGAAGAACCACAAAATAAGAGGAAAAAGAAAGACAAAGAAAAGGAAACTTTTGTCAGTGGTTGAGGTCTGATTGCTACGTTTTAAGGAGGGGGCCAGTGAGGGAGCTTTCACCATTTTTTTCTAGGGAGGTGTGGGGCCCAGAGCAAGAAAGCGGTGTCCTCCACCGATTATGCGTGCCCTCCCCGTGGTCCAACAATATGCAGGATACGTTGACGTACCTGGGTCAGCCACCCTCCTCCTGGAGTTTGGCGGGTCGTCGTGCCTGGTCTATCTCCCCCGACGTCTTTTCCAGGCTCTGCTTCCTGATGAGGACTCTTCGTGCTCGTCTCCTCGCTAGGGAGTGCCTTCCAGCTCGAGGTCCAAAGCGGCGTTTTCCCCTCTTTCTCTGCGTCTTCCTCCGTCTTCTGCCCCCTTCGCTCGCCTCTCCTGCTTCCGCTTTCAAGGGTTGAGAGACCTGGGATAGGGTCTCTGATGCTGACGTCACGTCGCTCAGCTTCTCCTCGCGAGGGAAATTAAAGGGACCGCCGCTGTCGCATACCTGTGATAACAGGATAGCGTCAGCATTGTCGTCCCGAGACTCCTCTGTTCCCAGTTCCTCCTGACACAGACAGAGTAGTATGAGGAGGATCTTGAAGGGTAGTTTAAGAGACATGCATAAACATCCTGCCTTCAATCACAGAATACTCATTTGGCTTTGCAGATCAGCTATATATGGTGATTTAAGGTTATTTTTATAGCGGTGTCAATAGGAGGAACGGCTTAGACTGGGCTTGGTTTAGCTTCTTAATCATCGATACATCTTATTGAAAATGCAGTTGTTGCATTATTCAATTCAGTGCTTGTGGGTTAATTTCAGTATACACTAGGGCATCATGCAATCTGATGCACAATAAGAGGAAGAGATGGAAGACATCACTGGCAGGATCACATGTAGTAGTGAAGCAAGACAAAATATTTTGAAATATGGAACGGGTAGTAAGACAATAAAGCCATCCACCCACCTCCACCCCATCTTAGGAATATAAAAATATAACGTCTTGTTCTTAAGTTATGACTCACACAAAGGTGACACTGAAAAGAGGTTTTAAGATCAGTTTTCTAAAACTGAACCAGTTTTCTAGAACTGAAGTAGTTGCTGTTACATTTGGAATGAAATGTACTCTGGAACACTGTAGTCTATCAAAAGGACTTTGTTTTGGTTCCAGGAAACAGAACAGCACAGTTAAAAAAAACGAAATCAAGTTTGAAAGTTGCTAAAATTAGTATAAAAATTCAGGACACCAAAAAATAAAGGAAAAGGTATTTTAAGAACAACGCGATAGCTGAGGGTGGCAACGAGCTACAAAAAAAAAATCAACCGTACTGGTTTCCCGTAAACCGTCAAAAAAGCTAGTTAGATTAAGCACATGCATTATATTGTTTTCCTTGAATCAATTAGCAGTGTTGTTTCTAATATATTAAAATGCTTGTATGTACTTTACTTCTTGTGCAAAGTGCTGAGCCTGAAGCTCTCCTCCTCACTACACTTCTATTTTTGCCTTCAAGACACACAAGAAGAAAACAAAGCAACGAGTGAAGTGGCTCTGCTGGACAAGGTGTCTTGGGCTTTCATCACAAATACCATGTGTGATCTGGGATAGCCATGTGACTGTGTGGGTACTGAAATAGATACAACACAACAGGGTAGCCCAATATTCCCAAAAGAGATGGGGTATGAAGATTAACCAAACAAGGTGTCTCCAGAATGAGATATGTACAACTCAGTTACCTATTTTAGGGATATGGTAACTGTATATTCGTTCCCTTTAACATCATACTCATAAAAAAGCAATGAAAAATTATTTATGCAGTGAAGATTGGGGCTAGGTGTGCAACTTTATACATTAATCTGAATTGTATTAATCATACAGAACATCAATTGTATTTGACAGATAAAATGCACTTCCCCGCTGTCACTGTCAGATGACAAAACGTTATTTTTTCAAATTCCAGTGGTAATCTTAAACAACTCGGGAGGCCACCCAACTGTATTGTCCTCCTCCTAGGTACTAAATATCTTCAGAGTAAAAGAAGCTTGTCAGTCCATAGAGTCATGTATGGGGTTGTGGTGGGTAATCTGTTGACGTGTTGGTCTCTATATGTCTGACAAGTACCCAAGACCATCCTCAGGGCAAAGTGTTGAGCTGTGCAATACTGCTAACCCTAAAACCATTTACACTATCCATTCATAAATGGCTACAATGTATAGATGGGATCTTCTTCATTTATTAGGCCTTTGACAGAACTTTGTCAATTTTTTATATGTCTCAATAATCATACATACATCTAGAATTTTCACTGGATCATCGTAACTTCCAACTTCATTACCTCGAATTGATAATCAAGCATAATGATAATTCTCTATAGGTAAGCTGTTTACTAAACCAACAGTATGGAAAACTCTGTTAAAGATCACCCAAGAAAGCCTAGTTCAGAACAGAGATAATGGGGCAGATGTTTCAACATCCTGATTTGCGAATCTAAAATAGCGATTTTTTAGAAATCGCTATTTGAGATTTGCAAATAGGGATGTATGTAGAAAATCGATTTTTGCGATTTCTTAAAATTCCTTAATTGCGATTAGCAAATTGCGAATCGCAATTAAGGAATAATTTCCCATTCATTTCTATGGGCCAGGAGGCCCATAGAAATGAATCGGAAGTTAATCTCAATTTGCGGTTCGCAATTTGAGAATCGCAAATTAGGAATAATTTCAAGGGTGCAAGGGTGTCATAAGGACACCTTGATTCACCCCTGAAATGAACATGTCTGCGCATATGGCGCACATACATGCCCCAAGGACATGTATGTGCGCCATATGGCACCTTCACAAATGCCAAAAAGTGCATTGTGAAAGAAATCGCAAATTACCACCAACTTTAAGTTGGTGGCAATTTGCGATTTCTTAAGGAGAATTCACAATGAAATGCTTGTTGCATAGCATTTAAGGAATCGTAATTTGCGATTCCTTAAATGCTTACACAAAATTAAGGAATCGCAAATTTTGCGATACCTTAATTTTGCGATGCGATTTCCCTAATACCTCACATTTAGCTAATTTTTAGTCGCAAACGCTGCTTTTTTGCGAATCCCAGCGTTTGCGACTCAAAATTGCCTTGCCACATCTGCCCCTGAAAAGAAAATGAAAAAAAAACATAGCCATTAACCTTATTACATGTGTCAGTACACATGGGACAGAATTCAACAACCTCACAAAAATCATACAAAACAAAATGTCATCTACTGCATTCAATGAACTTCACTCTAGAAAAACCTATATTTGCTTTTAAAAGAGGATATAATTTGTAAGATAGTCTGGGGAAGGTGTTAAAAGAACCTAAAAAAGCATCAGTTATGCAAATTTGGGGACTTAACCCGATCATAGGTCATTATAAATGTGGCACTTGCACCACTTGCACTTGCACCTGTATTGCGAAAGGTTATCTTGTCAATGCCAAGAACACATTTTTCGAATTGTGCTTCTAAAAATGTTGTTTATTGTAGTGTATGCCCATGTGGTTTGAAATATTTTGGTAAAATAACACATGAAGTTAGACATTGAATTCTTCAACATTAATCAAGGATTTGTGGTAATGTGCAAAATACTCCTCTGCTTGACCATTATAAGACAAAGACAATCCATCACAATATCACAGACGTGTCATGGTTTTTCCAAGAGGTGGTATCTGGTACAATCAGGAATCATGATGTGAATCGATTATTCACACACAAAGAAAATAGATGGATCTGGCACTTTTAATCAACAGATTGAATGGCAGACTTTGACAATTCCATGAATCTAGATCCACTCCATCAGAATATGATCCAGAGGGGTGCTTTCAACAGTCCTTCAGCCAGAGTTCAAGCTTTCATGTCGCTGTTTACTTCACTGGGTAGAACAGCTTGTAGTACTTTAAGAACTATTCTCAGCTGATTAAAGAATGAAATCATTATTAGAGCACTCTGCCGTACTCTTGTTACCCACAATGCTAAGGAGTAAGCCAGTTTACTGGTAATCTGCTGCCATATTGACATTTATGGTCTTCCATATTTGTTTTTCTATTTTTTGACAAAATTTGGGATATAATAACAGCATTAAATCCACATTTACCATAAGTTTACAGCAACCTTTTTCCATTCTACTACAGATTATGGGATACATGAATAGGCACTTTTTTTAAATTAATATAACTTTGCCTCTTCAAAGATGGTGGAGCCTGGAGCACTATAAACCTAAGGATATTTAGCCACAATGGCTGCAACTGTGTATGTGGTTACTTAGACCCGTCAGCTGACACATGGTTCAGAATTAGTCTTGAGTAACGGCCGCATGATTTCAGTACAGGTTAGTCTGTGCATTTATTGAGATCTAAAGAACAGAAAAGTAAGTAAGGATTACTTTTGGGCTGTATAAGTGGACATTATTTCATATTACTGATGTACTTACCTTAAATTGCTTGGTTTGCAGAAAAAGTATGAGGTTTTTACCCATATTACCTGTGAATATGGCATATGACGGAACTCTGGGATTACACTATTTTGTTTATACTGATCACTTGTGGATATGTCATGTTTGGCTCTGACTATTTTTACAGGCATCAATATTAGTTTGTGAATTGAGATCTTGTGATTTTGAGGAGTGACTTTGAGATTCTGCTCAATCATTAAGATTTGGTTTATGGCTGTATTAATTGTAAGTAGGTTCTTCATAGGTAATAATCAGGTGATGGTTTTTGGTTTCACACATGTGGTGCACACTGGTTTTATAGGTATAATGCTCTGCGGCTGTGCTTGGTTCACATCTTTGATTCACTGGGCGTGTTTCCTTCCACTCTATCTTTGTTTCTTATATTATTATTTATTTGTTATTCTTTGTTATATGTTCTTTTTGATAGATATTGAGGGTCAACAGTATTGCACAAGTCTGTACTTTGTCCTGAGGATGGTTTTGTATACTTGTCAGACATAGAGACCAAAACATCAAAAAATTGACAACAGCCAAATACATTGCTCTATGGACTGGCAAGCTTCTTCTGCTCTTAAGATATTTTCATGAATCAGAAGAAAGTTGGGTGGTCTCCTGAGTTGTCTAGGATTACCACTGAAATTAAGAAAAATATTGTTTAGTTATCTGACTTGAACTGTGGGGAAGTGTGTTTTATCTGACCCATGCAATATATATGCTGCATGATTAATAGAGTTCAGGTTAATATATAAAAAAAAAGTGTGCCTAGCTGCAATCTTCATTGTATAAATATTTTTTCTTTGCTATGTTTTGAGCATTATGTGTTGGGGAAAAAATAATTGGTTACCATATCCCTAAAATAAGTAACCACATTGCAAATATCTCCTTCAGAAAAAAACTTGTTTGGTTAATATGTGTTCGCTAGGCACCATCAGAGCTTACACCGGGGCTTGCATGTTTGTAGGTTTGCTCTGTATTTAATGCCTCAACACAAACAGGTAACACACATCATTCCCCATGTTTAATATTTGTTAGGGATACAGTTGGTAGGTATGGCTCCCATATTTGAGATTAGGAGTAATTTCTTATCATCAAATTTTGACCCATATCAAGAGAGAGCATAGCAGAAAAGGGAAAAAAAGAGGAAAATAAAACCAAAAGGATAAATGGGGATGAAAAACAACCTGCAAGAAAAAGGAACAAGAGGTTGAGGGTGGTGGAAGAAAGAGGGCTGTCATCAAAACTAGACAGCCTTGGTATTCGTTGACCCAGGCATGCTGCTGCACCAGAGGCAGGATCCACACATAATAAAACCCATTGCACCTGCACTTACTTTTTTCACAAATTATGTCCTGACTGAAGCCGAAGGAGAATCTCTATCCTTATTCAATTTGCCTTGTGTCTTTCACAATCTTCAGCATCACAAGAAAAGAAACATGATACAAATCGCGTGAGAAGATCAGCACCAGGCATTCTATCTTTTCAACATTTTGTGTGGATTAGTGACATACTGGCCTGATGCCAACTGGGCTCCTACCTTAAGCTAGTTAATGCCACATGGGTACTTTATGTCAGCAACAGATCCCTCATATTTTGCTCTTCTTTGTTAACATTGGGTTCCACTTTATTATCATTATGTTTGTTTGTGTGTATATTTACTGCTGTCCCTGCATTAGCCACGCCTTTATTTCTAGTGATTTGGTAGGAACACCAATAACTGATGTTTCCTTTCCAATGCAATTATTTATTTCCTGCTAAATGCAACATTAGGCTCCCTAGTTTACTAACTTCAAAGTCATTCACTGCACTGTGGCAAAACAGTACAGTATCTCGTTTTAGGCACAATCAACCGTTAGTGACTGTGTGGGAAGAAATTCTGATGGAGTGTCACAGAAGCAAGTGTCTGATGCCCCAGGGCTATTTTCCAAAATAATTACTTTGCATGCTCCAGTCATCATTTCAATCATATCAAAGACAATGAGTGGGTGGGTGCTAAGACTACTAGGGTCTCCTTGGTAACGGAAGTTGCTGAATGCCAATAGGGAACTGATTCTCAAATGTCCATGCTTCCTATGTAGCATTCCGCTTCAACGTATTATGCAATGTTCGGTAGCCGTGTCTCTTGACATTGAGCATTATTAGGATATGGTTGTTTCCTGAAACTTTGACAGCGTGTTGCCCACTGGAATGGGTTATTGAAGGATGTAGAAATGCTGCAGAGTTATATCAGGTAAGTGACTTGAGGTATCAGATAAGCTCTGCATTCAGTGCAATATTGGTTGAAGTGGTTTCTTATCATTTTTTCGAAACTGCACTATGGCCAATGTTCCATCAAGCAAGTGAAAGTATGTGAATAACAAGTCAGTAGAAGGAAAACAGCTTTTCAGTGGTATAGCAAAGGTTCTGTGCAGCCTAGAGCAAACAAGGAGAATAGTGCCCCATACCGCTAGCTGGGAAGGAAAATAGCATATTAATAACGGTTCTGTGGAACCCTTAGACCTCTGGGCCCCAGTGACAATGCACCTGTTACTCTACTGATAGCTACACTACTGGTTTTAATGACCACACACAACTGCTTTAGTGCTAACTGTGAATTACAAAGTTAAGGCCTACGAACAGGAGTGGAACTCAGTGGCAACTGTCAGTTACAGAATGAATGTCAAGAGATGTGTATACAAATACAACAATACAGAATACACATTGAAATTACTCTAGCCTACAGAGAGCATGTGTAACTGCCCATACAGGAAGAGCATGCAACAGAGGCCAAATGTCACATATTTGGGTGTGAAGTGGCTAATGTCCTCTACATTCTACAGAACTGTCTTGTAGGTCCATGCGTTCCTGTTAATGCTTATTCTTTACTTAAGTGTCTGAAACTGGGTTAATGGTTGAAGGCATAAAACACTACTAAAACAGCAACCACAATTTCTGTCAGTGTGAAACACAAGCAAACCCAAATTAATGTGTGCTTATCCCTTGAGAACTTGGCACAAAGCAGTCACGTTTATCTTAGCGGCAATGTGCAAAGTCTTTACACATTTAAACAGGAATAGTGTGAAAACACAACACAAGACAAATCCCATCCCAATTTAGAAAAAATATAACGAAATTTAATAAATTATTTAAGATACAAATGACAAAAATCCAATCGTAGAACTGGAGTTATGCAATTTCCAGGTTTTAGATAAAAACAGTGCATAGAAGCACAAAGCATCCACTGTGGTTTTTTTGGTCGCACTCTATCAAGACAAAGTCACAACTTCAGGCCAACCCCAATGAACTGTGGGCCTGCTACAGGAATCAAAGTAGGCCTGCTGAACAAGAGTACTTAGAATCCTGGCTGCGGAGTGTTGTGAAATCCCGCATCAGGGATGCGTTGTGCAGCTGCAGTTTCAAGGAGCTGAGAGGCTATGATGTGGTGTTCTGTGTCATCATTGAGGATGCAATCTAGAAGGGGCTTGCAAAGCAATGGTCTGCATCAAGAATGCGTTGTGCAGCTGTGGTTCTGAGGAGACTGTGGGCTGCAATGTAAAGCCTGCACCGGGATGCAGTGCACAGCAGTAATTCTGAAACGAAGCTGTGAGGAGATGCACCGTACTTTGCTAGTTCTTCCCACAGCACCACAGCAGGGCTGGCAGAGCACCTTCAGACCCACATCCAAGGGTCTCCAACTGGGTTGGCTCCACTTGGGGAGCTAGGACTTACAGCAGGCAGAGTTTCTATGCTGGGAGCAAGGTGGTTGGAACCTTCTCTGTCCCTGAAGCTCTGATTAGGAAGCCAGCCAACTAGCCCTTGGAGTCACTCCGGTGGTCCTGGGTTCAAGATGCAGGTCCAATACTTTCATTCAAGCAGCAGGGCAGTAGGGTAGCAGTCCATCTTGCAGAGTAGCACACCAGTCCAGAGTCTTCCACTGCACTGATCCAGTGCTGTACTGAAGAGAGTCCAATATTTATACCCTGGGTCCACTTTGAAGCAGGAGAAGGTTCTGGGGGGGTTCTACCCCCAGAAGTGCTTGGAATTTCCTGCCTCCATATCCTGGTTCCAGCTTTTCTGGGGTCACAAAAGACTACTGTCAAAACGCTTTCAGAGTGTTATAGGCAGAGCCTTTTTTGATGTGCAAGAGTGGTAGGTGACAGCTCTGGCCCCTCTTCAAGTCACAGAAGACTCATCCTGCCAGCTACTATTCCCCGTGTCTCATTTTCTAGGAGCAATACACAAAGGTCAGCTGCACCTAGTCACGTTACCCACACTAAAGGCTGCAGGCACCAAATGGTTGGGCAAGAAAATGCCAACTCTTTAAAAGTATGTATTATGGTGGTCCCAGAATTAGAACATCAGAGTCGTAAAAAGGAAAAACATACTCAAATATTCTAAAACACAAAGTTAATGCAAGACCAAATCCATTGTCCCAGTGTTATTTAATCACAGCGAAACTGCTTAGCATATTGTCAAGTACGTGTTATATGACATACATTTTTTTACAAAGAACAATATCATTACAGTGCCCGAAAGGGGGGGGAAAGCAAGGGAAGAAAAGAGTGATTTGAGTGGGGTAGTGAGATAGGTAAAGTATGCGTAGTGATAGAAATATCACAATCAAACGTTCACTCATATGCTGTTTACATGCCCTATAATCAAAACGATTTTTACATTTGTTAACGTCTATGCAGAAGTAGCTATGTAACATACAAGTCCACAGTAAAAAAAAGTACTGTTGAAAGAGACTGGCAGAGATAGAGTGTCGACGTTTTGACCCCCGTGTGTGTAGGTACTTCAGACCCTTACAGGTGGGGTCTTCTTTCAGGACGGACGTGTGAAGTGCGGGGGACACCTAACGGGGACAAAGAGTGTGATGTATCAGGACCATATTCCAAGATTCAAACCAATGTCAATTCAGTGACCGACATGGTACTGATCAATATAGTTACCGTAAATGGATGGGGGGGCTCCCACAATTCGCTGGTGGAGAAACAATGGACACAGTGGTTCCCAGGTTAAGGACGGCAGAAGTGAGAGAACACCTATAAAAAATATGAGTGGTTGTCAGCCAGCTGAACTTGTCTGGATAGTGACGTAACCAGCAACTGACTATTTGTTATGGGAGGCATTCACTTACTCTTGGAATTATAGCAGGATTGGTCCACATGGAGCATGGATCCGAAGATAGACTGGAATTAATCTGTATGAAAGTTTCTGAGGTCCCGGACCAGTCAAAGGAGTCTATAGAATGAATCTAGCAAAGAACAGAGGAGGAGGGACATCAGGATCCGGGGAGTACAAAGTGGTGACCCGCGAGGGTCAAGCATGCTCTGACCCTGGTGTGCATGCTTGCTTAATAAACAGTGTCATTGGCATAGTTGCAGCAAAAGTGGAGGTACGATCATTGAGCGAACTATGTTCACAATCTAAGCGGTTCTCAGACAAAAGCATATTGGATAAATATGCTGTGTAGAAAATGAAAAATATAATAAATAAAAAAAATGAGAATAAATGGGCCGCGCCTACTTGTGATTGTGAAAAGGTTAAAAAATGCCCGAAAACCATGCGTGTTGGTTAAGACTGAACAATTAAATATACATGCGGGTTCTTGGTGTTCAATATTCTAAGAGAGAATTAACTCGGCATGTTACTACAGTGACTGAGTGCAAGGCGAGAAATCTATCTATAGAACCGTAACTGTGGTATCTTGGCGCCATACCTCAATTGTCAAAACAAGAGTACCTTTAGAGTTTAGTGCAATTACAGGGGCTACAGTGCATGGTGGAACGAAAAACTGCAACTACAACTAACGAACACCGTACACCAATATTCAAAAAGTTAGCTGCGCGTGTTATCACACGGGCTGTGTGCTTGGTAACAAAACTAACCGTGAGGGAAATACGGGGATGGGCCGCTTAAACAGAGGGGGGGCAATACTCACCACATCGTTCTGCATTGTTCTCAGGAAGAGATGGAGCGGCCAGGGCAATTCATCCAACTATATACGCGCAGGGCTTAGCAACGCTTCTCACGTCCATCCTGAGGAAGACCCCGCCTGTAAGGGTCTGAAGAACCTACACACACAGGGGTCGAAACATCGACACTCTATCTCTGCCAGTCTCTTTCAACAGTACTTTTTCTACTGTGAACTTGTATGTTACATGGCTACTTCTGCATAGAAGTTAACAAATGTAAAAATCGTTTTAATTGTAGGGCTTGTTAACAGCATTTGCCTGAACGTTTGATTGTGATATTTCTATCACTACGCATACCTTACCTATCTCATTACCCCACTCAAATCACGTTTTTTTCCCCCTGCTTTTCCCCCCCTTTGGGGCACTGTAATGATATTGTTCTTTGTAAAAAATGTATGTCATATAACACATACTTGACAATATGCTAACCAGTTTCAGTGTGATTGAATAACACTGGGACAATGGATTTGGTCTTGCATTTTTAACTTTGTGTTTTAGAATATTTTTGTATGTTTTTCCTTTTCACGACTCTGATGTTCTAAATCTGGGACCACCATAATACATACTGCATTGCACCCAGGTCCCAGTGATTTTGGGCTTACCCTTTTTTTGTAACTCTTTAAAAGTGGCATTTTTCAGAATTGTGTCTTAAAACCCAACTTTACCATTAAAGAGGGTTTTAAATAACAATTCTTTAGACACCAAACTCGATATTCCTACCTTCTTCCAATTGAAAGTTATCACTTGTTAATAACCGTAATAAATGAATCCAATATCATACTATGGGAGTATTCCACTACCAGGACATGGAAAAGTTAAAAGGCACGTCCAACATTTTAAATACACTGCTCCCTGCACTACGGGCTGTTTAGGGCCTACCCTATGGGTGACTTATATCTATTGAAAAGAAGGTTTAGCCTGGCAAATAGTTTACTTTTCCAGGTCAAATTAGCTACTTAAGTGGGTGGCACAATTAGTGCTCTGGCCTACTAGTGGCAATTAATTTATAGTGCCTGGGTGCATATTACTAGGGACTTGCAAGTAAATTAAATGTTCCAATTGAGTGTAAACCAATTTTACCAAGTTTAAATGAGAGAGCACAAGCATTTTAGCAAACGGTTAGCAGTGGTAAAGTGTGTAGAGTTCTAAAAGCCAACAGAAATTGGTTCACAAAACAGAGGGGAAAAGACAAAGTATTTGAGGATCACCCTGCAGAAAGGGCAATGCCCAACACTAAGCTACCATGTTTTCTATTTGTTTTTTAATAAGAAGAAAATTGTGAAGATTATGGACTTTAATACTTAGGGGATAGTGCTTATCAAAACCCTAGCACTTGGAGGCCTCCATTACTCCCTAGTTTGGCACTTGTTTGAGTGGCATTGTAAAATGTTCCATGGTTGAGTATCGGAGGGAATGAGGAGGGATAACAGACCTTAAACTGTATATATTATGTTTTATATCCATCACTACTGGATTATACTTATGCCTGGATTTCGTTTTTTTAGATATGAACTCCCTTTCAGAAACTTCTGTTTCTATTTTTGTCTATGTTGTATTATGTAAAACAAAACTACAATACATTACAGATTAGAGGATGGTAGACATACCAATGATTTGAATGTCTCATAAAAGTTATATTTATTGGCAAGAGGTTTTAAATACACTTTTGATCATACCCTGTAACCTTCAATTTCAAATATTTAGAGAATTAGCATTATCAAGTAATGCAAGATCTTTCTGCCTGAAAAGTCAATTCGGGTAAGTTATTTAAACTGTATGTACATAATTCAAAGAACATGCATTCACTAATTGAAACTCATTTTCTGACACATAAAGGTATTTTAAGAACACAATATAGCCTGCACATTTCTATTGAAATGAAATCTCCCTGCCAGCTCCATTCAATTTGTTTCCTCTTACTGCAAACTTCTAAATTGGGACATTAAAGTTTGTATTACACTTTGGGAAATGTCTTGCAACTTTATTCACTCAATAATGTCTGTCTTCTCCTTAGTCATCCCGGGTTGCTAGCTGGCAAATGCACTTAATCAACAGACTCAATCCCCAGTCAAAAATATAGGGGTGTAACGGAGTCCCCAACAGCCACTGTAACACAAGGGGGCCCCCAAGGTTTCTTCTATTGGAGGGGTCCCCTCTCCCTCTAAGCCATGTGTAGAATGCTGGAAAGATATACACAGAGTTATAGTTGTATCCAAATGGTAGATTTATTCTTGCATTCAATCAGGACAGGAACATTAGAGGATAAGATGGTAGTAGTAGTATTGAAAGTAGGATCAGGAGAATCAGCCCCACCGGGAGCAGCATCTCTGCTGCTCAGTCCACATACAGCAACTGACAATTCCACTCAAACATACATACAGGGAACATTCTGTGACATTACTTACATTGGCTGAGCAGCAGAGTACAGAACACAGAGAAAGGACTAGACAGAGAAAAGAGCAGGATACATGCCTTGTAGAATGCGTGCAATTGCATGGAACAAGAAATAGTTAAATGCTCGGGAATCCACTCTAATTTCCGAGTATGCCCCTGCAGTGTAGGGGGGACCAACCATGTCCCTTTCTCCCGCATGACAGGGATAGTTGTTTTAGGGTCTCTGCCTCTTCATGCTTAAACAATGAGTGAGGTAGCAATGTTTCTGCCAATTGAAAACAATGGCTAGCATGGGACTTTCCCCAATAACCCTGGAGAGCATGGTAAGTATCAGCATACATATAAAAAAAAGGGTACTCTCTGAGGGATACAACGCCTTGCCTCTGTATCCCTCAGAGAGTACCCTTTTTTAATAGGTATTATTCATTAATTTAATTATACCTATTCTGTCATCTGTCGACTTTCCCCCCTCCGACACTGCCGCTCTCCACCGCATTTACCTGTGCTGCTCACCACCAGAGGGATAGATTAAAAAACGTATTTTTAGTATATAGGAAGACAGCTACTGGGTGCCTCTAAATAAGGACCAATTTGATAGATCCTAGGTTAATGCAAAAAGGATTAAGGACATTCAATCAGAATGTTAAAATATGTATAAAAAAAATGTATATTGAATGACATTTTAATGTGCACGTGTGTATATTTGTGGATGTATATATTTATGAATATATTTAACAAAACAAAGTTGTGTGTGATAATTACAAAATAATGCATGTTAAAAATAGCGATATAAAATAGTGAATAATACAAGAAAGTTTTACAAAATGTGTTTAAGGATATGTTTGCTTTTCTAAAAATATAAATATTTAACAAAAGGAATTATAAATGAAGTACTCGGATGAATTGGCGATTAACTTATCAACATCGGCTTTTAGCCCGTATAAATGATTTTTTTTGTTTAAACCTATCCCTCAGAGAGTACACTTTTTTGTATATCTGCCAAAGGGAAAGGCACTACTCTTCCATCGCACTTACCTGTACTTGAGCAAATTCTTCTTTCCCTGGTATGCAACAGAAAATGTGTGCAATACTTTACCCCAAGATTACACAATTAACAGTACCACTGCAGCAGCAGTTAGGTTTTAGCATGGTTGGTGGTACTGATTTCTTTGGGCATTCTTGTCTCCTCCTCCTTTAGATATTTTAACATACCGCCCCACCCCCCCAAACCCCATCCTCATAGACAAAAGCCAATTTCACCGAGACTGCCCATGAACAAAAAAGCCTAAGACACAGTCATTTTAAGTTATTTTGCATAGCAAATAGTATGTTTGCTTCATTATTAAAATATGGCAGTGCTTAATTTGATGAGGTGGCTGCTGGTGGGGGCCACTGGCACTCATTTTTAGGGCCAGTGGGGCCCACCACCACTCATTATTTGGGACTGGCACCTATTTTTTCTCATCTAACATTTACCAAATGTAAGAGAGGGAAAACACACAGTAGAGTAAGATTGAGAAAGAGAAAGATGGAAACACCGTCACAAAGAGAGAAAGCAGAACCTGCATGAGTGAGATGAAGGGGAAGGGAGTATCTTGGAATCAATTAAAGAGGCATGTAGTTGATTCCAGACTTTTTAGCCCAGGTATTCTGTGTGCCCATGCCAGACACACGTTTCTTAATTAGGAAAGCTTTGGGCACCAGCACGTATTCTTCAACAAATTAGGCAAAGGGAGCCATTGCTATGTGAACGCTGTTCTTACTGCAAAAAGCGATGAATTCATCAAAATCACAAAAGCTGAGATTAATTCAGATCAGCATCGTTATCATGTAAATTGTTTTAGATTATGCTGCATTAAGAGCCGGTCAATGCTCGTCGTGCAGACAGTAGCAGATGCATCCGCTTTACAAGCAGGACTTTTTGCCAGAATCTGAGATTTTAGCAATCTGTGTTTTTATGTTGGAAAAGGGAATGATGCAGAACATATGTGTAGTTTGGAGTTTAAACGGGCGAGTCAAAGGTATGCGACCAAGCACCATCTGCAGAAAGTGATTAAATAGTACTGATTTATCCCGCTCAATTATCCCTGTTATCAATTTGATGTTTTAATTTACTTACGGTTTCTGACAAAAGGGAAAATTCAACTGATTATCACAATTTTTTGACACTCACTGGAATTGTTTGAAGCATAAAGTAGCATTGTAGGGAACACAATTTGCACTTGTCAGGAAGTGTCTCCCTTTTAAAGACTAACACACATTCATGACGAATGACATGAGCAAAGACAAGTGTTTGTACATGACCGGTTTAACTATCTATAAAATGTGCTGAATGCTATGCAGGCGTCAAATAATATGCCAGCAGCGACCCGAGAGCGATTTCTGTATTACTGTACATTGCATTGGCAAAGTAAATTGATTTGGCCTTGGCAAGCTTTCCATGTTTTTTTTCTATTTTAAATTTTTGTTGAAACATGCAATAAGCAAAAATAAGTTGGTAAAAGTACAAAAATAAAGCAGTGGTCCAGAAGACAGGCACACAAGCCCTAGTACACTACTTTTCAGAAAACAGTGACGGAGCAGCCCCTGCAGGTAAGAGTGGTGAGGCGGTAAGACAGGGTGGGGGGGATAAGACAGACGGCGCATAGGGAAAAAAAAATTAAAACTTGATTTTTCCCTTGCTGTCCCCTCCACCGCGCCTCACCGTTCTTACCTGCACGGGCCGCCCCTGCAACTCTGCACATGTGATTATACAGGGTGCCATCATTCACAGTGCAAGCCAGCTAGTAAATGAAGTGGTCTGGACTACTGCCCCATGCTGTGGTGGGCAGAAGCAAAATGTGAATGACACTTAAGCAGACCAATTGATGAAGAGGGCAGACTGAAAGTCACTTTAACTAAATGTTTATATATGCAGGGGTCTTCTCTAGCGATTAAATTATTCATAGGAGAAAAAAGAAAAATCTAAAAGAACATCATATTAAATCATCAAAGCACTTGAAAAAGCAAGAAAAAGTGAATCCAACAATTGGCAGCAAATGGCATAATTGAATTAATATTTTTAATGTAACAGAGCACCACGGAGATTGTGTTTTACACTTTTACAGCAATATAATGATAAGGATGAAGAGTTATTGGAAGAATGGTGAGAGCATATGCAATGCTCCAAGAAGGTGATGGGCACCTTAGTGAAACACATAAAAAGAAACATGGATGTTAAAACATGAAAAGAGTTGGATTCAATTAAGAATCAAAAGGAAGTTAAAAGAATCTAGTGATCAATTGAAGACGAATTTGGAGAAACTTGAAAAAGAAATCCAAGAAAGGAAGGCAAATAAATTCGATAGAGACAAATTGGACTCTCAATATGGCTGCATACACCTTAGCCAGGAGATACAAACCCTTTAGAGCTAAAGGATGAATTGACAAAACGTTCCAATAAAATGTAGAACAAGTGAGGCAGATGACGGTCTTAGTGATAGGCTTTTTTTACACTGTTTCACCTAACCACCAGGGAAGTAGGAAGAGGGGACACCACAGGCAGAGTAAGAAGCAATATAGAACAAGATGAAGCAATGGAAGAAAAAGGTCGCAGTGGCAACACATATACATCAAAACATCAGGAATGGATATAGAACAGATAAGTGAGAAATCAAAATTTGTAGTGATAGGCCTGGCATCCTTGATGTGGTTTTCTCTCTAACATTTTGCTTTCAAACCTCCTGTTTTTGCTGACTTCATTTTTGCTGGCTTTAGGACTCTGTACACATTGCCATTGTTAACCAGTGCCAAAGTACTTATGCTCACTCGTTAAAACAGGTTACATTGGCTTATACTCGATTAGTATATTTAATTTACGTGTAAGTACCCAGTAAAGTGGCATCACCTGAGCTCAGGGCCTGGAAATTAAATGCTACTAGTGGTTCGACAGCATTGATTGAGTCACCCACTTAGATAGCACTTTAAACACATCTAAGGCCTGCCATTCAGCCTCTGAAGAGAAGTGTGGCACAGAAGCCAGAGCAGCTGATTATGGAGAACGGGGCTCACAGTTCAATCCCGGGTACTGGTGGTAGCTCAACTCAGCATCATGTTACTCTGGGCAATAGTGCACTTAATCTCCTCGAAGGCTCGCAATGCCTGGATACCCTTAAATTGTGTTTTACAAATGTGGAATTAAAGTATGTGTGTGCAGTTTTAAACTGCCATTTCCACCGGCCAATGTAAACTTTTTTGCCAGGCCCAAACCTTCACCTGCACCTGGATTCCACCTTGCCAAGTGGTTCCACTCCAGTCTTGGACCATTGGGAGTGGGCTTAAGTTGCTCAGCCAGTCCCTGTGGATCCAGCCTGGCCAAACACAGCTCCTCTGCTGCCCGGTATAAACCCCAGTAGATCCAACACATTGCTGCTTGGATTCAACCATTGCAACGACCTGCATTGCATTCCAGCCCATCGGAGCCACAGCTGTGTGATGCATCCTTGGCGCACGCTCTCTCATCCTTCATTGATGGCAGCTTTGACGATGACAGACTCGGCATCGCTGCCTCATAGCTGCTCACAACCAACGCATTGCCCCCACTGCACACCGCATCCCCAACACCAAACGTCACATTGCAAGCCACGTCATCTTGATCCTCAATGACGACACAGGTCTTCACATCACACCCTCGCTGCATCTCGTAACTAATGCATCACTTTGGCTCCGCAACGCATGTCTGATGTGGTTCCTCACAACACTCCGCTAACCTGAATTTAAGGTAGTCTGTTCAGCAGGCTTAACTGGATCCTTGTAGCCAGCATGCCATCGCCGTTGGACAGAACTTTGGAATTTGTTCTGGTCCGGCACAACCAGATATCCACAGTTGGTGCTTTGTGCCTCTTGGTGCTATTTTCACTAGAATATTTAAAATTGCATATCTCTGGTTCTACTGATTGGAGTTTGTCATTTTGGTCTTGTTTTAATTAATAAAGTAAGTTCTATTTTTCTAACTTGGTGTGGGATCGTTTTTGCGTTGTGGTTTCACTTTATTACTGTTGAAAGTGTTGCACAAATTCTTTATGCATTGCCTCTAAGTCAAACCTCCCTGCTCTGTGCCAAGCAACCAGAGAGTTAAGCACAGGTTAATTTAGGGATGGCTTGTGCCTTACCCTGCTTGAGAAGACCTCACACCTAAATCAACAAACTACCCAATTTCCAAAATACATCAAATAATATATGGACAAAAAATATTAGAAACACTCAAGAGATAATACTGGACTTTTAGCCCACAAGAAAAGTCTGACTTCCTCCCAAAGGTGCTCAAGTGTTTTAAGAACCATCCTGGTAGACCAATTGTCGGTTACATGTAATCCCTATTGAAAAATACACCACAATATATTGACTTCTTTCTATTTGAATATGTCATATCACTTCCATCCTCTCTATGTGGCACATGTGATTTTCTGCTCAAAATAAATAACATTCCCTGGAAACGTGCATACATATTAGGACTCCTGCTATAGGGCATCTGCACACATCAATTCAACATCAACAAGGAACAGAAGCCTGCAAATATTTCTTGAGAGCAAGATCTATGATCTATCTACAGCTTACAGCTTAACAATGCTTCAATATTGCCTTAAAGACAATGTTTTCCTATTCAATGGCAATCAATACCTACTAAAACAAGACACTGCCATTGGTAGACCCTATGCATTAACCTATGCTCATCTCTTTATGGTAAGATTGGAAATGGATATAGCCTATTCAGAAGACAATCAAGAAATGATGAACCATGCGATGATATGATTCAGATTCATCAATAAACTTCTACTGAGGGGTGGAGACCAGCAACTCTTGTAAATCCTCATAAGCAAACTTAATAAGAACACACACACCATTAGGCTCAAAAGTAATATCAACTTAGAAATGGTTGATTTCCTTAATGACTCTATTTTCCTAAAGGAAAGGGAACTATGTAACAACATATCTGGAAAACCACAGCCTGTAAAACTATTTTACATGCCAATATCAGCGATCCCAAAGCATTGAAACATAGGAAGACGTTTTAACAGTATGGATGATTTTCTCCTCAGAAGAAAATTTCAGTCAAGCACTTAAAGAATCAATTGGTAGCAAAGTGATTGCTGCCAAGAATATGAATGATTTAACATGACGTCTTTCTCTGGGGATCAAACCAATGTACAAATTAACTGGCCTTGATACGAAATTAGAGGCCTCTTATAGTGATCCTTGATTTGTTCTCTTAAATGAATTGAAAAAGTGGATACAGGTTGAAGGAGTCAACAATAACTTAGAATGTACCCTTAAATAGCACTTGCACAAAAAAGAGAAAAACATTTGCGATTATCACAAATCGCCTTTGCTACTACAATATTTTAGAAATGTGACTTTTTGAAATCCATGACTACACAGAAGCATGGATGCAATTTAAGAAGAAATCAGCTGATGTATATGCTTGCTCATACAACCATTATTTCATGGACGTCTGGGAATGAACTTTCAAAATGAATCAATTTTACCTTGCCCACAAAAAAATGTCATGTGTTGCTGCTTTATAACGGCAATCATCAAACAATGGATCAGGTGCATTGCTGTTTACTATCTAGTCTTTCCTGTGGCCACTATACAATTTGCCTTACAATTGATGTCAAATTTAGGATTAGCCGCTGGGGTGGTTCATCACATCTTACCTCTTGGGCACACATAATGTTTTTGGCCTAAAATTCAACTTGGACTGACACATTTGTAAAATGGTTCAAGATTGATGTCTAAAGCAGGGAACTACCATGCATCAATATACGGAAATTGAATTATTATTTGTGGTGGGGGACTACCCACCCCAAGGAATAATCACAACCATTGCCAAGGTGAATACTAAAAGTCACTGAATTAACCTGAGCTCAGTTCCCTGGTAGCTATGGCACAGAGCAGGCAGGCTTAATTTCGGGCAATGGGTAAATTACTTCTGGTGTACGAAAACAGTATTAAGGTCAAAATGCAACCCAGTAAAATCCCCAAACCAAATTAGAAACAGAGAGTAAAGATTAATAAATAAAACAACACCATAATAACAAAAATCCAAGAAGGCAAACAAGAGATGTGATTTTTTGACGTGTTAAGTAGAAATACCTTCAAGAAGGGCCAATAATAGTCAATGGTCATGTTAGACCAGGATCTAGGCACAATTTGAGGGTGATGGAAGCAGGTCGAACATACCCACCAAGCTAGACCTGGCAAAATATGTTTTCTGACTTAGATAACCACAGGAGTACACTCCTTCAGACCCCTAGGACCTCAGGGGAGGTACTTAGAGACTCACAGGGTGTCAGAGGCCAACAGCAGGATCCAGTTCAAGTTCCACTGCTGAGCTGAGCAGTTGCAGAAAGGCCTCATGTAGCTTGTTAGAACCCTGTTGCTTTAAAAGCAGGTCAGCCAAAAAATCCAGGGTGACCATGCAGAAAAGGCATATTTCCTACAGTATCCTACTGTCATGGCTACCGTAGGAATCTGCTTCTTTTTCTAGGTAAAATTGTGTGTTATTTTTAGACTAAAACATTAGTCTAAAATAGTAGTTCAGATCTCCTCGAAGGTCACAGACAGTAGGTTCAGTTTTTTCTGTTTTTCCTTAGGAACAGCAGTGTTCTAAAGTGGGTGCCTGAAGATCCCACATTTATGCCTGCACAAGCTAGTGGGTGGGAATGGTTCTCAGGCACAACCTAACCAAAAGGTTAAAGGTTCATGTGGCTACCCCTAACCACTTTGGGAAAAAATCTTCTGCATCAAAAAACTTGGGCTCTGAGGCCTGGAGGTGTGTGGAGGAAGTGTATTATGGAAACCCTAGTGTCCTCTCACATCTAATACTAAAGTCCAGCTTGAAGCAGCCACTGTACCCCAACAAACTAGGAGGTAGATGTCTGGTAGGACAAAAGCAGGAATTTCCATCAATCAGGCAGGGGATACACAAGAAATGTCTTGGTATTCTGTTTCCTTCCTTTCGAGTGCACCACATGTGTTCTGTGTATAACCCATAGACAGACATCAGGTAAGACAGTAGCAGGTATTTCCAAAACCATACATTGGTCACACAATAATTGTGTTGCCATCCTGTACTCTACTTTTAAAGTGCTCCCTAAGTGTCATAGGTAAACCCAGTTAAACTGCCAAGCAGGATTTTACACTCCAGCAGGAGTTTACTCTGTGGTGTCAAAAAGGATTCCCACTCCCCTACCATGCATATTCTCTGAGGTTCAAAGGTCGAGTCAGGCCACCCTATAGTTTGCTCTTTGTAAACAACAAGGGTTCCCTGTATGAAAAATAACAATCAACCCCTAGGTCAGGGAATAAGTCAGTGGAGAAAACTACCTAGGCAGTAATTCTAAATTTAAAAACACAGTACGAAAAGGACCAACACTGAGAGTGAACAGCTTCCAATTAGATACATAAGTTTATTACAATCACATAAACATTAGCTAAAAATATACATTTCATAAAAAGTTGAATATACATCAATCATAACATAAAAATTCTTGGACATAGAAGAGTAAGTTGTGTGTCGACGCGTTTCGGCGGCCAGCGCCTTTCTCAAGACAATTTACAACTTTCTGAAAATAAAATGATGTATAGTTTAATTTTTCCATTCTCAGTTATTACAATATTCTTTTATTCTTTACATATATTATAAAAATTAAGCATACTAATAAAAGTTAACTAATAAAGAACGGAAACACTGTTCAAAAACTCAGGTCCTAAATTAATCAAAACACAACTGATAATTTGAGAAATTGTAAAGCATAAATCATATATCATAACCTCTCTTGTAGCCTGCTACTATTTTATTTAATACCCCAGTCTCTTAATGGCCTGATGACTAGTAGGTTGATAATCTCATTATTTCATTCTTCAATGATTAATAACCATTGTTTTACAATAAATCATTTCTGACACATGATAGTCTGTGACTGAAAATGCTTCGGCCTACGTGTCAATAAAGGGAATATTCAACAATAGCATCAGTAGCATCAGTTATAAATCTTTGAACATGAGGCACAATAGGACAGATATAATATGTGATTGTAATAAACTTATGTATCTAATTGGAAGCTGTTCACTCTCAGTGTTGGTCCTTTTCGTACTGTGTTTTTAAATTTAGAATTACTGCCTAGGTAGTTTTCTCCACTCACCCTATAGTTTGCTCCAGAGAGTCATTTCAGACTTTTTCACAATAATTCAAATGCTAATCAAAGGTTGGGAGAGCAAATGCAAAGTAGAATCCAGGAACTTCAGCAGGCAAAAGGTAACTATCTAAAAGTTACTGTTCCTTAATATTTACCAAAAATCTGTCTTCACCCATGATTATGATTTTTAATAATGATTAAAAATAGATATTTCATTATTTTTTCTAACAACTCCCATTCCCAAGATACAGTATTAGTATTTTGATATGCCCTCTGAATTTCTCCATAGAGCAGCTAGGCCTGCCATAGTGAAAAAAACATGTTTGGATGCAAGTGACTGAAAGGACATGTTAAGATTAAAAATCTACATTTCCTACTTTCCTACACCATGAACCCTGCCTTGTGGGTTGCAAGGCCTACATAGGGGTGAATTACAAATGTTTAAAAGAGAAGTTTTGACCGTCAAAAGGGTTTATTTTGACAGGTCGAACTGCAGTTATTACACTGATATGGTCGGGCTGCAATGGCAGGCCTGAAGTCATGTTTGCACTACCACTGTGGTGAATGCAAAACAGGTGCTTCAGGTCATTGGTGTCATTTAACTTCCAGCCGTGGGTACATTTTGTACCATATACTAGGGATTAAGAGGCAAGCTAAATATACTGATTAGGTGTATGCCAATACAACCATGTTCAAAGGGGGAGCACATATACTTTACTACTGGTTGGAAGTGCTAAAGCACACAGAGTTCTAAAGTCAGCAAAAGTACAGGGTCCAGAAAAAGTTAAAAAATCCAGGGTGACCACACAGGAAAAGCTTATTTCCTACAGTATCCTACTGTCAAGGCTACCATTTGGGTGACTATTTGGGGAAAACATCTGCTGTTGTTGGTCTTTGAGACCACATTTGCTCAGGTGTGTTGGCCAACCTTTATGGGGTGGGCTAGTCTTAATTGTTTAAATTTCAAATAAAATTGAGACAACTTAGAGTGCTGCTGCCTTTGTGACAATAAGATTTTTTATTTTATGTGTATGGACACACTCATATATATGGGTATATATATTTTTTTTGACTGGAAAAATAAAGGTTAAAGTAACGTTATAGTGAGGTTTTGAAATAAGATAAAACAAACAATCAAAAATACAAACCCTCTAAAATCCACCAATTATACCTTACTCGGCTAATTACATACTGCGCCCCCACCATGCATTGCTTATGTCCTCGCATATTACAATGTTAAATGACACAATGGATGACATCACGTATGGCATCTTAAAATATATAATTGATGACATCATTGATTACATCATGCAATTATTGTGACACCATCCTATAACATTTGTGGACTTGAAGTAATTCAACACACTACACTTGTGGGCAATTTTTGTTTATCTTAAAAGGATTATACTCTTAAAGACTTCATATGACCCACAATTGTATTTCAAGAGGTTGACATGTATGTATTTGCCACTTTAAAGACACCTTCTGTAAGGCCACATGGACAACACGACTTAGTTTAATAAAATACAGTACACACATTTCTGAGATGGGTATATTGTCATCCACTGTTAGACCCATGCTTACAACACCTGTATGAGGTAAACCACCTCTAAATGGGACATCCTTACGGAAAACCAGCTTTGGATCACATGCTTTACATCGCATGCCATTACAACACGGTTGTTAGAATGACTGCGTTGTCACAACGTGAATCATTATATCGCAAGTCGTTACAATGACTTGCTGTAGGGGGCGGAAGGTGTTGGATTTACAATCCAACACCTTCTCTACTGTTGCACAAACTGGAGTAGGAATAGTAAAGTATACTATTCCTAAGTCCAGTGCGCCCCCTACAGCAAGTTGTTGAAATGACTTGCGATGTAATGATTTGCGTGGTAACAACGCAGTCTTTGTAACAACTGCGTTGTAATGGCATGCGATGTTAAGCATGTGCAGTAAAGGTATATACTCCATCCTTACATTGTACATTATTCAATAATCAGCAATGTCTCAAAAACGGCAGTGAAATTCTGGAAATAAACTAGCATAATGTATAGAATTTCTCTATAACCTGGACCCAATGAAATTTACTGTCTTGCTCTCTTATGAAAGTAAGGAAATCTGTTTTGTACAGTAGCATTTTCTAAAATTAAGCTAAATACATTAGAATAAATGTTTTAGTCTAAAAATAACACACTATGTAAATTGTAAGTCACAAGGAACACTAATAGGATGGTTGTGCAAAATGATGGTACAAAATGTTTATACATGAAAATCACAATTTGTTTGTGTAGAAACTGATGCAAAATATATTTGCACAATTCAATTTTTAACAGAATCTGCCAAAATCAATTTGCTCCCAATTGTATTTATGTTTCTCTTTAAGCACTAAATGAAGCTACCATTCATGCAACATCTTCAAGCTGCTCAAATATTTTATCCTTTCTGTTTGTGTACTTCAGAAGAACAATTTTGCAGCTTGGGAAGCAGATGGTAACATTGGCAGATGGAAATAATCAGATCAATAACCACAGTTTGATTCTTCAGTTCCAAGACTAGATAAAACATATGTTGTGACGTAATTGGAACAGGCACACTTGACCTAATCTGTCTACATTGTGAAAGACCATAGCCATTAAATCAAGAGTTCTGATGGAAGCAAACACCAAATGAAGTAGCAAGCTGTTTAGTATGCTATAGATTGCATACTAAACAGAGTCCTGCCCAGCCTGGATACTCGCCAATGACTACACCACAAATGGAGAGAAGTTATGCACATCTTTTTTCTTCACGTGAATGCAAGAACTCAATGTTCTAAAGCTGCATTCACTTCATTACTAACCAATGCTTATGTCACAGGCCGTCATAGTCCATGCGGAACAAAAGAGTTCCATTATTCCTAATTTAGACAACACTACATCTCCCTCTTTGTTAAATAAAAAGTGAAAACTTTTTACATAAAGAAATAAATACATTAATTAATAATTAATACATAAATAATTTGAAATACATATGCAGTTATAAATCTTCAATGAGGCTTTGTGGCACTCCGATAACACATACTGAATGGGTCATCGGAAAACAGGAGCTTGCAGTCGAAGTGTCAGTGATCAGTACTGGTGAGGTGGAAACAACAGCAGCTGCATGATCATTAATTGTCTGTCTGGACCCAGTCTTTACAGTAACATCGATGTTTGATGAGTGATGAGCCACATGTATGAAGTAAGAAGAATCTCTCATAAGGGACTTCCCAGGAATTTGGGCAATCACCATGCGTCCTTTGGTGGTTGTGACAGTAAAGCCTTGAAAGGAGCATCAGATTTTCATTTTCTGGATTGTCGAACTAGGACTCAATCTCCTCTTTTGAAAGTGATATATTTCACATGACGTCGCTTGTCAGCATAAATTTTCATTTTCCGTTTACCACCAGACTCTTTTGTGCACATGTCTTTATCGATCTTTGATCTGAGGTTGGTTTATTGAAGTAACTTGGTCATCATGGCTCTCCTGAATATTAAGGTTGCAGGGCTTTCCCCTGTAGTTGAGTGAAGGGTTTCTAAAAGCTTAAAGAGTGGTATTTAAAATAACCTTGAGGTCAAGCTTCTCTAATGCAACATGCTGCACAGCTTTCTTTAGAGTACTCATGAATCATTCTGACAGGCCATTGGCTTGTGGCCAAAGAGGAGTACTTTTCTGAAGCTTTATGATGAGATGGCTGAGAAAGTCTCTGAACTCTCAACTATTGTTGGGCAGGCCATTGGCATATTTCAAGATCACAGGGACACCCCATGTTGCAAAGATGCCATATAATATTTTAATAACCTTTTCATGAGTGATGGGTTAAAGGTCTTCTACCAGTGGAAAACAGGAGTATTAATAAACAATGACCATTAGATGATGTTCAATCTCAAGACGACAAAAGAAATCAACACCAATTTACTCCCAAGCATGGTTAGGCAAATAAGACGTGTTTACCAGGTGCTGAGTAAGGTGTGAAGAGAGACAGAGCATAAGTGACAGGCCTTTAACTCTCTTTCAACCCTTCGATATGAGTAAACCAGACTCTGTCTCGGAGAGCTCTCTTTGGGGCAGCTATTCCTCTCTGACCCTCATGGGCTACTTCAATTACTTGTTGTCGTGGACTCTCCAGAATGACAATTTGTGTACCCCGCAAGTTGAGCTGCAGACAGTTCATATCTGACATTTCTGAATTGTAGGTGTTTACTGTCACTGATGAGCAGTCGGAAGTGATGGTTCCAAGATTGCTGAGTAATATTGTCTTTTAAATTCAGCATGTTGCTATCTTAACTCATAGCTGCGACAGTTTGGTCTAATGACATGGCAGCTGGTGTGCTTGATTTTACTGTGAAATTTAGGTAGAGTGGTCTTAGATGGTGTTCCAGGGCATTGTAATGGCACTCTTGAAAAATAATCAGCAGGATTTGTGTCTTTCCCTAGATGGTGAACAATTGAGTAGTTGTACTCTTGTCATTTCAGACCACAACGCTCAATATAAGGAGGCAGCTTGGTTTCGAATTGCCAAATGTTGTCAATAGAGCTTGATGATCGTTTTCTATGGTGAAAGGCTTTCCATATAAGAACATATGGAAATATTAAAAAGCCGACACCACTGCCAAGATTTCTTTCTCCGGTTGTGCGCTAAACAAAATCTCATAACATAACAACATAAAATCATATAAGCATGTTCAATTTGAGACAAACTTTTATGGGCGTGAGCCTCAATATGCCTTACGGCATTTGGCTGTCCATTGCGCTGTGCAAGAATCGCACCCAACCCAACAGGTCAAGCATCAACCACAACCTCTGTATGAAACTTTAAATCAAAATAGGTAATTTCAGTGCCATTTTCGATGGCTTGCTTGATTCTCTTGAAACCTTTCTCGCACTCATGTGGCCATTGAAACACCACATTCTTTTTCATCAATTCTGGTAACGCTGCATTGATCGCGGCAAAGTCTTGCATGTATCTAGAAGAGTAACTGGCCATCCCAAGGAATGAACAAAACATAGAAATGTCCTGTAGGGAATTAGCAGTAGATTGTGCTTGCACTTTGGTTAGATCAAAGGTCACCCCCATCAGACAAGATATTGCAAAAGAATTTGATTTTGTCTTATGAAATTCACATTTGTCAGCATTCAAATTTAAACCAGCATCATTTAGCAAATTACATACTTGCATGAGAGCTTTGTCATGCTCTCTCTGAGTAGCTCCGAAGACTAATATGCATCACTGTAGTCGAAAGCCTTTTCAACAGGCTGTATGAAACGTTGAATGATGTCTTGGAAAAGTTCTGCAGCAGAAGAGACACCAAAACTCAGTCGATTATAGCGAAATAGACCAATGTATTTAGAAAATGTTGTAATGTACCTATAATTCTCTTCAAGTTTAAACTGGTTATATCTTTTGTTTATGTTAAGCTAGGAGAAAAACTTGGCATTATTCAATTGAGTTATCATATCAGCAATGTGCGATTCTGGATGTTGTTCTCTCTCAATTGCCTTGTTGCCTGACGCATGTCAACGCACAAATTTACAGCTCCTTCACTGTCTTTTTTGGGCACTACCACTAGAGAAGAAACCTATGGATTTGAAGTAGTCGAGCATTCAATTAAAGCGTGTTTGAGCAATTAATTAAGTTCTCTTTCAACAACTTTTTCCAAGTGAAATGCAATTCATGTGTGACAATCCACATCTGAAGTACATCTTCATTTTCTGTGGAGACATCACTTTGCATCCCTCTGATTTATGCTTTGGCTTACTTTTCATGTTAATGACTGACACACTCTGAGCTCTTCCACCCTCCATGTGAGCCACTTGTCAATTAGCACACTCTTCAGCGCAGCCAGCGTGAGGATTTGCTCTAAGCTCAGAGTTTTATTCAGCATTCATCATCGAAAAGAATCTGACAGACACCCATCTATCACTCTGAGACGTGTAGCTTCCTCATCATTAATTTCATTGAACTTACAGTGATTTAGGAGGAGATCCAGTCTCTCAACAAATTCATCAACTGTTTCACCTGCTCTCTGGTGTTCTTGACTGGAGATGTATCATTCATAATCTACATTTGATACTGGATTGAACTTGACATTCACGGCTGCCTTTATGTGATTTTTGATTGCATGCCACTTCAACATCCTGTGGTATATTTTCTATGGTCTCTTTCACCCCTTTACCAGCCATGTTGTTTAGATTTGTCATCTGTTTCTTCAGTTGTGTCTTTGAAATCCTCAAAAGTCTCTATCCAAGCAGTCCACCTACTGCCAGTATTGTGTTTTTGGCAGCATCAAATGATGATGGCGGTTTAAGAAGGCAGCTGCAGTATAACCATTGGTGGACAACAGTGGTCTCTCTAACGCTTCTTGGTGAACTTGCTGATGCAAACCATCTCTAGAGCCTTGAGAAGTGCTGGCTTCAGTGTCAGCCTTGGCAGTTGGAGGAGCTTTGGCCTCACCCTTGCTCTCCATTGGAGCCCTTTCTTATAATTTAGAGTTGTTTTGAGCCCCCACTTGGCTGCTTTTGGTGGTAGGCCACTTCCTTTATGGACAGCTCCACATGCACAACAGTGGCCCTCTCTCTAGGGCCACTACACAGCAGGTGGAGGTCTGATTACTTTTTCTATTTGTTTAGGTAAGTAGATAAGTCTTTTTGTAGTCAAATGATTTGATAAGCAGATCACATTATAATAATGGTTTGGCTGTAAACTTAAATATCTCTTAGTAACAACCTGACTGATCACTGCTTCATAGCACATCATATTACAGTTTAACTTACACTGGGTTGGCACAATACACTGCTATTTAAGAAGTGATTGTATCTGCCTTAAGCATTTTCACTCCGTGTGACATATAGCATTCATTTCATAGTAGCGCAGTACCTCTGTTTGTGGCTTTTTCATTTGATTCTCAGCCACTGATGTGTAGATTTTCATTGATGCTTTCTTTGTTCGCACAAGCTTTACACAGTCAGGCGTTGCGCTGAGACTCCGCAGGTGCCAAAGTTGATTCTGCACTTGGACTGTGGCAGATGTGACACACAGAAGCAGTTTGATGGATGACAGCAAACTCTCTGTGAGAGCGCAATCAATCTACAGGTTACTTATCCCATCCTTGTCACTAGTTGTACCATCCTGCCCAGCCAGTGTACTCGACAATGACTATGCCACACACGGAGAGCAGCTATACACGTCTTTATTCTACAGCGTGTAAGCAAGAACTCAACGTTCTAAACCTGCATTCACTTCATTACCCTCCAATGCTTATTTCACAGGTCTACGGAGCCCAATAGGAACCAAAAGAGCTCCATCATTTTCTTATTTGCACAAAACTACAGATCACTCTCAATAAACATTCAAATGGCAAACAGAGCCGGAAAGGTTTAGTAACATCCGATCCTTAATAAACAAGTTCAAATGGGAATGTATACTGTGCCTAGTGTATGATTATTTGGTTAATTATTAATTGTACATCTGGAACAATGTGTTGTGAATCAATGGTGTGCACACTGAAGGCTTACTCTGACCTAAATATTCTATTTTCCTTTTTGTAAAAATGTGTTCAAATGTTTCATTGGTGGATGTTGGTTTCTGAAGATGGGAACAAACACTTAGTTTTGGGGACCAAGACTTATTTTTCATCATCAGACTTTCCAAAGGCAAGAGTGACAATGGAAAAAAGGTAGAAAAAAAGAAGAATAAAGAAAATGCAAAAGTGACATTAACAGAGGATCTGTAGGGTACTCTAAGAAAAAGTCTAGAGGAGGAATCAAGACCAGGCACCCTAGGGTCTTTTGGCAATACAGATGTTCATCGGTGCTGACACAAGATCATAATAAAATATTTTGACCTCCACACTTAAGTCTTTACAAATTAAGCAAAAACTAAATTGACATCATTCTTGCCCATTTTTACCCCATGCTTGTTGTTGGTCTTGGCCTCTGAAAATAACATATTCAACAGTAATGATGTCTTTTTGTTTTGAATACATGTATCATTGACTGCTAGAGTGGGGGAGGCTAAACATATCAGAATCTACAACTGTTATATTTTAACAACTTTATACAAGCTTATTTTTACTTTAGAAGTAAATTAAAGATGCAGTCAATTAGCTAGACATAACAGTGAAGCATTTGTGGGAAATCACATTCTGGGCAGATTGTTGCCTTTAATGGAACCCAGAAAAATATAAAAGATTCCAATGGGAAAATATGATACGATTACCGGTCGCAGACAAAAGCAATCATTTTCGAAGACCAACAGTTTGTGATATTCAGTGACAAAAACTACACCTTAGTGCACTTGGCAATTTACTGTCCCTATGTAAGAGTTTTATCATCACAATAGTATCATTAACCAGACTAAGTTTAGGAATTGTAATTCTAAGATTATCATATAAGGTATTCAGAAAAGACCTATGATGTTATGAGCTTTCGATGAAAGTATTCAGTTTAGTGTATTTTCTACCTCCCAATGAAGAACAATGTTGACGTACAAATCCATACAAATCAATTACTATAGTAAATTTTTCAGTGGTCTCTATGGTGCAGATCTCTCAATCTGTTGAATGTTTGTATTCAGAACTATAAATACCCATGGCAAATCTTTAAAAAGAAAAACTTTGATGCTCATTCCTTGCCTTTGTGTCCTCCTTGTATAGCGATCCTTAGGCACAAATGATGCAGAATTGGATATTATCAGCACCATTACCAACCAAAGGGGGTACTAGGAAGGGCTGCCCTCTGTCCCTGCTACTCTTTGCACTCGTGATGGAGCCACTGGCAATTTGGATCAGTGAGGACGGCCTGGTGAAGAGATTCCAGTAGGATTGTGAGCTGGAGGACGGGTGGCTTTATATCCCGATAACAATTATTTTCCTCTCTTACTCCCAAGGGACTGCGTAGAGGTTAATGCAGATCCTGGAGAAGCATAAGCCCTACTGACCAACTGAGATAAATCTGCTGGTTTCCATCTGTGAAACTCCAATCCCATTGGACAATGGGCCTCACAGCTGTGGGTATTGTCCTATAGTTTTAAGTATTTAGGGAGTTGTTATTGCTTTGGACCCAGTGTTGTTCTGGGAGCTTGATTACTGACTTGTGGAGCAACTGTAGGTCCTGGGATCATTTCCCACAAATTTTCTGGGGTGTGTCACATTAAGATGGAGACCCAACCCAGACGCTCCTACCTGATCCAGAATTACCCACAAGAAATTCCAGATTGATTTTTTTGACACCATTAAGACCATGTCTGCAATGGCAGACCTTAGACACACTTTACAAGGCTGCTTCTGTGGGTGGCACAACCAGTGCTGCAAGCCCACCAGCAGCATTTGAATTTACACACCCTGAGCACATTCAGTGCACAAGACTAGGGTCTGACAAGTAAACCAAATAGCCAAACATGGAACAACGGATTAATGCATCAATTTCCAATAGGGAGCACTTGCACTGTGGCACTGGATAGCAGTGGCACAGTGCCCAAAGCATCTAACACCAACAAAAATACATGAGGCAACAGCAAAAATGGAAGGGAGACCCTCACCAATGGTGCCAGGTCTAACAATGATTTTAATGACCACACCTTAATACCTCCCAGCAGCTTACGTAATTCCCGTATGAAGTCCTCTCAGAACCGTGAGGGTCCTAATACTCATAACATCACAAATCTACATTGCCCTTTTACCATGTGAGCAAAAAGATGAGTATTTCATGAAAAAGGGAGAAAATGAAAATGAACTACAGGAGAATGTGCTCAGACAATACTGAAAGGGCTATACACCAGATGGGCATGATAGGAATGTACATCACCCACTCTATTAATGAAGTTAATTGGTGAATTTTTCTATATTTCCTTAGTGAAAGGGGTCCTATAACCAGTCTCCAGTACACACAAATATACCAGATATATTGGTTCTCTGTCGTTGGAAGGTAGACCAAGCATTATAAGAACATCTCCCATGCATTTGCAAGCATTGTCTCTGTTCATTTATATTAATATATGTCAGATGATGTCCACTTTAAGTTTCAACTGAGCTGCCTCCTAAACCCTCACTGTTATGTTTGCTGTTGCTTCTCCTAAGCAGATGGGTGGGGTGAGTGGCAGTCACATTGAGAGTGGTGCACATTGTACTGTACAGTGCAGCAGTAGAGGAAAGATTGAGAGTGAGACCATGCAGCAGTAGAGGAAAGATTGAGGGGTGAGAACAATGAAGAACGAACACACTAAGGAAAAGTGGAAGGGGCAAGACCAACAAGCAGTGGATAAACCATAGAAAAGAGGAAGAGGTGGGATGAATGATGAGCAGACATACTGAGAGAAAGAAGAAAGCAAGGAGCACCTGAGAATGCACTGGGGGAAATATGTACATGGTGTAGGATGGAGAGAAATATGCAAATGCACCTTTGTGCTTCTCAGGTGTCCTTTATTTATAACATTATTTGTTTTACATTTTCCAAGAAATTTTTTGAGCACATCCTGAATGTTTAGAAATGATACTGGACACGTATTGTAGTGCAGTTACACGCTTGTCTGAATCATCTTTTTGTAAGCTTTTGGTTATCATGACAAAATTTTGCTTTGATGGGTTAAGGCTTCTTTTCCAAATGAATTCTGCTTTCATCGCATAGTCCTGCAATCTTCTACAGCTCCTGAAATCAATACACCTCATGCACTGTAATAAAAACACTCCCTACAAGCTGGAATAATGCATCAAACAAACAATACTTTGACAGTGAGGAAAAACTAGGCATTTATCGTATATTGTTAATCATTTTCTTAAAAAGTAATGAGAAAAGATCAGTTAAATAACTGGAGCTGTCTTTAGCCAGACCTAAAATCAGAGTCCTAGTAAGAATAGCTGAAGAATCAAATGCGAGACAAGCTGTGATAAAGGGGTCAAATATTCATTATAAAGCCAGGTAGGATGCAGTGCTTCATTTGAGCCAGCTGTTACAGGTGAGGCCCACCAGCATTCATTTTTGGAGACTGCCACTAATTATTTCTCAACAGAAGTTGATCCAGTGTAAGAGAGAAAGAAACACAAAAGGGGGGAATTCAGAGGAAGAAAAAGAAGGGAAAACAGTGAAAGATATATAGCAATATTGAAGTAACATGCAAGAGAGAGTGGTATATAGAAAAAGGGAGTGGGGTAGACGGATAGAGTGGAGTGGGCTAGATTGGGGTAGAGTGGGGGTAGTGTGGAGAGGAGGGTGGTAGACTGGGGTAGATTGAAGTGGGATGGGGTAGATTGGAGTGTGGTAGATTGAAGTCAGGAGATTGGGGTAGATTAGGGTGATGTGGGTTACATTGGAGTGGAGTGGGGTATATTGGAGTGGGGTATATTGGGGTGGAGTAGAGTGGGGTAGATTGGAGTGAGGTAGATTGTGGTGGAGTAGATTGTGGTAGATTGAATCGGAGTGGAGTGGAGTGGGGTTGATTGGATTGGAGTTGGGTAAACTAGGGCGGGTTTGAGCGGACTGGGGTATATCGGAATGGGGTGGGGTAGATTATCCTGGGGTATGGTGGAGTAGATCGGAGTGGGGGAGTTGGTATGGACTGGTGTAGATAGTGGTGGAGTGGGGAAGATTGTAGTGGACTAGGGGAGATCGGAGTGGGGTAGATTAGGGTGGATTGGAGTGGGGTAGATTGTGTTAGATTGGAGTAGAGTGAGGTAGATTGGGGTGCAGTGTGGTAGGTTGGGATAGAGTGGAGTTGAATGGATCAGGATGGGATAGATTGTAGTGGGGTAGATTGGGATTGGGTACATTATGGTAGATTGGTTTAGATTAGAGTGGAGAGGGGTAGATTGGGGTAGACTGAGTTGGGGTAGATTGGAGTGGGGTAGATGGGAGTGGATTGGGGTAGATTGTGGGTGAGTGGAATGGAGATGGTAGAGTGGGGTAGAGTGGAGTTGATTGAGTGAATTGAAGTGTGGTGGAAGGGGGTAGATGTGAGTGAAGTGGTGTAGATTAGGGTGGGGAGGGGTAGATTGTGGTATATTGGAGAGGTGTAGATTGGGGTAGATTGGAGTGGATTGGGATACTTTGGAGTGGAGGCAGGAAGACTGGGGTAGATTAGAGTGGAGTGGGGTAGATTGGAGTGGAGTGGGGTAGAATGGAGTGAAGTGGCATGGGGTAGATTAGAGTGGAGTAGAGTGCAGGTGAGTTGGGTGGATTGGAGTGTGATTATAGTAGATTGGGGTAGATTGCAGCAGAGTGGGGTAGATTGAGTGGAGTCGGGTATATTGGGGTAAAGTGGAGTGGGGTACATTGGAGTGGAGTGGGTAAAGTGGGTTCGATTGCATGGAGTTGCACATATTGGAGCGAAGTGGAATAGACTGGAGTGTACTGGGCTAGATTGGAGTGGAGTGGGGTAGATTGGGGTGGAGTAGAGTGGGGTAGATTGCATTGCAGCCTACATGGAGAAAGGGCAGAGTGCACATGACTGAATTGGTTGGCCCCAGAGGGCGCTGAGGGAAGACCAAGCAGTCAGTGCCCTCAGCAGTGGGCAAGCCACTCCTTCCCTACCCTAGAGCAGACCCGGACCAACCAAACCCTTCTGCTTTCTCGCAGTACAATAAGCAGAAACAAAAAATGGTAGTAATAACAAGCATTTTATGTTTCTGCTTCTCGTACTGCAAGAAAGCAGTGAGGTGACACTCCTCCGTCCCAGTGGAGGAGCCGCCCCTGCTGAATGAGACAGAGGAAGAGAGACAAATTGCAATAGCGCGGAAATCGCTTCTTCTGAAACACAAGCTCCCTTCATAGCAATTATAACAGTTTTCCTGATTTTCACACTACCAAGGAAAGCACACAAAAAACAACATAAAATCTGTGTCATGCCATTTGTTCTAAATCAGTAGTCCCTTGCTTGTGCATTTTATAGGTACAAATGATTAACTTTCAACACACGTGATGTTCTGTGAGTAGCTACGAGTAGGGAGTTCACCATTGGCTCTTCAGTTAAGGTACAGCAAGACAGCCACACACAAAGCTTGGCAGATGTTGACACAGCTTTTATCCTCATTATGTGGAAAATGGTGTTGCTTTGTGGGTAGAAAACAATAGCTATTTGAATTCAGGAATATTTTTCATTCATTAAGAGTGTAATTTAAGTTATATAATATTGAGAATGTTTGGCTTTGAGATTATACTCTGGACTGGAGGTTATGATACTATGTGAGCTTCAGAAATACAAATATATGTAAATATCAAATACGCTTAGCTGTGATATTAAATATGTCTAAATATGGGTAACATTAAGGATTACAGACATTTAGATTCATAAACACGCCTTCGGATCAGAATACATCTCTCTTTGATGTGATGAGTCTATTTAACAAATGTCTGTTACTTAGCAACTGCATCGTTTTCATTTCTGCACTTCCAGACAGAAGCATTGCTGGCCATCATACTTTGTCTATTCAGTTTTGTTTCCACATCATGCACAGTAAAAAAGAAACACTATGCATAATCGTGCACACATCACTGCACCAACTTCCCTATGTTTTCAGCTCAGACTCTAGACTGTGAGGGCTCGGTCACAAAACATTTTGACTGGGTCTATTTCATGTCCTCAGTGGTAGGCTAACAACATGTACGAAGGGACCCCCTCAAAAAAATACGTTGTGGCCCAGGAACAGAGGGGAAAAAAAACAACTCTAATGTGGAAGTTGTTCCTGCGGTGGCCTGCTAATTCACTTAAACAACTGAGTTTATAAGTATCTAACCAGGTGACAAAAAATAGAAAAACTACTGAAATTATTCAAAACGTATAAAATTTATTTTTCTCTTTTTTTATATATCTTTTAGTTTGTGTGAGTTCTGTTGTCAATCAGAAATCACAGGACATACATTTATCAATTCATATCAAAAGCTTTTCAATTCATATCAAAAAACTTTTTTTTCCAGACAAACACAGTTGAGTCCTAAATATCTACAAAGAAAAGAATATGTACATAATACAAAATTATTCAATAATAACCCTTGGTGACACCCATATCTCTCAACACACTCACGTGCTAACAACCATACCACACTCAAACTCCAGACTAGGATGGTGAAAGGAACTGGATTAATATTTTAGCAAGATGACAATGCTAAAAAAGATCGGGCCAAGATGTAACTTTAGGCTCCCGTCGCAGGTCTACGCGCGTTTCGGCAGCTTACACCGCCTTCATCAGGACCATTTTCATCATATCTGTGCAGATACCAAGGGATCTGAAAAAAATGTGTATCTATATTTACAAACAGTATATGTAACCATATTGTCACCACAAAAACGTTTACAAAAATTTAATATTGCTGCATGACAGCAGGAGCTCAACAACATGACCACAACAGGAAAGAATCTAAAATTATGCAAGACCTATGCTCATTAAGAAAGGAGACCAGACCTAATATATCTGCCCAAGAGTCCTGGATATGACTGAGTTAGTAAATCATATAATAGAGTTGAAAAGAAGGTCTCGAATCTCATATTATACTCTCAATTAATTATCTATGTTTAACCATAGGACGTAGCCATTGAGCTTACCAGTATTATAACACAGCACTGGAATCACCCAAAAAGGACGTCTTCAGTACATTTCAGGGGGCAGGACGTCCTATGCCGCCAGTAAATAGCTACAAGGAAGAGATATCTCATGTTTTATCTAAAATGTATATTTAGGGAAAGGCTCATTACAATCACCACAGTAAAGTCCATATCTACTAAGGCTCCAAGGTTCCAAAAGGTAAATACCTTTATTTTAAAGTTTAGAAAACTTATTTAGCTTTTTTTGATTTGCAGCTTATTCGTAGATGGCTGAGGTTAGGAGGAGGCTAAGGGCTTCGATGATCAGCTGGCATATTTTACACCGTAATCTATAATAATAATAGAAAGAGAGATTCATCATAAGTAATTTTTTTAAAATTATTTCCTTACAGTGACCCTATTTAAGGTAGCGCAAAGCGACAGGTACATCCTAGTTTAAGGCGTGCTCTTACTTCAATATGCGTGAGAGATCCTTTGTGTCTGTTTACTTTATTCCAGTCAGTCCCCTGTAAGATGGAATGAGAGAACGTTAATAAAATTTCCCCATGCGGTGCAACTCAGAGCATCCCAACAGTAGCTTTAAACAAAACATCAAGCCTATAACTGATCCAACTTTGAACAGTAGGCATACGTTTAGTGGCATAAGTGCTTTTTAGCCTAAGACATATTTAAGCGTCTAAGCGCCGTTTTAAGGCATATGGCACTCCTATCAACCGGGCTGTGTTTGAGAGATCTCTCCCGTGCTACTAGGCGACTGTGTAAGGTATGTCAGCCCGGCACCGCCAAAATATGAATATGGCAGATATACAGCCGGGAATGCCGGTAATAGAATTTTAACGCAAAGTTCCTCTGGCGGGTCTCAATACGCGATGAATTCCTTACCTTACAGATACCGCAGTTTGGGGCCATATGTCCACGCCGCACGAAGCCTCCTCCGCCGGAGATGGCCAGGCAATGGCTAACCCTTGATTTTAAAGCCGATCCTATAGGACTCCAGGTCTCACGTGGGGTCGCTTTCTATATACGTTTTGCCGATGCGTCACCCAATAGGCATAAAAAACGGACTAAGTGACGGGCACAGTCTCTGTCAGTTAACAGAATCCTACCCGGTAAGAAAACAAAGATAGGACAACCGTGAAAGCTAAAAGTAATCTGACGGGGACAAAGTAATAGAAAAAGACGTGATTAAGTGTTACAAAAATGTGTAGTTGATTGGTCAAGGTCGGATTGGAAAGTAAATCAGGATGATGGACCCCACCAATGAAAAATGCATATTAATTGCAATATGATGATTCTTACGGCACAGAGTTAATAAACTAGAGATTGTAATTGAAAAAGGAGTTAATAGACTCGAGATTGTCATTGCCTAATTATAGGAGAAGGTGTCAGGCTGAAGGAATCTCTAAGGGTGCAGTGAGCTGGAAATAACAGTTTTGATTAAAGGCAGCCCTGAGAAGAAACGGAATCGAACACTCATATCAGGACCAGTACAAATGTGTCTCAGATATCGGAGATATTTATTATGTCACATGCCAAACAAGTTCTTCATTCAGTCCATGTTTCACACTGTCCAGTAAATAGATCCAAAATGTTTCCCGTTTTTTGCGTGTAATATCGTTAGCTTGACCTAACTTAGGTGTCACTTTCTCTAGGATGCACCATTTTATCTCATTTTCTGTATGAGATTTCTCCAGACAGTGTTGAACTAAGGGGGCTGACAATTTTTTCGTCCTGATAGCGGACTTATGTTCGCTGAAACGGACGCGAAACTCGCGACCTGTTTCCCCTACATAAGCCAAGCCACAGCCGCAAAAAATAATGTACACGATATTACTACTTCTACAGTTGGTCAAGAATCGCAGTTTTATGTTCTTTTTATTGTATATTATCGTGTCCGATACAATGGCTGAGTCACACGCGTGGCAGGAACCACATCTGTGGTTGCCCACAACTATTGGCAAGCCTGTGATAGAGGACTGGTAGTTGGATTGAGCATTTTTGGCGTAAGGTCTCGAGTGAACCAATATATCCCGTAAATTTCTGTTTCTCCTATATGCAAGCATAGGGAGAGGAAGTGCCGCAGCATTATCATCAGTGTTCAAGATTCTCCAATTTTTATTGAGGATATTACGGATCTTGAAATTCAGAGTTGAGTGATCGATCACACACGTGATCCGATCTTGTTTGGCTCGTGTATTGCCAGATAGGAGTGCGGACCTGTCGTAGTATTTGGCTCTTTTATACGCGTGCCGCACCAGGCGATGTGGATAGCCCCTCTTCAGCAATCTTTCCCTAAGTGCATCTCCATGTAAATGAAAAGACGCAATATCGGTACAGTTGCGGCGAATTCGGAGGAATTCACCGAAAGGTACGGAATACTTTTGGCAGTTGGGATGAAAGCTGTTATACTCCAAGATAGTGTTCTTCGCCGTATCTTTCCTAAATAGGCTGACTGTCAGGAATCCGTTGGTTCCTTCGATATTAATGTCTAGAAAGGCTACCTTACAGGTGCTGTAGTTCATGGTGAATCTTAGGTTACTGTCACTCGCATTAAGCCAAAGGAAGAAGGTTTGTAAAAGTTCGTCCGATCCACTCCAGATGAAAAAAATATCGTCGATAAAACGCTTCCAAACAAAAATATTCTCAAAGAAGGGGGCCAGTTCGTTGTAAATATTCTGGAGTTCCCATTCTCCCATGAATATATTCGCCACACTGGGGGCACAAGACGCCCCCATAGATGTTCCCATGATTTGCTTAAAAGTTTTGCCGTTATATTCGAAGAAATTATTCATCAGCACAATCTCCAGACATTGGAGAATAAAGGTGTCCGGGCGATCAGAAGGATATCTTCTCAAGAGATCGGAGACCGCCCGTAACGCTCGACACTGAGGAATGTTGGTGTACAATGCCTCAATGTCGAGCGTCACGAGGATGTCCGTCTCAGGGTTGAAAGGTAGACCCTCTATTTTCTGGATTATGTCCCCTGTGTCACGAATATATGAGGCATATCTCTGAGTTAATGGACACAGAAATTTGTCCACATATTTCGACAGTGGCTCTGTGCTAGAGCCAATAGTCGAGACTATGGGACGCATGGGAGGGTTGATTTCTGATTTGTGCGTCTTAGGCAGGCCATATAGTACAGGAGTGATGGGGGCTGCTCTGTTGAGGAAGTCAAGTTCTTCCTCACAAATGAAACCATCTCTAAATGCCATCTGAGTCATTTCCTGAATCTGTTTGTTAAGTCTTTCCACTTCCTTACGTTGTGCCGGTCTATAATGTTCAGACACTGCCAACATTTCCAACATTTTGTCATCATAACTCTCCTTGTCGAATACCGCAATCCCTCCACCTTTGTCACAAGGTTTTATGACGATTGATGGGTTGGTTCTCAATTCATTCAAGGAAGAGGTTTCTAAAGGGGAAAGGTTGGATCTAGGTTTATAAGGGTTTTTTATGACTCGTGCAATGTCTTGAAGGACCTGCTTTTCAAAGATGCGAACTTCAGTACCTACCATATCCAGTGTGGGTGTGAAAGTCGATGGTGGTTTGCAACCAGACATATTATTGTCTTCCTCAGTAGGTGGCCGGTCAGAAAAGAATTTATGAAGTCTGACTTTACGAAAGAAGGCGAAAAGATCCTGATGTAATTTGAATTTATTAAGATGGATACTAGGGACAAAGGAAAGACCCCTACTTAGAACTTTAACATCTTCAGATTTAAGACTTGTCGTAGATAAATTGTAGATGGGTAAGTCCTGAGCAGATCCAAGGTTGGATATCTCTGGGCCTCCTACCACCAATACTGTTGGTTGCGCGTCCGCACGTATTGCTGTGGAGGTTGAGAGTTCATTTGAGTATGTGCCGCTTGGTCCTGCCACCGGACATTCCTCCCTCTGAATTGGCCCCGGGGTAAAAAAACCCTCCCCTGGAATGGGCGTTGATTAGATCTGCCCCTAAAAGGACCAGGGTTTGGATAGCCATAGTTACTGTCCTGATAGTTCTCCCCTTCAGAACCAGAGGACCCTGAGTCTGAGAAATTAGTGTATCTCCTACCTGAGGGTCCGTTGTAGTTAGTGGTTTGATTACTTTGTGGCACTTCCTGGTAGTAACTGGGATTTAAGTAAGGATACATTTTTTCCTTGGCGAACCATCTAACATCTTTTTTTAATTTCTCCATCTTTTTGTTAGTAAGGTAAGTCTCAAAATCTTTCATCTCCAATCTGATTTTCTCAAGACAATTCTTACCTTCTTCCACCGCTGTGGATGCACTGAGCTTCTCCTCAAGGTCACTGATCTCCTGTAGGAGAGTGGATGCTACGTCCTTAGCTGTCTCAATTATCAGCATCATCCAGTCCCTGGAGCAGCGGTTGGAGATGAGTGACCACCGCTCCAGGAACTTGTTGATGTCGACAAAGAGTGCGGGAGCATTGCGGACTCTCAAACCTGAGGGAATAACCCCCGCTTTAAGGTATTCAAACATGTAAAATGCATGTGATTCTATACGCTTTAATCTCTTACGCATATTAAGAAGGTTCTGCCATTCACTGTTACCTAATTGATGAGAGGGGGCAGGACCACCATCACCCGCCAATTTCCCCATCAGTGTGTTAAAGTCATCGTCGGTAAATCCGAAAGTCTGAAAGCTATCCATGTTGATCCAATAATTATTTATACCAACGCTAGGGGGTACAACTACAATCGCAAGGGGCAAAATAAGAGGTCTGAAGGTCTCAGTACTCAATTAACAATTCTACAGTGTGGTCATATGTGAGCTACCTGGAGTAAGCAACAAAACCTTAATCCAAACATTACAAAAAAGAACCTATACACAGGGAAAGACATTTAAAGGAAAAGAAATCCCACAGTTAAAGAACTGTGAATGTTAGCAACATGTACGAAGGGACCCCCTCAAAAAAATACGTTGTGGCCCAGGAACAGAGGGGAAAAAAAACAATTCTAATGTGGAAGTTGTTCCTGCGGTGGCCTGCTAATTCACTTAAACAACTGAGTTTATAAGTATCTAACCAGGTGACAAAAAATAGAAAAACTACTGAAATTATTCAAAACGTATAAAATTTATTTTTCTCTTTTTTTATATATCTTTTAGTTTGTGTGAGTTCTGTTGTCAATCAGAAATCACAGGACATACATTTATCAATTCATATCAAAAGCTTTTCAATTCATATCAAAAAACTTTTTTTTCCAGACAAACACAGTTGAGTCCTAAATATCTACAAAGAAAAGAATATGTACATAATACAAAATTATTCAATAATAACCCTTGGTGACACCCATATCTCTCAACACACTCACGTGCTAACAACCATACCACACTCAAACTCCAGACTAGGATGGTGAAAGGAACTGGATTAATATTTTAGCAAGATGACAATGCTAAAAAAGATCGGGCCAAGATGTAACTTTAGGCTCCCGTCGCAGGTCTACGCGCGTTTCGGCAGCTTACACCGCCTTCATCAGGACCATTTTCATCATATCTGTGCAGATACCAAGGGATCTGAAAAAAATGTGTATCTATATTTACAAACAGTATATGTAACCATATTGTCACCACAAAAACGTTTACAAAAATTTAATATTGCTGCATGACAGCAGGAGCTCAACAACATGACCACAATAGGAAAGAATCTAAAATTATGCAAGACCTATGCTCATTAAGAAAGGAGACCAGACCTAATATATCTGCCCAAGAGTCCTGGATATGACTGAGTTAGTAAATCATATAATAGAGTTGAAAAGAAGGTCTCGAATCTCATATTATACTCTCAATTAATTATCTATGTTTAACCATAGGACGTAGCCATTGAGCTTACCAGTATTATAACACAGCACTGGAATCACCCAAAAAGGACGTCTTCAGTACATTTCAGGGGGCAGGACGTCCTATGCCGCCAGTAAATAGCTACAAGGAAGAGATATCTCATGTTTTATCTAAAATGTATATTTAGGGAAAGGCTCATTACAATCACCACAGTAAAGTCCATATCTACTAAGGCTCCAAGGTTCCAAAAGGTAAATACCTTTATTTTAAAGTTTAGAAAACTTATTTAGCTTTTTTTGATTTGCAGCTTATTCGTAGATGGCTGAGGTTAGGAGGAGGCTAAGGGCTTCGATGATCAGCTGGCATATTTTACACCGTAATCTATAATATCCCCATTCCAGGGGAGGGGTTTTTTACCCCGGGGCCAATTCAGAGGGAGGAATGTCCGGTGGCAGGACCAAGCGGCACATACTCAAATGAACCCTCAACCTCCACAGCAATACGTGCGGACGCGCAACCAACAGTATTGGTGGTAGGAGGCCCAGAGATATCCAACCTTGGATCTGCTCAGGACTTACCCATCTACAATTTATCTACGACAAGTCTTAAATCTGAAGATGTTAAAGTTCTAAGTAGGGGTCTTTCCTTTGTCCCTAGTATCCATCTTAATAAATTCAAATTACATCAGGATCTTTTCGCCTTCTTTCGTAAAGTCAGACTTCATAAATTCTTTTCTGACCGGCCACCTACTGAGGAAGACAATAATATGTCTGGTTGCAAACCACCATCGACTTTCACACCCACACTGGATATGGTAGGTACTGAAGTTCGCATCTTTGAAAAGCAGGTCCTTCAAGACATTGCACGAGTCATAAAAAACCCTTATAAACCTAGATCCAACCTTTCCCCTTTAGAAACCTCTTCCTTGAATGAATTGAGAACCAACCCATCAATCGTCATAAAACCTTGTGACAAAGGTGGAGGGATTGCGGTATTCGACAAGGAGAGTTATGATGACAAAATGTTGGAAATGTTGGCCGTGTCTGAACATTATAGACCGGCACAACGTAAGGAAGTGGAAAGACTTAACAAACAGATTCAGGAAATGACTCAGATGGCATTTAGAGATGGTTTCATTTGTGAGGAAGAACTTGACTTCCTCAACAGAGCAGCCCCCATCACTCCTGTACTATATGGCCTGCCTAAGACGCACAAATCAGAAATCAACCCTCCCATGCGTCCCATAGTCTCGACTATTGGCTCTAGCACAGAGCCACTGTCGAAATATGTGGACAAATTTCTGTGTCCATTAACTCAGAGATATGCCTCATATATTCGTGACACAGGGGACATAATCCAGAAAATAGAGGGTCTACCTTTCAACCCTGAGACGGACATCCTCGTGACGCTCGACATTGAGGCATTGTACACCAACATTCCTCAGTGTCGAGCGTTACGGGCGGTCTCCGATCTCTTGAGAAGATATCCTTCTGATCGCCCGGACACCTTTATTCTCCAATGTCTGGAGATTGTGCTGATGAATAATTTCTTCGAATATAACGGCAAAACTTTTAAGCAAATCATGGGAACATCTATGGGGGCGTCTTGTGCCCCCAGTGTGGCGAATATATTCATGGGAGAATGGGAACTCCAGAATATTTACAACGAACTGGCCCCCTTCTTTGAGAATATTTTTGTTTGGAAGCGTTTTATCGACGATATTTTTTTCATCTGGAGTGGATCGGACGAACTTTTACAAACCTTCTTCCTTTGGCTTAATGCGAGTGACAGTAACCTAAGATTCACCATGAACTACAGCACCTGTAAGGTAGCCTTTCTAGACATTAATATCGAAGGAACCAACGGATTCCTGACAGTCAGCCTATTTAGGAAAGATACGGCGAAGAACACTATCTTGGAGTATAACAGCTTTCATCCCAACTGCCAAAAGGATTCCGTACCTTTCGGTGAATTCCTCCGAATTCGCCGCAACTGTACCGATATTGCGTCTTTTCATTTACATGGAGATGCACTTAGGGAAAGATTGCTGAAGAGGGGCTATCCACATCGCCTGGTGCGGCACGCGTATAAAAGAGCCAAATACTACGACAGGTCCGCACTCCTATCTGGCAATACACGAGCCAAACAAGATCGGATCACGTGTGTGATCGATCACTCAACTCTGAATTTCAAGATCCGTAATATCCTCAATAAAAATTGGAGAATCTTGAACACTGATGATAATGCTGCGGCACTTCCTCTCCCTATGCTTGCATATAGGAGAAACAGAAATTTACGGGATATATTGGTTCACTCGAGACCTTACGCCAAAAATGCTCAATCCAACTACCAGTCCTCTATCACAGGCTTGCCAATAGTTGTGGGCAACCACAGATGTGGTTCCTGCCACGCGTGTGACTCAGCCATTGTATCGGACACGATAATATACAATAAAAAGAACATAAAACTGCGATTCTTGACCAACTGTAGAAGTAGTAATATCGTGTACATTATTTTTTGCGGCTGTGGCTTGGCTTATGTAGGGGAAACAGGTCGCGAGTTTCGCGTCCGTTTCAGCGAACATAAGTCCGCTATCAGGACGAAAAAATTGTCAGCCCCCTTAGTTCAACACTGTCTGGAGAAATCTCATACAGAAAATGAGATAAAATGGTGCATCCTAGAGAAAGTGACACCTAAGTTAGGTCAAGCTAACGATATTACACGCAAAAAACGGGAAACATTTTGGATCTATTTACTGGACAGTGTGAAACATGGACTGAATGAAGAACTTGTTTGGCATGTGACATAATAAATATCTCCGATATCTGAGACACATTTGTACTGGTCCTGATATGAGTGTTCGATTCCGTTTCTTCTCAGGGCTGCCTTTAATCAAAACTGTTATTTCCAGCTCACTGCACCCTTAGAGATTCCTTCAGCCTGACACCTTCTCCTATAATTAGGCAATGACAATCTCGAGTCTATTAACTCCTTTTTCAATTACAATCTCTAGTTTATTAACTCTGTGCCGTAAGAATCATCATATTGCAATTAATATGCATTTTTCATTGGTGGGGTCCATCATCCTGATTTACTTTCCAATCCGACCTTGACCAATCAACTACACATTTTTGTAACACTTAATCACGTCTTTTTCTATTACTTTGTCCCCGTCAGATTACTTTTAGCTTTCACGGTTGTCCTATCTTTGTTTTCTTACCGGGTAGGATTCTGTTAACTGACAGAGACTGTGCCCGTCACTTAGTCCGTTTTTTATGCCTATTGGGTGACGCATCGGCAAAACGTATATAGAAAGCGACCCCACGTGAGACCTGGAGTCCTATAGGATCGGCTTTAAAATCAAGGGTTAGCCATTGCCTGGCCATCTCCGGCGGAGGAGGCTTCGTGCGGCGTGGACATATGGCCCCAAACTGCGGTATCTGTAAGGTAAGGAATTCATCGCGTGTTGAGACCCGCCAGAGGAACTTTGCGTTAAAATTCTATTACCGGCATTCCCGGGTGTATATCTGCCATATTCATATTTTGGCGGTGCCGGGCTGACATACCTTACACAGTCGCCTAGTAGCACGGGAGAGATCTCTCAAACACAGCCCGGTTGATAGGAGTGCCATATGCCTTAAAACGGCGCTTAGACGCTTAAATATGTCTTAGGCTAAAAAGCACTTATGCCACTAAACGTATGCCTACTGTTCAAAGTTGGATCAGTTATAGGCTTGATGTTTTGTTTAAAGCTACTGTTGGGATGCTCTGAGTTGCACCGCATGGGGAAATTTTATTAACGTTCTCTCATTCCATCTTACAGGGGACTGACTGGAATAAAGTAAACAGACACAAAGGATCTCTCACGCATATTGAAGTAAGAGCACGCCTTAAACTAGGATGTACCTGTCGCTTTGCGCTACCTTAAATAGGGTCACTGTAAGGAAATAATTTAAAAAAAATTACTTATGATGAATCTCTCTTTCTATTATTATTATAGATTACGGTGTAAAATATGCCAGCTGATCATCGAAGCCCTTAGCCTCCTCCTAACCTCAGCCATCTACGAATAAGCTGCAAATCAAAAAAAGCTAAATAAGTTTTCTAAACTTTAAAATAAAGGTATTTACCTTTTGGAACCTTGGAGCCTTAGTAGATATGGACTTTACTGTGGTGATTGTAATGAGCCTTTCCCTAAATATACATTTTAGATAAAACATGAGATATCTCTTCCTTGTAGCTATTTACTGGCGGCATAGGACGTCCTGCCCCCTGAAATGTACTGAAGACGTCCTTTTTGGGTGATTCCAGTGCTGTGTTATAATACTGGTAAGCTCAATGGCTACGTCCTATGGTTGAACATAGATAATTAATTGAGAGTATAATATGAGATTCGAGACCTTCTTTTCAACTCTATTATATGATTTACTAACTCAGTCATATCCAGGACTCTTGGGCAGATATATTAGGTCTGGTCTCCTTTCTTAATGAGCATAGGTCTTGCATAATTTTAGATTCTTTCCTGTTGTGGTCATGTTGTTGAGCTCCTGCTGTCATGCAGCAATATTAAATTTTTGTAAACGTTTTTGTGGTGACAATATGGTTACATATACTGTTTGTAAATATAGATACACATTTTTTTCAGATCCCTTGGTATCTGCACAGATATGATGAAAATGGTCCTGATGAAGGCGGTGTAAGCTGCCGAAACGCGCGTAGACCTGCGACGGGAGCCTAAAGTTACATCTTGGCCCGATCTTTTTTAGCATTGTCATCTTGCTAAAATATTAATCCAGTTCCTTTCACCATCCTAGTCTGGAGTTTGAGTGTGGTATGGTTGTTAGCACGTGAGTGTGTTGAGAGATATGGGTGTCACCAAGGGTTATTATTGAATAATTTTGTATTATGTACATATTCTTTTCTTTGTAGATATTTAGGACTCAACTGTGTTTGTCTGGAAAAAAAAGTTTTTTGATATGAATTGAAAAGCTTTTGATATGAATTGATAAATGTATGTCCTGTGATTTCTGATTGACAACAGAACTCACACAAACTAAAAGATATATAAAAAAAGAGAAAAATAAATTTTATACGTTTTGAATAATTTCAGTAGTTTTTCTATTTTTTGTCACCTGGTTAGACACTCAGTGGTAGGCTAAGGCAGGGTTTGCTACAAAAACCATTTACCACTGTATTAAGGAAACAGGATTCTGGAGGTTGACATTTGTGACAAGAACAAGTCTATCGTGTGGTATTTTGTTTTGGTGGTTACAGTACTTAATATGAGCCTGTGGTGTCCGATGCTTGACACTGGCACTTAATTGTGCAACTCCAGCACTAGTGACAGTCTGACACAAAGTGGTACTGTCAGCTATAATTTAGAGATGACCACAACAACAGCTTATTATTAATTCTGTATACATTAAAAATTACTTATACGCAGGAACCACGGCCAAACTTCAGAAACGACTTCAGCACATACAGAACGCCTCCGCATGACTCATCTTCGACATCCCTCACCACAGCCACATATCTGCCCACCTGAGAAACCTGCACTGGCTCCCCGTCAGCAAAAGGATCACGTTCAGGCTCCTCACCCACGCGCACAAAGCGCTCCACAACATTTGCCCCAAATACCCCAACAACCGCCTCACCTTCTACACTCCGACCCGCCAGCTCCGCTCTGCCAGCCTCTCACTCGCCACCGTCCCAAGGATTCGCAGAACCACCACCGGAGGAAGATCGTTCTCCTACCTGGCCGCCAAGTCATGGAACTCCCTCCCCGCCCACCTACAAATGACCAAGGACCACCTCACCTTCAGGAAACACCTCAAGACCTGGCTATTCGAGCAGTAGCAGCACCCCCCTCCCTTCAGCACCTTGAGACCCTCACGGGTGAGTAGCACGCTCTATAAATGTACTGATTGATTGATCGATTGACTATTACTTGCCTCTCAAGCCATTCTTATAGCTTTTCAGGCTTGAAATAGTCTGAATTGTCACACGTGTAGGAGTGTGATGGTTAGTAGTTGTGTTGTTACTATCATTGAAAGCATAGCATAGGCAATGTATGGTGCAATTTGCAGTGGCCTCCTGATGATAACAAATTAAGCACCGGGTGGTTACATATTCTATTGTTTTCCATGCTTCTGTGTGTTTGTGCTGCGTTACTGCAATGTGATTTTGTTGTATGGTGCTGCATTCGTTGTGCTCTGCTTTGACTGTTTTGTTGTGATATGATGTATTGTTGCTCTGTGTATGTCATTGTGGTATATACTGAACTTTACATTGGATATGTAAACAAATGTTGCTACATTTTCAGCCAAAAGCAGCAAATGAAAGTTCCCATGGCAAGCAACCATTTACCTCTATCTAAGGTTGCAAAATACAGCTGCTCCTGCATTTCACCTACAAAAGTCACCAGTCTGCCCACAACTGTGGAAGAGACTAAGTACAAACTTAGGGGCCCATCAGGATGGCAGGCTGGTGGTAGCCACCGCCGGTCTAGCGGGACAATTCGTCTGCCATCCGCACAGAAATGACCCCCCGCCACATTAGGATGGCTGGAGGGTTCGCGGCGGGTGGAAAGACCGTCCAACGCTTTTCTGCCTCGGTCGCCTTGCGACCGGGGCGGAAAAGGTCTAATATGGTGGCGGTGTCTATCAGACACCGCCAGCCATATTAGGATGGGCTTTGGGGACTGCCTTCCCGTGGCAGGCATGCGGAGACTCCATGCGGGGACCTGTTGCGGGCCCCCTGGGACTCCGGGGGGGCTAGGGTTGTGCACATGGGGGTACCTAATGTACCCCTCCGCATTTCAAAGTGCAACATGGCAGGCACCGCGCGGTGCCTGTCATGTTGTGCTTTGAAACGCACAACATGCTTTTTTAGCATTGCGGCGGGCGGTGCTTTCAGCACCACCCGCCGCAATGTAAAAAATGCGGGATGCACCCACCACTGTGGCGGGTGCATCCTAATTCCAAGGACGGGACCCCCGCCCTTATGGCGGGCGGTCCCATTGTCCGAAAGGATGGCGGGCGGAAGTGTGCTTTACCCTTAACTAGGAATCTGAAACCTAGACTAAAAGGACACACAGGTTTGAGCCAGCTTCTTTTCTACATCAGTTCATATGGGCTATTCTTATTCCACCCATTTTTGTTTCCATTGCACTAATATCAATTTGTCATCATGAATTATTTTTATGTATACCCAGTACAAAATTATCTCTATATTATGTTTACCACGAGTGAGTAAGTGTGACAGAAAATCCCAGTTTAAGCAAAGCTTGATAATAGTTTCTCCATCAACCACCAGCAACTAAACATTAGCAAAATAAGGTCCTCATTGATTGGATTTTCGCATGGGACAGCACAGGACGTCACCATGCTGTGCTGCCCTTTGCTGAAATGAAAGGGTGAAAATGCACCATTTTTAAGCACACAGTGCATTGCTGTCCTTTCTCCCTGAGCTGATGTCATTTCAGCAGCCTGCGCCAACGTAGGCATCCTTGTACAATGATGCAAGGGAGCCTCTGTTGCATGCAGGATTTTTTTTGTGCAGGAAGGTGCCCCTTCCTAATAGGCATTTTCCTCTTTCTATGTGCGCTGCAGAATCAGCCCATATAGAAAGAGGGAAAAACGCATAAAAATAAACATATTTCTCCTCATTACGCCTCACCTCGAGAGGCGTATGGGTTTGGCACTTCCCCAGGTTAACATGATTTTGTAAACCAGGGGCAGCATCAAAATCCATGGGTATTGCATGGGAAAACCCACCAGAACACCCATGGAAAGCCTCCTGGGCACAGAGTAAGGTGACGCAGCGATTTGCGCTGTGCTGCCCTATTGAAGATTCAGGAGGCCACTAAAAGCCACGCAGGGTGGCTTTGCTTCATAAATTGGATTGAGCATCATGAGTCACACTAATACGACGTTACATGGTGCATGGCTCTCATAAATAGGCTCTTACGTGACCGCAGTAGTTATTATTATTATTATTATTGCATTTATTGAGCGCACAGCTACCCGGAGGTTTCCCGGCGCTTGCCTTGGGAACCCGTCCTGGCTTTTCCCTGTGAGATAGCCCCTACAGGGCATCCCCAAGGTGAAAGCCAGGCATCCCGCCGCAGGGGGGCCGTTGTGGAGATTAAGCAAGCTTAATGCCCAGAGTTGCAGAGTGAGAACCCATAATTAGAGCAGGCACCGAAGCGAGAATTATCGAGTCCGTGGACATTTGAGCTCAAGACCCTGCCGCGTCGGGAATTGAACCCTGGTCCCGGGTCTTACCTCAGCTTCCGGGTCTGCCTGCTCTACACCGTGAGCCACACTTCTTAGCAAGGCACTGGCTTGAATTCCATCATAGGTGGCTTATACATTCATACAATCCAGATTGACAAAATGAGTATCAGCTGTGCAATGATGAAGTCATTATTAAAATGTCAAGTCATGTGTGAAATTATAGAAGCAACATGGAACTACAGGTATGGTTGACTGAGCTTTCCTTGAAGAAATCAAAATTCATTTTTGACTGCGGTTTTAAAATCCTTTTTAAATGTTCGTGAAGTGTTGTGAATGTTCAATTATTTCAGAGTTTCACACACATTTTTAAGTCTGCTCTTGAAAACTTTTTTAAACGTGGGTCCCTACATAGATGTTCCAGCGTGTAACGGTTTGCATTATATTTTGGCCTAGAGGGTACCCTGACCTGGTATACACATCAGAAATGGCATAAAGTGATTTTACTGGGTCCTTTAAAAAGTTTTTTTTAATATATTCTGATGATGTATGTATAATTAAGGCATGCACAAACACGAATGAAGTAGTATACCAGCATTATCGTTAAGCATGGAAAGGGTTCATGGGAAACCCTACTATTGATACAGAGGTGCTGTGGCACCAGCTGCTTTACCCATGACTCCCAAATCCCAGAATATACATTGTGTGTGCTACTCAACCAGGTGGATGTGGCCAATTCCCAATGCTTGCATTAAGGCCTATGGCAACCTTGCTACACCACTGCTTCTGCAGTGTTGTCCGACAACAAAAGGACACATTTTTAAAAATGGTCAGGGTATGGAACCACGCACATGCAACTAAAAAAACAAGCAATATCAATGGTAATGGTCCTGGCTTTGGCTGCCAACTTTTTGGGCGTAAGAAAGCCTATTTTGCCATGTTTTTTTAAAAACGTTATTGTTAGAGGGACTGCTGAACCCTCGCCAAAAATTAAAACAAATATTTTATGAATACAAAAAAAATTTGGTCTACAAGAACACATTCCCATTGCAGACTCTGGCACTGAAGGATTAGCTCTTTGTAAAAGAGATACATTCTGTTGCTAACAATGAAGTTAGTCAATGGCTGAAGTGAGCTGACCCACTGACTCATGCTGCATGCATTAGTGGGTGGAAGAAAAATATTAGTGACAGAGCAATAGACAAAAGTATGAAGGTAGCTGGCAGGAAACCCCTAATATAAGTATACAATATGTATACTTTATGTGAGATCGGAAGGTCTTGGCTAACAGCAAATCTAAAAATAAATACATGCCATGTGAATATATTACAACACACTGCACAGGCTAAACACTGATAGACCTCCATTGAGGTTCTTGCATAACTCAATACGAGCCCTGTAACAGCACGATGAAGACTCTAGAAAATGTTTATAGATTTTGTTTTCGAACAAAGCAATGAAGATTGTTAGAATGAAGATGGATACAAACGTCCCATGGGTCACTGGTATGAATTGTGAAGAAGCAAACAGAACTCAAGATGTTTCTTCTGTGCCAAATAGATATAAAGTTGCGGCCGGTGCAGGTAAGCGCGGTGGGGCGATGGAGTGGGGAGCGGGGCGGGGTGAGGCGAGGGGGAAAGTCCACATACAATGGAATAGGTTTTATTTATTTATTTCATTTTACCTATTCCGTAGTCTGTCGACTTCCCCCACCCGCTTAACTGCGCCGACCGCTGCTGTAAATATACTAGCACATGAAACAAATGCCGCATGATTATGATGGGCAAGGCACTGTTCACCAGTTTGCATGCAGATTTTGTACCATCGAAATAAACTTTGACAAGTGAAGATTAGAAGGAGTGCATCCCACCCCCAATGCTTCGCATGATTGTGAAGGTCACAATCCACATATATGCTGCATTCAGACATTACCAAATCCTCCACATGTCTGGATGCTCCACAAGTACCACCAGGCATCTTTACAACACAATGATACCAATCAACAAACTCAACGAGCATCACACTGCTCCACCTGGAGTGAATACACTTTTGTTTGAAGTTCTGAATATACAGAATACACACCTGTGGATCGTTATTATTTTCATGTATGTGAAGGAGTAACAAAATCAGATTCAGGCCCCATTTTTCAAAACCGTCCTACTGCACAGCCTTTTTGCATTTGGGTCATTCATTCACACCAGTCTCAAAATACAATAGAAACCCCTCTTTTCCTCTCCAACCAAACATATGTGTGCAGGATACTTGTGCACGCACAACAGTTACCAGTGGAAGCATGGTCCATACTGTTGAGCACAAACTGAATACATATATGGGCATCATTCCCACTCGCATCAGTCATTGAAAAAAAACGTTTCCACCACTATGACACATTCCAATACAGAGTAGGAATCACTATTAGGAAATTGCAATTAGGAAATCCCATGCCATTTGTACCAATAGGTGGTTTTGCATTTACTAAATATCAAATTCCAATTGGGAAATCGCTATTTAAGTAATGCTAAGCCGAGTATGGCTATAGGCCTAAGGCCCCCCGTAATGCACCCTAAAACTGGTGATGCACATGTAGAGCACACATATGCCCAGGAGGCACATATGTCCTTTATTACATTTTAAAAATGCATGTTGGGGTGCTTTTTTTTATTGCACAGGATTACCATCGGCTTTGAGCCGAGGGTAATTGCACTTCCTAAATGCTCATTTTGCATTTAGGAAATGACTTGTACATGTGCTAAGAAATCGCAAATAGGAGATCCCTATTTGCGATTCCCTATAGTCCTCTGTACATAGGAAAAGGCAGTTTTGCACTTCTTTTTTTTTATATATTTCTTTTTATTAAACATATTCATCGGCATTTAGTATGCAGTACAGAGGAATCAAATTTCACTTTCTATTAGCAGATACATTGACGAACAAACATAGGCAATGGTACACTTTGAGAGCATTATTACGGGGTAGGGAAATCATCAGTATTGGCGCTACTCGGTAGGTTGCACATGTTCCCACGTTAAACGCCCCATGGGCTCCGTATCTGGGACCACTTTCTGGGGCAGCCCTGTGCTATTTAGACTGTCTTTTCTCTAAACATACACCAACCAAGGTCTTCTTTCCTGGCCTCTACTTTGGACGGTGGTACGGCTCCCCATAATTGTGCAATATTCCTCTTTGCCAACATTAATCCCAGTGTGACCCACAGTTTGTTGTAACTATTCAGGCCGTAGGCTCCCACACCTTTAGAAGACATCTCCGTGCTTCCGATCGTAGGGCCAGCGAGAGCACTTCGCTAAGGATTTGGTGTATTTTGCACCAGTATGTTTGTATGTGGTCGCATTCCCATATTATGTGCATAAATGTGCCTTCTCGACCACAATGCCGTCTACAATCTCCCCTGTTTTGCATTTCCTAATGGACCAAAATTGCGATTTGGTCTATTAATAAATGCAAAAGGCCTTTATACATCTAGCTCTTGGACCCTCAGCAGCATGCTGGATATTGAAGCCAAATGAAGACTGCTAGACGTTCTGCAATAAGTCAGAAGCATAACAAAACATAAACACACTTCACACAATGAAGGACGATTTGTACTTTCACTTTGGCCAATGTTTAGGAATTCATAAGCAGAACAATTTTCAGAATTCACCACTGTACACTTATGAGTTTTGACAGAGTAATGCTTGGGAAATGCGAACATGAATTCCTTATTGAAAATGTTCGACATTTCATTATAGTTTTTTCTCTGTCATTGCTGGTTTTCAAACATTTGATCGAACTCACTATATACTAATTTTATCTTTCATTTGAGAGGTAATAAAATAATCCTACCAATGCTTGTTTTCAGGTTTACTAGGCCAATTGGTCACGTTCACAACATGCATTTAATTGAATATTACAAGCATACTGTATGAACAATTTGATTAATAACTACCATAAACGCTGTGCTGCCTGAGTCATGAGTATTTGAACTATGATGCAAATTATGCTGATCACCAGGAGACCAAGAATGTGGCTATATTTAGACCTATTTTTATTCAGTGCTACCGCATGAGTGGATTGAACATGGCTCCCACCGCCTCTGCTAAAAGGATGGATATGCTTCAAAGAATAAAATAACTCTTTGAGTGTAACGAAGGGAAAGGATGATGCACAGGGATAAAGTTTTGAGGTTTTCAGAACTTCTTTTTGTCTCTAGAAGTGTATTCAGATCCCCTACTCTCTTCCGGCACTTCTTCCTTACTTCCTAGATAGGGTATGGGTATTTTGCAGTTTCAAAGGGGTGTGTACCTGCGTGTGTCTGAATGTGCATGTGTGTTTGCATATGCATGCATGTATTGCTATGTTATCAGAGCTCTTCTGCTACTTCTTGCAAAGTTCCTTTAGCCTGATTTCAAAATATCTATGAATAAATAGAATTGCCATTTTCCCAAAACGTTACCTGGTTGTGGGGAAAAAAATTCTTCCTCTTTTATCTTGTTGAAGTTTCTTGTAAGGACTGATGAGGTCTGCTTCACTCTTGGTAATGAGCTTCACAAAGCAGCATGAATGGTTACCCCAAATAATTCTGACGGCTCATTCAGGATCACCTGAATCTTCTTTGGGAAGGGACAGACATTCATCTAAATTACAGCTTAATGAAGGGGAGAGAATGTGGCGTAAGGGCCAGAGCTTCCAATTTTGGAGCTGGGAAACCAGGTTCGAGCCTCAGCGTAGGTGCAACATCCTGTGATTCTGGGCAAACACGTAATCCCCCAATTGAATGTGTCCTTTTGAAATGTAACTGGTGCTCCTGTAAAGGGAATGCTTCAAGGGTAGCAAAACTAAAGCCCTACTCTACGTAGAAAAAACCCTTTAAACATTTTTTTGGGGGAGCCAAAGATGTGAGAGTTTTTTTACGTAGCTTGTGAGAAGTCTTTGTACTTAAAATCAGACACCAACTTTCGCCTAACACTTGATGAAGACAGTTACCAATCCCTGATATAATCCTCCAATAAGCGTTTCCTTTTCTTCAGGGTATTGTCATGTAGTCTGCATCAGCATTTATTATTTCATCCAGACCAGTCTATCTTATTGCGGTTCTCTTTAACTTTTCATCAAGACTAGTCTATTATGTTGTTTAATTTAGCTTTTCAACCAGACTACTCCATCATATTGTTGCTTATTTTAGCTATTCATAGTGCACACTGGATGGCTCCCAGTACAATAAGAATTCCACAACACAACTAGCCGCACATGCCTTCCAGTGAGAACATATCCGCATGTGCTCACCAAGCCACACGTGTCACATTAGGAAAATAATTAAATTGAAGACACAGGGTCTGGTACATAGCACATTGGACAGATGGGCCAGACTTTCCTAACTACTTGCATGGAACCCTACATACCTGCTCTCTAAATGTGGTAGGTGGTGGTAGTCCCCCAGTGCAGCATAGGTTATTACTTGTGCCCCCCCCCCCCCCCAGGGCAGATGGTTGGCCGCCTGCCAAACTATAAAAAAGGCATTTTCTTGTGCAATCATTGTCTCCTGAAGCATTACCAGCCAGTGGATTGAAGCACCAGCCTGCTCAGATGGAAATATTTCTTATGTACTGAGGGCCTAAGATCCACCAGAAGAGGATTAGATGGAGGAACAATCAGTGCATATTTAACCAAGTCTCTGGAAGACTATGACTTCATCAGGAGTTCTTGCCACTCAGTTCTACTAGAATCAGTTTTGTCAACCAACATGCAGGAGAGTTAAACCATCATGCCAGCAGAACTAGATAATGCTTTTTCAGGGATCCTTTGAAAGTTCTCTTCACTAGAGTATTTTAGTTCTTGAAAACATATTTAAAACGTTTGGACATTTTCTAAACATACGTGTAGTCACTTGGTATGTTTTTTCTGTGATCTATGATATAAATTAAGACAAATTGATTAGTTGATTTCCCAGAGGTATGGTAAGAAAATATTGCACAGTTGAATATTTCAATATCTAGTAGCAAGTTTCCTTTAATTAATTTTCAATACTGCATTTAATTGCATTGATTTTATTTTGTTACTGGTCTTACCCATGGAAGAAAGCCTCTGTACTCTAGCTGCTACCACAAGTAGAGCACATTGTCACCTTTGAAGAAGCCTGTTTAACCCCCTTTTATCTGTTTTATATTGTACTGTACTGTACAGTGTACCAGTTATACAGTCCTTCCTTATCCTATGTGGGACACCAAAGCACATTTTGAGACAAGCAACATACAACACTGTGGGGAACTGGTTGGCAGAGTTTTGTGTTTATTGGGATATAATGTTGGAAGTGTTTTGGTGTTGTGGATGAGTGACCAGAAAGGTTCTCTTATCTTTTTTGGTGCTCAGTTCCCAGCGGATGATGAAGGAGATTTGCAAAACAGGAGAGCAAATTCAGGCACACCAATAAAAAAGACCGAATAATCCTTTCAGCAAAATGTACATGGCCGTGATGTTACCTACTGATTACAATTTTGCCAAATGGGGCTGGGAGTTAGTGACTTGAACAGGAGCCATGCACCTTTGTACCGATGCACCTCATGAATGAGGAAAGAAGTAGAAGAGTTTGATAACCTGACGCCTTGAGCAGAAACTACACAATCTGTGAAGGCCCTGATTTAACCTATTCTGGTTAAGCCCAAAAAGGACAACATTTTGTGCAGGTATTCACATCCAAAGCTCCTCTCATGCTGCTCAAGGCTCTCAAAGGCAGATGAGCATCAATCAGCCAGGCAAGCACTGGTCAGGTCGTAGTACACACCATAGTCATACTGACACCTTGCACAGGTGAGGGTGAGAGGCTGCTATCTTTTCAGCACATAAATTGTCTGTCTAGAGTGATCAACACTCCTTCAAACCCTATACTTTTTGTTTTAGACTGGAGATTCTAATCTTTCTAGATCTACCCATAGTAATATCCTCTTGCCCTTCTAGAGTTTCCCTCAGACAACATACATTTTCACTAGTAGTAGAGAATGGCATTTCTGGGTAAAAAAGAGACAACATGATGAAGGGAGGTTCGTCCCTCTTACATTACTTTCAGCTAGGACAGAAGCATGAGGTGTACACAAGGAAGTAGATTTAGATACGTATGTATTGTATTGTACTGTATTGTACTTGCATTTATATAGCGCTTACTACCCCTGACGAGGGGTCGAAGCACTTTTTCAACGAGTAGCACGCTACTCCAGGACCCATAGAGGATTAGTGTTGAATTAGTATAGTGAAACATGCAAGCACATCTTAAGTGGTGGATAGGTTAGTCAGTTATTTGGATTTGGAATGATAGCAGAAGGATAGAGGAGGACAAAGGTTTGTATTTATATAGCGCTTGTTGACGCACGCTATTCAGGAAGCCTATAAAGGATTAGTGGTGAATTAATATGGTGAAATATGAAGTAATTTCAGTGGTGGATATTAGTCAGTTACTTGGAGTGAGAAGAATAGCGGAGGGATAAAAAGGGGAAGAAAGATTTCCATTCATATGGCACTTGTTACCCCTGATGGGTGCTGAAGCGCTTTTCTGGCGAGTAGCACGCCACTCCGGAACCCATAAAGGATTAGTGTTGAAAATTAGTATAGTATAAATATGAAGTAATTTGAGTAGTTGATATGTTATTCAGTTATTTGAGTAGTATATTAGTATAGTTGAATATGGCATTTGATAAGTGAACATGTTAGTCTGTTAATTTTGATTGAAAAGGATAGTGGAGGGATAAAAGAGTGAAGTATTTTTTTTAAGGTCTTAGCAGGAGGAGGAGGCTTTTGGATGAGTAAAAAGGAGTTTTGGAGGGGAGGAGTCAGAGGGAAGAGTTTAGAAAGGTTTGTTTTAGGGGATCGGTATAGTAAAAAGAGGTGTCAGATGATGCAAGGAGGGGTAGAGTAGGAGAGAGTCTAGAAAGGGTTATTTTGGCAATCATATTAGTGGTATGGGGTTTGGGATAAATGAGAGAGTGGATGTAGAGGATTTATTGATAGATGTATAGGATTAGAGATAGGGTAGTGCATTGGAAGGAGTAGTAGGAAGAAGTTTGAGATGAGTCAGAAGGTTGGGCTAGAAGATATATTGAGCGAAGTATAGGCTGAGAAATAGGGTAGTGCATTGGAAATGCTAAATTTGAAGAAAGTGATACATATATAGATCCATAAGTACATTGAAAGTATATATATACATAAAGGAGGTAAGTATATGTAGATTAAAGATATTGATAGAGGCACAGGATGAGAAATAGGGTAGTGCATTGGATATGCTTTTTCAGGAGAAAAGTGACAGACACACAGATCCAAGTACATGGAAGGTACATAGATGCACAATGGGAGTATGTACATGTAGACCAAATATGATTTTTATTTATTTTTTATTATTATTTTTTCTCTTAACATAATATTATTTTACATGTTTATACAAAGTAATACACAAAGATAGGTACATATCTATAGTGAAAACAAATGCATATATACAGAGAGATATGCTGCAAATGTATGTTTGCATATGGTGCTTATGTGGGGAAGAGCCAAATCTTGAGTAGTTTTCTGAAGATACGGTGGTTGTTGGTGGACCTTATGTTGGGGGGTAAAGAGTTCCATAGTTTGGCTGCTTGAACAGAGAAGGATGTGCCACCCATGTTTTTTTTCTTGCATGGTGGGATTTTGAGGCGAGATGCTCCTTTTGAGCGGAGGTTCCTTTGTTGAATGTGTTTGGTGATTTTATTCCTGATGAAGAGTGGTACTATTCCATGCATTGATTAGTGGGTGATACAAAGCAGCTTGAACGTGGATCTTCTGGCAACCAGTAACCAATGCAGGGCTTTCAAACCGGGGAGATGTGGTCTTGCGGTTCGATATGCAAGAGTAGTCTGGCAGCCGAGTTCTGAATCCCTTTGTAGTCTTTTCATGGTTGTTAAAGGTGATCCGTGGTAGAATCTATTGGCGTAATCGAGTTTGGACAGACCAAGGGAGATGGTAGCCTGGACCTTGTGTGGAAATCCCAAATGAGAGAAAATTTGTTGCAACGTTTTTATAGTAGCAAAGGTTGATCCTGCTAGTTTTTCCACTTGGGCGTTCTTCAACAGCTTGGAGTCTATGGTCATTTCGAGGTTTCTTACTTCCTTTGATACTTTAGGCAGTGATCCCAGTTCATCAGGTCATGCCGCAAGCTGGTTGTAATGTTTCCAATCGCCACACGTGAGTTTTTCAGTTTTTGAAGTATTCAATATGAGATGGCTCCAAGTCATCCTCTGATCCACGGCTCTGAGACAGCTGAAAATTGGTGATTTTCCAAAGCCTTTGGGGCCTTCCAGTTGAAGGAGTATTTGCGTGTCATCTGCATAGTTATAGCACGTGAGGTAAAATGTATTGATCAGTACCGGTAATGACTTCATGTAGATGCTGAAAAGCATGGGCGAGATGATAGAACCTTGAGGGACCCCTGCTTTTCTGGAGTATGGTTTGGATGGTGAAAGGTGGGGTATGGATGACATTAGTTCTGTTTAGAAGGTAGGACGCGATCCAGTCTAGAGCAGTTCCTTCTATGCCGACTTCATAAAGTCTTTGTTTCAGAGTGTCATGGTCAACCTTGTCAAAGGCAGCTGAGAGGTCCAAGAGAAGTAGCGCAGCAACCCTGTTGCGGTCAACTGTATTCTTTAGGTCATCCCAGATGGCAATCCTATTTGGAAGTCTGAAAGTATGTCATTCTCTTCAATGAATTATGACATCTGGGTGAACACTGATGTTTCTATCAGTTTGCCCAGGAAAAGTCCATTTGTAATAGGTCTGTAGTTATCAGGGTTCAGCTGGTCCATGTTTGTTTTCTTCAGTATAGGGTGTATGTATGACTTTTTGAGTTCTACTGGAAATATTCCAGTAGTTAAGGAATTGTTAATGATTCTTCGTACTGGAGTGGCAGCTGAGGTTGTTAAAAGAATTGTCTTGAAAGTTTGTGGCGGACAGGGGTCAGAAGGGCTGCCGGCAGGCCTGCTTGTTTTGACCACGTCAATACATTCATTGTGTGAGATGTGTTGGAAGGAAAGGAGAGGCTTGATTAGAACATTCTTGGATTGTTGTTTTGTACTAGGGTTAGTGCTGGTGCTTTGTTTCTGTTTTAAGTACGAGTCCAATGTGTCTGCTTTATCTGTGTAATGATTTGCCAGTTTGTCTTTGAAATCTTGAGTAACAGGATGAGTTCCTTCTAGGCAAATTGGTTTGCGAAATTCATTGAGTATTTTATATAATTCTTTATTTTCACATTTAGCGTTTTGAATTCTGTCTGAATAGTACCTTTTCTTAGCTTTTTTGATAGTCGACTTGTAATAATCTGTTTTCTGTAGGTGAAGATTGTCTTGTTTGGCGTTTGTTTTGAGCCAAGTACATTGCAGCATTCTAATTTGTTGTTTTATGTCTTTTGTTTCTATCTTTCTCCAAGGCCCTTTTTGTCTTTTGTTCGGTTGTTTGCTTTTGAGTGCTATCAGGATGTCAAAAGCTTCCTGTAGCCACTCATATAGATTTTAAACAGAATTTATGTTTTTTAGATTTGTACTGGATGTGAGTTGTGTTTCCGATTGTTCAAAATTGAGTTTGTTCCATGTCCGATAGGTGGATGGATGTAAGGTAGTTTTAGGTGAGTTGCTTAGCATTGTTTTATGTTGGAAAGCAAGCAAGTGGTAGTCTGACCATGTGACTGGAGTTATAGTTTGAAAGGTAACTAGTTCAGTATTAGCATAAATGACATCTAGGATATGTCCAGCGGTGTGTGTTGGATTGTGGACAATCTGATGCAGGTTCAATGTGTCTAGGCCGGTGATTATTGTTTTTGGATGGGTCATATTGGGTTTATCAAACCAAATGTTAAGGTCACCCAGAAAGCATAGGTTGGAGTGTATTGTTATCAGGTTTGAGACTGTGTCTAGAAGTGCTTCTGTGAATGTTCCCTTGCTAGAGGGAGATCTGTAAAGGAGCAGGAAGTTACAGGAAGTTACAGGAGGAAGACGGTGTAGGATTGCATCTTGTTAGAAGAGCCTCACAATTCTTTATGGAGATGTTGTCAATTTTAGTGACATGTATTGTTTGGCTGAATACAACAGCTAGACCACCTCCTTTTGTGGCTATACGATTTTGGGTGATTATTTGATAGCCTAGAGGAATGGCTTCATGCAGGACTGGAGCCATATCCTCTTCCAACCATGATTCAGTCTGTCTGGTTTTGCACTGGTGAGAAGGTCGTAGATGTGATGCTTGTTTTTAGAGAGGGATCGAGCATTTATTAGTAGACAGTTTAGTGAGTGGCCTTTGGTGATATTGGGATTTTGTTTTGTAGAAGAGTGGTCAGTATTGTGTGGGATTGTAGCAGGTGTGTTTTTAGTGCTGGTATTAGCTGTATTAGGATAGCAATCGTGTAGCTGTTCTGTATCGTGTTCCTCATCCAGCATGCTAGGAAGGCATCTTGATGTGTCTGTGTGTGTATGAGTTGGAGAGCTGTGTTGCTTTTGTGGGGTAACATTGTTGTGAAGTAGACATGGGGAAGCAAAGTTGTAAGGTGTGGCATGTTGCTTATATTTTTTGTGTGTGTTTAAGGCGGAAGGTGTATGAGTCAGGGGAGGTGGTGCAGCATGTGGGTCATGTAGTAATGTTTTAAATTGTCCAATGGATGAGAGGCGGTTAGAAGAGAGGTTCTGTATTGCTGTATCTGTGTTAGGTGTGGTGGAAGAGTGAAAGCTTGGCATTGGAGTTTGTTCCTTTGTGTGGTTTGAAAGGTGGGTATAAGTTTGTATTTTATGATGGTAAGTATCATGAGGTATTGCGCTTTAAAGATCTTGTTGTGCTGGTGTGTGTGATATGTTTAGCTTTTGAGGAGTAGTGAAAAGGGGTGCTGATGTATATGTTTCAAGCAATGGATTTTGTTGAATAGTATGGTTTGTGAGAGGAGGTTGTGACGTAGAGGGGTGGTGATGTGTTTTTGAGTAGAGTGTATGTTGTGTGTAGGAGGGAATGAAGTAGCGGTGAGAGTGTTTATCTTAGACTGGTTTGTTGCAAGAGTTACAAAGTGTGGTGGTATGCGGTGTGTGTGTTGTGCGTTAGTGTTATTATGGTAGGAGGGAGAGGAGGGTGTTTGTTGGACAACTGATGGAAGGATGATTATATGTTTGTTAGTGATAAAAGGTGATCTGTTAGGTGTAATTACAGCAGGGAGAGTGTGTCTGAATGGGATGTAGTTATGTATGGTGTTGATTGGCGTTGTGTTAGTGATGAGTTTATTGGTTAGTGGTATAGGATAGAGTTGTGTACTGTTTGTAGGTGATGGTGGATATGTGTGGTACATGGGACAGTAGGGTGTGTAGGTGTGGTTTGGTTGGGTTTGTGGTGCATGCTGGTACATTAATCTGTGCATAGTGGTGTGCGTGGTGTACATTTGGTGTGAGTGTGTTGCTCTGTTTGTGGATGTGGATGGTGTGGGGTGGATATTGCTAAATGAGAAAAAGGGCAGTATTTCTGGCCCTAGACCCGACCAGTCTCGAACAGGATCAAACAGGCAACTGCCCTTGTCCTCTCAGCCCTTAGCCTCGACACCCGGGCTGAGACACCCTAAGCCTGGCCTCGTATAGCCCTAGTAATCAGGTGACCCCTTCAGCCAATGGGAACCCTAGCCCTAACACTATCCAATCACAACACTAGCCCTAAAATCTAGAACCAATAGGAGACCAGGACCTTACAGCCAATCTTAGCCCTAGTCCAAGCACCCTATCAGTTAAAAAACCATGATCTCTACGTCCAATAAAGGCACTAGCCCTACCAGTAGTCCCAACCCAAGTCCAAGCAACCAATGGCACAGGGAGCTCTAATCCCTACTTCCAATAGAAAGCCTAACCCTACTCTTAGCCCAAAACTAGTCGAGCAACCAATCACACCAGAAGCCCTAGTCGCTACTTTCAATTAAAGGTCTAACCCTAGCCCTAGTCCCACCCTACTCCCAACAACCAATAACATAGGAAGCCCTAGTCCCTACTTCCAATACAAATCCTAGCCCTAGCCCTAGTCCCAACGCTACAATGATTGAATCACAGACCCAGAAACCAATAAGAACCCTCAAATACCCAACCAATGAGAACATCAACCCTAATACAATAGAAACACCAGATACAACCACCAATCAGTGTACACATGTACCAACCACTAGCAGACCATATATTGTCTCAGACACCTCCGACAAGGTTTGCTGGCCAGGGAGTTGGAAGCTGCTTTTCCTGTTCAGAATCTCCTAGGAGACAGACAGTCTCAATCCACACGTTGGACTACTGCAGGTAAAGGCCTCACTAACTTGAAATCTAACAATACTGTTTGAATAACACTTTACTCCCTCTGCTGGCCCAAAAACAAAGTGCACAGGCCCTAGTAAACACAGTTTAAACAGCTCACAGAAGCACCCTCTGATGTAGAATATCTCTGTTACTGGGGGAGTAGGCTGGGGGGGAGGCAGGGGGGCTGGTTTCACTGGCTTGTGAACAGAAAATGGTGGCTGGAGGTGCACTGTTTTAACATACAGGTCTTAGCACAGAGCAAAGGAGAAATTTGGAGGGAAAACAGATTTGTCACCAAGGAATGAGAGGGATAAACTACAGAGGTTGGACTTCAAATCCCACAATTCAACACGTTAAAATGGGAGCAATCATAGGCAGGGAAAACCCACAAGTTTAAAACACAAAACAGGTGATAAAATAGGCAATCACAGGCAGGTCAAAACTACAATTTTAAACTGTAACAACCACAGGCAAAGACAGTAATCACAGAAAGGGAACATCGTTTTTTAAACAACTTTTGTTTTGGGAAGAGTGGACCCCTGTCCCCACCACATCTTCAACATAGGAAGTAAGATGATTGGCAAAGAGCTCAAGAACGTCCTGGACATCTTCATCTCTTCAGCCTCCTTCCCTGAGGACTGGAAACAAGCTGAAGTGATGCCCTTCCTGGAGAAACCATCCGCCGACCCAGCAGAACTGAAGAACTACCAGCCAATCTCCCTGCTCTCCTTTCCATTGAAGGTCCTCAAGAAGGCAACCAACCGGCAGCTCACTGAACACCTGGAACACAACAACCTCCTGGACCCCTTCAATCTGGATTGTGAGCCAACCACAACACTTAGATAGCCCTAATCGCAACCACCAACGACATGAGGGCCATCGTCGACCATGGCGAAAAGACAGCCCTCATCCTTCTTTCACATCTTGATCATAAGACTCCACCACATCAGTATCCAGTGAGACAATCTCATTGGATTGCTTCTTACTTTATTGGATGAACACAGAGGATCCATCTCCCACCTTTCACCTCGGAACCCAAGAAGGTCATCTGCTGTGTCCCCAAACGATCATCCCTCAGCCCCACCCTCTGCTAAACGTATATGGCCCCCCTGGCAATCACTGTCAGATTGCACAAACTCAACATAATATCAGACGCCAACAACACCCAGCTCATCCTCTCACTTTCAGAAGACCCTTCCACCACTAGAGCCAAATTGTACAGATGCATGATGAATGTCGCCAACTGGATGAAGGACAGCTGTCTCAAGCTAAACACGGACAAGTCAAAAGTCCTCATATTAGGGAACAAAGCATCACCATGGAACAATAAATGGTGGCCTGATGAAGTCATCCCTTCCCAGCCCCAACAGACCACACCCGAAACCTAAGCATCCTCCTGGACAGCAAGTTCTCCATGAAGAAACAGGTACATACAGTCTCACCTGCCTACTTTCACACCCTACCCATGCTCTGCAAGATCTTCAGGTGGCTCCCAGTCAAAACAGAAGGACCCTCATGCTGGCCTTTATCACCAGCCGTCTGGATTATGGGAATGCACTCTACGTAGGAAACAGTGCGTGTCTCCTGAAGAGACTACAAACAATACAAAACTCAGCTGCAACACTTATCCTTCACCTCCTCAAATGGACCCATGTCAAACCACACCTCAAAAAGCTACATTGGCTCCCAATCCAGAAGAGATGCCTGTTAAAGACACTGCCCCAAGAATACAAAACTTTGCACAACGAGGGACCAGCATACATACGCAAATGCATAACTTTCCACAAACTGACCAGGCACCTACAATCTGCCTCCTGCTTCCTTACAGACACCTCCCGGATCTATTAAAGCAACAGCGGAGGATGCTCTCTCACACCTGGCAGCCAAGGCTTTCAACAACCTTTCCCCGTACCTCAGGACCGCCCCCTCACTTCGGGAGTTCAGGGATGAACTCAAAGCCTGGCTGTTCGAATGCACATATCACCACGAAGAAATTAGCTACTCTAGCACCTTGCGACACTCACGGTTAATTTGCCTCGCTTTATGAATCCCTGATTGATTGATTGAAAGTGGCAGGCACAATATGTTTGCTAAATTGAGTTGATTTAAATATGAGCAAAGAGTGAAGCTGACTTTTTTGTTGCAAAAATTAAATTGATTTCAATGCGCATCCAATGTAAGACACAAGTGGTTGACAAAATGGGTGGACTGAAATATTCAGCCAATGCAAGGCACAATCTGTAACAAACTAAAGCTGATTTCAATGTGCACTGAATACGTTTTAAGTGAAATGGGTTTAAATGTACACACATTCTGAGGCACAAGTTGTGAGCAAAATAAGGGGGATTTAAATATACACTGAAAGGGAAGCACAGGTTTAAAGCAAAATTAAGTTAATTTAAACATGCTTTTCATAAGTTGTTAAATGAAATTTACACCCAGTGCAAAGCGAAAGTTGAAATCAAAATATAGTTCAATTAACTGTGCACACAGTGGAAGGTACAGACTGTTAGGAAAATGAAATTCACCTAAATGCACATACAGTGTGAGGCACAAGCAGTGCTTAATTTGAGCCGTTGGTTTCCAGTGCTCGGCACCAGCACTTAATTGTCAACACCAGCACTTATGTCAGTCTTCCACAAGGTGGTGCTGTCTGAAATGTCCACAACAACAGTCAAATATTAATTGTATATACATTATAAATTACTATTACCTGCCGTCCAAGCCGTTCTTATAGCATTTGGAGCCTGGAATAGTCCCAATTGTCACACTTGTAGGAGTGTGAAAGTTAGCAGCTGTGTTGTTACTATCATTGGCAGAATTACAGGGGCAATGTGTGGTGCAAGCTACAGTGGCCTCCTGACGAGAGCCCTGGCACTTGTTTTTTTACAAATTAAGCACCCAGCACAAGTTTTAAGCAAAACGAAATTGATTCAAGTATGTATTGCATAGTAATAAACCATGTTTGGTGTGCTCACTGGGACAATATAGTGTATATAGGATTGACTACATAAGGCTAGAAAAACTGCTAAATACATCAGAAAACATATATGTTGTGGACTGTAGGGTTTTATGACCATGAAACGCTTTATTCATATTTATTGTCAAATATATTTACATTTTAATGCTTACTGATTACGTAGAATATATCATTCTAAAAATGAAGCTGAGTGTAGATTTATTTTTCAAAGAATTTATATTAGCAGAAATTTTATATTTGTGAAATTAACTTTCTAGAACAATATACATGCCTCGTTACTTTATTTCACTTTTGGCCAAACAGTACTGATTCTGGGTGAATATGACAGCCCCTCCTTGCATGTTGGTACTTTCTGACTATATATGATGTTGACTGAGGCCTCTTACAACAGTCTACATCTGAAAATTAGCTTTTGATACATTTTTTTAATTCACATGAATTGGGCAGCAATGTGTTTCCTAAATATTGAGGAAGTATATCCAATAATGACTATCATGATGGTTGAGATAGATCAGAATGAGATTGTTTATGTTTTCTATGATCACATGATGGAAAATACAATGTTAAGTACAATTTTGGCACATAGGTAGAACTTTACTAAAGGGCTGTGCTTTTAGTGTTTCACTTGCTGTATGTTTTCAGGAATTACTGTTTAAAATGGTGCTCCAATTGGCCATAAAGAGGTTAACTTTTAGAGATATCTATAATATTGATTTGCAGATCCACCACAAAATCACAAATCCACAGAGGCGTCATGAATCCAATTAATACAATAAAGGCACACTATTGAACAAGGGAGTTTTTCTACATTTATCTTTTGTGGGTTCACAAATCTGGCACCATGTTTGTGAAATCTGCAAAAAAAAAAAGTATTTTAAACACTATTGCTGCACTTGTCCTTGGGCAATATGTTGGCTGTATGCAGCGGGGGAAGTAAGGCCTGGCCGCCGTGTAAGCCTCCAGTGATACCGCGCAGTGCATGCTTGAAGGCTGTGCAAAGAAGGGGGTTGACCACATTCAGAGGAGCGAGTGCAGGCCATGGCTGGTGACCTAGCCACATTGGCTGGCTCTCGTGGGAGACTTTCAAGAGGTAAGTGCCCTTCCCCTATCAATGTTTCTGACTGAGGAAAGGTCTTGCCCCCAGATGCATCAAGAACCCATTTTGCTATTCCTTATTAGCGAAAAATAACGATTCGCTAATAAGGAATAGCAAAATGCTATGCATGAAGAAATCACTAAAAAAATAGCGATTTCTTAAAATTCCTTAATTGCGACTCGCAAATTGCGACTCGCAATTAAGGAATACCTCCCCATTCATTCCTATGGGCCTAGAGGCCCATAGGAATGAATGGGAAGATAATCTCTATTTGCGATTCTCAATTAGAGAATCGCAAATTGAGATTGCAATTTCAAGGGTGCCAGGGTGTCAAAAGAACACCCTGTTGCACCCCTAAAATCTGCATATGGGTACATCTTGGGCATGTTTGTGTGTAAAATGGAACCTTGAAAAATGCATTTTAGTGCATTTTTCAAAGTTTTTGCAAATTACCATGAAGTTCAACTTCATGGTAATTTGCGACCCCTATTAGCGAAATCGCTACTTTTTTAACTTTAATGCATTGCATTTAAGGAATCTCAATTTGAGATTCCCTAAATGCAAGTAATCGTAATTTCGCGATTTCTTAATTTGAGATTTTTGCATTTGGGATGATGCATCCCAAATGCAAAAATATCGGTCGCAAAGGGGCAGATTCTGAGAATCTGCCCCTTTGCGAGCAGATTTTACCTTGATGCATCAGGGCCTTGGAGTTCTTTCTGAGTGAGCAAAATGACAAGGGACCCTCGCAGATAGTTAACAGTCTGTTTCTCAGGGCAGGCGATTGCTCACTGTTCTGAAATCTCAATTTGACTATTTTCAGATTACCACACAGGAGTAAAGAGTCTAATCTACGATCCTTCACGTTTAGGAATGGTTGAATGACATAACAATTCCATTAAGTGGGAATCTCTGAACTGAATTGGCCTAGCTTTAGATAGAGACAGTTAGTGAAAGAGACACATTTATCAAAAAAGTGGCTAGAAAAATCCTGAATTTCATAAACCATTAGACCATTATAACGCAATAAGGGGTGGAAGAATGTGCAGTTAAAATTGAAAACAACGGGCAAGATTGAAAAAGCTTTTCCTATGAGTAGGTAATTGTTGCTGCAGGCTAAGGTGTGAGGAATGCCTAAATATTTAAGAACAGGAACTGCTAAACTGCGTTTTCAGTTCTGCCTGCTCAGGCAACTGTGGATGAGACTTTTTTCAAAATCTCCTGTCCATCAATGCAGCACAACGTGACTAGTAACTGGTGAAGTTGCATAACTACTCACTGTTAAAAAGTTATTATAAGTGAGTAGTGCCATTATCTTCTAATGTCAAAATGCCACAATAAAATAAAAATAACTGTAAATTCTTTTGTACAGGCTTTACAACCTCCCTCGATCTTTACTCAGTAAATGATTGATTTTGTTCTTCCGCCTCACAGCCATGTTTCGTAGGTATTACATATCAACATAAGCTAAGATTTATATGATAAAAATAATGCATCATAATGCTTCCAGCTCAGAGCTTTGTGGTTGCCTGTTTTGTCTATGGTGGACGTGGTCTGTAAGAATCCATTCTGATGCAGTTTTGTGCTTCTGATGTCTTGCTGAATAGGCAGTTCTGTCAATAGCTTGAGCTCCACATTTCATGAATTATCACTAAATGCAGGGTCAGTAATCTAACAATGCTGGGAAAATAAGATCAAGCTGGCCTTCGCTCCACATCTTCTCCCCTGAGGATGGAAGACCAAAGGATAAGTTGACACACCCTTTAAAACAAGCCAACACCCTTGCTTATCCGGCACCAGGGTGCGCCTCTCTAGAGCCTGGGTGTTATTCAGTTACGGGTAAAGCATGTTTATCTGCACAATGGCAACGAGATATCATTCAGAACGAATTTGAATGTGATTCTGCTTAAACTTAACATTGTTAAAGAAAACTCATTCTCCCCTGGAAATAGTAACAATGACTGTAATTATACCAATTCATAGCATAAGAAGTGTTTGCAAAAGTAATATGAAAAACTCAAAATGCCAAAACAATCAAGTTAATGACTACTTTTGTAGCATATGTTAAAGCAAGTCCTTAGATTTGAACAGAAAAAGGCAGGAGTATTCTCATTTCACATTTGTGTTGGGATAGCATTTTAATAATATCTGAGAAAATAACAGTTTCTAATATGCAGAAAGTAACGTGTAGTCTTCAATCAAAATGAAATGCGTTTAATGCAAAACTTGTAGTCGGCAACCATATTTACTCATACTAGGCCACATTAGCGGAAGCAAGGAGTCCCTGACAAACTGACATGACTAAAAAAGTCCTTAATGTCAGTAGCGGCCGGCATGGCACGTGGGTGGGGGGAGGGGCGCGGGGGGTCATGCAGGGAGTAGGGGTAACGGGGAGAATGGACTTAATTAAAAAAAACATTTTAACAACCTTTTCGCTGGGTCCTGCATCTTTTCTCCTCCTACTCTCCTGCTCTCCTGTCTCTTACAGGAACAGGAAGCAGGCAGACAGGCTCCCTCCCCTAAGCCAATCATAACGCTGTAATGCAGCATTGTGATTGTTTGGGACGGCACCCAGCCAGGGGCTAGTGGGATGGGCATGTAGCCTGCATGGAGAAGGGCAGAGTTGGGTGGCCCAAGAGGGCTGACCAAACATTCATTGCACACTCAGGAGTGGGCAAACAACTCTGCCCCAGCCCCGCTTGGAGAGCAGAGCAGAAATACCCACCCTCCTGCCCACAAAGCAAACATAAAATGGTAATACCTTAATGTTATTACCATTTTATGTTTTGGCTTCTCTCACTGTGAGAAAGCAGTGGGGCGACACTCCTCCGTCGTAGCGGAGGAGCTGCCCCTGCTTAATTTGTATAAAATGTATTTCCTTGACATTTTCATGAACATGTGTTTATTCATAATAAATAATATTTGCTTAAATGTTTTCATCTAATGTTGCAAATGTTTCCTCTTATACATTGTTTGCTGCTAACAAATACATACTTTTTTACATTTAGAATAGTAGATATCGAGGAGTAACTAAAGCCATAGGCACTATTCTCTCAAAACCTGGCAGTAGGGCAATGGCTTTGTGTTAACTTATTTATAAAATGGATGGATTTTTGAATCTCGGATGATCTATGGCCAATCCCCAACCCCCTTTTTTGTTATCAGAACTCCTGATGGGAAAGTAGTTTGAAAAGAGAAAATATAATACACCGTAGAGAAAACTGCTAGATGGTTAGAAATGGTTAGAACCCTGGAGCTGCTATGTAGAAGTCATTATGGTTTTCTGTGCCAGGACGAGGAGTGATCCTGTTCCCAAGAGAGTATCACAAGAAGATTGGCTGACTGAAGAAGAACACCACCAGCTGCAGCATTGATAAAATGTGTTGTCTATATTAATGCGTGTTCCGAGAGTAGGTTGCCACTATTTCACATTTATCTAGACCGTTTTCCATTTACCCAGACCCAGACCCTTCTGCAATGTTCTTCTGAGACTCCACTGAGTTTCTAGAACCTCTCTTTAAGAGAACTGCTTTTATTGATTTTTGAATTATATAGCTGACTTTTGATGCTAAACCTTTTATTTAATCTTTCTCACTTTCTCGAACTGGAAAACTTTTGGGTTCTGACTAACATAATTGTCACCCTATTTCCTAGAATTAGGGATTCTTTCCTTTATGGAACGCACTTAATGCATTATATTCTGATTAACTAATATTGATTTTTTATTTATGCTTATATATTGATGATGAAGATTGATATTAATTAGCTTGTGACTTACAATAAAGATGAATTACTTAAAGATTTGATTAATAAAACCCTTTAACTCATAACAAACTCACATTATTGACTGAAATTAGATTAATGACAGAGATTATAATTTATGAGATGTACAGCTCTCAATCTTCTCAAAAACCCATTTCAGAAAAAAACCATTTCAGAGATTCATGGGACCTGGAGAGGCTCGAGAGAAATGCGGGTACTAGCCCTGATGGTGCTGAACCGAGAGTCTTAATTTAAACAAAATCCCCGCTCCAGCAGTGGTAATGATAAAAACGTATGATGTTTGAATCAAAGAAAAAGGCAGCAGCAGCAGTATACCTCTCACTTGCTTGTGAGCCTGCGGTTTTTCTTCTTCTCTTTTACAAGGCGACTTCCTGTCTCGGAGTTTGTGCTTCTAAGTCAGGTTGAATAATGGCAACCTTTGAGTTGCTGACCTCTAAATGCACTTGTGTTAATGCTAAAACGCTTTGGTGTTATGTTAACTTCTCATTACAAAACACTTCCAAGCTCGGTTAGTTGGATGGCATCAAGCCATAAGTTTATATTAAATGAACTATCAGGGACTTTAACTCTTAAACTTATTGTGGGGGTATTCAGCCTTTAAGTTGCCTTCTTATCATATAGCAAAAAATCACGGTATTCTATCAAGAGTTTTATAGTATGAAACGTGTATTTCCATGGCATCATACCGATCCGGTATTTAAGAACTGGCAATCCGGATGTAGGTAATTTTACCAAATTATTTACCGGATCAGTATGATTCAGTAATTAATCAATCGGTATTTACCGATTCTGTAGTTGCCATTGATTCCTATGGGCCTTGAGGCCCATAGGAATCAATGCCAATTACCGAATCGGTAAATACCGATTCGGTAAAATTACCGAATTTGCAAGGGGGACAGGGTGTCACTTTGACACCCTGTTGCACCCCTCAATTGTGCATGGGTGCACATGTTGCTGACATACATGCCCTTAGGGCATGTATGTCTGCAACATGCGCCGTTTTTTAAAGGAAAAAAATGCTTTTTGAAGGGTTTTCATTATTTACCACCAACTTCTAGTTGGTGGTAAATAACGAATTCTTAAACCCTTGTAGCACAGATTACAGTGCTACCTACATGTTGAATTACAGAATCGGTAATTTTACCAATTCGGTATTTTACTGAATCGGAAAAATTACAAATTCGGTAAAATTACCGATTCTGTAATTTAACATGATCCTACATCTCAATATCCAAATACCGGTTGGAAGCGGCCGAAAATCTGTATTTTCTGCCATTTCGGACCGGTATTTGGATACCTACATCTGGCCCAAAATCTTTAAATTGCCCGCTATTGACCACAGATATCATTGTGCTCATTTTCACTAACTCTATGCAAACTGCATAATTAGGATGACCTACCATGATTTCACTTAAAGCCATAGTCGTTATTTATTATTGGTCTTTGTTTTTCTTTTTTTTCTCCCCTTGGGAGTATGCAGGACTCCGTTCCCATACATTTCTCTCCAATACTGGAGGGTTTGAGTATTTTTCATACCCAATATTGCACATCTACATTCTGGCGTTTTTGGTAGTAAGTATCGAGATTTCAAATTCGGTGTGAAATTTTGGGAATGTGCACAATGTTAAGCTTTTTGTTTGCTATTCACCACCTTCTTAGCGTCACTCTTATGTCCATCGTCTTGGAACACCGATTCCTCTGCGAGTACCTCTACAGCAATGACTATATATAAATAATCCAAGATACCTGTACACATTTCCTAGATGAAAGTTTAATCCGTAGGCACTAACGTCTCTACATTAGGAGAGTTTGATCTGGCCCAAGGGCACTAAGATACCAATACATTTTTCTACACTTGGAATGAAGTGATCTGATACTGAAAACTGTTTCCTCATCACACTCTGTGATTTTTTTTCCCAACATTTTGTGAGCAATGCGAACTTTGTTAAAGTTACAAAAATAAATTTGTGACTTTGAAAGTAGGTTTTGCATAACAAAATCTCATCAAAAACTCACTTTTAGGGTGAGAATCTTATTAGAAGAATTGGTTCTGCAGGGTTTTGCTCCGCTTTAAAATATGCTGGCAAAAAGTTTCACCTACATGTAAAGTTTTGCAAAGTTTACAAATACTTGACACCTTCGGAGATGCCACAAACCGTTCCAGCCCAAATTTCGATACTACCAAGCACAGCACATGACCAAATGAGAGTGAAAGCATCTGTAGCCCAATGTGATTACACTGACTTACAAGAAGGAAAACATGTATTAGCGCATCCAGTAGGTCTTGGTTGTAACCAGAGATAAAGCTGCTGACTTGTGAAATATGAACTCCGGTTGGTTTAAGAGGATGAGCCGCCTGGAGTCCTGAGGAGGAAAAAGTGGCAGATGGGAAATGAATGGAGATGCGCGTACAGCAGGAAAAAAGAGGAAAGACATGCTCTCCCATGGGTTGCTAAAAATGAAAGGAAAAAAGTTCCCTAACATCAGCAATAGAAGGACACCACAATCCTATCATAACACTGTGAGACTGAAATGCTCCTGTGTGGGACAAACAAAAGAAAGTGGTAGAAAGCCTTTGATTCTGGAGTGGGAACTGGACAAAAAAGCCGTCCAATCAAGAGCAAGGAGCTAATCCAACCCTGCTCTAAGTATCAGCAAACAAATCTCTGCCAAGAGAATTAAGAACAATCACTCCATCCTACTGATGCAAACAAGAATCCATAGAAAGATACATTTGGTATGTATACAGAGAAGGGAATCCATGAAAAAAGCCTATAATCCTTATCAACCTTTTGGTGCCCAGAGGATCAGTGACATTTATAAAAGGGAAATATATTCAAAGGTAGCTGTCCCTCACTTTTGATATTATTTCGAGAAAAGATACTGCAACAGAACTGGGATCTGTAGGTCCCAAGGTAGAAATGTGGGCAATCGCAAAAGGACATACACACAAGGAGAGGGTACAAACGTAGCATAATGCCAGTGGAAGAGCCGCTATCCAATTTGAAAGAAGGACCTATAAACTAACCATGAACTACAGACCATGTAATGGTGATGAGTTCCAATATGGAAATGGCATATACCACTGCTTATGGGCTCTGTCACATCTGGATTGAAACCCTGGACTCAATATCAGAAAGTTGCATAACTTATAATGATTTACCATTTCCAACTTTTTGTGGCAGAGCAATGATTTCACTTAGTGTGCCCTTATCCTTATCACAGTTATTTAAATGCCATGCACTGAGCAGGAGGGCTTTGGTGATGGAACCCCAGGCATCAGACAGGCTGTTGAAACTTACCTTTTGCCTCTTATGAGACCTGGCATCCTTTAGATGTTTTCCCCTGACTTTTCTACCTCTGGTTTACTGACTTCATTCTTGCTGGCTTTAGGATTCTGGGCACTTTAAAACTGTTAATGAAGTACTAAAGTGCATTTGCTCTGAACTTTAAACATGGTAACATTGGCTTATCCACAATTGGCATATTTAATTTGCCTATAAGTCCCTAGTAAAGTGCACTATATGTGACCAGGGTCTGTAAATTAAATGCTACTAGTGGACCTGTAGCACTGATTGATCCACCCATTCAGTAGCAATTTTAACATGACTCAAACCTGCCACTGCAGAGCCTGTGTGTTCAGTTTTAAACTACCGTTTTGACCTGGTAAGTTAGCTATTACATGTAAATCACCCCTAAGATAGGCCCTAAGTAGTCCCATGGGCACGGTTCAGTTTATTTAAAAGGCAGGACATGTACTTGTGAAATTCACATTTCCTGGTAATGAAAAACAGCTAAACGTGTTTCTCAGTACTGCAAGGCCTCTCCTCCCATTGGTTAACCTGGGATTGCCTAAAAACATTGTTTAAGCGTAAATTCCCGTTGGGAGCAGATGGAAAATTGGAGTTTGGTGTCTCTGGGCTCACAATTTAAAAACACATCTTTTAGTAAAGTTATTTTTTAAATTGCAGGTCTGAAAATTCTACTTTTTGCAAATAACTCTTTGATATTTCCCCCACTTCAAAAGTATATTTGGATATAAATACAGGACACCTGCCACTCCAAGTTCAGTTCACCTTTGAGTCATGAGGAGACTCTGTGATGAAGAGGAGCTGTGCTGACAGGAGGGACTGCCACTTTGCTATTTGCTTTGCTGTGTTGGCCTGCTGGTACTGATTGCTGTGCTTCCCAGAGGGACTGCCACCTTGCAGCTTGCTCTGCTGTGTTGGCCTTCTGCCTGCTGCCTCTTGCAGTGAGGGAGGATTGAACCTGCCCTCCATAACCTTTAACCCAAAAACTCAAAGGGCGCATCTTTTAGTAAAGTTGGTTTTTAAATTGCAAGTCTGAAAATGCAACGTTTTGCAAGTTGGTATTTTTTTACTTTAACCAATCTGTGCCTCTGCCTGTCTCTAAATACAAGTCTAGGTAAGGGTGATAGCTGGGCTTTATGCATTCCCTCTAGACAAGTAACATAAAGGGAGCCGGGGTGTAACTCTTTTGCATCCTGATTGCCCATCACCAGGCTGATGGACCTTCCTAAGGTAAATTGGGAGGGAGGAGCTAACACTTCCACCTGAATAGGGCTGTGCCTGTCCCCACACAAAGAGCTGTGTAGTGTGTGTGGAGTAAGGGCAGGAAAGGCAAGGACCTTGTGATCTTCAAATACCTCTTTGATATTTCCCCCACTTCAAAAGTATATTTGGATATAAGTACTGGACCCCTGACACCCCAAATTCAGTTCACTTTTGAGGTACTACCGCTTTCCTACTTGCTTTGCTGTGTTGGCCTGCTGCCTACCGATTGCTGTGCTGCTTACAGGGACTGCCACCTTGCAGCTTGCTCTGCTGAGTTGGCCTACTGCCTGCTGCCACGTGCAGTGAGGGAGGATTGAACCTGCCCTCCATCACCTTTAACACAAGAACTCCAAGGGCTTGTTGGCTTGCCCTCTGTTTTTAGAAGTCTCAGGGCCATCAAAATCTTCCCCGACATCCACATAGCAGTGGATACCTCTTAAGAATCAGTTCTTCCAATATTTCTGGCCAGCACCTGCCCTGAGCTGCAGGTGAGCCCTGCGCTCTGTGCGTGCTTGCACCCAGTGCACACACCTCTATTCTGAGTTGCTTTGCTATCTGTATGCATGACTTCCCTGTGCACCGCCTGCAGTTACAGGCTCTGCCACTGAAGAGGCACGTGGCATCAAGGGAAGTCCTTTTGCAGCACGGCTCCCCCGCCCTCGTGTTGCCAGAGCAACCAGAGTGTCTTCCGTGGCCAGCGCATCTGCTGAGCAAATGCCTATAGTCTCAAAGGAGAACGCCGCCGACAAGTGCCATTTGGTCATCAGACCACCGAGGACAGTCCCGTGAGGCAAATGCCACAGCTCCTTCTAGCTTGACGAGACGTCTGGTGATGCAGAGCCATCACTCCTGCATGTCTTGTAGGAAAGTACTGTTGACCATTGTCGCCGCACTGCACTTTCACAGGTGGCTGAAATTGCAAGTTCACGGTTGCAAGGGAACTAGCGAGGTCTCTCGTGTGTACATTGGGTTTGCGTCCCTTTTTTACAATCAGAACCATTCTAAGGGGTTGTGGAGCATTATTTCCTACCCGCTCCAACATGTAAGGAGTCCATCACTTGAAATGACGGATCGCCTGTTAGAAGGAATCACCTCTGGGTCTTCCTTGGATGCTTGCCCCCTAAAGGTTTTAAAAATATGAAGTGAAGTCATTGTCCCCCACCTCACCTCAGTACTAAATATGTCTATTTTAGAGGGGCAGTATCCCACCCCTTGGAAAAACGCTGTGGTCAAACCGCTTCAAAAAACGCCTTCTCTGGACCCTACGGAATTAAAAAACTATCGCCCCATTTCCCTGCTACCGGTCTCAGCCAAGATTATGGAAAGAAATTTGAATTCACACCGTAGCTCCTATTTACTGGACTACCAGCTGCTTGATAGATCGCAGCATAGCTTTAGAAGCCATCATAACACTGAGTCAGCGTTAACAGCGGTTTTTGACAACACCTGGGTGCAGGTTGATGCAGGGTATACCTCCTGCTGGTTCTTCTTGACCTTACCACAGCTTTTGATACCCTGTCTCCTTTGAGGCTGGTGAAGAACCTCAAGGAGATAGGGATTGGGGGCACAGCCCTTGGGCTTCTTGCCTCCTTCATTAATGAGCAGGCACAGATAGTGAAAATAGGCCGATATTACTCAGCTTCAAACCCTTTGATATGTGGAGTTCCACAGGGCTCCTCCCTAAGCCCAACACTTTTTAATATCTACGTTGCCCCACTGGCTAAGGTCGTGAGATCTTTTGGATTTGAGGTGTTGTCCTATGCTGTCGATTTAGAAAAGGGGGTGGTGATGAACAGAGTGTCTGAATTAAGCAGACCACTCTTACCCAGTCCAAAGATCAGGGCTTGATCCATCACCGTTATTTAGCTCACTGCACCATCCCAGCTCAGAACCTGGCTATATGCAAATCAGTCTTTCCCTGGCCCAGTGCATCATGGGAACAGGGCAGATTAAACTACCAAGCCAATTCTTCACCAGAAAGGAGACAAGCTTCCGGGGACCGGTTTCTGGCATTTCAACCGTTGTCGGCCCGGCTTGCTTGAATCCTGATGGTGCAGTGAGCAAGGGACTCATGTCTGAGTATACCCTGCCACACCTATAGTGGCCAAAAACGATTCAGAAAAGGGGGTGGTGATGAACAGAGTGTCTGAATTAAGCAGACCACTCTTACCCAGTCCAAAGATCAGGGCTTGATCCATCACCGTTATTTAGCTCACTGCACCATCCCAGCTAAGAACCTGGCTATATGCAAATCAGGCTGTCTCTGGCCCAGTGCATCATGGGAACAGGGCAGACTAAACTACCAAGCCAATTCTTCACCAGAAAGGAGACAAGCTTCCGGGGACCGGTTTCTGGCATTTCAGCCATTGTCGGCCTGGCTTGCTTGAATCCTGATGGTGCAGTGAGCAAGGGACTCATATCTGAGTATACCCTGCCACACCTATAGTGGCCAAAAACGATTCAGAAAAGGGGGTGGTGATGAACAGAGTGTCTGAATTAAGCAGACCACTCTTACCCAGTCCAAAGATCAGGGCTTGATCCATCACCGTTATTTAGCTCACTGCACCATCCCAGCTCAGAACCTAGCTATATGCAAATCAGTATGTCCCTGGCCCAGTGCATCATGGGAACAGGGCAGACTAAACTACCAAGCCAATTCTTCACCAGAAAGGAGACAAGCTTCCGGGGACCGGTTTCTGGCATTTTAGCCGTCGTCGGCCCGGCTTGCTTGAATCCTGATGGTGCAGTGAGCAAGGGACTCATGTCTGAGTATACCCTGCCACACCTATAGTGGCCAAAAACGATTCAGAAAAGGGGGTGGTGATGAACAGAGTGTCTGAATTAAGCAGACCACTCTTACCCAGTCCAAAGATCAGGGCTTAATCCATCACCGTTATTTAGCTCACTGCACCATCCCAGCTCAGAACCTGGCTATATGCAAATCAGTCTGTCCCTGGCCCTGAATCGTTTTGTCCACCATAAGCGTGGAAGGGTATACTCAGATGTGAGTCCCTTGCTCACTGCACCATCAGGATTCAAGCAAGCCGGGCCGAAGACTGCTGTAATGCCAGAAATCGGTCCCCGGAAGCTTGTTTTCCTTTCCAGTAAAAGAATTGGCTTGGTAGTTTGGTCTGCCCTGTTCCCATGATGCACTGGGCCAGGGACAGACTAATTTGCATGTAGCCAGGTTCTGAGCTGGGATGGTGCAGTGAGCTAATAAACGGTGATGGATCAAGCCCTGATCTTTGGACTGGGTAGGAGTGTTCTGCTTAATTCAGATACTCTGTCCATCACCACCCTCTTTTCTGAATCATTTTGTCCACCATAAGTGTGGAAGGGTATACTCAGATGTGAGTCCCTTGCTCACTGCACCATCAGGATTCAAGCAAGCCGGGCCGAAGACGGCTGTAATGCCAGAAACTGGTCCCCGGAAGTTTGTTTTCCTTTCCAGTAAAAGAATTGGCGTGTTAGTTTGGTCTGCCCTGTTCCCATGATGCACTGGGCCAGGGACAGACTAATTTGCATGTAGCCAGGTTCTGAGCTGGGATGGTGCAGTGAGCTAAAAAACGGTGATGGATCAAGCCCTGATCTTTGGACTGGGTAGGAGTGTTCTGCTTAATTCAGATACTCTGTCCATCACCACCCCTTTTTCTGAATCGTCCTATGCTGTCGACACACAAATTATGTTGTCCATTACCAACAGCATTAGGGAATCTGCCACAAATTTCAAAAACTGCATGCAGTCAGTCTCATCCTGGATGGTGGAAAACTATCTTAAACTGAATGGGAAATAAAACGACATTTTGATTTTCGGTAACCAACATGTCATCTGGTCGAATGACTGGTGGCCTTATACCTTGGGCAGCTGCCCATCCCCTGTATCCCATGGGAAAAATCTGGGGGTTATAGTGGACACATTTTTGTCCCTAAACCTTCAGATTAGCAGAACAGTGTCCACCTGTTTTGGGTTAATCAGGCTTCTTAGAAAAATCTCCCAGTTCCTTTCGTTTGCATCACGAAAGCAGGCAGTGATTGCCTTGATAATGACCAGACTTGATTATTGTAATCCATTCTATCTGGGCATTAACAAGGGCTTGGTGTGATGGTTACAGTTAGTGCAGAATGCTGCTGAGAGGCTGGTGATGGATGGGCCAATGTACCAGTTGCTTTCGGCTTCCCCCATCTCGTTGCACTGGCTACCTCTGGATCGAAGAATTCTCTTCAAGACTCTATGCCTTACCCATAATGCCTACTATGGCCTTGGCTCTGATGCCATTAAAGCGATGTTCCAACGCTATGCCCCGACCAAGCGGCTTAGGTCTGCTAGCAAGAATTGGCTAGTAGTCCCCAGGTATAAAAAGGTTAGATGGGGAGGCAGGGCCTTTTCCACTGCCGCTGCTAGGTTGTGGAACTCTCTGCCTGATGTTTTATCTGGTCTTGGGTCACACTCTCTTTTCCGCAAGGCCTTGAAAACCTGGCTCTTTACACAGACTTCAGTATGAGCATTTTATTCGGTTGCACATCGCTCCTCTGTAGCGCCTTGGCGCACTTGGGCTAACTTAGCACTTTGTAAATGTAATATTCATTCATTCATTCATTCATTCTGTCGATCTCTAGTAGAGATCTTTGTAATCCCAAGGAACCTACCAAAAATACTTGAATGAATGAACACAGGCGCTTCCACAAGTATTGATTTGCATACATGTCCTAAATGCCTATATCATGACAAGTACCAGTTGGATCTTTGTCATTTTGGTTTTATTTAAGCCAGATAAATATTCTTTTTAATTTTTAACTGGTTTGGAGTCTTTTTGTGGTGTTTTTATTGTGATACTGTAATCATGTTGCACAAATACTTTACACTTTGCCTCTTTAGATAAGTCTGACTGCTGTGTACCAAGCTACCAGAGGGTGAGTGAAGGGTATCTTTTTTGTGTATCTAACTTACCCTGACTATAGTGGTGGGTTCTGCATGGTTTGGGTGTATACCTTAGCCAACCGAAAACCCCATTTCTAAAACACACCATATATAAGAAACTCTGGGGGCAGCCTGTTGAAAGAAGTAACAAAGTACTCATATCAGCCCACTTATATGGGTGCGTATCAGAAAAACAACCCGCAAAGACTTTTGCCAAAATTTCAATGCCACTGCTTTATCACTTGATTTTGATCAGCACTTCACCATGTAATCAATATTTGATTAATACAGGAGGCTATTTGCAATCATAATACAATGTTGCAATACTATGGGGCTGATTAGCATGGCGGGCAGACTTACCGCCGCCCTCCACCCTCCACTCTATCAAAACCGGGACCGCCCGATAGGCTGTTGGCAGCCACGACATAGGCATTATGATGTAAACGCCAACACGGCGGTCACAATGCCTATACTTTGCATTGCAGTGGGTGCTGCTGGGTGCAGCACCTGCCACAATTCAAAATAGGGACACCTGACATATCCCTGCACTTCATGGCAGGCACCATGCGATGCCTGCCACATGGTGCAGGGCTATGTAGGGGGCACCATATGTGCCCCCAGTGCCCATATCAGAAGGTCAGGGAGGAAGGCGCCCCCCAAAGTCCCTTTCCACCTGTCTTTTCATGGCAGGTTAACCACTATGAAAAGACATACGGAAAGGAACATTGTAATCCCTACAGCAGTCCCTGGCAGGCACCAACGCCATTGTAGGGAATACAAACCCCTCTGCCGCACCAGCGGGCTCAAGGAGCCTGTCGGATCTGCCTGCCATTGAAATATGGTGTGCGAATAAGATAGTTCAGATGGCGGTGGGACTGCTATTGATGGGCTGTCGGTAGCAGTCCCACCGTTATCCTAATCAGCCACTTAGTGCCAATTGTATCTTTAAAATCACCACCCCCTTTTGTACCACTTTTTATTACAGCAAACTATTGCGGCCCACCTAGCTTTAATGAACTTGATGAGGGCGATTTTTTATTGTAACTAAAGCGCATTGTTATTTACAGACAGCATATTTTCCATTGACATGGTCACTTAATTTACACAGACGTACAGTTTTACTAATCAAATTATATTGCACAAAAATAGGAAATAGGTTTTAGTCAATAATTATTATTTGTACATCACCAAGTAAAGTGCCTTGATTTGTTCCTATCCTATTAAAATCTTTTTTTCCATCACAATTCAGAATTTCGAAAAAAGTGCTTCATTTTTGCTCTCCTAAGGGCTGAATGTACAGCGTTCACTTGTATTATTTACATTATGTTGTGTGGTAGGAAAAAATGACATCGGACAGTCTTTCCTTTTAAGCCTCATTTACCCTGGAAATGTTGTCACATAATTCACATTACTTTTCTTTCTCTGACTCTAAAGTGAGAGAGTTTGTGAACACTAGTCCCCATGTTAAAAAATAAGCAGAGGAAGCCATAGCTGTCTTTGAAGTGCAGCAAATGTAACAAGGTAAATACAGTTTGCTTTGACTTTTGTGGCCAATCAAAAATCGTTTCGCACCAGTGTGAGAAACACTGATCTAGTGAGTATTTTGATCCCAATAACCTGAATTCACCAGGAAATAAAATGCTCACACTACGTTCTCTATGCTTTACGACATTTCTATCCTATCACTTTTATTACAATACTCGAAAGGAAGCAGTGTATTTTGGATTTCTAAATAAATCATGCCAACGGAGCTGGCTATGTAATGTCTGTGATAATTAACAACAGATGGGAGAGGGTATCTTGGACTATGACCAAATACCGTGATACTTTGTGCCATAGCAGCCTCTAAATATTTAAAAATGAGATGTGCCACATTCCTAGCTTTGTTTCTCTAAAACAGATCTGTTACATAAAAAAATCACGTGGTCATGTTTTATTAATTTCAGAAACCATATGCACTTTGCTATTTTCGGATCTTTCTGCAATGACTGAAACTCTTTTCGACTGAATTTTATTACAACTGAATATTGACATAATAGGGGGATAAGAGGAAATTACAGTAAACTGATGTAGGTTGATGGATTAATTTTACCTCTGCACACTTTATCCATTCAACAAACGTTTTTTCCGTCAATATAGACCATAAAAGTGAACAATACAATGACACAAAAGTAAATACAAGATCAATAAATAGTCATATAGTAAAACAAAAGTACCTTAAAAGCCTATTTAAAATTCAACGTAGAAAAAAAAATAACAAACTAATAGAATTCAAAAATAACTGGTCAGAATCCAAGAATTATCCCATGTCAAGAAACATTGCTGAAATGGGCTTCATCTAGCATAGTGATCTCTGGAATATAAAAGTGTTGAGAATGAATGATAAAAAAGTCAATTGGGAAATAAAAACTAATTATAGTGAGTAAAATGTGATCATCAAAAGGCGGAATAAAGGTTATGCATGCACAACTGCTTTTGTCTAGGTCCTCTGCTTGTGTCAAATAAAGTACAAAAAGCGGGAGACTGCAAAACAGTGGGTGGATGGGTGTCCGTCTGCAATATTCTAAAAGCCTCGCCCCATATTTCTACATAGAGGAGCTAACCAGCACCGTCTGGCACCTTTATACCCAGGGCAAAAAAGGAAAACGTGTACATCAGTCTCCTCGGCATGGTTGGAGGCAGGACACCCTAGGGGTGGAACTTTTGACCATTTATTAGTGAAGGCACGCAAAAGCAAGGTCCCTAGTCTAAGCTGGAAGTACGGTTTCCTTGCCAGGATCGGTTGTATGGCCTCCATAAAGTAATCCAAAACATAGCTTTGATGTTCAAAAAATCGGCTGTTAGATGACCAATTTGAGAGTTCCCTTGAGTCGCGTCTAGCTTGTACGATATATATGCTCTAACTAGAACTATGCGTGGGGTAATCGGGCACACTGTCTCTGGATGGGTGTATTGAGTTGGGAGACCTAACTTGTAGCATGTATCCCTAATATGTACGAGCCACCCATAGTTGCCCACCTTCAAAAGACCCCAAATTGCCTTAAATTCTAGCTGGCACGCAGCAAGCTCCAGAGGCACCCACAGGCTCCACCAAAAAGTTAAAGAGCGAAGCCCTAACTCCTCAGCTATGGGTCTAATACCCAAGTCCATAAGAAATGGAATGAGGGGGGTGGTAATTGGGAGACACAATAACTGTCTCATGAAGTTGTTCTCACTTTTGGACAGACCACCAGTAGGACAATGGCCCCATAACTCCCCCCGTACATTACGGCACTCCTGATTGGGACTTTCTATATCTCAGCCACCGAAGCAGCTGATTTACAAAAGGGGTTTCTGTAGGTTGTTAATACTCCCCCCACTGTCTAGGCCAGTTTGAGGCTAGCTTTGGTGATTTGAGGGCCCCAGCCAAAGTTTTCAGACAGTGTTACACCCAGATAATCATAAACGGTCACTCTTTCCAGCATGGTACCATTTAGAGAGGGGTTGGGGTGGGAGATTTTGAGTGGGTTAAACACCATATATTTGGTTTTTAGCGTGTTAATATCCAACCCGCTTGCTGTACAGAATGTTACAAAACCATCAAGAACTCTCTGAATACCCATGGGTGACTTAAAAAGAAGCAAGGTGTCGTCCTCAAACAACATTGCTTCGGTGTGCACCACCATGGGGGCTTTGTTGTCAGCTACCTCATTAAGTTGGGCAACCAGAGCGTTAATTAATAGGCAAAAAAGGGTTGGAGTGAGTACGCAGCTCTGCCTTACACCTCTATTAACTGGGAAGCATGGGGTTAATTCCCCATATTTCATGTATCTCACTTGGGCATAGTTACCCGGATGCAGTCTCATGATCGAGGTCAAGAGATAGGGTGGGATCCCCAGCTGTTGCAATATCTCCAACAGTTTATCTCTGGGTCCGAAATCAAAGGCCATTTTTAGGTCAACAAATATCACATTGACGCTGCCACCCTCTATCAATACCGTCTTCCAGTATAATAGCTGTAGCCTTTGTATTTGATCAATGGTGGAGGTGTTTTTTCTAAAACCAGCTTGGTAGGGACTAAGGACTTCTCTCTCCTCCATCAACTCATGAAGGCAATCAAGGAGGATCCTAGCATACAGTTTCTGCGTGACATCGATCAGACTGATCAGCCTATAGTTGGTCGGTGAGAGGGGTGAACCCTTTTTATAGACAGGGTAAATTTCCGCCCCAGCCAGGTGTCTGGTATCATCATGCCTCTAAAGATGGCATTAAAAATTGGTAGGGTCCCCATATATTTGGTTCTGTCATAAAAAAGTCACCTGGGATCTTGTCTAGTCCCAGTGCTTTTCTGGTGGGAAGCTTCCTAATTGCATTGGGGACCTCCACTAGATTAATCCATTGATCCACTTCAAAAACAATCCCTTGTGTTAAAAAAGGGCTATCGACACAGGAATAGGGGCCCACTTCCGTAGGATATAGGAACTGGAAGTGAGACTTCCAGGCGGCCGCTGCAATATTGGGCTCAAATGCTGGCTGGCCGCCATTACTGCCTGAGCATACTAGGGACCAAAACAACCTAATTTCTCTTTTAGAAAGGGCTACATTAAGAGCCTCCATCTGTCTAGTTCCCAGGTCGACTTAGCTTGTTTAATGGTATCTTGGTAGCTGGCCCTCATTTGTTTGATCAGGGTCCTGTTATTGCTCATGATTGAATCTAAAAGGGCTCTCTTAGCCTTGCAGCAAGTATCATTAAACCAAGTTAGTTTAATATCCTCTTTAGGTTTGTAAAGGGTCAGGTGATGGAAGACATTGGTCAAGCTAGATGTTAGTTCTAAGTGCAGTGCCTCAGTTCTATTGATAGTGTTTGGCAAATCCAGATCCCCGACAAACCCCCCAATTCCTGTAAGCGCATTATTATTAAGGAGAGCAATGCAGCCATCTTATCTGGTGACTGCTTAAAAGACCCCCAACTAATTATTCTTCTATTATTGGCGAGAATTAGATTATTGTGTACTCGGTGAGAGCTACCCGAGGGATTATTAAAGTCGGGTAGGGATAAATCCAATATCAGGGCATCATGGCCGCTATCTTGTCTAGAAAGGAAAAATAATTCAACTACCCACTGCCATGATCTAGTTTCGACTAAAATATAGTCCAACAGGGAGGTATGACCAATCCTATTAAAGGTTGACTTCACTGGTCTGTCTGACTTGGTGCGGCCATTACAAGCCCTCAGAGAATGTGTTAGGGTCACAGCATTATTCTGGAGAGCTATAGGTGTCCAGGCTTTTATTGTTTGAATTTGAGGGTCGGGGATTAACCAGAGTCGGTCCTCAGCACTGGGAATAACGTCAGTAGGTGGGAGAAGGGGCTCGTATTGGCAATTAAAGTCCCCCCTATAACCAACCTCACGTCCGAAGGGACAGTACCGATAAAAGTGTTCAAGTGTTCAAGGGTCTGAGATTCCTGGTAGATACTTACAGGACGTGAATAAATGTTGATAAGAGCAATTTTAAGACTGGGAGCGAAGGTAAATAAAGTGCACTAAATGTCAGTAGACAGACATGATGTTGAGCTGGTCTGCTGTACAATCTAGTTGTGAGGCAACCCAGGTAAAAAGGCCCCCACAGGGCCTGCCCCTATTCCCCTTTGTAGCTGGTACATTGAAAATTGCATACCCCATCCTCAAGAAGTCTTGCCTAGCCGAAGTTTCCTGGAACATACACATGTCATGGATGTCTACAAAGCATCCCAAATCTGGGCAGTACAATTTTCTGTTCTTTCCGTTGATGTTCCAGGATAGACTCCTCAGTTTATGTACGGGATTGAGGTGCTCTCCTGGGACACGATAGCCAGTAAAAAAAGAACCAGCAGTAGCCACCTGGTCGGCCGGGGGACTATTTTCAACACGTTCGTAAAAGAACCACCACTAAGTTCACCAGATGATGGAGAGTCATAGGCCATCAAGAAATAGTTTCCCTGATGGTGGTTACTCAAAGAAACCAACGGTGCTTCCCCCGAGCCACTCCACAAATCCCAGTCAGCTGTCCACTATTGAGACCCCTTATGTCATCACCTAGTACCCGAGTCACTCGGGACAGGTCCACCCTGCTGCACGAGTCAGTCCACCTCCACAAGGGGGATGTTAAAAATGAGAGGTTTGGGATGAGAAGCCACAATAGAATGATCAATGGGCCACTTTACAGGGACACTGTTGTTGGTGGTCCAATTAGAGCTATGGGAGTAAAAATAATCCAGGGTATGGGCCATAATCCCTGTGGATGGAGCTTGAGCACTGAGGTTATTGCCAGCCAGGGTATGTGCAGTCTCGAATTATTAAAGGTAATAACAATACAGTTCCCTTGCAGTAACTTTGGCCGCGAGCCCACCCAGCCAACTCTCCGGACCATTGGAATCTCACCTGCTCGGTTATAGGAGAATTGCCTGTGTGTGGCCAACCAAAAGAGGCACTTATTCCTTAAGTCCCACTGGGTCTCCCACTGGCCAGCCCTGATACCGGGTACTACAGTCAATATAATGACATATGGAAGGGAGGCTGGGGGTAAGGCAATGGTCGGGAGAATTGCCTCACCAGGGCCTTTCATGGAGGCCACCATCCGGTCCACTGCATGCCTCTCAACTCTTGGCTTTGAGTGTATGGGCATCTTTGCATTAGGGCTGCCATTTGAGAAATGTTGTGCTCCCTTAAGAGTGGTGTGTATCCCAAGACCACCGGAAGGTCTCCTGACTCGATTCTGGCTGCCTGGGCTTACTTGCCGGGATGCAGAAGTTTCTACTGGCTCATAACCATGTACACCTATTATACTGGGACCTCCCTCACTCGGGTGTCCGTGCTTACCCAACGGGGCTTGAATTACATTGTCAGTCTGTGAGCCACCATCTATCTTCACCCCTGAAGCTTGGTTAGTAGGTTCGGTGATGTTAGTTTGTCTTTTGTTTGTTCACTGACAAGGTCCCTATACCTGGGTGAATAAATAGATGGGCAAGCTCTTTCTCTATGATGGCTCCGAGTTGTAATTGCAGTTCCACTAACAGGGTCCTCGCCCAAGATGGGCAGTCAGAAACTGCCCGTGGGATAAAGGAGGCTCCTGGTACGTCCCCTATGTCAACCAGATTAGTACCCCCAGGTACAGGTTTGTCACTAGTCTTCCTTTTAGCACCCACATCAATTCTAGGCTTACACTTTCCCTTTTTGATTAAATTGGTATTTTTTTTCACTTTTGTGTGTAACTCGCTTTGCTGGTAGCACTTGGGGTGGGAGGAGAGAGGGCTCAGTGGATCCAGGCAATAAGGCAGTAAGCCTAGAAGTAGATACAGAGGGATCAACTTGAGGGGTGGATGACTCGGTCAATGGGCAAAAAATGTCAGGTGTTAAAGACAGACGCCGCTCTGTCAACTCAATTTCAGATGTAACTATTCCAATAGCCCTCTGGAGCATAGGGGAAGACATGGGCAACTGGGGAAGCTTAGTCACACAGTAAAGCTTGCCCATTATTCCGCCAGGTATGACTAAAATTACTCCCCAACTCCTGAAGTGGGCCCAGCACAAAAAAGAAAATGAAGGGTCATTATTTTAACTTTATCATGTGAGGCAAAACACAGCCCAGGATTACATTAGAATGCTTGGACCGGTGTTGGTCCTCCACACTAACAAGATTAAAATGCCCTATTTCGAACAAAGTTGTCGTTTGTAGCTCCGATTTTCTGCTGTACATTGTTGTTTATCTATTAGTTAAACTCTACACTTTTAAGTTTTTGATTTCTGAAATAAAGTGAGACTCACTGGCTGAAGAGAATGTCTGTCGCAGCATAGTTAGGCCTAGGGTCTGAACAATGCATGTGGAACAAAAGATACATACAACCTTCACTTCCTTTAAGAAGACAAGGAAGGACACTGTATATATAGCTCGGTCACTCTTCATGTAAAACAAACAAGCATAGTCACCTTGGGGCTACTTTTAGTTTTTTAAGTCAGTTATGTATACCTGCATGGATAGTACTATGCAACCCCATCTGTGCGTTGAAGGCCCTCACTGCAGCCAACCTGGCGGGTCCACCCTCAAAGCTTGACGGGATTGTTTCAGTGAAAGTGTTTCTGTCGAAACCGTAGGAGCACTTTTGTTAAAACTAAAATACATGATGGCCACCATATAATGGAGTCTGTAAGATTATATTATTCATTTTGGAAATAAACAACCAAAGCAGGGGTTCATGTCTGTAAAAGAACACAAATCAATGGCTCTAAAAGATATGGATCTTTCTCCCTGTGCATGCGGGCCATTGTTCAACTTTCTGGCATAGTACTGCATGTCTTGTATGGTGGTTCCAGGGTATGAAACATAAGAATTGGAATGACAGCCCTAATCAGACTTTCACCACACTGACCTGTCAGCCCGCGGGTCATAGGTTTGGTTAACCAATAGATATTCAAACACGGATACCCTCTCAAGCGGAATACCGTTCAGAGAAGAATTAAGGTGTGTTGTGCTTATTGGGTTGAAGAAAATATATTTGGTCTTCTAGATATTAATCTCCAACCCTCTACTAGTACAAAAAGCCCCAAAGCTAACAAGAATCCTCTGAATGGCCATTGGTGACTTGGAGAGCAAGAGAGTGTCGTCAGCAAACATCATTGCCGGTACTTTGTAATGTGCAATCTTCGGGGCATCAGTGTCCTTCTCTTTATTCAACGAGTCTACCTGTGCGTTAATATATAAACAAAACAGAGTTGGAGCTAACATGCTTCCCTGACTCCTCTGTTGACAACAAGGGGCGCAGTGAGTTTGTCTTGTTTCCTGTATCTAATAGGTTTTCAATTAGCAGACCCATCTGAGATGCTGCAGTTCCCACATCCCTAAATGAGCTGGTGAATTGGCCTGGTGTCAGCATGCCCAGTCTACAACAGGGCTCCAGCTCTCCCCAACATCAGATTAGGCCCTAGTTTTAAAACTGACCCCGTCTGCCACATCTTGGTGCACTCTCGCTATAATGGAGCTCAAATGAACTTGAGTGATGTCATCTACAAACATTCAAGCCAATATCTATCTATTTCTGACTCCTATAACATATTGCACAAATGCAGAGCTTGGAACAATCTCATTTTCTCCTGAAACATAGACTCTGTAGACCGCACATGCAAGCTCTGGCTTGTAAACAATACCCAGTAAAAAGGACGTCTCCTGCATAAAACCAATTTAAACATAAATAAAAAATATAGAGACAACGCTACTATAACAATGCCAATATTACTAAAGGCACGATGCTGTGATGTGATCATTATATGAGGAGTCAGAAATAAGACATTCCACAACACACTATGAAGAAAGATGCAGTCACGAATCTAGTTATGTTTATACACAGAGTTTTAGTTAGGATGTTTTATAACAAAAGAGTTATTTAATTTTCCGCCCCTGCCAAACTATACTGTTCCCAACCCTAAATACTTTCAAGAAATTAAATAAGCTGGGAATACACATTCTCCTGCTAAACTGCTCAAGAATATAAGTAGTCCCTTAAATTTGGAGAGAAAACAGCCCAAAACTAAATTTGTCGCTGTGAACATTGCATGATTTCAAACTGGTTGACCCAGCTCCAAAATAAATTACATTGGAATCAGAAAGTCCTATTTAAAGTGCTGCTGCATAAAAGCTTTCAGGTATATGTGAGAGCAATTACTCTTCGGTAATAGCTTCACACATACAGTAACCTTATATATCAAAGCACTATAGAACATCACAAAATAAGCACTTAACTGTTGAAGTAATTTCAAAGTGAACAAATAGTGCCTGAAAACACTGTGTAAGATAGGTAACAGCAACAATAATAAATAGCAGTGTTTAGTATCTATGCATGCTTTACATTCACAAACTATAAATGTGTCTCCCTTCGAATTGACTACATTGTTCACACATTTAGTGAATGCAATCACATGGTTTAATTTGGTATTCAAACCTTAGCACTTAATTATTACTAACCTGGAAGGGCATATTAATGCTTTTAGGGCTTCAAGACAGCCACCCGCAAACACCACCAACTGATCAGATCCACCAAGAAGTCAGCATTCAAGGATCGACTCGACAACAACGCCCAAAACAGCAAGGAACTATTCAACATCGTCAAAGAATTTACCAACCCCACCACAGCCTCAAACGACATCACTCCCTCCCAAGAACTCTGCGACTCCCTATCCTCTTTCTTCTACAACAAAATCGCCGACATACATAACAGCTTTGAGAACATTTCCAAAGAACAGTCCACTCCACCCACCTCCGAACCTAAACCGCCCTCTAACATCCTTAACGCCTGGAACCCAATCACCACTGAAGACACCATCCGCCTAATGAACTCCATCCATTCAGGCTCGCCAACCGACCCCTGTCCCCACCACATCTTCAACAAAGCAGATTCCATCATCGCACCCCATCTCCGTGATGTCATCAACTGCTCCTTCAACTCTGCTACCTTCCCAGGAAGCTGGAAACACGCCGAACTCAACGCCCTCTTGAAGAAACCCACAGCGGACCCCTCTGAACTCAAGAACTACCGCCCCATCTCCCTCCTCCCATTCCCTGCCAAAGTCATTGAGAAAGCCGTCAATAGACAGCTCGCCGCCTTCCTTGAATCCAACAACTCCCTTGACTCCTCACAGTCCGGCCAAACACAGCACCGAAACCGCCCTTATTGCAGCGACAGACGACATCCGAACACTACTGGACAATGGAGAAACAGTTGCCCTCATCCTACTCGACCTCTCCGCCGCCTTCGACATGGTCTGTCATAGCACCCTCATACAACGCCTCAGCAACATCGGCATACAAGGAAAATCCTTAGACTGGATCATCTCGTTCCTCGCCGGGAGAACCCAGAGAGTCCGACTCCCCCCATTCAAATCAGAAGCCACTGAAGTCATCTGCGGAGTACTACAAGGATCATCACTCAGTCCCACCCTCTTCAACGTTTACATGAGCCCCCTCGCATCCATCGCGCGACAACACAACCTCAACATCATCTCTTACACTGACGACACCCAGCTGATCCTTTCCCTTACCAAAGACCCTAACACCGCCAAAACCAATCTTCATGATGGCATGAAAGAATTAGCCGAATGGATGAAAAACAGCCGCTTAAAACTTAACTCAGACAAAACGGAAGTCCTCATCCTAGGATCATCCCCCTCTGCCTGGGACGACTCATGGTGGCCATCAGCCTTGGGCACGGCACCCATACCCACAGACCACGCTCGTAACCTAGGCTTCATTCTAGACTCCTCCCTCTCGATGACCAGACAAGTCAACGCTGCCTCATCCTCTTGCTTCAACGTACTTCGTATGCTCAAGAAAATCTTCAGTTAGATCCCCACCGAAACAAGAAAGACTGTCACCCACGCTCTGGTCACTAGCCGACTGGACTATGGAAACACCCTCTACACCGGATCCACTTCCAAATTACAGAAAAAACTCCAACGCATCCAAAACGCATCAGCCAGACTCATATTGGACATCCCGCACCAAGCTCACATTACCGGTCAACTGAAAGACCTCCACTGGCTTCCCGTCAACAAGAGAATAACGTTCCGTCTCCTCACCCACGCACACAAGGCCCTCTACAAACTAGGACCCGAATGCCTCAACGCACAAATGTCCTTCTACACACCGACCCGCCAACTAAGATCCTCCAATCAAGCCCTCGCTGCAGTTTCACGCATCCAAAGATCCACCATGGGAGGAAGATCCTTCCCCTACTTGGCGGCCAAAACCTGGAATTCTCTCCCCACTCACCTCCGCCTTACCCAGAACCACATTTCCTTCAGGAAGGAACTTAAAACCTGGCTATTCGACAAATAATGCACCCCCCTCCCCCAAGCGCCTTGAGACCCTCTGGGTGAGTAGTGCGCTATACAAATTCCTGAACTTGAACTTGAACTTCCATCCCTAGGGTGACTGTCTTTTGCCTCTTGTATTTACTGATTCTTTTTATTGGCCGTAGGACTCTGAGCACTTTACCACTGCTATCCAGTGCTAAAGTGCACGTGCTTCTCCCCTAAACATGATGACATTGGTGTATACCTGGTTGTCATATTTGATGTACTGGTAAGTCCCTTGTACGGTGGTATACCATATACCTAGGGCATGTTCCTCAAAGGCTACATAGTGGCTGCATCACTGATTGTACCACCCACAGAAGTAGCCTTTTAAACCGGTCTCAGACCTTCCAGTGCAGTTTAGTGCCACTTTGACTTGGGATTTAAAACTACCTGCCAGGCCTTAAAATCCCCTTTTATGCCATATAAGGCACCGCTAAGGTAGGCCCTAAGTCACCATCAGGGTAGGGTGCTATGCACATAAAAGGTAGGACATGTACTTTAATGTTTGGATGTCCAGTTAGCGACAAACAGCTTATTTCATATTTCACTACTGTGAAGCCTACCCCTCTCATAGACCAGCACTGGCAATTCCTTAATACTCTTTTAAGCTGTAATTCCTGCTCAAAGAGGAATCGTTTTTTTATGTTTCATATCTTTGGAATGTTAATGATAAATCCATGCTATGTTTCAGTTACCTTAGCGCCATGAAACTGATTGGTGAACGTACGCTCTAGAAATATTTGTAACATAACATAATAATCCTACCTACTCTTGAAGTTGGATTTAACATTATTGTTTTAGAAATGCCACTGGTAGAAAGTCGACATTTCTCTGCACGTTTTGCTCTATGTGCCTGACACCCTATCATCAAATACATGTCTGAGCAGGGTGACAGCTACACTTTGTGCATCCCCTCTAGACAGCCACAAACACAGGAGGGTGAGGCTCATTTTCATTCTGAGCACTCATCTGTATTCTGATGGGTCTTCCCGGTCAGGGAGGAATAGGATGGGCTGACACTTACAATTCAATAGATAGTGTCCTCTCCACATACAAAGCACTGATTTACCCCCCACAGATAGCCTGGCAGACAGGACTGAGTTGAAAGGAATCCTTGTGCACTTCAGAGAGCTGCTTTGAAGTCACCTCCTATAACAAAGGCACGTTTGGGTACAAGTACTGGGTCTCTGAACAGCTAAATCAGACACTTCTGGATCTTAAACTGAACTTCTGTCAGAAGGACTACATTGCTGCTTAAAGGACTCAAGTGGGCTGCTTTTCTGTAAGGACTGCTTGTCTGCTTGTTGCCCTGCTGCCCACTGCCTGCTGCTCCCTGACTCTGCTGAAGGAGAGCTGGACTGTGCCTTCCCTCCAAGTGATCAGCAAGGGCTTTCTGGCTTGCCTCCTGTTGTCAGAAGACTCAGGTACAAAGAAGACTACCTACAATTCTTCTGGTGCTGCTGGACTCTGCCTTCTATGAGTCCTACCCTTGTTTGAGGTGCCCTCTCCAGGTTTTGGGCCTCAGAAGTGGTTTCTGCAGCTGTTTGCTCCAAATCTGACACATCAATCACTCAATCAATCAATCAATCAATCAATCAATCATGGGCTTGTATAGCGCACGCTACTCACCTGGAATAGCTCTGTAGGTGCTGGGGGAGGGGGGGTCTGCAGATCCAGGAGGATCACTGAGTTCCATCGAGAGCCAGGGTCTGATGCAGTCTGTCGGAGGTGGAGACCTTTGCGCCAATCGGAACCGACGCATAGCCTTTAAATGCCAGCACAGATGCTGTTCGATGACAGTAGTTGTTCAGCCTGCTTGGCCCAACGACAACGCTCTGCATGGCTTAACAGTGACACATTGCCTTCACCTCAGCAAAGTTCGACGACGACACAGCGACCAGAATGCGTGGAAAAGATTGACGCATTGTGCCCTCAGCATCGACACTTAGCAATATCCTAGGCACTTTCTCAGCAGGCTCTGCGTGGGTCCTGTAGCCGGCCTGCCCTCCATTATGGTCATTCTGAACTTTGGATTTGCATCACTCCCTCACGACCTCAAGTAACCTTTTGACCAGAAGTGACTACTGAGCATTTAATATTGAAAAATTCAGATCTCAGCTACTACTGCTTAGCGTTTTGTGGTTTTGGTCTTGTTTTACTCAGATACATATTCTCTATTTTCTAAACCTGTGTGGAGTCTTTTTTGTGATGTATTCATTGTGTTGCTCTGTGTGTGTGTGACACAAATACTTTACACATTGCCTCGTTAGATAAGCCTGAGTGCTCTGTGCCAAGCTACCATAGGGTGAGCACAGGTTATCTTTTAGTGTGTATCTAGCTTAAACTGACTAAAGTGGTGGTTCATGCCTGGCCTGGGTGCATACCTCAGCCAACCAGGAATCCAATTTCTAATAGTTCTGCATTCACGAAACATATCTTGCTCCATTGGGTTCAAATAATTTGTTTTAATTATTTGAGAGCTTTAAATCGTAACTAGCTTTCGGATTTGAAAGTTGTGGGGTATGCGCTAAGTGAAAAATAAGCAGGCCTAGTTGTTTTCATCAAAAGCACCTATTCACTGACTTGTGAGTTCTTGTGTGTAAGTATGGAAGTAGTGACAAGAATGCTTCTCACAGTGCACAGCAGTAATGGTCAGCACCCATCCAGTATTGTGAACCCTATCATTCAATGATCAAAATTCCTTAGAAAATAAGTAGGATGTCGCTAACAGAAACAGTAGAGCAGAAATGTATTTATCACAAAAAAGCACTATGCATGAAAAGGTGGCATATTTCGGCAAGCAGCGCTTCTTCACAACCAAATATAAGTATTTTATTTGTTTCACTTATTTATAGTGCATCAATCCATCCTATTGATGGTGAGCTCAAGCAGTTCATTGAATGAGTTGTGTTTCATCAAACAAATTGTACAGCTCTCATTCACAGTAATCAACATCTCTAAGTAAAAGACGCATCGCAATTTAAACTTTGCGCCCGATTCACAGAACTAACTTAAGACAAAATCCTAAACTTACTACCATTATCGTATTCACAGAAGGTACTTACTCATTTCGGTATTCACAGAAGGCACTTACTCATTTTGGTATTCACAGAAGTCATTTAGGACTCCTAAATGCCTTCTGTGAATACCAAAAGTCTTAAAGTTAGGATTTTTCTCAGCTAGCGAGTAGTAAAGTTAGGACTCATAACTTTAGGACTCCTAAATGCCTTCTATAAATACCGAAAGTCTTAAAGTTAGGATTTTTCTCAGTTTAGGAGTAGTAAAGTTAGGAGACCTAACTTTAGGACTCCAAAATGCCTTCTGTGAATAGCGAAAGTCTTAAAGTTAGGATTTCTCTCAGTTTAGGAGTAATAAAGTTAGGACTCCTAACTTTAGGACTCCTAAATGATTTCTGAGAGTACCAAAATGAGTAAGTGTCTGCTGTGAATACCAAAAGTAAGTGCCTTCTGTGAATACAAAATGGTAGTACGTTTTTGTGTTTAGTTAGTCCTGCGAATCAGACCCTGTGTGTTTACATTAAGCCGCATGTTAACCAACTGGTGGCCACAAGTTTCTTAACTCTATATAGCAGAGCATGTAATCATTGCTACTTTTGTTGCTGATATTGACTGGGACTTGTAGTCCATCATTATCTTTGTAGCCTTTCTCAAGTCCTGCTGTACTGTTTATGAATTAAACATGCAATGTGTGAATGCTCATGAAGGTAATGCCCCCTGTTGGCTATACTGCCACCTTGCTTCTTTTTTTCAGTTAATTTGACGAGGAATTCAAATATAACCAGAAATGCACTAAAACCATGCCCATAATAATAAAAACATTTCAAAGGCCACATAATTACGCAGATCTAAAAAAATGATTAAATAAATCACAATGTTTTGATGTGAACTTCTATTCCAGGTGAACAAAGAGTTCTCTGTCAGATTTGAGTCCTTATGAAATATCACTATTCCCCATCTAATGGAATATTTGGATTACAATTGATGTAGGATTCACACATGACCACTTGCCTTCTCATTTTTTATGATTCTGGCAATTGCATAAAATGTTTTTTTAATCATCGTTGTGTTTCTTGACTTTAAACTTTGCTATGGTACATGAGACGCCCCTGTTCCTAATTGTCTGATTACATTCAAACATTTCCCTTTTCAAGGCATGTTGTATTGCCTATATTCTTTAATTTCCATGGACACTCCATAACATGTATAGTGTGATCACTTTCACATTGTTTGCTTGTTGAGGAAGTTCCATTAGTTAGTCCACAATAGTGGGCCAGAGTATCTGCAGGAAAATGTCTAAGGTATATCCCAAATTGCTCACTTCACTCAGCCATCAATCATAATCTGGTGATCCCAATGTTCAAGAAATCACTTTCCGGATCCAGACCTTTCAGCTATAAGGCAGGGAAACACTGGAACAGGTTACTGCACACCCTAACAGAGATTTTGTCACATCTACCTTTTAGAAAGTCTCTTAAAACCTTGCTTTTTTCCTTAACAATGATTTAGATTTAGTGTTGTTCAATGAACTTCTTAGCTCTCAGTGCTAGGATGCTCCTTAAGAGTAGGTTGGACTAGAATCACTAACATAACATAACAACAGAACAAGCCTAAATCAGACACTTCAAGTGCCCTTGAGAACCTGGGTTCCTGCTCTACCAGCGCACAGCTCCATAGCTCACGATTCAGAAAAGGGGGTGGTGATGAACAGAGTGTCTGAATTGAGCAGACCACTCTTACCCAGTCCAAAGATCAGGGCTTGATCCATCACCGTTATTTATCTCACTGCACCATCCCAGCTCAGAACCTGGCTATATGCAAATCAGTCTGTCCCTGGCCCAGTGCATCATGGGAACAGGGCAGACTAAACTACCAAGCCAATTCTTCACCAGAAAGGAGACAAGCTACCGGGGACCGGTTTCTGGCATTTCAGCCGTCTTCGACACAGCTTGCTTGAATCCTGATGGTGCAGTGCGAAAGGGACTCATGTCTGAGTATACCCTGCCACACCTATAGTGGCCAAAAACGATTCAGAAAAGGGGGTGGTGATGAACAGAGTGTCTGAATTGAGCGGCACTTCATCAGGGGAATCGGATTTACATCAGTCTGTAACGCGATGTGAAATCACGACTTTTTGCACAAAAGTCGTGATTTCACATCGAGTTACAGACTGATGTAAATCCGATTCCCCTGATGAAGTGCCGCGAGGCACGAAATGCATTGGGGGCCTTTGATCATTGTACAATGAGTTGAATGTGACATACAACATTACAATTTACAATGGATGATATGAATAAAAACAAGTGTTGAAACAACAAATGAATCGTGGGGATTACATTATCTAACAAACTTGGATTACTACTTACAAACATTTAATATCACATTTGCGATTCCAATCTGAGCTGCGCCCAGAGAGTCGCCCTTTAATTGCAAGGGGTGCATTGTTGTGTTTTTCATTTTGAAACACCTCTAGGACGACGAGGTGATACCACTGAGGCACGCTACATTCAGATTAAACTAATACAGACGCCTGTGCAGGGTCTAAAAACATTTTGAAACATAAGAGCATGAAATATACATTTCTTTTTGACAATAAACACCTAATGATATTAATTATATGGATACTCATCATGTAAGATACAGATTGGTTGAAATTGTATAATTGAGAAAATAGGTAGTATGAGAAAAACTGCATTCTTTTACAAATAGGTTATTTTTATATCAATAATTTAAATATAATGGACAGAACAGAAAATTCTCAGTGGTCATTGATGAGGTATAAAGAATAGCCACATGAATATATACCAAAATGTTGGCATTTACTTTTAATTTAAATGGACCAATGAGAACAAGGTTAGATCATAAATATTTCTGTTTAAATTGAGAGGCCATGGGGTAAGGGGGAGATTTCAATAATTATCATTCAAAAAATACACTACACTCTCTGATAACAGACTCCAGTACAGCACAATCCCAGACTGGGACCAGTTTTACAGACAAGATGGAAGTAGAAAAGCAAGAATATCAATATTGACATTATGTTCTGTGAGGGGTTTAGTGCAAAGATGCCTTGCCTTAATGAAGGAGGACCAGATGTATTACACATTTTGAAGATGCACTGACTTTGCAAATGAGTGCCATTAAGATTGTGATATGGCTGCCCTGAAACCCTGGCATGTATCTTTTCTTCCTGCACCAACATTAGACACAAATGATGAAGCATAGGCTATTTGGGAATTTAATTTCATAAGATAATTCCCTAGTAGTGTGAGCGAGAAGATTTCAGCTAGCTGATGATAAACCAGTGCGGGTATGCCTCGTGCTTTCTATGTAAGGGTTCAATAATGTATGATCATGAAACCAACTATTTTTTCAGAGCAGAAACATGGCCATCTAATTAATTGAGTACTCACAAAAACATTAAAAGCTGCAAACTGTTGAACATCTCTCATCTAAAGAAAGTTGAGAAATAAATGCACGAATTTAAATAAAACCCTTCTTTAAATATAGCTAAGATCGTTAACGGAAAACAACCACTATTATAATTAAATGTAGGTGTTACATATTACAACTGAGGCCAACAATACAAAAATACATAAAGACAAACGACTGAATTAAATCATTGCATGGAGAAGAAGGCATTTTTAAGAAAGTTGGCAACAAGGGAAACCATCTCACGATTACAGTTATCTGACATAAGCAATGATGACAGACAGGTTGTCTGGAATTACAAAATCTGATCCTATGAAACAAAAGGCATGATACAGAGTTGATCTGAAAAGACTACATATTTGAATGGTGAAATAAACAGGCCCAACTCAATGCAAAACTATAATAGAATTGTCCCAGTTCAGTTCAACGTTATGAACAGCAAACTGTACATTGCCAGAACACAGAGAGACAGGGTTTTGGAAATATGTGGTAGTGGATGGCACCTGCGACATGTGTACGTGAGTTTGGTTCTCGTTGTCGTGGGGCGGTGCTGACAGGAGGGGGTTAACTCTGAACCCCCTACGTTAAAGACCAAAGGGCCAAAGGATTGCTACAGACCTGTGCACACATCTGTCTAAGTTGTCTGGTATTCTTTGTATCTTACGTCCAACCACAAGAAAATACAATTTACATAACATATATTGAACATCACAATAAACAGGGAGAATATTTGTGTGTTTCTTCTTTATTCTTGATCAATTGCCAGCCCGCGTTCATCACACTAAATTGAAAAAGGTGTAATTTAGGAAGTGTTTATAAATGGGGTAAATTGAAAATTATGTGGTTTTTGTCATGAAAACAAAATGTGAACCCCACCTATGCCCAGGGCAAAACACCCGTGTATATTTATGTAATGATTTCATACATCCGAAGTACTTAGGAGTCCGATTAATGGAAAAAAGTTGCATATGCTTAGTGTGAAGGTTTATAGGATTTACAACTGCATATTGCAGATATTGCTGACGTTTTCACAAAAAGTCCTAGACATGTTCCAGGGAAGCATAACATTTTTAAAGATGTTCATGTCTATTTAATAATACTCATCTGCAGCGCAAAATATTCCCAGGTGCACCACCATCTGCACAGTTGTTTCCACTTATTCATTCTACAAACTATTTTTCATGGGAAGAAGCCCATACCTTTATGAGGCGCTGAGGCATTAACAAATACTTTACATTTATAATTTAAAAAAATATCAACATTTGGACATACTGTCCACTAGCTATTATATATTTACCTACACTACATTGGTTGCATGTACCAAAATAAAGCTGTCAACCCTCAATTCAATTCTGAGTAAGTGTCAATTGTAAAAAGACATCCTTAAATGGCACAGAACGGGCATCAAGAAATTATCATATCTCAGAAGTATTTAAACATAAATAAAGTTTTAGATAAGATGGTTCTTACCCTGTCTTTCCTGCAGTGTATCCTTAGCAACCTAAGAGACAAAGATATGCAAATTAGTGGATGATTCTTCCAAAAACATGTTTAAGTCATGATTGATATTAATGAACGCGTGTTCTCAGTCTTTAAGAATGTAAACATACGTAGAAAAACCTTAACTCCTAGATAATCAAAGACTCGGAATTTGTTTAATTTGCATACCCTGGCGAGTCCCTCTTGAAATTGATAGCAGTACGAATCTAAGTACGTTGACATAGGAGAATTTGGGTTAAAACTTCACTTATTGAAGTTATAAATGCTCATAGTTTCTGTACGGGATACTGATCCATAACCAATTAATGATCAATGAAACAGCAATAAGATCTTGCAAGCACTTCTGCTCCAATTTCGGAGGCATTAATGCTGCCTCAGTTCTTAAAAAAACAACAGTGTCTGGTGAAACCTGCAGCACAGACACAAATAACTTTTGGTCAGTGTTCAAATGTATCTGTCGCTATGAACAACAAAAGGAATGTATATGGGCTCATATTATACTCTTTTATGTTATGTTTGTTTGTATAACACACAACTAGCCGGAAGGGTAGCATATCTTTCACTCGGAAGGAGTCTTTTCTTGTTTGCTTCATATAGGTTTGAGGCATCATACCACACCTTTTTTGAGTCAAGTAGATTTTTATGTGCACCTAGATGACTATGCATACACTTAATTGAAAATGTATTAGCACCTACTCCTAACTTTAGACCAAACCATTAGTTCTTCAAACTGCTAGTCCTGCTGCTACTGTGAACTTGTTGCACAACTGTGAAATTGTAGAACGTCTTTCATATTAACTCTATATGGCATGACTACAGCACTGCAGGCCAGTTGTCAGTTTTGTCAATGATGCATTATAGTAAAGGGCACTAATTCTATTTTTTTATTGCACTCACAGTTTCTCTTTTATATACCTGGGTAGATTATCCAGTATAAACATGGAACTAAAAACTCTCATCATCCTGGCTGAAAATCCAGCACTTTTTTAAAATCATCTTTCTGGTGAAAAGTAGCTGAAGCAGATTATCACACAGAATCCCATTCCGACATTGTAATAGAGTATACCACAAACCATCCACCAATTTAAAGATAATATTAGACTCACTTGAAAAAGTAATGACACTCAAGAGTGCTTCCTGCCTCTATAATATTTGAATCTGTGAAAGTTAATTCTGGCCTCTACCCACTGGTAAAAAATAGATACAAGTACTTGCCCTGACAGCATGTTTAATGGAATCCAGAATTTCAGGCAACGGAAATAACCTCATGATGATTATACTAAGCAACTCTTTGTTTTCTTCAACCACTGTACTCCAGCACTTTACATTTCCTATATACCACTATATTTCAAGTCTTAGAACCTTATTATGAGTTTGGCGGTGCAGGAGCGGGACCGCCCAGCTCCCGCACTGCCAAACCCATGTAGGAACCGCCCGCCCAATATATAAATATCAAAGAATGTGGTAACCCCAAGTGATACTTTAAGTTCCAAGGGGAAAAAGGATAATAATACTGTTACTGAAAATCTTGTCAGCCCCATTTCCTTTTACTAGTGTCCTGCTATAGGCTCAACAACCTGGCTGTTCCACAGCAATACGTCTTTCCATCCCAAGTTATCCAAAAATTATTGATTTTTATTAAAAGATGTTTTCATTTTGTGTATATTCAACATTTTCTCATATTGGTTTACAATTTTACGATGTTTTGTTCGAGATTTCAGTCAGTGCATACATGTACAATTATTTTCAAGTATCAATATGTGGAAATACATTCAAGTTTGATAGAAAACATTTCATGATTCACATAAACAAATGCATATTATTTACAGGTAAAATACACAGAAAGACATAGAAAATCATTCTATAAGTTCATGCATATGCACCCAAAAGAAATCATCAACCAATCAATCCCACCAATCAAAACTCTCTCCCACAGGCAACACATTCGCACACAGACAACAATCCTGGTAAAACTTCTGTCCAACTATGTGACATACGCTGATGGTAATCCTGTGGGCTGACTCAATCTCACAATTACCCACTATTGTGTTGCCTTTCAAGGTTTCCCAAAACTGAACTGCCCGCCAGATCAGGAGTTTCTCCTTGTCTGGCGGGTGGTTCTTTGGCATTCCCATGGTGGTGCCTATAAAATAGGCACTGCAGTGGGAATGTCAAAGACGGTACCTGCATGGCATGGACTGCTGCAGTCCATGCAGTGCAAGTATTGGGGTGAATGCCCATGCAGGGCACAACACATGGCGTGAGGCTTTGTTTCCTCTCTGCCACGGTTTTCATGGTGGGCTCACCGATAAAAACCTTGGAGGGACCGCGGCGGTCCCACTAAGCATATTGAGGACTCAGGAGCACAGCGCAACCGCTAGGGAACAGCAGTTCTCTGGCGGTTGCGATGATTGTGGTGGACCCACGGTGACCCGACCACCCTAGTTGCAATAGGGTGGTCAGGACTCAGGAGACCGCCACATTGAGTCTGGCTGTCCGTGAACCGCCAGACTCATAATATGGGCCTAAGCTACTAATCATGAAGCATCACCATAAATTTGAACATTTTTAACATTCCCATTTCATAATCATACAGATCACAACTAATTAGAGGCTACTATTATGATGTTGAAAAGTTGTCCTGGGGCCAACCCCCAAAGAACCCTCGAGTTTCAAGTATTTCAGAGTGTACCTATGGTTCGTTTCTTGGGAGAGAGCAAGCTTTAACAAATTAAAATTCTGTATATAAAAAGGATTATTTAACATGAAAAAATAAATAAATATATATATAAATATTACCTACTGGCGGTCGCCAGTAGGTAGTTATAGTTAGGATTGTTTTCTATAGGAAATCTGCAACATTCTATTGGGAATAACTTTGGCGCCGGTTGAGGAATCTGCCTGTAATTTTCCTTAAATTTGCCTCGCTGCGCTCCGCTCCTTCCCTGAAAGTTTGGGAGGGATTTGTCAAGCGGGGGCCCAGATAAAAGGGGGGTCCCAAAATGTGTTTTCCCCATGTTAATTTCCATAGGGCGGTTGGACTCACTTTTAGCCCGAACGGCTGAATGGATTTCCACAAAACTTGGCAAAATTGTAGGGACTGGTAGCCCGATGTGCCTTTGCTATGTCTCAAGATATGTGCTCCAGTGGATTTTGAGTAATTTAGGTTCAAAAAAATATATATATCTGGGCGGAGCCTAACCACACATCTGATCTGATTGGCTGTCAGCACTTCATCCAAGAAGTGTTGGCAGCCATCTTGGGACCAATATACATGATAGCACCTCATTAAAAAGCATTGTAGTTTATAGAGGGTTTTAGGACTTTAGTTACATTATAAATCATTTGTTGATGGTACCATACTCATTTTAGGAATTGTGGCGTGTTCTAAGGTGATTTTACCATGTGAAAAAGCCTTCTGCTGTGATATCATGAATCATGTTTGAAAGAAAACTAATATCTCATGATTTTCCCACAGTGGTTTGGAAGGGGTTCTATAAGCTAAACTGAAAGCATATTTTCTGTAAATTCACATTATCTTTCTCAGTCATGTGAGAATGAAGTCTGACATTCTCAATAAAACATGTACATCCAACAAGGACAGAGACTGTCAGTTGATTCCTTTGTGTTCTATTGCAGCCTCCTAGAGTGTTCTAAAGAACAACTAGAGCGCTAACAGTCCTACTTATTACAAAGGTATAGCATACCTGAAGCCATTGTGATGGGAATAAAGTGGTAACTCTTAAAACATTTAATTTAAAAAGGAACAAAATGAGGGGGTATATTATGCCATAGAAAGTATTATTATTGCTGCAGAAAGAAAAATTAGGGCGCATTTTCAGTGACTTCTCAAATCATCTTCTATTTCATTAAAAAATTCTGACATGCAGTCTCCCAAGATGGCCACCAGAGACAAAAGAGCCTAAATGTAGCCCAAATATCACCCAGATGTAGCCCAAGTATAGCCCAATGACAGAATGTCCCAGAGTGTTCTAAAAGAACAACTAGAGCGCTAACAGTCCTGCTTATTACAAAGGTATGGCACACCTGAAGCCATCTTGATTGGAATAAAGTGGTAACTCTTAAAACATTTAATTTAAAAAGGAACAAAATGAGGGGGTATATTTTGCCATAGAAAGTATGATTAGTGCTGCAGAAAGAAAAATTAGGGCACATTTTGAGTGACTTTTCAAATCCTCTTCTATTTCATTAAAACATTCTGACATGCAGTCTCCCAAGATGGCCACCAGAGACAAAAGAGTCCAAATGTAGCCCAAATATCACCCAGATGTAGCCCAAGTATAGCCCAATGACAGAATGTCCCAGAGTGTTCTAAAGAACAACTAGAGCACTAACAGTCTTACTTATGACAAAAGTATGGCACACCAGAAGCCATCTTGATTGGAATGAAGTGTTAAGTCTGAAAACATTTAATTTAAAAAGGAACACAATGAGGGGGTTCATTTTGCCCTAGAAAGCATGATTAGTGCTTCAGAAAGAAAAATTAGGGATCATTTTGAGTGACTTCTCAAATCCTCTTCTATTTCATTAAAAAAATTCTGACATGCAGACTGAAACATGCACTTTGAATACCAGCAGCAGACTTCCCTGGTGAGCAGTAGCTTTACTACAGTGATCTAATGAGCAACTAGAGTGCTAACATTCAGAATTTATGGCAAATGTGTGACACATCTGAATGCCTTCTTGATGGAACCAAAGTAAACAAGCATTGAAAATGCAATAGATCTCGCCCTCGTTTAAGTTAAAGCCATTCTGTTTGTAATGAGGTGGCTTTTTAGCTTTGCTTTTATTAGTGTTTTTTAAACTTTCATGTAAATAACATGCATCTGTATGCATATATGTATATGTATGCATGCATTTATATTTGTATTTATATAGATATACAGATTATATATGTTTATATATGTATGTATATATATATATATATATATATATACATACACATACATAAATATAAATGCATATGCATATATATGCATATATATATGTGTATATGTGTGCGTGTAGAGAGAGGTAGAGAGGTAGAGAGGTAGCGGTAGAGAGGTAGAGACTAGTAGAGAGAGAAGTAGAGAGAGGTAGAGAGGTAGAGAGTAGAGAGTGAGTAATAGAGAGTAGAGAGTGAGTAGTAGAGAGTAGTAGAGAGCAGTAGAGAGAGTAGCAGAGAGTGAGTAGTAGAGAGTAGTATAGTGAATAGTAGAGTGAGTAGTAGAGGGTAGTAGAGAGTGAGTAGTAGAGAGTGAGTAGTAGAGAGTAGTAGAGAGTAAGTAGTAGAGTGAGTAGTAGAGAGCAGTTGAGAGTGAGTAGTAGAGAGTGAGTAGTAGAGAGTGAGTAGCAGAGAGTGAGTAGTAGAGAGTAGTAAAGAGTGAGTAGTAGAGAGTGAGTAGTAGAGAGTGAGTAGTAGAGAGTAGTAGAGAGTGAGTAGCAGAGAGTGAGTAGTAGAGAGTAGTAGAGAGTGAGTAGTAAAGAGTGAGTAGTCGAGAGAGAGTAGTAGAGAGTGAGTAGTAGAGAGTAGCAGATAGTGAGTAGTAGGGAGTGAGTAGTAGAGAGAGAGTAGTAGAGAGTAGTAGAGTAGTAGAGAATGAGTAGTAGAGAGTGAGTATTTGAGAGTAGTGGAGTAGGAGAGAGTAAGTAGTAGAGAGTAGTGGAGAATATTCCAAAGTTTGGCACAGCACCACTTGCACAATAAGTCCAATCAAATCATATCACTTAGAGTCCTTATTGAAGCGCTGAATCTTGGTGTATATTCAAATGCTTTTATTTTCCTTAAGTTTATGTACCACAGCCAGCCGAAACGTTTCGTTCTGTACAACTGAACTTCTTCAGGGCGTTCTAATTTCCTTCAAGTTATGTCGGTATCCTGTTGTCATATAACTAGATATTTCTTCCAAATGTTAGACGAGACGTAAGTACATTCTTATTCAAAGTGACTAGGTATCAATTTTACCCACAGAATTTGGGCAGACGAGTAATTTATAGCATCCTCAAAGTCAGTCTTTCAAAAATTCCAAAGTATAGGACATGATAATCCAAATCCAAATGTTTCTCAAGAAAAGTCATTTCCAATCGTTCGGAATATCGGTGTTTGGGCAGATATGACCCAGGGACCCCCAGTATGCAAGGGGAATTAGTCCCCCCTCTGCAAACGCGCCAGTGGCCTGCGTTGCAGAGAGGTGTAAAAAGGGGCATAGCCTCATTACACCTCTGTGCAATGCAGCCACCTGGCGCATACTGGAGGTTCCAGGTGGGCTAGTTGGCCCCCAGGGACCCCTCTTCAAACATGCATGGGGGCTGCGTTGCAGAGAGGTGTAAAAAAGGGTGTGGCCTCATTACACCTCTCTGCAATGCAGCCCCCTGGCGCATACTGGAGGCTCTTGGTGGGCTAGTTGGCCCCCAGGGACCCCCAGTATGCAAGGGGAATTAGTTCCCCCTCTGCAAATGCGGCAGGGGGCTGCGTTGCAGAGAGGTGTAACAAGGGGCATAGCCTCATTACACCTCTGCAATACAGCCCCCTGGCGTATACTGGAGGTTCCAGGTGGGCTAGTTGGCCCCCAGGGGCCCCCAGTATGCAAGGGGAATTAGTTCCCCCTCTTCAAACATGCACGGGGGCTGCGTTGCAGAGTAAAAAGGGGCATGGCTTCATTACACCTCTCTGCAATGCAGTCCCCTGGCGCATACTGGAGATTCCTGGTGGGCTTTCAGGTCTTATATAGTTAGGAATTAGCATTAAAAAAAACTTTGAAATTCACTGAAAAAAACATAGGTTTCAGGCCTTATATATGTAGGAATTAGCATTTAAAAAACCTATGAAATTCACTGAAAAAACCATAGGTTTCACACCAGTTATAGTTAGGAATCAGCATTTAAAAAACCTATTAAATTCACTGAAAAAACCATAGGTTTGACACCAGTTATAGTTAGCTGGAAATTTTACTGACATAAAAGCATTGAAATTCCCACGTTATAGTTAGTTGGACTTACTATAACTTGCGCGCCTGCAATGCACTGCTGATGACGTCACATATTACATCACTCATGACATGGTCAGTGACATCACTCATGACATCACTGATGACACCATCCTTGTGACAGAGTGACAGACCTCCTTTCAGTGTAATGTAACCCTTGAAACACATATTCAAAAATAGAAACTAAAATTTTCAAAAAAATAGAGATACCCATACCAGTTACAACAACCAATTCAGTAATACCACCATCTATATACACATCCACTCATTCACCAACACTTCTATATAGTCACTCATACATATATTCACTCATCATATGTAGTGAAACACCTATACATCCTGTTACACACCGACAGTCATCCAAAAGTTACTCACACACATAATCACACATGCAAATAAACTATTGAACATCCATTTATTTGCATATACAGCTATACACACACTACCACCTTACTTCTAGGGAAACTTACACATACTTACTCTCTTAAACAATCACTTATAGAAACACATACTTATTTAAACAAGAACTCTTTCAATCTCTCACTCTCACATATACTCACTTATATACATCAATACTCACATATACTAGATTAAAACATATGTAGTTACTGATAAAGACACTAGTGAGACAGTCATTCACTCACTAACACACAGGATAATTATTTTTTTTGCTCAAGAATTTCTTTGGGGTCAGATAGGTTAATTATCTCTCAGTATATATGGACCTGGAGGGAGGCCACTGGCCACACGTGCTACTAGGGTTTCCCAGTGTAAAGTATCCATTTATCAAATGTTTTATATATTTATTTATTAGTTTGTAAAGTAGCAGTTCACTAGCTTCCAGACAATTCTGAGTTCACCCATCCAAGCTATTTCTTTCTCAATTGGTACATGGGTTGTCTAAATAAAAAGGGCTGGTGAATGGTACTTTGGATTTTAAAATGTTTTAAGGTTTTGGCAGCAATGCGCCAATCACATTAAAAGATCAGCTATGAATCTGGCTTAGATGAAAGGGTCGGGAGAGTGTCAGTGTTGTCCCATGACTGTCAAAGCATACACACACAGAAGTCAGTCAAGAGGAAGTATGGGTCTGCAACTCTGGTCATTAGTGTGAGCCTCTTCTGAATGGGTCATTGGCTGATTATGGGAGTGCTGGGTATCTTGTTTCTTTTTTCCCAAGTGACCTCTCAAAACTGGTGATTGGCTCCTCAATCATTTTAGACTTTTAAAAGGAAGCAGATTCCTGATGCTCCTGCTAGAAGGCTGTTTGTAAAAATATTGTTAGCAAAAAAAATATCTGACAGATATAGTGTGTCGCAAATATTGCTTACATAAATTCGCTCCATTGGGCGTAGATTATCTACTAATAACTCTGGGGAGATTATATTTTTGTAAACAATATTTCGGAACATGATGTTTTGGTCACCTAATTTCTACTTAATTCTATCCTACAAAAAGTTTGGTAAACATTAGCAGATTAAAAAAGAGATGTACTAGTCTGATGTTATGGAATGGGAAACATGAGTCTCTTTTCATGTTTTTCTGAATTATAGAAAGTTGTGTTTGGCTCCCATAAATAGGTATAAATATAATTGTAGTAATCCAGCTTCACCATCACCATTCTTAACCTCCGAAGCTGAGAATTAGTGGTTTAATCACTTCGTATTTTTGAAGGTTGACTGACATTTCAGAGACAAAAAAGTCCAGGTTTTTCACCCTATGAGTTTTTTGTGTCTCATTTTAGTTAGACAGTCAAAGTTAGACGGTCAATGGAAGAGCATTATACTTCTTATTGCCCAATAGTAGATCTTCAGTTTTGGCACCATCTATTAAGGATCAGGTGGGCAAATGGCAATTGAAGGTGTAGCTATGAATAGGAATGCTGCACAAGAGCTGTCAATGTTCAATTTATTTTAGAATCATCCTCACCCCATCACATTGCTAGCCATGGTGTAAGATGTGTTGTGAATTGATAATCATAGTTATTGTCCCAAAGTGTTAGAAATAGGACGAGTTGAAATAGATTCCCCCTACCAGCTTGTCTTTGTGTCTTGTGGACTGGCCTGTGTCTATATATACACATATGACTCTGATGTGCCTTGTTATATTAATACATTTAGGTGTGCTTTAACTGTCAGTGCATGATGATACTACTCAATCCTCTTACTGTTTGTTGGCTGTGTAAAGGTTTTCTACTTAGGAGAGTTTGCTTTCTATCTGTGACAAGTACTATCATATCATCATTTTTATATAAACAATGTAAAGAAAAACAGGGAGTGTTGAGGAACCATAAACATCCACCAAAACTTGTCTGCACTTAATACACAGCAACACTGGAGCTTGATGCTGCTAGATGTGTACCCTCAACACTCACTCAAGGCACACTGCAGTCTGCCACATCAACATCCTGGGCTTCTCCTTACATTACACTCTAATGTTCTTGGCTCCTCACAGCAAATCCCTTAAGGTTCCCCTGCGACCATACCCTGTCTTCCACCCATAACGTGGTCCTCAGGCTCCTGTAAATTTATTCACCAAAGCCTGCATCACATCTACTGTAAGTGTTCCTTCCAAGTCGCTCAGAGCTCCAAGACAAGTATGATTTTACAATTGCCACCTATTCACTAAAAACCTTAAGGAAGGAGAAATGAAGAAAGTCCAAAATAGCTTGGTCCAAAATAATGTACTGTCTCTTTCAAAGAACCTTCACCTCATTTGACCCTCAAGCTTTTCATTTACCCCCTTAACACTTTCCCTCGACCAAAAAAGGTAATATGTTGAAGAGTGTGCAATTTGGTGAATTACGGACCCTATTTCATTCAACTTATTTTTTTTTTTTACTTTAAGGATATTCTGAGTCACGAGTCACTTTGTGTTCTAGTGTAGATGGTTTCATTCACTAGCATACTTTTCCATTTCGCACTTAACAGCGATGGTTTTCTTTAAACGCACACACATCTACACTCACACCTCCACAGACAAGCACGCACACACACACAAAACACAAACACATTGACCACACCAACATAGACATTGTTCTCTAATATTTAGCTCAAAGTCTACCCTAGTCATGGCAGAAATCCGACAGCCAGGCAGAAATGCTCACAACAGATAGCACTCAACACTACAGGCTCATGCAAATGGAAAATACAATTTAAGGGCAAACGTACTGTCTTTGTCAGACAATGGTTTACTGTTTTGTCACATTAGAAGATATTCTAGCAAACAATTTAAAAGGGGAATTAAAAAAATGTTTAAGTATCTCCACCATGAAAACACGGTTTGTTGCACTGATTAGGTCTAGCTGAGTCAGAAACATACTGAAATCACACAGACTCCGAATCAGGCAATGCAACAGCAGGAAGTGTGGCTGCAGTGTATCTTGGGGTTTCAAGCACCAGCAGTTTACTTTAATGAGATTAGTGAAATAGAAATTGAGATCTAGATATATTACTGAGGGCCTGCCCTGGAAATGACTATCATTTAATTAAAACAATTAATTGGCTTATCAAACGAGTCTATATTTACAGAGCAGCACACGTGGCTACGCTGCACCGTTTTGCTCTCATTAATACCAGTGTCCCTTTCTTTTCCTATGTTCACTCCCCCTTGAAATCAAACTACTTCCTTCCCTCGACCTCTTTAGGAAGTCACTGAAAACTTGGCTCTTTATTAAGGCATACCAGTAGGCTCTGTTTCTGTCTGCTAACAGCTTTTTATTTGGCTTAGGCGCCTTGACGCCCATTGGGCATAGTTGCGCATTATAAATGATATTTCATTCATTCATTCATGTTCTTGATTGAAAACTCGGGAATGTTTTCGCTTTAATTCAAAAGATTGCGAGAAAAGGTTAGCTAGGATTTGGCCAACAAAATGCCTGGTACTGAACTGGTACTGGTACAAAAAATGTAAAGCCCTTACCTGGCATATGAACAGAAAGACAGAACAAGCTCAGAGTGCATTTCAGGACAAACTACCCTAGTTAATTAAGGAAAAGGCAAGTAATCCTTTCAGAAACACTGCGACTTGGAGATGCGCCTTTGAAACGTGTGTTTAATGAAAGCAGACGTCACAGGCGACTTTCACTGGCTGACCGTGCTACACTTGTCACATTCACCTGCTGACACCAACATGTGATCCTCTAAACATATTTCATATGTGATCTGCTTATAAATCTGCAATTAGTCAAAAACCATGGTATGGTGTGTGTTCTGTAGGTTTCAAGAACTACCTGTCAAGTTCATGCATATTAACTAAAACATAAAATAGAGAAAAAATCTCAGACACTAATCGGAATATTTCAATATTATTATTGGATGATATTTCAAATACAACAAACGGACATTCCAAATGTTAAATGTTAACAAAGCGCCAATATACACTGGAAATTGTTGTTTTACTTGAATATATAATTTAGCCCCCGAAAATGCACATCACATCAAATATCATCATGTCATTCGCTTTCACCACAATTGTTTTAATAATCGCTTTTAAAACATAATGAGAAATTGACGTTGGTAACCATTAAAGGCAATACATGTGGATACTTGCAGCATTTTCTGCACAAATTATGATTCATGAATGGTTTTCCTTATTTCAGACTAACCAAAAAACTGGTCAGGATGGGCAACAACGCCTCTGCCCTATCCCTGTGACTTAGTGAGATCCCTCAGGAACCTATCATTATGCTTCTGATGTTCAACTTACATATGGAGCCTCAGTGACTCATGAAGTAGGAAGGGGATTGTGATTCATCTGAATGCAGATGATACCCACCTGTACCTAAAAATAACTTCACCTAAAGACATTAGCACTATAAAAAATTGTCTAACAAATCTCCACAACTGGAAGCCAGTGAACGTCCTAGAGATAAATCCCCAAAAACCGAATTGCTCCTCATTATACTACTTCATGAGTCCAAATTCAAAATGGACTGGATAGCTCAACGGTGAGCACTCCCACTTACTGTGGTAAATGAGGTTAAATCACTGGGATTGTGGATTGATGCCCATTGGCCTTGTTTATGAGTCAAAGATCACTCACACTACTAAAGATGCAACATTATTTCTTCGCTTCTTAAGAAAATGTTAACACCAGCTTCATCCTACTGCCTTCTGCACTCTTTTTTTGTTTTACTTGGAGTAAGACAACTCTGCTCTAGCAGATGTACCAAGCTCATCATTAACGCTGATGAAGCCATTCTACATCCAGCGATTATGATGATATCTGGAATCAAAGGGTTTGACTGCATACTGCCACTATTAAATCAACTTTAGTGGCTTACTCTAGAAGCAAGGATAAAATGTAATTTAGTTTGCATGATACACAAGGCCCTTCACAATCAACACCCGAACAGCCTAACTGCCTCTCTGTTAGATTTGGGGTCTCTAGTTGGCACAGGTAGGTTAGGTACTTGTGACAAATAGGGACCCTTGCCTTTAGTCAGGGTAAGGGGGTACACTCCAAAAATAACCCCTGCACACCCGCTTGATAGCTTGGCACGAGCAGACAGGCTTATCTCAGAGGCAGTGTGTAAAGCATTTGTGAACACATACAGTAATCAAATGACAACACTACAGAAGAACACCACAAGTATTCTTTATATAGACTTATCACAAGACCACAAACAACAGAAATCCACAATACTGTACTTAAAATGGTAGTTTTAGCTTAGTTCTCTTTAGTTCTTAAAATGAGTCAATGTCCCCTAAGCTGTGACACGCAGGGCAACGAAAGTGTTGCAAAGATGGAAATGCGGCAAAGATCCGTTGCAAAGAAATAAAGACGTCAAGTTCTTCCTGATGCGGCACGCTTCTCCTATGTTGCAAGAAGTCTCGGCTCGATGCGTCAGCTGCAGCGGCGACACCCGTGTTCAGTGATGACGACAGCAGCTTTGGCGGCGACACTCTTCTCCGACGATGCCAGAGGCTTCCGCTCAATGGGACAACTGCAGCGGCGACACCCTTGTTCAGTGATGCGACTACAGCAGCTCTGACGGCAGCACTCTTTTCCGTGGATGCAAGGCGCTTCTTGTGATGCGGTGTAATGCCATACCTACAGTGGCGACGACTTTACTCAGTGTTGTGACGGCAGCGGCTGCGACAGCGACATGCTTCTTCCTCGTTGAGAGACGTTTCTCTTGATGTGGTGCAATTTATCAGCTAGAGCGGTGACATCCACGATGCGACGGCAGCAGCTGCAACCGCAACACGCTTCTTCGGGGTTGCGGGACGTTTCTTGAGATGCAGTGCAATGCGTCAGCTGCAGCGCGACATCCACGTTGCGATGGCAGCGGCTGCGACAGCGACATGCTTCCCCCTCTTGAGTCCCGCTTCCAGCTCCTTGCGACAGGCAGTCCCTCAGAAGGCCCAAAACAGCAGCAGGAACGTCCAAAGAACTCCGGGGAGACGGGGTTGGAAGTATGTTGTCCCTGAGACTTCAGCAGGAGGCAAGCTCTTCTCTCAAGCCCTTGGAGATCCTTCACAAGTTGAAACAAAGCACGTTCCTTTCTCCTTTCTTTGGCAGTCAGGCAACCACTGCAGGCCAATCCCCCAAGCAGCACTTCAGCTTAGGGATAGTCTCTCCTCAGGTTCTTCAGGTTCCTCTCCTCAGCAAAGGTTTCTTCTTGTTGTCTAAAAGTGATTTTAGCCGCTCGTGGAGGAGTCCTTGATCCCTGCTTGCTGCTGTTGCCAGGAGCCCCGTAGGGCATTGCTTCATTGTGCCAGGAGCCCCGCTGGGCATTGTCATCACGAGGGGAGCTGCTCACGAAGAGAACGGGACTGCGAGGGCCAGCAGGCTGTGCGTGTACCAGCCAGCACACCTGCCGCCTCTTCCCGTGTCTCCGCCCCTTGCCTGCCTGCCTGCTTGAAAACTCCTCGCGGCCCCCGCTCCGCGGGAGCCGCTCGTGGAGGAGTCCTTGATCCCTGCTTGCTGCTGTTGCCAGGAGCCCCGTAGGGCATTGCTTCATTGTGCCAGGAGCCCCGCTGGGCATTGTCATCACGAGGGGAGCTGCTCACGAAGAGAACGGGACTGCGAGGGCCAGCAGGCTGTGCGTGTACCAGCCAGCACACCTGCCGCCTCTTCCCGTGGCTCCGCCCCCTCTATCCTCATTTGGCTTAATACCTGAAGTCATTACGCGTCAGCGGGACGCGTGTGCGGGACATCACCCGGGACAAAGCCCGGACTAAGGGCGGACCCTCTTAGGCCCTCATAGGCCAGAGTAGGCCGGGCCGGGCTTACTTTCCTGTCCCTCTGTTTTTTGGTACTGGTTTCTACTTAGCCCTTGTTGCCCAAGATATACCATTTACCTATCATGCCTTCACCAGCTCTGGACAAATCCATAGTGAAACTGGGGGGGGTCTAAGATTAGAACCCTGGATACGTATTTTCCACGCTCCATGGCGGAGGAAGAGGGAGATTTGGATACTGCCCTTGCCGAACGCAGGGCTGAGCGCCGACGCTCTATTGAGAATCTGAAACGTAGACCCCTGGTAGATATTGTAGATGGTGGCACATCGCTGATTGCTAGTGAGGAATCTCTTTCACAGGAAGGAGTCCCTCTTTTGCTGAGGGAATGTACTGTTAGTCCCAGTCAGGTACTGGTGCCCAGCCCCTCCCCTAGCCTCTGCTGTACGGCTATTGATCTTATATCCCAACCTACCCTGACCTCTAAATCAAGGAAAGCTAAGCCCAAATTAGTTACTGTGGCCGAGCTACACGGCCCTCCTCCTAATAAGCGTAGAAGGAAGTCGAGGGCAGGTAAGGGTAAATCCAAACTTTCCCATACCGATTTTGGAAAACCTACTAAGTCTCTTCCTGTTCCCGGTAAGTCTAATGAAGATACGGGTACTGTTCCCCCCCCCTATGAATAGCTTGCCTATTTTACTGCCCCCAGTTGCCCCCCAGGGGAACCTAGAATTCTTACTCAGATCTCTGCTGCAGCCTATCACCGAGAGTATTAAGAGAGTGGAGATCCGTCTAACTATTCTTGAGGCTACATTAAGTAGTTTGAATTCGCAGGTCAATACCCTTGGAAGACCCCCATAGACTATGTCCCCCCCCACCTTACCCCCCACCTCACAACCTCCTCCAGCTATTCCAGAACCAACTGTGGTGACTTTTGCCACCCCTATTTTGCAACCCCTCATGGCCATACCAGTTCCTCCATGCCATAGTAAAACTATTATTCCCCCACTACTACCAGCAGGTATTACTCCCCCTGTTATAAATCCCAATGGGCTTGTAAATGGTGACGGTATTCCACCCCCTTTACCGGAGAAACCTGCCCCTAGAGTTCGGAGACCCGACCTTCCCCCCGAAGCGAACAATCTTATGGTAGTTATGGCCGGGGTTCCTCCCCTGGAGATGGGGGAAGGCGAGAATTTTTTCTCACTAAAAAATCAAGTAATTAAATGGTTGAACTAGAATAGACCTCTTCCTGCATATTTTAATAATGAAATTGTGATGGTAAGGAGGGTACCCTGGCTGGGCAAGACCAGGAAGTCAATAGTTGGGGACTGTATTTTGGTGAGCTTTAGAGACCCAAGGACTGTTCATCACATCTGTTCGGGGTCGAATAGATCATCTGAATCCACCATCCGGACCCTGCCTGTATCTTTTTTCTTCCCCCCTGTACAAATGCATCGTGATCAAGTTCAGGACAAATGGACAAGGGTTGCTCGGAGGGGTAGACTCTGTGGGTATCCAGCACAACCTGTTTTTCAACCACCTATGACACCCTTCCATAATTATAATCGTTTTAATTGTCTGAGTGGCCTTAATGGTGTTGATTGACTGCCTACTGCTGTAGACCCCACTATTTCTTCTGATAAAGAGCCTACGGTATTGCCCGACAGTAGCCCTATTCCCATCCAAGACCTTACAATGTCCCAAACTGCCCCGATAATCCCCGTGACTTATCCAATATTACTGGACCCTCTACCTGTCAATAATGCTTTAATCACCACGGTACCAGTGTTCATTCAACCCCCCATTTGTTCCCCAGGGCTGAAGTTTGTTACCTGGAATGTTGCAGGGTGGAGCAGGCAATCGGCCTCATTGGGGTGGAAAGAGATCCTCTCGGATTTTGATATTTTATGCTTTCAAGAGACCTGGGCAACTGCTGATATTGAACTCGATGGGTTTGTGTCTTATAACAACCAGGCAATAAGGACAGGTATGGGTAGGGCTAAAGGGGGATTAGTGATTTTTACATCAGTCAAACTTCCACTATGTTTGATTTCCTACCTCCCTGTGGGACACCACTCCCAAATTTTAATACTAGAACATCCTAAGGGCCATGTCCTAGTGGTGGTCAACCACTATAACAATTTGTTTAATGCCTCAGATACCTCGGTGGCAGAGGAGCTGGGTCCTTTTTTGAAGAACTTACGAAACGATGTTAGTAAGCCAATTGAGATCATCTGGGGTGGGGATTTTAACCTTCGTACTTGCCCACATTCCTTTTCTAGAACCTGTGGTTTTGATGGAGACAACGGGGAAAACAGAGCACATTTTGTACACTCCCCCCATGGTGACTCCTTTAATTCCCTTGTGCTGAACCTGGATCTTATGATCCACTCCCCGGCCCTAGATGTGGATGGTATGCCTGTTCCAACTTTTGTAGGACCCAATTCGTCCTCTGCCATTGATCACATACTGGTTTCTACGCATTTCACTCCTCACTGTACAGTCCCCGTCGTTACTGATCTGGGAGGTAGTGATCACCAAGCAATCACCATGCTTATTTCTGCATGGGGGCCTAGTGCTAGGAATGATTATTTGGTATTAGAAGATGCTACCCCATGCAGACAGAATGGTTTCCGTATAAAGTGGAAATTGGACAACTCCGATAAACTGCAAGCTAGAATTATTAAAGAGGGGTTTGCTGAAATTTATAGTTGCCTTAATCCTGAGGCCCCTAACGGGTGTATTATAACTAATTTTGTGGCACTCGGTGATGCTGTAAAAAGGTGCCTTACCATTACTAAAGCCCGAATTAGGAACCAAAATGTGGGCTGGTTTGATAGCCTATGTACTCAATCCCTGCGGGAACTCAAGCAGCCTTAACAAAACACCCGAGAGATAGGGAGGCCGTCAAATTACTTAGGCTTACCTATAAAAGCAATCTTGTACGTAGGAAGCAGGAACTCAGGGAACTTGCCTGGGATGCCCTGAACCAAGCTTCGGTACTACGGGACAGTAGGCTGTTCTGGTCTACGGTTAATAGTCCTTTCCTTGCCAATGAAGAGTTCCCCAAACTATCAGCGCAGGTTAGCGAAGCCAATTGGGTCTCCCATTTTTCTGGTATTTTTAATCCACCCGGGGGAGACTCTAACGGTCCTACTATCCCGATGTCTGAGACTAGGATACCTTTGGATATTACCCTACCAGAGGTGGTTATCTCCCTAAGCCAGAGTAAAGGTGGAAAGGCACCGGGACCCGATGGGGTACCGGTAGATCTGTACAAATCTAACCCCAGTCTCTGGTGCCCACTCCTGACCCAGGTGTTTAATGCATCAGTCCTGGAGAACACCCCTCCTACTTGGAGTGAATCCCTAATTCTACCTATTTACAAGAAGGGAGATAGAGGCGAGGCTAAGAACTATCGCCCTATCTCCCTTCTTGATTACTCCCTGAAGACTATGAGCAGGGTTCTCCTTATAAGGCTCGAGGAGTGGGTTGAAGAAAATAATATCATGGCTGAATCCCAATTTGGTTTTCGCAAAGGCTTAGGGACTACGGAGCAGTGCCTTAACCTTGATCTCCTTATAGGGAAATATACGAGAGCGAAACAAGGGTCCCTATTTCTCTGTTTTGCCGATCTTTCGAGTGCCTTTGACCTTGTGGACCATGAACTCTTGTGGTGCACTTTATTGGCCATGGGCGCCCCCCAGGCAATCATTCACTTTCTGGCCCGTCTCTATAATAAGCTGTCGGCCCAGATACGTTTTGGTCCGTCGGGTGAATGTACCGAGAAAATCAGGGTTAAGTCAGGCATAAGGCAGGGCTGTGTACTGGCCCCCCTGTTATTTTCCCTCTTTATCAATTCCATCGAATCTGAACTCAAAAAGGTCCAGGCGGATTCCCCTCAAGTCGGTGGACTTCCTGTACCAGTTATGCTTTATGCCGACGATACGGTGCTCCTTTCGCGTACTCCAAATGGGCTACAGAAACTTATGAACACTTTTTATGATTTTATTAATGCGAGGAAATTGAAAATAAATAACACCAAGACTTTTATTATGGCCTGTGGTAAACGGATGAAATCTGTTATGCCGTTCCATTTTAACAATCATACTATTGAGGTAGTGGATAGGTTCTGCTACCTCGGTGTTACCTTTAACAACAAGGGGACATGGTCCCAGGAGATCTCAAATGTTAATGGTAGAATGGCCAAAAGCTCATCTGGTATTTTTTGATTCGCTGCAAAGCTAGGAAGCCGCCGTATACCTGATATGGTAGACATTTACAGGCATAGATGTGCGTCTATTGCTCTGTACGGTTCCGGTATATGGGGCTACAGTCAGCATAGGACACTGCAAAATACCGAGAATGGGTTCCTTAGAAGATTGCTTTGCCTACCTCCCTCGGCTCCTACTGTACTGTGCCATAGCGAAGTCTGTTTAAACTATCTGACTGATCTTATGGGTTTAAGACCCCTCATGGTATGGAGGTCAATATGGGCTAAAGAAGAGACTACTTTTTCTAGGAAGATTATCACTGATTGTTTGAAGTCCTTAAGATTCCCTGGCTAAGCTATGTCTCTTATACTTATGACAAGGTATTTAATTTTGACATCATTAAGGACCCCTATTGTGCCGTTACTGTATCGAAAAAGGAACTTAAAGATGTTTTCATCCAAACTAAGTCTGATATGCGCAGGGTAAAGTGTTCTACCATGTCTACCTATGTATTTTATCACACCACTAAATTTGAAGGAAAGGGCATGCCTATGTACTTAAAATTCATAACCAAGCAGTCTCATCAGTTTGTTCTGACACGTCTCAGACTTGGTATAGTACATAATTTAGTTGCCTTCCCGGAGATGAAAGTTCCTAGCCATTCCCCCTGTCCTTGCGATGGTCAGACTAGGCAAAGTACTCGGCACTTTATGCTTATTTGTCCACTCTATATGCATCTTCGCCGTCTCTATCTCAGACCTATGTTTTTAAGATTATCAGTGTATACTATTACCCAAGCCATGGAATTAATATTTGCACTTGACTCTGCAGACACCTGTTTTTTTACTGCTACTTTTTTACTTAAAGCCATTTCTCATAGGAAAAGTCTGGTGTTTTAAATCTTCCTATATTCTTCATTTCTGAGCTATTGTTTTATTATAATGTTTGTATTGTGTTTTTTTATTGTACGCTTTTGTGATTGTTTTTAATAGTCGAATAAAGCTTGAAATTGAAAAATTGATTTAATTTCTTGGGATTAGGGTCCCAATATTTATACCCCAAAATTATTTGTCCTCTGAGGTAGAGGGGCCTTTGCCTAGTCCAAACCAGTTCTGGTCAGTCCTGGAGCACTCTGTTTTCATGACTCCTTCTTTCCTTTCACAGTGCAGGACAGAAACATCAGACACCCCACAAGAGGTGGAGCCAGCATTGTGAAGGAAAAGCACGGCCCTGGAGCATTCTGTTGACATGACTCCTTCTCTCCTTTCACAGTGCAGGGAGAGACATCAGACACACCACAGGAGGTAGAGCCAGCATTGTGGAGGGAATGCACAGCCCTATTCAAGTCTCAGCTGCAACTCCTCTGTCCCATCTAGATGCAGATCTCTCTAGTCACCACTGGGCTGACTCACCCTGTCTCCTGGAATCCCCCAGCCCTGTCAGTCAAGATCCAGACAAGGAATACACAACCTAGCAGAGGCAGGTTTGGATAGCTAGACAAGAAAATACCTGCTTTCTAAAAGTGGTATTTTCAAACACAAACTGTTGAAACCAACTTCACTTAAAGATGTATTTTGTCATTCTGAGTTCAGTCAAGCTAAACGCGAATTTCTACTTAGTTTCCTGAGTCAGTCAGGATTATAAAATGTAATAATCTAACTGCCCATTCTGGCCTATGGGGAATAGGTAGCCTTGCAATAGTGAAAAACGAAAATGGCTGTAATTCACTATTAGGACATGTCCCACACACTAGGAAATGCCCTACCTTATACTTACAATGCACCCTGCCCTTGGGCCTACCATAGGGGTGTCTGATATGAAGAAAAGGGAAGGTTTAGGGACTGGCAAGTGGGTGCACTTTCCCAGTCAACATGGCTGTACCAGACTGCACACAGGCTCTGCAATGGCAGACCTGAGACACACTTTTACAGGCTGCTTCTGTGGGTGGCACAACCTATGCTGCAAGCCCGCTAGCAGCATTTGTTTTACAAGCCCTGGGCACACTCAGTGCACTGTACTAGGGTCTGACCAGTAAACCAAATCAGCCAATCATGGAATCACTAATCGATACATCAATTTACACTAGGGAGAGCATATGCACTTTAGCACTGATCAGCAGTGGTAAAGTGCCCAGAGTCATAACGCAGTGTAGGGGTAAAAATTACTATTCCCACTCCAGAGAGTGCAAGAGTAGGAAAGCATTGGATAGCCGGAGGGTAAAAATTACTATTCCCACTCCAGAGAGTGCAACAGTAGGGAAAGCGTTGGATAGCGGGAGGGTCAAAATTACTATTCCCACTCCAGAAAGTGTAACAGTAGGGAAAGCGTTGGATAGCGTAGGGGTACAAATTACTATTCCCACTCCAGTGAGTGCAACAGTAGGGAAAGTAAATACCTCATATATTAATAAAATATATATATATATTATTAACAATTACAAATTATTTACAAATAATTACCAATTAAATATAATATAATAATTAATCAATTAAAAATATTTAATAAAAATCATTACCTAATAATACAAATTAATTACCAATTTACAATTAATTAATTAACAATTGAAAAATAATTAACAATTAATTAAAAATAAATACCAATAAATATATTTAAAAATTAAAATATTTACAATTAAATTACTTCCCACCCTATTCCCCTATAAACTCACTATCCACTACAGTAAATAAATTAACAAAATTAACATAATTATCAATTAATCAATTAATAAAAATTATTGACCAATTAAAATTTCATTAATTAACAATTAAAAATTAGTTAACAATGAATTCAAGATAAATACCGATAAATAAATTAAAACATTTAATCAATTATAAATAAATTACTACCCACCCTATTCCCCTATAAACCCACAACCCGATACAGAAAATAAAATAATAAAATTAACATAAGTGTCAATTAATCAAATAAAAATTAATTACCAATTATAATTTAATTAATTACCAATTAAAAATAATAAACAATTAAATCAAGATAAATACCAATAAGTAAATTAAAGCATTTAATCAATTATAATTAAATTACTTCCCACCCTATTCTCTATAAACCCACAACCCGCTACAGAATTAAATTACTAAAGTTAACATAATTATCAAATAATCAATTAATACAAATTAATTACCGATTATAATTTAATTAATTACCAATTAAAAATTAATTAACAAATAATTTAAGATAAATACCAATAAATAAATTGAAACATTTAATCAATTATAATTAAATTACTTCCCACCCTATTCCCGTATAAACCCACAACCCGCTACAGAATTAAATTATGCAAAAATTAAATACCATAAAATTCATTACTTAAAATAAATTATAAAATAAATATACACTTTTCACACATATACTAACATAAAAAAACACTTTAAAAAATTTGATATTATGAAAAAATCGATATATTTAACATCTTTATTATATACTTCGATATTTTGACTTTCTATATTTATGTAAATTGATATTAACTTACTTACCTTAAAATCGCTATTTTTGTAGTCTATATACTGTCCATTCGATATTTTGTCCATTACATTCGATATTTTTGTTGTCTATATTCTGTCCATTTGATATTCTGCCCATTCTATATTTTTTTACTCGATATTAGTGCAATTCTATATTTTTTACTCGATATTTTGAGTGTATACCACCTGTGGTCTCCGTACCTTGCTTTCCTTTTCCTAAACCCTCTCCCTAATTGTTCTTTGTTATGCCTACTTTCCTAAACCATTTTGCATTCTTCCTATTTCTTCCCTCTCACTCTCCAACAACAATCGCCCGCTGTGTTCTTCCTTTAATTTACAATTTATTTCCTCTCTTTTCACTTTATGTCTCCATTGATTACTTGTCAGTTCTATGTAAGCGTTAAGCCAACCCCATATATTGTTCTGCTGTACAGACACTGACACCTATTTAGTTGAGTTGCACTTTATTAGAAAGAGAAAAATACATGCTTAAACTTTAGACCGGACAGACTAGATGTCAGGTGACTGAATAGAAGACGGCAGTGTAAATTCATAGCTAGCCATCATTTGTAGGCTTTTTAATTTATTGTGATATGAAAAAAAATTCCCTTTACATCTCAATTTTATCCACTTTCACACCCAGGACTATATTATGAACCAATTCTAATTCCCCTTTCTCATTAAACAAGTATAGCAAGAAACCTTGTTTAACTGCCCCCAAGAAGCACCTTTTCAGTATGCATAGCCAAATGTTATATTTTTAGAACAAGGGCTCCATCGCACCTAGGAACACTAGTCGACAACATTAGCAACATCCCCAAACATTGTAGCAGTGCATTGGACGTTTTCACACTAGCTGTGTAACGGGGAAACGTGACAGACCCAGACTGGATCTGTGGCCAACTGGATGTCTCTCTATCAGTGAAGTGAAGTGAAGATAGTAAACATGAGCTGTGCAGAAATGCATTTAAGGGAAATCATTTGTTTACAAGTGTATGAAAGAGAGGGTTGCAGTAGAGAAGTTTTCTTAACACATTTAAAATATTATGGAAGCAAACAAAGAGGAATGCACACACATGGAGGAAGTATCTATGAATTATAATGGAAGCAGCCTTCCAATGCAGAGAGCCGCTACACTGATTGAGATAATGGTCAATCCAATCTTGTAATTCAACTCACTGTGCCTTGGTGCAGAACAGCACACTCGCCATGGGTTCTATCAGAAGTAATTTTGCAAGGGTATCAATGATTGTTGATAAACAAGGATATCATAGATTGGACAGAACGTGAAACATTTGATACAATATAAGTCTCTATGCCTTGCCCACAAGAGACATTTTTTATGGATAGGACCTGGCAAATCATTTCCAGTAGTATCTCCAAATGTTTGCATTGGTGTCAGGGAGCCATCAATTTTTAGGTGCACCCTGTAATCTTTGGGCTCACCAAAGTGGTCACTCTTTGTTAGTTGTGGACAAGGCAATGGATCTTACATTCTATTAAACATATACAGGTAGAGAAGCTTATGTTTTTAAGGAAAGACCTTAAGACTGCCTTGCTCTGCTAGCTTGAGTCCAGGTGTCTGAGTCCACACGTCGTTCAAGTCAGATTTTATTGTGTTATCACTAACTCGAAGCCATAGTTTGGTGCATATTGTTCTTATAACCAACCACATCCTTCACCACAATGCAAATGTTGTTCAATACACAGCCACAAGTACTTTCCAAATACTACACCGAAAATGAAACACAATCGGTTTGAAACAAGAGAAATAATTCCATCTAGTTAAACTTTATTTAGAATGCAGTCTCACATTCTGATTATCAAAAAAAATGGACAATATTGAAACTAAATATTTTAGAACATTGGAATGTGGAGCACTCCATTGAATGCAATGGAGGGCTCCGTGCTTCTATGGACCAGTAAATGCCTGCAGAGCAACATTCCAATGTTGCTTTTGTTCACAGCTGTTGCTGTGAATAAAGGCCTGTCAGAGCCTGAGGGGATTTAAAAACCCTCGGGCTCCCCGAGGCCTTTGTTTTATTTTTTAGAAAATTCTGCCCTCTAGTGGCAGAATGTTCTAATAGCCTTATAGCCCTTTGTAGCTGGGCTGTACCGGCCATTAAAGTCCCGCTCCCTTGTTAAAGACCAGAGCCGAAAATGGTGGTATAGCCTGCTACTGCAGGCTATAAGGCTATAGTAGAACATTGGAATGTTGAGAGCTCCATTGAAGACAATGAAGTGGTTCAGGGTTTATAATGGCTGGTATAAACCTGAAGCTCCCACATTCCAATGTTTGTCTTTCAGTTTGGTTCTATTTTGAAGTTAGAACATGCAATCTTTAATGGGTAGAATGTTCTAGGAGACTTATAGCATTACTGCCTCTGGTTATATCGGTTATTAAAGTTCCTCTCCTATGTTATAGGCCCCAGTCTGAGCCTCGGGCCTAAAACTTGGGTTCAGGGGCTCAAACAGCCAGTATAGCCCTTGGCAGGGTACTGTAAGGCTATGTTAGTGGAACAAACTGGCATCCAGAACTGACTTTTTCAAAAGTGACTTTTCAATTTTTAATAGCTGAAGTACATAATTAAAATTAAAGACATTCTCCTAATAAAGGGCAATGGGGTCCAAGTATTTGAAGTTAGATTGAGCAAATAATTTGTCTATCAAAGTTAGATTACAAGAAGAACACTGAAAATCCCCATGATACTAAAAACTCAATGGACAAAACTACATCTTACTGAAACTCTGATTTCATTACGCTAGAGTAATAATCCAAGATAATGTTGTATTACGGCATTTCATTTCTTTTCTGCACTGTTAGGCTTCTTAAGAGTATTTCCAAAAGCACTCACTCTAGGTAAGTCATGAATTTATGAAAGGCAACAAGGAAAATCGTGTGAAAGGAATAGAATGAGGAGATGCTGCAAAGTTGCTGAAAGGTCACTATAATGATACAACACGTTTATTATAGGTAGTTTGAGAATAAATGAAAAAACATGGGTTAAACCAAAGCTAAAATATGTGCCTGTCTGTATGCTTTAATCCTAGTGACATTAGTAATCAAGTGTGATTTGCTTGCTAGTCATAACCACATGTTTGGAGCGTACCTTATTGACAACTCACCATATTTAAACTGGAGGAACACCTTGGTATATCATTGCGTTTGAGGTTCTCAGTGATTTCTGAACTGAACCCATCTATAACTTTAGGCTTCATAGTTTTCGATGCAGCGGCTTCTTCACACAACATAATTTGTTCTGGCTATTCCAAACTGCCAAACATTTGTGGGGGGGGGGGGGGAAAGGTTGTACAACTCTTCATACAACAAAATGTCACCTCAGAATATTGAGAGGAAAACGGAGTCAAGCTACAGGCCATAGGAACTGAATGTAATGCACTGGTTATTGACAAATGGCCAATAACCAGAATGGATAATATATTTTCCTTTAATTATGCCATACCATGGTATATAATCTTGCAAGTCTAAGTAAGATAGACAATCCTTAAAAAATGGAGCCCAGGAGAAAAATGTTTGTTTTCTTCCTCCTATTATGTTTAGTATCACAAAACAGCTAAGCTATTGTGATGAAAGTCATTAATGCTTGCCAGTTACAGATTGCAATGTAACCCTTGTTGACATTTACCAATTAATGGATCAGTTATATAGTGTAAAGTTTGTCTGTGGTCACCAAGAATAGGCTAATGCCTTCTCCTGGCTAGAGCATCACATCATTCTCAACATCCATTCACACCGCCTATGTGGGCCACCACAGAGTTTGAAGACTGCTGTTCTAAGACAAAATTCCTTTTCATCCGGCTAGATTTTTGAGAAGACAGAACCAGCTGGAGAAGTATGCACAGAATTTTTTTTCTGACTTTGGCTGCAATGACAAGAATGTTAGGCAACATTTTAGAAATGTTACATCTGGGCCACTGCTTTGCTGCATACATTGTTTCTTCATATTACAGCAAGTGACTTGTGCACAGTGGTTCAAGCTTTAGTCCCGACTGGATGGCTGTCCTACCTAAATCCTCACTTTTAAAACAAGAACTGGTTTAACACATGAACTACACGCTCCCGACAGGATCCTGGTCTCTCGGACAGAATGCACAGCTTAGCAGGAGACAAAAAATAAGCTGTAGCATAGGAGTTCACTACCTACCCCCTGGAACGTTAAACTAACTATTCTGCTTTGCAGAAATTAATCCATCCTCACCAATGAAATTAGGTCCAAGACTTCTTTCAGCATCTATAGCAGAACTTAGGACTCAGTTTATATGTTGTCAGTAAGCAGACTCCATCGCATCAGCAACAGAGTATGCTCACTGGCGTAACAAAAATTGAGTGGGCCTCCCTGTACGGTACGAAGAGGGGCCCTCTCCAGGCTCAATCAGGAGCTCTCTGGCAAGAGTGCAGTGCTGAGGGGGCCCCTGGAGCTTGGGCCCCCTCACACCGAGGAAGCTGTGGGGGCCTGTGTTACACCCCTGAGTATGCTTACCATCAACATAACGGCCTGCCCGACGAATTGAGATGTGGCCAGATCATTGATATACTCACAGCGAAGACTACTCCGTTTCCACCATCATTAACCCCCTCTGACTGCCCTGTGGATTAAGGGCCATCAGTGTCAGAGCTCTAATTCTGCTGACCTAATTTAGAGGGGCGGAATAAGAGGTCAATTTTCACTGTCAGTCACCGCTAGGTAAACCCTGGCAGTAAGGGTCAGGGAAAACTGCTAAACAGTCTCCTCGCCATGGGAGAGGACTCCAATGGTGAGGGAAGCCTTTTATTTTTTATTTTCAGAAAGAAAATTATGTTACACTATTTAACTACATTCATGCAAATCCCTTGCCTCCTTGGGGACACATGGTACCTTAATCAATCGATAAATGTACTGAGTTTCTCTCTTCCTTTGCAAAAATAATTGATGCATTTAAGGAAATAGAACCTCCAACTAGACTACAGATGAAATCCTAATTACACTTGAGACCAATTATTTTCAACAAACATAAACTCTTGAAAATCAAAAACCATCTCAACCCCACCACATACAAAAATAACTTTTACATAATCGAATATGTTTGGTGCTCTACAGTTAGTGCGTCACAACCACAAGGAACCTTCCTACAAATGTTCAACTACAGCAAATTTACGCCCATTCTAAAAAGGCACACATTGGCTGAATCATACTCCTCAACTTTATATTGATGTCTAATTTATTATGGTTTGAAAAACTGATAGAAAAATCTGTTTCCAAATAATGAGTTTCTTTAATCAATAAGGAGCGAACTGTCAATATGGCTTTGTACTGTTTCCGTCATTGTTACAACAACTCTAAAGTTTATAGTCAACAGTCAGTTCATTGTAAATGAAGAAGAGCTGTAATTCCTTGACCTCTTAGTTGCATCTGATACAACTAATCACCATAGGCTAATATCCACTCGGGAAGCCTGCACAGACTTTCAAGATTAGGCTGGAAAATGGTTTACATCTTGTCTGTCAAATTGTATTCAGCTGGTAAAGATTGCAAAAGTGATCTTAGGAAATTCACTGTTTTCATACATTATCTCTTACCTTTAACCCTAGCACCTACATTTTTGAACTCACACTTTGAGGAAGTGAGTTCTCTGCTATAAGTTAAGAGTGTCTTCATACATTAATACACAGATGACACTCAACTCTACTTGAAAACACTATCAATCAATGTTATACTCATTGCAGCTCCTTCATGAAAAATCTACAAACACAGACCTCTAACCACGTTTTATTGCTAAACCCACAAAAAAGTCCTTACAAATCATTCCCAGACACAAAAGTAAATTTGACCCCTCCCTCATTCCATCATATACACAAGGAAAACATGTTCTGTCCCATCCATCTAAAAAGAAAATAAACTCTCCCTTTACACACATAACAGTAAAGTAACCAAAGTTTGCACCTATCACTTTCATTTATTTAATAAGATCAGGCATTTAGGGACTTATTTAATCTTGCAGTGTTGGAGGATTGTGTTCCTCCCACCGACTAAACCTGCAATTTTCCTGCTTACTTAGAGTCGGGGGATCTGCTGGGTAACTGCTGTAAGAGTCTCTGCTTGCTCTGCTGGTAGTAACCTTTGACCCGATAGGCCATCCGTCACAGGACTGCTGGGTGAGAGTGATGGTCATCCCACCCTATTTAACGACAAACACTTATTTTCTCTGCTCTTGTCCACCATGAACAATGGTAGGGAAATGATTAACGGTCCCTAGGCACTGGGAAAATACTCTCTGAATGTTAGGGCCATCACTTTTTTGTTTCTAAGAAACAATCAGTCTATTTGGGTGTTTTTGTTCTTGAAAACACAAAAGTTTGCCAAGCAGCTGTTTTAAACATGGAACCCTTTGGGCAAACTTCATCTTTAGGCAAACTTCATTGATGCGAAAGGAGTCGCACTTGTGGAGACTACCTTGACAGCAGTAGGATTCCTTCTAGGCAGGAATAGGAACTCCAAATATGGTGGGGGACCTCCACTAAAGTGGCAAAGGTCATGAGCTCTGCTCCATTTGTAGGACGGTGTGATGCTGATCAGGGGCTAAACAGGGCACTAAGGGCCAGATGTACGACCAGTTCATTTTGCAAGTCTCTAATTGTGATTGTTTGTAACTCATAATTACAGACTCGCAAAATGAAATGTACTAATGTGTCTCAGATTCCCAATGGGGTCGCAATTGAGCTACCTCATCAATATTCATTAGGCAGATCACAATTTACTGCCCATTGGGAATCGGAAGAAACACAGGGATGCATGCAGTTGCTGTTATACCCTGCACTTGGTGTCTAAATTACTGTATAAAGTGTAATAGGAGCACAGTGGTGCTGTGCGCTATGTATTAAATGTAATATGTGAGATTCATGTGTTTATCCATTAACTGTCACATGTTATGAATGTATGTCATTTTACCTTGCATTTATCAGGATAACAGGCATTACTGCAGGAATCACCTGATGTGTGCAGGGGTGGTGGTTTTTATAACATGCGCAATCTATGAGTATTTACCCTATTGCACTACCTATACTGTTATAACAATTGCCTATTTGGCATAGTGATTTATGATCGATGTGACGTCATGACAATTGCCTAGTTGTACAAATGATTCATGGGATTATGGTCTAAAGAGGTTTATGTATAATACAAAGGATATTTTTATATAACCTTGTGTGGAGTCTCTTTTTGTAGTGTGCCTAGTTTGTCACCGGTTGGTGGGTGCTGCACAAACGCTTTACATATTGCCTTTGCGATAAGCATGACTGTTCTGCCAAGCTTCCAAGGGGGTGAGCAGGGTTTATATTATGTGTGTGACTCACTTACCCTGCCTAGAGTGGTAGGTTATGCCTGGCTTAGGCACATCCCCTAGCCAACCAGAAACACCATTTGTAACAACCATGTAGCTTAATGGTCAGTTCCAGAGGTACTGTAGGTCTGAGTAGCTAGACTGCAAGAGTGAGGCAATTGGGGCATGAGTGAGAGTAATTGTACTTATTTGCACTAGCACTGAAATGGAGGGGACATGTGCAAATATGTATGGGTAGGGTCACCGACAAGTGAGACTACTCCTCCATCATGGTGATGGCAGCTTTCATGGCTACATGGCAGCAGTAATAAAAGAGGCTGAAAAGCGGCAACCTTCCAAGGAAATGCATGGCATCTTAATAGGGCAATCAATCCCTGGACACATGACCACATTATTTTCATTCTTTTTTATGTAATGGTTCAGTGGAGAATTCACATCTAGGCTGGTAGTTCTAGTGTGCACGCATATTTGTGAACACACCTAAAGATGCCTTGTCTAACTTGCTTCTGTGCTTAGTAATTAAGTTAGAAGATAATTTGATGTAAGGTAAAGATAATAGAATAATCGCATATTTATTTCAATTCATTAAAGCACCATTCAGTGGGACATGATGTGTGCTGCTCTGTCCCATATTTAAACGTATTTTTCTGGGGGTGTATATTACTAAACCAATGAACATATGATACATCACTTTCAGTATTTAGACAGTGCATGTAGGAATCAAATGAATATAAACAGTAGCTGCAATCATAAAGTTTCAGTTTATAGTGAGTCGATTTTAGCTTTATAAAATTTTCAGGTCAGTAGTGTAGAATTAAGTTAATTGTTAAAGTGATTTTCTGTAATCTGGAGCGCTATTTTTTATTACAGGTCATTTTTTTTTTTTTTTAAGTTTTATATAGCGCGAACTTGATCCCGAAGGATATCAGAGCGCTTTACAGTTAGAAGGAGAGGAAGGAAAAATATCATAACCAGACTAAAATGGGGAAGCAAACATAACAGATCCTATATAATTCAGGGGTAATGTAGGGTGAGCTAGTCAATGACAAAATGATGATACATAATGAAGTAAGGGTGGCAAATACAATTGTAACAAACAGAATTATTAACCAATGCTGTAGTATTTACAGAGCAATTAGGGCTACAGTTGTCCATCGTGTTAAGGTAAGAACTTGTTAATGAGGAATCTTTTTGCTTCCAATTTGAAAGCAACCTTGGAGGAGATTCTACGGATTTCTGGTGGAAGAGAGTTCCACATTTTTGGTGCAGAGTCAGAGAAGGCTTGTTCGCATGTTCTCTTTTTTGCGGAAGATCTTGGGTTTCAGAAGGAGGGAGTTAGCACTCCTAGACGGTCTACCCCCTCTGGATAGAACTAGTTTTTGTGCAAGGTTGTTGGGGGTTTTGAAGTGGAGTGCTTTGTGGGATAAGCAAGGAATCTTAAGTTGAATTCAAGCTCCTTAGGGCAGCCAGTTTAGAGCTTTTAAGACCGAGATAGATGTGGGCACTTCGCTTGGTGTTTATGATCAATCTGGCCGCCGCGTTCAGTGAGGCCTTTAGGGGGGCCAGCGTGTATATGGGGAGGCCACATAACGTAGCACTGCCATAGTCCAGCTTCGGCAGTACAAGGGCTTGGACCACTTGCTTGAAGTCAGATTGGGGTAGGAAGGGTTTGAGATTCCTGAGTGTTCTAAACACATGGTTAGCTCTCTTGCACACGTTGCTAATATGGGGAGCAGCTGAAAGCGGTGAGTTGGTTCATCCAGAGGTCTATTTTAGGAGTATGTTTCAGGGGAGAAATGAGGAGGAATTCTGTTTTGGATGTGTTTAATAGGAGGTGGTTCTCAGTTAACCAGTTTTGGGAAGTCAGTAGGGTGCAGTCGAGTGAAGTGAGGTCATCTGGGGAGGAGATTTTCAGATGGAGTTGGGTGTCGTCTGCATACATGTGAAAGCGAATGTCCAAGGATTTTAGAACAATAGCTAAGGGTTCAAGGAACAAGTTGAAAAGAATGGGAGATAAGGAGGACCCTTGGGGAACGCCCATGATGACTGGGGATGGCAGGGAGAGGGAGTGGTTGGCTTTAACTCTTTGTGACCTGTGCTGCAGGAAGGATGAGAACCAAAGTCGCACCTGACCGGAGAGGCCCATCCTATGTTCAAGAATGAGCAGGAGGTTGTCATGATTGACAGTATCAAAGGAGGAGGAGAGGTCGAGTAGGATAAGGAGGCAGGATTCATTTCGATCAAGCATCATTAAGATGTCATCCATCACGTGAGTGAGAGCCGATTCAGTGCTCTACCCACTCCTAAAACCAGATTGGTGTTGGTCCAGAAGATTGAAATGTTCGATATGCGCCCAAAGTTGAGACTGGACGCATTTTTCAAGGAGTTTGGCTAGTGTGGGAATACTGGAGATAGGTTGAAAGTTGTTGATCTGTACTGTCAGCTGTTGGTTTTAAAAAAAATAGGTGTAAAAAAAATAGGTGTTACGTGCGCCTCTTTGAGGCATTCAGGGATCATGCCTTGTGATAGAGATGCATTGACGATCTTTGTCCAGAAGGGGGAGATTTCTTCCTTAATAACTTTGAAGATGGTGCGTGGTAATGGGTCGTTGCAGTGATTAGATGGGTTAATACTCTGAAGAACCTTTTTGATCTCTGTTTTAGTTAGAGGAGTAAATGTATCCCAGGAAGCGTTGTTCTTGATACCCCAGCTGACTGGTTCTGCCTTGTCTAACAAGGCCAGGGGGGTGCAGGTTCTTTGGGTAGCAATAAAGCCTTCCTGCTCTCCAGATCAATGTTAATAAGTCTAGATTTCTCCGTAAGGAAGGCAACCAGATCATCACATGAGGGAGTAATGACTACCAAAGCTGACAGTTAGGGGCTTCCACGGATTGTGGTTTGACCAGTTCAAACAATTTCTTGGGTCGATTAGCCTCTTGGGTAAGTTTAGATCAGAAATATTCCGCTTTAGCTGTCTTGATTTGTGTGTTATATGAGCTTCTTGCTGATCTCAGGGTTTTTAGCTGGTCCACAGATGGTGTGGATCTCCAGGAACATTAATTCGCTGGCATTAGATTGCGACGTTCCGAATTTAGGTTGGCATTGAACCAAGGTTTAGATCTTTTAGTAGGTGCATTCTTTTGTTGGAGTGGAGCCATTGAGTCCATGATACTGGCAATACAGGAATTGTAGAAGTCTGTAAGTGCATGGACTTCATGTATTTCCCCTTGGGGAGAAAGGGCCTGCTTACAGCGGCTTGCTAGGTCAGCTGTGTTGATATCTCTGAGGTCCCTTTTCCATATCTTTGGTTTAGTTGTTTGTGCCTTATACCGGAGGACCTCCGAGTTGATATGGAATGAAATGATGTGATGATCCGACCAACCACATGGTATGATGGAGTCTAGTGTAGTGTAGTTCCTATATTCCCAATTGGCTCTGCGCATTGGAATAATATAGCCTATATATTAGACGTAGGACTGATGTATACTAGGTCTCTATCGAATATACTAGACTTAATTTGTGAGTGCCAGCTAGCTCAGAAGTCACTAGAAACTTTCTCGAATAAAAAAGAAGGGATTAGTTTCTGACAACAGCATAAACATGACAACTTTGTTTCCCCAAGATAAAGCTGATCATCAGAATCATGGAAATAATAGATAGATATTTCACTCAGTCAATCGTGCATGCTTCGTTTCACCAGAGGTGCCGAGAAAATAGATAGACGGGCGTTTTCAATAAAAGGATTTATTGAACAGTCTTCTTTCTCAGGCATAAGAAATGAACTGCTATAATCGTAAGACTGGTTGCAAAATATAATGCATACAGTAGAAAGAGTAGAATAAAATAATACTGTAAGAGCATTTACTGGTTCCTAAACCATAAATAAACACAACATAAATAACAGAGGCTAAAAGTACTCAACTGGTGCTTATAAAATACGCCTACCCCGATGTACCTAACCTAAGCTTAGTATGAGGGAAGAAGTAAGTGAGGTGAAGCATAAATATAGTATTCTTTTGCCAAGAATCTGTCCAAGATTTCTCTTTGGTTCTAATCAGCTCCGTACCTTGGTTAGAATGAAGAAGGTCAGGCTCAGGACTCGATTTCCCAACACCCCGCAAGGGGAGCTTGGAAACACTGGAGCTGGATTTCTCGGCAAGAGAAAAGACAGCGTCTCTCTCAGTGCGTCTGCTGGAGGGTTCGCTTCCTTCGGCACTTGCTGTAGCAGGATGCGTCGGGCAAGTATTATTATTATTATATTATTATTATTGGGACATTTGTTGAGCGCTGCGATTACGCACACCGGCGTGTCCACGCGCTGAAAAGTGGGAATAGGCAGATGACAGGGAACACAAACACTACGCGGGACCATTATTTACTGTAAAGATAAGTTTTTAATTTTGCCCGGAATCTAGCCTCATCTGGTTCCAAACGCAGGTCCGTTGGCAGTTTGTTCCAGTTGATTGCCGCCAAGTATCTAAAAGACCTGCCTCCCATGCGGGCCTTCTTAATTCTTGGAGTCCTCAGTAGGCCACCCCCTGTTGATCTAAGCGCCCGTGCTGGTATGTACGCTTTGATCAAATTCGTCAGAGGGGCGGGTGCCCTGCCATTCAAAATGCGATGACAGGTGCAGAGGGCTTTATACTCCACTCTTCTCCTCACCGGGAGCCAGTGTAGCTGCTGGAGGGCCGCCTTAGAAGGCGCCCTTTTAGGCAGTCTGAGAATCAGACGCGCTGCCGCATTCTGCAGCACTTGCAGCCGGGCCATGCTTTTTTCTAGAGCCCCGAGGTACAGCAGGTTCCCATAGTCCGCCCTAGCTGTCACCAGGGCATGAACCAGGGTTTGACGTGCTTCAAGCGGGAGTAAGTCCAGGACCTTTCTCAGCTTCTTCAGAATCCCAAAGCAGACTCCCACCACCCGATTAATCTGGGGGCCAAATGTGAGCCCTACGTCAAACCACACCCCCAAATTGCGCGCCTCTAGGCACGGGGTTGGGGTAGGTCCAAGACAGGAGGGCCACCATGCCGGCGACCAGGCAGACTGGGCTCTCCCTACCACCAGTACCTCTGTCTTGCTGCCGTTCAGCTTCAAACAATTGTTGGCCATCCATTCGGCTAGATCTTTCATGCACGAACGGAAGCCTTCGGCAGCAAGACAGGGCGCCTGCGACAGGGAGATCACCAGCTGCGTGTCGTCGGCGTAGGAGACCAGTTGGAGGCCATGGCTCTCCACGATCGATGCAACAGGCGCGACATACATATTAAAGAGGGTTGGGCTCAATGACGAGCCCTGCGGCACGCCTTGGCCCAGAGGCACCCTCCTTGAATAGCAGTCTCCCTGCCTGACTTGAAAGCTTCTCTCATTGAGGAAGTCTTGGATCCATCTCAGCGCGGTGCCAGAGATGCCACCTCTGTTCAGACACTGTAGCAAGATGTTATGTGCTACAGTGTCGAACGCCGCGCTGAGGTCCAACAAGATCAAAGCCATAGTTTGGCCTGCATCCACGCCCTCTCTCAGATGTTCCGTAGCCATGAGGAGGGCGGACTCGGTGGAATGTCGTGGCCTGAAGCCAAACTGCGTCGCATGTAGCAGTCCCCTTTCCTCCACGTGCTTCATAATTTGGATATTAACCACCTTTTCCGCCACTTTTGACAGAAAAGGCAGGAGGGAGATGGGCCTCAGATTGTCTAATACCTCGAAGCCTAAGTGGGGTTTCTTCCGGAGCGGGAGCACCACCGCCTGTTTCCATCCGTCCGGCAGCTTCCCTGATCCGAAAGATACGTCGAGGATATGCCTAATATAAGGCTCCAAGACTTCCAGACTGTCTGCCAAGCGTTTTGGCGACACCGGATCCCACGGGGACCCTGATTTTACAGAGCGGCACACCACTAATAGTTCCTCAGGAGGAGGGGTGCAATAGTGTGTAATATGCCCTGCCGTCTCTGTGTCCCCCATTGCTTCCTCTAGGTCCAGCTCTGTAGGCCGAATAGGGAAGGTCGAGTAAATCTTCTCTACTTTGGCGGAGAAGTAGTCTGCAATCCGGTCACAAGACTCCGTGGAGCAACTCTCCGGCTCTGTAGGTGCATTTACCGAGGTCAGGGATTTATAGATGCCAAAAAGTTCCTTGGCGGAGTTATCCGCCCCCTGAATTTGTTCGGCAAAGTAGGCTGCCTAAGTAGATAGTCGAACTGCTCCAAACCACTGTGTGTTTGCTAAGGCAAGTGTGGCATATTTATACCTTGAAGTTGCTGAGTTTGACGTAAAGGTGGACATAATAACGTCATAAAAGAGTCTCAGTTCTTTGAAAACTCCATGAGTTCTTGGACAAGTCAGTTCTCGAGCAAGGAGAAGGCCCTAGCTGCTGAAGCCGAGTTTTCCAAGAAATCGTTGTAGATTTTCGGAACTAGTGGAAGTATCCCTGCCGTATTTGGACTGCATGAACTAAGGCCTAATATAGTTAGGATTTCTATGCCTATATAACGATATGGTGTTTTATACCTATATAAGGGAATGAATCTGGAATATTACAATAGGGTCCTAAAATGGTACACAACACCAGAGTGATGTTATGACCTTTGGAGATGATGAGGTCTAGAGTTTCCCCTTTAGTGTGTGTGTGCTGGTCACAATGTTGAATAAAATTGTGATCATTCAAGAAGGAATTGAGGCATGATACTGCTTGGTCATTAGTATTTGACCAATGAAGGTTAAAATCCCCAATGTAAATGTGGGGCTGGACTGAGTCCACTTTGGCAGAGATGATTTCCATTAATTGCTCAATGAATGGGAGATTGTCACCTGGGGGTGATAGAAAGTACGTAATTTGCAGACCAAAAGATTGTTACTAGAAATGTTGAGGCAAAGGTATTCACAATTCATTGGCGAGGAGGACTCTGCGAGAGAGACTGCAAGCGTGTTCCGATGTACACAAGCTAGCCCACCTCCCTGCTTCTTATCCCTATCTAGGCGAATTATGTCATGTGAGGGGGCACCAAGAGGTCTAGGATTGGAGTGGACGGAGGGTTGAGCCAGGTTTCAGTGAGGATAATGATATCTATCTTATTATGTTGTATGAGGTCGAAGATCTCGGAGGCGTGTTTGTTGGCAGACCTACAATTGAGAAGAATGCACTTGAGTGGGGCCGGCGTGATGGTGGGAGGAGTCTCAATGATGTTTACTCTCTTGAGGTTGTCGTTATTTGTGGCTCTGAGGTTGTGGTAGGGTTGTCTGTTTGGATTAGAATGAATGGTTTGAATTATACCCTTTGGACTCATGTTGCTATCTGTGTTAGACGAATAAGACTTGAGCAGGCTGTCAATTTCCTTAGGCGAAAGGCTAGATGAGCTTCTTGGACGAGAGGCTGCGTTGGGTATGGGAATGGAAGTGGAGATAGAAGGGGAAGAGGGATGGTCACGGGGAGCTGTGTCAATTGTCCTGGCGGGGGCTCTGGGCCGGGTAGGACTAGAGAGGAGGGGGCTTCACAAAGGGAGATATTTGAGTGAGAGGGATTTCAAATCGTAGAGTTCGAGGGAGAGAGAGTGCATCTGGAGGGATACATCGTCCAAGTGTGCCATCAGGTCTCGGTATTGGGAAAGGGGGGGAAGTTGAGCAAATTGAGTGTGGAGATCTGTGGAGAGGGTGGGTGTCTGAGTGTGTTCGAAGGGACCAAAGCGGTAATGGTTGATTCAATGTGAGAGGGGATGGCCCTGAATATAGTCGGTGTTCCAGGATGCATTGACCAGGAGGTTGATTGAGTGTGGGAAAGGGGGTAGTGTGTCGAAGTGTGATTAATAGATCAGAAGTGGTAACGGGAGATCCCAGAGAGGGAGAGGGGGTAGGTTGTTGTTGTGTATTAGAGGGGTCGGGTGAAGAGATGAGAGATCCCAAATCGGGGGATTTGTCACTGAGTATTAGAGGTGTACCAGACAACCATGGCAGGGAGGTTGGAAGTAGGGGTGGGGTTACTGTCCGCGAAGTATGTATTTCAGGCCGTTCAGAGACTGGCAGGGGCAAGGGAGGGGTAGTGAGAGAGGAGGGAGGTGAGTCAGAGGAGGAGATGGGGGCATCAGTTTGGGGTGGCCTTGATGTAGTTGGTGTTGAGTCTTGACATACTGGGGTTAAGTTAAGCTCTCCACTGGGGGCTATTTAGCCATCACCTCCCAGGAAGCGCGCAGCGATTGCGCGCAGCCTCATCACAGCCGAAGACCAGCCAAAGAGCTGCCCGTCTGCGCCCGTCCGCGACAGGACGCGGCGACGGGTGCGGTAACTTTTACATCATGCCGCCTCTTCGTGCTGATAAACATCTCAGGTATGAGGATTCCTTTTTGAAAACCATAAGGCAACATACCTCCCTGTGCTATTCAGAGGATAGTAGACCCTGTTTTGAAGGACCGTTCTCTTGCAAAAAATGCCATTACTCCTCTATGTTCCCTACTAACTCTCATGACCCTAGTAAGTCATTACATGATCTGCACTGTATCCTTATCAATGTTCGCTCAATGCCCAAACATCAAATTGAGATCTGGGACCTAATACATTCTCTGACTCCAGATCTCTGTTTCATCACTGAAACATGGTTAAAGCCCCACACGGTATCTGCCATCACTTTGGGTGTACCTTTGGGATACAAACTTCACCACTCTGATCGTCCTGATAAAACAGGTGGCGGCATCGCCATAATTTACAAAGAGTCTCTCAAAGTAGACATTTTAGACAAACAATGTTGCAAAGAAATGGAAACAATGGTTTTCAGAATCACCTTCCCCAACAGAAAGACTAGTAAAGGTGTACTCGTATACAGACCACCTCTTCCATGTCCCAGTTTTTCAACATCTCTTTTAGAGATGCTAGGCCCTTTTATACGGGCCAATGAGGATTTTCTTCTCCTTGGAGATTTTAATATTCATACTGACCAACCAGACTCTATAGGGACCAAAAGCTTATCTACTGATATGACTACCATCGGTCTGACACAAAAAAATCAGGATCCCACTCATGAAGGTGGACACTGCATCGACCTGATATATACCAACTTTGACAATATATTGTGTCATAAACCCACACAAGTCAATTGGTCAGATCATTTTTTATTACAATTTACAATTTTTAAAGTTAATGAAGGTCCCCGTAAGAAATCCCTACCCTCCACTATACGCAGACAGTGGCACAAACTCACACTGGAGACGCTACAAAAGATGTGGGAAAAACCTGAGATTAGAGATACTGAAGAAGTAGAACATAAGCTAACTATGTTTCAGCAATCTCTAACCACAGCCATTGATAAAATTGCCCCCTTGAAAACATTTAGACAACTTCCTGTAGCTAAACAGGAAAAATGGTATACCGAGGCTCTCAGAAAAGAGAAGCAAGAATGCAGGAGGATAGAGAAAAGATGGAGGAAATCACATTCTGAGGAGAACAAAAAAGCACATTGTGCAGCCCAAACCAACTACTATAAACATATCAAAGCTGCCCGTAAAAATAACATTGCTCAACAGCTCACAGATGTTGGCAACTCCCCTAAAGAACTGTATAGGATTCTTGAAACTTTCGTTAAACCTACGGCTTGTATAAGTCCAGATGACTTCTCACAAAGTTTATGTGAAGAAGTTTCATCATACTTTGAAAACAACATAGAATCCACTTATGAAAAATTTTTGGCATCCCAACCAAACAGTGATACTTTGAATGCTTCCTCCCCCAATAAAAATACCAACCTCACATTAACCACATTCCCTCCTATCAACACTGAAGAGCTTTATACAATAATGACCCAAGTAAAATCTGGATCGCCGGATGACCTTATTCCTGTTAAAACCCTAACCTCCCTCCGCACCCTGTTAGCCCCCTACATTCAGGATGTAATCAATCAGTCTCTTAAAGAGGGAAAAGTACCAACTGAGTGGAAAAGTGCAGTGGTGAACCCCATCCGCAAGAATGCGGCTCTCCCGTGGACGGAGCTTTCCAACCTCCGTCCCATCTCCCTTCTGCCCTATTACAGCAAGATGGTCGAGAAGCATGTTAATGCACACCTGTCCAACTACATTGAGGCAGCGGGCGGCCTAGACCACTCGCAATCTGGTTTTAGACCCAACCATAGCACCGAACCAGCCCTCCTGTCAGTGACAGATAACATCAGAATGCCACTTGACAGGGGGAGCTCAGTGATTCTGGTGCTATTGGATTTGTCCGCTGCCTTCGACACGGTGTCGCACAAAATTCTTCTCGACCGTCTGAAGGCAGTGGGAGTAAAGGGGACCGCCCTTGCATGGCTTGAAAGCTTTCTTGAAGACAGACAACAAGGTGTCAAACTAGGCTCCCATAAATCTGTCCGCAGGAAGCTTACCAAGGGTGTGCCACAGGGCTCATGTCTGAGCCCCACGTTATTCAACGTATATGTGGCCCCTTTGGCAGAGATTACAAGATCTTACGGGTTCTCCCCAATTTCTTACGCTGACGACACTCAGCTGTTGTTTCCCTTCCAAACCATTACACCTGCAGTCATGAAATCCTTTCAAAACGGCATGAGAGCGGTGGCAGGTTGGATGGCCCAGAACTTCCTCCAATGCAATGTGACCAAAACAGAGGTCATGTTGTTTGGAGGGGCCACCATGCTCTGGTCACCAGATTGGTGGCCTCTTGAGCTAGGACCTGTCCCAGCGCCCAAACAGACTATTACAAATCTGGGGGTGCGCCTAGACCAAACCCTGATTATGAAAGATCACGTCAGTCAGATTACGGGAACGTGTTTCCGTACAATTGGTCTTCTACGGCGTATCTTCCCTTTCCTACCTAACATCTATAGGAAAACGCTGGTACAGGCACTAGTCCTTGGACGGGTAGACTATTGTAATAGTCTACTCATTTCCGCCAATCATGAACAACTTCGTAGACTGCAGGTGGTGCAGAATACTGCGGCAAGACTCATCCTGAATGCCCCTCCCCGCACCCCCTCCCGTCCTCTCCTTTCCCACCTTCATTGGCTCCCAGTGCAACAGCGAATAAATTTCAAACTCTGCTGTATTATGCATAAGTGCATCTATGGGTCTGGTCCCAAATATCTAAAAGAGATCTTTTTTCCCTACTCTCCTGGACGTGCTCTGCGTTCCAGCAACACTATGTTGCTGCATGTACCTAAAGTTACCAGAGCGAGACAGGGTGGCCGAGCACCCTCCCTTAAAGGCCCTTTGTTGTGGAACTCCCTTCCACCTCAGCTGAGACAAATCCCCAATCTCTTTTCATTTAGGAAGAAACTAAAAACTCACCTGTTCGTACAAGATTAACTTGGCCTTTTCTCTGTCACCCCCTCAATATAGTTTGTCCAACTCACACAGAAGCTACGCGCGGAGATACCCCTTCGGGGCTGATTCAGGCGCGATACAAGAATATAAGTAAGAATAAGAAGTTGTTATTTATAAAGCTTTTGATATTCAAGAAGAGTTTATTGAACTGCTCAAGGTTTCGATTGGAAGCTTGAATGAGGACAATCCCATTGTTGTAGATCGTAATGGTGAGATCAACTTTGTGGATAGGGGAGGAAGTGATAGCAAGATTAAAGCTGTGGGGTGTTTTCCTTATCTCTTTCCTAATCAGATGCGGTGCGTAGCTTCCCCTTGTGTTGTGGACGCCGGAACACACCCGCCTCCCGAGCCAACAGAAATTCACTTGTGGTTAGATCTCATTCTCCCCGGGACCATTCCTCCAACGATGAGACCCGCTCAGCCCTAAAGCTGCTTCCGCAAACGCCCCCATACGTGTGCTGGGCGCCATAGCGATACATTTAATTAGTTTTGAAATGCCGAGTAGTACTAGTGGTTAACAAAAACTTAGTGAGTGCATAATGCTTTAAAAAAAAGTAAATGTTTCTCCCACCATTCCTTGCTTGGTAAGCGTGTATCTAAAACTCACTTAAGAGACCAATATCTTGAACGAAGTGACTTGTTCATTATTTGTTATATTTCCCACCGGTATTTTTGCCAGGGATATATCATTTCAGTGTATTCAGGGGTATTTCAAGCCCAAGCAACAGTTGAAAAAACAATATATGCTTCATTTACATCTGTCCTTTGTTGCTTTGAAGTCCACCTACATTTAGAAAAATATAGAGGATTAAGAATCGTGAAGAATTTATTTAAAGTCGAAATCTATTTTTGTGGAATTGCGTCTATTATTTGCATAGATTTCCAAAATATTGAACGATCAAAAAGGTCCTTTTGGGTATGCATACAAATATATGCTAGTCACAGATTACCATGAATACACCAGTTCCTCATCATAGTCTTGCCTTGTTTTACTACTTTCTCCATGAAGAAAATATTTTTACTGTGGAAAAATCCATTCCCGCTCACCCACTTAGAATAGGAGGTTGTTATCTCTTCCTTTCCCACCATAAAATTCATTGACTGTGCCTTTTGCAAAAGTAGTGTTTCATATGTGGGAAGCAATCTTTTAAATGTATGTGAATACACCACAAATATTTTCGTTTTTTGGGGGTTCATTGTATTTTGCAAATAGAGGCTCTTTATTGCATCACCTTTCTCTCACCATTGCTAATTTTAGCACTGGTAACAATTTGCATACAGTAAATTATCTGCTTTACTACTTTTTACAGGCTGTCACAAATATAAGAAAATCATTTTACAAAGGCCCATTTGCAAACCAAAATATGCAATTTGCAACCTGTTTAGTTTGTGAGGGGGGTATGCAATTTGCAATGCAGCTGAAGAACTGCTAGGTCACTGTACACGCTGTACATTTGCAGGTGGTTGCAAAATTATCTGCTTAATGAATATCAATTAGGCGCATTGCAATTTGCGACATTGTAAATGATTGCAAATGCAAGGATGGAGGAATGCAAGGAACAGTGAACCTTTGCCGAGAAGGAAACATCCATTAAAGGGACATTTGATGCTTTAGAACAAATGCTTCTCATTCGGAGACACATGTGGTGGAACTGGTTGTGTTCCCTCGACTTACTGTCTGCTCAGCCAAGGCTGCCAGACACAATTCCCAAAGAGGTAGCTACTTTAAGAGTCAGATACAACGCCCTTTGAAGTGTCGGTATCTGTCAATGGTTTAAGCATTGATAGTTCCATTGCAACTCCCAAGTAGAAGGGTGGCGATTTTTTCACACTACCTCCTATTTGCAATGTATAATAGGTCTTATAATAGGGGGGTTAGAGTTTAGTGCACAAAGTGTCTTGTGACTTAAATCCCTAAAAATAATGTTTCCAAGCTCAAATGTGATAGGGGCAATATTAAAAATCAAACCTGTTATATTCACTCTGTGCTTTGTGTTGCTGCACAGGTCGCGCGCTGAGCTCGCGCTGCCTGACTCTGTGACATCTCCAGTGTTCGGTCCAACGGCTGTCAGTTGCCCGTTTGGTCCCGATCTTGGTGGTTGGGTTTTCTTACATCCTGACTGAAATAAAGACCCCAATCAACTCGACGTTGCACTGCCGCTTGTCATTATTTTACAACATTTTGGCGACAGCTGAAGGCGGAGAGCAACGCGAGGAAGGAAAGTCGAAGTCCAGTGGGAAAGAGGACGAGGAAAAAAGAAAACCCAGCCAGAAGAAACATTCACAGACCAGAGGGACTGGATCAAATTTAAAACGAACACGTAAGCCTCTAGAAAAGGTATGTGAACATTTACTCACCGTGAGGGGAACCAAAACTGTGGCTGTCTTCCTTGAAGCGTGACGGAGCGTTAACTGTCTGCATTCAGCCCGTCAACGCAGGCGACAGCGCCCCCATGGTGCCACAATTTTAAAGGGGAAATCACCCTTATAGACAGGAAGGCAATACCAGTGAGCCCCACCATCCAGGAAATAAATTTAAAAGGGAAACGCACATACAGAGGCAGTGCATTTTTAAAGAAAAAAAACCGGCAAATAGAGACAGTGTATTGTAAACAAATACCGGCAGTAGAGGCAGTGCACTTTTAAACAAATACCGGCAAACAGAGTCAGATACCGGCAGTATCCTTCAGTGACACACACACTCTTAAACAAGTTTGTAATCGTGAGTCAAGCATCCACGAAGGAACTAGACATATTCATCATCAAAGACTATTCAAATTGAAGAAGAGCATAATTCACAGTGATACACTCACTTTAACGTCATAGTGTGTCACGCACCTACAGCGCAAACAACAGTGATACACACACTATAAAGTGGGAAGGAAATACAAACCTCGCTGTGTAAATTGCCTTGCTAATTTGTGTTAAGTGCTGTGTAAATTACCTTGCTAATTTGTGTTAGGTGTACTTACAAGTACTACTCCTTAGCGTTCAATATGAATGTGAGCAATGCCATTCAAGCCCCTGTCCCTTTTCTAAGTGCCCCAGGTGAACCGTCCATGGAATGGGACGATTGGTGTGAGGCATTTGAGAACTACATCATAGCCTTGGACGGTACTAAGTTTTCTGCTATCAGGAAGAAGGCCTTATTACTGGGTGCGTTAGGGAAGGAGGGACAAAGGGTGTTTAAATACTTACCGAATCCACCTCTTGACATTGATGATGTCTACAAAGATGCTCTTTTTAGACTATATACTAGGTTTGCTAAGCAGGAGAATGTGGTAATGCGCAGGCACAAATTTTACACTGCCCCACAAAGGGAAAATGAGTCAATAGATGAATTTGTTTCTAGGCTAAGGGAACTTTCTGTGAAATGTCAGTTTGGGAACATACAGGATGAAATGATTCGGGATCAATTAATTGTGCAATGTTTTAGTAAGAAAACGCAAGAAAAGTTGTGGGCAGCTAAAAACCCCACCCTCACTGAAGCAATTACTATTGCTAAAGTTGCTGAAGAAAGCGATAGGTGCATGAGGGAACTCAAAAGAATACAACTGGGACACACAAGTAGTCAAGAAGTTGCAAGTTTGCAAGCTGATGCAGAAAACATAGGCTTAATACAAGGAAGACAAACGAGTAAAGGGGGGAAACCCACAACCTCTTCTTATAAAAGTGGAACAACTAGCAAGTTTAAACAGACCACACGGTCTTGTAATAGATGTGGAAGCCCATTTCACTTAGCCGATTCAAAGAATTGTACGGCTTTGGCTAGGGAGTGTTTAAAATGTGGGAAAAAAGGGCATTATGCACGGATGTGTAGAACAGTTAGCTCAAAAAAGGTTGCTGTGATTGAAAGCGAGGCCTCTGATGATGAAGCAGAGGTAATGATGATTACGTCTGCTGGCAGCCTGGAATTAACCGAGGGTATTGTTATGTCTCGGCCTAAAGCAGATTTTGAGTTAAATGGGATTGTTGTCAATTTAATGGTGGATACAGGGTCACTTTACACGATCATCCCAAAGAAATTATATAATTTATCTTGCACCGGATCGATTCTAGTGAAATCTGACGTCACTCTAAGAGGTTATCAAGGTGTGAGCATTGGTGTCCTTGGATTCTTTGAGGCCAATATTAAGTTCATGGGGAGAGCCACTCAGGGAAAGGTTTATGTATCCCCACATGGTCCTGCAATTTTGGGATGGTTACACCAATATGAGCTTAATATAAGGGTGAACCCAAGAGCCGATCCACCTGTAATGTGTGTAGAGAGTGAAAATGTGTGCAATATAGTTCATGAGAATTTAGAAACCATTCTCAAAAAACATGAAAATGTCTTTAATGAGAAATTGGGGGAAGCCATTGGGTACCAACATGTTATTAAAACCAGAAAGAGCGTAGCACCTGTGAAACACACTGCAAGGAAGATACCCCTATCTGCAAGGGATGAGGTCAGAAAGATCATCAAACAGTTGTTGGAGGATGACATAATTGAACCTGTGGAGGCCACACAGTGGTTGAGTCCAGTAGTGATCACACAGAAACCGGACAAATCATTGCGCTTCTGTGTGGACATGCGAAGTCTCAATAAAGCCGTGGTTATGGATAGCTTTCCACTTCCAAATATAAATGAAATTGTCCTGAGCTTGGGTGGAGGGAAAGTTTTTTCAAAGTTGGATCTCCGCAGCGCAAACCACCAGATAAAGCTTCACCCGGACTCGAAGCAATTTACATCATTCATCACTCCGGAAGGCACATATCAATTCAAAAGACTTCCCTTTGGCCTCTGCTCGGCAGCAAGTGCATTCCAAAGAATCATCACAGATGTTCTCAAAGACATTGAAAGGGTAGTATTTTTCCAGGACGATATATTAATTTATGGTTTGAACGTTGATGATCATAATGTCATTCTGGATAAAGTTTTCGCTGCTCTTTCAGGGGCGGGGTTAACTTTACGAAAGGGAAAATGTGTATTTGCAGTTGAGGAAGTGGATTACCTGGGGTACCACGTGTCTGGTCGTGGCATCCAACCCAAAAAAGACCTTGTAAGTGCAATATGTAATGTGTCTGAACCTGATGACAAAGACAAACTTAGGTCTTTTATGGGCATGGTTGAGTACTATGCAAAGTTCGTGAAGAACTTTGCAGAAAAGGTAGAACCATTACGAATCATCATGCGAAAAGGGAAAGGTTTCACTTGGGGTGCCGATCAGAGAAAGGCTTTTTTGTTAATCAAACAAAACATATTGGATGCCAACATTCTCTCAAGTTTTGTGCAGTCATATCACACCATCCTCACTGTTGACGCCAGCTCTGTTGGGATTGGTGCGGTCCTAACACAAAAAGGGGATGGTAAACAAAACACTATTGCGTTTGCTTCGCGCTCTTTGACTGAGACCGAGAGGAATTACTCGGTCATAGAGCGTGAAGCATTGGCGGCTGCATGGGCAACCCGGTATTTCAGAGTGTATTTATGGGGTATTACGTTCACACTCAGGACAGACCACAAGCCTCTATTAAAGGTTTTAGCCCCCGGGGGAATTAGAAATTGCTCAGGGAGGTTAGCGAGACTTGCTGTTAGTGTCCAAGAGTTCACGTGTAATGTGGAATACTTACCTGGTTGGTGCAACAGTGTTGCGGACTGCTTATCCAGATTACCCGACACTAAAGAGCTGCCTAAAGAACTGGTGACTGAGAATGTGGTCGCGTTCTTAGATGACTTAGAAAGTGATTTACCCAGTTCCATATCTAGGGGAGAATGGATTGAGGAAATGGGGAAGGATCCCGTCATGGAGGGTCTAATCAAGATGTGCAAGGAAGGGGTGTCTAGGCAGAGTACAGTCTCACCTGCTCTTAGGCCTTATGTTCAATTACAGGATGAGATTTCCTTACAGGGTGAGTATATCCTTGTGCGGGGTGAAAAATATATACCTCCGGTATCCCTTAGATCCCGCATCATTGCCTTGGCGCATGAAGGCCACCTTGGCCAAACCCTTACTGGTAAACGTGTCAAAGCTGACTTCTGGTGGCCGGGAGTAGATGCGCAGGTGAAGAGTTGGGTTGAGCAATGCCAGCCGTGCAAGGAGTCTGAAAAGAGGTTACAGGTTGGTGCGGGTAAGGATGCCATTGGGAAAATTGTCTCTGACGATGGTGTGTGGCAGAAAGTCTGTATTGACTTTATAGGTCCTTTCCATGACCTGTTAGATTCTGAGAAATTCGCCTTGGTTTTGGTGGACGCAACTTCTAGGTGGGTGGAGGTTGCCTTCATGAAAAGTATCACTGCTGAGTCCACTGTCAAGGTACTTGATGAGATATTTAGACGTGAAGGGATTCCCTCCGTGGTTTTAACGGATAATGGCACACAGCTTACCTCAGCCATTATGGAGGATTATTTTGTATTCCTGGGTTTGAAGCATTTACGTACCTCGCTCTACAACCCACAAGGAAATGGACTTTGCGAGAGGATAAATAGACTTGTTAAGGGCACCATGCAGCTTGCTTTAGCATCTGGCCGCTCAGTACAGAAGGAAATTAAGGAAATGCTGTGGGCATACCGTACAACAGTTCATAGCAACATGTCAGTAACACCCTTTGAGCTCATGAGGGGGAGGGCAGCGGGCACGAAACTAATTCCTACCTGGCTGCATGAGAAAATAAACAAGGTGGGATGTAGCGTCCCGGGAAGATGTGTCTCTACTAAAATAACCGAAGGGGACCTAGTAAAAGTGAAACCTGGCGGTAACCAGAAGATGTTCAACAAATTTAGGGGGCCCTACCAAGTAAAGTCGGTAGTTGGCAACTATATTAAGTTGCAGAATGGCCAAACGTGGAACCTCCGCCGGGTGGCACTTTATCAGAAAAAGGTAAAGCCGGTTCCCTCTGTGCAAATCTCTAAGAATGTTGTTGCTGATGGGCCTTGCAGACCTCTTCGCCGCAGGGTTGCTCCTGCGTATTTAAAAGATTATGTGTAATCTTGTCTGTTTAAGGGAGGATGTGGGGTTGAATGGCCTGTTTTACATGATCCTGCATTCTCAAGGGAAAGAAGTGTATTCATTGCTGCATTGTTTTACTTTGTGTTTCTCCGGCTTCATTGCAAAAGGTTGCTACTAGCTTTTGTCCAATTTGTTCTGTTGCATCCTTTTCATTATCTGTTTAAGGAAAGGAGAAGTGTTATATTCACTCTGTGCTTTGTGTTGCTGCACAGGTCGCGCGCTGAGCTCGCGCTGCCTGACTCTGTGACATCTCCAGTGTTCGGTCCAACGGCTGTCAGTTGCCCGTTTGGTCCCGATCTTGGTGGTTGGGTTTTCTTACATCCTGACTGAAATAAAGACCCCAATCAACTCGACGTTGCACTGCCGCTTGTCATTATTTTACAACAAAACCCTCTTTAATTACCGAAAGAAAAAAGGGGGGAGAGAAACCCAGAAAGAGAAAAAAGAGGAAGCAAAAGAAGGAGTAGCAAACAGAAAGAGAAAAGCATATAGTTATGGATAGCTATTTTGGCACAGAAATACTCTGTGACTCATACTGGAATATTTAGGCTTCTAGGCTTCGTTCAAATGATTTGACTCTAAATAGAAGGAGAGGGGACATTTTGATTTGATTTAGTTTGATTGAAATCAAACCACGCCTCTGCAGTTTATGAGGCAGATTTATTTATCAAGACTGCGGGCTGCAGCAAAGTCAAGCACTCAAGCAAAGTCATCAAAGTAGCACAAAGTCTTGAAAGGGAATTTACTTTCGCTTTGTGCCACTTTGCACCGAGGGGCTTTACATGGGGGTACTTTGACAGATCGGAGCAAGCCCCATAGTTTTTTACACAAAGCCTAATCTTCCAAAGTAGTCACACTGGGCTCTTCTTCAATAATGAATCCCTCCTTGAAGTCGGTACATAGTTGGATAAATGCTTTAATTTCACCAAATATTCCGAACATTGCATGTGTGCTATACAACCCACATCCAATTTGTGGAATATTATAGAAATTATCTAGGAATAGGATTTTTACTGGAAGGGTATGCTTGCAATCCATAGTCTATACTAATCATCAAGCACACACCTTTGAACAGTTGTGCAAAAATTATGTGTGGCACCAGACATCTCCAGTGCGCCTGCACTGGAGATCAGAGCAGCAGCAACCCATTTTTTGTTAATGTGATTCTGCACAGTTTGCAGAACGACACTCAGCAACCATCAGAGGGCAAAGTATGAGAAACTGAAGTGTTCACATCTGACTCACTTGCAATTCCTGTATTTATTTTCCCATACTGGTGATTTTTCATTTGTTTTTAATAACATTGTTTTTTTTAGATTCTCACTTTAGTTTCTTCGTTGAGCGTGTCTGCCCCTATAAGTACTACGCCATTTAAATGTGGCTCCGCAACAAAGAAGAGGGATCTTTCTAATGCTATTTGATATAGATCAAAAGCAATCAAATAAAAAAATATTCTCCTTTAGTTTAACGTATCCACATAATTGAATCCTAGCATAGAAATTCTAATAACAACTTTCAGTGACTCTCTTTGCAATCAAGAATACCCAAAGGCTAGATGTACAAATCATTTCCATTGTCGCAAAGATCCCGATTCACAGAATCGGGCTGTTTGTGACCTCAAACATGCTTTTTGTAATGTACAAACACCAAATATAGATTCAATACCCTGTTACCAGATCGCAGTTAAGGTTTGTGAACAAAAACAGAATTGCTATTTAGAAGGGATGTGTTCTGGGCATCCCCTCCAAATAGGGAATCTGAATGGTATGTACTAATGTTTTGCGACCGAAATGCAGTCACAAAAATTCAGATTTACGAGCCGATTGCGATGTTGGGCAGAAACTTTCCACCTGACACTGACTAGGAATACCAACCAACTTGCGGTTGGTTGTTCCGACCAATTACGATGCGACCAAACACTGTTCAGTTAGATTCCCATTTTTTCGTATGGGAGCTTGTGTTCCACCAGACAACTGGCTGTGACACAGCCTCCTAATTGGAAACAGGGGGTGTCAGTAAAACCCTGCACCCTGTTGTGGGCACCCCATGGTGCCTGCCACACAGTTTAGGACTTTACAGGAGGTTCCTTTAACTGTAGGCCGTGGGTGCTATGGGCCCCAAAGTCACTTTCCAACAGCCTTTTCGTGTCAGACAGGCCGACGCGTAAAGGCTGTTGGAAATCAACATCGTAATCCCGAGATCGGAAATGCTGTCCATAGGGGTGTACGATGCGTTTCCGACCAACACAAATCCTCTGAGAGCTGGTCGGAACCAATTCGGAATGACTGCGTGCTTTACCTTCCAACAGCAAACATCGTAATCGGTCAGGGGGGATTGTAAACTAACCAAGTCGGTCAGAAGGAGGGCTCCGACACGGTCGAGGAGTATTGAATTCCGTATTCGGCCCCCGTATTAGTGGTAGCCCATTCTCAAATGGGACCCCTTCCCCTTTGAGAATGTTTTAAAAAAAATTGATGCAGGCAATGCTTCCATGGACCACTGCCAACTCCTAAAAAATGAAACTTGAACATTTCGTTTTTTATTTTTAAATACATCCCCATTACTTTTAGGGCTGCATTAAAAAAAGTATATTGATTTATTTAAAAGTAATCAGAGACATGGCACTCTGCTGATCCCATCGGGCCCTCATCTCTGCGATGGCAGCGAATCCTAGTGGGTAACAAATCGCAAGCTCCCTAATTAATATTCATGAGGGAGATCTATTTGTGACCCACTAGGAATTGCTCATTTAAAAATTAGGGCCAGATTTTACTTTAGTACATCAGTAATAGCGATTACCAAATAGTGGTTCACAAAAACACACTATATGGTAATCGCTATTACTGATGCTAGTACATCTAGCTCCAAATTATGACTAAAATGGCCTAACTACAGTCAACCATATTAGGTTATTTAGTCTTTTCAGCTAGACCTAAATGATGTGCCAGAAGAGAGGTGCTTTTCTTTGATTTGATGCAATTGATAACAAAACAGAAACATCTTTTTTGTTGCCATTTTAGCTTGTGACTGTTACTTGTGCACCCAGAAAAAAACGTCTACTACAGTGAAAATAATTATGTGTACTGTCAAATTGTAAAGAAGATTTTGGGTAACAACTGCGTAGGCCTACGTTCCTTTAAGGGACATCCACCAGAAACTTGAAGAGTTACTGGTTTGCACTTTGAATGGCCCCAAGCAAATGCTGCAAATGTTTACAGATGGTGTACCCTGTGGATGATTTCTGCTGACATACTGCGTACAAATGCCCCGGAAGAGGCTCAAGAGCCTTTCTCTTATCCAAAATGGGTCTGACAGCAATACCCAGTGCACAACCTGCACCTCTGCCACTCTGTGCTACTGTGGCGTTGGCATGATTGCTATAGCATGTCTTGCAGTCTTTCTTCATTTACAGGCTCCTGATGATTGAATGTTTAAGTACTGGACCATTGTGAAAAATCCAATAAGGACTTGAACATTACAGTACGATAGGACACTTTTTGCCCAAAAAACTGAAAATAAATGATTGTTATTGAGCATGCTCAGGCCAAGTAGGAAAGATGCAAGCAAGCTCCGTGACTGGCTGATAACAGATTCATTATGATATAATTGGGGTAAATAATTGTGCACTTGCAGTGGTTATTGCTGCACTTCAGCCAAAATGCACCTCAGCTGTTGCAGGTATATTTGTTACCTGATTGCTTTTATAATATATTTTCAGTTCCATAGACTCGAAGATCATCAGTGTTAGTACTGTGCTCTAGGGAGCTCTCTTCCAATTAAAAGGGTACCTTTACATGTTACTTGTTTGCATATGATAATTATGTGTACACTGAATTCCATCTTTCCAACTATATAATTATAAATGTGGTTATTTTGTTGATTGTGTTGATTAATTGTTATTCTGGTCCCTACAGCTATTGTTTCCATCATTTACATGGATAGTCTCGCAGTTGGGTTTCCTTACAGCCAACATATGTTATGCTCAGCTTTGGGGTGTATCCACTTGGGGTTTCCAAAGGCTTGTCAAAGTTGTGTTTGTTTTGTTCTGTGATTAGTTGTATGCATGCTATCGTTACAATCACTTGCTATGTCAAATGAATGTTAGGGGATCCTTATTTATTCAGTGTGAGCTTGTATTTTATCACTATTTTTAAGGTTCAAAACATTTTTGGAAAGGAAGTGGACAGTGTCTAGCGTCTGTGTGAGTATTTGTCAGACAGTTGGGCTGGAGCAGCCTGGACCACAATGAAGAATGCAAACAAGAAGGCCCACAGTGCTTAGCAATAGACCACAGGCGCCTCTGAATCCTAGTAGCTGGCTAACCAACAAGATTTTGTATTATGTTTTTCTCTCTTAAGTTATGTACTTTTTTTGAAGTATTTTAGCATCTAAAAGTAAAAGTTTTTGTTACTTATTTTTAAAATGTATTTTCAATCGTTTATTAATTATAAAATATTTGTTTTTTTATTATTGAGTTATAATTGTTTATATTGGGTTTTATCATTTAACAAATTAATATTATATTTTCATTCAAAAATTACATTTACAATTTTACTTTCATTTATTTTTAGAATGCATTGATCTTCATTTCTAGCTAACAATAACCTTTCTTAAATTCCCAGAATTATTTCAAAGTTAAAACTAATTTTTAAAAAAATACATAACACATCTACTAAATTAATGTTATAGTTTGGTATGTTTCATAGTATTAAAATGTCTTTTTTTAACGTCATTTCTTTTCATTCATATTTTTACAATTTGCAGTAATGTTTATTACATATACATATTATACATATACTTACCAAACTGATGTCAATATTTTGGACGACAATATGTTGTGGTTGATATTCTTGCAGTTTTTACTCTATGTATAAAAAGTCGATATATTGGTATCGGTATTTGACAATGATATTTCTGTGACACAATGTTTTTGTGTGTTTGAGTTTGAGTTTTAAAATACTTGTAAAGCGCTCATACACCTGCGGTTTCTTGGCGCTACAACTAACAAGGTCCGGGGCTAAAAAGGCGCGGGGAAACTGCTGGGAATTTAGTCAAAAGACTTTGTGAACAAATGGGCCTTGAGGTGTTTGCGAAATTGAGGGTACATGGTGATGGATCGGAGTTCAAGGGGAAGGGAGTTCCAGAGTATCGGGGCAAGGGTGGCGAATTTCGAGCCTCCCCACTTCTTTGTCCGGTAGCGAGGGATAGTGAGGAGAGATTGGGAAGACGAACGAAGTTCCCTGGTGGGTACGTAAGGGGTGATCTCCGAGGAGATGAATGCTGGTGCTAGGCCCAATCGGGCCAAGAAGGTGATGGAGGCGAGCTTGAATTGGATCCGGGCTCGCACCGGGAGCCAGTGTAGGGATTTCAAGAGGGGGGAGGAACGGTGAAATTTAGGAAGATTGAATACCAGGCGGGCCGCCTGGTTTTGTATCTGCTGCAAACGCCGTAAGCTGTATGCAGGGATACCTGCATATAGGGCGTTGCCGTAGTCCAGGCGGGACACCACCATGGCTAAGATGATAAGTTTAAGGGCAGAGAAAGTGAAAAAACGGGACACCCTGCGTATAGTGCGCAGTGAGAGGAAAGAAGAAGATACCACAGAGCTAACCTGGGAGTGCAAGGTGAGTTGAGAATTGAGTTTTATACCGAGGGTTTTAACAGAGGTAGTGGGTTCAGGGGAGGGGCCAAGAGAGGGGGGCCAGAAGAGAGAGGACCAGGGGCTGGATGAACCACCCGTCAACACCAGCTCGGTCTTATCGGGGTTGAGTTTGAGACGGTTGTGTTTCATCCAGTCCCGGATATGGAGCATAACAGATTGGAAATTAAGGACGGAAGAGGGTCAATATTCTGTCGTGCAACTGTCTCTGAAGAATGGGAGGCATCTTTTACAGGTGCCATTCTGCAACAACCTGGCTGTCAAGGCCCGGGTGCGAGGGTCACATAGTTTTCTCTATCCAGGGTTGCCAGAAGACAGGATGACTCCTGCCTGTAGCGATGCTGCTGACAACACCTTAGGTTTACATTGAATAGCGAGTGTCTACAAGGATGACCCACAAAATAAAGATGACAACCCATAGTCACTTGCTGCTTCACCAAAATCAATAAAAAGTGAAGCAAGTTGAATTGCATCTTCTTGTATTTGGGCTTACTTATGATTCCCAACAGACACTGTAAAGGAGCAAGAGCAAGAGCAATTCCAGTCACACCCTGGAAAAGAGCAACTACTTCCTGCCAATAGGACAACACTTAGTCACAGTCCTATTCCAGCTGCAGAAAGGTAGCCCCCCCCCACACCGCATCATAAGCAATCCACAGATCGGCCTGTGTAGATTCTGCTAAATGTAATCAGGGTGGGGTGGGTATGCTGTAAGTAATTGAAAGGAATGAGTTTAAACATCACATTAGCGGATACCCTCTATGTTAAGCCACACACCGACAATCTGTGGGCTACCCACCTAGATCATCTCTCCTCTCCCTTCTAACAAGTAGTTCTTTCTTGGGTCTCTCCGTCTTGAGGGTTTGTACATCCAGAACACCAAATGTGCACCCGTTTCCAATTTCCAGTATCACTTGCAGGTCCTCAGTGCACAGGTGTGCCACCGGGAATTCAGTACAGATCTTTCTTGCGGTCTATTCAAGCTTTGCATACTGCAGATATTGGCCATTCCCACTGAGAAAATCTCCTATACCTCCTGCAAGGAGATAAACCATTCCCCCGGGGTACAAGTCACCTAATAATTGACACCTTCCCACCCTCCACTAAGTATGCGGAATGTTGATACTGATGGCCTTGAATGGTTTAACCACCCACTTCTCAAGGTACCTGGAAAAGGGAGGACATCCAACGATTCTAGTGCTTATTCTTTCCCAGATCTGGGCTCTTTGTTGAATCAGATATGGGTACTCTCTACCCATTCTGTATCCTTTCATCAATAATTTCAGCAAGGGAACATCAGTGTATGTCCCTCGTAAGAGTTCCTTATCCCAGTATCCCAGTTGTCTGTTTCCACTGCCCATTTTGCTGCATATTTTACATGGATTGCATAATAGTGAAGTTTAATATCAGGGAGCCCCACCCTACCATTTTCCTAGCCCAATTTAACGGTGTCTAGCACCCCGCGATAACTCTTCCCAAACCACACCAATGTGACCAGAAGGCTATTAAACGCCTCTAACATATTCTGTGGCAATGGCCACAGAGAGTTTTGCCGGCATATAGACATCTGGGAAGAAATACCATCTTGAACAGGGGCAACATTGTTCAGAAATGATTGGATGATTGCAAACCCTACATTTATCAACTTCCCAGCAAAGGCCAAGGTCGTTTACGAGATCCGCAGGTCAGCTCACCAGACTTCCCAGAGGAATCAAATAGGGATGCAGGATTGAAAAAAAATCAAAGGGCCTGATTACGAGTTTGGTAGTGAGAGAGCAGGGCAGCACGCCACCGCCCCGCTCACACACAGCCAAACTTGACTGCTGACCACCTGCCAGATTATTTGTTTCCTTGTGGTCTGGCAGGTGGTCCTTTGGCGGTCCTGCAGTGGTGCAGTACAAAGGCTCATTGGTGAGCCTTAGCACTGTAGTGCCATGGGGGTGCCGAAGCCCGTTTCCGCATGGCAGGGACTGAAGTCCACGCCATGCAGAAACAGAGGGTGCCATGCAAAAGGGGGGGCACATCATGTGCCCCCCTGCATGCACCCCCATGGCCATGAGGCAACAGGGGTTCCGGTAGGGCCCCCTTAGTTCCTCACTGCCACTGTTTTCATGGAGGGCTCACTGCCAGGAAACTGTGGCTGTGTAGGAACTCCGAATATGCGTGGCGGAACCACAGCAAAACGCCAACATATTGCTGGGTCAGACTTCCGTACTAGTGTAGAGGGATTGCGGAAACACGCGGTTTCGGCGTTCCCAAGGTTCAACCGCCATAGTCATAATACGGCAGTCGGACAACCGGTGCACACTGCCACCGCTGTGCCACCCCGGGTTTGGCAGTCCACGACCACCAAACTCAGAATCAGGACCAAAGTCTTATTGCAAAATCCTATTTATTCTGAATACAAACAGAGCTAACCAGAAAACAGTCTACAAAACTATTTCAAAATATCACAAAGGCCACTAATTCCTTGACTTCTCTACTGATCAACAATGTTAAAGAAATGGATGATGATTTTCCATTTTACTTTGTGGGGAAAATAAAAAAAACGGAGACTTTCCGGATGGTAAAGACATAGGCATTAACACTTCAGCTTAGTACTCCTCAGAGACTAAGGGCCTGATTTATCATTAGACCGCGTGGCTGAGTATTTTCCATTGCTACAAAGGCTGGACTACCTCTCACCGATAGTCACTACCATACAGATGCTCAGCAGTGGCACTATACTTAAATGTATGGTAGGAGCTGCATTTTGGGAGCACTGTAGTTTAGACATTTGCATCCGGCTTGTTTCCACTGACAAAACATACCGCCCTCATGTCTCCTCCGCTGCAAAACCGCCAGCTCTACGGGAAACTCCCAAAACAGCAGGCGGGGAGGCCAGCTGCTATGCAGAGTACTTGGCCCCACCACCATGGCAGACTGGCAGACTGCCAGTCACACTACCGAACTCGTAATCAAGCCCTTAGACTCAGATTTTGGGGATAAGCAAAAAGTATAAACTTACTCAAAGGAATAAATTGAATAAATTACTCAAAAGTTTGTTAGCTTTGCGAATTAGGTTCTAAGGGCCCAAATACAAGTTTGGCAGTCCTGGAGTGGGCTGCCTCCCTGCTCCAGACCTGCCAAACAGGGCCACTGGCCGCCCCCCACATAACAATTTTTGGAGTCTAGTGGGTGGTCCTTTGGCTTTCCTACAGCGGTGCCTTTCAAAAAGGTACAGCAATGGGAATGTCAAAGCCAATTCCTGCATGGCATGGACAGCCAAGTCCATGCTGTGCAGGAAAGGGGGTGCATGCACAGAGGGGGGCACACCATGTGCCCCTTTCATGCATCCCCCGGGCCTGAGGCACCAGGGTGGAATGTGGCCCCATTTGTTTCCTCACTACCAGAATTTTCATGGTGGGCTCACTGCCATGAAATTGCAGTCAGTGAGGAAACTCGTAACATGCTTGATGGTACCATGTTGCCACCTCAGGATTGCCAAGCCACCGCCGCGAATACGGGTTCATCATTGTTTGCGGTGATCTCATAATGGTCCAACTACCATAGTCGTAATGCTAGCCACTGGTGCAGCGGTCCCTGGCTGCCACCACACCTCCATCAAGGTTTTGCGGTCCGGCTCTAAATCTTTCACAGGCAGTACTGCAAAAACCTAGAACTTCATTCAGCCTGAAATCCAGACAACCAAATACAAGGGTTGTTTAAACAAACAAATGTCATTTATTCAGGCATCACTACTGGAACTGATTTGTTGAGAGACTGTACCTACCACTTTACCCGAGTACAGAACTTCAGCACTTATGTATCAACATATTTCCATATAGTCACATAATAGATAAAACCCATTGCTACATTAGGCCTCCCATTCTTATGATGTTTCTTATTCATCATATACATGTTTATAATCTCCCACTGTAATTCGGACAATGTATAGATATGTGTTTTTATATCTATCTTGCAGTATTGGAGCATTCCTGCAATTGTTGTTGTTGTATGTGCATCATTCCTACATTGTAACAGAGTTTACTTTGTGAAGTGCTCTGACACTCCTGGAGTATCGTTCACTCTATTAAAACAGCTATTATACAAAGGATATATATTCTGCTACTCAATAAATGGACTTGGTGGTCTTGTTGGTGAGGGCATGTGGTCGGTGACATTTGTCAAACTTTTAAAGGGTGAAACTGGTTCCTGCCAGCTGCTGCTGATGGTGTAATTTACAAAATGCAGCATGCATTACACTTGTTAAGTACAGTGTGTGTGTCATTGCAGTAAACAGCACTGCATGTGTGGTATAGATAGGCAGTCACCCAACTCCTTGGCCCTTTGTTACTAATAAGACAAGCTGCCCTCAGCCCTGCTCTAGCTGCCCCACTTGGTCTCATATATAGGCTTAAATGTTCTCTTCTGAAAAGCGATCTTCCCTATAAAATCCCCTTCCATAACCCAACTTTATAGAGCCACACAGTGAGCCAGAAACCAAAGCAAGCTTAAAATCTGTATTAAAATACATAAAACAAAAATTAGTTCTAATGCAGGACAAAGAAAGAAAATACATACACATTGTTATAAAAGTTATACTCGCCAATTGGTAATATATGCAGGTAATCCACGCCTGGAGCATCACTATCCAAACAACCGCAATTCCATTACCTCAGTGACACAATCATAACACATGCAGAACAGCAAGAACAACGTAACCTACCACCCATGTAAAAACTAGTGCAGTGGTTATTAAACTTTTTTACTTCTGTGAACCTCTACTTAATCATTACTAGAAACTAGGGACCCCCACTAAATCATTATTGGAACCCCGTGAACCACAAAACAATACAATACACAGATGGGCATATTTCTCATTGTTGTTGCTTTACTCTTGCATCACACAAGAGGGTGCGATGGTGACGCAACAACAGAGTCAGATTTATGAAGCCATGCAAGGTCACCTCGCGTGGCCAAAAGTGGCTTGATAAATCTAGAGTAGCACACTGCAAATCGCTGCATTGCATCACTCAACCTCAGCGAGGCGTTACATAGGTGATGCGTGGGTGTTCCCACATAACGACTCATAGATGGTGGCTCATTCCCAGATTTACCATTACTGGTAGGCATGGGAATGCAGCAAGGTGAGGGCCAACGAGTAGAAATATGATAATTTCTCCTTGTTGTTAGGATTGTATTTGTCAGGGAGGTTCCCCTTCCTGCCTACAGCGCAGGCACCCTTGCATAATAGTGCAAGGGTGCCTGCATTAGCACTAGGCAGCAAGCACTAGGCGCCTGCTCTCCGTTGGTGCTAGGCGGACGTCGGTGCACGCCCTCGTGACCTTGCGACTAGATTACGCCAACCTCCTCTATCTGGGGGCCACGGTCAGACGTTTGAATCGCCTCCAGGTGCTACAGAACGCCGCAGCCCGACTGGTGCTGAGGCTCCCGAGAAGAACGGCCTCGAAAGCTGCCTTGGAGGCTCTCCACTGGCTCCCAGTTAGGGAAAGGATCACTTTTAAGGCGTTATGCACGTGTCATCGCATCATTGGGGGAAAGGCGCCCAGTCCCTTACTGAGCTTTATCACACCTTACAGCTCTAAGCGGATGCTTAGATCCACTGGTACTGGCTTGGTAGCTATCCCCAAAATTAACAAAGCGCGCATGGGGGCAGATCTTTCAGGCACCTTGCAGCCAAGAGTTAGAACATGCTTCCGTTAGAGCTGCGTCTGGAACCCTCTGAGGTTAAGTTTGAAGAGCTCTAAAAACCCACTTGTTCCGGTCAATACTTGTGTAACTGAATCTAGTCAGGCCACCTCATTTTCTCTCACCTTAGCGCGGGGACACGCCGGTGCGCGTAACCAGGCGCTTTACAAATTTCCATAAAAATAATAATAATAAGTTGTGCGCCAGTGCAGGCAAAGAGCACAATGCTGTATAATGTTAGATAGGACGGATTTCTGCCCTTTCCTTTTCATGCAGCGCAGCAACGTGGCCTGCTGCAAGGCCTGAATTCTTGATAAAATTGCCCCTAGAAATTTACAGAAACAAGCATTCATGTTGAGTAAATATCCACAAATGATTGAAGAAAGAATAAGTTTATTCCATGTAAAGAAGCACTCCTGCATACAGCTCAAGTCTCCAAGGACTCCGTGGTAACTGACACACATTACAGTTGGGAAAAGGCATATACATACAGTGAACTGTAAATGGTCACGAGTGATGCAGAGTTAAACAATAACAAAGCAGTAAAGTTCAGCTTTTCTAACAATGGATAATACAAAATCCAAGTTTTCATCCCCATTAATCCATAGTCTTTCCTGTATGGTCTCATTTTTAGAGTGCATGACTACCTGATCTCTTATAAGATCTTCTTGTAAATTTCCAAATTTACAATCTAGGGCTAATGTTTTCAGAGACGAGACAAAGTTATCTACAGTTTCTTCACTTAACTGTTTTCTTTGAAAAAACTTAAATCTAGAGATTCCTATGCATACTTTAGGAGAACAGTACTTATCAAAATCATATACAGCCTTATCAAATACATTCATGTCACCACTTGCTTGTGAAGTAGGGAGTTGATTGAAGGCTTTTAATCCTTCAGGTCCCAAACAGTGTAAGAAAATGCCTTTTTTTTCTGGAGCTTTCATTTTACCATTTGCATCTAATGTCTCAATATAATTTAAGAAGTAAGCTTTCCACTCAATCCAAGGCATACAAGGAGAACTACCAGCTGACCAATAACTTTGTGGAGGGGAAAGGGTATAACCTTGAGCACACATGGTGATGAAAATAAGTAAAAAAAAAAAAAAATTAATTCACACTGAGTATCACTAACAAGTGCAACATCAAAATAACAATGAGAAATAAATACTTGAATTGCTTGAAAAAAAAAATAGTCAAACGATTCCTTGAAGAAAGAGCGTTTTCCTGTGTTCAATTGAAGGTTAAAGTGGTTTGTTCTGTATTTTCAATCTCCATGCGCTTTTCTCGCTTTCCATTTACTCCGATTTCTCTTTGGTTGGATTCTTCGTTATTTTAAACTGTAATGAGAGACCGTCGGATAAAGAAAAACGAAGTCACCTCTTCAGTTTCGTAAGAAACAGAGCAACCAATGGAGAGAAGCGTTTCAGCGTTTCAGCGTATCGGAAGAAATACAGCAGTGGCTTCCGCTTCAAACTCCTCAACAAAGCGCGAAGACCAAACAGCAAGAAACGAAGACGCCCACTTCCTAGCGCAGAGAAAAAGAAATAAATCAATTCTGCTTTTCCAAATGCAGTGCGTCGCTGAAGGTTGTTCGTCGCTTCCTTTTCAGGTACAGGAAATGAAGAAGATATTCAGAAACTTTTCTAAGTTCTGATACAAAATTGTTCAAAAATGCGTAAATAGCATAAAATTAAACAGGAAGTGCTTCTAGGAAGGTTCAATGCTCCGTCCCTCGTCGCCAAATTGTTGAGTAAATATCCACAAATGATTGAAGAAAGAATAAGTTTATTCCATGTAAAGAAGCACTCCTGCATACAGCTCAAGTCTCCAAGGACTCCGTGGTAACTGACACACATTACAGTTGGGAAAAGGCATATACATACAGTGAACTGTAAATGGTCACGAGTGATGCAGAGTTAAACAATAACAAAGCTCGAGATGTGAAGTTAAATGAAAACATTAGCACGAGTCGGCACGAGTCCATGTGGGAGAAATGCGCGAGCAAACCTCGCGCCACGCATGTACTCGCGCTGACTCGTGTGCTAGCTACACAACAATTCATCAAACAAATACACAAATGTAGAAATATGAACAAAGAAATATATAAAAAATAAAAATACAATTTTAATGGGAAGGTTGAAGTTTTTCTAAATTCAATTAAGGCCATTCATCGTCCATATTATTTTTCGTTTGATGCACTTGCACTGCTCCCATGAATCAATCTGAGGATACTAACTTTTTAGCCTCCAATTTCAAATTCCTTAACATTTACATTACGTTTTATAATTTCAATTTTGACATTTTGCTACACTTTAATAATCTGTTAATATTATTAGATTTTATAAACAGCCACAGGCCCACTGTGTAGGCATCGGGGGCACACTGCTTGCTTGTGCCTCATTCATACTAATGAGGTTCGGAGCACTATGCACTCTGGAAGCTAGCTTGTGACAGATCATGGCTAGTATGAATATGAACAGCTGATCACAACACACGCCACGTGCCAGCAAATGTATTCTGAATCAGCTGCACGAAGCCGAACACAGGTGATGGACAGCTCCTCTAGCCTATCATTTCTCACCTATGCCCTCCGCCCTACCCCAATCTGAACGGTTCTCCTCACCACAACCACGGCAACCAGCGCCACTCACGTGAAGTGACCGATAAAGTTGTCTAGCAACCCCGGATGTTTGTGACTGCACCTGTTATTCAGTCTCGTGTAGCACAAAAGGAGGAGCGCTCCATACATTTAATTAAGCTCTGCGTAGCTAAAAACCATATGCATCATTGCCTGCATATTAATCATTGCATTTAAAGTGCCCATGCTAATTGAGCAGGGCACTTTCCCCATCATAATTCGAATGCGTTTCCTAGAACTGTCAATCTTACTTTCCCTACCGGATCATGTCGGGCAATTGTGTCGGGGTCACTGCAGTGCTGACAGGCAAAGAAAGGAAGGGATCTGCACGGCTCCCTTGTGTTATCTCTGGAACAGCGAATCCTGGCAACGCCGTCCACAGCATCACTTCACTCATTATACGTCACAAAACATTCAATGAAAAAAAATGAAGTAAATGTGAAATTTATATGAAAAAACACTCAGAAGAGCACACACACTGTTTAGTCATGGATGCCTCAAAAACTGGTGAGCGGTAAGAAGACGATGCGTGCGTGATAGTCTACCTGAAATCCCGCTTTCACGGATGAAGTTTAATATTTAACGCACTCAAGAGAGCAGGTCTGTTGCCGCGTGCGAACACACAGTCCATGTTAAGCAGGTGTCGGGTTGGCAGCTGCGGCTGCTTGTGGCATAAAACCCCGAATGAACTCAGACCAAAGAACCACTTAGCTAAAGACGCTTCAACCTATAACGCATTAGCACATGAAAGACATTCTTTGAAATAGAAATGGGGGTGTTTATTCCTCAGCCACGCGAAGCAAGCGGGATATTCTCATTTTATGTTTACAGAAAAAGTTTGGAACGTTTTTATTTGATGATCTGTAGTCATTATCTTCAATGGATATGACAAGCATCGCTTAGACCTCCAAGCACGCACTTACATTGGCCTCTGAGTAGTGGGCCGATAGCAGAGCAGGGACAAGGCTTTCCAGCTCCAACACAAGAGTATTTTAGGCTGTAGCTGAGGCCTCTGCTGTCTGTTCGACCTTCCCCATACTAATATTTAAGGTTTGATGTATATTGGCCTGCTGGCCTTCCAGGATTGAAAAGGCCATGGTTTGAGCCACACTAGCAGAGTTCCTTCTGCTCTGTTGAGAAATCCCTGCTTTCCTGGTGGGGATCATGGCACTAAACATTTCCAAATAGGCACCAGCTTTAAGGCGCCCGCACAGGAAACTTTGTTTTATTGATAAACTAAAAACTCAGTGCTGGAGTTTATTTTCTCAGTACAAAAAGAGAAACCGTTCTTATTTGCAGGGGAGTTCTCTCACTACGTATGGTGGTCAGTCTAAATGTATGCTGCTTATGTCTGCCATGCCGAGCATGATGGACATGAGTAGCGAAAATGAGTGACATTAACTGTGCTCTAATTAGATGTCACTTTTTTGCTATGCAAGCAAAATATTTTAATATATCAGTAACACTTGTACAATATATTCCCAATTAAATATAATGGTGTGGCGCTGCAGGCGTCAGCAGGCCTCAATGGGTGTCAGAGCTGCCGTGCTGGTGAGGCGGTGCGTTGCGCACTTTACAAGCGGTGCCCCAGGCCTCAGTGCAGGTCGCGCAGTAACTGGCGGCATCACTGTTGGCGCAAGAGTTGTTTTTCTTGCTTCATTTGAGTTTTTTCCAGCTCCCAACAGCAGGAACAACCTCCAGAGGACCAAAACTGGAATAGGCACCTCCTGGCAGGTCAGAACTCCCAGCAGAAGTTTTCAGGCGAGCTGGTGGCAAAGAAAGGACAGGACAGCACATACAAGCCGATTCTCAGCATGTGCCAGTCGTTGTCCTCTTCCTTGGCAGAAGCAGCGACTGCAGGCCAACTCATCAAAGCGCACAACAAAAGGGCAGTACTCCTCCTTACAGCTCTCATACTCTTCTCCTTGTCAAAAGGTTCCTCTTGAGTCCAGAAGTTATCTAATTCTTTAGGGTTTAAAGTCCACTACTTATACCCAATTTTGTCTTTGTTCTCTTTGTGGCAAGGGTCTCTGAGCCCAGTCCTACAAGTTCTGTCCTCTCTAGTGCAGCATCACTACAGGAGGTGGAGCCAGCATTGTGCAGAGGAGTCAATGCCAATTTTGGTGTAAGTGAAACTCCTCCCACCACTCTAAATGCAGCCAAGGTATATTCAGCTCAGCTCTGAGTCACCCAGCAAAGACAGGACACACATCAACCCCTCCCCCCCCCATGGATGTCTACAGTGAAAGCACATCCCCAGCTACTCAAAAATCAGTCAATGCACAAACCAGCAGAGGCACACAGAATGGTAAATAAGAAAATGCCTACTTTGGCATGTTCAAACACACAATTTAAAAACCATCTCCCTAAAAATATGTGTTATTAAATTCTGAGTTCAGAGAACCTAAACTATGTTTCTCCATCTTGTCCCAATGGAAAGTTATACTTGTAAGATGTTACAAAATAACTCCCATTTTAACCTATGGGACTGTTAGCCTTTCAATAGTGAAAACTGATATTGGCAGTATTTCACTATCAGGACATGTAAAACACACCAGCACATATCCTACCTTTCACACACCCTGCACCCTGCCCTTGGGGGTACCTTGGGCCTACATAAGGAGTGTCTTACCTGTAAGAAACGGGAAGGTTAGGGCCTGACAAGTGGGTGCACTTACCTGGTCAACATGGCAATTAAAAATTGCACGTGCAGAAACTGCAGTTGCAGGTCTGAGTTACCTTTACAGGGCTACCCATGTGGGTGGCTTAATGAGTGCTGTAGGCCCACTAGTAGCATTTGATTTAAAGGCCCTGCCACACTCAGTGCACTTTACTAGGGACTTACCAGTAAATGAAATATGCCAGCCATGGATAACCAATCATAATCATAATTTGCACAGAGAGCATATGCACTTTAAAGCTGATTAGCAGTGGTAAAGTGCCTAAAGTCCTAAAGCCAACAAAAACAGGTCAGGAAAAATAGGAGGATGAAGCAAAAAAACCTAGGAATAACCCTGCAAAAAGGCAGTTTCCAACACCGCTCTTTTGGTTTGACTTTTTACTCTTAAGCTGCTGATACAAAATCTCTAGTTCAATTGGAGGGAGACCTAAGGGCTATGTTATAAGTTGGTGAATGTGAACTCTGTGAAAACATGACCAACTTGTCAACCATATTACAAGTGTCATAGGCTACAATTCACTTGTAATATGGGAACAATCGCCACGTTTGTAGCATAATATTGTCCCATAAAATTGTTCCATCTTTCAAACTCTAAATAATGCTCTTAGGCCAAATGTACACATTAAGGAATTGTGATTTCCGAATTGCAATTCTTACTGAATCGCAATTTCTAAAGTATGTAACCTTAGTACTTTTAATTAGCGAATCCTAGTGGGTCGCAAATCGCCCTACCTCATGAATATTAATGAGGTAGGTTGCAGTTAATGACCCATTAGAAATGTTATTCATCACAGGAATGATGCAGAAGACCACCATGTCCATGATTGATTTTTAATAAAACAGTTTATTAAATGCAGCCTGTTTTCCTTAACAGAAAATGAGACTCATTTCAAAGACAAAAAATGAAACTTTTCAGTTTAGTTTCTTAAGATTAGGCAGTGGTTCATTAGACCAATGCCTGCTCTTCACAAATATACATATTTTTAATTCTCAAAGGGGAAGCATCCCAATGGCACCACCTCCCATTTGCGAATGGTTACCACTACTTTTCAGTAGTCGGTAAAACATTTATGTCTTGTGATGTAATTCGGCCACAAAACATTAAATACATACCATTGCTGCTGAAATTGGGGTTTCTGGTTAGCTAGGGTATGAACCTAAGACAGGCAGAACCCACCGCTCTAGTCAGGGTAAGTAAGTTACACACCAAAGATAACCTGTGCTCACCCTCTGGTAGCTTGGCGCAAAGCAAATAGGTTTATTATCAGAGGCAATGTGTAAAGCATTTGCGCAGCACACACACACAAAAAAAACAATGAATACACAAAAAAGAGACTCCACATAGGATTATATGAAAATATAGTATATATTGGAGAGAACATAGATCAAAATGACATGCAATATAAATACTGTGCATACAATGCAGATCCTGAGATAGTACTAGTAATCCTGTCAATGCAAGAATGAAAACGACATACATTAGAAAAAAGCAGGGCATAAAATGCAGACGTTTGATTAGTAACAACACTTCTAAATCACGATTACTACATGGACCACTAAATATTGGACAAAATATATGGGGTGCAGCAAAAAAACATATTTTTTTATTTACTTTACAGAGTATTATATAGCGAGAACTTGACCCGAATCGGGTATCAGAGCGCTTTACATAACACCAGTTGCATTACATGAGGACACGTTCATTTTTGTTAGGCACAGGGAGATGAAGTGATTTTCCCAGAATCACAGGATGTTCAGCGTCATTGCCGAGACTCGAACCCGGTTCCCCAGAATCAAGGTCGACAGCCCTAGCCGTTAGGCCAACTCCGCTCCCCAACATCCATACAGTAAATAGACCTAGACACCAGAACCCCAGCCCTCCTAGTGGCAGGGTTATGGTAGTCACTATGGTCTAGCTGACAAGCGCTTTAGAAAAACGAAGTAGGGTGCTAGAGCACTTGCACGCCTACTACACAGGTTCAGGCACTTTGATAAATTGTGTTGGAGCCGCTTGTACTGATGATTTGCAGAAAAAGTGCCTCCCAGGATGTTTCATCCACAAAAATGGGGGGAGGCAGAAACTGCAGAATCAGTGGGGAGACCCTGCTCTGTCCCCGGCATGCGAGATTGCAAAGTGCAGATGCCCGCGAGTGCTCCGGGCAGCTGCTGTAATTACAGGGGTTGTGGTTGTACTGCGGGTGTGGGAGACCTTCCTTCATCTCTCCGGGCTGCCCGTGAAGCCCAATGCCACTGGACGGGGGAGGAAACAGTAGCTGCTGTGTGGAGGGCAGTCCTCGGTACCCCCTCTGCTTCCACAAAGGGCAACTCTGAGCCGAGCAGGATGGTGCCAGCTTGAGGGGATCAGTTGCAAACCTGTTGGTCTTTTTCCTTTGGCAATAGTGCAGCTTCGGAGACGGGCCCAGGTTCTCTAGTCACAGTCTCTCCTGGCTACCCCCGCATGCCGGTGCAGCAGGCAGCAAGACAAGTTGATTTTGGTCTGCCCCGCAGTGAGAAAAACCTGACTTACTCTCCAAGCACTCACTGCTCCGATTTTTGGAGCAAAGTAAAGCACTTCGACCACACTGATTTAAAAAAGGAGCACTCGCACAAGGAAAAATGGTGCGAAGGCTGAAACAGAACACTTTGCTCCCTTCAAAGCGGAGTACTTCAGTCCCCCACCAGATGGTTATGGATTGCTGTACAGAAGAGTCCTATGGCAGAGGTAGTCAGGGGAGATTTTTTTGGCCCTGAGATTTCCAGCAACAGGGGAAAAGCCTGCATGCCCTTAGAGAAAACTCTTAGTGGGGAACAAGCAGGGAGCAGGCTGCAGGCCAGCACATAAGGCAGGTTGCACGGTAGCAGGCTTTCCAACAGCCCAACAGGCAGCAGGCCAACACAACAAAACAGGGAGTCCAAATGGCTGTTCCTCCTGGCAGCACAGCAGTCCCTTGGCAATGTGCAGCATATAGAGCAAGTAGCGCCTGGTTACAAGTCCCACGCAATGTCTAAAACCATGGGGTCAGAGCCTTTGTACTTATACTAAAAAATGTCTTTGTTCAAGAGGTGACTTCAAAAGAACCCTTTAGAAGTGTGCAACAATGCCTTTCAACCCAGTCCTGGCTCCAGACATCAGTAGGGGGTAAATCAGCGCTTTGTGTGAGGACAGGACACCACCTATGCAAATGTAAAGTGTGTGAATGACCTCTCCCTCTCCCAGCCCAGAGAGACCAATGCAGATGAATGCTGATGTAAACCTGACACACCCAACCCTTCCTGTGTGATGACTGTCTGGAAAGTATGCACAAACGTGGATTGGAGTCAGGCTGCAAAGCACATACACTCATAAGCACAGAGAATGCTTACTTTGTAAAAGTGGCATTTCTAAAATAGCAATGTAAAATCCAACTACACCAATAAGCAGGGTTTATCACAACCATTCTAAACATAAAAAACATAGAAACACTACTCTTTTCAGATCAGAAATCACAACTTAAATATATATATGAGGGAATTTCCAATGCTAACCTATTTGAGGAGTAGGCCTCACAGCAGTGAGAAACAAAATAGGCCATAACTACCAGGACATGCCACACAAAAAAGGCACATGTCTTACCCTTTTCTTACACTGCACCTCCACCATAGGGCTACCTAGGGCCTAACTTAGGGCTGAAATACATGTAGTAAAAGGGGATTTTAAGGCTTGGCAAATAGTTATAAATGCCAAGTAAAAGTGGCAGTAAACTGTGCACACCACCCTTGCATTGGCAGCCCTAAGACAGGTTTGAAAGACTACTTCTGTGGGTGGGACAAGCAGTGCTGCAGGCCCACTAGTAGCATTTAATTTACAGTCCCTGGTATATGGTATACCGCTGTACAAGAGACTTACATTGTTAATTAAATATGCCAAACAGGTGTAAACCAATCATTACCAAGTTTTAGAGGAGATAGCAGATGCACTTTAGCACTGATTAACAGTGTTAAAGATCCCAGAGTCCTAAAGCCAATAAAAAGAAGGTCAGAGAAATAGGCAGAGCAATGCAAAATGTTTGATGATAACCCTGCAAAAAGTGCCAGATCCACCAACTGCGAATCAGTATTTGAAAGGGACACCTAAACACGCACTTTCCTAATACCGAATTGCAATTTAGCCATTGTACATTTAAAAATACTTTTATGCTGCCCGAATAAATGGTCGCAAGTCGGGGGTCAATAGAACATTCATAGAGGAGAGATTTGTGAACCTCCAAGATCAAGAGAAGATATTGTAAATGGGTCCTGAATGTATTTAAATGGGGACTGAAAGTACTGTTTTGTGGCCGCTAAGTCTTAAGTACCTTTTGAAGTGTAACCAAATAGCCAATGTATGTATACCGTGATATTGCATTGATCATGCCTTGTTTTCAATAAAAAAAAATTATCAAAAAAATGAAATGCTTTTAGGAGATTGCAAACGTCCCCATTCTGCCAATTGGGAAGTTTGCAAACTTCCAAAAACTTTTTACATACGTCCCGTAATTTCTATTCATATGGCCTTTAAAATGTGTATGATCTACATGGATGAATTACAGCTCACTAAGACTAAATGAAGCCAAAATGGAAATTTCTACTTTTGGCAATCCCACCATCAGGAATTCAACATGGAGGTCCCTGCACCTTGGCACACTGAAAAATCTAGGAGTCATCTTTGACTCCAAAAGAAGATATTTCCTATAATCCACTCAAGTATAGGAAACTGCCATTCAACCTACTTCCAGATTGGACTAATGAAATGCAATCTACTTAGAACTCCCAGAGGGAGAGAAAATATGCACATAAAATGTGGCTCTTGCAAAAATCGATCCGGTAAACATGAATTCCGTGTATTATTGCCCTTGTTATGTTCACTGCAAAATTCAGGATAGGAGGTATTTAATGCCCCCAGTCAATATGTTACATCCTGTCGCATCTCTAGAAGTGAATTTCAGGTGTGGGGGGCAGAGACTGAGCCACAGATAACATTTGTGGGGCCATCTATAAAGACTATACGTGCACAAGCACATGCACACACACACGCACACATCTGCTTAAAATGTTTACATCTCGCATAATAGATTTCTATATGTAGATATTGATATATAAGCACATATACATTCAAAATCAGATATACGCATTTTAAACAAACAGCTCTTCTTTGGAATAAAAGGTAATTGGACAAATTCATTGTGTGGCAAGGCGCAGTGTCTGTGTTTTTCTCTTGCCTCTTGGCACATTGCGCAGCTGTAATAGTGGGGCACAAGGGGGGGGGGGGGCAGGACAAATAGAGTTGTCATGTATTCCATCTGACCACCCTCTAGAGATGCCAGTGTCCACATTGAATTAATTCATTGAGGTAAATCCCCCATCCTAGTATTTCGCAAGTCCTGTAATCATGGGAAATGTAAAGTACTATATTTTAGAGTGGTGGAGTTTCACTAATGAAATCCTTAAAATGGTTTGTAGGTTAGTTATATGTCATAGTTCTAGCACGTTGCAGTGCAGTACTATGAATCACAAGTAGCGGAAGAATGACCCCATTGTTGCAACGAACAGTTGGAGAACTGAAAGGGCACATGGCTGGATTATATATTGCAAGATAGCATTCCACGTGCAGTAGCCGAGCCCTCCGGCAATGTGCATTGACTGGTAAGTACACGGCAAGACAAGCTAGATGTCCTCGTTCACCCTTATTTCTAGCTGCTTAATGTTAGCTATTACATTTTCCCCGCGCCTAGTCTAGTATCAATCAACTTAGCAGCCCCCGCTGTACCACAGCAGTGTGCTAGAAGCCACCTCAGCTGCAGAGCCGGTGATCTCATACTGCAGGTTTTTTGTTATCTCTCCTGGTGCTTATTTTGGAAACTGCAAAGGGCTGTTTTTTGTGCCTCATCTCTCTCTCCTTCACCCTTCCCACACCCCCAATGATTTCCTTGGCTGTGATGACGCATAGCGCAGTCTGCATCTTGGAAAAAGGCTACAAAGCTCCTCTGTGGTATGTGGAGATCACGGTTCGATTTAACATTTGGGGCCATACCCTCATGTCGTTTTCTGCACTATGCCTGCATAGAAAGGACCTGTGCGCTTCTTTTTGGCATCTTAAGCTCATGCATTAGCTCAAAATATATCTGAGATTAATGCATGCTTTTCTGACAGCAGAGCTCGGGTACACAAAGACGCAATTACTTCCCTGAGTTGACATTATGAAACACTCCTTGTTTTCACCAATGTGTTGAATCAATACTTTTCAAACTTAGCTGATTATTGCTTGCAAGCCTGCTGTCCTTGTAGCTGCTAGCACTCTGCGCCAATGCCTCAAATTGAAGGAGCTTTAAATAATACTGCAGAATAAATAAAGAACCTTAATTTTATTTAAACTTGTTTTTGTCATGCATATTTTTCAGAAATGTGCCATCTAAGAGGAGAATCTTGCATAGTCGTACAGTTGAGATACGAGATGTTAAAAATGGAAGCGACTCAATTAGATAGATGGGGATATTATATTATATGAGGCATACCTACATTGTCGAGTCACTGAACCTTTAAGCATGACTGTTGTGTCTCCAGCAGATGCACTACTAACACCTGTCTTCATTTTCCTGCTGCTCAGCCAGTGACAGAAGACAAGGAGCCAATGTACAATGTCAGAAAGCTGCTCGCATTTCATTTATTTCCTTGTCCGCTTATGCTTCACATAAACGTCAAAATATTACACTAAAAACCTAATGCAGATTCTTCAAGCCGAAGAGACTCCACATTCATGCCAGAACTGTGATTTGCTGTAAAATCCAGTATAGGAGCGGCTTGGAAAGAAGAGCAGAGTCATTTTTAAAGTGTACTCTCCTTCTGGGATGAGGCACTATACACTGCAATGTCTCCACATAACTGCTAAGATGTTTTATCAGGTCATTAATTCTTCTTCGCTTAGATGTAGCCCTTTATATACTTGGAATGTCCACTAGCAAGAACACCCTAAGAAGAAAGGTGCTTGTAGTCTGAAGCACTGCTTCAGGCTTTGTGCATGCAGATAACTTAGCGAGTTGCTTTGTGTACTACATTTAGTAGCATACTACATTTAGATGGCAGTGAAAGCCATCCTCCTCGAGGTGGTGAGATAGTCTCTTCTTTGTAATTGCATTTATATAGTGCTTCCTAACCCTGATGAGGCACAGATGCATAGTAATTTACTGGAAACATGCTACACCATGGGGGTAGGGGCCTGCTTGCTTGGAAGAGTGTTAAATTGCAAAGTAGCTTATGTGGGAAGCTTTTTGGTACCATGCGTGATTTACAAGAGTGATTCTAAGCTGACTTAAGTCGTACTGCCTAAGTGTAAGAAATGGGGTTTCTACTTGGCTAGGGTATGCACTTAATCCAGACAGAACCCACCACTCTAGTCAGGGTAAAGGAGTTACACACCCAAGATAACCCCTGTTTACCCCGTTGGTGGCTTGGCAGAGCAGTCAGGTTTATCCCACAGGCAATGTATAAGGCGAATGTGCAATATACACACCAGTGACACAATAAATGCACCACAAAAGTGACTCCGCACAGGAGTATATAAAATATCTCCTATATTGTATATAACACATAGACCAAACCACATAAATTATTAATCACTTTGCCAACTAGGCAATTGTCATAACTTCACAGTTAGTGCAATGACGTAAATATTGATAGGTTGCACACATCATGAAAACACCCAACACTATCACTGTACATATTATGCAGGTCCTGAAATGATACTCGTTATCCTATCATTGCAAGGTATAAAACAACATGAACCATAATATCAGGGCATGAAAGGTAGCAGTTAGGTTAGGGAGAGAAACACATAGATCCCCCAAAACATCACCTGTAAATACTTGGCAAGTTATACAGTTATAACCGATAGGCTACAGCAACACCTGTGATCCTACTAGGTGTATTACGGTAATTTGCAGCACGGGCAGATGTGGTACGTTTCTCCTGGTCATCGGGGGCATCCGTCGAGGTCGCACTACAAAATTCACCAACGTGGTCCATCGGACAACTCAGGAAGGTGCCAAGACAGTAGGGGGGACACCCACCTAACACACTTTCAGTGGGGATATATAATGGGGTCCTCCCACATGAACACTGAGCAAGGCAACAGCCTGCTATCCCACAGAGCATCTGCTGACCACAGCCGTCTTATACAATACTAGGCCATGTGGCAAAATCCTAAACTCACCCCAACAAATGCCATTCTACAATTGCAAGGGGGTCCAGAGCCCTCCATGGCTTTCAGAACCACTGATCAAGCCTGCTGACATGGACCCACCCGCGAGAGGGTGCAGGACGGAGACAGGATTACCCCAGAGCCTGATTCGCTCTATTCACTTCTTTTGATGGGGACTGGCTCCCCCCACAGGCAAAAGATGGAATTAGTGTGGCCCCATGACCCTGGCGACCCTCTCGCTCTGTACGACCACAGCAGGCATTACAGGAGAGACCTCTTCCAGCGAAGAGACTTCCCCACTGATGGGGTCCCCCATGGGGGATTTCAAATAGTCTGAGGCTGTTGCTTCTTGGAGCAGATCTGGGATCCTAGAATGACACTTCCCCCAAACATTGTGCATAGCGGCCCCTCTCACTGGGGGGGCCATACGAGGGGAAATATACATAGCCCTCCCCTCATCCAGGAAAAGATTGTGGAACTGTGAGCGCACCAAAGGGGATGCCTGCTTATGCCCAGGGGCACTAGCGAGTGTGCGCTTCCAAATCGGGCGGCTCTGAGGCAGACAGGGCACTCACCACATACTGTACTTTCAAGTAAGTTTCTGACCCTCACAAAGGAAGTGCTCCACATGTGCCTGTCACCAGGAAAGGAAACAGAAGCCCGAAGCAGACCACAACACCCACCACGTGCTGACCTCCTGGGAGAGCACTCGGGGGCACACCAGCAGGGAACCAAAGAGCAGGCCGGCATATCAGGCAGTGCAAAGTAGTAGTCTCTCCTGCAGACCAGCAGGTCACACAACAAAGCAGGCAGTGCAAATGGTGGTTCCTCCTGCCAGCACAACAGACCCCCGGTAAGGTGCAGCATGTAGAGCCAGCAGTGTCTGGTTAAAAGTCCAAGCAGTGTCTAACATCATGGAGTCAGAGCTCCTGTACATATACTCATAATGTATTTGATGTGCAGGTAACTTCAATATAACTTTAGAAGCGCACAATATCTCCATTTAATCCCCAACCCTGGCTCCAGACACACTACAGGGGAGCAGAGACAGCATTGTGAAAGGCAGTGACTCCCTATTCAGTGACAGGTGACAACTCCTCCCACCACTCTAGTACAGGAAGACCCATCAGGATATGCAGGGCACAGCTCAGCTTCCTTTGTGACTGTCTAGTGTGAAAGCACAAAACAGACCCCTGTCAGTCTAAACCAGATGTTGATTGGAGTCAGGCTGCATAGCACAGAGAGTCATAAGCACAAAGAAATGCCCATTTCTTAAAGTGGAATTTCAAAAATAGTAATAAAAAATCCCATTTCACCAATAAGCAGGATTAATCACTACTATTCAAAACATTCCAAACATGGCAACGCTTCTCCTGCCAGATTAGAAATTACCACTGAAACACATATCAGGAAATTCCCAATGCAAACTTAGGAGAGGAGCAGCCTCACAGTAGTGAGAAACCAAATAGGCTATTTGTCACTACCAGGACATGCCACACAATAAAGGCACATGTCCTACCTTTTACCTGCACAGGAACATGACCATAGGGCTACCTAGGGCCTAACTTAGGGGTGACCTATGTGTAGTAAAAGGGGAGGTTCAGAAATTTGCCAGCACTTTAAATGCCAAGTCAATGTGACAGGAAAAAGAGCAAGCAGGCCCTATTGTGGCAGAGGCCTGAGACAGGTTTCAAAGGCTACTTCTGTGGGTTTTACAAGCAGTGCTGCAGGCCCACTAGTTGCATTACATTTACAGTCACTGGTTATATCGAATAGTACTGTCAGGGGATGGCGGGGTGATATATACACAATCTCAATCTATAGCTAAGCAGTTCACACATTTTTATCAAGAGAGCTATTGTAGCCCAGATAGCCCTGATTACTCTACCATCATGCACTATTGCAGGGGAGTTATCTACCTCTGCTTGATCCACAGCAGGAATCCGCTCTTCCTGGGTGAGATTGAAGCAGCTATCAGTACTTTGCCCTCAGGGAAAGCGGAGGGGGAGATTGCAATTGCCCTAGAATTTTATAAAGTGTTTAGGGATATTCTAGTACCAGAATGTGTTGATATGTGGGGGGTAGAGGGGCTTCTCCTGTCTCTTAGGAAGTGTCTTGTATTGTAGTGTTTCTTAAAAAGGATAAATCACCCAAGGAAATGGAGATTATATCGCCCTATACTTTTGATACATTTGGATGCTAATATCTTCTCTAAAATGTTGGCAACATGTCTGGCTCCCCTCTTGCATAATCTGGTGTCAGATCTACAGCATGGATTTGTCCCTGGCAGAGATACTAAGGCTCACATTAACACTGCACTAGCAGCGTTCGATGGTGCAGGGAAAACTAAAAACCGGATCGGCATGATAATGTTAGATGCCAAGAAGGCTTTTGGCGGGGTCACTTGGGATTCACTCTGCCTGACTTTTGGAGCATTCGGGCTCAGAATTCAGTTTATAGTACGGGTTCAGATGGTATATAAGACCCCTGTGGTTTCGGTGGGTGGCAATTCTTCTCCTCTATGTGCAATACATAGAGGAGACGTCAGGGATGTCCCTTCTCCCTGCTATTATTTGCCCTCTATATAGAGCCATTTATAAGACACCTTCTGCAGAATAAAGGTATTCAGCCAGTTAAATTAAATGGTGGCAAGTTTAAAATAACCCGCTTACACTGATGATATTGCTGTTCTGCCGCTAATCTGCTGGCTACTTTGGCGTTTACATAAAAAAAGGCAGATCAATTTGGTGCCGTCTCTGGATACATGTTGAACTTATCTAAAACACAGATAATTCTTAATTTTCAAACACATTCCCCAATATCAGGGGTGACTGACACATCATCATACTTAAGCATTAGGTTGAACAGCTATGTGGAGGACATTATCACGCTTATCAATGAGCCTCTCCTGAAAGCGATAACTGCTAAATTACGGTAATGGCATCAGCTTCCTTTTATCATTATGGGGCGATGTAATATTATCAAAATTAACATTCTGCATATGTTCCTCTATTTATTTAGATCTATTCCTCTCCATGTCCTGGATTCTAATTTCAAACGCTTAGAGGGTGTGAATGGCAGCTTTATATGGGGTTATAGGAGGGCTAGACATGCTACCCATGTTTTCAAACTGTCATACAAATAACTTACTGGATTTTAAATTGTATTACTGCCCATCGTTTGCCGTATGTATTCAGAGCTTACTGACTGGGTATGAAGTCGGGCTGTTTTCACTTGCATATCAATTAGCACTTGGCACTGATATTAGATATACACTTCCAAGCTGACAGATTCTACCTACTTTAAGAGGGTTAGATTCAAGATAGACAGGGATATAGCACATATTTGTCAGGAAATTTTTACAAAGTATTCTTTACCTATATTTCACATCTATACTGCGCTATGGGGCGAACCAATTTTTCTGGATTTGCTCCAGGATAATTTTGGGAAAGCGTGGGCACATTTGGGGGTATGTAACTTGGGACAACTGAATGACTGCCAGGGGTTTCAGACTTTTGCTTCATTACAGGGAGATTATGGGCTCCCACAGCACTTCTTTTTAAATTATTTACAGGTGAGGGATTATTTACTGTATGGTCATAATTTATATATTGACCAAGTAAAATCTGAAATCCTCACCGGTATATATCAGACCTCGGTCAAAATCTCTATAGGTGCATTTTAGCAGAAGTTTATCTCATACGCTAAAGATGATAGCTCGCAAATAGCGTTAAGATGGAGAAGGCTTCTTACAGCTACAGAAGTACAGGAGGCCCTTTCAGTATTAGACCAGTCAGGGATTTCTGTTAGTCTCAAGCTACAGCAATTTAGAACTATTTGGATGCTCTATTATATGCCTTATCGCATCTCAAAATGGGCATTGTCTGGAGCCCCTGATAAATCATACTGTCCGAAATGCCGCTGCTTAGCGGCAGACTTATCTCACATGTTCGTGGACTGTCCGGTGCTCAACAACTGGGGCGTAAGGGACAGCTGAACATCAACATTAGCAGCTCTTGGTTGAGAGTGAGCGAGTGAGGAGCAACTGAGCCGGAATGCACTGGATTTCAAGGAGCTATGGTAAATGTTCTGGAATGTACTCTAAAAGGAAGCACACAACCCACAGGCATGCATTGAAGACAGGCAGCAATGTCAAATGCTCTTTGGGGTCCATCCAGAAGCAGCAGAGGGCGACTGTTAGGTAATCAACAGATACAGGCCTCCATGGCAGGTGATCTATATAGTTGAGCCAGAGGCAATACAGCAGTAAACTACAGGCATTCACTAGCAACAGTTAGCAAATGGCAGGTACATATATGTAGTAAACTAAGTGGCAAAAGTGGTATAATCTACTGGCATGTATATCTGCCCTTGGTAAACTTATTACCTCAATGTAGGTCTCTTTGCAAATTCTTAAGACTGCCAAGGAAGAAAAATCCACAAATTCAAGTCAAAAACAAGTAAAAGAAGACTGCTTTATCAGAGCAACAAGACGATACAAAAACTAAACCCAAAATAGCAAGAAAAGAGAGGAGAGGCTTTTTAAAAAATACTGCTTCTTTCATGTTGTCATTGGCATTATAGCGGTGAAGCTAAGTTTGACAAGCTATGTTGGCGTGAAAGTAAAGTAACGGATTGCTTTGAAGTAGGAGGCGGCCATTTCATTACCATAATGAGTCAGTGAGGCAATGAAAGTATGCAAAATACATTCATCGTGAAGGCGGGCCGGTTTTGGTGGGAGAAATGGAATAAGGTGATCATTTCAAAGAACGTATTTTTAAGGGCTTTCAAACTTGCTATGCAGCACTGTGCAATGCACAGCAAGTTCTTAGTTCAATTTTTATGCATGTTCTTTCATAATCCTTGTCCATTTTATCAGCAAGTGTAATAAATATTCAAGAAATATTCATGCATTCAACATCAGGTAGATTACCCTGATTAACAAATGTACCCATGTTCAATGGTGCATAATATTCAAGACAAAAAGTGCAACTTGACATCTTTGGCAGCACCTGCTCTAAGTCTGACTGACCAATGGGTGCTAGCACTCGCATTGTTGCTCAAAGTGTCTAGGCCACCGTTTCTACTGTAACACTTTCCAATTTCTAGGTGCCGACAACAGCACAGGGATTAGACTTGGAAGGTTCCTGCTTTATCGAAAGCATATGTTTCATGTAGGAACATCTGGCGACCTACAGCTCTACTCCTTGCTTGTGAGTGCTTCTTCTATGCATCAGGATTTGGGGCAAAGCCAGATCTCTCTATTTTCAAAGCTATGACTTTCCTTTGTTTGCACTGGAGCACCCCAGACAGGCCCCCTCATTTCATACATTAACAGGAGGGTCCCCCAAAGGTTTTTGGCCACAGCGCGAGGCTCACTTTTCAACACAAAATAGCTGTTGTGCATAAAAGTTGATCCATTGCTGCTTTGCATCGTGCGAGCACAAAGCATGTTTGAAGCTGGAACAGAGTGTATTTATCAAAGTGCTCGTCTAGACAAAAAACACTTTCCATTTCTCAACGATAGATCAGTGAAAATGAAAGGTTGTCATTTATATTACAAAGTGAAATACATTGACTGCTCTATACAGAGATGTAGTAATTATAGAAAAATGCTAGCTAGGCGTCATTTAATATTTTACATGGCCTATAGTCCGATCATCTTCAGAGGGAGTGACAGTAACTGCAAAGGACAAAACATCCTACTTTTGTTTGATAAATTCCAAAGAAAACATTTCTCCCAGCACTGGAATGTTGCATTTTGGAATGTTATTTTTTCAAGATTCATTTTATCGGGTAGGAATGGGGATTTGCGTGCAACCTTTGTGTTGGGACACTAGACAGGATTCCTATTGTAGTGAACGGAACCAGTTGTAAAAAAATGTAGTGCCATAAGATACGTTTTCCACATTTTGGGTGATTATTGCCTACTTATTGGCACAATATATTCCACTTTTATAGCATGAATAATTGAGAGTTCAACACAAGGGAGAAGAGCTATTATTTTGTCTATTCAGCCTCTGCAGTCCTTAACCTCACAGAAGGGAAACAAGCCATTCAGTTATTTCTGATGGTTAATGTAAATAGGAAAAATATCAAAGTACATGCAGCAATGGCGCTCTAAAGTAGCGTAGCATTCTAGATAGAGCAGGGGTTCTTAACATGTGGTCAGCTGATCCCTGGATGTTCGTGACGGGAAACATCCTTTACAACGCAACTTTTACCACTCAGTGCCTTTACGACGCAACTTTTACAACGCAAACCATTACAACGCATTGCGCTGGGGGGCGCTCTAGGATAGGGAATAGGTTTAATTTACTATCCAACACCTTCCCTACTATCCACGGGGACTGGAGTTGGAATAGTAAATTAAACTATTCACTATCCAGCGCCCCAAAGCACTATGCGTTGTAAAGGCATGCGTTGTAAAAACCGCGTTGTAAAGGCATGCGTGGTAAAAGCATGCGTTGTAATGTCATACATCCGTTCGTGACGCATACATGAGGGGTCTGCGACTGCTAAGAAAATTAAATATTATTAACATATTAATTAACTGTATATAAATAAAGAAGCTAAATGTAAACCTGAAAATTTTAACGTTGCATAAGTGTGAATGAATTTGAAAATGGAGACTAAAAATTAAGCTAGTGCCCCAAGTTGGATTCATGCGAACAGTTCAAATGCATCAAACAGAAAATAGCATGGACGATGGGTGGCATCAGTTCAATTTTTTCCATTAAAATGAAAATTTAGATTTTCTGTTTGTGAATAAAATAAAATATTTTCTTATTTGCATATTTGTTGGATGAACGGTTGTTTCTGTATTTGTGTGTATTGCTTCGAGGTTCAAATCTTTGAAAATGCTTAAGCTGGGGTCCCTGGCTTCCAGTAATGACTCAGGGGGGAATCCCAGGGTCCATTAATGTTTCAGTGGGGGTCACCGGATTCCAGTAATGATTAAGTGGGGTCCACAAATGTCCGAAAAGGTTAAGTATCACTAAGATAGAGCATTTACAAGCTGAGCTTAGTATTCACATTGCTGTAGCCAGACCTAAAAATGCTAGTTTCAAAAATGGGGTTAAGTTACGAACCCAAAGCATGTTTAAACCACCACCATCATTTGTGCAGCTCAAATTGCCCCTTTAAATATATCAGTTTAATCCCATTCTTTAGAAGGAATACATCATCAGGAAATGTTCAAAACTGCCCAATGCACTGACCACTACGGGCTTGCTTAATGGACATTCAAAGCGGGACTATGTCTGTACCACACCTAAAATGTGTTTTTAACCCTCATTCTTCAGACGTAGCATGCTACCTGTTTGTGCATCAGAATGCATCTTTGGCAGAGCACAGATCACAGCAGCTGACCCTGTCACTGCTTTATGACTATGTGTTTGTTCAACCCAGGCATTTTCAGAGGAGCCAGATCTCCTCCAGGGGGCCAATTTGAAAGCTTTTGTGGCCACATTTAGTGTAGTGTGCTGTGCTCTCTATCACCCTACCTTTGGTGGGGGTAGGAAGCCTGTCAGAAGAAGGGTGCAGTTCCTATTTGCACTTCCTCATTGCAAAGTTCTAACACACAAACAGATTTATGGAGGTTCTAGAATGGTGAGAACAGCACGCATTTCACCTACACACTACTCTTCACATGGCCTGTGTGGTCATAAAAAGAGCACATCACTGATTATCACAGCACATACAACATTTCTTCAACCAAGAGTTCTCTACCGTGATGATAAGCACTACCCTTTTGCAGTTAATGTGTACGCACACTAAATAAAGAGCCTGGAAGCTCTGATTCCAGTGGGGGACCACCAAAGTGTTTGCAGTCTTTTAAGTACCTTGTTGAAGCACTAGTCCTTCCATAGGTCTTCCCCCCTTGCTGTGTCTGTTTTTTTCCTTTTCTAATCTGAGAATTTGATTTGATCGTGTTTACAAGTTCTCACTTGAAGGAATATTATTAAAATATTGTCACAGTAGAATACAACTTGAATGCCCCAATGTCCCATCAAAAATGTAATAGCCAATGGATTAATAGCTGGACCACATGAACATGGGATGCTGAAAGGCTGTGTCATGCCTCTTCTTGTAAATGGTGATCATGAGATATGTCAAAATGTATCATAATGAAAGGGTGGAGTGGGGGAGGGAGAGTTTGAAAGGTTCGTCTTCTCTTGATTATTTCGACCCTGAGCCCTGCACCCAGGTAACATTTTCATAGCATTTCCAACTTTTATTTTCAAATCATGTCGGATGTTCCCACTCAATTGCTAAATTTACTAAAATCCATTGGAGTCAGAAGGCTCCTAGTGGAGGCAGAAGAGCTCTGCTGTCTAACATCCATAGTAGATGCTGGTCATGCAGTTTGTCTCACATAATGTTGTCATGGTAACATAAGATGCACTAAGCTGATGTTCAAATTCTGGTATCAAGAGTCATAGGTTTTATGCAGTGCTTATTGAAGATAGGCATTGCTTGAGCTTCTGCAAAATTTGCATACTGATTAAACAAATTTGCAGATACTTTAGAGAACACTTCGGCTTTTAGAACATAAACTTGGAACATTTTAATATGTCTTAATTACGTCTTACTTTAGAAAAGGCCGTGGCTCGCCTTGTTATGTGTAATTCTATTAAATCAGTGCTATTTCAGAATTTTCAAACATTTTTCATAGACAACACTATTTAAACTGAAATATATGTTTTGTTTTGTGCTCAATGTGGTGTAATCACTGAATGGAGATCCTTTATTCTTTCACAACTGGGCCCAAGTCTTATTCTTTTTAACATGTGGATACCGGTTAATTTTGTCATCTTTTTTGTAGTGATTTAATTTCCAATTTGTTATACCTTAACATAATCCTCTTCGTCTTCTGGAGGCAGCTATTTTAATCTGGTTTATGTATGAATCTTCTTACGAATGAGTTCTCCCCTAAATCGCCTTCTACATACGGTCACGGGGGTATTTTAGACATCTAAGTATAAACATGTACACAAATTTGGAATATGGCTCTGTTTTGCCAAAAATTAGTATATCATATACGTTTTAACTACTGCACTCTAAAATCTGCTTTCAATAGTTAAACTAGCAAAGTCAGAAACAATTCCACAAGTGTTACAGTTTATTGTAACTGGGGCAGGTAAAAATATATTAAAGATTTTGACAGTTTCGCTAAATTGACAAGAGGAAGGCAAATTTAATCAGAAGCCTTTTGGCACTGATGGCATAACAAAACCTTTTGAAGCAAACACAAGGAGATGATGGACGGAGCTCTGAAACTTTTCAGACACTCACCCCTAAGTAACGGATGTGGGTTGAATCCATCACCATTCTTTAGCTCACTTTGCCACCCCAGTTCAGACCCAGCCATATGCAAATCAGTCTTGGCCCTGTGCCTCATAGGAACAGTCCATCCCTAACTGCCAAACCAGGTCTTCCCTGGACTGGAAACAAGCATCCTGGGACCGGTTTCAGGGTACCACCCCTCATCAGCCAAGCTGGTTGCTTTGTTTGTTCTAAGTTGGCAGGGTGTTCTCAGACATGGGTCCCTTGCTCACTTTGCCACTGGATTCAAGCTAGCCTGGCTAATGAGGGGTGTTACCCCGAAATGGATCCCAGGATGCTTGGTTCCGGTCCAGGGAAGACCTGGGTTGGCAGTTCGGGCTGGGCTATTTCCATGAGGAATAGGGTCAAGAATTATTTGCATATGGCTGGGTCTGAGCTAGGGTGGTGAAGTGAGCTAAAGAACGATGATGAATTCAACCCAGATCTGTGACTGGGGGTTAGTGTCTGAAAAGTTTCAGCACTCCGTCCATCATCTCCTTGTGTTTGCTTTGTTCGCCCTAATTTGGCAGGGTATGCCCGGACATGGGTCCCTTGCTCATTTTGTCACTGGATTCAGGTTAGCCTGGCTGATGAAGGGTGTTACCCCAAAACCGGTCCCAGGATTCTTGTCTCCATTCCAGGGAAGACCTGGCTTGGCAGTTTGGGCTGGACTGTTCCCATGAGGAATAGGGTCAAGACTGATTTGCATACAGCTGTGTCTGAACTGGGGTGGCAAAGTGAGCTAAAGAACGATGATGGATGCAACCCAGATCTGTGACTGGGGGTGACTGTCCGAAAAATGTCAGCACTCCATCCATCATCTCCTTGTTTTGCAAAACAAATCCTTTTAGCATGAAGAATAGCATCACAAAAGTTAAAGACACTGTAATAAGAAGACAAAAATCTATTTTAATTATCTAGCAGATTTCAAACAGGGTGATGTCATGATATTTCTGGCCCAAATCAATGGAATTTATCAAACATCAAGTTCAGCCTCTGATATATCCTGGTACAGCCATGATATTCCAGATACAGACAAACATGTCATGCAACGCTCAGCTTCAGGCAATAAGCATAAAGTCAAGGCTATTATATCTTCATATGCTGCCTTAACATGCAAAACAACTTCATATGGGCTACCACTACACGCCCAGACGCCGTCTCATATACCCAGATATAGTCCATATATCTGTATACAACATTGCTTGCCCAATGCAGCCTCATATCTGGAGTTAAAGCTTTTGGAATTATTGATGTTGTATTAGAGCTATAAATCATAGGGCACACTTAGAGTTACGTGATAATGAAAAATCCTCAGATTTCAAGAGGAAGTGCTTAATTTGGAGATGAATCCACGGATGAATACTAATACAGTGGAGGAAATGTAACCAGTAGTTTCTCCTCTGCATTTATCCATTTTACCAGACATTTTTGCCCTTCACCCAACTTTAAATAAGACCCATTTGATCCTATTGCCAAAGTCATTGCCATCCATAAACCTGTGTTTACCGCTGCAAATGGCTGTCTTTACACCTGTCAGGAATCCACAAATGGATACATGGCACATGGGAACATAAATGGCTTCACTACTGCATAATTGCACCCTACGACTGTTGTACAGCCATGTAGTAGTAAATCCCACACAATGGTTTGGGTAGTTGGAGTTTTTGGGCTTGGAGAATTTGTGAACAGCCAAAAACTTTTAAGGAGTCCCAATCTTATATATTTGTTGAAATTCATAAACTCCTCCCTGTCTCCTTCGCTCCCTAGAAATGGTTAGTAATTTACTCCAATGAATAAGGCTGGAATAACTCTTTTCCATGGTGGGAAAGGGAATTGGATACCACCGAATATGGTAAAGGGATAAGGAAGGGATTTCTCCACAGAGAAAATATTACATACTGTAGAAGAAAAAAATAAAAAATGTGCATTTACATAGCAGGTGGTATTTTGTCAATACAGGGCTATACCCTGAGCATATTTGCACATTGAGGAAATAGCAAATGCCACAAGACATTTCCAGTAGCATGTTACAAATGCTTTGAATGCTGTAGCTTACCAGGCATACCAAGGTTTGAGAATGTTTATGAATTTCCAAAGGTGGTACACACATGAGTAGGGGCAAGCCTACAGGAGTATTTATACAACTTTTGCTGCGAATTTGGATGAACTGTTTAATTATCTGCCACTTTCTGACGTCCTCTAACTGCTTCCTGTCAGTCATTCCTCTGATTCTAACTTTATGACTAGCACTTCTTGGGTAAGTGCTTCAACGTGCTGTGCTCAGTCACACATAAGCCCCTGAGGTATGTCTGCCAGGGACTTGAGGCGTTTCCATTTTCTTCAACAACAGCTGTTCCTCATCTCTGGAGTGTGGTCGAATTCAAACACCCTGGGAGGTCTTCATTTGCTGGGGAACATTAGCAGATTTAGATGTACTGATTGACTACCTGTGGGTCCTACCACTTGGGGACAGCAAGTGACTTAGTCATACATTGCAAGAGCCACTGCTAAAAATTATATTGGTATTGGCAAGTGAAACATTGTATGGCCAACCTCTTCAGTTGAGAAGCAAGGTTGCATCATTGCATCAATAGTTAGGAATGCTGAATGTTATCTCCTTTAATGTTGATTATCCACATTTCATGTTGTAGTATGGCAGGCTTAGGGGGGTACCCATCTGGGAGGCTTCATATTTTATTGTAAGTCAGTAAACCTTGATGTTACTATTACAAAATATTGAAATTACTGACATGAATTTTCAGTTCTAGTCTCTAAACTTCACTCAACAACTAAATATTATTATTTTTATATCTGCTGCAGCTGCACATCATTGACACCAGGTGGGTTCCTTTGCATTAATATTGTAAGTATATTGCTTGATGCATGATGTTACATGATGTTTTACATACTTTTCACTATAAAAATAAAAGTGTGCCCAAATGTTACAACATAGAAACAAAAAAGTAACGAATGCTTGAACAAATGTCAGCCACTGGTATTAACTCAGTCTACATTTAAGTCCCTTGTTTTTCCAATTATGCCACTCCGCACAGAGACCAGCTAATGCACATTTGTGCTGGTCCTGTGCCCATGAAAACAGTTCTGCTTAAACTCACAAGCCAGATTTTGACTAGTAAGGCACACAAGCAATCACAGACGGGTTTTGGTCTACTTGGATCTCATCAGAAAGGCTGAGTTTAAGTCATACGACATAGTGAGCACGGGACCAATGTTTGGGCATACCCGTCGCACTCAGGGCATCTCGCTTCTGTGATGGGTGGAATGCTTGATTAAATCTTGGCCATTGGGTATTATTCAGGTCCAATCACCTCTATCTGCAACTTTGGCCTCTGCCCAATGTTCAGACAGTGAAACAGTATGTATAACTCAGGTGTCAGCACAGCAATGGCAGAGTGGTAGCCAGCTCTTTGATCACCTCATCCACCACTTTGATGCTAGATTTGCCTTTCTTCAGGTACAACCGCATGCCTCACAACTGAATGTTATGCTTACATCCCCCTCCATGTATTCCACACTGAACACTTGTTTCCTCATCCTTTTTGTACCTCCTCTGACCTAGGTTTCTCTTGAAAGTGCACATGGTCTGCTTTGTCTATCTTCAATTAAGAGGGTGAGTGAGGTGGAAACAATAACATCATCGTATAGAAGTGTTTCTGATGTGTAACTAAACTTTCTGGGGAAACTGTACAGGGTGCTACACAGATTAAAAGCCATGGATGGATGCAATATAATGTGTTGCTCACCAAAACTTTGCTACTGAATACACTTAAATTCTATTAACAATTATTCACATGTGAAGTAGGATATGTATGTGCAGAATAGAAAATGACATGCTAACAAAATACGCGAGATGTGTTGCATCACGCTATGTTAAGCATGAACTATCAGTGCTTTGGAAACTTGCTTCACAGGCCCTCTTGCTGGCCACTCCTTCATATACACCAGTAAACTTAGACCCTCCTTCCGAGGTAATATAGTATTGGTATAAATGTGTATGTTTGGCTTACTGCACAATTTTGCAGTTATCACAGATTTCCCTTGTGACAGCAATCACCTCATGGTAATTCTAGTAACTGTGATACTGGTACTTCCACTTCATTCAATTCTATTTTAAAGGAAAGATACAGCCAATAATAATCAATTGGTCCTTCTTATTTGTTTCTTTTCTGACTTTCTCTTTCTTACTCTGGGTCAGAGTCTGATGATAAAATATAAGTCCCATTCACCAAACATGCGTGCCAGTGCTCAAAGCCAGCATATGCTAACACAAATTGAGTATTGGGCCGTGGTTTGCTTGAATTCCTATCATGTTGGCTTGACTTTTCCTTGCTTGCTTAATAGAAAGCTTCTCACTGTTTGGCTACAGATCTGTAACATCAGAAATAATCCACATGGAATACTCTCTCCCCTTCTCATATAACCCAGTGCTATGATTGGGCTCATTCCTTATGATAATTTTTTAAGTTTTGTATTACCAGATGATATGCTATTGACATTCACATTTACACATTTTAATATGTGTCATGTTCTAATAATGTATTCACCCATATCTGCCTCCCTGCTTTGTCAACTACTGCTTTCATCAGTACCTGTTGCTGACATAGATTGCTCGTGTTCATTTGATTCGATACGGATTGTTTATATTTTGCATGTGCCTTTCGTTTACACTAGGAGACTGTAAAGATAATGTTGATCTTGCAAAATGGAGCAGAATATTACGATTTTCTAATGAGCTGTAATTGGTTTCCAACTGCAAGAAGTTATTCTTCTGCTGTTGTTGCTGACAAAGCTTGCATGAGGGAAGACAGTGGCTCGATGGGATGTCACTGACTCAAAATAAATTGTTATTATTATTATTATTATGTTTCTTATATAGCGCCAGAATCGACCCCCGAAGGGGTATCTCCGCGCTTGCCTTGGGAACCCGTCCTGGCTTTTCCCTGTGAGATAGCCCCTACAGGGCATCCCCAAGGTGAAAGCCAGGCATCCCGCCGCGGGGGGGCCGTTGTGGAGATTAACCACATCGCTGCTGTGCATTTTCCCCTCCTGTGCTGAAAAAATTGAAAATGCCTGAGTTCATGATGAGCTCAGCTCGTCATAAGCACAGCTCCACTGTGCCTCATGACGAGCTGAGCTCGTCATGAGCATCAAAGGGGTTAAGCAAGCTTAATGCCCAGAGTTGCAGAGTGTGAACCCATGATTATGTTAGGCACCGAAGCGAGAATTATCGAGTCCATGGACATTTGAGCTCAAGACCCTACCGCGTCGGGAATTGAACCCTGGTCCCGGGTCTGACCTCTGCTTCAGGGTCTGCCTGCTCTAACCAGTGAGCCACACAAACGAGCAGGACTGGAAATATTTTCTGTAATTACATGGAAGTGGCCATCCTATGCCCAATGAACCTAGTGATATTCTTCTGTATTCACTTAGTATGTGTAGGATAGTAAGTGCATTTTCACTGTAACCCGAAATTTGCACAAATAAAAAACCTTGGCAATTTCCTTTGGACCTGTAACTCCCAATCCCAACTTTTTTATCAGTTTATGCTAATGCTCTAATATCATATTTCTTGTACTGAAATGTTTTGGGAAAGTATGATTTATGTCTCTAGGTTTGTGAAATATATTCATGTGACGCACCTCATTTTCTAAATTGGGGAACACGGTGCCATCATCACTTTTTTGCACTAAAGATTTGCTCACATTTTTTATTGCCAATTTTGATGCATTCATTCGATATACCTATTGTGGTACATTTTAGAGCTTGCTGTAACCTAATAAATGTATATGCCCTATTTAGTTCATATCCAATGGAGGGAGAGAAACACCAATATTATTTGGGTATAAGTGTCAAAATCAATTTTTAGTCAAGTAAAGGGGCATCAGCATTCTGCTGATGGCCCAGATAGACATTCATTTGAGAGACCTTCAAGGGACAACACTTTCTAGTGTGAGGCTGGAATCAAGATCTCTGACCTGAATAGAATGCAAGTATCACACCATGTAGGTGGATCCTTTTAGTTTCCATAATCAAGCCTGTGAAGCTTTGCTTGATTCATACTTTCTCAGATAAATGTATATTGTCCACATGTGCTAACATAATTTTTAATAGTTCTGAATTAGACACTAAGAAGGAAATTATTTTGCAGAATGAATTATGAACTCATGACTAGTAAATAAAAACTCCTTGAAGTTACAAATATCCTTTAATTTGAAGTCTCTCTGGATTGTGTTTAATGCTGCTTGATCGCTCTTATTGTTGTTCATTAAAGTGAAATGTTTATCCAAGATAGGACTAGGTTCTGCATTAAAATACCTTTTAACTGCATTCCCATTAGATATTCAAAGTTTTTCAAGGATATTATTAGATTTTTATTCATTTTCTGGACGTCTGACATTTGGTATGTCAATGTTAGTGAATGTAATATTTTTCCTGCCTAAACTAGTCTTCATACAAAAAAATATTCCTCTTTACCAGTAACTGTCAGCAACATTTTATATTTCCATTTTTACTGGAAAAGATGACCAAGCCACTTCAGTTAGTGACCTAACAAATTAATTTTTATGCCCCTCATCGTATTTTTAAAAATCTTTTAAATGTTCTTAACATCTTCCAATATTTTACCGCTCATAATTGGATGGGTTAAGGCTCATATGTTTACTCACCAATTTAAGTCCTTACTCATCATTAAAATAATGATAATAAAATAATAAAAAGTTCCATATAACAAAGAAAAGTCTTACTTGACCTTTAATAATAAAACATTTCCAGAAAATTAAGCATTAACTCATTCAAATCAGACGATATGATTAGACGTTGGGCCCTAATCTAGGCATTTAGAGAGCAATATTTGTTATAAAAATCAAAATACTTCCTAAACATCTGGACATGTTTAGTAACATCCATCTTAATGTGGACAGCGTATTGTTCTGCTGTTTTACCTGGAAAAAATAATTACAAGTACAAGTACAAGCATTGGTCATAATGTGGAAAGATGTATGTGGAATAAAACATGTATAACTGTTGGTTCAGGATAATATGCTGGATAAAGTCAACAGAGTGGACTGATCATCTGCTTTCATACCAGAACACTGATCAGAAAGTAAGCAAAGCAATGGACATTTCCAACTTTGAACATGTGTATAAGAAGCAATACATATATTGCTGTTTTGGCTAACAAGGCTACATGAAGGTACGGGTGAGAAAAGTGTGTACTGAGTATAGATCAAGTAATTTGTTGCAGAAAGGTTGTGTTTTTGGGAACCTCAAAATAAAATATAATCTGCCGATCCCAAGTGATCTGGAATAATTTAACCTTGGGAAAGGTACTATACACTGCTTTACTTCTTTTTAGATCTACTGAACAGGCAAAGAATATTACATTATTTAACAAACTTTTCGTACAGGAAGTGGTATAAGTGCCTCGAGGTTGTATAACATGGAATAACATTTATTTGAGAAGGGGAGCACTGATTAAGATTGTGAGTTAGGGACCTAAATGATATGTGGCTGAGGATTTTAAGCGACATACCAGAAGTGAAAATCCACATGCAACCTCCACTCAGGCAGCAAAGCATTTCTTTTAGATACTATTGGTACCTTTCACTATGCATAAGTTAACACCATCAATGCTGATGGTTTTCCCCTCCTGTGCTGAACATTATTTATTCCAATTGTTCATGACGAGCTCAGCTCGGCATGAGTGTACGAGAGGTGTACCTCATGACGAGCTGAGCTCGTCATGAGCGTCGAAGGTGTTAAAACTAATACAAAATAATTCGGGGAATGCAGTAATGACAAATGTTCACTTAATGATCTCTACCTTTAATGGCCAATAGTTGATTAGCAGTGGAAAGAGATGTTTATGAGAATCAAAATGTTAGACGACATTTGCAAAAGTACGTTGCTCATTATCTAAAATGGCATCCAGAAGGAAAGTAAGTCATCATAAGATGGACACTGGAAGATTGTAGGAACAGTGATTTTTTAAGATTGGAGCTCTCAAACTGGCCACAGTAGAAAGAATCAGTTAATTGGTACGAAACAGAGGTGAAGTAGTCAACGAGACATAGGAAACCCTATGTGAGCTATAAGCAGAGGAATTCTTGGTTTACAACCTAAGCTAGACAAGTTAAACTGGATTTCTTGTCTTCACTGGCAGAAATGAAATGTTTTGAGATCAAATAATCAGTAACCCAATGTTATGAATGTTATGAGTCCTATTTTATAAATGATCATCATTTACTAATCTTGCTATCTCATGGTGCATGTTGTAAAATGTTCAAGACATGATATGTAGCCCGTTTCAGTGGAATTTTGACCCAGCTTTTGTGAGATGCCTAAAGTTTTGCTATTAGATTTCCTTTCATCTATAGCACTTAGTAGTTACCATGAATGTTAAATTATGTAACTTGTATAAAAATACAATGGTATGTACAGATAACTTCAGATGTATCACATCGAGAATGCATTTAAGCACAGCACTCCATGTAACCGCCCCTTGCATTTTGTTGTTTGCCTGTGTTACTGCAAAAAGTGTATTTTGTGGTTCATTTATAACATGAATGGCTCATATTTCTGCAAAGTGGTGTGATAGCAAAATTTTGGGAATTTCGCTTATCCAATATATTGCAAAATTCACCAAATTACACAAATTTCTCTGGCATATTTTACATTTTACCTAGGACTATTTTTGCTCTCAAAGTTAAGGTGAAGAGTGAAGAGTGATGATGCAGTGCTCCTGAGTTGTGAGCAAATGAGACAGAAATGATCCAAACAACTTGAGTACAATCAAAATCTTAATGGCTACTTAAACTGTGTGACATATAGTTCGGGAGAGTGGGCGGTTATTTCAATGGGTCTTCATAAGGACGGTGTCATAGATGCATGTCAATCAATTTGTTAGTTGTTGGAATTTGAAAGTGATCCCGTCTGGTATGATACAATGGGCTTGTAGAGAGAACAACCAGTTGTTTTCTCCCTGTAGTGCACACTTGAATATTCAATGAATCTAGCAGGTGCACTATAAAACATGACTGTTATTTTTTTTATCAAACAAAGTCTTAAATGAGAAAGTTGGACAGGACATGCAATATTTTCCAATTTAATATTTGTGAAAGAATCAAGTGATTGATCAACATCTTCTAAAGGTTGAGGTATTACTTTAGTTTCTATTGTGCAAGTAAAAGAAGAATTACATTTTTAGCTGCCAATTTAGTCTGGTAAATGTCTCACAAAATCCATGAATGGTGACTTTAATGTTTAAACCCACGGAAAGTGATGGGAGAAAGGCTTCAAATAGTCTAACCAGTGGCAATTGTACAAGGTAAGATTCTAACCAATTGTTACTTGCCCACTATATCACCTCAGTTGGGACCCTTTTCACATAGAAATCAGTCTCACCCCTGCTCCACTAAGAATAGTCCAGCCAAAACAGCCGGGCCATATACTTCCTGAACCTGGACACAAGCGACCCACGACACGACCAGTTTAACCTTGATTGGGTCCCATCACCTTTTCTGTGTTTCACTTTAATGTTTCGACATTTATACCTACCACAAAATATGTTTTGTTTAGAAATGTGTTAGCTTCGTGAACAGAGCCAATCATATTGTTCTCCCTCTTCATTTAACGGTGGGGTAAGCACAAGATGAAGCCCCAGCTCGCTCTGCCGTAGTAAACCTCTCACCAAGTGGGCCTGGTCCATCAGGCAAAGAAGCTCAAAGGCCCTTGTTACCTAGGGTGAGCCTCCTGGCATTTCTTTTTCCTGCCCGGTTCCAATCCGCACAAGAAAAATGATCAACGGCCCTCCCTCCCAGAATCTTCTTGCCGTTTTTTAATGTTTTTTTTAAATTTCACAAACAAACACTACACTGTTGTGTGAATAGCGCAATATACTTATAAACCTTTTTTTTGACCAATAAATATCAAATGGCATGAAGACCTTAATGACATAATTTAGCAGTATATGTTGCAAAAATACCATTTTAAAATTACTGATAAAAAAAGAGAGCTATGGAAGGCAACAGATAGATAGCTCGGACTCTTGTATGCTATACCTTAATAGTCCTTTGCTTTTGAATACTTCACAGGATTCACATCTCTAGTTAAATGTTTCAGGATGACTGGCACAATGAAATATGAGAGACACATTTTCATAGAGCGCAAAATACCCTGCTTTTTCGCGCATGCTATGAAAATAAGCTTTGTTATTGTTTGTGACAATGCGTATAACTAGATCCAAAATATATCCGTCTCAGAAAAATAAATCCAGTTGGATGTTATTATATTATATGTAATACTATGCTTTTCATTTAACAAGTAAATATATCTTTTCCGAGGAGTAATTGCAGCTTCTGGTCCCATGTGTGCCTTTTAAAAGGGAAATCCAATATATTTACATAACAGAAGCTCTAACATAATCTGTTCCCAGCAGAAATCACTTGTCTATCAATGGACGTTTTACTGTGTCTGTAGAAAGCCGGTGATTGAAATTGCTTCGGCAGTGTTTCTTGTTTTATGTGAAGACCTTCACCCAGAGGGCAACGTTCAACAGCTCCACCGGGAGTTGTTTAAAAAGTCTCTAAAATGCCCATTTCTCCAGGCAAAGGCTGCATTTAAATGGGCTGTGAGCGGTTATTAAAACTCCTCAAAATAATTATTAACTGCGCTTTCTGAACCCTGTGAGGGACCTTTAACAAAAACATCATCCCTGTATGTCAGTGGAGCAGATTTACAGGCGACTGAAGATCAGAGGCAGGGGCTAGAGGGTATTTAATGGAAAGGATGATTTAATTTTAGAAACATAACGCATGTATTACAGGCAGGATTGAAGTATGAATATAGTTAGCACACTCCTATAAATCTATTTCCTACCTATTTCGATGGAATTAGAGTGAGCTATATTCTCTTCTTTGTGCACAATGACATACTTCAAATTGCTGCCATGTAATAATGAATTTTAGCTTGGAAGGTTGAACCATTACCAAGTGAGAGATTGTGATTCTGCAGTGTGGGATGTTTTGAGGCTGACATATGAAATTATTTTTGATTTGCTAAAACATTTTGTGCCACTTGGCAATCTGCAAGTAATCTTGCAGATCCTTAGTGTATACAACTCCGATTTTGAATTCAAAATGTCCTGCAGATTGGCCAAAAGGGAAGCATTCCCAAATCACAGCAATACAGTGAGAAGATCACAGATGGGCATATATTTTGCAACATGGAAAGCATGGATTCAATCGGAGAACTGCAGATTCCATTGATTCTTTTGACCATGTGGATCACAAAAAGCATGGCAGGTGCCAGCTCAAATTTTAAGAGACAATTTGAGTTCCAAACATAAGCATATGAAAAATTGAAAGCCCTTAGTACTGTAAATGAGCTGTGAGGATAGGGAGTTGGTCTGCACGGGATACTCAAAGGCCATGCCTTGTGTACATAGTCTAATGTGACAGGGGTGCCCAGGAGATTGATTAGGATCATGCCTGGAGGTCAGGTGATGCAACCAGAGCCACTCAGCATGTAGAACACAGTGGGATTTGTGGGCAAAAGTAAACATACAACATTGACTGTTGAATCTCTAGTTGCTTTTCTGGTCTTTTGAGGGTTTGTGTGGTAGGTACTATTAACCTCTTGCCATCCCTAAATAAAACTTAGATAATGTATTTCTGGAGATGTAATTTGTTTGTTTAATTATCTACATTGAGTGTTCCAAAACGGCCTCATGCCTTAATAATCATTAATGGCCCAGGTATCAATTGCCATTAACTGCTCTTCACTCCAAGTATCAATGGGTGCAATCAGTAACAACATTCAATGGTGCCAAGAAATAATAACATCCATTGTTGGCAGCATTAATGAGCTTCAATGGCTCCAGATTGGGGGACTTGGGGCTACAAGCAGTAATTTTACACATGCATATTATTGCCACCAAGGAATGACAGAAAGGCATTGATTGCAAGTCACCTAGAATAATCCCTGTTATTTCCCTAGTTAGGGATTGTAATTACTGGGGGTCCCAATAATTCCTAAGGCAGGGAAACAATATGAATAACAGGTTCTGGAGAAAAGAAATGAAGAAATCAGTGTTCCTGCACTGTTTACAGCATATTTTTATCTGGTCTTTCACACAGTGATTTTCCTGGCTTTAAGCAGGTGAAATCTCCAAGTTCTGAAGGCAGACCGCTTTGTCAAACCAGTGTCATGTTGTTTTAGCCCAGCCTAATTTTTCTTTTTTAAACATAAAAACAAAGGTCATGACCCTCAGGTGTTTTCCCTGCCTGTTGTGGACTTTGTTTGTTTTTTCTGTCTGGGACCGTCCCAGGAAGGGAAATCTAGTGACAGTTTGACCATCCTAAACAAAACAGAGTGACTGTCAGTCACTGTGACCTGGTGGCTTGATGGTCGACAGAAGTCAAAGGTTATAAAAGTGGAGTCAACTAAGAATCCATTGGTGGAAACCCAGTGCTTCTCATACCTAGAGATGTGCAGCAGAACCACCCATTTGCAGTTCACAATAAGTCTTTTCAGGTATAACTGTCTCTTGTACTATTAGGAACACGTTTTGAAGTATACATACTTTGGACTTGGCAGAAAGTTCATATTGTATCTACATAGGTAAAGGGTATGTGACTAAAAGAAAAGGTAAACTGCCTTATAGTTATAAGACTCAGCTGACTGAATGACCAAAGAATACTGTTCTGACAGCTCATGTTTGTACCTCTCCCTTTGCAGCTATGATAGTCTTTCCTTTCTATGAGTGGTCTGCACAATCCTAGGTGGTCACTCCAGAGTATAATTGTACTGCAATTCATTATTGAGAAATGAGAATGACAACCAAAGCAAGACCGATAAAATACAAACAAAAAAGTCCAGTGATAAATAATTATTTTTTAATTCATTAACTGGTATTGACGTAAAGTTCCTAAGGTCTGACTCCATCTCATGTAGGCCCGACTCCATCTTAGTTCATGGAGGTCATCACCTTTCTTAGCATAAACAATGGAAGCCACCATATTCCCTGATTTACGCAGAATCATTGTCATGTGTGCCTTAAACGCAGATATCGCCAGACCATACCTTTCTAGGAAATTAGATGTCATCAAGTTCTTCTAATAATGACATTGATGCAAGATCTAATGCAACATTTGTCTGAGCTAAATATCTACTTGATTGATAGGTCAGCACTGTTCATTTTCTGGGGCAGTGTCTTGCCCCAGCACTACTATAATTCCGGATAGAGTTCCTCCTTGTATTTATCTTATCGACACATTTATACACATCTTTAAAAAAACTCTTCAGATGACCTTATTGTTATTGTTAATTTATTCAAAAAGCTAAGCTCATTCATGGTACATAAATACAGTATTCCTTTCATGTTACATCTGTCCCCTCCATCTCCAATGCATTTGAGACCTTGGTTTGTACTTCATCAGGGGTTTATTTCCCTGAAAAAAACAATAATTCCCAAAAATTACAAGGAATATGAAGAAGGAAAGTGATAGAAAGCATTTTTTCAATGAATACATTTAAAGACATTCTGATAAGTCATACATTCCAACCTAAACAATCACTCAATAGGCATTTTCTTGTATTCCATGGAGCCAATTACGATCTTGGTCGGAAAGCCTCTGACCTTAGGTTAAAGGCTTTCTGACGGAGATCGTTGGATTCACTTCTGACTGCCTAATTACAATTTTGGCGACAGAAGTGAAACTGGCGGCCATTCCGGCTGGCTTCTGTCAGGCTCAAGGAGCCTGAGGGCCAGTCAGAGACCTGCCCGTCATCCATATGGATGACGTAAAACTCCAGCCGGAGTACGATTTTTTGTTTCCGACAGGCTTTCAATGCTGGGATTTCCTTCATGGAAAGCCTGTCGTAAAGCAAGTTTGGGAACCCCTAGCAGGGCCCTCTTCAACCAGCGGCCTACAGTTGTAGCCGTGCCCTGTTGATCGCTGAACCCTGCCTGCCAGGTGGTGCACGGATGAACACAACCTCCCATTTCCCTACTGGACCTTGTGCTATGGCCGGTTTACGGCCGTAGCACATGCTCCCATGGGGAAATGTGAGTATGTGCCCGCACCATGTGGGGTCGCATCATGATTAGGCAGTTGGTACTGCCGACCGGAGGTCGGTCGGACCTGTATCCGCGATGGTGTTGGCAAATGCAAGTCCACCTGTCATCGTAATAAGCCCCTATTTTGTTGTCAATGCAACACAAACAATCAATACCTCAAACATTTGATTAACTGTGGTACATCTCAAGTGAGATTTGTTCATGTGAAATATAATGCGTGGTTCACGGTGTTTAAACGTATTCTTTATACGTGAATTCCTCCCGAGTTCCCATTTGGATAATTGACTTCATCTTGGAGTTAATGAACAATATTGCCCCTACAAATGCGTGACTCAGCACAGTTGTATCAAATTCTACACTGTACTCGAATATCTACTTTATATCATAATCTATGTCAGACATTCCTAAACTTATATCAGAAATTCCAATTTCTGATAAGATTTAGAATATAAAGACTGCCACTTGACCACTTATCAGGAGAGGTCCTTTGCCTAGATTATCACTAGGGATGGGCGGAAGTCGCGTAAGGGACTTTCGCGGAGAGGCACTGAGATTGAACCAATCTCTGTTCCTCTCCGCATATTTCCGTTAAGGGGCACCCGCCCGTCACCCGCCGCCCGCCGGCGCCTCCCGCCCGCCATATTAACATTAGTAAAGCCTAAAATAAAGATTTTAAAAACTTACCTTATCGTGGGGTCATCTTCCTTGTCTGTATAGCCTGCTTCTTGAAACTGCGCATGTGCGGGAGCCTGCGCATGCACATTCCTCACCTGGAATGCGCATGCGCAGGCTCCCGCATATGCGCAGTTCCAAGAAGAAGGCTATACAGACAAGGAATGACTCCACGATAAGGTATGTTTTTTAAATCTTTATTTTAGGCTTTAATAATGTTAATATGGTGGGCGGGCGGGAGGCAGGCTGGAGGCGGGCCGCCAACTTCCGTTCCGCCCCCAAGTGTGCGTAGATTTGCCCCATTTCTCCGCCTTCTTTGCGAAAGGCGGGGCAACTACACACATTCTGTTGGCAGAACGGAGATGTCCGCCCACCCCTAATTATCACCTGTCATTGTGCCAGAGATGTCAAACCTGCATCCAACACATTTCGCACTTCGCAGATGATACATCTTGCCTGCAGACTGAAGCTGATAAAGCTAAGGCACGGATGAAAGTCCGGCTGACCGCTATCACAGTGGATGTTTGCCCTTCGCGTAGAATAATGTTTTCATGTCGCCACTGATAAAGACAGCCATTGCTATCAACAAGGTATGCAGTGCTTCTCTTCTCCCTAAGAAACTCTAGACTGCAAGTTGCTCTGTCTTTCATGTTCTCATAATATAGTGCATAGAAGTAGGCATTAGGGTGTTAAGCTCTAGATTACATTTTAACAATTCTAGATATTTTATTTTATTCTTGTTATTCATGACGTGTCTCATTGATGTTTTTATAATATTCTGTGTGGTTGTTTTAGATGTACTGAGAAACAGATTGTCCCTGTAGTAATAAATATTTTTAACGTAAAAGAGTTCATTCTTCTTAGTACAGTGTGTGATACTGTGAACAATGAAACAAGATTTGTAGCTGTTTCCACGCTGCCCTGATTCCTTTATGAAATTTGTATTAACCCAAAATCAATACTTTTATGCTGAATAGTCTTTTGCAAGGCTACAATAACTTGTTTTTCATGTTCTTCGGGGATGCATTAAACTAATTTCACACAAGTCACTTGTGGGTGTGAAGGCACCACTTGTAGAGTTAATTCAAAGTTGCAACTTACGCAATAGTATAATATCAATAGTTCTTCTGTGAACCATTATTTAGCCATGCTTCCTGTATTGCATACTTGGAGGCACTGATAATCATAGTTACAAAAACGTGTTATGCAATGAGAACATATAAACAGGCACACAATTAATGTATATCAATTATATATGACATTGTTAGTTCATTTACCTCCTATGGGCTTCTACTGTATTAACAATAGTATAGAGTCTTTAGCAGTTAACTGTCACAAAATCCATTATGTCATTGATAAATACAATAATAATTTCATCCAAGTGGAAAAGTAGCAATAAACAAATTGTGGGAGCGGCACTAGTTTCATAGGTTCAATAATATATTACTAATGAATGTTACATTGATATCCTTTCACAAGTGCCAACAGTTTCTTTATCTATATTTAGTCAATTACGCTTTTTGCTATGGCGGCCAAAAACATCTCATGATTTGAGTCAACATAGTCGTTGTTCACGATCTTCCCAACATAGATTTATGACAACCCTTTTAATGCCAAAAATCATTAGATTATAACTGTCCCTACATATACATCTAAAGTCTTTAGCTACAGTGTATGAGAAAGGCATATTTCTTATTACCTCTGGTGTACTAGGATCCTCTTTTAACAGACAAAACAGTGTTCCCTGTATATTCCTTCGTATTGTGATATTCCAAGGCCTCTGTACAAAACTTGGCGTATATGTGATGTATTAAGGGCATCATCCTATTGTTAGGACAGGGGTGTGTACTATGGCTAAGCTTGCATGCCTTACAGTTCCCACACAAAACAAACCTCTTTTGTGTACCTAGTTAACTACTTATATCAGGACTCTTCAAATGGCTATGACTACCATGCCCAAGCATTTTTTAAAGTGACTAATCCCCTAGGACACCGCTTCTTGCCCAGCACATAATCTGCTTTTATGATTTTCCAGTGATTGGTTAGAATCCCTCCTTTTACATTAAATTAGGTGTTGTAGTGTTGTAGGTCACACACAATCAACAGGGCTGAATGCCAGTAGGTGGTATACCCCTGTTCTTAGTGAAAAAAACAATTTCTCTATAGGTTTACAATGTGTTTTTCATTAGGCTATTACCAAACTCCTCTAGTGACTCCCTGTCATCCTAAAACTCTGCAGAATGTTGTGTCTTCTAGTTACTTGATGGGTGTGCCAGAATGAAATGTCAAATGTAGGAGCTCCAAACAGGGGGTGCTACATCTTAGAATAGTCTGAAGTTGGCTTTCTGCATGTTCCCTGCATTTACCTTGCTGTGTAGACCTTTGGCCAACAGTCCATGTTTGTCTTCTAACTGTATAAAGAAATATTCTACAGCATGAGAGCTTTTCATGTGTAAAAGTAAGATTCAAATAACTATTGTCCATAAAGTTATACATTCAACAAACATTAGGCCTGATTCACAAACGTAAACTTAGACTTAAGTGTAAATTTACTCATTTTTGGTATTCACAAAGCTAATTTACTACTATTAACTTTTCTACTAGTAATGTTACTAGCAGTAACGTTACTGCTAGTAACTTTACTAGTAGCAACTTTTTATAGTAAAGTTACAAGTAGTAACTTACCAAAAAGTAGTAAACACACACTTAAGTCCAAGTTTGCTACTTTTTAGTATTCACAAAGGTAAGCAGCTGCTAGTAACTGTGCTACTAGTAAACTTACTAGTAGTAACTTTATTACCAGTAAATTTATTAGTAGTAAAATTACTAGTAGTAACTTACCTTTGTGAATACCAAAAAGTAGTAAACTTAGACTTAAGTCTAAGTTTACTTTTGTGAATTGGGCCCTTAGTGTTTTTATTCAGGATGGAAAAAATACATTGTAAATATATATTACAGCGTGTTCCTTCTCCTATTGCAAAGCATGCCACCAATGTGCCCTCTAATTTCATGTATCTGTGTGTGGCAATGAAAGGTGTCTGTACACTGCATCCAAGGCTACATGCATAAAAAAAAGCAACAACTTGCTATGCAAACAAGCTCAGTTTGTAATACACAAAAATGAATGGTGTTTGATACTCCTACGATTTATTTTAAAAATATAGGAGATACAGAGCATTTAAATTCACATTTTGTTACATGTGCTAGTCACGTTAGATGCTCATATACCAGTTTCTGTGTATGTGGTGTCCAATTGTGCATACAACCATTATTTGCTTCCCTCTGAAAACAATGTTTTCTGAACCATCTTGGCCTTTTGTGTGAAGGCTTTTCTACAATGCCTACTGGTTTCATCAATAACAAATCCCAAGAAGGTATGATTTACAGTTTGGTTTTAGGAACAACCTAATCTAATCTGCTGTTATACCTTCAGTGACTCAGAATGTTATATGAAGTTATGTCCTTGTTTCCTAAGTATGGTCTGTCAAAGGAAACACCCAAGTAGCTTTACAGAAATTCTAGATGCTCAGTGTTGGAATAGGTGATCGACCTGAACGTCTAACTGTACTCATATAGCCCTGGTACGTCAACACGGAAGGGCCTCAACAGACCTGTACTTAGTGGTCTTAGTGTTTGAACAGGAGGTGTTGACATGAGGATTGGGCAGCAGTGGGAGATTTTGATTTGGGTTTGCCTAGTAGTGCATGGAATACTGTAGGTCTGCCACGTATGTATATTCGTTCTTGTGAGTAAAAGGGATTGTGACAGACAGGTATTAATTAAATATTGTACTGCAACAGGAGTTCTGAAGGCTTTGGCTGAGGTCCAGTGAGAACGTGCCATGTCAGACCCCTGTGCCTCATTGGAAGGATGGAGAGGCAATTAAGTTACACAAAGGTTTATTTCGTCTGTCTGCCCAGGCCAGCCTCATGAAAAATCAAACTCATCCAATGTATGGTGACAGCCAGGTCCACAGGAGGCCAAAGGATATGAAACCTCCAAGTCCTGCAACTTACAGTCATAATACTCAATCAGTAACAAGGCAGCAACACAGCACAAACAAAGAGTAAGGTCCTTTGCATCTTTATAAAGGCATCATTTCAGAAACAAATATGTTTGCACATAACTTAGTGCATCATTGAGCCATATGTGTGAGCCCCCACTCAAGGTCCCAGGCAACCCACACAATAATGGAGCAGATGATGAAGGTTAATGCTGCCTGTGCCCTTTATTACACCCAATGTGGAGCACTCACAGAACAAGAAAAGGTAAAAAACAAATCATGGAGGAGGGAGTCAACCAGACTAGTTTTTAGCGTACCCATCTTTTTAAACAAGAGACTAGCAAAGTCTCTCTCTTGGTGCGTGGAGAGGCATGCATCCTTCCGGAGAAACCCACAATGGAAGATAGATTGTGTGGCCTCGTGGCTAACTACTTATTGCATGTAGCACCCACAGGAAGATAGACTGTGTGGCCTCGTGGCTAACCACCTATTGCATGTTGCACCCACAAAAAAATGTCAGTTTGTGTCATTTAATTCTTTACTGCAATCAGTGGGTGATCCTTGTATGACTACTCTCCTTTCGGCTGTAAATGTGTGTCAGGGTTTTAAAGCATAATGTCTGCCAGATGGCTTCTTGACTCAAACGACAACACAAAGACAATCAGGAAATTGATCATGAATCCATATTTTTCTAGCTTTCCTAAATGTCATTTGACTTCCTGTGGACAGTAAGAAAGTGCCTAGAGATGGAATGCATAATGTGTGTTGTATAAGTGTTTTCGTGTATTTTTCAATGCCATGTTGTCACCAAGACCATTTCCCAAACCCGGGTGCTTCACCCCTCTTTCTGTTTGTCTCTTTCACACTAGTGCCCATGAGACACCGCCATCCTTGCAAATAGAGCAAAGGCCACATGCCACACTGGTTGACACCTTTGTTTAAAGCAAGTTATACTGTATACAGGTTAATTCCTGCATACTTGGAATGCAATGCCCCTTTACAGCACCCTTTTCTGTTTTTTACATTTTTTATTTTAGGGGTTCTTTAATTACTGGTAGCAGAGTGATAGGCTGATGTTACTGTTACAAGATTCTAAACGGTGAGCTACAGGTATGATTGTTCAGGATATAATACTGCAAGCACACCTGCTACACAGATCTGTTTGTAAAATGCTGGTGAAAGGTTTTTTTTATTTAAAAAAATTATTTTTATTGAACTAGCTCATAGTTCATCAATAGCTGGTGATAGGTCTGAACCATCACATTATATTTGGAGTAGCTGATTACTTGTTATATAATCTTTATCCCAAACTGACTCGATATCTGTTATGGTTTTGTCTTGGTGTGTATGGATTTGTAACAATTTAAAGGCTTAGATAATTGATCTTCAATCCCAGTGCCGCATGACTTAGCTCATTTACTGATTTTGTGTCCGTCTGCAGTAGTTGCACAAAAGACTTGTCTTACGCCAGTCATTAAAGACTGATATAAGGTCTTTGCAAATAGCATTTGAAAGTTTGATGGAACTAGGGTTATGTTCTGTTATATTAATATAACTTTTAAAGCGCACAAATACTCGGAGGTGTCTTGGCGCTGAACCTGAAAGTAAGACCGGTGGGAGCGCGAAGAGAATACATTAATTTTAAAATAACCTAGTTTTCAGGATTTTTCTAAAAGAGACATGGGAGTTGGCTGCTCTCAGTTTCACCAGGAGCATATTCCATCGTTTTTTTTAAAACAAATTTTATTCGTCTGCACATACAAGGAACGCATAGCTCCGAAACCCCGGAGTCAGATGCACACAGTAGTCAAACAACAAGGGCATCGTCAGACGTTTTTCTTAAAATACAAACATCCCCCCCCCAAAAGTGCACTGCTGCCGTCTGCTAAGGAACAAAGAAAGTCAGTATATGCTATGATCACAGGCCAATCCCATCCAAGCGCCACCCGAACCCACCCAACAACACCCATCTGCTAAATTGTCGGGAGGGCATCGCACTCAGGTGGATGATCCAAGTCCAGACCCCGGTAATCTGCCCACCTCTTCCAGATCCTAAAGTGCTTGCGGGGACATCCTCTGGCCAGAAATATGGGCTGCTCCAGCCCCATGCAAAAATCCATACCGTTCTTCCAGGGGGCCAGGGGTGGGGCCCGGTGTGCCTTCCAGGCCCTAGCAATGTCCCTGTTGGCCAATGTCAGACCCAGCAACAATAGATGATACCGATTACCCCCAACCCCCTCCATAACATGTAACAAGGATACCTCCCTCATTTAGCACCTAGTCGCGCCTAGGTGCTAAATGAGGGAGGTATCCTGTTAGCAAATTGCTGGGATACTGAACCCCTTCAAGTCAATGGGGCGCAGTTAGGTCCCACTACATGAACCACGTGATTCAATTGAATACGTAGGTACTACATGCATGCACTAATTTCGATTGCAGCATTTCACTTACTAGCTCAATGTAGCGTTTCTAAGGAGTGGCGAACACAGGGCTGGTCCCTGTGTAGTCCTGAAGAAGTGCTTGGAGTACGCACGAAACATGTTGACAGGAGTTGATAGGTACACCTAAATACATAGCTTTTGGGTATCCTAATTTTTTCACCCCTTCTTTTAATGTTACCACCTGGAAGCAAGAATAACATTTATTAAAAGGTTACTAGGCAGGTATTTTTAACCATTCACTTATACCACTCCATCACCACACTCGCACCACACATAGTCAAATTATAAGTGCTCCTACGTAATTCGTCAGTCGCAGCACGCCCCAGTCCGTAGCGGACTGGGATGGCCGCAATGATGAAGCATGTCACCATGGGGCAACCCTGGTGAGTGAGGGGACACCAAGAAAAAGAGCAATTCTCCTTTTCTATTTACTATACCCACCAGTCCAACTCCAATGAATGTTGTGAATGGTACTATAGTTAGTGACTAGGCTTTTGATTTCTGTTCCCCAGAGATCTTCTGTTGACTAAAGTACAAGGAGCAAAGATAACAGCAATAAAGGTGCACTCAAAACCCCCCCAACCCCAAACTGAACCCCCTAACCCCCCACTTCTCCCCACCCCGCACCTCCCAAACATGGACGCACTCCCCAACACCCGCACACCCCCATACCTCAGCAACATTGAAGTATCTGTTGCGGTGTAGGATGTCGCCGACCCCCAACGGGAGGCCGAAGACTCACTATCCCAATGGATCCCCATCAACTACCCGCCCAAACACCCCACCACCCCCCCCCCCCCCCCCCCAAGAGACTAACTCCACTTAACTCAGGGAACGAGTCTGCCCTTAATTTCGTCCAAGATAGAGGCCATTACAATAGTCTAATTTCGATAGTACTAATGTAGTTACCACCGTACTCCTGGAATCGGGGGGGGGGGGGCGTGGGCAGGACATTCTTCTGGTTCCTACGGTAAAATCAAGCAAAAACTGTAGCATTGGTTTGTTGGGAGAAGGTGAGTTTACTGTTAATCAGAACCCTGAGGTTCTTTGCCTTTTCTACCTGTTTTGATAGCTCTCTTATTTCAGCCGGCCACCATAGCCATTTCTTCTTGGTTGGAGGTTACCAGAGATCGCTACTTCGGTTTTGTCTTAATTCAATTTGAGGCAATGCCGCGCCATCCAGTCACAAAGAGAGTTGCCTAGGCAGCAGTGGTATCTTTCAGTGCCATTAGTTGATTGAGATTTTAATATTATTATGGAGTTGGTTATGTTATTTTTAAAATAGTATGCATTTCGATTCCTATGTTTTAATAATGCAATGGTATGTTATTTTTGATAGATTGTTTTCATCATCGAGAAATCTAAAAACTTATATCATAATAATGTTATGGGTTAATGTTGTTGTACACACCACGCAAGTCACATGTTTAAACGCTAAAAACGTAGTAGAGTGGGTTTCAGCCTTTTTTTAAAAAAATTCCAGAGGTGCTTTTGTGACCTCAAGTTCACGTTTCTATTTTGTTGCATAGTTTATTTAAATATTGGGTGGTTGCAGTAAATATCCAAAAGAAAGGATCTGTTTGAGTCAAACCAAAGTTTCAGTCTTCAAAATTATTCAGTTTGGTAGTAATTTTAGCAGTCTGCTGTATGAATGTTCATTTCGGTAGGAGTAGGCACAAACACATGAAAGTACACTACACTGAACGGAGGAACCATAATAAAATGCTCTGAACAGGTCTGCAAGTTGCAGCATATCTTGGAGCATAAAATGCTGCAGTTTCTCTTTTATCTTTTTACCCAGCACTGAACATATCCTAGCGACCTGTCAAGTAATCCGACCACAGGTGTTAGTCAATCAATTAAAAAGTGGGAAAAAACATTTCAAACTCAAAAAAGCCGGAAACAGTTATAAAAGGAAATGTGATGCAAAGCAACATCATAAACTACTCAACGACATCAATATACCTCTGATTTAAGTATACATAATATATTGAAATACATTTAGATGAAGTTTGCCCTAAACATTCCAGCAATGTAAAGGGTAAATAAACGCAAACATGGATGTGGAGCCAAAGAACCCTATTGAAGTTTCTAGAATCGTGGAATGGTGAAGGGCTTGTAACTTATGATAGCAAGATGCCAAATGTGATACTTTAATGTACTTAAACTGAAGTGAAAAGAAAGAAATTGCAATAAAAAACACGTTCCGTGTGAACATAAGGCTTGATAAACAGTCGTAGAATTGCTACATTAATACTGAAGTACATTCACAGCAAGATTATGATAAGTAACTCATAAATCACAATGCATGGCTGGCATCCTAATGGTTTCCTTGCTGCCTGCCTGCTCATGTGCTCCACTGCATCTCACTGCCATAACTCACACATAATATACTGATATGATTCTTTCCCTACCACCACTCCTGTGGCCCCGCTGCACAGGAAGGGTGCCATGGGCTCTAATGGAGGCAAGGAAAGTGGTTCCTTCTACCCCCTGCTGGGTGGCACGAGACAGTTATCACTGGGGGGGGTGTTCGATCCCCCAGTCCCCTGGGGCCGGATGCCACTGCACTGATGACACGCTATGCCCCTGACGCCATCTGTTCTTGTGATCACTATAGTTACTCCTCAGAGGGTGGAGCCAGTGGTGATGCAGCTCCTCCTCCTATCACAGCTTTTCCTAGCCTGGTGTTCCAGCCAGCAGCAGTGAGCACACAACCTGTGTAAATATGTAATACATAGTTGTCCAACCCTAACCGCTTCAGCTTTTCTTAAAATGTAACCTTGTGTGAATTCTTAACTGGTATATATGTAACTCTAACCACTAGTATCTGTAGTAGACATATGTTCTCACTATCATTCATATGTGAATTCAGAGTTCATCTGTTTGTATCTTTTATGCAATTCATGTACTCTGAAGTCCTTATGTAATGTAACTGGTTCAAATGTAAAGCGCTCGGACACCTTCGGGTAAAGTTCGCACCATATAAAAACGCAAAATAAAATAAGTAAAATAAAATACTAAATAAATAAAACCAGCACACTGGAAGAGAGAGAGAGAAACAGAGCACTTCTTCAACAGACGCCTGGACGGTGCATTCCTTTACTTTGTTTGAAAGAATATGCGTTTGGCAGCAGTGTTCTGTTTAAGGAATGTTGTCATATATGCATGCGTGGCTCAGGATGCATCTAGAGGTATTTAACCCCCAGCAGGCACTCCATGTGACTGGGTTAAAGAACACCGAGGCGAGTAAAAGTTATTAAATAACCTGTCTACCTTGGAATATGTCAAGTCCAATAGAAAAGCGACTAAAACTGAAGCATTATAAATAATAACATTTTATCTCGCTCTCAAGAAGTTATTTCCAAATTTCACTTGTTTACGGGCCAATGAAGCTGCCATTTGTTCAACCTGTTAAACTCCATTTTTGATACGTTCTGGCCCCTCTTTTCGTCTGTTCAGGTGTTCTCTTTAATAGGTACTTTATATTGCACGTGGGACCCAAAAAGATGCAGATACAGGGAAAAGTTCACAAAAACAACTGTTCGCATTATCTAAAGTTGCTAAGAGACCGAACCTTACTACACAGGTGTATTCATGGGGTTCATATTCCAACAAGAACTTGCAAAGTCAAAAAGTTTGGCTCTTCTGCGGCGCATGCACAAAGAGCCGCGCAGTATCAATGCATGCACTGAAACAAATCCCACATAAATGCTGATATGTAGATAAAACAGTATATGTACAGGAAAATATGCATACGCAGAATGATAAGTATACAGACACTAACAGGCTCCCCAGACCAACATGCACACATGCAAACTGACCATCAGACATGTAGGTACCTAATCACACAGATTAACAATGCAGGCCCTCTTGCACACCTGATCACATTCAGGGTCTCACACGCACTCTTAATGGCACACACACAGTCCCACACTTACTACCAGAGCCAGATGGAAACTCAAATCAGCACTGGCAAAAATGTTCAAATTAGTCCCACACTGCGGGAAGCTGCGACTAGAATCAGACCTTGAGGGCTTCGTGGGAGGGCCATGGCAGCCACTCAGCTCTGAAATCAGCCCCCTAGATTGCAGAGAAAGTACTACAGTATTAAAATGGCCATTTGGATTCTGATTAATAATCTTGCAGCCTAACTTCCAAGCAACAGCAGAAGAAAAACAAATGAAGAGAGGAAGTGAATGGCTTCTCGACTCTCACGTCTGAGCAGTACACGTGCACAGTATGACGTAGTACAATTCTACATCAAATCTCATCAAGGTGAAATGACTTGCAACTAATGCTAACTTTGGCCCTAGTGATTGTTAGGATGGTGGCAACAATGTAAAACCTTAAAAAATATTAATTTTGTTATTTTGCTGATATTCCATCAGCATTTATCAAATGTCAGCAGCCAGAGATCCAAGTGTTAAACACCACAAAATCAAAAAGGCTGGTAAGCGTGTTCTGAGTCAAGGAAGGTTTAAAGTCCTTCATTTCCTGCAACAGAGTGTGCTAAACAATATCCTGGCATGGCTTGGGTTAGAAATGAGATTCATCCCCTTTGATGTGCATATGGTAAAACAAAGCTCAACTTAGAGAAATTACCCCAGAAGGAAGAGGAGGGGAAAGGTGGATAGGTTGCTGTGAGGATGTAATTATCATGTTCAATTAAGGCCTCATTACACATGCTGTGAAAAACACAGTTGGGAAATGCCATTGCTATATGGCCTCATGTTAGTTTTTTCAGCTGATTCAGAAATGATTCCATGTAATAAAGAATACCATGAAATAACAGTTTTAGAGACCAGCGTTGACACATGGCATCCAACCAACCACACTGATTTAGAGGTGAAATTTACTCCAAGTGTTACCTAAGTTTGGCCATGCACTATTTGTGTGGAGTACATGGTTTAAAGTCGGATGCACAAACCCTTTGCACCTGATCTTAAAGTGGCCATGGTAATGCCCTTTATAGACAATCAATTTCAAGGTGGAGAAAGAGCGTTCTCGGCTTGAAGAAATGTCATCAACTAGGTAATAGAAGTATGTACCAAATTTGACTATGCTCTCAAGATTACTAAGTGGTGGGTGGCAACTCTTATAATGTCTTGAGGATTCCTATGTGATGCGTAACAGTCCAAGCTGGAATGCCACATTAATTGATTGGTAATAGATCTGAGGAGTCAATGATGATTCCTGGATGACAGGACACATATCTGGGTCGGCACCACTCCAAGGAGAGCTAGGAAAATTAAATTTAAAAAGAGTATATTTATAAAAAATAAACAAAGGGACAGTAGTACTGAAAATGCAAAGGCGAAGGCTTAAGCCATATGCAGTCTATGTAACAGAAGAGAAGGAAATGGGCAGACCAGATGGGGCTGGTGTTTTCAAATGAAGCTACCTTAAAAAGGGTCTATCAAGAAACATGCGGGCAGTGTTTATAAGAAACCAAACTTAATGTTAAAGATCTTGTTCGACCTATCTGGCACGGGAAAGGTGAACATTTCACACATGACAGGCCACTTAGCAGCTATGTACACCGATATATGGATGAAAAATACAACAACCTACATTTCTTATTTATCTGAGTTTCTGATTTTCCTTACTTTATTAGTTTACCTAATGTTATATTATTCTTATTTTTTCCTTTCATTTCTTTCTTTCTGTTTTTAATATTTTATTTCATGTTTCCATGTTTTTCTTACTATTCTTTTTTCATTTTTATTTTCACTTTTAGAGGAAGTAAATTTTTTTGGTACGATGTAACAAAGTAAATGGAAAAGTACCCGTGCCTGCATTGTTGTTTATACTTTTACTCTGATGAACTAGTGAACAGTTTTCCATTAGCCAACGTCTGAGTTTACTTTTCATTATAGACAAGAGGTAGCATGCAATATATCTTTGTAAAGGGACAGGGATCTCGGCTGCAGACTTGGTTTAAAATGGATCACTTTGAACCACTAGCATGGACGTTTATTGGTAAGCAGGAAGATAACAATTTACAGTAACTGTCTGTCTTCAAAACGGTCACATCTTAAATCCAATCCTACCAGTGGGTCACCACTGAAAACAGCAGATGTTATATGAATAACACTGTAAGAGGCCAACTCCTTTCCAGAAGCATGACACTTAAATAGATTTTTCAAAGCCAGAAGGTTCTCTTCTCATGCCACAGCACTTACTGTATTCATTAGGTGCTGTTCCGTGAGCCGAGACGTCTTCCTAGGAGACTGCAGGAATAAAGCATTGGCCCTTATCAAGGAGGCCCATCGATCGTATGCATCTACCAGAGCAAGCACACTTGGAATTTTCTCAGACCAGGGTCCGGACCTGATTGGGTCCGAAGAATCTCCTTTCACTAGCACCATACTTGACATATACACCTTCCGCCACGATTGCCCTGACGAAGTTCAACCTTTTGAACGAAACGCATTGGCTGACGTTTTGCACAAATCTCATGGATTGTTTAAAATAAAGATTGATATATTTTTGCAACGAAGACACTGATCGAGCTTCTTTATTGACGCTATATAAACTTGGGAGTGCACCCCTCCATTGTTCTCAAAGTACTGTATTCATTAGGTGTTGATATTATTGTATGTAGCCGGAACCATTCCCTAAAGCCAAACCTAAATAAGCATCTTTGAAATGAGAGCAGGCAGGCTGAGAGGTACTGCAGAATTACCACCCTAATGGCTATGCAGTGAGGCATAATGCAGAAATCCTCAGGATGAACATTAAGGATTTCCCTTAGGCCCGAGTCTAAAATGTGCACTAATGAATATTGTGCTGCACAAGGAGGCACTGGACTAACCCCTATTTTATGAGTTCCAGATTACCAAATAGGCAAAGTAGGCACCGGCCTACAGGCCCAACTCCTGTTAGGGGCCCGTGATAACGGATCAAAATTGTATTGATTTGGTCTTGAAAGAAAACTACAATCAAGCTTTCCTAAATATTGTTTCCAAAAGATAGAAAAAAATGATCACCTCAAATAAACAAAAACTTCATGTTAAAGACTCTGTTGATAAAATACTGTATTAATGTAATGTACCTTTTAACAACTTAAAGTATATAAACCAGAGACATCAGACTCACATAACAGTTTGACTCTTAAAAGCTTATCTTCTGGCATCTGTCTGTAGGTAAAAACAAAACCGGTGCATTGGGTATTAGGAAGTAATTTGCAAGGGGGGAATTACATTTTGATAACCTATGGGCCTCCACAGGATTTATTCAGGCACTGATTTTATGCATGCTTTCACTTCTGCCCTCTGGGTGAGCGCTTGCGGATGTATGTCATTACATCGCATACTAATACCACGTGTGCCATTACAACACGGGTATTACTACGCAAAGTCAATGACAACGACATGCCATTACATCGCATACTGTTGCCATGAGTATGCCTTTACCACGCATGCTATGACAACACAAAGACATGCGTGGTAAAGCTATACTTGTGGATAAAGTTTTCAAGGTAAGTGACAACCCTACCCCTACACCTACACAACACACTACTCCCACCCCAACACTACCCCTAACCCTAAAACACTACTACACCACAACACTACCCACACTACTCCCACCCCCACCCCTACACTACCCTAAACCCTAAAACATTACATCACTATCCACACTACTCCTACCCCTACACTACCCTAATCCCAAAAACACTACTACACTACAACACTACCCACACTACTCCCACCCCTACACTACCCTTAACCCTAAAACACTACTACACTACAAAACTACCCACAATACTCCCACCCCCACACTGCCCTATACCATAAAACACTGCGACACTACAACACTACCCACACTACTCCCACCCCTACACTACACTAAACCCTAAAACACTACTACACTACAACACTACCCACACTGATCCCACCCCTACACTACCCTAAACCCTAAAACACTACAACACTACCCACACTACTCCCACCCCTACACTACCCTATACACTACTACACTACAACACTACCCACACTACTCCAACCCTACACTATCCTAAACCCTAAAACACTACTACACTACAACACTACCCACACTACTCCCACTTCTACATTACCCTAAACCCTAAAATACTACTACAGTTCCCTACCCTAAAACACTACCCACACCCCAAGTACAATCAGCCTTACCTCTTTCCTCGGGGTTCTAGCGTCGCTGTCTCTGCTCTCGGTTCCTGCTTCCTGCATCGCCAGGGGTCCACGTCGTTGTGAGGAAACAGCCTCAGTTACCTCACAATGACGTGGATAGCCATTACATTGCATGCGTTGTGAAAGCACATGCAATGTAATGTTATGTGTGGTATTTACCAAGCTTTGTAACATCGCATGCGTTGTAACGCATGCAATGTAATAGCAACACTTGGTAAAAACTGTGTTGTAATGGCTGTTCCCCGTGCTTTCACACCTAGGACTCCGAGCAAGGATACCCTTGCGGGTGATAGTGAGCTTTACAAATACACATAACATAGCACCCCACACTGCATGTGAGAATGAGCAATGGTAGTACAATAAATAGTAAATAAGTTACATATTATGGTTTGAGAAGGCAACCAACACCTACAGATCATTATTTACATATATTTATGTTTTCTCCTTTGCTGATGCATACCTTATGGTTGCGCATCTAATGTCAATCGTTGTTTGTGATGTTTGCACAACCATATTTCTAAAGATGCACACATTCTCTTGCATAACTGCCCCAAAGGTTTACAATTCTATTAATCTCAATACTTATTAGTATGGTTGATACAACTGTGCAAGTACACCTTTGAAAAAAGATATATATTGAAAGTAATTGTCTGCTATCTCGCCACAGGCCAGACATATAATTTCCGATATCACCTTTTGCGATATTTATTATCCATAATTGGTTCTACGGTCCACTTTCTGGCTGCTGGGCCATGAGGCAGTGCACCTGCTTGATTTATATATGAGCCAGGCAGAGACACCATCTCATTTAAACATGGGCAGACAAAAGTAGCTGAGAGGTCGAGATGGGCTGGGTAATAATGGCCTAGCCCCTATTTTCTATGGGGTTATCAAGTCGTGGCTGGAATGTATGTCCCACATTGCGTCTGAAGGGAGGATAGGGAAGTCAAAGGCTGCTACGTGATTTATGAATAGTAAATGGGCAGGACCCAAGTCTCTCTGGTTCCGATCATGACAAACTCCGAAACCAAAAATCACTTGCTCTTCCCTTCTAGGCCTCTTCATGAGTCTATGTACACAAAACAGAAAGGGATGCAGGCGTTTGAATACTATGATCTTGGCAAGGGGCAAGAGTGGAGTGTGAAAAAGCCTGAACCCATGGAAGTTTTCTCCAGGTAGGTATCAGCAGGCCAAACCTCCTGATATTTACTGGTGGGAAATGCCTGCTAAATACTGGAAAGAATCACAGAAATCTGCATGTTATGCCCTTTTCTGGAAAGCCTAACTCGGACTTGGAGTAATGCATCACCTCCAGTAAGTACTGATCCCTGCTTTCAATAAGTCGAAACCATTGTTGGGTTGCTTTTGTTCCGGTTATGAGAGGGCCTGGCTTGATAGTCATGCTAGACTGTTTTTATTGGAGCAGAACCAACAATGATATGCATATGGATGGGTCTAATCTGAGTTTACACGATGGGCAAAAGAGTGATGGGCTGGAATGCTACCCTGAGCGATTGTTAGTGGTAAGACTTATTGTAAACATTCCACCAATTAACTTTTTTGTGTTTCATGTAATGCAAAGGGTATGCCCAGGCCTGGATCCTTTGTTGTCTGTGTCCTAAGAATCAACCTACACCGACTAAAGAGGACCAATCAGGCCAAAACCAGGCTTGTGTTGCTTGTTTTTCTGGTTGGAGACGACGTGTCTTAGCAGTTTGCTTGGACTGCTTCTATTTGAGCCATCACTTTTTGTATGTTTGATGTAATGTCCAAAGTGGCCAAGGGTATGCCCAGATATGGATCCCTTGCTCACTGTGCCACTGAAACCAAGCTACACCCAACTAAGGAGGCCCAATCAGGACAAAATCAGGCTTGTGTTTCTTGTGTCCTGGTTCAGAGAGCACCTGGCTTGGTGGCTCGGGCTGACCTGTTCCTACTAGAATAGGATCAAGAAGACTGATTTGCATATGGATAGGTCTAATCTGATGTGGCATGGTGGGCAACAGAAGGATGGATTAGAATGCTACCCTGAGTGATTGCCAATGGTTAGACTTAGCACTCCTCTCATCAGTTTGTGTGTTTTGAAAAAAGTTCATAAACAAAAGTACCCTTTCATTGTGCCAATAGGAATTACATTTTCCTGTGATGTGCAGCAAAAAAACAGAATGGGTTACTGTACCTGTTCTAAATACACTTGCCTGCTAGTAAGCACACATACTGTTCTATTATAAATATATGTAATGGTTATTTACTTTTTTAATGTAAACTTTTCTTGGAAATATGTGACCAGTATGTTAAATTGGATATATGTTTTCTTTTTTGTCTCCTTTTTATTTTTGTGACCTCTACTTGCTTCAAAAATAAAAACAAAAAATAGCCATCAAACCAGCTTGTCTAGGCTTGCTGTGTTTGTTTCCACAAGGCTTCTTTTGCATTGAAAATTGCAACAATTATGAAGAACATATATGAACACTGTTAGACCTGGCACCATTGGCGTGGGTCTCCCTTCCATTTTTGCTGTTGCTGCATGTGTTTTTGCTGGTGTTATGTGCTTTGGGCACTGTTCCACTGCTATCCAGTGCCACAGTGCAAGTGCTCCCTATTGTAAATTGATGTAGTAATCAGTGGTTTCATGTCTGGCTATTTGGTTTACTTGTCAGACCCTAGTCTAGTACACTGAGTGTTCCAGGGCGTGTAAATCCAAATGCTGCAGGTGGGCCTGCAGCACTGGTTGTGCCACCCACAGAAGCAGCCTTGTAAAATGTGTCTAAGGTCTGCCATTGCAGACCCTGCATGCAGTCTGGTGCTGTCATGCTGACGGTGCAAGGGCACCCCTTGCCAGTCCATAAGCCTTCCCTTTTCTTCATATCAGTCACCCCTATGGTAGGCCCAAGGGCAGGGTGCATTGTAAGTATAAGGTAGGACAAGCCCTGGTGTGTGTGGCATGCCCTAATAAAGAATTACAGACATTTTCGTTTTTCACTATTGCAAGGCTACCTGTTCTCCATAGGCCAGAATGGGCTGTTAGATTATTATATGTTTATAATCCTAACTGTCTTAGAGAACATGGTAGAAATTCGAGTTTAGTCTGCCTGAACTCAGAATGATAAAATGCATCTTTTAGTGAAGTTGGTTTAACATTCTGTGTTTGCAAATACCACTTTTAGAAAGTAGGTATTTGCTTGCCTAACCTTTCAAGCCTGCCTCTGCTAGGTTGTGTATTCCTTAGTCTGGTTTTGTGAGTGACAGGGCTGGGGGATTCCAAGAGACAGGATGAGTCAGCCCAGTGGTGAATAGAGTGATCTACATCTAGATGGGAGGGGGGAGTTGCACCTGAACCTTGAATAGGGCTAATATACAAAAACAAAAAGAAAGGTGTACTCCAATGAAGTCAATAGAGCGAAAGATAATTTAAAAAGTCTCTTCTTTATTCAGGAATCATAATTTTCAATCAGCAAAGGCACAGCCAGCGCGTTTCGTTCCCCTTGTGCCACGGGAACTTCGTCAGGGCAAAAATATTTATTGCAAAGTCGATCGTTGAAATTACAGGAAAAAGATCTATCCTGGTAATAGACGTCCCAATAAAGTAGTGCTTTAAAAAGATCCTGAGGGTACCACGTTCAAGTTCCTCAAGAGTTCCACCGTTAGAGGTTCATCATACAGTCCAATTTATTGCAGATAAGCGCCAAGATTGCTCGCTGATCTGTAGGGATGGAAGGTGCTTGCAATAGTTGAAATAATGACCATAAAAGATATAAATTCACACCCAGGAAGAGAATAGGGAGTTATATTTCCTCCACAGAGTGAGTACCTCGCTTCGAATAGGGCAAGATTCCAAATCAAATAAACGGGACCGTTCCCAGAATAGCATTTTCAATATGTACAGCAACCAGTTACAAAAGCAAATGCGGCCCCTGTAGTCTGGCACCGGGGTCGCAAAGCATTGTAAGTTCGAGAGTTGAATAGGGCTGTGCCTGCCTTCCACAATGCTGGCTCCACCTCCTGGGGCGCGGCTGAAGTTTCTCGCCTGCACACTGAAAGAAGAGAATGAGTCCTGTAAACAAAGTGCTCCAGGACTACACTTGCCTTCCACAATGCTGGCTCCACCTCCCGTAGGGCATCTGATGTGCCTGCCCTGCACTGTGAAAGGAAAGGAGAAGTCTGGTAAACAGAGTGCTTCAGAACTGGTTTAGATTGGGCAAAGGCCCCTCTCCCATCAGAGAACAAAAGATTTTGGGGTATAAATATTGGGACCCTGATCCCATGAAATTAGATCACTTTTGGACTACAAGAAGAGAGCTTTACTGAGGAGAGGAACCTGAAGAAACTGAGGAGAGACTATTCGCAAGCTGAAGTGCTGCTTGGGGGATTGGCCTGCAGTGGTTGCCTTACTGCCAAAGGAAGGAGAAAGGAACTTTGTGTCATTTGCTTTCAACTTGTGTAGGATCTCCAAGGGCTTGGAAAAGAGCTTGCCTCCTGCTGAAGTCTCAGGGACAACAGACTTCAATCCCCAGCTCCCCAGAGTTCTTTGAAAGTGCCTGCTGCTGTTTTGGGCCTTCTGAGGAACAGCGTGTCGCAAGGAGCTAGAAGCGCGACTCAACAAGAAGAAGCGTGTCGCCGTCGCTGTGCCTGCCGTCGCAACTCCGAAGGAGGGTGTCGCCGCTGGAACTGTCGCACTGCACCGCATCAGGGAAAAGCGTGCCGCAACGAAGAGGAAGCATATCGCCGTCGCTGCTGCTGCCGTCACAGCTCTGAAGGAGGGTATCGCCGCTGTAGCTCTTGCACTGCACCGCATCAGGAGAAGAATCTCGCAACGAGGTCGGAACATGTCGCCGTCGCTGGGCCATCTGTCGCAACTCCGAAAGAGGGGGTCGCCGCTGGAACTGTAGCACTGCACCGCATCGAAGAAAAGCACCTTGCATCCCCGAGAAGCACACTGCCGTCTGAGCTGCTGCCGTTGCATCGTGGATGTCGCCGCTCTAGTTGTCGCATCATGCGGAAGCTTTACGCATCGTGGGAAAAGAGTGTCGCAAGTGGATCTGCTGCCATCGCATCTCGGAACAAGGGTGTCGCCGATGCAGTCCACGCATCAAACTGAGAACTTCTCGCATCCCCGGAGAAGCGTGCCGCATCTGGAAGATCTTCACGTCTTTATTTCTTTGTACTTGAACTTTGCTGCATTTCCCTCGCTGCGACATTGCTTGTCGTGGCAGCGCAACACAACCTAAGGTACATTGACGCAAAGTGTTGCATCTAAAAACTGAACTGAACTAAACTAAAATCTACCACCTTAAAGTAACAGTATTGTGTATTTTTAACGTTTATGGTCTTGTGGTAACTCTATATGAAGTATACTTATTTTTTATATAAAACCTGTGTGGTGTCCATTTGTAGTGTTGTCACTGGGTTACTGTATGTGGTCACAAATGCTTAACACAATGCCTCTGAGATAACGCCTGTCTGCTCGTGCCAAGCTCCCAAGGGGGTGAGCAGGGGTTATTTTAGGAGTGTAATCCCCTCATCCTGACTAGAGGCGAGGGTCCCTATTTGTCACAAGTACCTACCTGTGCCAACCAGAGACCCCCAAATCTAACAAACACCACTTGGCTACTACCAATCAACTACCAACTGTATCCATGAATCTGAAACTGAATGTCTTGTTAACAACTTTAATACTCCTTTCTCATGCCCAGATTTACTGACAATGCAAATAGGAATTTTTGAGGTTGGCCACCCTTTGGATTCCCCACAATGCATTTAAAGAGAGAACATGAGAGACAAGGAGCAACACAGATTTTAAGTACTAAATTCCCAGTAAACCAGCCTCCATTCTTTCCTAGATCCTGCTCATTGGGTACTCAATATTCCAACAGCCCTTCATCTTTCCTCAAGTCCACTAAAGAGTGAGAATGAAGGGAAATGTAGTCGCTGGGGGATTGTTTAATAAATTACCGGACCAGAGAAATGAATGGACACTGTGGAGAGAGTTATTTAATTATCCTCCCAGAAATCCCATTTGTTTCATTATTTCTGTGCTTAATTTATAAAAGAAATAGTTCCAATGACCAGAAACTCTGCTCATAAGCCAGGTGCCAGTGAAAATAAATATTGGTGTGCCGAATACCAAGGCTGGTAGTCTTAAACCCACCTCCAACCTTTTTAATCCACTTAACACTCCCTTCTCTTTTATCTCACTTGTGAAGGTTCCTTCTTGGTCCGTTTCTGACAGTTTCCATCTTTCTCTTCCTCCATCTATCAGATTTGTTTGTTTTTCACTCTCTTGCTCATCCTACATATTTGATGTGGCAAAATAAGTGCAGGTCCCAAAAATAGATGCTGATGGCCTCATGGCAACCATAAGCACAAATTAAGCTCTGCCTAATCTCCTTTACCAGCACCGACCCTCTTAAGGAGAGGGCAGCATGAGAAGGAGAAGGAGTAGGAGAAGGAGAAGGAGAAGGAGAAGGAGAAGGAGAAGGAGAAGGAGAAGGAGAAGGAAAAGGAGAAGGAGAAAAGCAACAAAACACATGAATTGAGATGTGACTGCACAACCTGGAACAGTGTGAAAGTCAACTAGCATTGCTTTCTGTCCTTCACACACTGTGGGAAAATAGGAATGTCTTATTTACACATTGTGGACACATTAGGTTGCAAGTGCATACTTTACATACTTGCATAGCATGTAAGTATCTGCAAACCAATAAATCAGTCTACATTGTAGACGTAAGGCTGTAAAGTTAATACCCTAAAGGTAATGTGTAAGTTGAATCTTTCATAGCCCTCTGGGCAAAGCACCAGTATCATAAATAGATCTCCCAGTGTTATTGTACTTATTTGTTTTAACATTTCAGTCTGTATATATCCATATTTATTTTCTGCATTTTTTTTCTGTATTTATCCATTTTTATGTTGTGTTTCCTGTATAAATGAAGTTGCAATGAATATTTTACCACATTTATTTGAATGATAAATGTATACTCACATTTGAATGTCCTAATGGTTTCAGCAGTATACAGTGCAATAGCGTTATCTGAAAACACTTGCATTGTAGAATCATAAATAACTGTAGATCTGCACTTAATTAAGCTTAATTTAGAAATCTATTGTCTTTTTTCATCTCACCCACCTATCAATCTGTACAGCTACTGGCCATCATGATTGACAGTAGAAAAAAATCAACCTAAGAAGGCCTGTTTTCCGTATTTATCTGTATTTAAAAATAAATACAGACAGGAAAAGAAATAGTTTTCTGTCTGTATTTATCTGTAAAAATGGAAAACTGGGAGCCCTACGCATAAACTAAAAATTTTTTTACAAAGTTGCAAGATAAAATCTACAGTTTTACCTTAATACTACAAAACTGTTTTTGGGTGGGAACCCCCAACATGCCACCCCAAGCACTGTAGCAAGAGTCAGGCTCACTTGCTTCCTCCGTGGAATGTGGGACTGGTCCAGTTTCTCTAGGGCTCGCTGCTTTTGGTACCCAGTGAGGACCTGTCCATCTCTGTGAATAATACAATGAACTGAAACAACCAGCATATCTTGTTATGCACCAGATACACTTATGTGGTGATTTTTGTCACTGCACCAGAACTATAATGTCATCAATGGCACTGCAAGCGATTTTTCTTTGATACTGAATAACGACGATAAATGTAATTTAGGTTCTGAGCTGCTGTAGTGTTTTGTGGAATTGCTTGTGCCGCCATCATTCAGAGATCCCATATTAATTGCAATGCCCTAGGGCAAATGGGGAACACTTTAATTCAGTTATGAAACGCCAGTTGTAAGTAATAAAAGCGGCCGCGGTTCTGTGGAGAAAGCACACACAGAAAGGTTTATTTAATTGCAATTGATTGTTTCCAGTTTAATAGGTCTCAAAAAGCAGCCAGTACTTAATTGTACTGGAGCCCTAAACTGATGTAGAAAATACCATAAGGATATGACTTTCTTTTTACTGTTCTTTACTGTATGAATGTGGCTAATATCTAATGTGTAATACGGTTTTACTCTAACTGCCCTTACCATCAAAGATGGTTGAGGCGATAGATTATTTTGTAAACAACAAAACATCAGTTGCTTTTTGTTAGGACACTGGGGGCCTGATTACGAGTCAAAGCATTAGTTATCGCTCCTAAGAACGATACCATGGGGTACATTACTTATCAGGAGCGAGAAATAACACCTATTATGAGTTCATGGGGAATAACGTGGATTTTGATGTTTAACGCACGACAATCGCATGATAAAGTAAATGTTGTATGTTTTGTCCTGTTAAATTTTGGCTAGTTTGATCTGCTGAAATGTAATGAAGAATTGGTTATTTAATCCATCCAATGATTATTGGATGTGTTAAATATCTTCAAACTTGGAATTCCGTCCCATGTTACGAGGAACTTGTAATCACTTCCTAAGCTTATATAAGTGTGTTCATAGGCTATAGTAAAATGTAGTGTTGCCGTTTCCTAGAGAGTGAAAGCTCTACATTGCAGCCACACTTGCGGCAGTGTTGTATTGCTGAGCATACTGTGACAAAGTAGCCATTTCATGCCACGTTTTATCATCATGTGCAGGTAACTCTGGCCAGTCGTTGTGTGATGCCCCAATGTTACCCAAGAAGGTGGATGTACTCACTGATGGCTCTGGTGCAGACTCTACGCTATCCGCGAAGGGTTCCTTTGCAAAGAGCCAGACTGTAGTCCTCGTCATGCTGCAGTGAAATACATTTCTTCACTTAATTTGCATTCTATAGGGGATTGCTTGTAATTCCACTGTAATGTCGCTAAGCAGAATTACTAATATAATATCCTTTGTATCTAAAATGCTATGTGTGGTATTGCAGCTCTGCAATCTCCGCAGGAGACATACCAGAGGCCTTTACGAGCTCAATGTCTTATTGTATTTATGTTTATCAGTACTAAATAATACTAATCACAGTATCTCTCAATACAAATATTTTTGGGGGATGGGTGCCAGCAAAGGCCTCTTGCTCCTTGACCTTTAAAACAACATCCTTTGCATTTTTCAAGCTGTAGTTTTGAGTTTCCCTCTATCGTTATTGATATGGGTCTGTAAATCACAGACTGCAAAGTGCAGTTCACTGGATGGTCAAGACTGATTAAAGCTGGCCTATGAACACTAAAAACTTGAGTCTATATGCCAGCTGCAGATTCTACACATTATAAGAAATAAAATACCCCAAATCCTACATTAAAAACATGTTGCAAGTCATCTTGGACAACGGCAAACTTATAAATGCCATTGGCCTCATGCATACAATTGCTTGATTATTTGCAGTATCCTTATAGTGTACCATGTAACTAAAAATAAACTGCAGTGTGACGCCATAAAAGTACTTCATACACTGTCATATTACGGTTTAAATTATTAGATAAATGTGTAGAGAAATGTTTTAAGGTACTTCAATGGCTGGTCTGATGATGCAATTCGCCTGGATTACTTATTTCAGACAACCATTTTTTAAAAGGGAGCCTGAAGGAAGCCCTTTGTATGATAAGAAATGTATGACAAATTGTAAAATAGGTACATTGTCTCAAAATACACGGACATTTAGTTACCCACTCAGACTGCTAATTATGCAAATACACTCAACTCTCTTAAATAAGATTGTAGCCAGAGGGTGATGAATTGGTGAAAAGGTTCTGCAGCAATTTAATAGTGTCTGGCAGCTTAGAGGTAGTTGTAATTGAACTGAAGCAATGTACTGGTAAAAAGGGGATACTTCTCTAAGACAGAACAACCTAATGTAAAAATCAATTACTGTTGTCATGCTCCAGGGCTTTACTGAGCAACAAACAAGAGAGGAGTGGATATAAAAAGACATAAATATATTAATAAATAGCATAACCTTCAAGTGATTCATATAGAGCCTGGTTGTCGCCAAAAGCAGGATGTGCGCTGGGTCATTTATTACGCTGTTCCAGTGTAGTACTTTCGATCATACACTAATCAATTACAGAGTGCTAATATCCCCACACTCTACAGATGCCTTAGAGCCACGCCATTGACCAATGAGCATTCAAAGCTTGTCTTTTTTCGTTAACGTTTGCGATATTGTTCAAACGCGACTTCACTTAAGTCAGCTAAAAACTGAATTTCTGTTTGCAAACATAACAAACTTCATTTTAATGCCTTCTCATATTTTTCGGTTCAACGACATTTTATTGCAGATTAAAAAATCCATCCAAATTTAGCACTGGTATGACACTGCCAGGCACAAGTAGTAACAATTTAACATATTGTAGTATCCTCAGGTTTGTACATATGTTCCTTTACTCCTCTCCATCTAGCTGCTCAACCAGTGTGAGTGTTCCGGTTAGAATGTTGGTGTGAATGACATGAATGGAATGCTTGGGTTCCTGGTATGAGTGTTGTCAGTTGGGAGACGGGCTGAGCAGCTAGGAGGCTGCTCCTTGTGGGGCTGCTTGTTCTAGATTTCTACTTCCTGTTATCTACTTATGGACTGAATAAACCTACTACTTAACTCTACTACATCTGTCTCGGCTACATCATTACCTGAATGTATGGAGCAGCTTACTACAAATAATTTTTTTAAAGAAATTACGCTTATGGCGTATTCATCAAGGATAATACAAGCTTCACAATATTTTAAGTTCTAATGCTCGTGTAAATATCATAATTCCATATTTCAAACCTGGAACCCCAAATGTGCTGCTGTTTTACAATGACTGGATTATCGTTTGGTCAAACACATTGGGCCCTGGATGTCAATGCTCAGCATTTCACCTCACCCCACTCCAAACTACTAGAACATTCTAAAGGCTTGCGTTACCCGAGTAAAAGCAAAGAGGCAAAGGTAAGCACAGCAGATTTGTATTAACAGGTTTTATCTCGTAGTTTTCCTTATAATATGCCTTTAACGACCCAAGAGTCACAATCTACTTATAAACTACTGTAAATTCATCAGAAGTAGGCCTTTATTGGACTGGGAAAACTGCACCCAATAAATCCCTTTCACCTGAAGTGGTATTCTTAATTTCAAGTTGCCTAGCACACTCTTGTGCAGGAAAACAAATGAGAAATGTGTGCTTTACTTGTATTCCCAATTCAGGGTCACATTCTCTTTGGGCAGTATCAGGAATACCGGACCTATAATATTGATTGCCATAAGTTCAATATTGCAAAGCAAAATAAGAGTTCCAATGAGGTTAGCATACATATAAGAAGCATTGGCAATGCCAACAGGTCTGGCTTTAAAGGGATGGTATCTAGTAATGTGAAGCATTACAAGTATTTAGCATAGGAATGGATATGTATTTGTGTGGAAGTAAAGAACTTTAGAATAATATTGGTTTAATTTATAAGGTCAGGTGACAGTTGCACCGAGAAGCCAGACCTAAAAATTAATGCAAGTTAATGACTGCCCTCCTCCCATCTGTGATGCTGCCAGAGAACAACAGCATAAATTATCTGGTTATCTAAGACACTTTAGGTTTAACTCTTTTTTTATTTGAAAACTGCACCTGGAAGGCAAATCATTCAGAGTAGACAGTACAACATCAGCAGCAATAGTATACATGAAAAGGGTACGGATAATGCACGAGGGAAGCTTTATGACAGTCCAGTACTCATTAGATCTGTTGCTGCGTTGATCTGTAAAGAAAAAGTGCAGCGTGCCAACCAGGTGGAAACCCCCCTACTCCCTCCCCCCAACTTCCCCAAACCCCCTCCCCGTCCCTCCCCGTCCAGTGCTCAAGTCAATCTCCTCCTGTGTCGCCCCATCAGGCCTCAATTCGGGGTCCCGCCATTTCCCCCCACGTCAGACCTCGCCCTCCCGTTCCGTGAGACGTAACAGGCGGAGATACCGTGGGCATGTAAGTTCCCTGAATTCTGTGATCAGTAGAGTGCAGAATGATTGCCAAAGCTCATCAAATTGGTCTGTGTCTCTGGCTAATGTAAGGGACATCTTCTCCATCCCCAACACCCCCCATTAGCCGGTGAAGCCAACCTGTAGTGGAAGGGATGGTAGCAGTGCGCCAGTGTCCCAGGATGTTTTGGAATCTAAGACACTTTAATATCATTACAATGTCCTGTGTGTGCCCCTCAACGTTCGAACTCAGGCAGCTGAATAAATCAACAACATGATCACAGCTGTGTGGAGGGCAAGCTCACAACTTCTGTCTGATCAAAATACCTGGCACCCACCATATAGCGGATCTAATGCCCTCTACTGGTGATTCTCAAGCAAATGTCTGGCAACAGCTGTGCTGCCAAGCTAGACTATAAAAAGAAGAGCGGAATCATGTATTAGTACTCCTTCAAAATGCAGGAGTGCCATTAGTGAGACTTGTGGTGTTGTGCACTTCAGATTGCTGAACAAAATTGACGGAGACTCTCATAGCCAACAAGCAAGATTTAGGGTCTCATTTTAGAAGTTTGCAGGAGAACCACAAAGTAGCTCAACCAAGCTGAAAGCTGCACGCAGAAGCTCTTTATTAGTTGCCACAGCAAAATTTTGATAATTCTGACTTTGCACATAACCAAAAGTGCTTCTGCCTATATGTTGGTGCACTGTTGATGAAAACTGGCAATTCCAGCCAAACCCCCATGTCATCATTGACCTGTTGACATTTTTTGTATTTGTTTTTCCGAGACAAAGCCCTTTAAATATCATAATGGGATCTTGCATGTAAATGCCCTTAATTACATTTATACCTCCAAATACTCTCCAACTTAAACTTAGATCTGTAGTGGAGTATAGGGGCTTGCCATACAGGAAGGTAACATGCATAGGGCGTTTCTGTTCCCACTATGCACTACACATTCCCCTTTAGGTGACCAGTGATAAGCAGAAATGCTTTCAGGGAATGGGATGGATACTATATGCACATCTTAGTACATCCTGAAGACCTTCGTATGTACCCATTTTTCACCAGGAGCCACAGCACATTTTATTCGCAAAATGTGCTCCTATAGCACAATCTACACATGTGTAATCTCAGATTTTGGATTAATATTTATTTATTTATTTAAAATATTTATAGAGCAACTGTGACCAAATTGGTATCCTGGTGCTGTCGCAGCAAATTTATTTACAGAGAGACCAAAGCAAAATATAGGGAAAGGGTTGTGATACAGAAATCCATTATCTGGGAAACAACCAGGTTTTCAGAGCTCTCCTAAATGTTTGCAAATCAGTCAGAGCCCTCACTTCAGATGGCAGCTTATTGTACAGCTGGACGGCACTCACTGAGAAGGCACAAGCCCCTTGTTGAGACTTACGAAACCTGTGTTCCTTGATGAGCTTGGCAGTTGCAGAATGCAGGGATTTTCCTGGGGCATATCTTTCCGATCTACGGTGCAGAGGTATAGGGCCCTTGTTCTGGAGGCCCTAAACACAACACCCATTGTCTTAAAGAAGATCCTCTGCTCCACAGGGAGCCAGTGAGGCTTCCCTTGAGCCTTGGTTGCAGAGGACCTCCATGATCTAGTCAAAGTCAATTTTGCTACTACCACCTGCACTTTGTGCAGTCTCTTGATCAGGTAGCTCTGCACAATTAAAGCTTTGGCCTGGTCAGGTAGAACAGAGAACAGTTTGCTCAATCCTCGTAGCAATGCAAAGAATACCCCAGCCACATGTTTTTCCAAAGAAAGGCAGTTGTCTACAGTGACTCCATGTTTGCGAACTGTTCCTGAAAAGCATTACACATTTTCAGTAGGAAATAGACAGAAATTCATTGGTGGAGGCGCCGCAATCTTATTAGTTGAGTAGCATAGAAATTCTGTCTTCTCCCTGTTAATTTCATAGAATTAGCACTCATCCATTGTACAACATCCCCTAAACAGGTCTGGAAAGCTTTTACAGTCTCTGGCTGCTTATCTTAAAAGATAGAATGAATGAAAAGAAGGAATGAAAGAAGTCGCCGAATGGATGAAACAAAGCCGTTTGAAACTGAACTCAGACAAGACAGAAGTCCTCATCTTAGGTAAATCCCCCTCTGCATGGGACGACTCCTGGTGGCCGGAAGCCCTCGGAAATGCACCCATCCCGACAGACAACGCACGGAACCTTGGCGTCATCCTGGATTCTTCACTCTCAATGAACAGACAAGTCAGCGCCGTATCCTCCTCCTGTTTTAACATTCTTCGCATGCTCAGAAAAACATTTCGCTGGATCCCCGCCGAAACAAGGAAAACAGTCACCCACGCTCTAGTCACGAGCCGACTGGACTACGGAAACACCCTCTACGCAGGTACCACCGCTAAACTCCAGAAGAAACTACAACGAATCCAAAACGCCTCAGCCAGGCTCATATTAGACATCCCACGCAACGAACACATCTCTGGTCACCTTAAAGACCTCCACTGGCTACCCGTCAATAAGAGAATCACTTTCCGACTGCTAACCCACGCACACAAATCACTCTACGACATCGGACCAGAATGCCTCAACTCTCGACTGTCCTTCTACACCCCCTCCCGCCAACTTCGCTCTTCCAGCCAAGCCTACGCCACTGTACCTCGCATCAACAAGACGACCATGGGAGGCAGATCCTTCTCATACCTGGCTGCCAAAACATGGAACTCACTCCCCGCTTACCTTCGCCTCACCCAGAATCACCTAGCGTTCAGAAAGCAGCTTAAAACGTGGATATTTGACAAATAATCCTCCTCCCCTTCCTAAGCGCCTTGAAACCCTCTGGGTATGTAGTGCGCTATATAAATGTTTTGACTTGACTTGCATATCATCTGCATACTTAACCACAGAGATAGCATGCATCTTGATCAAGGAAATGAATGGCTGTATATAAACATTAAACACCACCGGGCTATGTGCTGAGCCCAGAGACACTTTGTGTCTGATAAATCCAAAGGTTGTTTGGTAAGGGGGTAACGCCACCGCCTGGCAGCAATCTTGCAGATAGGATTTTATCTATCTCATACGGTCCCACCAACACCCAACCTGCCAATCTTGTCAACAGGGTGTGGTGGTTGACCTATCAAAAGTGACCGTCTGATCCAACATAACAAAGACTGTAGACTGACCACTATCTGGCCTCATACGTAACTCATCCAATGCAGTCACTAAAGTCGTCTCTTTGCCATGGCCCAGTCTAAAACCAAACTGTTCCTCCTCAAGCAGGCAGTGAGATTCCAAGTAGGAAGATAAAGTCTTGTTAACATAACGTTCGGAGACGTTTGCCAGAAATGGCAGGAGAGAATTTGGCCGGAAATTGCTTAAAATCAATAGGACCGCTGATGCCTTTTTTAGCAAAGGCTTGACCATGGCCTTCTTCCAACTACAAGGCACTGACCCTGATTTCTATGATTGATTACAAAGTACTTTCAGTATGTACCCAAAATGCATTTTTCGCACATCAGGCCTACCGGTGAGCAGCAAAAACCTTATCTTACTGAAAATGACACATTGAATCGATTAGAGTAGCTTTTCACTGTCCAAGTTTTATTTATTTATTTATATAAATATGCAATATTGCTAAGGTTTAGAGAGAGGTACATGAACACTAAGTGTAGGTACTAACATATACCACAGAGTAGCCCCTTCCCAACTGCCTAACCAATGCCTGTAATTCCAGGTTGGGAGAGAGATCATTCCGATTTCCATCCCTGTGCTAGTCTTCGATTGAGTCTGGCCACTTTCTGACCTTTGACATCAATGAGATTACTTACAGCTGTGCCAGGTAGGTCAATATGTTGACAGAGCAGTCAATCATCAAGAAAAGGCTCCAAGTGCACTATTCCCAAGAGAAGATTAACTCAAATCAGTACAAGGCAGGAATCTTTGTTTATACTGTTCAAACATGCTCTCTCTCTATTCCGCATTCTTTGCTCTGTGGCTTTATTTTGCTTTGTCTTTTTGTCATTAGTGGAATTTTGGTGAAGCATTGCTCAAATCATCTGCTGTGCAGGGGCGCTGCTGCCAGGGTGACTGACTCTGGAATCTGGGGATCACGGTTCCATTTCCGGCACCGGCGGCAGATTAGCCCAGCACCATGTGACTCTGGGCAATAGCTTGCTTAATCTTCCCAACGGCGCCTAGAGACGCTTACGGGTGATTGTGCACTTTACAAATGTGGATTATTAACCCTAGACAAAGTGGTGCTCGGGGAAGGGGCATATTCGGTGCCCTTTACTCCTCTTTTCTTTGTTAAACTTTTGGATAATTCCTTCTTGTGCCTAACCTCTTAATGCTTGTTATCTGCTGTAAGAAAAAGTGTCAGAGCTTGGAGGTTTCGATTCGCTTGACAGTTAGCAAGAGGTCCTTAAGAAACAGCATGGCAAATATATAAATGCTGGAAACAAGCTGATCCCTCTTGAAGTGCTAATGGGGGCAAATATTCATTCCTACTAGAAATAGGGCTGACGATTATCTTCAGAGACACCATCCTCCCTCTCTGAAGACCTGGTATCAAGTAGGCCCAAGTGAAATTGACATTACGCCCGCGTAATTTACATAATTTTGGGAATTTGTAATTCCCAAAATTACTCTATTATGCCATGTTGCATAATTACAATGCTGAGCAAGTTAAAATTCTAGTGCAGAATCAAGGGAACAATGTGAAATACCAGAACACGAGCAGCTGTTGTTTGAAGCATTGATGATTGCATTGGTGTTTGTTGCAAACCGTTTTCAGATCAAAATACATCATTGTGTCAAAAATTGACATAAGAGTGCATGTTATGCTAAAATATAACACTAAATGTCAGATTTACTTTTCTTAAATTTCGAGCAATTTGCCTAAAATTTCATGTAGATATGCAAAACCAAATTATACGAGTTTCGCACATCTCTAGTGCAAGGAAACAAGATAGGTCAACAGAGTAATGACCTAGTTGCGCATATCTGTGCCCCCTCAAAGTCAATGGTTTTAATATCAGTGTGTTAGTCCAGCTATCTATTTGATGTTGAGATGGCCACAAAATAACAGTCAATCATTTCTCCTTTTGGACTTTATTTTGAACCATACTACTCAGTGGCTGAATCTCCCTTACCTCTTTTACTCATGTTCATCCTTCAACCAAGTCTCTTTCACTTACTGTGAAACTAGATTGTGCTAGTAAGAACAATGTGGAAATAGGTTTTATTTATTGCAATAACCAATCACTTAGTAAAATCAAGAGGGGATGAATCATGTTTTTAAGGGATGCCAGGGTCTATGAATGATATATCAAAGGCCCTCATTTATTTTACCTGGTTAAAAGCGGTATATCTTGGTTCTCCGCTTGAGGTAGTTAGGTGAGTGGTTTCATCATTGGGTCCTTTTCTGCCAGAGTTTCCCGTTCTCCAGGCAGTCAACTTTCTTCCTCCTGGAGAGAGACCATCTGGCTCCGTGGTCGTGAAAAATTGCTGAAAAATGTGTGAAGTTTAAAACAACTCCTTTCCTGTAAAAAGTGTTTTATGGATCAAGGAGGGGTAATATTAAAAACAATAGTAGGTGCTATAGGGGATGTGTTAGTGGTCCACTGCACACAATTTAGGTCAAAGATCAGTGGCCGACATGTTTCAGCCCTTCACTGTCTCAACAGATCGGTGGGCTTTCTTCCGGACCGAGAAAGAGCGGTAGAAAATTGGACCGCTCGTTTGTTGGTAAGTAAAGTCACTAACCTATCTTTGTCATAAAGTACATTGACTTAGATTGTGACGTTGTTATAGGTTATGATGATACCTATAACTTTGAGTAGAGAAAAAAAGGAGGCGGGGGAAGGAAACAGGCAAAAAGTAACTGTACATTGATTACAAAGTCTTGTCCAATTAGGTACTCAGATCATTAAGCCTTTCACTCTGTGTTGCTTGTCTCATTCTGAATATGCATATGGTATCTGTATTACTCACATATACTAATTATTTATTAGTAGCATGCATTTGGAATGTTAGTTTTTACATTACTGTTCTGGTCGTTAGTTTTTATTATACCTCATATCTCATGGTCTATTCATCAAAATGTAATATTGTGCTAAAGTAACAGACTTTGGAACAAGCAGTACAGATTTATAATTGGAAGTCTCCAACTGTATTCATTTTAGGTAAATCACACCCCCTGTGACTTTGTCCCATGATCTGACAATACATATGCACTTTGAAGAAGGAGTAATGGAACATATTTACACCAAATGCATATTCCCAGCATGGGTCATCATCATGCTTTTTATTCACACAATAAGGGTAGTTTAACAGTAGGAGCTCACATTCCCTATCTATTAGCATCTCTAAAAGTGACCTGGGCCCTAAAGCTGCATTGTGCTGGAGTCCTCAGCTCCTCCCTCACAGCCAGACAGGCACCTCTTTCACAGCTCATATAGGACAGAAAGAGTGCTGACACCCAGCTAGGCCGCTCAAGGTGACCCGTCAGCATTACCGTCTTAACACATGGGCACCCTGGGCAGTTTTACTTAAGCCCCATGCAGGCCAGAATTGAACACAAATTTTCCCTTAAACATTTTTATTCCTGTGAGTGGTTATGTAGGCAGGGCACAGTGCACTGCTTTGCCTGGGGGTGTATAATGCTATTAAGACAGCCCTGCCCGTCAGAATGCTAGAATGAGCAGACGTAAGTGGAACATTTGGCACCTCTCACCAGCTGAGAGCAGGCAATGGGACAGATAGCGTACGTGCGGGAAAACCCTGCAAAAACGTGGGCACCCAGCATCCATGTACAGTGGCCGATTTGGAAAGTTTTGCCTTTCAGGTCAACAGGCACTGGCAAAGCCAAAAGTATGAGTGTGTTGATACCAGATGGAAGGCAGCTTTGGGTTAGGGGCAGCATATGGCAGAGGAGTTACTTCATTCACTGGAGGAGTTGGAGTGGCTGGAGAGATGTGGTGGGTAACAGAGACTACAAATGGGGAGCCACAGAACAGTAGAATGATTACCACATGGTGCTACATAAAGCCCCATGTAACTTTCCATGAAATTCCACGGTTTACAAATGCAGCCCACTGAGCCAATGGCAACTTCTAAAAACTGCAACACCCAATGCAGGCTTAGCAAAATCCCAATTCTCTGCCCTATACGTATGTAAGTTGATGTCTAGGCTGTTCTGGGGATTAACAAAAAAGTGCACCAACCTTTGATGAAACCACAGAACACCTCATTTGAGGTTGGGTTCTAGGAGACGGCAAAAGAAAAGAAGAGAATGCAGCCTCCTATCCACAAGGTCCAGCTCCCATAAGGATTTCAAAGGGAGGAAGGCTTTGCACTGAGGGCATTCCACTTGTACTCCAACGTGGATGAGGTACCTGGAACTTCTTGGATTATATGTAGATTTATTTTTATCCCTGCTATAAAGAAAACATCAAAGACTGAGCAAGAAAACAAATTACGAATCATACTTTTCCTTGAATCTATCATTTAATGACTTCAGTCTTGTTGGGTACAGGGGGTGGAGTAATTATGTTCTTAGAACAAGTGCAAAATGTTCTTTACAAAAAAACTGGCATTTTCCTTGAAAAAGAAGAAACTTCAGGTGCATTAATGCAGAAGTACAGCAGATCGCCAAGCGAAACCAGCTACGGTTACTGCTTTTCAGAGCTTTTCAGCTAAAAAGCATAGGGCTGTCATTTATTAAATATTGCCATATGAAATGTGTTATTAGGATTCGAAAATGACATGGTAGTGAAACTGGTTATACATTACAAATTACTGTGATAAATTATTATTGCAACACCACTGCATCAAAACTTCAAATCCTAAAAAAAATGCATAAGTTGTAAAAGTCAGAGTGATGGATGGAGGAGCACCTTGGAGTTTCATACTGAACACAGCTTCTTAAATGAAGTTTACAAATGCTCTCTTACTCGTGCTTCCAGGAACTTCGTTCTTAAGGGGCCGGTAAATCCCACTTCTTGTGCAAACTGGAGTTTGTGTTCAAATCAGACTTAAAAGTAGTTTGGATTTATTACATTGTAGAGGGCAGATTTACTAACATGTTGTGGTAGGTGTTCATCACAAGAGTGACTCAAATTTGCTCAAATGTTTATATGGAATGTACATTCCTGCACAAAATGTGTTTTGTGCTGGAAAGATACCCGAGAGTAAGGCAAAGCAGCGCTTTCATCTACTTTGCATTAAGGGGGGCTCTTTGGGTGGTACCTGGGCATTCCTACGCAACCACCCATGGTTTTACAAACTAAGCCCTTTCTACTAACAAAAGTACCGTGTTTTGCACCCTAAAATAATGCCCCTTTGAGGCAGGCGTAAAAAGGAGAAAGGCTTTTATTTCTCCTAACTTTTCCGACTCTACATTACGCACTACACTGTACATCCCACATGAAAAGAGGGGAAGTTTGCCTAGGCATCGTACTTTGTATCTGAAGGTCGGTCTCATTTGCTGTATGTGGTAGCAATGCACATATGGTTACCCCACACATCCAGTCATGGCTCTGACTACCAACTCAGTGAGATAGCATGAAACGTTTACATTTTAGGAGTATGAGTGGGGGCAGGTGGTATGTTTCTCAAATGAAATACAGGGCTGTGAGAGAATTTGGGTCAGTGCTTAATTTGTGCAAAAAATATGTACCCAGGCCCCAAGGTATTTTTTATTGTGAAGTCACTGAAGACTGCACCACCCATAGTTCCTGACACAACTGGCAAATGCCAGTGGCATTCATTCCCACACTCCATCAAATGTCACAATTTTGTGGATTCCATCTCACCCAATAAAAATGACAGGTCACCCAGGTTGTGAGAATGGCCTGTGTGACCGTGTATTTATTTTTTAATATGTATTCAATTGTTATAAACTGTTTCTGGTGTGCTTTGCTAAAAAAATAGACAGACAGTGCCACCATATGGTGGACTGTCAAAAATATGTGCCACTTTAAAAAAAACATAAGTGCTGAGCCCCGCAAAACAGCAGCACAAATTAAGCACTGGTTTGTGGACAGCCAACTGTATTTGGTCAGGGCCCAGAGAGGCGTCCTGTTTCCGTAAGGTTCCCATACTGTACTGCCTTTTTTTAATGAGCAGACCAGCTTATGCTGCGTACTTCCGGGCACAGCTCAGAGGAAATAGTTTAGAGCGCAAGAAACGAGCAGATCTATTATTTTCTTTACTAAAAGATGGCTTACTTTATCTAATTCCTCTCCTCTCCAGCATTTCCACATGGCAAACAGATATCAATTATTTACAAGAAGATCTTAACTAATTTGGCCCACATTCTTAAAAATGATGGCACATCAGAAAATTAAGATCTGTCTTTGCATTTATTACAATTAAGCTATTTTGATTCCCAGACTTGGAAAAACTATTGTTCCTTAACCTAGGAGCACAGTTAAGTCTCATTTTGTTGAAAGGGGAAACATGTAATAATTTATATGATTAAATATATGACATGTATTTACGTAGCTTGTTCTTGAGGGGTTCTAGATTTTTGCTAGTAAAAAATATTTGTACAGGCCTCTGGAATTGAGACATACAGGTATGCAGTGTGAACAAAATTGAATATATGTGATTGCAATATGTATAACATAATTACTTGATATGAAGTGCAATGTATCAAAAGGAGATCTGATGTGTGGAACCCTCACAGTTTTATGCGTGGACCATAATATGTGTGTCACACTGCAAAGCCTACTTGTAATTGGTGACTTCAGAATGGAAAAAGGGTATGTGACACATCATTTCTCTTGACGTATATCTTTAGAAAACAATACAAACCAAAAAAATGCTAAAAATCCTGAAAACAGCTAGAGATATTACGCATCAAGATAAAAATGTTATTGACGTAAGTTAATGAGAAAATGAAAAAATACATAAATAAATGAATACCTATTATTATATATATATACTTTGCTTTCTACTCCCAGGGAGGTGCATCTTAGCAGCTCCCTGGTGTTAAAAAGTAATGCCAGCTCCCGCAAGAGGAGCAAGCTGGCAGGGACCGCAGGGGCCTTCAGGCTCCCCCGCAATCCCTGACCAACTGGCCATGCCCCGGGGGATGTGGTCCCCGGTGCAGAAAATGGCCTGGGAGGAGGGCTGCACCCCCCTCTCTTTTATTTCTTTGAAAAAAGGAATGGCCAGGACCAGGGAATGGGGTCCCTGGGGCTGAAATTGGCCTAGGAGTGGGGGCTGCTTGGTCCCCATCCTTGAACATAATATTTTTTTAATTGGGTGGGCCCCGGGGAAGGGGTCTCCAGGGGAGAAATCGGCCTGGGGAGGGTGCTCGCATGGCCTACCTCCCCTTTAAAAATATATATATAAACAAAGGCCTAGTCCCTGGGACCTAAATCGGTCTCTAGAGTGGGGCCCCGCAGCACCTCTCCCTTTATATTTTAATAATAAATAAATGGGTGAAGCCCGTGGAAAAAGTACCCTTGGCCCAAAACGATCAAGGGAAAGGGGGATCTCAGGCCCCTTCCTAAAATAAAAAAATATACAAAGCCGGCAACTAGCCAGAGACCCTGTCCCCTTTCTCTACTACTCTGCAAATAAACCTCCTGGTGTGCTCTTGGTTGGGGATGAAGTCTAGTTCGAGCCTGAGGGTCTTTAGGGGCCAACTAGCCCACCTGATACCTCCAATAAGCCCCACACAGTGGAACTGTTGAGAGGTGGTCGAAGACCACACCCCTTTTTCCACCACTCTGCAAACGCACCTCTCAAAGCACTGCTGGTGGGGCAATGAGATCCCCATGCGTCCTGAGGACCTTATGACTTAAATTGACTTCATCCCCCCTAGCAGTAGTGCGCCAGGAGGTGCATTTGCAGAGTGGTGGAGAAAGGGTGTGTGGCCTGCTATCAGAACTCAGTAATCCTGCTGTGTGAGACTTACTGGAGGTAATAGATGGGGTAGTTGGCCCCCAAGGACTTCCTTGGGGTCCAACTACCCCTCTTGTTACCTCCAGTAAGTCCCACACATTAGGATTGCTAAGAAGTCTTTGGAGTCCACGCTCCCCTTTCTCTGCCACTCTGCAAACATGCCTCCTGGCACACTACTGGTTGGGGGATGAAGTCCACTTTACTCCTGAGGGACCTTTGGGGCTGAGAAGCCCTCCTGGTACCTCCTGTAAGTCCTACGCAGCAGATTTCCTGGGAGCTAGTCGGCGGCCCAGCCCCCCTTTTCACCACTCTGCAAGCGTGACTGCTAGTTAAAAAACCTTGCATATTCACTAAAAAAACTCAAAGGTTACAGGGACGTTATAGTTAGCAAATAGAATTTAAAAATCTTAGAAATTCACTAAATAAAACAAAGGCTACAGGGACATTTCACTCGTACCAATCCAGAGAAATTCAGCCATTATAGTTAGCTGAGTTAACTATAACCTGCACCTCCGCAATGCACTGCTTATGACTGCACATATTACATCACTCATGACATGGTAAGTGACATCACTGATGACATTTCAAATTACTTCGATGATTACATTAGTGACGACATCAACCACATCATCTTTGACGCACCCAATCACACCCCTAGAGAATCTTTTAAACACTCCCTGCCACTCCCACACAGCCATTCACAAACCCATTGACAGAGCCATACCAGTACTTTCACAGCCACTCACTAATTCATAGATCAGCACGCATATCCACTTGCTCACCCAAACACCCACTCAAACATCCACTCAGTCACCAATACAGCCATTGACATATCCAATCATATACCCATACAGACACTAACACACTGAGTGAGTCACCCATAGAATATTCACAAACCTACACACTCACCCATACTGTCAATAATACTGGTACATATTAACCCAAATAGTTACATCCACATCCACTTACTTGCTCACAGAAATAGTAACACTGACAGAAGTATATACTCATCCAAATAGCCACTCTCACATTCCCTCACTCATGCATACAGTCATTCATATACCAAGTCACTTGCCTAGTCTGCCTTTCACACACATCGTTACTGACCCATACTGACACAATCACTCAGTCACCTACACAGCCATGCAGACACTCACTCACCCATAAAGGTTCTCACACATGCACTCACTACCCATACAGGCATGGATTCACCCTCTCACTCGCCCATAGAGGCATTCACACACCTCCTCACCCACACACACAGACACCCAGACAACAATAGAGATAGTCAACCAATAAATCACCCATATAGCTATTCACATACCCACTAACACACGCATACACCCATTTAGATATCAACTGACGGACAGATACATTCCACAACCAGTCACTCATCCATACTTTCACTGAGACAACGAATCACTCATATATAAAGTCAGTCACCCACTCAGTCACCCAAACAATCAATCATACATCCATTGATTTCCCAAGACACCTAGGTATATATATTTAACACTTACAAACTTTTTAAAAACATGATGTCATCAATGATGTCATTTAAGATGTCATCAGTGATGTCATTTGAGATATCATCAGTGATGTCACCAGTGATGTCACTGACCATGTTATAAGTTATGAATATGTGAGGTCATAAACAGGGCATTGTGGGGGCGCAAGTTATAGTTAACTCAGCTATTATGGCTGAATTTCTCTGGTTTTGTATGAGTGAAATGTCAGCGTAACTATAACGTCCCTGTAGCCTTTGTTTTAACCACTGGCAATTGATTTTTTATTTATTGAAGTTTTTTATAGCGCTAGCTGGACCCGAGGGTATCAGAGCGCTTCACAGCATGTACAGTTATGAACGAGAACATTTTGGGCGGCAAACAAGAACAAAGGCCTGCCTTATGCAGATCTGTACTGGCCCTGCTGATATTGGAGCGGTCCATCCCGAACTGCCTGGTGAGGCCCCTCCATAAAGGAACAGAAGCAATCCCAGGCCAGTAGAAGTCCTGCGAAACCTTATCAGTAATGTATAGTTTCGGCCCTATGGAGCAGTGAGCAAAAGGAAACACGGCTGGACGTACCCTTGACCACTTCTGGCGTTACATCAATCACACAAAAGGTGGTCGGAGGAATGCTTGCAAGCAGCTTAACCACTGCCAATTGCTTGGAGTAGGACATCAACCTGAGCCCAAGGCCGACACCGGTCTTAGGTTGATTGTGTTCATTCTGGAGGGGGTGAAAAATGATCAATTTGGAATACTACCCCACGCCGCTGCCAGTAGTTAGACTAATTGCAAGTATTCCTCAAATCACCTTTTCTGTGCTTTAAATAAATATAATGACATGTGAGATTCTATTCCCAAAGCTTATTTGCAATCCGAGCAGATAGCTGTGGTACAAAAGCACATATTGTGCATGGCTAATTCATAGAAATATTCTGCCGTCACACGAAATAATTTGCCTGCCAGCAGTTCACGCTGTGCACACACAAATAGCCCATGTGCAAAACGAGCAGCAGGTGTGAAGCCAAACTCGCCTTAATATTACATTTTTTTTATACCTTATCCCATAATTCTATTATATGGATTTGCTCGGGTTTTTATTCTGATGCACTTGTTAATTCGTAGAAAATTGGAGCGATCTGTTCATATGCATATTTTTTAATAGGCCATTTATGGTCAATATTTGTCATATGCCAATTTGATTGGTAGGCCACGTCATTTGTCAGTATCCTTAATGCTTCATGCTTGGGGCAATTCAATATCGCAAAATGCATTTATATGGACCTTCTTCCTTCACTTACACTTAATAGATGGCACCGGTGTTTGATTGCCTATGCTCGTATAAATACAAACCTGAGACGTGGTCATGTGACCTTGTCAAAGTCCACACGTGTTGGCAAAATGTTGGCTTTTAAGTTGTTGCCACACATCCAGGTTTTTGCACGTGAGAGTGTTGAGCTTTTTCACTAAGAGCAAATAAGAAAACGTTTTTGAAAGTGTACTTTTGGAATTGTTCTTTTCCTTGAGGAGTGTATGGAGTGACTACACTTGGCAGGTTGCATTGCTCTGTCTTTAAATCAGAGAAAAATGCGGCAGGTTCTCTGCTCGCCACAGGCTGCTTTCTCCTGTGTGAGTTTTGACCTTATATAGTATATGTTGAAGGAAGCTGCCATGCTCAGGTGGCAAATCCGTGAGATGCATCTACATTTTCTCGGCCTAGCTTTAGAGTTTGGTTTACAAAATGCATGTCAGTCTTAAAGTTTAAAATTAGGAGCGAAATCCTTCACATGTACATGGATATGGGCACCTGCCATGGGCGCGGGCTGGGAGAGCTTTTGAAATGGGCCAGGGCCGAGCTGGATGCCATCCCCATGGCCTGCGTGCACAGTCACTGTGTGGGATGTTTCTGTTATGAAGCTAGAAGCCAAGAGTGATGAGAGACCGTCTTGCCGGGAGGACCAGTGGGATACACCCTTGTATCCACAAAGTTTGTGGTATGGTATGGCACCATTTCCTTGTAACCTGTATTGCATGCATATTATACAGACCGTGCCAGGGGGGAGTCACGTGGATCAAGTGTCCCAACATTAATTGTTCATTGGTTCTATACATTGTCACCCTGTCGATTATACTCAAATTGGAAGAGATGGCGCAAATGGTCGCACAAATCCAACATGGTTGTCTGTATATGGAAATATACCCGGACTGAAGACATTTTAAAAGAAATATTCTGAATCATGGAGCCAATACCTCCACCCATGGGGTTTCACTCACTCCTTCCACTGGACATAGGCTTTCCCGATGAGACTGCTAGCCTGTGACAGGCTGTGCATCGCTGGTGCTTCCAGCCTGACCCGGGGCCGGCGCTAGGCATGGGCAGCGTGGTCAGCTGCCCTGGGCCCCGCGCCTGCTCGCAGCCATGGGGCCTTGTAGCTTTACAGACTCCAGAGTTTCGAGGCCCAAGGGGCCCCCTAAGAGTTTATATTTTTCTTTTTGTTATCAATCTCCCTTGCTGGCCCCTCTCTGTGGGTCTAAAGGCTGCATCTGCATACTGATGATAGTAATCGGACAGGTCATTTAAATGCCCTTGCCTGTGAAGTAGCCCTGCCCCTGTAGGAATAAAACATCCTGCAGGGGCACAACAAAGGATAGAGTGGCGATGGCGGTGCATCACAATGGAAGCTGCTCACCAAGGACAAGTGTAAAGGGAGCAGAGAGGCGAATTAAAGGGGCAAGACAAACAGAATAAAGTGGGGGGGGGGGGCGGATAGGTGTGAGTACGGCAGCCAGACAAGAGGTGCACGCAAAGGAGCAGAAACGGCATGTAAAAGTGAATGGAGCTGGGATCAAAGTGTGTTCAGTCACTTGGGTCTTGGACCTGGTAGTAAATTAAAATGTCAACAACAAACCATTACAAGAGGGTCCAAGGGATATAAAGTTTAAAGACCCACACCTGGTTATTATCCCCAGCTCCTTCTACATATATAACACAAGAAACCAGGGGGTCTAACAGCCTAGTTCCTTAGCTGAGCTGTCAATCCGACTTACCAGAATCTCGGAGTGTTTAAATCACATGAAAACAGCCTATTGTAAACAAAGATGGACACTATGTTAATAGGAAACACAGACACAGTAAAGATCATTCAGAGATGGTTTTCAAAATCCAAAACATATAGCAATGGGTTACCATCAAATTGACTTGATGATCAGTCCTATCATCTGGCCAAACCCAGGTGTGAGTAAGGCTAGTCCCCTGATCATTGGGACCTAGTGAGCCACACCATTTGTTGCTGGTTAAGGATTTGGTCCACCAACACAAATGAACCATCAATGATGGCTGATATTTGATGGTAAAGTGAATAATAGTGCAACAAAAACAGAATAGTGAATTTAAAATAGGATGATGTGTCCTCCTATTACAAAGTTTATTCTACGGCCGAACAACACCTCCTAATTAAAAACCTAGAACAGTGCAAAAGAGACAGTCAACATAATCTGTCTAGTAATGGGCCAACATGTTTCTGCCTACCGGGATTTATGTCCCTTGGCTTTCATTAGGGCCTCTGTTCTTACAATAGTTGCACTTGGTGATTATAAACTAAAGAGACACCACCATCACCAAAGTGGAAAAATATTAAGGTAAACGGTTGAATACGATACAACCTGTATCAACCGGAGACATTAACCCTCCATGTCAATTGAGAAGTAAGATTTCTATGGAAGGAAATGTATAATGATTAGTTATCAACTAACTATGTCCTTATCCTAAAACATGTATTCCACCCAAAACTTTTATAAGAAAAATAATTATTTGCTCATGCGCACCCTTTATGGTAGGGGCCTTGACCTCACCTCACCTGGACCTTGCTCAGGTTCTACGAGGCCCCGCACTACATAGATATAAGAGGTAAAACAGACAAGGGAAACACCATGAAGCGTAATTAACAGCCTTCTGAAATGCCCAAAAAATGTACCTGTTTCGCAACTCTACTATATCTATAAAGCAACATGTGTAGAGACTCTAGCAAACCGACTATGTGAGCCCAGTCTCAAAGTCTCCCAGATATATCATGTTTCTCCAACAAGTATCTCAAAGTAATTACCTACTCTACATGGGTGTATTAATATACTGACTCCACCTCAAAATGGTGACATACTCTGTGTGGGGGTAGTATTAAACAACAAACTCTCTCATATGAATTGCTACAAAAACGGCCTCTGCTGCTAAGTAGCCCATATCCATGCAGCATTTCATCAAGATATATGTAAGAAAAAGTATCCTCAGGCTTACCTCCCCGTCGGTACCTCAAGCTCCCATCTGAGTCTTGGGAGAGGTACCGAACAGGAGAGGAGCCAGCAATTTAACACTGTCTCAGATGGGGAATGATATTGTACCCTTCCACCTCTCTCTTCAACATTTGAAAAACAAGCGAGTTTATGATTCCTCTTTGTATCTACATACCTCATTTCTTGCAGTAAAAACGCCATAATTCATGCCTGAACTCCGTTTGTCAGTAAATTAAAAACGCACTAATTTGCGTTCGAAATCCCGCGGGAGCTCTCGCGAGAGGGACTACGGGATGACGTCATCCCACCCATGGTTGTAGTTCCTACACTGAAAGGAACATTGTTTATCCACTATGTACAACGTTAAGGTGAATCCACAGGTTCTTTGACTCCTGCATTAGTGTCGAGTGTTATTTAATGTTATTATTGTTCATTAATCAACTCATTATTTCAACTCTACGTCCATCGGGGAACATCGACAAATGAACTACTGGATGATGTCATCCCATCCATAATTGTAGTTCTATCACCCCAGTCAGTGTAATATTAGCACCTTAATGACCAGATCATAAGATAAAAGTGCTGACAAAGACCCAGACTATATAAAAGGGGTTGCAAACTCCAAAAATCTCCTCTACATGTCCAACCTGGTAAGTTGTATGCTGCGACTGATTATAATCATTATCATACACATTGATTAACTCTCAGAGGACCACGGGATTCTGCAAGAGGAACTATATCATCCCGCCTACATTTATGGTTGGCAACCACAACTTCTATAGTGAATATACGGTTCTTGTTACAAAAGCCCATATTGAATAGGTAGAAATGGTGGTGGCAACAAATTGATGACGGCTGCGCTTTGGTAATTGCTCTATAAAGTTATCAACAGTTAGCCCACTCTCACATGTGGTGTATAGTGGTGTCCTCTGTGATAGTTTTTATGTCCCCTGTATGTGATGAAGTATATGAGATGATAGCAAACGGATTACATCGTGTGATATGAAGGGTTGCCAATCTCTATAAATGATTACCTAATAGTCCTCCATTCCATTGAGTACTAGGGTACAGGATTCCCCAACCTCGACCACTATAACAGGGTCCAGGGAATGTCGTCGTTCAATCCCTCTGAATCTGTCCGAAGCTTGTAAATCAATTTCTGTTCTTTCAGAAAAAGATACCTGGATACATCACTTATTTATCCAGGTATAAAAGGATTTTCCAGAACAGTCCATTGGAAATCAGTTTCATGATGCTGTTTCTCCAAGAAATGTCTCGTGAGTTTGGTCAGAGACTTCTTGCAGCGGAAAGAGCTCTTATGCTCTAACATCCTTGTGTGGACTTTTCGGGTAGTCATTCCCACATATCGAATGGAGCAAGTGCATGTCAGCATGTAAATTAGATCGTTGCTGTTAAGGGTGGGCGTAAAATCTGTTTCGCGGGCGAATTTGCGGATTTTCCGCGATTTCGCGATCCGCGAATCTCGCAAAATCGCGGTAAAATCCGCAAATCAACGGGGACGAACTTTCAGCCAAGCAAGGGTTACAGCAGCAGGTGCAAAAGTTGAACCTAATTTCTTTGTAACCTTTTACAAAAGGGTTACAAACAAATTAACTTCAACTTGGACACCTGCTGCTAATTGCTTCCTGGCGCCTCGTTGCCTACTTGCAACTATTCTCTGACCCTGCTCTGACCCTTGAAGCAGGGTCAGAGAATAGTTACAAGTATGCAACGAGGCACCTGTCCAAGGAATTAAACCTCATCAGGAAGCACTTACAGATATAAAAAACAGGAAGAAGGGAGAGGATGGCAAATACACCCATTTTGAGTTGTCAGGAGGGGTTAAACTAAAAGAGACCTTTACAGCACAATTTTCATATGCATTTTGCTAAAAATAAAAAGCTGTATGTTCTGTAGGGGCAACTCAGAAATCTGGCCCTTCAGAGATCCGGCCTCTCTTTCTTTCTCTCGTTCTCTCTCCCTCTCTCTTTCTCTCTCTTTCTCTCTCTATCTATCTATCTATCTATCTATCTATCTATCTATCTATCTATCTATCTATCTATCTATCTCTCTCTCCCTCTCCCATAAACGACTGCATGGGTAACTTCGCTATACAAGCGGCTCGCGAAGACGCAAAAATCCCCGCGAACACGCAAAAAACCCCACGAACACGCAAAAAACCCAGCGAACACGCAAAAAAACAAAAATCCGCAAATTTGCACAAATTCGCGAATGTTGCGGATCGCGAATTCGCAAAATTCGCCCATGCTTAGTTGCTGTTACAGTTGCTAAAATTACACTGTACCCATGGTCTATTTGTACCTATGTCTATTTCCCTAGAGTTTTTCGTCTGGGGACAAACGGAGCAGATACCACAAGGGTGGTGCCCGACAACGGGAGGGAGGTTCCAAAGAGTTTCTCCAGTTTTTCTGTGGGTTTCTCTGGGGCGGGTATGCACCAGCCGATCTCGGATGATACTTGCCCGTTTGAATGCGAATAAGGGCTGCGCAATCTTCTCATTGCTGTGATTAAGAATATTCCAGTGTCGTCTGATGATTTTCTGAATATTGTTGCTTCTTGTGTTGAAAGTACTCACGAAAGTGAGTCTTTCTAACAGAGGTTTTGGAGCAGGAGGTTCAAGGAGAGCTTCCCTGTTGTTGTTCATTGCTCTTTTCCTTGACCTCCTAATTAAGGAGCTCGGATAGTGTCTCTTAAGTTGTTTTGATAGGTTTCTGGCATGCACATCAAAGTCCTCTTTTTTAGAGCAGTTCCTACGAACTCGTAAGAACTGCCCATAAGGTAGATTCTGGCGCAGGGCCTTAGGGTGATAGCTTTCGTAGAGGAGTAAAGAATTGGGCGCCATGGGTTTCCTATACAGCTCACTCTGTAGGCCTGCAGGTGTAGCATAAATAGACAAATCCAGGAAGTCAATCCTTTCTTTGTGGGCCTCTATCGTGAATTTCAGATACTGGTTTCTGCTGTTAAGCCACAGATGAAATTCATTGACTGAGTCTATGGTGCCTCTCCACACCACCAACACGTCGTCGATATAACTCTTCCACCACCTAATCGAGGTGTGGAAGGGGTTGGTGGGAGTCAGTACGTGCTGTTGTTCGAACTGGTGTACGTACAGGTTCGCCAAGCTCGGCGCAAAAACGCTGCCCATACTTGTACCAGATATCTGGAGATAGGTTTTGTCTTCATATTTGAAATAATTCATTTTCATGGCCATCGTAGCTAAAGCCATTATGAATGGTACCGGTGTAATTGTCTCACAGATATTATCCCTCAGGATGGATGTTACAACTTCTAGAGTCTCATCCTGAGGGATAGAGGTATACAAGGATTGTACATCGAAGGAGACCAAAAGGTCTCTTTCGGGGTCAAATTCAATTTCAGGTAGGACTCACAACACATCTTTGGTGTCCTGTAAGTAGGTGGGCATTTTCTGTACAATAGGCTGTAGAAAGACGTCTACAAAGGTGGACAGCGGCTCTAATGCAGACCCTATTCCTGAAATGATAGGTCTTCCAGGAGGCCTCTGTGGCTTGTGCACCTTTGATAAAAGGTAAAAGTAAGGTGTTACCTGGTGTTTCACAACTAGAAAGGTAGTCTCATTTTGAGTGATCCATCCCTCTGAAGAGGCCTCTTCTACTAGGTCTCTTATCTGTTTGATGACATCCTCAGTGGGGTCTTTTTGTAGAAGCAAATATGCCTGTTTATTATTCAGTTGTCTTAGACACTCTTCCTGATAATCGGCAGTGTTAAGAATGACTATTGAACCGCCCTTGTCCGCAGGTTTTATAGTTATGGACTGATCCTCAGAGAGTGATGTGAGTGTTGCCTGCTCAACTTTGGTGAGGTTGTTGAATGACCTTGAGTTCGTGTGCCACAGTGTAGCAACCTCATCTACAACAGCTTTCTCAAACACCAATACCTGTGGCGGAACCATGTGTGCGGGAGGTTGAAATTTGAATTTAACCTTGAGGCCCGTGTTGGTATCACTGTTCTGAGACTCCTCATTAGTCTTATCTTTAAAAAAATAGTGAAGTCTTAGCTTCCTAAAGAATTGGCTTAATTCACATTGAAATGTGAACGGATTTCCATAGTTGGTCATGACAAATCCCAAACCTTTGTTTAGTACCTGTTCTTCAAGAGGGCTCAGTATTTTAGCAGATAAGTTAACTACGAGGGAAGATTCCCCGATGATCCTGCTTTCTGATTCTTGGCTGTTTGGCTCCTCGTTCCCGCATGGGGCCCTGTCTGATCTTCCCATTCGACCCCTGTGTGTTGTGCCGGTCGCCTTTTGCCTCTGGGTCGGCGTGGGCCAAACCCTAAAAAATGTTGCGAATTGAAAGCATTAGGAAACCTTTGAAAGTTTGAAGGAGGTGGTGGAGGGTACGCTTGATGCTGATTTGGTGGAAAGCCCCAAGGTGTCGGTGGCCACCACTGTTGGTATTGGTTCATATGTTGATTTGCATATTGGTAAGGTCTATTGCCTCTACCTCTCCCTCATGGGGGAAAGGATGGTGCACCAGTATTAGTATTCTCTGAATAACTCCCATCAGAGCCAGAACTAGAGTAATTAGACCCAAAGCGTCTGCCATTATTCCTACATTCCGTTGGGGTGTAAGTATCACTCGTGTAAGGGTATACTCGTTCGTGCTTCCATTTAGACAGATCTTTTTTTTATTTGTCTAATTTTGTCTGTAGATGGTGTCTTTGAACTCGTAAGAGTTTTTATTGGATTCATCTTGTTGCTTTTTAAACAGGATGGGTGTTACAGTTGTTCTAATGGCTGACTCCAAAACATGTATCTCAACCAAGATTGTGTCAGCAATTCTTTTGGCTGTGCTGATAATCAATATTAACCAATCCCTTGTGCATCTCCATGCTATAAGGGACCAATCTTTTAAAAATATCTTGTCTTGCAGTAATAGACGAGGTGCATTGGAGACCACTAGGCCTGGTGGGGCACAACTAGCCCTGAGATATTCCGCCATGGTTATACCATGTACCACTGTCCGGGCATGTGATTTCTTTAGAACCAATAGGCTGTTTTCATGTGATTCAAACACTCCGAGATTCTGGTAAGTCGGATTGACAGCTCAGCTAAGGAACTAGGCTGTTAGACCCCCTGGTTTCTTGTGTTATATAAGTAAATTAAAACGGACATTGAAAAGGGGCCCTATATTCATGTCCTTGAGCTTACCTACAAATACATTGATCAAGTGTCTGCACAATGAAAAGTTCCGAAAAGCAGGTGATGAGACGGGCCGCTCTCCATTTTTGCCCTCACCCTCAGAGTGAAAAAAGAAAACAACTCTGCAGCAGTGCCGGCCTTCACTGCCTTTAATGTTACTTCAACCAGACTCTGTATAGTTCTTTCAATATTATATACAAGGAAGCTGTAGATGTTGCTTATTCATCCTATGCAACAAATAGTCACTGGCAATGCCAATAGTCCTGGCTTGTTGTCTGTATAATGTTACTTGTTGTATTATATATGTGGATGCAATGACAGAAGCAGAAAAATATCAGTCTGGCGGCACCCTATGCTATGAACAGATTTATAGCTGACATGTTTTTAAGCCACGCCCTTAAATACATCAGCCATGCCCATTTGAAAGAGCCCCCCAGTTTTTTTCATCCCGCTTAAAGGCCTGCTGTCAGGTCAGCATGTCGGCCGTTTTTTGGCTAGTTGTTAACCTGCTTTATTGTCCGGTGAGCCATTTTTTTCTGTTGACTTTTATTGATATTAAAGCAAACAGTGCCTGTAGCAAACTCAAATCAGTGCAATCTTCCAAACCTTACAAAACACTTATACAACATGTCTTTACAAGTTGAAAACTGCTCTAGTTTGAAAACATGGGGCACTTTTCTAGCTAACTAACCCACTAATGGGGACCCCTTTTATTTTGGTACATGGCCTATTTTCTGTCCCAGTCTGATGCTGCATGTTAGGCAGGGGCACTGGAATTATGCGATTATGCAGTGGAGTTGAATTCTGCATAATTATGCATTTCCCGCATTTGCCACATAATCCATCATCTGCTGCATAATCTACAGATTTTAACAACAAAATTGCTTTCTATCTCAAATGATTCAAAAGTTACTAAAAATGCAGCAACACATCTTGCTGCATGTGGAAAGGCCCTTTGGAAAGCTGGAATAGTCAATGCTTTGTTCCCACTGCTAAATCTGGGTGTTAAATTGCAACCAATCCCCAAACAGTGTTACCACCAATCTGAGTAACATCTCGTTATGGAAGAGATATATAAACAATGTCCTCTGTATCTGGACAGGTACAGAGGACCGTCTTATGTCATTTTTACAGTGGCTTAATCAGGCCGATGACAGCCTGCGGTTCACATGGACCATCAGTAACACTTCAGCTGTATACCTTGATGTGGACATATCTGTCGTGGATCACAAATTGGCAACTAAAGTCCATCATAAGAAAACAGACAGAAATTTGCTCCTTCACTATCGCTCCTTTCACCCTAGGGCACTTAGGATTAATCTCCCGGTGGGGCAGTTTTTGCGGTACAGGCGCAACTGCTCAACCACAGACGCCTTTTTAGAACAGTCTGAGGGGTTGGTTGCTAAACTCAGAGAAAGAGACTATCCACGGAAAGTAATCAAACAAGCCCATAAACGTGCTCTTAACACTCCACAAGATGCCTTACTTGAGAGAAATGTAAGGGAATGACAGGCTTGTCGTCCCATAGTGACTACCTTTGATCCTCTATCAACTAAGATGAGGCAGATCATCAGAAAACATCGGTCTATTTTGGACACAGCATCCAGCAAAATGCCAATTCCCCGGTTTGCTTTCAAGAGGGCACCCAACTTGAGAGACAAATTGGTCCATTCTCGCACCCCGGCCAGCCCTCAACCATGTAAGCTCCCCACTGGACATTATCCGTGTGGAAGCTGTTCTGTGTGTGGGTTGACAAGTGCCACCAAAAGTGTTGCATTACATGATGGGAGAACGTGGTATCTTAACCGCTTCAGTAATTGCAACACGTCCCACGTAATTTACAGGCTGACGTGTAGCTGTGGGTTGTACTACATCGGACTTACTTCACATAACGTAAAAATTTGTATACAGGAGCATCTCAGCACAATCAAGGCCAAAAAACTCACCACCTGCCTCGGGTAACACTTTACTGAGAATGGACATGACCAAAAGGACTTAAACTGGACAGTCTTAGAGAAAGTATTTGGCGAGACACATAAAATAGAGGCAATTCTAGCTCGGAAGGAAGCAAAATGGATATTTTTGGAGAGAGCTGACCGGGAGGGACTCAATGAGTGCATTGAATGGAGCAAAGTGAGCAGACGTTGATAGAAACAGGGAGCGGGTTTATATTCTTCCCAGTAACCATTCTTTATACTATTTGTATACCATCAACCTATAACCATAGGGCTCCCTTTACTACCATATTTATGTGTAGTTCCGGTTGGTCAATTTTCGTGTGCCTCCCTCGTCTTTATTTGGCTGTGATAATTGGTCTTGGTACTTTACCAGCACCATGACTGTGTGTAATATTGGCTATATTGGTGCTTTCAAGATTAGTGACAGTGTTCTATATGGGACTTATCTGTGTATCACACATTATAATGCCAGAAATCAACAGGGTCAATATGCTGAATAATGATGTGAGTTTTTTACATCTTTTTTTTCTACATCATTAGATTGTGTATGCCTGTTAACACAATGGCCATGTTAGCAGGCACAACATTTTCACACCTGTACACAGTGTACAATGGCACTAAATAAGATACAGCTTATGATTTCCACACCTTCTCCCCTTGCACGCTCCCTCTGGCAATTCTGGATCCGAACAGTATGGCCCCCCTTAACATAGCTGGAGTTTCCGGTATACACGGGAGACTGTGTACTGAAGAAACTTTATTGAGGCCAGGTTCCCGCTCCAATATGGCTGCCCGCCGTTGGATGACGCGACACGTTATGCGTCATCAAGTGGGAGGCGTCGCTACCGTGGTTCATTTGCGAGGCGGCAGCTGGAAGGTGTGTGAGCAGCGTTTGGGCAGAAAAGGATTCAGCGCCGGTAAGGCGGGTTTGTAACTGGTGGGTGGAGCAGCTTGCCAAGGTCAGTTGAGTGAAAACTAAACTCTTCTTGAGTTCTAACCCTGAGTGCTTAGCGCTTAGTTGTTAGATGGAGTCGGGGCTGTACCAATGAGTAGTGGGCATATTTTAAGAGCAGCTTCTGTGCGTGAGTCAAGGCAACAATTTCCAAAAAAGTGCGACTGCCAGTAGGCATTTTCGCATGACGCCCTTGCTATACGAGCATTGGAGCGGAGCATAATGTAAGTGAAGAGGCCTGATGATGGGGTGAATTCATGCTGTTGGTGTGATTTGTTCTGCAGGGGGCCAGACATCGATTGAGTCACCAGAAGACATGTGATCTCTTGACACGTGGTCTATTGTTGTGGATGTTTGCAGGTATGCAGTAACTGGCAACCATCAGGTAGTAGTGTATACAATCAGTGTTGAGCCTGTGTGTCTTTTATATGTTTCACATTCTTTCCATATCTGTGGATATATGATGTCCCTAGATGTAGACTCAAATTGTCTCTCTACTGTGTTTGTTTTCTAAATGTCACTACAGGTCCTGTGAACCAACAAAAAGTAAAGATTGGAGAGACAGAACCCCAAATCTGCCCTGACGTAGTTGCTGAAGTTTGTAGCAATGAAACATGTCGGCATTTAGTAAAAGTATATGGTATATTAGCAACCATTTTTAAATTGGGAAGTCTTGCAGCCTCAGAATAAAGTTGCAAAGCCAGCAAGCCTTACCTCATTTTAGTAGTGATAACCAATTGTTTTTGGACATCACAGGGGTTCTAGGTGTATATATTTTCAATTAATTTTGGATTAGGGGACATATAGGTTCAGTTCACTACTCTTACACTACACTAGTATAAGTTAAGGGTATCACCTTTTTTATGTTTCTTCTGTTCTTTACTCACAACAAAGAGAGAGTGGCTGATGATGGGAAGTGGGTAAACCGGTAATTGCTTGCCAGGAACCATCTCGGGTGTGAGGTACTCTCTCTTTGCTCGCTTTATTTGACATTTTTAGAGTGGGACTAGACCTGGGTGCGACATTTTATTACAAAATAAAAACACACCATGACCTAACAGAATAGTGTTAATGAACACATTAAGGGGCAGCAGTATAATTTGCCATATAATTCTGTCAGCAGTGTCAATAAGAATTGGTGCGAGGTGGGTGAGGCCCTTTTTGTTGAATAAGCATAATTTACTCACCCTGCCACATAATTTAGCACCCTCCTGCCGGATAATTTTAGCGCTCCTGCTGTTATTTTAATCCATGGCAGTGATTTTGACCCTGTTTATACTTCCCATGCTTTACTTAATCTTGCATTCCCCAAGAGTGCTAACTATTTCCAGCATGCGTTTTTCTGTGTTTCATTTCACAGCATATTACTTTTGGATGATGCACCCTTTGTGCTGAGTAGCCTCCAGGTTTTTATAACAGGCTACAGTTGAGTACTTTGGAGTTGAGGCTGCAGGCAGTACAGATTTCACAATGTGCATGTCTGTGGGTCAAAAAGGTGTTCAGATTAGCTGATCATTCACAATATGGCCTCTCTGCAGAGCACAATGAGCAATGGTCCTGCATTCTAGTTGTGATTCTATGCAAATGTGTGTGAAGAAGCTGCTTATTGGTTAAAAAAACAATGTGAAAGTAAAATAATGTATTGTTGTTATTCATTTAACTTTTAGGTGTATGTCAGTTGTTGTGTTATATTTCTGGTTTCTTGCTGATATCTTGCACATATTGATACCCAAACATGGGTTCCCTCAGTGGCAATCAGGTCTCTGCCGAATAATATGTTGGTATGTGCATGCTAGCAGTTGATTTCTGAATGAAGACAAATTAATCAAAACCTTATAGTGACAAATCAAGGGTTCTCATTTTTAAAGGATCTCATACCATATTGTGTTCTCTTTGGTGGCTGGTGGAAGTACGTCAATCGCCCACATGGGCAGAGTCAGCAAAAAAAATCTTGGATTCATTTTCCTGCATCTTCTCTTGTTTTCAGAATATAATAACTATTTTTCATCCACGTACCTTTACTACATCCATAAGCAACAGAAAATCATTCATTTTCTGCCCTCTCACTACCATGAGGCTGTTGTACAGTCAATTATCTTCTCACTAGATTAAGTGAATGCCTTTTGTCTTGGGCTTCCTGCCTTCTTGAATCCAGTACCCTTCACATCATTCAGAACCGTGCTAGATCCTCATCTGAGATGGCTGGATAGTTATGCCATTTGTTCTCACCTTTATGCTGTCTGCTGGGATTTTGGTCCGAAACCCTCTATCTGCAAGGCACTATCCATTTGTTGTTTTGCACTGCATTAAAAAGGATCTACCTTTTTACAGCACACCTTGCCTTCAGTCGGGAACCCCATACTCAGTGCTAACCAAACTCCTGTGCCATCCTAAAATTTAGATGGCCCTGTTTGGAGGCAAATCCTTCTCCTTTCTACTTATGTAGGACTAGAACTTTCACCCTCTTGAGCTATGATGTAACTCCAGTCTTTTGGAAACACGCTCAAAACTGTCTTTTCTCCACATTAGTAAAGTTTCACCTCTCGTTTGGACATCTCTTAGTGCCAGAATCAGAATGACCTTTTAGCATATAATTTCCATTCATTACATTCAATAAAACAATAACCAAGTTTAATTTATTTAAACTACATTTAAACTTCATTTAACCTACTTAATAGCAATTAAATATCATTGTACGTATTTTATTAGGGTTAATTATGCTTTTTTAACCATGTTACTGTATAGGGGCCTCACATGTTCCTATTCTGCCCGGGGCACACATATCCTAGGACCGGCCCTGGTCTGGCCTTCCACATGCACACAGTGGCCATTTGAGAATTGAGAAATACATGCAGGAGGCAGAACTTTAGTGTGCTCCTCACAGATTTGAGACTGAATGATTGTAACACAGATTATATAAATAAAGATGTATGCTGTAGGAGACAAAAAGAAAAACACCAACTTCCCACTGAATTTTATGACAATATGTAGGGTCTTCAAACAGTGTCCTATTACTATTGATAGCAATTCCTGCTCGCAACTCTTCTGTTTTTTACAAACGCAAGCTGCAGCTGTAACAAATGCAAGCCTGGGATTGATAAAGGTAAAGAATATTTATGCGAGGCATTAGTTTCTTTCCCCAGCAAAATAAGAGAGTTCTTGGAAATTAAAGCTTCATAAAAATTTAAAAAGGGGACTACTGCTGCTCAAGTACATTAATTTTCACATGCACCCAAGATAATATTGCTGTGCATTGCTTTAATGCCACACATTAATGCCTTCCAATGACCATGCTTTACAAATGTTCGCATATCTACTATTCACAAAAAGAGAGTTGACTAATGAGAATATATCCTTTTGTAAGTTTTCACCTTATGGAATCAAGATTCGCCCTCTTTTGATTATGCAATCCTTGCATCTGCCTTTGCTTTGTGGGATGCTAAACCGACAGGATGTTTTCCTGCTACGCCTGCACTGCTTTTGACATTTATCGTGGTCCTGCTTGGGTGGTACTACGTCCCCCAGCCGACCCTGCGGTTTTAGGATTGGGCGGTCACACAGTTGTGCTCAAAAGTGTTGGATACTTCCCGCAGCATAGTGCATGCCCGGGCATGGGCCGGGCAAAGATCAGGCCAAGACCGGCCATTCTTAGCCCATCATAGACTGGCAGAGACTGGGCTGGGCTCATTCTCTTGGCTCCTTTATCTTCCGATTTTTATGCCTGGAGGCTTGCTATCTGGCAAGATATTGTGAGTTTGTAAACATTTCTTTGCTTAACTTGCTGTTTGAGGTTTATTTGTGGTCGACATGGGTAATCGGAAAGCTGCCCCTGGGTCTCCTAAATCCCTTCAAACTCAATCACACACCACAATCGAAAACTGTTTGACTAAGGCGAAGGACCTCGTTTTTCATTAAATTAAATTAGCTGAGCATCGACTCTCACTCACCACTGGGGAATTTGACTCATTACCACAGTCTAATGCCACTCATACCGTCCCCTCATGTAGTGATGAGCCTTCTACCGCTAAGGTACACACAGCCACCCAGCTAAATCCATCTGTGGGGGAAAACCTTACTGCTAGTATCTATGGCAAGGGATCTGCTTGTGCTGTGTTAGTTTGGTAGGCGAGGACGAGACAAATTATGGAATTGTGACCAGCATCTGCCCTCCAGACCCAGATTCTTACCCAGGTCCAACGGCTAAGCGTAGGAACAAGATCCAGAAATCCAAGTTGGCTGAGCCCAGTGTTCATCCAGTAACTTGTAGGACTCGTAGGATGGATGCAATGGGGAGTGTCTCCTTCATTGGCTGCCCCTTGGGACAGCAGGAGTGTGCGTCTAATTGAGTTGCTGGATGACAAACTATGCCCACTCTATGACTGGCTTGTTGCCATTGACTATGGTAGGGGAGGGGCCTTGTCTGCCCTCAGAAGCCACAGACACCCCCAGCTGTTACAGTCAATCATTTTCTGAACCTTGTACCATCAGTCATGTAACATCCAGCTTGGAACATTAGGGGCAGAGTCAATGACATCAATTCGCCTTCGGTCATAGTCACAGGAACAGGCCATCTTTTATTGCCTCAGAGGGAAGGTGATCGGACTCCTATCTTCTTCACCTAAACCAGCCAAAAGTAAACGTCTATGTGTGGACTCTCTGCATGTGATTGACCTCCCTGCAGCATATTGTCCTCACGTCAACGTGCTAGCCAACACACCCAACCTGCCGGCTGACAGATCAGAATCTACAAGGACTCTTATGGACAAAATAATCCATTGGTTGATCACTAATGTGGGTGGAAATGGGAATTTTATAATTAAATTCCATTTGCATGATGGGTGGAGGGCATTTGATGCTTGGGAAAGCAATTTTTTAGGAGACACCATAGTTATCTATGTCCACAACCATTTGGTTTCGGGCGAAGTCCTGGCACCAGCTAGAGCCGGTTGGGTCAAGTCAAGCCCAATTAGGATTTTGCCACTGTGCTTTTTTATAGGCATTTGGTCCCATATATGTCCAGGTTTGCTGGAAACCAACCCCGTAGCCAAACTCCTAATAGGCTGCATCCATCACTCCCTCTTCAAAACAGGTTTGTAGCCCTCTCAGGCTTGTAAGATAATCATTGCCATCTCAGTAGACTGAGTGTTTGTGTTGATGATAGTGTGGCATCTGGAGGTTCTTGGGTATATACTCACATGGCTCCCACAACTACCCTTCCATTGTCTGTGACATATGGTTTGATGTATGTGGACCCTAATCTGGAACCTCATACACTTACCCAAAGGTGGATGCGTCTGGTGGCCTAGAGGTTGAGAGTAGCTCAAACGTAAACTTCCTTAGCTGGAATGTTGCAGCCCTAGCCTCAAAAATTCAAATTGTGTTTTAAAAATCCACTATCAAAGATCATGCTATTGATTTTAGGCAGGAAACTTGGGAAGTGAACAAGGTCATATTTGAGGGGTATAGGTGATTTTTTATGTTTGAAAAGCTTTATTAAGAATAATAATGATAACAATAAAATTGACACCAGCAAAGAAGAATATAAAGCAGACAAATCGAATGCAAGTCAGAACATTGCTAATGTCAAACTAGGTAACAAAAAGCATTTTATGGGATTTTTAAGGGGAGAGGGAAGGGAAAAAGGGAAGGGTATGAGAGAAAATATGCTATAACAGAAGAATGGTATAGAAGGTAATGGCAAAGGGGAAAAAAAAGGCAAGAGTAATAATCAAAAATTGTACAATATATATGAAACATTGCAATAAAGAAAAGCTGTAAAACAGTTTTAAATAACAAGAAGGAGAGAGTAAAAACTTTCAAGGGGGTTTAAAATTTTCGGAATTGATAGGAAACGGCTTTTTTTGAGCTAAATGATCAAGGTATGTGGTAAGAGGTAACCAATACAGGTCTACATCACGAGGTGGTTTACAGGAGAAAGCGAAGGAGTCATCAAGTCCATGAAAATGACATAAAGAGTTCCACCAATGTTGTACGGAAACATTTGTAAGTTATTTCCAATTAGAAGATATATGTTGAAATGCAGGTGCAAGCATAAGATCAAATAGACCCTGTGAGTGTGAAGGAAGGGTCAGCCAAGAAAAACAAGAGGGAGTGAGTATGGGATGGAAAGTGAGAAAACGTGGGAAATGTAAGACCAAACTTGCTTCCAAAAAGAAGAAACTGGTGGACAGAAAAAGAACATATGTAGAAGATCAGCATTAGGAGTTTTACAAGTCCAACAGCTAGAGTCAGAGGAAGATGTAAAACGAGATAGGGAAAGAGGAGAAAGATAAAGTCTATGATATAGAAAAAATAGAGATTGCGTGAGAGATGCAGCTCGAGAAACTTTCAAGGTTTTGGACCAGAGTTTGTCCCAAAGGGTAATGGGCCAAGTGCATCCCAGATCTGTTTTCCAGAAAAGTTCCAATCAGGGGTATGCGTGTTTTAATCTCCTTGCATTGCCTTTCCACCCTGGGTCATCCTAAAAGGGGTTTGGTGGCTTGGTTCAAAGTCAACATTGGTTGTAGAATTTCACCTATTGTGTCAGAAATGAATGTGATTCAGGCTTTTACATTTTAAATGGGGAAAGTAAATTCAGGCTCTATATAGTGAATTTTTATTATACTAATGTTAGAACCAAGGTTACTTCAAACTTTCAGGAACTGTTCTTACTGATTGGTACCCTAGTCAAGAACCAGGACCAGGACGGCAGACCCTTTAAACTAATCTGGAGAGGTTACTTCAATGCTAAGTTGGGCACTTTGCCTTCTTTATCACCAGCAATGTTGGACCCTATTGCAAGGGAAGCTGAACCCAATGTTATGGATACCAGGGGACGTCATTTATATCCTTCGCTCTTGGCCTTTGACTTTAAGAATATGGCCTCTAATTCCACCTCATCAGCGATACCCACTTTTTCTCTGAGTTGTCCTCTACGATCAGGGGGTGAGTTATTGGCCTTAGAATATAGTGATCATAGCTCCATATCTGGGCAGATTGTGGCCCCCATGAAGCATAAGTACACAACTACTGGGAGCAGCTAGCTGTTAACCACCAGGGACACTGGCCACAGGTTGGTTTGGCGTTCTGCTGACATGAAATTAGTTCTGAATAAGATTGCCAGCAGCAGCATGCCTCTGTTGATTTTTTGTATTTCAGACACTCATTCTTCTGTATTAAGCTGTTTTGCCAAACTTTATTATGCATTATAGTTATACTGACTAGATGCTTGGGCAGAGCCTTCCCTCACAAGAAATCCTTGTTAGACAAAAAACGTGGAGTGGCAAATGTTAGCCTGTGTAGGGCCCTAAAACAAATCCCAGAGGTCAGAGTGTCATTTTAGCCGATAGAAAGGCATATGCCCTGGCATTGAAAAAAAGGAAGTCAGCAATTAAGGATGTGAAATGGGAGGCAATTGCTGTTGCTTACCAGAATAAAGATTCCCAGGCATTCTGGTAGGTGGTTCAGGGAGGTTTATCCCTGTGCCAATCTTAGATAAGATTTCTGTTCATATTACTCCTGAGGCCATGATAGAACATTTCTCTGCTGTTTATTCCTCTAATGTTGTGGCTCCAGAAGGGGGCCCAATAGACCGCTAAGTATGTAATGGTCTCTCTTTCAAGGAACAAGGAGTTCTTAAAGCTATTCAAAATAGTCCTTGTAATAAGGCTCATGGCCCAGATAGAGTCCTTCTCAACTTCTTTAAAGAGGAACCTAGGTTTTGGACTCCTGTGCTTACTACTGTATTAAACTCTGTCTGTCAGGCAAGGGTCCCGCCTTCGTGGGATTTGTCAATCACTGTCCCCATTTATTAAAAGGGTAATGCCAGCGACCCAAGGTGCTATCTCCCGATATCCCTTGTTGACTCCACAACTAAAATAATTGGAGGAGTTATCTTGGAGCAACTTGTTTCCTGGATAAATGAGAATAATATTCTTTATGAGGTACAATATGGATTTAGGAAGGGTCTTGGGTCAATTGAGCAAAGCCTTAATTCTCATCTAATCAAGGCTCTGTATAAATATCCAAAGGGCAATCCCATCCACCTGGCATTTATGGACCTATCAAATGCTTTCAATTGTGTCAATAGGTCAAAATGATGGGTTATTCTTGAGTTGATGGGTCTTGCTGTGGGTCTGGTATTCTTTTTAAGTCTACTTTACCTGGTTCTCTAAGCCTCTATTAGGTTTGGAAATGCAGACGAGTGTACCCCACCTTTTAAAGTCAATTGAGGGGTACGTCATGGTTGTGTACTTGTTCCCATCCTATTTTTACTTTATATTAACGATTTGGAAATGATGCTGGTGTCTGCAAGGCGGGTGTTCCAGGTGTTAGGGAAAAGGCTGTACTCACTTTACCATACGTGGATGACGCTGTACTTCTCGCTAGAACGGCTAATGACCTAAAGATCCTAATTTCAAGTTTTGTGACATTCATGAAGAGACTTGACTTGGAGACCAACTTCACAAAAACATTCACAGTGATTGGCAATTCTAGAAACACTAAAACCTCCACACTATGCATAGGAGGAAGGCAATTGAACAGGGTCTTCTTGCCTTAGAAATAGATTAATTCATTTCTCACACGCTCACCTTCTCATTTGCTACCTGTATTGGCAGGAAACTGGTTGCCCTGATCTTGGAAATTTATTAAAGGAAATGCCTCCCTACTACAACATATTGAATGGGGATTTGGGGCTATAGAGATGCTGGGGTGATCCAAGTGGAGGAGAATAGATTCTGTCGGTGCCTGCTGGGGGTTCCTCCCTTTACACCACATTTTTCCCTGCAAAAGGAATTAGGTTTGGAGTATGGCCAAGACATTATTAATGTAGCTCCTCTAGTTCTTTGGTGCTCAATATGGGAAGAAGGAAGCTGAGCTTAACAGGCCTGTTATTAGAGACTGTCTCACTTGAAAACATGGAATGAATTAGTGTACATCAGAGACACTACTCTGGCCTTGAGTTGTGAATATCTATTTTGAAACGAGATATTACCACAAAAAAAAAAACCTGAGTTCAGGAATGTTTCTTTAAGCCCAGGCAGGCCTCTAGGGGGCCCATGGAGGTGGTATTGTGTAATTCAGATGACAGCTGGGATCGTACCTTATTTACTCCTTGTGCTGAATATGTATGTGTGAACACTATTGTCCCGACTTAGACGATCCGGTGGTTGCTATGTTTTCCATTAGGGCAATATTCTACTGAAAGTATTTGTATTTGTCCATGTGATGAGCGATCAACTCAGTCGCTATTGTACTTTATTTTCTTCTGCAATTATTATTTACCCTATACTAGGAGATTGGTATTGTCTTTGTTGCCCCAGTATAACTTCTCCAGAGCAAAGCAGCTTTGCATTTCTCCAACAACTTGATGAATATGATACCTGCCACTCAGTCGGTTGTTTTTTTAAATGTATCTTAGCCCAGAGGAAGAGAATGTTATTTTAACTGATGGTACACCGCTCACTACTGCACATTATGTCTTGATTTTTATTGTACTTGGCTTAAGTGATTAAGTCAATACTGCTTCTTCTTTTGGTGTAGCATTTTAAGAATGATACTGCATTGTGGAATACTTTTAATATATTTTTAATATGCCTATTGGGCATATTTATTGTGTTTTATTTTACTTTATATTACTGTGAAATCAACAATGTGCAAATTGTTTATGAGATGCTTGACAAGATCAAATAAAGATTACTAACTTAACTCAATTTGACTTTGCTTTTTTTCTATTTTGTCCTTTTGGAAATGAGCAGGATATTTATTTTTGGAATTTACTAATTATCTCCTTCTTAGGCTCCAGCATGCATGGATGTTTGTAGTGCATGAACATTTTTTCTGCAATAATCATGGAGGCATGTGATTTTTTTAAATATTCTCCAGCTAAAAAAACTTCTTATAGAGAAAATCTATGAGACAGATCGGTACTTTAGAAATGCATCTGTGGATACCTTATTGTTGTTCTACTTTAATAAAAATAAAAAACTCAATATTTTTTATTGGTTTCAGCATCAACACAACATTATAGCGCCAACAAGGGAGCATGCCATAGCAATCATATTCGTCATCCTTTTATAAATAGCATTCAGGCAGTACAGGTAACAGTGAAATCCGACATATAAGCATCGTGCACCTCAACATTTCCATTGCCACACTATTTGATCGACCATCTGCTGGTTCTGGACCCTGTTCCACTGCAGACTGTGGTGGCTGTCATGGATCTTGGGTGGCAGGGCGGGGGCAATGGGGTAAGAGGGTGTAAAAAAAAATAGACTTACCTCCTCGCCGCTCACCTCCCAAGACGTGTCTCCTCCGTCGGCCGACCAGGAAGCTGTCAGGCTTCCCTGAGCCAATCACAACGCTGCAATGTTGTGATTGCCTCTCCTAAACCAATTGCAATGCTGTAATTCGGAGCTGAGATGGGGACAGGAGGCCTGGGCATGTTCTCCAACTAGGCTGTAATGTAGCCTGTGTGAGCATGACGACCGGCTAAAGCATCATGTGCATTTCAGTGTGCTCACCACTCCTCCACTGTCCTGCTCTGTGAGCAGAGCCGCCCCGTCCTTCCCCTAAGCGGTGGCAGCAGGAAGGAACAAATATAATTTTGATAACATCAAGTTATTATCTTTTTGTTTTTCCTTTCATTTACTGCTGCAAGGCATTGGGGTGATGGTCATCCGCCTTTGCGGAGGAACCGCCACTGATGGCAGGGTCCTCCATTTCCTGCTGCAAGTGATCCTCTATCATGCCCCATTCCACCTGCCCCCCCGTCCCGTCCCACTGTACACCAACCTGTGTCATAACCCGCATTCAGCCTATATCCATCTCCCAAATTCCCACATCCATTGTTTTCACGTGGGCAGTCAATTGCCCTCCGCGTCAAAGCTAGGCATTTCTTGGACACTACCAATCCCAGCTCCAGCACTTTCACTGTCATTTAGTGTGTTTAGCATGAGTCACCAGACACAGCAAACACAGCGGAATTGTCGGCTGGATTGCCAACTTGGTCACTTCCCCGAGTACCCTACCTACCTCACTCCATAAAACCCCCACTCCTGGTCATGTCCACCACATATGTATATAGGTCCCTACCTCTACCCTACACAGGACATTGTTCTGGCTTGGAAGGTTGTAATCTGTGTAACCCCTGTGGTGTGACATAGTTTCTATGAACACATTTATAAATAATTAGCTTCAGGCACACAATGCATGTAACTTTTCTGCAGTTACCCAATATGGATATTCAAACGCATGCCCTCAACTCCGGCTCCAGATCACCTCCCACTGTAGCTTCAATGTTTCCATAGGGAAGGCTGTGCGTGGTAACAAAATTGCATATATCCGTGTGATAATTTTGTCCCATATCAGGTAGAGTTTGTTTCAATACATGCGTCTCCAGCTCATGCCAAGTAATCAATTGCTGCATGTATACATACTCATCTCCATCTCTTTTAGATGCCTGCCCCCATGCAACCAGCAGGGTCCTGAACTGCAAAGGGATGGTAGCTCTTTTCTTCTGTGGTACAAAAGGCGCCAACAGTTCCTGAGGGTATACCAATTGCACCAGGATTCCAGCCACAGGGTCAGTACTCCACGCCTTGGAACCATGGTACTGTGTGTTGCAAATGAGCCCTATAATTTGGTGCCTGTACCCCTCCTCCATCCCACTGTAGTTTCAGGACCTCCAACCTAATCTGTGCCCTTCCTTGTCCCCATATAGCAACCTGAGCAATTCGTCTGGCCTGCGATCGCAGGATTCTGGTATACGCAAATGAGCCCTATAATTTGGTGCCTGTACCCCTCCTCCATCCCACTGTAGTTTCAGGACCTCCAACCTAATCTGTGCCCTTCCTTGTCCCCATATAGCAACCTGAGCAATTCGTCTGGCCTGCGATCGCAGGATTCTGGTATACACATCGGCATGTGTTGTAGCACAAACAAGACTCCAGGGAGCATGATCATCTTACTGATAGGTATTCACTGCATCAGGGACACTGGGAATCACAACCACTTGTGCACACTCCTCTCTAGGCTCTCCAGCAGAGTGCCTACTTTAGAGTCACAGGTTTCGGTCACATCTGAGCTCAAGTATTTACCCAGGTACTTAACAAAATGTTTTACTTCTTAAGAAAGTCAAGAGAAACATTTTTAACCCAGCTACAGTTCTATAACTTCTTCATTGTTCTTCAAAGGGATGCCACGCAGCTCTAATGTGTGACTATCAATCTGTGCATCATGTTTAGATAGACTCTGCCAGTCTCCCTCTTCTTTTCAACTCAAATAAGTGCCAGTCAACACATTTCAACACACCATTAAAACCATCAGAAATATCATTATTCTTTTACATAAGGAAAAGAGATTGATTGGCTTTACAAAGTGATTGCAGATTACACTTTGCAAGTTCTGCTCAGTTAGAACTGTCAAAAAATGAAGCACAGACTGAAGCTGCACAATATTTTGACCACTTGAATCTAGCATAAAATCCTGAAAACACATGGCACTTTTGTAGGTCTGCAATTAGTTAGCCTATCTGAGTGTAAACCACTCTAAGCAGTGTTTATTCTTCAACCAATTGCCTGCAACCTGCACCATAATCACATATAACAAAGTCATTGTGTCACTCTTTGCCTGGAATCTGGGGCCCTATTCACACATCTTTTTTCTTGAGTATGCCTGAGTTGCATTTGAAAATTCTAGAAGCCATTTGAAGCAAGTCACATTTACTTGACAAAAAACAAACTTTAGTAATAGGCGACATGGCTTCCAGTTTTGCAGAGCAGATCTCACGAATTATAAATATAGACTGGAGACAGCCATGTACAAATCTAATTATATGGTGAATACATTGGATCTGATTCACAAAGGTAGATTTACACTTTTGTGTACATTTACTCTTATTCAGTATTCACAAAAAATGTATATTAATAGTAAATTTACAAGGGTGGATACTCCACACTCATGGCAGAGAGCTCTGCACATAAAATGATGGGAAATGTCTATCTTTTTATGTACTGTATTGTAGTGCTAAATGCATCTTTGCTTCAATTTAAGACATGAAATAGGATGGGTTTGCGCTATGGAAAGAATGCAAAACCAAAAGCACTGCAAACAACAGATACTCATGTTCAGTTGTTCCCATGCATTTGTGGTAAAGTATACAGCTGAAAGGCGCATTTGCAGTACATTTTTACCATGATTAACGCAATTTAAAAATGTAACACAAGGTTCACAAATTTTCGCTAATTAGGTCCAGTATACTATTGTGTATCACATCTGCCTACTTGCCATATCTAGAATTAGATTTGCTAAATTCAGCCTCACGCCCACAACATGGGATTCCGATCCATTTCAATTCCACCTATACAATTCAGAAATTTATAAATATGTTGATGCCTTTCAATGGGCAAGTTTCGCATAATTTCAAATATCCACTAATTATATTAAGATGGTTGTTGATTTCTCATGCTCATTGGACACAGACCTACTGCCTTTGGGCAGCTGTTCTTAACATGTGTAATGCTATTGAAATCAACTGATTTACTGGCATAATTTATATCCTCATTTTGAGGAATGTATTTATGCACCCTTTTGATTATCTATACATTAACCACTCCTGTGGCATACAACTTAATCATTAAACTAGTATTTTATTATAATGAAAAACAATAAAATACACATTGGAAAATCAAACAGGAAGAATTCCTTCTCAACTGACTTTTATGCCCTTAAGCAAGTTGTTATAGGAAAAGGTATCCCTCATTCCAAGATTAACTTCAGGAAAATGTATTGATAAGATATGGTAGAGTGGAGTCACATGCCATCATCAGCAAAATTCAACCCTATCTTGCTATATGCTGCAACCATATGAGGAAGGTTTACTCCTCCTATGATTTCTAATATTTAGAGTAGGGTGCTCAAGTGCGTAATTCAACTTTACTTCAAAGTCTCTACCTTTAAGTATGATACTGAGTTTGAGACTGAAACTGCTGTGTGACTTGGTAATGTCTTGAAGTAAACTAGTTTGGATTGTTTCGTATATATAATAGTTCCACTTATTTGAACAGAAACAGCAACACGCAATTGGTCCTAAATTCCGTATAGAGCATAAAAACCACCAGCAATATATTTGGCACTTGTTCAAAAGACAAATATTCCGGCAGCAACTGAACTTTTCTGTGCTGGAGGCATGTGCCCCGTGTACTCTATTCTGACATATACAGATAAACCGCTGGAAGTATTTTTTATATATTGGAACTATTGGGTTAGTCCATATCGTGGAAGGGACTATGATCACGCAGAAGTGGTCGTTGCTGACGGAATACTTGGCTTTTGAACAAGTGCCGAATATATTGCTGGTGGTTTTTATGCTTTATACATACCAGAAAAAATTGGGTAGTTCTGTGTGCTGAAGAATTTAGGACCAATTACGTGTGGCTGTATCTGTTCAAATAGGAGGAACTTTTATATATACGAAACAATCCAACCTTATACAGAGAGCATCAAAAGATTACTTTACTGCCAAGAGTCGGCGGATTCTACTTATTTGATAGAGATGTGCTTTTGTTAAATGGGAATGAAAACAATTTTTCCTGAAGAAGGTGTTGGCTATTAACTGACTGCCCACCGAAACGCCTCAATGCCTATATGAGTGGAGAGTGCATAAAGTTTTTTGAGACAATTGTTCTATATGAAAATTGAAAATATAAACCAATATTGATCTCTTTTGTATGACGTTTGCATTTTCCCTCTGCTAATAGGAATTATTTTTCCTTCAAACTGTTCCCATTTCTTACAATCTTTTTTATATATGTGGTAACTTTCACAATTGTTTTATGGTTTTTATTAAATTGATTAGACATGTATTTCTGATAGGATTTATTGTGTGATATATGATGTCTGATATGCTTTTAATATTTTTGAAATAAAATTTGCGTATATTTTTCTAAATTGTTATCTTTACATTTCCTCTTTGTTCAAATCTCATTTTTATGATATTGGTGCTTTTTGACATAACGTATGTTGAATGAGTGATTTCACCCAAAGGGGAATTCTGTTTTAACAATTGTTGGCTGGTACCCAACCCCTTTGGCCATTGAGTCCCTCTCTCTTTGATTAGAGAGCCTTATATGCAATCACACTACTGTATTTGATATTCCTAATAAACTGTGAAATAGCCAGACATGTGAAACAATAATAGTGTATCCGCAAGTGTTGATATTTTAAAGGTGGCCAGCAAGAATAGTTGCAGAATGGGACACCCTAAAAAATAGAAGAACAGTCGTATCATAATGAAAATTACACCAGGGGCACGATTCAATATATATTGTTCTTCAAATGTACAAAGCATTGCCAGGAAATTATAACGTATTTAATATATAGTGCTTATTATACTATTTGTGTTGCCATTTCAATGCACTGTGAGTAAAAGGTGACAATGATCTCCATTATAATGATACTCAATAAATGAATTTCAAAATAAACTGCATGTTGTGTCGCTTTACAAACTTAAAACTAGTTGTCTCCAAAAACCAGTCCCTTAAGCCATCTGTAGTGCCTATATTCCAACACCTAAAACAAGTTCATCTGATAGTTTTCCTTTTGACATATGTATAAATCATAAACATTCATGGAGAGTCATTTTCCCAGCATTATCCCTTTGAAAGTCATCTTCAAAATGGGTATACCAATTAAAACATTTTTTATAATGAAGATTAAATTTGCCATATTACCATAGGTTTCCTGCACTGCGCAGAAGAGGAGTGTTAAAAAGCAAAGGTGTGAAATTACCTGATTGGGTGCTTCTCTTCTGGCTTTAATAAAACATCTAAAGCTATATTTGTGGTGAATTTAAAATGTATAAATTCACTATACAACGAAATTTGTTTTTTTCCATTTGGATATTTTAATCATATAAATTGCTCTTGCAAAGGAAATGTGGTATGTCAGATTTGAAAGTGCTAAATGTATTTTAAAAAGGCTATGTTTATCCAATACGTGCTTTTGGATCAAAAACTAGAAAGCAGCTGACCTAATGATGTTACCCTTGAGGTAAAGAAATCAATAGGAAAAATCTTAATATGAATTTCGTTTACTATGATTTAATACCCGTTTTCACACTTCCACAGAGAAGATTCAAAGGTCAGCTAAAGGGCATCGATGTGACAGAGAATGAAATGGACTAAGAAATTACTATGTGATACTGGGAAATCAACTCTAATGTGTTGACTTTAATCAGGGGAATGGCAGGCAGTAACCAGTGCAGTGACAGTGTCCAATACATGCATTCCTATGACACAGCTGCCTTTTGGACGAATTTCCAAAGAAATTAGAACTTGACCTTAGCCTAACCTTAGCTGATGACACTTTGATGTTCAACAAATTTGGTGCCACAGGGAAAAAGCAAAATTGTGAAAGAGTTAACACAGGAAGGGAACAACTAAGTGTAAATGCAGACAAGTGTGAACTAATAAATGTATACTGGAAAAATCCATGAAGCATTGAAAGCTGGAAGAGAAGGTATTCGGCGTCCCCCAAAATACGTGAGGGATCTGGGCTCGCAGTTATCGAAGGTATTGAAAGCCTCTAAACAGAGAGCTGAAGATGAAGCAATAATGCAGCCCTTAGGAGAGAGATAGTTCCTAAAAATATACATTCAAGGCGCCACCGTGCTTGGAGTTCAGGATCTGGTTCACAAAGCTTTTTAAATAATTAAGTCAGAGTTACTTTGAAAATCTAGAAGCAGCCTGGTGCAAGCCACATTGTTAAGAAGGCCCTGGTGCTTAATTTGTAATGGCACGAGTGCCCATACCCAACGCTCTGCTGTGAAACCCTTGGCCAGTACAATGGATTGTTGGTGCCCAGAACACCAAGGCTGCATAGTCTTGAATTCACCTCAGACCTCTTTATTCCTGTGCCAGATGCTCGCTGACCCTTTATCTCACTCTTGCAGGTTCCTGCTTTCTCCCTTTGTGACGCGTTCTGTATTATTTCTTCTCCACCTTGCTGCTCTCTTTGTTTCTCTGTCTTTTGCTCACGTTTGCAGAAAAATGAGTGATGGTCCCCAAAAATAAGCTATGGCAAGCCCCACCGGCAACCACTGGCTTAAATTAAGCACAGTAATTTACTTGCAGAAAATAACACTTCAAAATTGAGCATGTGTGTTCCAGTGTTGAAGACCAGATCTCCAGAAGCAAAAAAAAAAAAGAAGATTCGAGACAGCCAAGTAAACATCTAAATGTATCGTATGGTAAATGTGCAGTGTATACCTCTGCGCTTGAAATGTAATGGAGATGTAAAAAGTGATTGAATGGAGATATAGACCTATTTGAATTACTCAGGAGCATAAATGCAGTTGAGGATGCCAGCATATACTAGAAAAAGTGTAGCCGTAGAAGGGTGTCTTGTGTGGTGGCCCTTGAATAGACTTTAAAATAATACAGGGAAATTCACTCTCACAAAGATGATAAGCAAATGTAAATGTAATCCAACGAAACTGGAGGGGGTGAAATTAATGCACATACCAAAGAAGTATGCTTTCGTACCAATGCTCAGCTCTTTTGAAGTTGCATTACATTTTTCATTGCTGTACAAAAAAAACTATACAGTGATGTCGATGTTACAATCTGGGCTGTGCTACTTTCATCCCAACCGAAGGGGATTCAAAATAATGATGTAGGCACTCCAAGATGCTTTTTTATTTTTCAGTGAAATGTAACCTGTGCCTCATATTTCATGCTTTGAGCACTGATCTTCATGTACATTCACATATTTGTCGGTGAAGTCAGTAACATAATCCCAAATGGTCTATTGGTGACAACAAAGGAATACTCATGGAGTAGAAATAAAAACAGAAATGGGGACTGGGGTCCTCATTATCATTGGCCAAGGACAGTATCCTGGGTGGCTATAATGCTCTATTTCAACTTGCCCGGTGTCTCTGGGCCCAGAACTATGGGGTCTACTAATATCAGATTTGGTAATCCCATGCCAGGGGACAAAGAGCCCAGAGCATTATGCAAAGCCTTGGAGGAGGTGGGCAGTTGCCGCACCAAAACCCTGTTGAAGATCCCAATGCACAATGGTGGAGCAAAAAATGACCCCTTGGTCCCCCGTGGCTTACTCTACCATGACCCAGCTGTGACGCCACCTGCACTGGCGCCCTGAAAAATATCCCCTGTACCATTTAGCATCTACCCCAAGCAAGTGGTAAATAAAAATGGATGTGAACTCAATTTATTTCCAGAAACAAAGGAAAAAGAAGTGGAATTAGGTTCGGCATTTCAGAATGCAGATGTTATTCCCCATTACAGTGACTAAAACTTAGAATCCCCATATGCTGGTGCAGAGATACAGAGAGAAGCAATAATTCTAGCCCTCTATATCCCCCCACCAATATACATGGAACTTGTAACGATGCTCTAAGTAGAGTGGTGTCTGTTTCAGCAGGCATGAAAAAGGTCTAGAGGTATTGCTCTGCCTCTATGTTGACGCATTTGAGATAATGGTAAAATAAGTATTTTTGCACAACAAATTACATTAGCATTAGTGAAAAAGCATCATCGCAATTTTACACTATGCTGCTCAAATTCAAATAAGACTTATTTTCATGCCTCCGAGGCAATTGTAAGTTTGTCTCCATGTCACAGTAAAAGCTGTCTCTACATTAAAACCAGAGATCGCCTGTTTTTGGTTCTCTTTCCTACACTTAGCCTCACCAGACAGATGTGCTTTGAGTAGGTTTGGAACATCTAACTCCACATGGCCTACAAACTTAAGTAAGCTTCAGTTGTAAACTGAACTCAGTACCCTTTCACTGTTATGGTGTCCTGGTCGGTGAAAGGGAATAAGAGGTTCTTGTGTACAAAAAAGTGCTTTCAGGCTACACTAAATAATTTAAATAATGTAAATTAACAGTGGCTTCCATATCAGGATCTGATTGAAGTATCTATTAGGAAAAGTTTTAAATTTGTACTTAAAAAAAGCGGGAGATGTTATGTCTTGTAAATAAAAGAACGGTGGAACTCTTTTGGTTCCCACTGAACACCGTAGGCATGTGACGTAAGAGTTGGAGGGATAAGTTGAAGGCAGGCTTGGAATGTTGAGTTCTGACTTATACACAGCTGAATAAAGATATGTAAAACTACTCTCCATGTGTGGCATGGTTATTGATGAGTTCCTTGGCTGTTAGGACGCTACACTCTGCAAAACTCCAGTCTAATCCTCTCTGCAACACTGAACTCTGCGCCACTCCATTCTATGCCAATGCATTAGACTCTGCACCACTCAACTCTATGCCCCTGAACTCCACGTCATCGACTATTCACCGCTCTAATCTTCTCTGCACCACTGCAGTGTATACCACTGCACTCTAGTTCACTCTACTGTATATCAGTGCACTCTACCCTGCACCACTCCACTCTATGCCACTTCACTCTACTCTGAAACAGTCTACTCTATGCCTCTGCACTCTATGCCACTGCACTCCACTCTAGGCCACTACACGCTACGCCACTCTACCCTAAACCACTGCACTCTACGCCAATTCACTCTACGCAACTGCACTCTACAGCACTGCACTCTACTCTGCACCACTATACTCTACACCAATGCATTATACGCCACCCTACACCACTTCATTATATTACACTTTACTTAGCACTGCTGCACTCTATGCCCAAGCACTCTATTCCACTCTTCTCTGCATCATTGCACTCTATACCACTGAACTCTGCATCACTCCACTCCATGCTACTGCACTCTATGACACTCCACTCTGCACCATATCTACGCCACTGCACTCTCTGCCACTCTACAGCATTCTACTGTACTCTGTACCACTGCACTCTATTCTACTTTACTCTATGTGACTGCATTCTATGCCACTCTAATCCACACCACTCTACTCTGCATCACTGCAATTTATGCCACTGTACTCTACTATTCACTACTCTAATCCACGCCACTGCATTCTATGACACTACATTGCATGCTGCTGATTTCTAACTCACTGCACTTTATGCCACTGCACTCTAAGGCACTATACTCTGCAGCACTCCGTGCCAATGCACTCTACACCAGTCCACTCTACACTACGCCACTCAATGCCACTCTACTACACTGCACTCTATTCTGTACCATTCTATTCTACGCCACTGCACTCTATGCTACTGAACTCTATTCTGCACCACTGCACTCCATGCCACTACATCTTATGCCACTCTACACCACTGCACTCTATGCCAATGCTGTCTATGCCACTCTACACCACTGTACTCTACAATACCCTACTCTGCAACTATGCACTCTATGCTACTGCATCCTATGCCACTCTACTCTACTCTGCTCCATTGCACTCTATGCCCCTGCACTCTAACTCTGCACCACTGAACTCTACTATGCAACACTCTAACCTGCGTAGCTGCATTTTACAACGCTGCATTGTACGGTGCTAAATTCTATGCTGTTGCACTCTATGCCACTGAACTCTATGCACTTTACTCTGCAACACTCTAGGCCAATGAACTCTATACTGGTTCACTCTACTCTATGCCACTCAAGTGTACGCCACTCTACATGACTCTACGTCATTTCAATAAACAGCATTCGATGTCACTCCACTCTACGACACTCTAGTCCACTCATCACCATTCCGCTTAACAATCCTCCACACCACTAACAATATTACTAAAACACATTGACAAAGCCAATAAGCTCTTGCATAGGCGAGACCTATTGCCTTTGTCAGTGCTTGTTACTAAGATATTAACATGGAAGCATGTTCCCAAACGATTGTATACTGAAAATGAATAGGCTTTCCGAAATATAGTCGTAAGCAATTTATCATGTGGGACAGGATGGATTTGAAACAGGAAGTGTGTCTTCAGAAGTCTGAAGGACAGGGAGTCTATGGCTAAAGGAAAGTTGAGAGGGTGAGTGATCCAGATTTTCGGAGCAGGGGCTAATAAACGTGTTGATTTTAAGTTTATGGATCATCTCAGCTGTGCATTAGAAGCCCCCACCCCACAAAAAAGGAGAGCTTTGCACTAAGATAACTTTGTCTTTAAAATCTCATGGCCTGAGATGGGATGCAGGTTAATTGTTTTGCTGCAGGAAGCGTCTTTCATAGATAAATAGGCATTTGTGGAACAGTGCTTTCCAGGTCAACACAATGTAAATATCCTTATTTTCTCACTCACACATCAATTCAAAGTATCTATGCATGTAATTGAAGAGTTCATGATTCAAAGACGCAAATTTTAACAAATATCACTGCTTCGGTATAATCAAAGATTTTTTTCATATGGCCAAATTTATTAAAAAATATTATTGATTTGGACAAATAATGTTTACATGTATTTTCAGGACATTAAAATATGAATTCAGTTCTACGCACTTTTTTATTTTACAGATGAAAACAAAATATTGCTGTTACCCTATTTATTATAGGTGCATTCACATAAACAGGAAACAGCATTCGAAGCGGAAGTACCGTGTTGTCTATGTAAGAGATTTATTTGGGTGCTTATCATGAGATACAGGATTTCCTATGCTTCTGGCCTGAAACGGGGAGGGCCTTGGCAGTGACGTCACTTCTTCACCTTGAAAGGCAAACGCAGAGGTGACATTACATATCCTTAGATGGCAATGGACCAACAAGAAGTGACATCATTCGACCTTTGACCCTAGTAACATACTATTGTGCGTTTTAAAAAAACAATCTTTATTGAATAATTGAGACTGCCACACTTCAAAGCACGAGGAAATAGCCAGCTATTAAAACTAGTAGAGGTGAAAGGCATCTTAACTTAATAGCAGGAGGGTAGCAAATTAGAGCAAGGGGTTAGTTAGCAAGCTGCTAGGTCATGTACAGTGATTTCTACCCCTAACTCACCTCCGACTTACACAGAACCACCTCTCCTTCAGAAGGCAACTAAAAACCTGGCTATTCGATAAGTAATGCACCCACCCTCCCTCAAGCGCCTTGAGACCCTCTGGGTGAGTAGTGCGCTATACAAATGCCTGAACTTGAACTTGAACTTGTTGCGCAATCACAAAATCAGAGGTGATTCTTGAAAATAGCAGCACGGAAGGCTCTCAGCGCTTGCAGGGACCAGGTGGTGAGGTTAGTAGTTTTGGAGACTAAGCATTTTAATCGCCAGCACTTGAAATCTTGTTTGCTTTTTGATATGCTTGTTTGGGAGGAAGGTGTTCAAATGGAGCTGAGCTGTCTGTGATTGATTTCATATGCTCATTTGCTTATGAAGGTATAGGTTCATCTTAAAAACGTGATACCTCTGGTGTCACTCTTCTATGGTTCTCTTCCAAGGTATATCAACATCTAAATACATACACATTAAAAAAAATTGTTGTATCGCTAATTTGATATTTTATTGGTGTATAATCCTAATGTGAATTGTGATTGCCTCTTCCCAGGATATGACCAATTCAGCCATTTGCAAACAACAAATTTACATAACTGGGTCAACTCAGGTTGTGTGGCCTCAAATCACACCAGCTGCAGAGGTTCTTGAAATTGGTGCGCTTTTCTCCCAACACACGTCCAAACATTCTGAATGGAGGTAAACCAAGGCCTGTACCAGCATAGACACTATGTGGAACGGACACACGAGGGAGCGTGAAGAACAATGCAAAAAAAGTCGTGACGCATAAAATAACCTACACCTCAGTTTGTGAGTCTTAACACATTACTAGGGTCCGCCTCCACAAGCTATGACGTCACGTCGCAGTCTTTCGAACATCCACATGAGGTAAAAAGAGCACTTGTTCAAATGCGCTGTTATTAATGTGTACATTACAAGTACCCTGAGAAAAGTAACTATGCAGATCAGTGCACCTGATTACAAAGAAGTCTGAACAGTGCGGGCTAACATTACAGGACCGCTCTCTATTCGGCTCCATGGCGGGGGGAGGGGGGGGCGCGGTTGTGGAAACTGAGGGGAAGTAACTTGGCAGACGTCTGTGTCGCTGCAGCGCTACCGGCTAATTCTGTAAACAAATAAGTGTACTGCGAGCTCTTCGACGTGATTTAATGTTGCAGCGAAACATAGAGCCCCATCATTTCAAAGACAATATTATTCATTGAATAAAAACCACTTTATGAACCGCAAGATGACATACTACAATCACCACGGGCACCTTAACGGCGAGGAGCACGAAAAGGCTGTTTATCCAGATTACACATTCCTCTAGACTAATACCCTGTGCTGGGCGCAGCCAGCCTGCATCCGGAATTAAAACTCATGCCCACAGCAGCGGTATCCGTCGCCCCTGGCTGCAAGGTTCCGCCTTTTCACCGGTGTCGTTTATTGTTAAGACACAAAATATAAAATAAAAAATCAAGCATGCTATGTTTTTTGCAAGAAAAAAACATGGGTTTCACGTATTATAGTCACAGTAAGATATAAAAAAACATAAAACAATTAATTAAAAAAACATAGTCGACAATGCTTAACACCTATGTCATTAACAGAGACGAAATATCTTGGAGGTCAACACGTCTTGACAGCGCCTTCCTGATCGATTCGATTATTGGTTCAGTGATCTCATCGGTGCTGGTCCAAATCCTAAGTTTGCGGTGAGTCACAGTCATATGCCAATAATTGAAAGGAGAAACCGGCGGCCAGCCCCCTGGCTACTTCCACAACTCCGTGGAACGGTGCAAGTGACAGCTACACATCATTACCAGGCGCGCGAGACGACCCAGCAGCGCTGCCGCTGCCGAGAGTGACATCTTCACCTTAACCCCTCCCCTGCCGCGGCCCCCGCGCACAAAACACAGGTGACACGGCGGCATGCAGAACACCGAGTCACGTCATCTGCATTACCAAGGCGGCTGCCACGTATATGTCCGATCTAAGGCAGCAAGGCTGTCATAAAGAGGTATAAGCATTGGGAAGACACAGTTCACTTGACGTCTTTTCTATCCCCTTCTCTCCAAGAACCCCCTGCGTTTCCCTGCACAGACTTGGCAACATTTCCGCTTTTGTTCTGAGCTGCATGCAACGCTCTGCCCTCCTCTCAGAAAGGAGGGCGAGCCTAGCGGCACATAGACACGCTAGACACATTGGCTAAGTGTGACAGTCACGTCGGATACATCACAGGCATGTTACCATAAAAAGGGAAGAGGCACAGACCTGAACAGAAGCAGCAGAGCAGTGGGAAAATGTGTCCTTCCCCCTTACACTGTGTCCCCGTCTCTGCCTCTCCCTCTCACACACACACTCACACACAGCCTGCTGCTGCCTCGGCTGCTCTACGCAGCGCTCAGGAAATGAATGGGAGCACAGAGGACTGTTGTACTTGCAAATGACTTACCAGCGTCACGTGATCGGCTAAATGTAGGGTGGGCCGGTGGGTGGAGGCTTCACAAGCAAGAGAGGACAATACACTCCGAGTGAATTACCAAGCTGCATCACATTACACGGGGGGCCCCCTCCTGGGTGGTGGTTCCGACCGGACACCGGGAAGCCACTGCTTTCACACACAGCACGCAGGCATGCAGATGAAGAAAACGGAAATGGCTTTAACAGTGCCACAAATAAAATAAAGTGTTAAGAGTGCCTGTGCGGTATTATCCAGTTGGCTGACGACCCTCTTCAGCCGGTGATGTAGTCCGGAATGCGTCAGCTGGGCGAAGCAGGCAGCCTGTCACAGAAACACCCATTTGGAAACAGGACCCCTCCCATCCACAGGGGTGGACGTGAACGCCCACAGCAGACCCATGTAGCTGTGTCTTGATGTCAAAACGGCCCCTTGCAGCTTTAACTCCGTTACAATTCCGTCTCCTGGCTGAACTTTTCTAACCCCTCTCTACGGATGAATTGCTTTTGTGAATGTCAACTCAGCACATGGAATAAAGCGATAAACACGAGTAAATAGTCCCCAGGTGCTCCATAGGTAATCTTTCTTTTTATTTTATAGGAACATGTTCTTTAAGAAGGTAAAACTACAGATTTTGTTATGTTTCTGAGGAATAAAGGAGAGTATATATGAGTAAAACATTTATTCCCGACTTAACTCCATAGCAACCAAGAAAATGCTATTGACGAGAACGGCTTACCATAATAGGCACAAGATTGGCTGCATCCAGCGGTTAAAGGGTTCTCTTGGTATTTGAGCGGTACTGCAGACACAAACCAGCTGCCTGAGTCTGAAACGTATGCCAGTGCTTGGTGCAGAGCCCTTCGGGCACAACTTACTAAGCGGAAATATTTCTCACCCAAATGTTCCCCGTTCAAATACGTGAGAAGGTGTGTGCTGATAAAGTCCCACGGTTACGAGTTAGGGTAGAAGCTGGTGAGTGGTACTGTCCTGGCACTGCAAGCTGACAGAAAGTTCACTCCTGGCTCACTCATTCCGAGACAGCTGTCACGACAACTCCCCATCCTTCTGTGCCCCAACCCAGACGCTGAGCCAGAAGAAATGCGACTGCCGTGCTGACACAGAGCGAGGTTCGTCACATTCCTTTCACCGCCATGGCTCCGCGTGCAGGACGGCGCCGGAAGTTTTCAGACAGGCACACATAACTTAATCATAAGGCACGCGGATACCGTTTCTTCCTCTCATTGTGATGGAGGAATGTGTGACAATGCAACAGATACTGCTCTTAAAAGGGCAGCGTATAGTATATCACCCCTCTCTTCATTGTCAGAATAAAAAGAAAAGCCAATGCCCCTTTCTAGAGGTCACTGCCTAGAAGAATGAGCCCATATTGCTATTTTGCTGTCAGTTCGATTGTTTTAGAAAACATTCACTCTAATGGGAGGGTCCTGTACCCTTATGCACCCCCTTTATTATTTTTTTTTATTATTACTATTTCTAACGAACAATTTCCATACTTTAAAACTTTTTTGGTTTAACAACATATGTTCAATAGTTAGCAATAAAGAGATTCAAATAATGGTACAAAAACAAATACACACATGGAAAACTGGTTATAAAATATTGACAGATGTGCTTTGATAGAAGATGTCATTTATACCAAGTAAATGCAATAAGAAATGCCACCCTTTCCAGCGTGGCAAATTAATACTGACAACGAGCCAGTGGCGGATCCTCCGTTGGAGAGGAATACAGTCGCCCCACTTTAAAATCCCCACCCAAAGCCCCAGAGATGAAAAATAAAATGGTAGTTTATTAGCATTTAATTTTTCATCCCCTGTCCCGAGCCAAGCGTCAGGATGGGGCGGGGCTGTTGCTGACTGATAGCAGCAGGTAGGGCTGCCTAATGCACTGTTTAAAGTGTGCTGGTCTTTTTGGCCAGTCATCTTGCGGTGACCAGCCACATACGTGCACTTTAAACCCTTGTATGCTCATGACGGAGCCGCTCCGTCATGAGCATCGGCTGAGCTGTGCTCATGACGGAGCGGTTCCGTCATGGCCCTGCCGCCGCGCCTGTGCGGCGCTGATTTCGCGCCTGTGCGGCGCGTTCTATTAAGCGGGCGGGGCCATGACGGAACCGCTCCGTCATGAGCACAGCGCAACCGCGGCTCGTGACGGAGCGGCTCCGTCACGAGCATGCGAGCGCCGCTCGGGCCCCCTCCCCCCCCTAACGCTGCGGCGGAATTGCCGCCGCAGCGAAGGCGTTAAACCTCTCAACCCAGCTGTCTTAAGACAGTTGGTTTCAGAGTCAGTGCAGACCTCCAGGGCACTATGGAGCACAGAGTGAGGTCGCTTCCACCAATCCGCTCACTGCTCACATGCTGCATGTGAGCAGTGCCAGGATTGGGCAAGGGAGTTACAGCATCTGGTTTCAGTTGCAGGATGAGGAAGATTCTGGAGCGAGACCGTTGTGTTAGGTAAGTTATATATTTTTTTACAAGTATTTGGCTCAAGTGTGTGCCCTTGCCCCCATAGATGCCAGCCTCCACTGCAACTGGCCTCTCATTTTCACTTGTCTCCTTTCCACTTTTGAGGGATTCGTTTTTTTGCCAGACATTGCTCCTTTCTGAACTCAAAGTGTAGTAAGAAGATTCATCACTATGAAGGTAGAAGTGAATACCGAAACTAAAACACAGTGACGATCATAGTGAGGGACAAGATCGCTATACATATATATATATATATATATATTTATATATATATCACCTACTGGCGGTCGCCAGTAGGTAGTTATAGTTAGGACCTATTTGCCATAGGAAATCTGCAACATTCTATTCCCAATAACTTTGGCGCCAGTTGATGAATCTTCGCAAAATTATCAAAACTTTTGGCCAGCTCCGGTCCGCTCCTATCTTGAAAGTCTCGGGGTGATTCGTCAAGTGAGGATCGAGAAAAAGGGGGGTCCCAAAACGTGTTTTCCCAATGCAATTTTAACCTTTTGTCGCAGCTACAGCCCGCACTGCTGAATGGAATTACACCACATTTGGCAAAAAAGGTAGCCCTTGGTTCAGAGTTGTGCCTTTTTGTTAAATGGTGTAAATCCGTTCAGTCGTTGCTGAGAAAATCAAAATTAAAATCACATATAGATCTATGGGCGCAGAGGATCTGCGCACCCTGCCGAGCATGAGCTGTATGCTAATTGGCTGTCAACACTCCAAATCAGGAAGTGTTGGCAGCCATCTTGTGCCTCAGTAGAACCGAGGCACAAGAAAGCTGAGAAAAAAATGCACAAAATGCAAAAAGGGGGCAGGGTAGAAAGACCCTGACCCCCCTAGGCCTGCTTAGGGGGTCCAACAAGGACCTCCTGTGCCCCCAAACACTATTTTAAAAACAAATCAGCAAAATCAGCACAGGGTGCGTGGAACCTGCTGATAAAAAAAAACGATGCGTGGGACGCCGCGCTTTGTAGCTAATTAGCTCCCAGGGGGGCTAAGACCCGGGGGCATGCTAAAAAAAAGTGTGGGGGGCCCTATCCCCCGCACTGCCCCGGGGACCCCCACCCCCTGGGGCAAAGCATTAATAGTTACAGGGGGGCACACGGCCCCCCGCAGCCCCGGGACCACCACCCCTCAGGGCTTGTTAATGAAATGTTGGGGGGGCTCTAACGCCTCCCCAAGCCCCGGTGACCGCAACTCCCCTGGCCTCCATTTAATTTTGATTGTGGGAGGGGCACACTGCCCCACCCGCAGCCCCGGGAACCGCCACCCCCGGGGCTGGTTAATAAACTGTTGGGGGGCTCTAATGGAGCCTTGTCATGGCCCTGGGGACCCCCACGCCCCAGGGCTGGCTCCTTCAGTCTCCAGGGGTGCCCACCGCCGGGACACTGTAGTTTGCTATGGCAGGATGGGAGACTCGCGGCTCCCACCCTGCCATAGCAAACTTGGTTTGAATTTTGAAAGAGAAAGGAGGAAAACCTGCTCTCTCTTTCAAAATTCAAATCAAATTGCTTTTCCACACAGGGAGCTGCATCTTAGCAGCTGGCTGCCGAAGTATGCTGGGAGCCGGCAGGACCGTGGGTGGATTGGGGACACCCCACGGTCCTCAACGGAGAGGGCCAGCCCCGGGGGATGGGGTCCCCGGAGCTACAAGTGGCCCGGGAGGGGGGCCACGCGGCTCCCCTCCCCAGAATGTAAAACATAAAAAAAAGAACAAAGGCTGGCCCCGGGGGATGGGGTCCCCGGGGCCATGAATGGCCTAAGGAGAGGGGCAAGGTAGCCCCCTCCAAAAAAATAAAATAAAAAAACAATATGGCCATGCCATGGGGATGAGGTCCCCGGGGCAGATTTTGGCTGTGGAGTGGGGCCAAGCAGCCCCCTTCCCAAAATTGTGAAAACAATAATAATTGGGGGCAGGCCCAGGGGGATGGGGTTCCCAGGGCGAAGAATATTAGGTAAAGAAGGGGGACCACAGAGCCCCCTTCTTAAAAAAAAAAGGACCGACATCACGCCCCCTCCATTAAGCACTCTGCAAACTCGCCCCCTGGTGCTTTTGCAGATGGGGAAAGAAGTTCCGCTTGAATACTGGGGGACCTTGGTGGCCAACTAGCCCACCAGGAACCTCCAGTATGTGCCAGGGGGCTGTGTTGCAGAGAGGTGCTCCAAGGCCACGCCCCTTTCTACAATTCTCTTCAACACAGCTCTGTGGAGCTTACTGGAGGTAGTTGGTGGGCTATTTGCACCCCATGGACCCTCAGTATAAAGGGGAGTTAATCCCCCAAATTAAAATGCACCACGAGGCACGTTTGCACAGTAGTGAAGGGAGGGGGCGGGGCCTGAGGTGACGTGTGGGAACACGCCCTGTGGCGCGTATTAAGTTGGGGAAAGAATCCCCCTTCAATCCTAAGGGCCCATGGGGGCCAACTCGTCCACCAGGTGCTTTCAGTAAGCGCCACTGAGCTGCGTTCCAGAGAGGTGGTCCAGGCCATGCCAATTTTCTCTGCAACGCAGCTCTGTGGTGCTAAATAGAGATACCTGATGGGCTAGTTGTACACAAGGGTCACTCAGGATTCAAGGGGACTTTATCCTCCAAATTAAAATGGCCACATGGCGTGTTTGCATACGTCACCTCAGCCCCTCTCCCTTCACCAGTGTGCAAACGAGCACTGTGGCGCGTTTTAAGAGGTAGATTTAATCCCCTGCCCTATTATAGACTAGGGGCTTACAGAGGAGGTCATGCTAATAACAGGGGTACCCCAACGCATAGTGTTCCCTAGCGTATGTAGGTGTTTTAACTGTATTCTAAGTGTCTTTTAGCATAGCACTGGCTCTAGGACTGGTTAGCCAGAGTCAGTTTCCACCAGTACCCATCTGAAAAATTGAGGGTACAGGACGATATTGCAACAAGGCCTCTTTCTGCTCCCCTGTTTGTTCTTTCTGCACTTCTTCCTTATTCCTGCACTTTTTTTCGTGTTTGAGGACTTCAGTTGCTTCTTTCTGCATTTCTTTTGCTTCCTTCTGTGCATGTTTTCTTCTTTCTTCACTTATCCTACCTTTGTAGGCATAGTTAGAAACTAGCATTTAAAAAACCTTAGAAATTCACTGAAAAAAACATAGGTTTCAGACACGTTATAGTTAGGAATTAGCACTTAAAAAACCTTAGAAATTCACTGAAAAAACATAGGTTTCAGGGTCTTTATAGTTAGTTGGACATTTCACTCGTACAAAACCATAGAAATTCCCCTGTTATAGTTAGTTCAGCTAACTATAACTCACGCGCCCGCAATGCACTGTGATGACGTCACATATTACATCACTCATGACATGGTCAGCGACATCACTTATGACATCACTGATGACATCATCCAATGAATGTGTGTTTTTCTGAAAATTAAATATGTTTTATATATGTATATCTCAAGCAAGCAGCCATGGCTGCGAAACGCGTCGGTGGGTGATTGTGCCGAAATAAAATTCATTTGAAGAGAATAAACATGGGCTACAGCGTGCTGTTTCAAGATTAACAAACAACTGTTTTGTGGATATGTGTATATATTACCTACTAGCGGTCGCCAGTAGGTAGTTATAGTTAGGACCTAGTTTCTATAGGAAATCCACAACATTCTATTTGGAATAACTTTGGCGCCAGGGGATGAATCTTCGTGAATTTCTCCAAGAAAATGGCCTGCTCCGCTCTGCTCCTTCCCTGAAAGTTTGGCGGTGATTTGTCAAGTGGGGGCGGAGAAAAAAGGGGGTCCCAAAAGGTGTTTTCCCCATGCAATTTTCCATAGGACGTTGAGCCGGGGCTACAGCCCGAACGGCTGAACGGAATTACACCAAATTTTGCAAAAAGGTAGAGTTCGGTTCGCAGATTGTGCTTTTAGTTAAATGGTGTAAATCCGTTCAGTAGTTCCTGAGAAAAATCATAGTGATATCTAGAGACGAAGTACTGTACGCATACAGAAACCTGTACAATTACGAGCACGAGCTGCATGTTGATTGGATGTCAACTGTCTGTCAACACTCCAAACCAGGAAGTGTTGGCAGCCATCTTGTGCCTCAGTAGAACTGAGACACAAGAAAACAGTAAAACAAAGTTGAAAAATAAGAAAAGGGGGCAGGGTAGTAACATCCTGACCCTTAAAGCCTGCTCAGGGAGTCCCACATGGATCTTTAAGCCCAACAATTATTATTTTTTTTAAATAAAAAATCGCGGGGTAGGTCTATGGTACGCGTACGGGGTGGTAAAGGAAAAAAAAGCTAGAAGTCTGTTTTATTCTTAATTAGCCCCGGGGGGGGGGGCAAATCCCTGGGGCAATTTTTTTCCATAATGGGGGTCTTGTAAGGCCCCGCGAGCCCTGGGGAATGCCACTCCCCTGGGCTTTATTTTAAAGTATGCGGAGGGCTTTTTTAAAAATATATATATTTTTTAAAGTATGTTTTCAGCCCCTCCATGCGTACAGTAAGTGTACCGAAAACTGTACAGTTACGAGCATGAGCTGCATGTTGATTGGATGTCAACACTCCAAACCAGGAAGTGTTGGCAGCCATCTTGTGCCTCGGTAGAACCGAGTCACAAGAAAACAGTAAAACAAAGTTGAAAAATAAACAAAGGGGGCAGGATGGAAACATTCTGACCCTCTAGGTCTGCTCAGGGGGTTCCACATGGATCTTTAGGTCCAAATGATTATTTTTTTTTTTAAATAAAAAATTGCGGGGTACACGTATGGTACGCGAACTCAGTGGAAAAGGAAAAAAAACTAGAAATCCGTTTTATTGTTAATTAGCCCCCGGGGGTCTTGTGAGGCCCTCCGAGCCCCGGGGACCGCCATCCCCTCGGGGCTTTTTTTAAATATGTATTTTAAAAGTATGTTTTCAGCCCTCCCCCTCTCCCCTACCTCCTCCCACACGATCCAGGGACCGCCACCTTCCTGGGGCAGTAATATGTAAAATGACCTTCCAGCCCCGGAGACCTGCATCCTGAGGCTTTTTAATGTTGGGAGAGGGTCGCGCGGGCCCCTCCTGGAGCCTTGATGGCCCTGGGGACCACCATCTCCCAGGGCCGGCTCCTCCAGTGTCCCGGGGTGCCTACCCCCGCGACACTGCTGTTTGCTATGGCAGGGCGGGAGCGTTGCGGCTCCTACTTTACCACAGCAAACCACTTTCCTATTTGAAAGAGAGAGCAAGTTCATCTGTTCTCTCTTTCAAGTAGGAAAGCAGATTGCTTTTCATCAGAGAGAGCAGCATGTAAGCTGCTCTCTCTTCCGAAAAACAATACCGGCTCCCGAAGGACGTGGGGAGCCGGCTGGGACCGTGAAGGCATTGGGGTTCCCCCCACGGTCCCCAATGTTATATTTGAGCTCCGGGGGATGGGGTCCCAGGGGATTATAAAAAATTTGTGATAGAGGCTATTTTTTTTTTAACTATCTATGTTGAATCTATGAATGTATGTTGGCAGTATGTGTTGACAGGGGTTCGGCTGCCGTTGATGGGGAACGGATAGTATTTCTTCTCCCCGTGGTTTTGTGTACCCTCTAAGTCTAAAGGGAGCTTATACAGGCCGATTCTAGGTTGGCAGTGTGTGTTCACTAGGGTGATGGTGTTTGTGTACCCCCTTTGCAGCTCCTTAAACATTCGAAGATATAATTTCTGTAAAATCTTTTTTGTGTTGGGGAACAGAGTATTACCCCGGTGAATAGGGTGATGGTGTTTGTGTACCCCATTTGAAGCTCCTTAAACATTTGAACATATAATTTCTGTAAAATCTTTTTTGTGTTGGGGAACAGCGTATTACCCAGGTGACTTTGTAATCCATGTTTCTTTTTTACTTTTTCTTTATTTGAATTCCGCTTTATTTGCAGTATCTTTCTACCTCTCATCACAATGAGTTCTACAGCGTAGCGTCCATTGCAGTGTTCTTAGTTTTCTTGTTCTTTTGCTGACTTACCAGTTTTTGTTGAAGATTCGCTGTCCTATTTGTGTAGCTTTGCGTATCTTTTGTGTATCTTCTTTTGTATCTGACTTTATTTATTTAGTGCTTGATCCAGTGTCCTGAACATAGCAGTACATCTGTAGACATGTAGTTTACTCCTTTCCTTTCCCTCCCTCCATCCTAATTGACAACGTAATGGGGGAGTCAAAGTAAGGCACTCCTGTCGTCACTGTTTTAAGCTTGCAACACTGTCGGTAGGACACAGGTTAAGAAACCCAGCCATCACCTCTCTTGGACCCTCCTGGCCCTTGTTGCTACCTGGTTTGCTAAGTCTTAAGTATTTAATCTCTGCACTTGACTGTGTTCCTCCAACAGTGTATTCTCATCATCGTCCAAGCACATACAATCCATTATTTTATCTGCTCTTGTCCATTCTGTGTGGTGGTACCGCCACCACATATTGCACATTATAGAACACCTTGAGTGTACCCGCCCTCAAAACTTCTCCATTGGCTATTGTACATGCAGACCTTGGATCACCGTTTTTTCATTCATTCTTGTATCCTGAGATGTAACCTCTTACCTCTGTTCTTTACTTCTTAGTTTACCCTTTTAAATATTCAAATCTTCTTGGAAAGACATTACTAATCCTTGTCATCGAAAAAGTAGCAAGTTTCTGAAATCATTTTATATGTGAGTTGTGTATGTTATCATAATACCCAACATTCCAATGACATGCTTTGTACCATTATGTAATGTGCTTGAGTTGCAGTGTTCTATCTTGTTTTGGTTTGTATGTCTTTACGATGAAAAGTAACATATTCCTGTATATCCTAAATAAAGCACTTGACACAATGCATAGTGACACTGTATTTATTGTATTTATTTTTCAAATGTTTTCAAAATAATATACACTCAAGTACAAAATATTGTTGCTTCCTTTCCAAGATAAATATTTAATATGAATCACCACATATGCTGATATTACAGTAACAACAAAATGAAGTGTTTATGTTTTTGTACAAGGACCTACAACATAAGAAATTCAGTATGGAAAATCAACAAAACAATTTGGAAGACGGTTTGGAAATTAGTAACAGTGTCATAGAAGAGCTGAACATACTTTTTATAAGTAGCGGGAATGAAGAGGGAGAAATGAATGCTGCGGATATCAGCTGTGATTTCCTAGACAAAACCTTAGTTGCTGATCTTGTGGAAGCATTAGATGACATCGAGTATGATCATATGACTTTTGAAATTGATAACCAGGAAAATGAAATACATGATGACATTATTTTAGAAGCTCTATTGAATTATGAGATGTTACAAGAATACATTTATTATTATATAATAATTGTTTGAGACACTCTTCTTGCAGAATTGTAATCATTCAGCTAGTACTGAAGTACTCATGATGGAAAGTGGTCCTTAGGGCATGGACTGCTTCAAACCTCTATAGACTATGCTTGCACTGTTACATGAACCGGCAAACTTGTCTTTTATACCTTCAATTCCCCAGTCTGTATCCTTACACTCCAGCAAACACTATCACATTTCTGTTTCAATATCGTAGTGAGCCATACAGCACAATGTATCACATTTATTTTATGTGACCACCTCAAACACTGATATTACAGTACATTTTTTTTTTGAATAGTTGCAATGTATCCAAAATGTTTTACGAAAGCACTTCAAACACTGATATTATAGTTAACAAGTTTTAAAAATAGTTTCAAGGTATCACAAAGCATTTTATGTGAGCACCACAAACCTCGATATTACAGTAAAGAAGTTGTGAAAATAGTTGCAGTGTAGTTTAGAATATTGAAGGTGAGGAGCACAAACACTGTAACAACAAACAACAGTAAAGAAGTTGTGAAAATAGTTTCAATATATCACAAAAACTCATTTCACTTCACTGAGAACATGTTTCTTTACTATTGACAGATCTTACATCTTACAGATGGAAAATGTCACTTACACAGTAAGCATTTCTTTTTGGCATGTCGTGCTGTAGATTTAGATGCTTTCCATAGTCCTGCCATGTCGTGTTGTGTTTGGACGAGGTAGTAGCTATAACAAAAAGGTTCGATAAAGGGCCTTGATTTTGAATCAGAATATGAAATTCAAGAATAATTGATAACCCAAGCCAAAAAAGGCAGCAAGTAGGCGTGTGAATGTGTGGATGATGTGTTGATTGAGTGCAAGATGAATAAGGTGAAAAATAAGAAAGGCAGCAAGTACGCAAATTACCTACTGCCTACGGCTGGGGTAGTAGTTACCAATAAGGCTCTATAAAGGGCCTGCACTTTAAATTAGAATATAAAATAGAAGAATAATTGATAACCCCGGGCAAGAAAGGCAGCAAGTGCGAAAATTTCCCTCTGCCTTCGGCCGGGGTAGTAGCTACAACAAAAAGGCTTGATAAAGGGCTTTTACTTTGAATAAGAATATAAAATTGAACAATAATTGATAACCCCAGACAAGAAAGGCAGCTAGTGCGGAAATTTCTGACTGCCTTCGGCCGGGGTAGTAGCTATAACAAAAAGGCTCAATAAAGGGCCTGCACTTTGAATAGGAATATGAAATAGAAGAATAGTTGATAGCCACAGCCAAGAAAGGCAGCAAGTAGGTGTGTGTACGTGTGGATGATGTGTTGATTGAGTGGAAGATGAATAAGGTGAAAAATAAGAAAGTCTGGAGGCACGCAAACTACCCACTGCCTTGTCGGTGAAGTGAATCTTTGGATTTCCAGCTCATTATACAGATAGGGCGTCGGATTCCGCAGTGGGAGCCTGAGAAATAGGTACCATATCTAAGGAGGCAAGCAAGTGCATAAAGTACACACACTCCGCGGTAGAAAGGACGCAAGAAAGGATGCAAGTGTGCAAATTATCTACTGCCATTCACGGGTAGTACTTAATAAGAAGGCTCAATAAAGGGCCTGCACTTTGAATTACAAGAAGAATAATTGATAACCCCGGCCAATAAAGGGAGCAAGTGCAGAAATTTCCCACTGTCTTCGGCTGGGGTAGTAGCGGCAACAAAAAGGCTCGATAAAGGGCTTTGACTTTGAATGAGAATATGAAATTCAAGAATAATTGATAACCACAGCCAAGAAAAGCAGAAAGTGTGCACATTTCTTACTGCCTTCGGCCGGGGTAGTTGTTACAACAAAAAGGCTTAATAAAGGGCCTGCACTTTGAATAGGAATATGAAATAGACAAATAATTGATAATCGTAGCCAATAAAGGCAGCAAGTAGGTGTGTGTACGTGTGAATGATGTGTTGATTGAGGTGAAGATGAATAAGGTAAAAAACTAAAAAAGGCTGCAAGTGCACAAATTTCCCACTGCCTTCGGCTGGGGTAGTAGCTACAACAAAAAGGCTTGATAAAAGGCCTTGACGTTGAATCCAAATATCAAATTCAAGAATAATTGATAACCCCAGCCGGGAAAACCAGCAAGTGTGCAAATTTCTTAATGCCTTCGGCCGGGGTAGTTGTTACAACAAAAAGGCTCGATAAAGGGCCTGTACTTTGAATAGGAATATGAAATAGAAGAATAGTTGATAACCATAGTCAAGAAAAGCAGCAAGTAGGTGTGTGAATGTGTAGATGATGTGTTGATTGAGTGGAAGATGAATAAGGTAAAAAATAGGAAAGTCTGCAAGTGTGCAAATTACCCACTGCCTTCAGCCGGGGAAGTAGTTACAACAAAAAGACTTGATAAAGGGCCTTGACTTTGAATCAGAATATGAAATTGAATAATAATTTATAACCCCAGCCAAGAAAAGCAGCATGTGTGCAAATTTCCCACTGCCTTCGGCCGGGGTAGTTGTTACAACAAAAAAGCTCGATAAATGTCTAATGACTAATGTTGAGGAGAGCGATGCTCCTGCTTCCTGTGTTTCATCATGTCGATAGACTGTTCCATGTAACACAAAAGTTCATCGCAATAAATGCATAGAATTTTAAGTTTACCAAAATCAGGAACAATATGTGAGTATGGAGTGCTTGCTGAAGATGCTGCTGCAGTAGTTGATGTGCTTGGTGCAGCAGCAAGTGGGTTGTCCTGCAACCTCTGTGCTGCAGCTCGAGGAAAGTTGTTGGGGTGCAAGTTGTTAAAGTGTCGCACATTATTCGGTGTGCCAAAGGAGTATTTTTTAGATTGATTACCCCTCGAAAGAGTTGTTTGGCAAATTTTACAGGTTACTAATGGAGCATTAATCTTTTTTTGCCCTTCAGGGAAAGTGGTGTAACTATTTTACAGATTCTACTGTCAGATGTCTACCTTAGTGATAGTGGAATTATCACTACTTCTTAGATTATCCTTGAACATTAACATGTGGATAAGAGGTATTGCTTGTTGACCTTCAAAGAGGAGTAAGATTTACATTTATATTTCAACACCTTAGCAAAATAGTTGATCAATTTCAAAAAGAAAATGAAGTAGGAATGTTAGAGGAAGTCTGCCCAATTCTGAGAGGATTATGCAAGTTGTCACAGCTGAAGGAAGTGTGTCTCAACTTTACTTTTTATGATAATCAGAACACAACACTAGATGGCAGGAGTATGCAAAACATCTAATTATACATTTTGCATGCAATCACTATTTTAGAACATACATTTTGTACATTTGTAACCATTATAAGGTAACCAGGAAGATACATTCGTTTTGATACATTCAAGGTGGACCCATCTGCAGCATTCGAAACATTGGACCTGTTGGGAAGAGAGTGAAAAGTAACTTGGTATTAACATTGCATTGTTTAAAGGTTAATAGCTTTTTGAAATGAAAACTTTATATGTATTTACATAGTAAACATAGTGACCTCTCAACAGTCAGTGGGAAAGTGGTAATGAATCCATGACCAGGAAGCGTGCATAGCCAGCTATCCAACATGGCGGTCGTAACTCTGAAAAGACCCTTGCAAATGCCTCAGTTATCTGAGTCATACTAACATAGACCCTGCATCAGACGAATATGAACTTGAGACTTAATGCCACCAAGAAACCCCAAAGATTTATGTCACTTAATTTTGATCTTTAGCATCTACAGTCTTTGAGGGTACTTACTATTAAGTTTTGCATATACATTAATGAAGTATCTTGGTTGCAGACACTACAATACTTTGTATCGGACTCTAAAAGTAAAAATAAAGATGTACATTAGCACATCATAACAGCAATGCTAATGATTCAACACTTATTTTGGAATATATTATGCATGAGTCTACGTGTTTTCAGATCCAGGAATAGAGACAGTCACAACTGTTGCAAACATATTCAAATGGCTTCACTATGAACATTATTGAAAATTCACAACTATAATGACAATACGTTACTATACTTTGTTAAAAATTAATGATATGCCTTTATCTATAAAAGACCTTCTATGAAAAAAGAAAATACATAATAATCCAATGTTCAGGACAACACTACGGTGTGACACCTTATTTATCATTGAAATATGAAAGTCAAACCTGATGACTCTATTAGGTCCATTGCAATTTTCAGTCGTTAATTCCCAATCTGGGCACTGGTTGCTGAGTTAGGAAGCATTCTGCAACCTGAAAACATAACAACAAATGTATATGTTGAGCAAAAATCAAACCTGAATGTTAATGCACATAAAAACAATTAATCACAAAAGGTTTCAGATTCAAAAGCAATCATAGGTTTAGGAGCAACTGCGATAAAACCATACAAGGGGTCAGACAAACTTAAATAGATTGATAACTGTAAACAAAAGTTGTACTTACCAAAAGTATCTAATGACAGTCCGTATTTGTCGGGTAAAGAACAGTGTCTATTTTGTCAAAAGGTATCTGAAGAGTTAAAAATGGCAATCATGAAAAACTATTATATTACATACTAAATACATACGTTTAGACTTACAACAATTCGAAAACGTGAATCTCAACATAATATATATTAAAAATAGACAAACTTTCGTTGATAAACAGCTTACATTTTCACTCTTGAAAACGTTACTCAATTCTATCAAACATTAATTCAAAGAATCACTAACTGTCAATATTGCTTTGCACCAGTAACACTGAAAAGTCATAACAGATATGAATATTTACCTGAAAAGTAGAAGAACGATATTTGCTGAGGAAGATACAGGACGACACTGTTGCTGATATTGCTAAACAGTAAGGTTAAAATGAAAGAATTTCAGTACACACATTGATGGGAAATTATTACTTAAAGATAGGTAACTGTATTAGGAATGAAAATATACATACATTTGTTCTTGACAAACAATTTTTTTGAGAGGAAGGCATCGATTACCTGTAAAAATATATGAAAGCACATGAGCTTCTAAAGAGGAACCAATATGTACATCATACGCTATTCCCCATAGTATACACAATTTACATGTAGCAGAACGTGGTGTACCTGGTACAGGTGCTGAAGATGGTACAGGTATAGATCTTATGTTTTTAACAAGAATTGAACAAGTACATATCACATACATTTGTGGATTAAAATACACATTGGAGTACTCTAAATTTCACATTGCAATGATAAATTAATACTAAAAAAATAAAACTACCATCAACAGTGAATTTTTTAGATAGTCTACGCAATCCATGCATCTGGAATTTACTGGAACCATCAGGATACACATTACGGCATATATAATCAAGCTCTTGGTACTTAGTGGCATTCATTTCTATGGAAAATGAAGATAAACGGGAAAAAAGTTAAGAAAAGCATTATAGATCTAAAGAACACATGTTACATGCTCACATTGAAGTATAAAGATATAACTATAAAGGTGTGTGAATATACAATTAGTAAAAGAACTGTCACCCCGTCTTCACAGCTCAATACACCCACAAAGTTTAAGCGAGGGATACAGAGTAAAGTCCATACAAAGACACGGGTAAGGCCTGTCAAATGGATGCAGTTTGAAAACATGACAGTTTAACAAAGGGCGCTCAGGGACTGTAGTGACAGGCTTGACTTTTATATTTAGGGTTATTTGTGTGGGTGGCATAATTACTGCTGCAGGCTCACTAGTAGAATTTACATGAGCAGCCCTGGTATACATAGTATACATAACTATCAAGACTAACATATTAATCATGGACAAACAATTACCATTACACTTTCAAAAGGCATTAATTGCACTTAAAGACTGATCATGAAGTGATGAAGTGTCCAAAACATCTATTTTGGCAAAAGCATGTCATAAAAATATGTACGATAGAGGGAAAAATGGTTAGGGAACCAAAGCCAAATAACGGGCCAGTACAACACCGTAGTGCCAAGATTACAAATTCAGCAATTATCATCAATTAAAACTATGCTAGTCTAAGGAGGCAAAACTTTAGAAGGCACACTAGACCACATAAAAAAAACAACTATAGGTCACGTGAGGAAGCAAGAAATATTAAAAATCAGCGGAGGATTAAAAAGGGAGCAATTATGATGATTAGGAGAGAGTACGTACGTTGAAACACAAAACACGTGGCGTAGCACAAAAACTGCAACATATATATTCACGAACGCACAATATTTAAGAAAACAGGCCTGGGAAGGCAATGTGAGGCAGTAATAAATATTAAAATTCATGGGAGAATTAGGACGGAGCAAATACAATGAAGCACAAAGCATGTACCGCACAAAAAAAAGCAAAACAGAGCTGGGATGGCCACGTGATGCACAAAAAATACCATCAAACACGTATAATTGAAAAAGAACAGAGACGAAAGCATGTGACACACTTTAAAAATACGACATAGAAATTCATGCACGCACATTATATTAAAGAAAGGCCTAGGAGGGCCTTGTGACGCAGAAGGAAAAACATATTACGATCAATAAAAATACAGGCCTAGGAAGGCCACGTGAGGCAGTAATAAATATAAAAAGTCATGGGAGAATTAGGAGGGAGCAAATACGATGAATCACAAAGCATGTACCCCACAAAAATAAAGCAAAATAGAGCTGGGAGGGCCACGTGACGCAAAAAAAAATACCATCAAGCACGTAAAATTTATAAGAATAGACACAAAAGCATGTGACACACTTTAAAAATACTTCATAGAAATTCATACACACGTAATTTATTAAAGAAAGGCCTAGGAGGGCCCTGTGATGCAAAAGGAATTAAATAATAGGATTATACAAGTACGATCAATAGGAATAGAGGCCTGGGAAGGCCACGTGAGGCAGTAATAAATATTAAAAGTCATGGGAGAATTAGGAGGGAGCAAATACGATGAACCACAAAGCATGTACCCCACAAAAATAAAGCAAAACAGAGCTGGGAGGGCCACAAGACGCAGAAAAAATACTATCAAGCCCGTAAAATGTATAAGAACAGACACGAAAGCACGTGACACACTTCAAAAATATGACACAGAAATTCATGCACGCATAATTTATTAAAGAAAGGCCTAGGAGTGCCCCGTGACGCAGAAGGAATTAAATATTAGGATCATCCAAGTACGACCAATAAGAATAGAGGCCTGGAAAGGCCACGTGAGGCAGTAATAAATATTCAAAGTCATGGGAGAATTAGGAGGAAGCAAATACGATGAATCACAAAGCATGTACCCCACAAAAATAAAGCAAAAAAGAGCTGGGAGGGCCACGTGACGCAGTAAAAAAAAGAATACTATCATGCATGTAATAATAATATGAATAGAAACCAAACTATGTGGCTAACCACAGAAATACAACACAAAAATTCATGCACACACAAAAGATGGGTGGATGCTGGGCCTGGGTTGAGGATGGGCCTGCCTGAGGGTAGGGGCTGGGCCACTGGGCCTGGCATGGACTGGTCCGGGAGCGGAGGCTGATGGTGTGACTGCTTCTCCTACCTTTGCTTCTGTTGTCTCTTGTCTTGTCTTCAAAGGCAGGGTCCTTAGCTGGGCCTGAGGCTGAGCTGGGCGTGGGCGCTTCCGCCACCGCGCCTATGGTAGCCTGGCAGGGCGGCAGCAGCAGTGACACCACGTCGAGTGTCACGAGTCCACCTCCGATGCAGCAAACAGTTCGTAGTGCAATCGACGACGACAAGAGTCAGTCTGTCATCGCCGCACAGGCAGGCAAAAGAGAGCGTTGTCCATTCAGTGCCCGCATTATATGGCAACTGCGGGGGCTGACCAAACAATGCCCAGGGCCATCATTGGTAGCTTTTTTTTGCACGCTACTAGGATGACGGCCCTAGGGGACCTCCTTTTGGCTAATTTATTGGCTTCCACGCTTAGTAATAGCAAGAAAGCTAGGTGGTCACATCTGGGGAGTGTGGGCGGGCGTGCAGATCACATTTGCAAGTGTGAGTGTGTGCACCAACAATTAACAACAGAGAGAGACGGGGGCGGGGTTACCATGTGCGCAGAGGCAGGCCCAGAATCGAACCTCCAATGAGTGATCACTTGTAACCACTCTCGTAGCGCGTGCTCTGCTCTGATTTGACACTGTATCTTCTTGTGGGCGTCCGCCTAGGCTAGTAAATTGCACACAAACACTACAATGTAGCCCAAAAACTAGCCCACTGCTATGCATGGGTTTTTTCCGCACAACTGGGAAAAAAGTTGCCCAATTGTGCGGGAAATAGCGCAATCTGGCAAGCTTGTCTAGAAGGATGCGAGGTTACTTAAAAGTTTATAAGTACAAGAATGGGAGGTTACTTATAACTTAGGATGACAGTCATTGGTTAACCAATATGTATGAGGGTTTCAGAGCTATGGTTGGTCAAACAGGATGTCAGATTGCCTTTTCTAAAAAATAAAAGTATCACAGTGAGTGCGAACCGTTGGGGTACACACCCAGAGTGAGGGCAAGATATGGCACCTACGCACACAACCTCCTCCGACAAAAGCATGCACAAAGCATGGGCTTGGAATCAGGTCTTTAATGCTGGAGAGAGCCTTTAAATGCCGGTATAGCCTTCTATGATGGGCTATAAGGCTTTATTATATTTATATAATCTTATAAAGAAGTTAAGAATGGTATTTGTATAATATTTTTTTAAGGGCAAAATAGTTGATAAAGCTAGTTTTGTGTTCAGTCTTAGAAAAAATGATAAAATTAAGTGTTTATGTTTTTGTACAAGGACCTACAACATAAATAATTCAATATAGAAAATCAGCAAAACTATTTCGAAGACCGTTTTGAAATTAGTAACAGTGTCATAGAAGACCTGAACAAACGTGCTATTTTAGTATTGTAGTGAGTTATACGTCAGTATGTTGTTATGTATGCATTGTTCTAAAACTGAAGGTGCTATATATTCAGCTAGACAATCTCTTTGTAGAAGTGTAGGCATTCTGCCGCTTTCCAAGTAGTCATGCACCAAAGTAGGCCTTAGGGCATGAACTGCTTCAAATCATTATAGACTATGCATTCACTGTTCTATACACCAGCAACCTTGCCTTTTATATCTTCAATTGCCCAGTGTGTATCATTACACTTTCACGAAACACTCTTACACTACTGTATCAGTATTGTAGTGAACCATACAGCAGTATATGCTTATCTATACCCTGTTGTAAAAGTAAAGCTACTATACTTTCAGCCACACACTCTCCTTGCAGAATTGTAATCATTCAACCAGCACCCAAGTAGTCATGGTGGAAGGTACACCTTAGGGCATGGACTGATTCAAACCCCTATAGACTATACATGCAGTGTTGTGTGCACCGGGAAACTTGTCTTTAATACCTTCAATTCCCCAATCTGTATCCTTACACTTCCAGTAAACACTATCACACTTCTGTTTCAGTATTATAGTGACCATACAGCACTATGTGCTTATCTATACACTGTTCTAAAAGAATCTAGTCACTACATTAAAATACTAATCAGCAGATGTACAATAAGTGGTACATCCCCAGAGATATGCCAGTTATTGTATACTGTGATATCACCTCCTTCTGGCGCAGGGCTTTATAATGTGTTGCGCCTTCCAGATGTGTCACATTGTAAATACCACACACCATGGCACATCAAGTAATTGAAATGTTAAAATGAAATATATGTACATGTAAAAGCGATTATCCACAGTTTATGGGTAGTCTAAAAAATGATTTAAAATAAATGTAAGAATTAAGTGAATCTTGCAATTAGTGTGAAACAGAAAGTTATTTAAATAACCTGAATAGGTGGAAATATTTAAAACAAAAATGTGCGCCCGGTAGGGTCGTGATATCTTTATCACGTACCATTCCTTCTAAATAATTCTTATAATCTCAGGGACAGGCAGCCCTCAGTTACAGAGTAGCACGCCAAAGGAGGACTTAAATTTCAGTTAAAAATGTTTACAACATAGTAAACATTGATAAACAGGAGTGCCAAAGGCCAACTTTAACTTTTGTTAATATTAACCTCAGTCACTGCCTACATAGGCTAATGAACCCACCGACTAAAAACGATGGCATCATTTGATAGTATAGCAGGCACCAATGAAAATCGCGCGGACACAAAAACGTATACTTCAGAACAAGCAACAGAAATCTACGCTCTGATAAAAGCCACGAAATCTTTTGAGTCCCACCAAGGCTCTACCATCCAACAATTAAAACAATTGGAATTCACCATGCGTCGCGAATTGAACCAAAGATTACACGCGTCAACGCTAATCCAATACCACAAGCGCCAACGCATTCCCAGAGGCCTAAGACTTGCGATTAAACCCCTTCTGTTTCGATTACAACACAACAAAAGTTTAATGGACAAATGGTATGCGGTATTAAATAAATGCTCTTTAGACCTCATTTTACTCATTGTAGAAGAACTGTCAAAAACCATTAAAGAACTAGAAGAAGAAATCTTCAATCTACAGAGAGATTTGTCTAAACGGATGGAGACAGAAGAGTGGGCAAACGAATTGGAAGTAATCATCAACAAACTGGAAAGTTATGAAAAAGATTTACAAGAGAGAAAACTCAGAAAATTCAAGCGTGATACCATAGACTACCGTCTGAATGAAGTATATACATGAGCAGAAATGTACGCGCAACGCCGCCCTGCACCAAAAAAACTATTTACTTCATCAGATGAAAGTGTAGTTTCGGATGGAGACATTTCAACTTCCAGGGTACCCATTCAAAGAAAAGAAACAATCGGCACATCCGGCGATTCAGCTACTACATCCTCAACACCACAAGCTACAACTTCAACAGGGGTTTTTTTAGGACAGGGTCAACAACCAACAAAGCCACCCGATCCAGCACGCAAACAAAGTGGAAGCCAACAAAAATCAGGAGAGGAAAAACCAAAAGAAAAAACCAAACCCAATTTATGGAGCGGGAGAACATAGTAATTAACATCTCATCAACACAGCTCACTCAACAACAAATGAAAGTTCTCAACAAAGGAACATCATTCGTCCCCAGATATCAATCAAATTTAGCAGAAACTAAAATTGCACTGTATAAGTTCCTGAGAAACATTCGATTAAGACACTTCTTCTCCAACGTTATCACCGATCATGAACAACTGGAGCCAAAGGAATATTTGGAATTTAAACCCAAAAGCACATTTGTTGCTCCTGTATCACACAAAACCATTGATTTATTTGAAAAATTGGTTCTACTCAATATTCACAAACTGGATTTTCTATAAAAAAAGACACCTAATTTTTTCAAGCAAGAGAAAAGCATATTGCGACAATTTGCCAATCAGGAAGAACTGACGTTTTAGCGAGCAGATAAAGGAGGAGCTCTCGTTGTAATGGATACAGAACACTACAACACCAAAGTTGAGGAACATCTAACTGATGAAACTACGTATTTACATCTGGATAAAGATCCAACACAAGAGATCACTAAAACCCTTGAAAAAATTCTACAACACGCAAGAGAAATGGATTGGATATCAAGCAAAACAGAACAATTTCTAACCAAACCAAACCCAAAAAGGCCACATATGTACATGTTACCCAAAGTACATAAAAATCTGTCTGACCCTCCCTTCAGATCCATCGTCTCAGATGTAGGGTCTCTCTTTGAACCATTGGGTAAATATATAGACTTTTTTCTTCAAAAATTTGTTTTACATTGGAAAACAAATATCAAAGACACCACAGACTTTTTGAACCATCTAAATAATCTTGATCTTTCAAACAGCCAAGAATGGATAATGTGTACAATTGATGTAACTGCTTTGTATACGTCGATCCCTTTAAGAGAAGGAATTGAAGCAACGGAATGGGCCCTACTACAACTAGAAGACCTAGGTGCCAACAAGAGTCTGATACTTGAACTTTTAACATTTAGTCTTCAACATAGCTACTTCAGATTCAAAGAAGATTTTTATCTACAAATCAGTGGAACTAGCATGGGATTCGGGGGAGCCCCTACTTACGCTAACATCTTTATGGCTCAATTCGAGGAACTACACATTCTGTCTGAGATCAAATGGCAAGAACATCTTATACTGTACAAAAGATTTATTGACGATATCTTTCTAATTTGGAATGGCTCACAACAAGCCTTGATACAAAACATACAAGAACTGAATGGAAAAAATCCAAGGATCAAATTCACACATTCTATGAGTGAAACCGAGATATCGTTTCTGGATGTAAGAATAACCAAGAGATCAATGGAGCTATCAACTAAAACATTTGTAAAACCAACTGATCGAAACAACACTTTACTATATCAAAGCTTCCATTCTCCAAAATTGATCGAAAATCTACCTTTTTCACAGATGTTACGAAGCAAGAGAATTTGCTCCACACCAGAAACTCACGAAGAAGATCTACAAAGATTGAAAAGGAGGTTCATGGAACGAGGATACCCCGCGAAATGCATAGAAAAAGCAGAAACACGAGTCAAAACCATCAACCGAGAAACTCTGTTAAAGAGCAAAAATAAACCTGCAACTACCAACCTCAGTGTATTTGTATCTAAGTTCTCCACTAAAGCCATAAACATCAGAAAAATCATCACAAAAAGATGGGAACTACTCCAAAATGATGAAGGCTTCAACAACATATTTCAACTCAAACCTATCTTTGCGTATACAAGAAGTCAAAATTTACAAGAACTACTTAAAACCACCACAAGACCCAGTAATATTAACTACAAAGGGATGCCCAAATGCAACAATTATGTACATTGCAATAACGTTATGCAACAAGACTTCGTAACCCATCCAAGAACTGGAGAAAAAATAAGTTTGAAATTCACAGCTGATTGCAATTCCAATTTCGTAATTTATTGCATAAAATGCCCCTGCGGGTTAATGTACATAGGGAAAACGGAAAGAAAACTTAAAATAAGAATAGGGGAGCACAAAAGTATGATACGCAACCAAAACACAAAGTCCAATCTGGCAGCTCATTCGATAACCCACAAACACAATATCTCCCAAGTCCGTTTTATGGTTGTGGAAAAGATTGAAATGAGAGAAGGGTCAGATAGTCGCAAAATCTTATCCCAAAGGGAAATTATGCTGATCAAAAAGTTCCAAACCATGGAACCCATGGGGCTAAATGATAAACTAGATTTAGAATGCTTTTTATGAAATGCTTGTGAATTTGACACTGAATCATGAGAAATAAGAAAAGGCAAATGTATACGGTTTATACTGTAAATGAATACAAGATTGTAAATACGACCATGAACATTTACACATTTTCTCTCTACATTCATATACACGTTTATTAGACTCTATCAGTCATACCCACTCAATTTTTAATGTCACTGAACAAAACAAAGTAACAGTGCCATGGGCCCAACGTACACAGCTCGTAAGCAGGCAATGTTTAAATACTCCAGTGTATTTCATTCAGGAATTTTTTTCACTACCAGTTAACTAGCAGCACCGTTTGTCATAAGGTCAACCTAATACAATTCGCCAGAAGGCAATGTTTAACCTCTGTCACAAAACTCTAGTGCATTTCATTCTCTCACTATCAGTTGACTAGCAGCATCGTTCGTTATCCGATTGCCCTTATCTTCTAGTACAGTATTCACTCGCGTGATGACCCCAATTGAGGATATGTTTAATCATCTCTCCAGCTCTTTAAACTGGCAATCAGCTCATTATTCGGCACTCTAACATGGCAGATGGAACGTAAAACCGCTTCCACAAGCCGCTTTCTATGTTTGACGTTTCAGTCAAGCAGACGTAGTATGTCATTATATAATGGACTCGCAAGAACGATTTAAACAAACTGAAAACTCGGAAACCAGCCTTTCATCTGACTTTTAAAGAGAATAATCACCCGCGAGAACATTGACGGTAAGCTTTCTTCCTGAAAGCGTTAGATGGTCTGCACACGCTATTTGTGCTTAATCTCCGAGAGACCCGTTTTTAATATTAGCTCTGTTTCCCGTTTTCCACAGATACGCCGCTGTTCGTTATGCAGTGCAGGTAATGACACGCATTTTCGAAGGCAGTAAGGTTAACGACTGTGTAAACCCGTCAACAAACTTTAGCAGTTTCTTATTGCATTTCCCTAATTTTTATTAGAATAATCACCCGGACGAGTTTTTACACGCAGAGGTGTACACATTCAAACTTCATCAAACACTGTGAGTGTTCCATGGTTGTATAATTCAGCGTTATGTAACAATGTACTCTCTAAGTAGGGTTGATTGATAATTGTTTAGCAATATGAACGTGCATCACTGTAATGTAACAGTAACCAATGTCAGAGTCGTTTTTTGATACATAGTATGGACCGAAGAACTTTATGGATATTTTGCCAGTTAATCTAAATGTAGGGTTCAGTTTACATGACAGTATGGTATTTCATACACGAGATAAGAGCGGTGCACTCAGAATTAAGTAGTGGCTTATATGTAAACATTTAAAAATGTAGAACACATAAAGTTAAAATTAATTGATTCATATGATTTCTTGCAGAGGTCCCTGAGGAAGGGACGAGATTCCTGAAATACATCGGGCCAATTTATTCAACGATCGTCGAAATGCGAATGATTGTTTGTATGATGTTTAATATAACAAATGCATTTTCAAAGTAATTGAAATGTTAAAATGAAATATATGTACATGTAAAAACAATTATCCACAGTTTATGGGTAGTCTAAAAAATGATTTCAAATAAATGTAAGAATTAAGTGAAACTTGCAATTAGTGTGAAACAGAAAGTTATTTCAATAACCTGAATAGGTGGAAATATTTAAAATAAAGCTGTGCGCTCGGTAGGGTCGTGATATCTTTATCACATACCATTCCTTCTAAATACATCTTTTGCACCACCAGTGCTTCATAAAAGTGACGCAACGGCTGTGTTAAAAGAGGCACAAGGGGGTTGTAAATCCACCCGTAACACATAGAAATTCATCCAGGCAGTTTCACCAGCAGTGCAAATTGAAGCATAGACTTGTAACATATTTATGTGCATATGTTACATTCAAGTGCTTCGGAGTTACTACAGTATACTATAGGTAAACAGCTTATAGATTTATGCTGTAGCTTTTCCTTATAGTTCTGCACTTTCACATTCATCATACACTAGCAATGTATTCATCCATTCATTTATGAACTACACATTCATTCTGAGAAACATTTATACACTAACATAGAAATATAGTTCTTTCTTTGACCAGTGAAGGTAGTTCTAAAAAGAACAGTTTTTTTGTGTTTTTAGTTCTCTATTTTTTTGTGTTTTTTTCAAAAAGTTTTTTTTATAACCCAAAACATTGAACCCAAAAAGTGTCCAACAGGAACAAAAGAATGAAGAAAAAAAACTAACGTTGAGGACAGTGATGCTCCCGCTTCCTGCGTTTTATCAGGTCAATAGACTGTTCCACGTAACATAAAAGTTTATCGCAATAAATGCATAGAATTTTAAGTTCACCAAAATCAGGATAAATGTGTGGGTGCGGACTGCTTGCTGAAAATGCTGCTGCAGCAGTTGATGTGCTTGGTGCAGTAGCAGGTGGATTCTCTTGCAACCTCCGTGTTGCAGCTCGAGCAAAGTTGTTGGGGTGCAAGTCCTTAAGGTGTCGCACCATATTTGCTATACCAAAAGAGTATTTTTTGGATGGATCACCACTTGAAAGAGTTGTCTGGCAAATTTTACAGGTTACTTTTGGAGCATTTATTTCAAAGAGCTAGGGTTGAGGCAAAAGGACAGCACCTACTTTTACCTGTGACTTGAGAATTATTGGTGATGATGCTTGTGACTCCAAGGAACACAACCCCGTCTGTTCCTTCAAGGGCAAAGCCCACAAGTTACAGTGAACAATATGGAATCAGCACCCATCTAAGAAATGTTAATTAGCTGTCTCTTTTTCTCAATAAAAATTCAAAATTTGTAATAAATAAGTCCGGACCGTTGTTAAGTTTTCTGATCCAAATTCTTTATTGTGACAATCCAAGACAGGCATAAATCCAAGAACATCTGTGGATTTCCCTTCTTACTTTTGGAGCATTAACCTTTTTTTGCCCTTCAGGGAAAGTAAAAAACTTCCAAATTAGAGCTTCTTTCTTCTTCTTTGGCGGTTCTTCAGGAATGAAATATCCCTCTGAAGAATGGCTGGAAAATGAGTCCATTGCTGTTATTATGGCGATCTTCCTTCTATTTGACAGGATTCTCAGAAGAGATGCTTCTTCTTAGAAAGTCAAAGTAGAATGATTAAAATGGGACGGAACTTTCAACAGTTGGAATAGGAAGTGTTATGAACCAATCAAATCTCTTCTTTTAAAGTCACATGGTTTTGAACATTTTAGTTTCTATATTTGAATGTGTGTATCAAAGGTGTATCAAAGATTACATTAGGGTAAGAGGAGGTGTGCCACTCTTTTACAAGGATGATGTAATCAGTGATGTCCTCAGTGATGTCATTTGAGATGTCATCAGTGATGTCATGAGTGATGTCACTGACCATGTCATGAGTGATGTAATATGTGATGTCATCATCAGTGCATTGCGGGCGTGCGAGTTATAGTTAGCTGAACTAACTAGAACGGGGGAATTTCAAGGGTTTGTATGAGTGAAATGTCCAGCTAACTATAACATGTGTGAAACCTGTGCTTTTTTCAGTGAATATATATATGACACTGACGAAGGCAGAATGCCGAAACGCGTCTGTGTGCACCCCTCCGCTGAATAAAATCTAAGCGTGTTGAAACCTCCATCCTCGAGTGCTGTTTTGTTCTTTCTGGGAAGTTTGAAAGGATCTGGAGCGTCATATATATATATATATATATATATATATATATATATTTGCCTTTCCACCTCCTCGGAAGATGCCGGGACACTGCACAATACAGGGTCCGAGGCTTCCCTGTTTTAAATAAAGTTCCACAGTACAAACGTACTTTTTGCACTCCTTCCAAAATAACAGCACCATCCAAGAGCTTGGTAAGAGTTTATTTCATTCCAAACCGCAAAACACCTTAAGGCGTTTCGGCGAAACCTTCTTGCTCACGGGTAAAGTAATAGATTTAAATTTTGACATATAAACACTTTCAAGATTACACACAGTGGGAAAACAAACAGTGACAAAAAAAGTGGACTTCATAGTTTTGACATTATTTCAACTTGGTTTTGTTATATATCGGCCATCTTAAAATGGTGAAATGTGCAAAAACATCTAACTTCATTAGACATTAATCAATAGTCTGTTACAATACGGGTGATTTCACTCCCAATATGTAGCCTAAAGTATATTTAGAACAGGATTGTTTCTAAATAAAATATTTACAAACCTCGTAAAACGATTGCAATTTCGGACGCGTTTACGTATTAATAAACTATCAGCAACCGATCTGGCCATGTCATGCCTATTGCAAATCCTATTCAGTGCACAGACTTAAATAATAAACCCCATCACAGTAGCATTAAATTGTGGTTACAATGAGACAAAAATAATGTCAATAAATCGAAAAATCATAATAATACCAATACTCGTAATAAACCACCGCTGCAAGGGAATCTGCAATTGTCAACCTTTGAGTTCATTAAACTTCCCAATCTAATTCTCCAGTGGGTGAGTTGTACTACAGAATAATATTTACAATGCATGTTCCTCCAAACTCTGCATAGTAACTTCAAATTGTGCAATATAATTCCCAAGTGGGATTTCTAAGTAATAGTTCCATTTCAAAAGTGCTCCACCCAAGTGGGTAAATCAACAGATTACATAATAGGTATCTCTCACTCGCCCCCAGGGCACATAATATATTGTTTCATGTTGACAATTCGCAACAGCAGTGGTATAATAGTCCTTCATACATGTTTTTCTCCATATTGTCGCACCACCTAGAAAGAGGGGGAAAAAAACAACAAATACCCCGGTCATGGCTCAGACCAAGTTAGCTCTATTACAAAAACTAATAGTGCAAACGTATAGATGTGAATAGTGCAATAAAAAGAGAATTTAAAGAAATCATACAGATTTGCAGTACTGTAGACACTGAGAGCCAAAGTTATCCATTTATCCAAAGAAAATATTTACAGAACATTTACAAGAACCAGAATTCATTCAGTTGGACCTATACATGTATTTCTTTATTCACTTAAGAACCAGGACAACTCTTCTTCCAAATGAAGGCCCCCGGGAATTTTGGTGTCTAATTCCATGATGTAGTTAGACTCTAATTGGCGCAATTTCCGAATTCTGTCCTCTCCCCTTACAGTCAGAAAGGACTCGGTCAATTACAAAGAATCGCAATAGATTGCGATTACTTTTATGGAATTCATCAAAATGCCGCGCCACTGGAGACAGCTTATCCTTGTTATGTATTGCTCGCATGTTCTCCATTACGCGTTTCGTTGCAGTGAACACAGTGCTGCCTACATACTTTTTGGCACATGGGCACATCAAAATATAAATACAAAAATCTGGCAAGCATGTCAGTTGCTTCTCAATAGGCCTCCCTGAATCTGTTACTGGATAATACACATTTTTTACATTAGAACTAAACTTGCAAGCTTTGCAAGACATACAGGTATAGAAGCCTTGAATGCAGTTACTAGAGGGTTTCATGATTGTAACTTCATTCTTACACAGTCTGTCTTTTAAGGAGTTAGCCTTCCAAAATGTCAAAAGAGTCATTCACAACACCTTCCCAGGTTGGTTCTGTTTTTGAAATTCTCCAATGTTTATTAAGGCATTTTCTCACATCATATGAGCTTCAGTTATATGTTGTTATGTATCTAATGATACTATCCTCTTTTTTATTGATATTCTCCTTGGGAATCAATAAGTCAACCTGTTTGAATTTAGCAGCTTTGATACGTGCATTTTCAATGGTATTCAAATTATACCCTCTGTCCAAAAACTTCTCCCCATGCATTTACATTCCTTTTCAAAATCACTGTCCGAGCTACAGTTTCTCCAAGCCCGGAGAAATTCCCCATAGGGGATTCTCTGAATCAGAACTTTAGAATGGCCACTCTCAGCATGTAACCGGGTATTCCCTGCCATCTTCTTGCGATAAAGTCTAGAAGTAAATTGATCATTGGCTACCCCCCCTTGTATCTCCAAAATATATATATATATATATATATATATATATATATATATATATATATTGAGCAGTGAGCAAGGACGTAAGTCCGAAACGCGTCTGATGACTGGCGCCACCTTTTACCATTTGATCGGTAAATAAATATCTTTTGAAATCGAAGCCTGGCTTGCGGAGATTATTGGAGTAGTCTGTGTACTTGTGTGTGCTGGCTGACGGCTGCCGCCGGCAACAGGTTGGATTCGATATATATATATATATATATATATATATATATATATATATGACATGGTCAGTGACATCACTCATGACATCACTGATGACACCATCCTTGTGACAGAGTGACAGACCTCCTTTCACTGTAATGTAACCCTGGAGACACATATTCCAAAATAAAAACATTTTTAAAAAAATGGAGATACCCATACCAGTTACAACAACCAATTAAATAATTCCACCATCTATATACACATCCACTCATTGACCAACAGTTCTATATAGTCACTCATACATATACTCACTCATCATATGTAGTGATACACCTATACATCCTGTTACACACCGACGGTCATCCAAAAGATACTCTCACACATACTCACACATGCAAATAAACTATTGAACATCCATTTATTTGCATATACAGCTATACACACACTACCACCTTACTTCTAAGGAAACTTACACATACTTACTCTCTTAAACAATCATTTATAGAAAAACATACTTATTTAAACAGGAACTCTTACAATCTCTCACTCTCTCATATACTCACTTATATACATCAATATTCACATATAGTAGATTAAGTCATATGTAGTTACTGATAAAGACTCTAGTGAGACAGTCATTCACTCACTAACACACACATATACACACATATACACACTCATCCACCCATACAGTCCTGCACATATGCTGTCTTCAAAACACATACAAGCAGAGAGTCAGTCACTCATGCATCTATGTGCTAAGGAATACCCCCACCAAACCATATAGACACTCATAATGATATTAAAACAAACATCTAATTACCCATATACACACACATGTAGCTAATCACCAACCCATGCAGCCACTTATACACAAAGTGAAACACAAATACATATATTTAAATATTTAAACATTACTTGTTAATAGATGTATTCACTAAGATACACTTAATAAGCCAGTTAACCAATCAATTTTTTTTTTAAAAACATCCATGTAAACTCTTATTAAAACATTTATTCTTCAAGCAACTTTTACATATACATATATAACACATATTTATTTTTTAAAAATACACACATTCACTGGATGGTCTCATCAGTGATGTCATGAGTGATGTCACTGACCATGTCATGAGTGATGTAATATGTGACGTCATCAGCAGTGCATTGCACGCGCAAGTTATAGTGAGTCCAACTAACTATAACGTGTAATTTCAATGGTTTTATGTCAGTAAAATTTACCGCTAACTATAACTGGTGTGAAACCTATGGTTTTTTCAGTGAATTTCATAGGTTTTTTAAATGCTAATTCCTAACTATAACTGGTGTGAAACCTATGTTTTTTTCTGTGAATTTCATAGGTTTTTTAATTGCTAATTCCTATCTTTTTATAGGGCCTCTTACCTATGTGTTTTTTAGTGAATTTCTAAGGTTATTTTTTCGCAAATATCTATAGCTTAGAAAGGTATGTTTTTCTAAAAATGAATCCTATATTGTATATTAGGATAATATATATTTTTTTATATTTCACTCTGGAGCGCTCCCGGTGCGCGTACCGGTGAGCGCCCCGGTGCGCGTACCGGGGCGCGTCCTATCAGCGCACCAAAAATAAATAAATAAATAAATAATGAAGGAGTGAGCATAAGGAATTGGGACAAAGAGAGTGGTGTAAAGAGAAAGAGAGCTAGAGGGAGAAACACAGAGGGACTGTGTAATAGATAGTAAAACAGAGAAACGGTATAAGAGGAAGTAACTGAGAAAAGGAAAATGAATAAGGAAGCAAAAGAAGAGAAGAAAGAGGAAGAAAACTAAAGCTTGTAGTCTCACTTACCATATAATTAATGAAAACTTACTTGCATCTTTAAACTACACTTTGTATCTGTGAAAGACAAAAGAAAAAACAAGTTATAATTAGTAAAATATATATTTTAAAATAGAAGAAACAGGTCAAGAGGTAAAAAATCAAAAAAAGTGTACTAAAAAATAAAGCAATAGTGAAGGATACAAAAAGTCAAGTCAAGTCAAGTCAGAGAATTTATATAGCGCACTACATACCCAGAGGGTCTCAAGGCGCTTAAGGAGGGGTGGGGAATCACTTGTCAAATATCCACGTTTTAAGTTGCTTTCTGAATGCTAGGTGGTTCTGGGTAAGGCGAAGGTAAGTGGGAAGTGAGTTCCAGGTTTTAGCTGCCAGGTAGGAGAAGGATCTACCTCCCATGGTGGTCTTGTTGATGCGAGGTACAGTGGCAAGGGCTTGGTTGGAAGATCGAAGCTGGCGGGAGGGGGCGTAGAAGGACAGTCGTGTGTTGAGGCATTCTGGTCCGTGCTTTGTGTGCGTGGGTTAGGAGCCGGAAAGTGATCCTCTTATTGACGGGAAGCCAGTGGAGGTTTTTCAGGTGACCAGAGATATGTTCTTTACGCGGGATGTCTAATATGAGCCTGGCTGAGGCGTTTTGGATTCGTTGGAGTTTTTTCTGGAGTTTTGCGGTAGTCCCGGTGTAGAGGGTGTTTCCATAGTCCAGTCGGCTCGTGACCAGAGCGTGGGTGACCGTTTTCCTAGTTTTGGTGGGGATCCAACGAAATGTTTTTTTAAGCATGCGAAGAATGTTGAAGCAGGATGAGGAGACGGCGTTGACTTGTCTGTTCATTGAAAGTGAGGAATCCAGGATGACGCCCAGGTTCCGTGCGTGGTCTGTCGGGATGGGTGCTTTTCCAAGGGCTTCTGGCCACCAAGAGTCGTCCCATGCGGAGGGGGAGGTACCTAAGATGAGGACTTCTCTTTTATCTGAGTTCAGTTTCAGACGGCTGTGTTTCATCCATTCGGCTACTTCTTTCATTCCTTCGTGTAGGTTCGTTTTGGCGGTGCTAGGGTCATTGGTGAGTGATAGGATCAGTTGAGTGTCATCCGCGTAGGAGATGATGTTGAGGTTGTGTTGGCGGGCGATGGCCGCGAGGGGGCTCATGTATACGTTGAAAAGGGTGGGGCTGAGTGAGGATCCTTGTGGTACGCCGCAGATGACTTCAGTGGCCACTGACTTGAATGGTGGAAGGCGGACTCTCTGGGTTCTTCCGGTGAGGAACGAGGTGATCCATTCCAGTGCTTTTCCTTGGATTCCGATGTTTCTGAGGCGCTGTAGAAGGGTGCTATGGCAGACTGTGTCGAAGGCTGCGGAGAGGTCGAGGAGGATGAGGGCGACTGTGTCTCCATTGTCCAGTAGAGTTTGAATGTCGTCTGTTGCTGCGATGAGGGCAGTCTCAGTGCTGTGTTTTGCTCGGAAGCCGGACTGTGAGGAGTCAAGGGATTTGTTGGCTTTGAGGAAGGCGGCGAGCTGGTTGTTGACAGCTTTCTCGATGACTTTGGCCGGGAATGGAAGGAGCGAGATGGGGCGGTAATTTTTGAGTTCGGTGGGGTCCGCTGTGGGTTTTTTCAGAAGGGCGCTGAGTTCAGCGTGTTTCCAGCTTTCCGGGAAGGTGGCGGATTTGAAGGAGCAGTTGATGACGTCTCGGAGGTGCGGTGCTATGATGGAGTCTGCTTTGTTGAAGATGTGGTGAGGGCATGGGTCAGTGGGGGATCCTGAGTGGATGGAGTTCATCAGGCGGATGGTGTCCTCAGTGGAGATTGGGTTCCAGTCATTAAGGATGTTCGAGGGGGGTGGAGGTTCAGCAGATGGTTGGGTGGGTTGGTCTCCGGGTTGGTTGTCGAAGCTGTTGTGGATGTCTGCAATTTTGTTGTGGAAGAATGAGGCTAGGAAGTCGCAGAGTGCTTGAGAGGGGGTGATGTCGTTAGAGTTGGCCGAGGGATTGGTAAATTCCTTGACGATGTTGAAAAGTTCCTTGCTGTTGTGGGCGTTGTTCTCTAGTCGTTCCTTGAAGGCGGTTTTCTTGGCTTTTCGGATCAGTTGGTGGTGTATGCGGGTGGCGTTTTTGAAGGCGTCCTTGAACAGAAATAAAGTAATGTAGAAATACAAAAAAAGAGGGAAAAAGAAATAGAAAGAGAACAAATTACTGAAGATAAGTAAAATACTAAAAGAATGTGAGATACCAAAACGAAATCAGGAAAGAGAAGAAAGTAAAAGGAAAATGAGTAAAAAGGAGAGGAGTCTAAATGAGGAACCATTAATAAGAAAGAGGAATGGAAGATGACTGAGAGTGAGTGAAGGGGAGTCACAGAGTGAAGGGATGAAAGGAATGAGGTTAATATAGAACAATAGAGGAAAAAGGAGTGAGAGAGTAAGTACACAGAAAGACAAAGGGAAGGACTGAGTGAACTGCAGTACAATGAGTGAAGAAAGGAAAAAGAGTAAAGGAGCAAACAAGTAAAGAGAGGGGAAGAGAACTAAAGCAGTGGTACTGAGAGAATGTGAGAAAGCTGAAAAGTGGTGCAAGGGAGAGAGAAAATGCAGACAGTTGAAATTGGATTGAGGAGTTGTGAAAGAAGTGGAGTAAAGGAACAGCGATGAAACAAATTGAAAAAAAGGCAGTGTAAGTGAGTAAAGAGAGCTAAATAAGGGTGCAAAAAGGAAAATGAGTGTGAGACAATGGGAATACAATATAAATTACACAATGCAAACTATAGAATGACTTATACAATATGTTACATTGTTTATTTTTGCTGTTCTCAGAATATATTGAATTTCACTTAAATTAGTGAGTTCAAACTCTTCATCATATAACAGCGGGAAAAAAACACAATCTAAAAGATTGTGTTTAAAAAAAAACATAAAAACTTACAAATCATATATGTACAGTAATCTTTGTTCACTTACTTTTCCGTGAGGCCAAATAGAAGATGGTGAATGTCCTTTTGGTGGAAAAAAAGTCTGCTGTTCTCTATAACTTCCATTTCATTGACTTCCTATGAAAAAAGATCTAAGAACATCATACCTTACACTTTCCTTACGGCCAAATCGCGTCAGATATATGAGTATTTTTTACTATGAGATCCACTTACAGTACCTATATGAGATAAATCATTTTAAACATGTATTCTGTATGGATTATTGGACATAGCTACATCCACTGGGCTCAAAGGTATGCAGCAAGCAGAAATTATCACAACATTGATTTATCAAATGTGGAAATCAAGTGGATTGGCCAGAGAGGATTGAGATGTCACCAATTGATACCATTGGTGAAAACCTTTTTGCATTTGCCACACCCTGACCTCTTAATAGTGCACTGTGGGAAAATGACTTGGGCACTATGACTGGGGTTGGTCTGGAAATGCTTTTAAAGGACACCTTTGATCAATTGATGACACTTTTTCCACAAACTGCCTTGGTATATTCCAATATATGCCAAAGACAGAAATGGAACTGGTCCAACCAATTTTGTCCACAATTTGAGAAAGCACGGAAACATGTGAATAAATCTGTTACTGCTTACATGAGAGACTATGGAATGGGTTCAATATACAACAACAACTTGCGTTACAACATGCAAGACATCTCCAGAGGAGATGGTGTGCACTTCTCAGATGAGGGGAATAAAATATTCCTCCTGAATTTAAGACTGTGCATTGGAACCTACTTGTAGGTACTTAAATCAGCCACAGAACCCAAAAGCTCTTTTCAGGGCTACCCTACCTCTGATCACTCATAATGATTTCCTTTTTCTAACTTTTTTCACTATTTTTCGCCAAAGTACGCTCCCTGGTACGCTTCCCGGTGCGCGTACAGGGCGCTCCCCTGTGAAAAATTTAAAAATGTTTTTTTGGGGGGGACATAAATGGGCCTCCTAAACCCCCCTCAGAAAACCTAGAGGGTCAAGAAGTGTCTACCGTGCCCCCTTCTACCCATTCCCAACGTTGTTTGTCCTCCATCTTGTGTCTCAATTCTACCGAAACACAAAATGGAGGACTCCCGTAACGCTGCCAGTGCGCGTACCGGGGCGCGCACCGGTAAGCGCTCCCAAAAAAAAGGTGGGAAAGTAATTTACAGAAAAACCACTGGAGAAGCTTACACCAAATATAGAATACGCCCTACTACATAGCAGTCCCTACCATTTACCCAAATTTGGTGGTATTCCATTGAGCCATTTGGGCTGTAGCCCTGTCTAAATATCCTGAGGTAAATTACATGACAAAAACACATATGAAACTGTTTAAATTTTCAACCAATTAAAATGTTACTTACATTTTGTACTTTTATGAACTGACATTTGATTGGTTAAGTACATGAATATATATGAAAAATGAGAGGGAAACACAGCCATTTTCACTAATACTACCTGAGGTACATTTAGAAAATTTTTTGACAGAAAACTTCAACTAATTTGAAAAAGGTAAGTTGTTAATTTGAAAGGAGAACTATGTTATGCACTTTAAGTTAATTTGGGAAAACGTTTTCAGATAGTTATATACTGTCCCTCTGTAAGAGTTAGACATTGAGATAGGCTGGTCTATTATAATAATGGATTGAGTTAGGCTTCTCTGCTATAATTATGAATTTACTTAGGCTTCATCACAGGCACTTTTTAATAGTTCTACTTCCTGCCTGAAACTATACACTGCCCAAGGATAACTCAACTGTTAAAAACTCACAAGTACCTGTCTGAACTTAAACCCAACAGTGCCCTATCTCTACTGATATATTTATTTTTTATGCAATTTACAGCAAGAAAATGGAAGGACAACAAAATGAAATTATTATTTCATTTGAAATTCATATGGAAAACAATCCTAAAGAAGACATTAATGAATTAGACTTTTTGGATCACTCTCTGGACCAAGACTTAGTTAATTGTGTAGAAGAAATTGAATCATGGAATCCAAATGAAGACATACCAGATGAATTAATGTTGGAAATTCTTTTAGATTTTGAAAAAACACAGCAATACATTTTTATTTTAAAATTAAAAATTGTTTGAGACATTATTCTTTTTTATATGTAAATTATGAAATAGTACCAAAATAGATATAATATAAATTGAGACTTAAAATATACTGTGCAACTTTTTTGTGTTACATAGTAAGTTTGCTCATAGTTTCTTCCTTTCTCCCACTATATTATCTCCAATGTGTATTTAACATCTCTTTATCATCTACTACCTCCATATTGTTTCTGCTTTCCTGACAATAACTTCTGTAACAACATGCAAGATATCTACAAAGGAGACGGTGTATATTAAATTTTAGACCCTGCATTGGTACCTACATGTTGGTACTTAAATAAAAAATAAAATAAAAAAATCAACAAAAAGAACAATTATTAAACATACGATTTTTGAAAAGTCTGTCATTCTTTTTTCCCCATGGTACGCTCCCGGGTGCCCTCCCCGGTGCGCGTACCAGGCGCTCCCCCCGCAAAAATCGAAAAAAAATGTATTTTTTTTTGCCCCTGCGGGGCCCTTTTACAGCCCCCACATCAAACCTAGGGGGTCTGGGAGGGTCTACTCTGCCCCCTTATGGTCAATTCCCCCTTTGTTTTTGCCACCTCTTGTGTCTCGATCCTACCGAGACACAAGATATCGGCCGCTCCGGACTGTTTGGAATGTTTACAGACACCAGCGAGCCAATCAGCTTTCCGCGCACAAGTCGCGTGACGCGCCCGGTGCGCACCCCGGTGCGCGTACCGGGGCGCTGCCATAGATATATATATTTTTTTTAACCTAAATTACTCAAAATCCACTGAAGCACATATCTTCAGACATAGCAAAGGCACATCGGGCTACCAGTCCCTACAATTTTGCCTAGTTTGGTGGAACTCCATTCAGCCGTTCGGGCTAAAAGTGAGGTCGACCGCCCTATGGAAATTAACATGGGGAAAACACGTTTTGGGACCCCCCTTTTATCTCAGCCCCTACTTGACAAATCCCCCCCAAACATTCAGGGAAGGACCGGGGCGCTGAGAGGCCATTTTGAGGAAATTTCCAGGCAGATTCGTCAACCGGCGCCAAAGTTACTCCAAATTGAATGTTGAGATTTAACATTGAAAAAAATCCTAACTATAACTACCTACTGGCGACCGCCAGTAGGTAATATATACCCTCTGATGTTCCTTTGTGGTGGTTGTCTGACAGCAAGATGCAAACTTCATTTATTAAAAACGAGATAGAATACTTCCTGTGGCCTCGATTTAAAAGTTTGGTTCCTGTTTGAATTAATGTTCGAATTCGAAACCGGTTGGGGAGAAAAGAGTGTGATGAGGCTGCTGAGCACACGATGATTAAACGTCAGCCTGCATACAAGTCGGAGTTGGGCTCTTTCTTTTGCGATGTTGAAATGACAGGATTCTCCGTTCCTGTAATCAAGAGTCCGCCCTGCAGGGTCGTGGGCCCCCAGTAAAATGGAGCTTCTTTGGGAAATGTTTAATGAGGGAGCTGGACCCGCTAAGTAACGTGTCAGCCAGAGGACTTCCGAGGTGATCTGACTACGTGAAGGAGAAAGGGAGAGGAGAGAGATGATTCTCTCTCTATGACACCGCATTGCAGGCATACCGAAATGTGCGAGGCAGCGAAAGGCACTGTGCCCGTGATGAACTTTGAACACTGATTGCACCCGATATTTTATTATCAAAAAACATTGATTTTCACGCATTGGTGCATTCTGGGGCTTGTAGTATTCCACTACGGGCCATGTGACCACTTGGAGTATATTAACTACACTCACCTGTGAACAAGGCGTGTCCGCCGAAACCGGTTGGGGAGAAAAGAGTGTGATGAGGCTGCTGAGCACACGATGATTAAACGTCAGCCTGCATACAAGTCGGAGTTGGGCTCTTTCTTTTGCGATGTTGAAATGACAGGATTCTCCGTTCCTGTAATCAAGAGTCCGCCCTGCAGGGTCGTGGGCCCCCAGTAAAATGGAGCTTCTTTGGGAAATGTTTAATGAGGGAGCTGGACCCGCTCAGTAACGTGTCAGCCAGAGGACTTCCGAGGTGATCTGACTACGTGAAGGAGAAAGGGAGAGGAGAGAGATGATTCTCTCTCTATGACACCGCATTGCAGGCATACCGAAATGTGCGAGGCAGCGAAAGGCACTGTGCCCGTGATGAACTTTGAACACTGATTGCACCCGATATTTTATTATCAAAAAACATTGATTTTCACGCATTGGTGCATTCTGGGGCTTGTAGTATTCCACTACGGGCCATGTGACCACTTGGAGTATATTAACTACACTCACCTGTGAACAAGGCGTGTCCGCCGAAACCATGTGGTAAATTCTAATTACCGATGCTTAATTTCTATGCGGTAAAATCAATAAGAATAACTCATAATAAATAAGAGGCAAAATCCGTGATATTTGAGGTTTCTCAAAAGGGTTTTATTCCTATAAAAGGAATTGGGTGATTAGCATATTGGCTCGAGCCAAGGTGGCATACCGTTCCGTCACCACATAGGTTCGGGAAGGGACTGACAGACAGAGTCAATGGTAATATGCGGATATGCAAGTATGCGACAATACATTATTGACAGGCATTCATATATATAGTCAATGCATTACAGTAAAGGCATATACAGGAGGCGTAACAGCTGAGAAGAGAGATAAGAGTGCATGTACGTAATACAAAAAGGCGTTACAATAGGCGTGCATGAAGGCGTGAACAAGAACGTCATTTAACATGATGTCACAGATAGGCGGATCCATGAGTGAATCCGGCAGTGTCAGCAAAAATACATGGCAGAGATGCGCGCGCAGCAGTATGACGTGTAATGTACGTGTAACTTGAGGGGTGAAGGGGGACTTGACATTTAGCCCTACAAGTGTAGACGGATGTCTGGATGTCAGATCAACCTAATCCCAAATCGTATCTAATATCTCATGTTTAAAGAACTGTATTATCTGGAGGGAAAAGGTCTCTCGGACAAGAGGCTATTCTATACTGGCTGTGAGTGCGTGTATGAGCGTCTACGTGTCTGCATGAGACGCGAGGGGTGCGAGGGAGGGCATGGGCCTACCATGGAAACAGAGTCATGAATTACTTGCATAGAGACAGTGAGGCCAAACCCTTTGCTCTGCAGCTGGAAGGATGTTGACATGAATCTACTAGACAGGAATGTATTTTCGAGGAGTGGAGCAGATAATTCGAAGGTTGAATACAGTCTTGGCAGGCAGTAGACTGAGCCGAGCACCGTTAGCCGCGCAAGAAGTAAGGCAGGGGTCACTGGTACAGAGACAGCCTGGGCTGAGGCTTTCAGAGTCAGAAGGCAGAAAAAAAAGAGGCTCGATGGCAGAATTCAGGCCTACTTCGCCAGAGCTGAAAAACGTGTGAAGTACATTTCATAAAGACGTTGGCATAGCATATTTAGAAACTGAATATTCAATCCGTTCATGGCGGATCTGAAAGAGAACATGTTAACGTTGGACGCAAATGTATTGGCATCTCCATAGCTGGCACGGGAGGGAAGTTACATGCACTTCAAGCTAGTACATGGAGTCGGTGGGGTCTAAGATAGGGGACACAATCGATCATAAAATTTATATTACCTCATTCCCTCCTTGTCCCCTACGGACCCTTCATGATATATCGATCTGCATGAATCGATCAACCTGTTCATGTAACATCATTTGCTCTTCTTTCTTCTTTTGACGTTTTGAATTTGGATGCGGAATACATGATGTGGCGCACAAGCCGCAAATCGCCGGCCCACATTCTAAACACAGGCAGCAACTGAATACTATGAGAAGGCCAATGCCTAGGAAGGATAGGATCTTCCATCCCCAAGCGGTCAACGTTGTCCAGAACCAACCGGACCAAGTCCAGGTGCCTGGATTCTGATGTATCAGACTTGCAATTTTATGGAGACGTGTTATAGCTTTATATACCGTTGGTGCGTTTTCTGGAATGAAAACACAGCAACTTGACCCGATGACCTTACAAGCTCCACCCCTATCAGCTAGGATGACGTCAATGACGAGACGATTTTGAAGAACAACAACCCGCATGGCGGACTGCTCCTCTGTTAAGTTACCCAAAGCGGAGGTAGTTTCATTCACTACTGCTTCAAGGGTTCTAGTTAATTTGCGTATCAGTTTACTATTGAAAACAGCACCTAAGTAGGGGAAGAAACCTTTATTGAAGTCTGTGTATTGCTCCCATGCCGTTTCAGTGTAGTCGACAATCGGGAGGTCTCTTCGGAGTCTATTGTTTACTAGATTGGTATTTCTGTGATAAGCAGGAGGAGCTAGGAAAACAGGTGGTAGAAGGAATGCAATGTAACAGGTACCATCCCAATCTGGAGGCAAACGTATGTATGCAATATGACCACAAACAAAGTAGGAATGACGTGTAGCTCTAAACGTGGATTTGCCTTGATCACTGAATTCGATCACAGTAGTACATTTACTATGACCTAAGTGTATGGAACCATTCTTTCTGATACATAATTCACCTTTGACTGGTAACACTGACATAGCAGGCAATACTGGTGCAGCTTCGGATTCAACAGTAAGAATCATGAGGTTAATTGTATAATTTCCTAATCCATATACTTCATTTTCTAGATCAGTTCCTGTTCTAGTGGGAAGTCCCTTCTTGTCAGGGTAACAGACTTTAAGTAGAACTGAGTTCAGGTTTCCCCAAACCCAATTCCCATCGTAAACAGCAATGTCAGAATCTAAGGAATTAATCAATCTAAACCATGCCCCACAGGAGCCATTGTGAGTGAACGGGTACGGAAAAAGGGGCAGAACTCCCTTGTATTTCTGGTAGGGAGGGAGTCGGCCACATATCCAACAGTTTGTAGCATTGTTAGTCTGATGGGAGTGATGTAACATACTAATGAATGTGTTGTTGCGCAGCGCAAGTCTGTAAGAAAGTTCATGTGGAGGTAACTCGCTAAAAGAATGTTCGGCAGTGACGTTATAAGCAGATTGTACATGCTTGAAAATAGGGTAGTAGATGTGCAGCAAGATACTAGCAGCAATAATCAGAAGACTTAGAAAAAACATAATTAATAATGTCACTATACAGTGACTACGGAGTGATTTACGATATGCACGTTTCTTGAGTTGTCTCGGTCTATCTCTCTCTCTATCTCGATCTAGGGGATACATGTCAGAAACTAATTTAACCGATTCACCTAGGGGAGGACTTAAACAATTAAACTGTCTGACTTGCTAGATCGTAACTTTAGTCTATATTCTTCAGAGGCTGTTTTCTCAACCAAAGTGAGTTTTGAGTCAGTTTGTGTAGGAGGGCAGGGCTTAGAGTCCAAGTCCGAAGGGAGTCCGTGGAATTTCTTGACGTGGCTGGAATGCAGCCACCCTTTCCTGCCCTCAACCTTTACAGCTGTCCTCGTTGTTAGAAGAACCAATTTCGGGGTTTGCCAGCGGGGCTCCAACGGGCTTCTCCGATCAAAGTTGCGCACGAAGACGAAATCCCCCGGGATCACCTCGTGGGGCTTCACATCGGTGTTGTCGGGAAAGGCTGCAGCTACCTGTGAACGACAAGATTGTAGTGCAGACATCAAGGAGGCAAGGTAATCTGTCAGCATAATACAGTCAACATCTGCAATTTTACGAGGAATAGGCGTCCCCCACATATTCGGAGGCCTACCAAAGACCACCTCATACGGGGATAGCCCGGTTCGAGAATGTGCAACCATCCTCATATAGAAGAGGGCTACCGGTAAAGCAACTATCCAGTCAACGCCCTTCTCTCTACAGATTTTGGAAAGTCGGATTTTTAGGGTCTCATTATGGCGCTCCACGAGACCTGCTGCCTCGGGATGCCGGACACAGTGGAACTTCCACTGATAGCCTAACAGGAGTGTAATGTGTTTCACAAGCTCGGATGAGAATGGCTGACCGTTATCTGAGTACACGATACGGGGCAAACCGTACCGTGGGAAGAACTCGCGAACCAGTTGCTTGGCTGTGGTCGGAGCAGTATAATCTGGGACTGGGTATGCTTCTGTCCATCGGGAAAGTGCACATACGACTACGAGGACATACTTGAATCCTCGGCAGCGGTCCATCTGGATATAATCCATCTGGAGGACTTCAAAAGGGTAATCGGGAGGCTGAAATCCACCTTGCTCTACAGGGATGCTTTTACCTGGATTAAACTGACAACAAATCATGCAAGTACGCACTTTTTGTTTGGCTGCTGCTCGTAAGTTCTTGTTGCACCATATGTGCTGGATACTGTCTAGCATAGCTTTTTCTCCTAGGTGTGCTGGACTATGTACTGTGTTAATGATTACTTGAACCATAGAGTCGGGGAGAAACCATGTAGATTTTCCCTTCGTCATCCATCCCTGATCTGTTTGGATCCCTCCTAGTTCAGTCCACTTCTTTATTTCATCTGGTGTGGCATGTGTCTGTATGTCGATTACATCATGCGCGGGATCCCTGACTGTCATGCAGTGTGATGGTGTCGGAACTATTGTCTTTGTCAAGTCGGTTGCATGCATTCGATTCTGAGCAGTTTGTTTAGCTGTTCGGTCTGCCAGGTCGTTACCCTGGGAGATCGTGTCGGTAACCTTTGTATGTGCCTTACACTTCATGATAGAGATTGCAGTAGGTAGATGTATTGCATCTAACAAGGCTTGAATGAGGGGACCGTGTTGGATGTTGGCACCGTGAGAAGTTAAGTAACCTCTCTCTCGCCAGAGGACTCCAAAGTCGTGAACGACTCCGAATGCATAACGTGAATCAGTGTATATGTTAACTCTCTTATTTTTGGCTTGAATACAGGCTTGTGTCAGAGCGATGAGCTCTGCTGCTTGAGCTGACAGGGTGTCAATACAATTTGTTTCTATAACTTCGGTGTCTGTTGTGACTGCGTAAGCTGCCACTAATTCTCCTGTACCTGTTCTCATACATGAACCATCCACATAAAGTGTCAGATCTGGGTCTGGTAATGGAACATCTGTCAAGTCTTGTCTGGGTTTTGTTGTAATAGTAATGACTTCAATACAATCATGTGCCAATGGATCTACTCCATTTAATGGCAACAGTGTGGCAGGATTTAATGTGCTGCAGCGTCTGATTTCTATGTGTGGTTGAAACAATGTCAATTCATAACCTGTCAGTCTTGCTATGGTCAAGTGTTGGGTCTGGGTACGGTTTAAAAGGACTTCCACGGAATGTGGAACTTGTACTGTCAATTGATGCCCTAATACTATGGAATCGCTCTGTCTGATTGCTAAAGCTGTCGCTGCAACTGATTTCAAACATGCAGGTAAAGCTTGGGCTACTGGATCTAATGTGCTAGAAAAGTAAGCACACGGTTTGTGTGAACCTGCTTGTTCCTGAGTGAGGACTGACAAGGCAGTGCCTTCACGTTCTGTGACAAAAAGTGTAAAAGGTTTACTGTAACATGGTGTTGCTAAAACTGGTGCTTGGCATAAGGCTTTCTTTAAGTCTTCAAAAGCTTGTGTATGTTCCTGAGTCCATGGGAGGACAGTCGATGTCGCTGCCTCCTGAGTTGTCAACTGGATGAGTGGCTTTGCTAGAAATGCATATTGGGGAATCCATTGTCTGCAGTACGAGGTGAGGCCTATGAAAGCCCGCACCTCCTTTTGTGTTTTTGGTGGTGACATGTTTACAATTAACTGAATGCGGTCAGGAGTGAACTGTCTCCCCACTTTGGACAGCAAGTGACCCAGGTACACAACTTGCTGAACACAGAATTGCAGCTTCGAAGGGGACACCTTGTGCCCCTTGTCGGCCAGGAAATTCAGAACTGTCAGTGATGCATTTTCACATTCGGGTTCGCTCCGTGGGGTGATCAGCAGATCATCGACATACTGGAGTAGGGCGGTGTTAACAGGCATATGAATACTGTCGAGTTGATTTTTCAGTGCTTGGCTATAGATGCCGGGGCTTTCTGTGAATCCTTGAGGTGCGCGTGCAAATTTGAAAGATCGTCCATTTAAACTGAATCCGAACAAGTATTGGCTTTCTGGATCAATTGGGACACTGAAGAAGGCGTTCTTGAGGTCAATTACAGTAAAGAACGTCGCTTCTGAATCAATAGCTGTCAGTAATGAAGAGATATCTGGGACCACGGGATACTGTGGTACAATGCATTTATTCAATTCGCGCAGATCAATAACTAATCGATAAACAGGTGGTGCATTTGGGTCAGTACGTTTAAGAACTGGGATGATAGGAGAATTACATACATTGGAGTCGGTTTCCACAACCACTCCTTGTGCAATGAGCTCGTCAATTATTCTCAGTAAAGCCACTACAGCATCTGGAGGTAACTTGTATTGTCGAATTCGTGGTAATACCACTCCTGCTTTGAGTGTGACTCGATATGGTGTAATGTGCATACAACCTACATCAGTGGGGCCTTTCGCCCACAAGTGTGCAGGTACACTCTGTAACCGGGGATCCATGTCTCTTAATACATAATGACCTTTAAAATCTCGCAAAAATAAGCGTACTCCTTCCGGAGAACAGCATATAATAGCTCCTAGAGCTTTCAATGTTTTTATTCCTAATAAGTTTTTTGGACATGCTTTTGTGAGCAATAAATCTGTAGTCCGTGTCAAAGGACCTACTGCAAGGGGAAGTGGCTGTGATACTTCATTAATAATAGGCTTTCCTGAAAATCCAAGGGAAACATTCTGTGAGCCTGAGAGGGGTGCCCCTGGAACCTCATTGTGACTGATTGTGGTCCTGCTTGCCCCTGTGTCAATCAAAAACTTTCTGTCTTTTCCTAACACTTGACTGTGTACATAAGGACCTTCTTGATCTACGGGAACTTCAATAAGGGGCAAGCCAAACTCCCTCTCTAGGCTGTTTCATGTGTAGCGTTGATAATCGGGGTAATCATTTTGTGCGTACTGGTACATCTGTTGTGTTGTGTTCTGTGTTGCAGTAATAGGCTGTTGCTGTGGTACTGCTACAGTTTGTGATGAAGCTGGCATAGGCGGAATATGTTGTATATTCTGTGGTACTTGTTGCTGGGCCTGATCCTGTCTAGGTACGCGCGGTCTCTCCTTGGTCTTACCCGTGGAGATATTGTGTTTCAGAACGGCACAATCGTTTACATAATGACCTGGCTGTTTACAATAGTTACATGTCCCTTTAACAGGAGCCGTTGAATTACCAGGCTGGGTCACACCCTTTTTGTGACCATCAGCAGGAACTGACTGGGCAACTAACATTTTCATTTTTGTGTCTTTCATACGTCTTTGTTCGTGTTCTTGTTCTTCTCTAATTCTATTCTGGTGGTACTGTAACATTTGTAACATTTGTGAAGGGGTGTTAGCTTGCCAAGTGCTTTCGACTTTCAGTACTCTGTTCTTAACCTGGGGCAGTGAATTCTCAACTAATTTTGTTACAAAAAGATGTGGATATGACTCGCTACTTGCTTTCAGACCGCTATTAATACCAAAACATTTTTCAAATCGGGTATAGAAATCACTGGTGTCTTCATCTGGTTTCTGTTTACAGGCTGAAATTGCACCCCAATCTTCCTTTTTAGTACTTAATAAACGTGGCAACACTTGCACTAACAATCCTGGTAATGCTTTAACTTTATCCCCGAGCCCTTGGCCCGGAATTCTTGTATTTTCTTCGTTTTCTAATGCAGCCCAATCAATCTTTGTTTCTCCCACCTCCCACTCTTTTTCTTTGAGTTTCTCGTATATACCGGGGGGCAGTAATACTTTCAATATTTTCATAATGTCGGGATAAGTATAGTCACCCATGAGTATCATATCTTTTATTTCACGGTGAAAACCTGCGGGATCTTTGTCATGGCTAGGTACTAATTTTTTCATCTCTAATAATTCTATTTTAGTGATGGGTGTGTACACAAACACGCGTCTAAGTGAATTGTCGGCATTCTGAACCGGGTGCACTTCTCGCAACGGATTCTGTCTATCTAGGTAATACATTTTTCTTTCCATGGAATGTACTGAATCAGATTGTGGACATAGGAAGGCACTATATCTGTGCCTCTGTTCTAGAATTACTTTAATTAGATCGGTACCCAGACCTCTCCATTTATTCATGAGTAGTTCTGCTAATATATCAGGCAGGGGGCCTGGGTCGGAATGTTGGCTCCTGTACAATATAAGTAGGTGTTGTATCATGTATGTGCCAGCTAAACGCTGCTCACTTGGTGTCATATTTAAAAATGTGTGTGCTAACGCATCATCACTATATTTCTCGGGACTGTCAGCCCATTGTACTGCTGACCTCGCTAATTCTTGTTCATCCATAGAACCTAATACATGGTACCCCATTCGTTCTCGAAGTCTGTTATCAGTAGCTTGGAATAAGTGTTCAGGAGTTCTTGGATTACACATGGCTTCTTGGAACATTCTTTTACTTTCTGGACGCACTGGGCGCATTGAATTATTGAAGGGTCTTCCCTTACCTACATATGCTATCGTTTCTCTAACTGGTAACTGTGTGTGCTCTGTTGTCTCTTCTTGTTCGTTCTCCTCCTCTGAGGATTCAAGTTTGTCTGAATCTATTTCCGGTGGTGGCTGTCTTTTTTCATGCATCTTATTTATTGCATTTCTGATTCTTCGGTACATGTTATCTACACAGGTCTCTTTATCGTGATTCCCATCTGCTATATTCTGGCCCCACCTGTGGAGTGCTTTTACGTCTTCCGGGTTCATACCCGGCCTATCCACTTCCCTTATCAAACAGTTTATAAGAAACCGTAATATATTGGCTTTAGTATCCACTTTCTGATAGGCCATGGCCTCCTTAATACTTTCAGGCCCTACTCCTGTCTGTACAAACTGATATATTCGATCTAGATGATCTACCATTGCCTCCGAAGGGGTTCGTTGGGTGTAAAACGGGGGGAGCAGGCCCAGGAAGAGGTGGAAGGATAGCTGGAAGACCAGGAGGAAGACCAGGAGGAAGACCAGGAGGAACGGGAGGAGGAGTAGCTTGTCGGGGAGGAAGGAGCTGACCATCTTGGCCGCCAGGAGGAGGTGTGCGTGGCGGTGCGGTATTTACATATGCGGGGGCTACATCATCTAGATAGGAAGAAAGGAAAATGTCCTTCGCTGTTTTGGGATGCATTTTGGTCGGGAGCATGGGAGGTGGTAGATCTTTCGGTACTTCTGGAGTGGCCTTAGGTAAACCCTCGGCCAGGAGAGGATACATACTATTCCTAAGGGTGGTTAGTTGTCTGTCTACTTGTTCTATTTTTACTCGGATACCTTCCTCAACTAATGCGTTTTCTTGGACCTTGTCTGGATCCTCTTTCCCTTTCTCTTCTTTTCTAAGTGCTTTTTCTGTACGCCTATGCGACTCTTTACGCCATAATTCGATGGCATCTTTCTGTGACTGTCTGGCTTTCTTTTTTCGTAATGCTTCTTCTACTCTTATGATGCAATCTGCATCCCATGTCCCAGCAGCGGGCCATCTCTGATTCTCGGATAGTTCTTTAGTGTAGTCCACCCATAAGTCGAGGAATAAAACGGCATCTAGGCCATGCTTGTGGTACATAAAGTACCCTGGAGTGTCCCTAGGTGGAATGGGAACAGCTTCTTCTAGTACCCCTTTTCTAGTTTTTATTTGTCTTAATTTGGAGAACAACGGCATCCTGAAATCTGGCTACTTGGTTCTTACTTCAGATATGAACACACTGAACACAATAATCACAATAATGACGATCGAACAATCACTCATACCACGACATTTTGAGACACATTAAAACATTTTGACATGAATGATAACAATTAGAATGTAACTTGCTAACTGCATAATACTAGATACACTGCTCAACAGTGCAGACTGGATATACTGCTAAACAGTACAGATACACTGTCTAAAACAGTGCAGACCAGGTCTGTGTACCCACACCTGTCTTGACCGGCACAAACTAATGTACACGTCTGGATGCGTCCCCGGCAACGGTACTCACCGGGAAGCACGGAAACAGAAGGCCTCGGAAACCCTGGACTGGATTCGGACTGGATTCGGACTCGACTCGTGACGCAGATACTTCGGAACTTCGGAACCTGGTGGGCCTCCGTATACCTCGGATCTTGCTCTCTCAGCTAGGCTCTGGTCGGGATCCTCCGCACTTCTCACCGCCTCGTCTGGGTGTCGATCGCAGCCTCAGTCACCTCCGTTGGCCTGAGGGAGATACAGGAAATCCTGCGGGTACGCGTAGTTATCCGTCCGGCTGTGGCAGGGGGCCAGGCCTGCAACGCACCACCGGCGCGTGAGATGGGGGAGGGGTTCCTGTTCGGGCGCCAAAATGTGGTAAATTCTAATTACCGATGCTTAATTTCTATGCGGTAAAATCAATAAGAATAACTCATAATAAATAAGAGGCAAAATCCGTGATATTTGAGGTTTCTCAAAAGGGTTTTATTCCTATAAAAGGAATTGGGTGATTAGCATATTGGCTCAAGCCAAGGTGGCATACCGTTCCGTCACCACATAGGTTCGGGAAGGGACTGACAGACAGAGTCAATGGTAATATGCGGATATGCAAGTATGCGACAATACATTATTGACATGCATTCATATATATAGTCAATGCATTACAGTAAAGGCATATACAGGAGGCGTAACAGCTGAGAAGAGAGATAAGAGTGCATGTACGTAATACAAAAAGGCGTTACAATAGGCGTGCATGAAGGCGTGAACAAGAACGTCATTTAACATGATGTCACAGATAGGCGGATCCATGAGTGAATCCGGCAGTGTCAGCAAAAATACATGGCAGAGATGCGCGCGCAGCAGTATGACGTGTAATGTACGTGTAACTTGAGGGGTGAAGGGGGACTTGACATTTAGCCCTACAAGTGTAGACGGATGTCTGGATGTCAGATCAACCTAATCCCAAATCGTATCTAATATCTCATGTTTAAAGAACTGTATTATCTGGAGGGAAAAGGTCTCTCGGACAAGAGGCTATTCTATACTGGCTGTGAGTGCGTGTATGAGCGTCTAAGTGTCTGCATGAGACGCGAGGGGTGCGAGGGAGGGCATGGGCCTACCATGGAAACAGAGTCATGAATTACTTGCATAGAGACAGTGAGGCCAAATCCTTTGCTCTGCAGCTGGAAGGATGTTGACATGAATCTACTAGACAGGAATGTATTTTCGAGGAGTGGAGCAGATAATTCGAAGGTTGAATACAGTCTTGGCAGGCAGTAGACTGAGCCGAGCACCGTTAGCCGCGCAAGAAGTAAGGCAGGGGTCACTGGTACAGAGACAGCCTGGGCTGAGGCTTTCAGAGTCAGAAGGCAGAAAAAAAAGAGGCTCGATGGCAGAATTCAGGCCTACTTCGCCAGAGCTGAAAAACGTGTGAAGTACATTTCATAAAGACGTTGGCATAGCATATTTAGAAACTGAATATTCAATCCGTTCATGGCGGATCTGAAAGAGAACATGTTAACGTTGGACGCAAATGTATTGGCGTCTCCATAGCTGGCACGGGAGGGAAGTTACATGCACTTCAAGCTAGTACATGGAGTCGGTGGGGTCTAAGATAGGGGACACAATCGATCATAAAATTTATATTACCTCAACCAGTTGGGGAGAAAAGAGTGTGATGAGGCTGCTGAGCACACGATGATTAAACGTCAGCCTGCATACAAGTCGGAGTTGGGCTCTTTCTTTTGCGATGTTGAAATGACAGGATTCTCCGTTCCTGTAATCAAGAGTCCGCCCTGCAGGGTCGTGGGCCCCCAGTAAAATGGAGCTTCCTTGGGAAATGTTTAATGAGGGAGCTGGACCCGCTCAGTAACGTGTCAGCCAGAGGACTTCCGAGGTGATCTGACTACGTGAAGGAGAAAGGGAGAGGAGAGAGATGATTCTCTGTCTATGACACCGCATTGCAGGCATACCGAAATGTGCGAGGCAGCGAAAGGCACTGTGCCCGTGATGAACTTTGAACACTGATTGCACCCGATATTTTATTATCAAAAAACATTGATTTTCACGCATTGGTGCATTCTGGGGCTTGTAGTATTCCACTACGGGCCATGTGACCACTTGGAGTATATTAACTACACTCACCTGTGAACAAGGCGTGTCCGCCGAAACCAGTTGGGGAGAAAAGAGTGTGATGAGGCTGCTGAGCACACAATGATTAAACGTCAGCCTGCATACAAGTCGGAGTTGGGCTCTTTCTTTTGCGATGTTGAAATGACAGGATTCTCCGTTCCTGTAATCAAGAGTCCGCCCTGCAGGGTCGTGGGCCCCCAGTAAAATGGAGCTTCTTTGGGAAATATATATATATATATATATATATATATATATATATATATATATATATATATATATATATATATATATATGTATATATATATATATATATATATATATATTTAAGCAAATGAGACCCTGCGCTCTGAGAGGGAACACTGCGCTCTGCCCACCATCCGGTTTTCTTGCCTATGTCCTGCTCGCATTCCTTAACTTCTTTGCATTCATTCTGATTCCGACGCATTTCAAGGCAATCCGCCCCTTAATCATGGAACTGACACGGAGGAAACTGATGTGTTCGCCCCAATTTCCTGTTCGCCTTTCATTGCTTCAGGATACACCCATGAGGGCGTGGCATGCCGAGGTATGCTGGTCTTCGTAGTTCGTAATTGTGGCAAATCCATTGTGCTACCCTGAGTGGGCTCAGTTCCTCTGTGGATTCATTCACTTTAAAATCCTTAAGAAGGCGAAGTCCAGGTTTGCGTGCAGTTTGTTCATGACAGCAGTGCGCACTCAGGAAAATGGAACAAGTTTCCATTTCAAAGCTCTTCTCACCCAGGCTGCTGTTTGTCTTAGGCAGAAGTGGTTCCCCTCTCCACGGCCAAGGGTAGCCGTGTGGATTTGCCGCAATTACGAACTACGAAGACCAGCATGCCTCGGCATGCCACGCCCTCATGGGTGTATCCTGAAGCAATGAAAGGCAAACAGGAAATTGGGGCGAACACATCAGTTTCCTCCGTGTCAGTTCCATGATTAAGGGGCGGATTGCCTTGCAACGTGTCGGAATAAGAATGAATGCAAAGAACTTAAGGAATGCGAGCAAGACATAGGCAAGAGAACCGGATGGTGGGCAGCGCGCAGTGTTCCCTCTCAGAGCGCAGGGGCTCATTTGCTTAAACACATTAATCCACACGGCTACCCTTGGCCGTGGAGAGGGGAACCACTTCTGCCTAAGACAAACAGCAGCCTGGGTGAGAAGAGCTTTGAAATGGAAACTTGTTCCTTTTTCCTGAGTGCGCACTGCCGTCATGAACAAACTGCACGCAAACCTGGACTTCGCCTACTTAAGGATTTTAAAGTGAATGAATCCACAGAGGAACTGAGCCCACTCAGGGCAGCACAATGGATTTGCCGCAATTACGAACTACGAAGACCAGCATGCCTCGGCATGCCACGCCCTCATGGGTGTATCCTGAAGCAATGAAAGGCGAACAGGAAATTGGGGGGAACACATCAGTTTCCACTGTGTCAGTTCCATGATTAAGGGGCGGATTGCCTTGAAACGCGTCGGAATCAGAATGAATGCAAAGAAGTTAAGGAATGCGAGCAGGACATAGGCAAGAAAACCGGATGGTGGGCAGCGTGCAGTGTTCCCTCTCAGAGCGCAGGGGCTCATTTGCTTAAACACATTAATCCACACGGCTACCCTTGGCCGTGGAGATGGGAACCACTTCTGCCTAAGACAAACAGCAGCCTGGGTGAGAAGAGCTTTGAAATGGAAACTTGTTCCTTTTTCCTGAGTGCGCACTGCCGTCATGAACAAACTGCACGCAAACCTGGACTTCACCTACCTAAGGATTTTAAAGTGAATGAATCCACAGAGGAACTGAGCCCACTCAGGGCAGCACAATGGATTTGCCGCAATTACGAACTACGAAGACCAGCATGCCTCGGCATGCCACGCCCTCATGGGTGTATCCTGAAGCAATGAAAGGCGAACAGGAAATTGGGGCGAACACATCAGTTTCGTCCGTGTCAGTTCCAGGATTAAGGGGCGGATTGCATTGAAACGCATCGGAATCAGAATGAATGCAAAGAAGTTAAGGAATGCGAGCAGGACATAGGCAAGAAAACCGGATGGTGGGCAGCGCGCAGTGTTCCCTCTCAGAGCGCAGGGGCTCATTTGCTTAAACACATTAATCCACACGGCTACCCTTAGCCGTGGAGAGGGGAACCACTTCTGCCTAAGACAAACAGCAGCCTGGGTGAGACGAGCTTTGAAATGGAAACTTGTTCCATTTTCCTGAGTGCGCACTGCCGTCATGAACAAACTGCACGCAAACCTGGACTTTGCCTACTTAAGGATTTTAAAGTGAATGAATCCACATAGGAACTGAGCCCACTCAGAGCAGCACAATGGATTTGCCGCAATTACGAACTACGAAGACCAGCATGCCTCGGCATGCCACGCCCTCATGGGTGTATCCTGAAGCAATGAAAGTCGAACAGGAAATTGGGGCGAACACATCAGTTTCCTCCGTGTCAGTTCCATGATTAAGAGGCGGATTGCCTTGAAACGCGTCGGAATCAGAATAAATGCAAAGAAGTTAAGGAATCCGAGCAGGACATAGGCAAGAAAACCCGAAGGTGGGCAGCGCGCAGTGTTCCCTCTCAGAGCGCAGGGCCTCATTTGCTTAAACACATTAATCCACACGGATACCCTTGGCCGTGGAGAGGGGAGCCACTTCTGCCTAAGACAAACAGCAGCCTGGGTGAGAAGAGCTTTGAAATGGAAACTTGTTCCAATTTCCTGAGTGCGCACTGCCGTCATGAACAAACTGCACGCAAACCTGGACTTCGCCTACTTAAGGATTTTAAAGTGAATGAATCCACAGAGGAACTGAGCCCACTCAGGGCAGCACAATGGATTTGCCGCAATTACGAACTACGAAGACCAGCATGCCTCGGCATGCCACGCCCTCATGGGTGTATCCTGAAGCAATGAAAGGCGAACAGGAAATTGGGGCGAACACATCAGTTTCGTCCGTGTCAGTTCCAGGATTAAGGGGCGGATTGCCTTGAAACGCGTCGGAATCAGAATGAATGCAAAGAAGTTAAGGAATGCGAGCAGGACATAGGCAAGAAAACCGGATGGTGGGCAGCGCGCAGTGTTCCCTCTCAGAGCGCAGGGGCTCATTTGCTTAAACACATTAATCCACACGGCTACCCTTAGCCGTGGAGAGGGGAACCACTTCTGCCTAAGACAAACAGCAGCCTGGGTGAGACGAGCTTTGAAATGGAAACTTGTTCCATTTTCCTGAGTGCGCACTGCCGTCATGAACAAACTGCACGCAAACCTGGACTTTGCCTACTTAAGGATTTTAAAGTGAATGAATCCACATAGGAACTGAGCCCACTCAGAGCAGCACAATGGATTTGCCGCAATTACGAACTACGAAGACCAGCATGCCTCGGCATGCCACGCCCTCATGGGTGTATCCTGAAGCAATGAAAGTCGAACAGGAAATTGGGGCGAACACATCAGTTTCCTCCGTGTCAGTTCCATGATTAAGAGGCGGATTGCCTTGAAACGCGTCGGAATCAGAATAAATGCAAAGAAGTTAAGGAATGCGAGCAGGACATAGGCAAGAAAACCCGAAGGTGGGCAGCGCGCAGTGTTCCCTCTCAGAGCGCAGGGCCTCATTTGCTTAAACACATTAATCCACACGGCTACCCTTGGCCGTGGAGAGGGGAGCCACTTCTGCCTAAGACAAACAGCAGCCTGGGTGAGAAGAGCTTTGAAATGGAAACTTGTTCCATTTTCCTGAGTGCGCACTGCCGTCATGAACAAACTGCACGCAAACCTGGACTTCGCCTACTTAAGGATTTTAAAGTGAATGAATCCACAGAGGAACTGAGCCCACTCAGGGCAGCACAATGGATTTGCCGCAATTACGAACTACGAAGACCAGCATGCCTCGGCATGCCACGCCCTCATAGGTGTATCCCGAAGCAATGAAAGGCGAACAGGAAATTGGGGGGAACACATCAGTTTCCACCGTGTCAGTTCCATGATTAAGGGGCGGATTGCCTTGAAACGCGTCGGAATCAGAATGAATGCAAAGAAGTTAAGGAATGCGAGCAGGACATGGGCAAGAAAACCGGATGGTGGGCAGCGTGCAGTGTTCCCTCTCTGAGCGCAGGGGCTCATTTGCTTAAACACATTAATCCACACGGCTACCCTTGGCCGTGGAGAGGGGAACCACTTCTGCCTAAGACAAACAGCAGCCTGGGTGAGAAGAGCTTTGAAATGGAAATTTGTTCCATTTTCCTGAGTGCGCACTGCCGTCATGAACAAACTGCACGCAAACCTGGACTTCGCCTACTTAAGGATTTTAAAGTGAATTAATCCACAGAGGAACTGAGCCCACTCAGGGCAGCACAATGGATTTGCCGCAATTACGAACTACGAAGACCAGCATGCCTCGGCATGCCACGCCCTCATGGGTGTATCCTGAAGCAATGAAAGGCGAACAGGAAATTGGGGCGAACACATCAGTTTTGTCCGTGTCAGTTCCAGGATTAAGGGGCGGATTGCCTTGAAACGCGTCGGAATCAGAATGAATGCAAAGAAGTTAAGCAATGCGAGCAGGACATAGGCAAGAAAACCGGATGGTGGGCAGCGCGCAGTGTTCCCTCTCAGAGCGCAGGGGCTCATTTGCTTAAACACATTAATCCACACGGCTACCCTTGGCCGTGGAGAGGGGAACCACTTCTGCCTAAGACAAACAGCAGCCTGGGTGAGACGAGCTTTGAAATGGAAACTTGTTCCATTTTCCTGAGTGCGCACTGCCGTCATGAACAAACTGCACGCAAACCTGGACTTTTCCTACTTAAGGATTTTAAAGTGAATGAATCCACATAGCAACTGAGCCCACTCAGAGCAGCACAATGGATTTGCCGCAATTACGAACTACGAAGACCAGCATGCCTCGGCATGCCACGCCCTCATGGGCGTATCCTGAAGCAATGAAAGTCGAACAGGAAATTGGGGCGAACACATCAGTTTCCTCTGTGTCAGTTCCATGATTAAGAGGCGGATTGCCTTGAAACGCGTCGGAATCAGAATGAATGCAAAGAAGTTAAGGAATGCGAGCAGGACATAGGCACGAAAACCCGAAGGTGGGCAGCGCGCAGTGTTCCCTCTCAGAGCGCAGGGGCTCATTTGCTTATACACATTAATCCACACGGCTACCCTTGGCCGTGGAGAGGGGAGCCACTTCTGCCTAAGACAAACAGCAGCCTGGGTGAGAAGAGCTTTGAAATGGAAACTTGTTCCATTTTCCTGAGTGCGCACTGCACGCAAACCTGGACTTCGCCTACTATAGGATTTTAAAGTGAATGAATCCACAGAGGAACTGGGCCCACTCAGGGCAGCACAATGGATTTGCCGCAATTACGAACTATGAAGACCAGCATGCCTCGGCATGCTACGGCCTCATGGGTGTTTCCTGATAAATGAAAGGCGAACAGGAAATTGGGGCGAACACATCAGTTTCCTCCGTGTCAGTTCCATGATTAAGGGGCGGATTGCCTTGAAAAGCGTCGGAATCAGAATGAATGCAAAGAAGTTAAGGAATGCGAGCAGGACATAGGCAAGAAAACCGGATGGTGGGCAGCGCACAGTGTTCCCTCTCAGAGCGCAGGGGCTCAGTTGCTTAAACATATATATATATGAAGTGCCATGAGCTCCGTTTACAGGGAAACGCCTGGATGGGGATTAGGAATATATATATATATATATATATATATATATATATATATATATATATATATATATATATATATATATATATATATATATATATATATATATATATATATATATATATATATATATATATATATATATATATATATATATATATGTTCCTAATATATATATATATATATATATATCTTCCTAAACCCCATCCAGGCGTTTCCCTGTAAACGGAGCTCATGGCAGCTCATGGCACTTCAGGGCGGCCTCACGAAAGGGCCCAGGGTGGCCCCCTAACACCATCATGGCAAACAAACGAAGTGAGGCCCAATGCAGTGGTAAAAGGCTTTATTTCTAAAGTGATAAAAGCGCCTGCCTCAAAGAGTCCCTTAAATCAACGTTTCGGCGTCATGCCTTTTTCTCAGACTGGACTTGCAAGCGCCCAGGTGTGTTCGAGTTCAATATAAAATGGTACATCACGTGACAGCAATCACAAACTACTACTCCCAGTGTGCATTGTGCATGTAATAATAATGGCAAAGTTCCATTTTTCAGAACAAGCCCACGATCATGGATTTTCATTTCAAACAGTCAGGTGAGGAAAAATTACCGCTTCTCTTGTAAAGATGTTAGGGCTCTGGAAATACCGTTTTCCAACTGTAAGATCATGACAGGTTGTCCTCCTGTCTTAATCCCTTCCACGCGCTGACAATTTTACCACAGTGGAAGTCCTTGTTAGGTTTGCAGACACGAGTGAGCCAATCTCCTTATTCACATTTTCCCAAACCGCATCCAGGCGTTACCCTGTAAACGGAGCTCATGGCACTTCAGGGCGGCCTCACAAAAGGGCACAGGGTGGCCCCCTAACACCATCATGGCAAACAAACGAAGTGAGGCCCAATGCAGTGGTAACAGGCTTTATTTCCAAAGTGATAAAAGCGCCTGCCTCAAAGAGTCCCTTAAGTCAATGTTTCGGCGTCATGCCTTTTTCTCAGACTGGACTTGCAAGCGCCCAGGTGTGTTCGAGTTCAATATAAAATGGTACATCACGTGACAGCAATCACAAACTACTACTCCCAGTGTGCATTGTGCATGTAATAATAATGACAAAGTTCTGTTTTTCAGCACAAGCACACGATCATGAATTTTCATTTCAAACAGTTAGGTGAGGAAAAATTACCGCTGCTCTTGTAAAGATGTTAGGGCTCTGGAAATGCCGTTTTCCAACTGTAAGATCATGACAGGTTGTGCTCCTGTCTGAATCCCTTCCACGCGCTGACAATTTTACCACAGTTGAAGTCCTTGTTAGGTTTGCAGACACGAGTGAGCCAGTCTCCTTATTCACATTTTCCCAAACCGCATCCAGGCGTTTCCGTGTAAACGGAGCTCATGGCACTTCAGGGCGGCCTCACGAAAGGGCACAGGGTGGCCCCCTAACACCATCATGGCAAACAAACGAAGTGAGGTCCAATGCAGTGGTAACAGGCTTTATTTCCAAAGTGATAAAAGCGCCTGCCTCAAAGAGTCCCTTAAGTCAACGTTTCGGCGTAATGTCTTTTTCTCAGACTGTCGCCAGTAGGTATATATAGTTAGGATTTTTTCCCTATGGGATTTTTGAAAATTCCATGTCTAATAACTTTGGCGTTTGTGGACGGAATCGGCTGAAATTTTCAGGAAAATGGCACATTTTGTTTCTGAGCAGCCCTTGGAAATTTGGGGGGGTTTCGTCAAGGGGGGGCCGAGAAAAAAGAGGGGGTCCCAAAACGCGTTTTTCCAATGTTAATTTCCATAGGGCGGTTGGCCTCACTTTTAGCTCGAACGGCTGAATGGATTTGCACGAAACTTGGCAAAATTGTAGTGACTGTTAGCCCGATGTGCCTTTGCTAGGTCTCAATATATGTGCTTCAGTGGATTTTGAGAAATTAACGTTCAAAAAAAGATATATATCTGTAACAGCGCTCCGGGCTGCGCTCCGGTTCGCGTACTTTTCACGAAACTGAACTTTGCGATGCGAAGCTGATTGGCTTTCCGGGTCAACATTCTAAACAGTCCGGAGCGGACGCCATTTTATCTCTTGGTAGGACCGAGAGAGAAGAAGAGGTGAAAAACGAAGGGGGAAGTTAATGAAAGGGGGCAAGGTAGACCCCTCTTGACCCCCTAGGAATGATGTTGGGGTTATTAAAGGGTCCCGTGGGGAAAATAAAAAAAATTGATTTTTCACGGTAGAAGCACTTCCCGGGCCGCGAACTGGGCCGCAAACTGGTAGCGAAAGGGGAATTCGCCATTTTGTGTTTAGTTTTAATTAAATTACTAGGTATAAGGGGGTGCGGGAGACGTATCCTGATCCCTTATGTTTTCTGAGGGTGGCTGAGGAGGCTCATATATGTTGATACATGTCTTCCAGCGGCAGTGCGTGAGCGTTTTTTTTTTGTTGCTGCGTGACGTCTGTTAACGTTCGATTCGATGGAAATCAGTAAGTGTTGACCGCCAATTTGTCGCTGCAATAAAATATTTTGTTATAAATGAATCCTTATTGATAAACATTGTCTGCGCCATCTTGCCTTTTTTCCAATGTCACAATTTTGTTGTGCACGGCAGCCATTTTAGATGCCTTGACCAGACCCACCGTCGATTCTCAGCACGGCTCCCCACCCTCGCAAGCATCTCCCCCACGCACTGGTCACCCCCGCTCTCTCTCTCATGCATGGGCCATAAACTTCCCCCCATCTGCGCTACTCTTCCCTGAGAATCACACCCTGTGCCCGCCCGACACCTCCCTTTCACCCTATTCACTACCGCACCCTCTGACACTCCTCTTCCTCTGTGTCCGATTGTCCAGGCCGGTCCCAGTCTATCACCTAGCCCTGCGGATGTAGTTTATGGCCCCAGCTGTAGAGAATCCAGACATGCCAACCCTCCCGATTCAGGCGTGAGACTACCGATTTCAGTGCTAGTCTCCCGCCTCCCGATTCCTGCAAGCAAAAACCCGATTCCTCGGGGGTTTCAGCTGACAGGGCTTGGTATTGTGTTACGTGCTAATTCTTCCAGGAAACGTCAGAGGGCCGATGCAGGGGCTCTAGAAGGGGTGATAAACCATTTAAGCCTCATTAACAAGCGCATGGTCTTTTAAAGATCTGTGAAGTACTCGGGGCGGCGGTGTGTGTGTGCCCTCTTTCAGGAGCGGGCGGGGGGGGGCACTGCCAGCAACTTGCCAGGCCAGGCAGTGTTCAACACTTGCATCACCCTTTCTCTGCCTGCTATTGCGCTCCATGCTTCCGAAAGGTAAGAAAAAGAACGTGCATTTGAGTTTGAAATGTCCGATCCTGTAGCAGCACACTTCCAAAGCCCACACGTGACAATAACCCGATTCAAGGCCCCATTCACCCGATTTTTTAAAAATATATAGCACTCCAACAAAGTAGTAGGATTATAAAACGTTATTAACTTAGAAATATATAGAACGCAACAAAAACTGTAAATACATTTAAACATTTTTTGGAAAAAAGAAGCAACAATGGTCAGTAGCTGTCTTTTGTGCGAATAGTCCCAAGGCAGCACAACGTGCTGAGTTCTGGACGGCACCCAGGTGATGTTACCTGGGTGCCGCACTGGTTTTTTGTATCCTACAATGCAGCTCTGAAAAACGGCGTGGGCCGTCCCGGGGGGTGCGGGGGAGGCCTCGTCAGTAGCGGTCTGTTGTGCGAATAGTCCCAAGGCAGCAGAACGCGCTGAGATGTGGATGGCACCCAGGTGATGTCCAGTAAACTGCCGCACTGGTTTTGGTATCCTACAATGCTGCTCCGAAAAACGGCGTGGGGCGCCCCGGGGGGGGGGGGGCGTGGGGGAGGCGGCGTGAACGGGCCTCCCCAGGTGGCGGCCATCCAGCTGAGTTGCGCCCGCTCTTGCGGCTACAGCGTCTCGCTCACCATGTAGTTGAGTTGCGCCCACTCTTGCAGTGCAGCGATAGGCGGCTGCCACAGGACTCTTAAAATGGCGGACGGCTCTTCGAATTTGGGCCTGGTCCACTAAAATGGCCCTGGGACACCTTGGAACTCGGACGCTTGCCTGCTAGGGCTTGGGCTCCATTCTCGAAAGCGTCCCCTCAGCCGTGAAGATTCTACAAAAGTCTTGGGGGCCCTCGACTCCTGCAGGCTTCCTGTGGGGAGCGGTTGCCATGATTGCTCGCGGAATGACCACGACGGAGCCACGAGATGGTGGTGCTTTCATGCTGACGCCAGCTTCAGTCTGAAACATCCAGAAACAAGGTGGGGCTTTCATCGTTTGGGAAAAAAAAATGTTCTAAACCAATGAAAAGTGTTATTTTTAGGTCATATGACCAAGCCTTCCATCATTAGGAAACCAAAAGTAAAATGAACCAATGAAAAGTTTTATAAACAAGTCACATGACCTGTTATGCGGCATAGGGCTACAAAAAGCGTAGAAAATCCGTTGGCACGTGAGGCGGCATCAGTAGCGGACCGATGTGCGAATAGGCCGAAGGCAGCACAACGCGCCGAGATCCGGATGGCACCGAGTTGGTGTCCAGCAAGTTGCTGCACTGGTGTGGCTATCCTACAATGCTGCGCCGAAAGTCGGCGTGGGGCGCCCCGTTGGCCTGTGAGGTCGCGTCAGTCAGTGGGGGCTGTGCGTCTCCCCCAAGATGGAGGCTCCTCGCCTGCAGTGGGGGGCGCCTTAGCGTTTCACTCGCAGTCCAACTGAGTTGCGTCCGCACTTGCGGTTACAGTAGGCCGAAGGCAGCACAGCGCGCCGAGATCCGGATGGCACCGAGGTGGTGTCCAGCAAGTTGCCGCACTGGTGTGGCCATCCTACAATGCTGCGCCGAAAGACGGCGTGTCCAGCTGAGTTCCGGTCACTCTTGCGGTACAGTGACTCGAACGCGCCGAGATCCGGATGGCACCGAGGTTGTGTCCAGCAAGTTGCCGCACTGGTGTGGCCATCCTACAATGCTGCGCCGAAAGACGGCGTGTCCAGTTGAGTTCCGGTCACTCTTGCGGTACAGTGACTCGAACGCGCCGAGATCCGGATGGCACCGAGGTTGTGTCCAGCAAGTTGCCCCACTGGTGTGGCCATCCTGCAATGCTGCGCCGAAAGTCGGCGTGGGGTGCCCCGTTGGCTTATGAGGTGATGTCAGTAGTGGACCGATGTGTGAATAGGTCGGAACCAGCACAAGGCGCCAAGATCCGGATGGCAAGTCCTGGATGGTGAGTGCCATAGTTGAGAGTTCTGAGCAGTGTTTGTAACACTGTCTGAAGCTTTTTTGCACCTGCTGCAGCTTCATTATTGTCCTGGTGTGGCCAAAGATCGCCCATGACATAGGCGGCCGGCTCCCGAGGTCCGGCGGAACATTTTTCCTTTTCCTTTCTGCATCTTGTCCCACAATCCGTTTGACCTGAAGACACGACCAGGTCCCTGAATGTTTGCAGGGCGACGTTATTGATTGAATCAAAATGGCGGCTTCACACAAAGCTGACTCAAGCGTTGCTGTTGATGCTATACAGACAAAAATTGGTTTTCAGTTTGTACATTCTTCAGGATTTTTTTTTCCATCCAAGGCTGATTGAGAGTTTGTAGAACAATGGCTTCAGATTTTCAACATACTACTCTTCAACATTCTTCCTAAATGTAACAATGTGAGACTCACTAGGAGAACGGCTGTTTATCTTTCCTTTCAAAATGCTGCCAACAATATTTTCTGAATGGAAGACACCATCTTGTAGCATAAAGGGCCGAAAGGGGTTCTGGTCTGGCCGATGGTTGGTGGAGACATTTTGACTATATCTTGGACCTGCCCGGCCTCGCCCAAAATGGCGCCGGTATAAATGGGACTCGTAACTCCTTGTTGTGTACTGGTTGAACAACCTTGATATCACGAGATATGAATGCAGTTTTGATGCTCATGGCGGGCGGGGACGAGAATTGATTGAATATTTCGACATCCCTATTGATATTAAGTTCTGATGTGTTATTGATTACTGTACTATTGAAAGTTCGAATTAACGTCACCCATGGTACTTGCCCGCAAATGTATATCTAGATAATTTTTTTGTAAGTGGCCCTATCGTATTTTAATTACAAAATGTATGTCCACCGATTCCGCAACTGTTAGACACCTTAGTTCTTGCAACCTAATGGCCCGCTCGTTACGTTCCTCTACAATGTAAATGCCTCCTCATCATATACGAGTTTAGTTTGCTCCGTGGCCGGCCCACGTGGTTATAGGCCCGTATTTGTATACTGACATTTTCACAATAAATGTTTTTAAAACAAAACATGGTAGTAGTATTTACATTGGTAAAGTTTTTACTTTTAGTCACTGTTTTCGAATCAGTAAAAGGCAAGTGAAATAAAGCAGTCCAATTACATGACGGATAAAAGGTATAATACGTAGGAACGCAGTAAAGATAAATGGTCAAGGGCAGTTGTGTTTTCCACTCCTGCAACATAAAGTGATCGATAAGAATCTGATAATCAGGCGTATCGGCGACTAAGACAGCAGGCCGAGCCTCTTTTACTCAACGGCTCCGTCATGGGACGAAGAAACGCCCTTTTTCTCGAAAAAGGAATATATTTTACTTGCAGGACAGTTGTAAATTTTCCGGGAAAGTACATTAGCCTGGAACATTATAACATATATGTTTAAAAAAAATAATGTTCGAAACCAATAAAAAGCGTAATTTTTAGGTCATATGACCAAGCTTTTCATCATTAAAATAACAAAAGTAAAATGAACCAATGAAAAGTTTTATTAACAAGTCACATGACCTGTTATGCTTACGTTACGCGCTGAGCGCCGCGCCCCGGATCGCTTCCGGGAAGCTCCGCTTCGCGCATCGGAGCACTTCCGGGTGCGCTAACGCGGCGCGTCATATGACGCATTACCCGACAACGCAGGTCCAGAATATAGTCAAAATGTCTCCACCAACCAGCGGTCGGAATACAACCCCTTTCAGCAGTCCAAAAAGTTCTGTTAAATGACAACAGAGGGGACAGGCAACAAGAACCATCAGTCAAAGAGGGGAGGGCAAGTTCTTCTCTACCGGGTCATGTTGGGGCGCTACCGGAACTGATCGAAGTGGTAGTCTACAGTGTTTCTGGATGTTTCAGACTGAAGCTGGCGTCAGCATGAGAGCACCACCATCTCGTAGCTCCGTCGTGGCCATTCCACGAGCAATCATGGCAGCCGCTCCCCACCAGAAGCCTGCGGGAGTCGGGGGCCCCCAAGACTTTTGTAGAATCTTCACGGCTGAGGGGACGCTTTCGAGAATGGGACCCAAGCCCTATCAGGCAAGCGTCCTGTGGCAGCCGCCTATCGTTGCATCGCAAGAGCGGGAGCAACTCAACTACATGGTGAGCGAGACGCTGTAGTCGCAAGAGCGGGCGGTAAACAGCTGAATGGCGGAAGAGCACAGTGTAGCAAAAGCGGGCGGAATGGCAACTAAAACGGTAAAGGGGCGCCCCACTACAGCGTGTCTTCAGGTCAAACGGATTGTGGAACAAGGTCCAGAATAGAAGAGTCATCAAAAGGCAAAAAGTTCCGCCGAACCCCGGGAGCCGGCCGCCTATGTCGGGGGCGATCTCAGGCTACACCAGTGCTATAAGACTTGGGGAGGGGGTCGGAGCCAAGCATCTTCTCCGAGTCCGTGCCATCACACCGCCCCTCGGGGGCCTCCGTCAAGCGGTTTAGGGAGGTACCATATCACATTGTTTTCAAATTCCGACAGGTCCACAAACGGCCCTCACTTACTTTGAGAATAGTGAAGCTGCAGTACGTGCAAATAAGCTTCAGACAGTGTTACAAGCGCTGCTCAGAACTCTGAACTGTGGCACCCAACATCCAGAACTTATGCCATTTGAGAATGGCAGTGACATCGAAGCAACTCAGGGACCAAAACCATGAACGTACTTTCACGTATGAAAATCTTACTTGGGGAGGGGGCAGGAGCCAAGCGCCCCCTCCCAGTCCGCGCCACCACACCGTATGTTTTAAAATCTGAAGCCATCGTTCTACAAACTCAACCAACCTTGGATGAAAAAAACTAGAAGAATGTACAAACTGAAAACCAGTTTTGGTCTGCATAGCATCAGCAACAACGCTTGCTATTGGAGTGCATGAGTTTCATGCTCGATCGATTGAGCTAGCCGGATCGGGCAACAAAAAGTATAAAATAGTTATGTAAATAGTTATTTAATAAAATGTTTTACCCTGTTACTTTGCTGGTGTGTTGTATATATTTTTAATATTTGCATAGGGTTTGTCGTTATTTTGGGTGGGGTGGGTGACGGAGCCGAGCTGTCTTGCAGCCCTCATGGTGTGGAGCTCAGTTCATCTCACTATTTTCGTATTTCTCATGAAGGGTTGTTCCTAATGTTTCCATTTTAGCGAGGTCAAAAAGAGATCCAATTAGTGGCCTACTGATTTTGCTCGATTACTTTTATTTTTTTACACGATTTTTCACGATTTTTCACTATCTGCAAAGACTAAACAGAGTATTGCGACTTTGTGCTTGTTTGTAAATAGAGAATGAACCAAAGAGAATCAATTGTAAAACAGTAAATGCTTGGATAACAATCAATCAAATGGAGAGACAAGTAGGCACGACGGATTACAACGGGGGTAAAGGCCTGCGTTAACTACCCTTCACTATCTGCAAAGAGAGAGTACTACTAAGAGAAAAGAGGGGAGGGGGGGGCAGCGTTCAAAGCACATCAGCGTGCATAAACACGAAAAAGTTTTTACCTATCACGTACTTGACATTTGACAGCTTTTGATATTTGCTATTAAAAAACCATTGAAATTCACAGAAAAAACCATAGGTTATAGACCATATATAGTTAGGAATTTGCATTTACAAAACCTTGAAAATTCACTGAAAAAACCATTGGTTATAGACCATATATAGTTAGGGATTAGCCTTTTCAAAAGCTTATTTTACTCACACAAAACCATTGAAATTTCATATATAGTTAGTTGCACTAACTATATATCGCGCACCCGCAATCCACTGCTGATGATGTCACATATTACATCACTGATGACATCTCAAATGACATCACTGATGACATCTCAAATGACATCACTGATGACATCACTGATGACATCTCAAATGACATCACTGATAAAATCACTGATAACATCTTATTTGACATTACTGATCACATCACTGATGATATCATTCATGTGATAATACCATGAACCTCTTCAGACTCTAATATAACCTTAGATACAATCAGTGTAAACAGACAGTCACAGACTGTCACTCATCCATGGAGTTACTCACACACCTAGTCAGTTATGCAAAAAATCAATCACACCTCCATTTTCTCAACTATACCGTTATACACACCTTACTTATTCAAACATATACTAACACATATTTACTCTCTTATACAATCCCTGATACATGTTCACAATGATCCATACAGCCACTCACACATTCACTGGCTCTTATGCACAGTTATTTATATATGTCAACTCTCACATGTACTGTGTTTTACATATGTACTTACTTTGACATGTAGCACTGAGATATCCATTCACTCACCAATACACTCATGCACAGTCAACCGCCCATACAGCTGTTTCCACATGCACTTTTGAACCCATACATATAGTGAATCAACTACTCACACATCTATGTACAGAGTCACACACCTCCCAGCCACCCATACACACACACTCAGTTTCCCATACAAATACTTGGACAACCAATCAATAACCCATACAGTTACTCATATAGCTACTGATCAACACATGCAGCAGTTTGTAGAACAACAGATATAATGATGCACAAATTAAGACAGTTTAGTCACTAACCCATGCACTCAGTAAGACACATTTAATCATTCTCTCATACAGTCAGTCAGGCACCTACTAAATCCTTCTTCCAGACACTTATACCTCCACTCATTCTTCAATATGTAAGACATATTTTAACTTTACAGAAACATACAGTCACTGGATGTTGTCATCAGTGATGTCATCAGTGATGTCATTTGAGATGTCATCAGTGATGTCATCAGTGATGTCATTTGAGATGTCATCAGTGATGTCATTTGAGATGTCATCAGTGATGTCATCAGTGATGTCACTAACCATGTCATGAATGATGTAATATGTGACATCATCAGCAGTGGATTGCGGGTGCGCGATATATAGTTAGTGCAACTAACTATATATGAAATTTCAATGGTTTTGTGTGAGTAAAATAAGGTTTTGAAAAGGCTAATCCCTAACTATATATGGTCTATAACTAATGGTTTTTTCAGTGAATTATATATATATATATATATATATATATATATATATATATATATATATATATATAGACATATATATATATATACATATATAGACATATATATATGTGTGTGTGTGTGTACAAAATATTGAAAGGTATGTTTGCATAGATTTTCAATACCTAACGCAACACCAAGGTACGTATATGTTACGTTAGGTATAGAAAATCAATGCAAACTTACCTTTCAATATTTTGTCCCTCAATATTCTCGTCATGATTTTGAGCCCTGCAGATATTTCCTGCCTACATCCATCACAACTAATTTGTTAGCCATTGAAAGTCAATTACTTTGGCATTCCTACTCCCTGACATCTTTTACATAGGTACCTTTGTCTCCATCAGAGCATGGTAGACTGTGGTGCTAAACATGTAGTATGATCCCCAATTTCTAGGTTAAGGTTTGATTGGGCCATTATGTGTAAACAAAAAATGTTTTTATAAGCAGCGAAGTCTTTTGACCAGAAACATTTACTCACATGCAAACATGTTTCTCACCTAGAGGTGTACCATGGGAAAGATAAATATGTTGTAGAGAATGTCTGCATTTCTTGGACACTTTTTACCTGTATATAGCTGAAAGTTGGCTCACACAAAGTATTTCAAACTGTATTTAGTTCCAAATCACAAATATGTTTGTGTTCATATGATGAACAGGCCCTTATCACCCTCATCAGAACATTTAGGAATTTGTGAAAATATTTTGTTATTATGAGCATACTGACGGTTTCACATTACCATTTACTCAAGGGCGTTGTTTGATAAACTATAATTATGTGTTAAAAAGAATTAAGAAATAGGACTTTGTTTAGGGGTTGTAAGGAATCTATGACAAAATATCGAATACACAAATATCAAGATACAAAATTATCGCAACAAAAATATCGATGGCTAAAATATCGGAATCCTATCCCTAACAAGGTAAGTACAAATATATCGAAAAAATAATATAGAATGTCAAAAATATTGTTTTTTGTAAAATATTGTTTTATTTTAATGAAATAAAAATGTAATATTAACAAAATAATACTTATAAATCTAATAAACATATTTAAAAATATAATATAACATTTAAAATTAATACATAATGTAATATAAATTAAATATAATACATAATATATTTTTCATTAATAATAACTCTAAATTAATTATTTTCATAACTTATAAATAAATAAAAATATAATAAATTACAAATAAATGTATATACATAAAATAATAATATAAATAAAAATTAATAACAACATAAAAAGCTAAATACATTTTAGATAGCGTATGAGTAAAAATTACTATTCCCACTCCAGAGAGTGCAACAGTAGGGAAAGTGTTGGATAGCATAGGAGTAAAAATTACTATTCCAACTCCAGAGAGTGCAACAGTAGGGAAAGTGTTGGATAGCGTAGGGGTAGCAATTACTATTCCAACTCCAGAGAGTGCAACAGTAGGGAAAGTGTTGGATAGCGTAGGAGTAACAATTACTATTGCAACTCCGGAGAGTGCAACAGTAGGGAAAGTGTTGGATAGCGTAGGGGTAAAAATTACTATTCCCACTCCAGAGAATGCAACAGTAGGGAAAGTATTGGATAGCGTAGGGGTAACAATTACTATTCCAACTCCAGAGAGTGCAACAGTAAGGAAAGTGTTGGATAGCGTAGGGGTAACAATTACTATTCCCACTCCAGAGAGTGCAACAGTAGGGAAAGTGTTGGATAGCGTAGGGGTAAAAATTACTATTCCCACTCCAGAAAGTGCAACAGTAGGGAAAGTGTTGGATAGCGTTGGGGTAACAATTACTATTCCCACTCCAGAGAGTGCAACAGTAGAGAAAGGGTTGGATAGCGTAGGGGTAACAATTACTATTCCCACTCCAGAGAGTGCAACAGTAGGGAAAGTGTTGGCTAGCGTAGGGGTAAAAATGACTATTCCCACTCCAGAGAGTGATACAGTAGGGAAAGTGTTGGATAGCGTAGGGGTAAAAATTACAATTCCCACTCCAGAGAGTGCAACAGTAGGGAAAGTGTTGGATAGCGTAGGGGTAACAATTACTATTCCCACTCCAGAGAGTGCAACAGTAGGGAAAGTGTTGGATAGCTCAGGGGTAAAAATTACTATTCCAACTCCAGAAAGTGCAACAGTAGGGAAAGTGTTGGATAGCGTAGGGGTAAAAATTACTATTCCCACTCCAGAGAGTGCAACAGTAGGGAAAGTGTTGGATAGCGTAGGGGTAACAATTACTATTCCCACTCCAGAGAGTGCAACAGTAGGGAAAGTGTTGGATAGCATAGGGGTTAAAATGACATACTTATAAAAAAAAGCTTTTTGTTATAATAAAAATATGAACTATTAAATAAATATAAACCATTTACAATACATATGCATAATTATTAAAAACACGAATAGCCAAATTTATGTAACCAAAAAGAATTATTAAAAAATACTATTTTATAATATTTAATTACCAATTAATAAATAATTAACAATTATATAATTAACTTAACAATGAATTTAAAATCATTATTACTTAATTACATTTAAATTACTTCCCACCATATTCCCCTATAAACACACAACCCGCAACAGAACACATTTATCAATTAACCAAATAATTAAAATAATTAAAAATAATTACCAATTAATTAAATTAATTAATAATTCCTACTAATTAATATTTAATTCAACCTAATTAAATTACTTCCCACCCTATTCCCCTATAAACCCACAACCCGCTACAGAACATATTTAAAAATTAATCCATTAATTAAAATTAATTACCAAATTAATTACATTTAATTACCAATTAACTAAAATTAATTATCAATTAATTCAAATTAATTTATGATTCCTACTAATTATCAATTAATTCAACATAATTAAATTACTTCCCACCCTATTCCTCTATAAACCCATAACCCACTACAGAACATATTTATCAATTAATCAATTAATTAAAATTAATTAAAAATAATTACCAATTAATTAAATTAATTAATAATTCCTACTAAGTAATAAATATTTAACCTAATTAAATTACTTCCCACCCTATTCCCCTATAAACCCACAACCCGCTACAGAACATATTTATCAATTAATCCATTTATTAAAATTAATTACCAAATTCATTCAATTCAATTACCAATTATTTAAAATTAATTTATAATAACCACTAATTAATAATTAATTTAACATAATTAAATTACTTCCCACCCTATTCCCCTATAAACCCATAACCCGCCACAGAACATATTTATCAATTAATCAATTAATTAAAATTAATTAGAAATAATTACCAATTATTTAAATTAATTAATAATTCCTACTAATTAATAATTAATTTAACATAATTAAATTACTTCCCACCCTATTCCCCTATAAACCCACAACCCGCTACAGAACTAAAATACAACATTTAATTAAATTACATTAAACATTTTTTTTAAAACATACTAAATACTATATAATATACACAAAATGTATTAAAAAATATATTAGTAACATCGAAATTATTTACATCAATATTACTGACATAGATATTTAAAACTTCGATATTACTAATATCGATATTAAGAGTGTTGATATTACTTACCTTCTATATTATGTCCCTTCGCTATTTAAACTTCGATATAATTGTATATCGAAATTTAAATCTCGATATTTTGTCTGTGCACCGTTTGTAAGATGGCGTACTCTGTCAAAATGTGGCAGATATCCTGTCAGCAATATTACATGTGCTACAGGCTATAATGCACTTGTAATACAGGCAATACAGGTTAAAATGCACTTGTAATATATGCGAAAGGACATCCATCACATATGTGATGGAGTATCTCATTGTCAAATTCTAAATAAGACACTTAATTTTTTAAGCGCTAGTGAGTCAACCAAACTGAGATACAATTGTAGCAGTCTCTGCTGGAACAGTAGTCATTTTCTAACACCAGCTCCAAATAGTCCTCACTGTCAGGGTGGGAGCAATGTGCATCAAAATAAGGGCCCGTGAAATAGTTTTTGGCACTCATTCTCCCCTTCCAATATTTGATGCTTCTAAAGCTATCCTCGAGTGTCCCTGCTCTTGGAAACATAGGGGGATGTTGCCATTCCATTGATGTGGCAACAGCTTGTCTAAAAGTAATGTCCTTGTCCCTGGAAAAAAGTGACTGATGCTTCTGTTCATTTCATCCATAACAGTTGAATAATAAATGTTGCTTCACTTATCAACATAAAGATACTACTCGTAGCTTACCCTTGTGAATACCAAAAGTAGGGCCCGATTCACAGAATGAACTTAAGACTAAATCCTGTGAATACCGAAAGTAGTACGTTCATTCTGTGAATCCCGAAAGTAGTAAGTTCACTCTGTGAATCCCGAAAGTAGTAAGTGCATTCTGTGAACACCAAATAGTAGTAAGTTTAGGATTTAGTCTTAAATTCATTCTGTGAATCGGGCCCGTAGTCAAGATAGGCTTTTGGTCTAAACTTAGACCAAAAGGCTTGCTTTACCTTTGTGAATTGGGCCCTAAATGTTTAGTTTCATTCAGATTAGAGAATACACACTCTTCACTCCGACAGACATAAGCCCACTTTAAAGATATTGTCATGGAGGTTATAGATGTAAATGGGGCCAAGGTGCTTCCTTTGCCACACTGTAAGTATGTTTGAGATGATAGATGTTTCTCATGGACACTTGTAAGATTGTTCTGTGCTAGACATTGTTTATTTAGCATTCTTTAATGGAGTCAGCACCATCAAAAATTGAGGCATATAAGGCATACTGCTTTAAGCACCATATTCAATTGTATCTTGTTCACACAAATTACATTTCCAATTATGGGTTCTAATCTAATCTAACGCAGGCTCCATCATCAGGAAGGCCCCATCTGTCATCCTCAAAATTGAGTGGCAGAATGCTGAGGAGGACGAATAAGACACCTGCTGATTTTGCATTAAGCATGGGCGGAAAATCCGTTCCGCTCGCGGATTTTGCGGATTTTCGGTAAATTCGCAATCCGCGAACGCTCGTGAATTTTTCTGAAAATCCGCAAATTCGCACGCAGCGTATTTGTTTTTCTTGGTGATACAATTTTGCGGCGTGCGATGTAAGTTCGCAATTGCGAACATGTAGGTGCGGCGGGGAAGCAACAATCTCGCACTCGCGAAATTACAAAAATTGCAATTCTGCACAAGAAATCCACTAGCAAGCAGCATAGACCTTCTGAAAAAAATGATTTCTATCAGAATAACTCCTCAGGTTGACATTTGCCTGCACTTTTTTGGATTTGAGGCCTTTGACTTTCTTTGGATCACTTTTGGATTAGAAATCAACTTTCACAAGTAAGCTTGTTTGGGGCATTACAGTTGCTGTAATGCTGTTCTGCAGAAAAACGAGTTTTGCAAAAGTGAAAGCATTCAGCAGGTGCAAAAGTTCAACTCATCATTAGTAACCATTCCCTGTAGTGCTTCCTGACTGGGGCCCCTCCAGAGTTCAGTTGCTAGTTGCAACAATTGTATGACCCTGCTCTGACCCTCACAGACTCATAGAATAGCTACAAGTAGGCCACAAAGGTCCTGGAAAAAAATTGCACTGCAACAGAAAGCAAATTACAGATAAGGAAGCAGGTGCCAGACTGGAATTTTAAAACAGTGACACATTAATAAATCAACCCCAAATTAATTCATGTCAGTTGAAGCAGGGCAGGTGTGCTTGCTTTTCCCCCCCATAATCTACAGTGATGATGAACCAGAGGGTGGCATTGATGTACCAGAGGGTGGCATGGGTGAAACAGAGGGTGGCAGGGGTGAAACAAAGGGTGCTGGGAACCTGTGATGATGAACCAGACGTAGAACAACATAATCGCGACCGTTGCGAGCCGACATGTAAGTTCGCAATTGCGAACTGGTACAAAACCCTCACGAACTGGCAGAAATCCTTGCGAACACAAAAAAAATTCCGCAAATTCGTGAGAATTCGCAGATTTTACGGATTACGAGTTCGCAAATTTGCAAAATTCGCGAACGCCAGATTCGCAAAATTCGCCCATGCTTATTTTGCATGCACCCACTCACAGACCTACTCAGACAGTCATGCCCCCACTCAAACCTACTCAGACACTCACACACACTCACATACCCACTGAGACACCCACACCTACTGGCAGACCCACTCAGACACTAACACACCTACTCACAGACTCACTCAGACACTCTTACAGCCACTGAGATCCACTCAGACACTCTCACACCCACACTCAGACCCACTCAGATACTGTCATACCGAGTAGAAGACCCACTCAGACACTCATGCCCCCATTCTCAGATCCACTCTGACATTCTCACAGTCACTCAGAGACCCACTCAGACACTCACATACCCACTCACAGACCCACTGAGTCACTCATGCCCCCACTCACAAACCCACTCAGGCACTCTCACACCCATTCAGAGACCCACTCAGATAATGTCACACCCACTCACACACCCACTCAAACACTCTCACACACACTGACCCACTCAGAGAATCATACACCACTGACGGACTCACTCAGACACTCATGCACCCACTCACAGACCCTTTCGGTCACTCATTCACCCAATCAGAAACCCTCTCAGACACTCACACACCCACTCAGAGACTCACACAGACACTAAGACACCCACTCACACACCCACACATTCACTCTCATACCCACTGAAAGAACCACACACCCACTCATACACCCAGGCACTGACCCATATAACCATCACACACCCACTCACACACTCATATATACACTTACACCCACTCTACAACACATACATCCAACCATACACTCATCCTCCAAGGTTACAGGTTGCAATTACTAAAAATAATATTTTAAAAAACCTTTGAAATACACTGAAAAACAAAGATATAGAGATGTTATGGTTAGGAACCAACAATAAAAAACGTAGAAATTCACTGTAAAAAGCAAAGGTTATAGACGTTAAAGTTAACAATTAAAATTTAAAAAGTCATAGAAATTCACTAAAAAAACAAAGTTTACAGGGATGTTAAAGTTTGGAAATAACAAAAACAAATGTAGACATTCACTGAAAAGGATTGAGAACAGAAAGGACACCCATCCAATAATCAGCGCTCCCATGGCAGGGAAACTATCTTGTAAGTAAAGACCTTAGGCAGCCTCCTCTTTAACACTGAAAAACAAGGATATAGAGATGTTTTGGTTAGGAAACAACATTAAAAAACATAGAAATTCACTGTAAAAAGCAACAGTTACAAAGGTTAAAGTTAACAATTAAAATGTAAAAAGTCGTAGGAATTCACAAAAAAAAACAAAGTTTACAGGGATGTTATAGTTAGGAAATAACAAAAACAAAAGTAGAAATTCACTGAAAAAGATTGAGAACAGAAAGGACACCCTGCTAATAATCAGAGCTCCCAAGGCAGGGAAACTATCCTGTAAATAAAGATCTTAGGCAGCACCCTCTTTAACTTTGAAATTCAGCAATATAAGAAGAGCCAAGCAAGGCAAATGACATACACCATTCCTTTTTATTATCAAAAATGTAAATTTTAAAATTAAAGCAGATTGTTGATGACTCCATTGAAAAAATCCTACTCCATGAGTAAACTAAGTCAACAAGTCTCATTGTCTTATTGTGATAGGACATAGGAATATACAGGTCATGGAGATTATCTTTCTTCATAATATCAAACAATGGTGTATGTCATTCGTGCCCGCCATTGTTGAAAATATGGAGGGACAGTGTCCAGCCAAGCCAAAGCCAGACAGATTCTAAGCACGGTCATAGAGACAAACAGAAGTCCCTTTCTATTGTCCACACAGATGTTCCTGTGTACCCCCAATATTATTTCTGATGTAGTAATCTCCGTTTTGTGTTGCAAATATTTCAGAAAGAAAGTTAGAAATCTTGCATCTGATGGTACAAAGTGCCCCACATGTAGCAAACATATGTATTATATCAGCCTCTGGCATCGCACAACTGCGGCATGATGTCCCTTTACCTTTACTCCATTTTGCTAGCTTGTAGGGGGTGTAATAAAAGTGAAAAAAAGTTTTATAGAATTGAGCTTGTAATTTAGAGCACATTAACAGTGACTGAGAAAATTGAAGTGCTTTCTGGATAGAGCTAACTGGAATTCCAAGTTTAATCTGCCAGTTATGAGTATGTTTGTCCAAGTCGTTGGGAAGATCAATGATTGAGTTGTTATATATTTCCCCAATTTTAACTCTATTACACTGAACAACAGTTTCAATTAACTCAATTTTCTTGAATCCTACCCTACCACCCCCCTTCTTCAAAATGAAATCCCTTACCTGTAAGTGTTTTAAAAAGTCCCGAAGCTCTAAGCCAAATTTATGTTTTAAAGATTCAAATGAAGTAAATCCAGCTGGACCATACAAGGAGACAATTTGACATATACCTAGTCTGATCCACCGGGTCATACAGATATCAGAAAAAATCTCTGGGAGGTTTTTATTACTGATAAAAGTCGTGTAATACCAGAACCTGCCTAGCCACAAATGCTTGTGAACATAATTCCAGGCAGCATAGATGCCTTTAAGAGTTTTAAAGCGCTCTTTCTTGAAATGGCTATTGTAAGTCAGTCGCCACAGATGTGCGCCCGCTTGCTTACCAAGAATAAATTCCTGAGGAGATGGAACTAACCTCTCTGGGGTATCATGCTGATATGAGGTTAACAGCATTCTACTATATTTGAGGACTGTCACCCACCAATAAACTTTAAGGTTAGGGAGTGCGAGACCTCCTCTGTCTGTTGACAATGGGATAAATCTATTAGCTCTACGAGTTCTTCCATATCCCCATATAAAACGGGCAAAGATACCGTCAGTTTCCTTAAATAACCGTGGTTCAAAGTTTAAGCAGATTGTGCGAAAAAAGTATAAGAATTTAGGAAAAAATTACATTTTAATTAAATTACATCTTCCTATAATTGTTAGGTGCAGATTATGCAGCTTTTTAAAGCTTTTTCCCGTTTGTTTCATTAGGGGGTCCATGTTAAGTTTTACCAGATTATTTAGTATTAACTCCATAGGGTCTCCTGTGCGTCTGCTATGTCAAAGAGTGTGATCACCCTCTGGATGTGATCTGTAGTGGATCTTCCTGGGACGAATCCGTGCTGCCGGGCGGAATTTATTTTTTTAATTACTTGGGCGAGTCCGCTGGTGGGTAATTTAGAATACATTGGCATTATTGTTGATCAATGTGATGGGGCGATAGGCCCCTAGTTCCGTTGGATCTTTATTTTTTTTGGGAAACACAATGATCTTGGCCCGATCCCAGTATTCGGGTGGTCGACCCCCCTGGAAGACATGATTCACTAGCTGAGTTAAAATTTCTTTTAATTGTTTGTTAAATCTAGCATAGAATTCCACTGGAATTCCGTCTAGGCCCGTTGCTTTACTGGATGGGAGGCTATTAATAGACAGAAGGATTTCGACCCATTGTGGTGCCTCTGCAAGTGTATCTTTATCTGTAAGGGGTAATTGGGCCCCCTTACTGAGATCCAAATATGTATCTATTTTGGATTGACGCTTCCCAGACTCAGTGTACAGGTCCTCGTAATATCTATGAAACGCATCCCTAATCTCCTTGGAATCACAGGTAAGGCCAATAATGGGATCTCTAATTTTTTTATTGTATTATCACTATTCTGTTGGCTTGTGCGGACAGCCAAATGATGTCCAACATGCTCACTGAGCTCATAAACTTTCTCCCTATTCAAAGTGGCTTTACTTATAGCTTCTGTGGTAAGCATTTCGGATATTAGGTTTCTTGCGATTGCAACATTTCTTACTGCTCCTCCTATGTTAATATTGCCCTGGACTGCTAACATCAAATCTTCTTCTCTGCTAGCAAGATTTTCCTGTAGGTTTATTAATTTTTGTTTTGCTTCCTGATTGTTTTTGATAGAGAACCTGAGGGTTTCTCCCCTTACACCAGCCTTTAGTGTATCCCAGACCACCTCCAGCGGGGCGCTCCCCAGGTTATACTTTAAAATTCGGGGATCCAGTTTTCTATGAGATTACAATATTTTAGGTTAGTCAGTAAAGCCCTTTCAAATGTCCATTTACTGCGGTCTTCTTGCTGATTCCCTATTTTTATGCTAACAGTTAGGGGGTTATGATCAGATAAAACCCTTGGTAGTCGATTTACCGAGCAATTAGATATGATGGTATCTGATACAAAAACATAATCCAATCTTGCAAATTTAAGATGGTGATGTGAGAAAAAAGTGTACCCAGGATTAGTTGGGAATTTCATCTCCCAGCAGTCAGAAATCGAGTATTACAAAGATCCCTAAGGGCACTAAATGTTTTGGGTTTTCCTGATAGCTAAAATTATGCACAGAAGACCACTTAGGCAGGAAATTTAGATTAATGTCGCCACAAACAATCATCGGAACTGGCCAATGCGCTAGTTCGTTAGCTAAAAAGTTCAGGTGATCGGGATTGTCAGTGACACACCCATATACAGAACAAACCGTACGTTTTTCTCCCTTACTGTATCGGCACTCAGATATGGCCCATCGGCCAGATTTTTCAGCTGCAGATCTCATAAACTGGACCCCTCCGCCCCATGCTAGAATAGCTACCCCTCTGGTTTTATTTATATGAGTTGTAGCAATGACAACTCTGTATCCTAATGTTTTCAATAAATGTATTTGGAACCCCTCAACATGAGTTTCTTGTAGACAATCAATATCTGCCCGATTGATTTTAAGCCTACTGCAGTTCTTTGTCTTTTATTTATATCACTTAGCCCACAGATGTTATTGGTCAAAATTTTCAGCTTAGACATTGGTACCTAGAGGACCTGTCTTGTCTTCTAGAGCTGGTCTCTTACTGATGAATCGAGCTATAACTTCTACCTTGATACCTTGCCTGTATATCCACCCCCCCCACCACCACTAAATGCCACCCCCCACCATAACTTGAGGCTTCCTGGGTCATAGGGCACCCAGGTGTGGGCGTCCGAATGATACATACGTCACTGCTCGCTTAGGTTGCCTGAGATGAGAATAAAGGTGTAGTGGATAGAAAGAAGCCTGATGGGTATAATATTAAGCTAATCTTGTTTGCAAATTCCCCATTGCTTGTTATATTTTCCTATGTACACAACTAGAGAGGCAAAAAAAAAGGAGCTATTTTATCCCCATCCTCCTCCCCTACCACCTTTACAGATTATGCCTCAAGGATTATAAATTATTTAATGTTTGAGTTATTTTTAGATGTTTGATAAAGTTTGACCTCATTTTTTTCCCCCCGGTTTTCCTGGGTCTGAAAGTTCTTGTAAATAAGCCTCCGCTTGAATCTCACTGGTAAAGTTCTTGGTCACTCCTTTATAGATCACTCTTAGCCGTGCTATGTTTTGCAGGTATACCGTTGCTCCAATCTGCTCAAAAGGGGCAAAGAGTTTCCGCATCCTCCAGCGGCGTTCCACCGTTGCAATGGCGAAGTCTGGGCGCGCAAAAAAAATAGATCCATTATATTCTCTTTTACTCGTTGGTCGAGCAATATCATAAATGGCCTCTCTTAAGAGAAAGTTTCCAAAGCAAACCAATATTGCCCTTGGGTATTGATTTGCTCGATCGTCTTACCAGAAGTGACCCTTCTCTGCACGCCGTGAAACGCCGACTTCGCCGACGCTCTGACCTGGGAACTGCCACTCGTCCCTGCGGCCTCCCCGTGTCCCAGGAGGGATTGACCGCCGAGGCCTGGGCCAACATCTTGCCGCACCCGCTTCGCGGGTGCCGCTGCGCGGCGCCAAGGCGTGGGGTTGAGGCTGCAGGTCACCACCCAGCATCCAGCACCGGGAGGAAGAAAGAACTGCGGAAGGTAACTGGGGGCGCGTGAGGCAGGGACTCCATTGACCAGGAGTCCCCGCGCTGCACAGGTGTGCACGGCCGCGCCCCCAGCAAGCCACGCCCCCGGCCGCAACACCCCCAATAAATAGAGGGCGGCAACGCGTAGCGGGACGCGAGCGGGACGCCGAGCGAAGCCCGGGCAAAGGGCTGGCCCTCTGTGGCCCTCAGGGGCCAGAAGAGGCCGGGCTGGGACAGCCCCCTAAAAATTGCCCTTTCAAAAGACATTGTTAATTGTTTCTCGGTACCTTGCCTGACTCCTGGTCATTTTCATCGACACAAGTTTTAGCCGGCTGTCACAATCCGACACAGCACCCTCTGCAATGAGGAAAACCGCTAAGAAGACCAGGATGCCTACCTTAAGATCGAGTACAAAAGCCAAATCGGATCACCCACCACCTTTACCGACCCTAACTGCCATCGATAAAATGCTTAAACAGACCATAGGGGCGGTTTCTGATGCTATAGCTAACACGGAGAGAAGAATGTCTCTACCACTTGTAACCATCATCCAAGATACCCAGGAATCACTCTTTCACCTCTCAGAAGCCTCTGATAATTTGGTAGAGGAGACCTACACTAGCCGGCCCATAACCCCACCCTCTTTCGCTGACCTTCCTTGTGCCCAGGCGACCGCTGAAACCAGCAGGGATAGACCTGGTACACAATTAAGCGCACAAACAACAACCATGGATGCAGATGCACTTCAGGAGGAGAAAACGCCGCATAGGGATGGCCGCAAACAAGGGAGGAAAAAAGGTCACGCAAAGTCCAGCAACCACAATCTGATCACACCCATCACCCCATCGACACCGGGAATACCATGCTGGATAACCAACATGGTGGCGGATCTGAAATCTGACCTAGAGCATTCCATCATGGTGCTGCTAAAACCACTCATAGCAAAAATAGACAGACTAACATCATTGGTTAACAATAAGGGGATAAGCCCGAAAATCCACCCCGGGCAGGAACGAGATCCAACAAAATCTATGGTCCCTACTACAACAAGCCTACCAAAAGATAAGGCCTCTTTAGCACAAAATGGGGCTCCAAAACCAAAACTCAACAACGTTAATAACACCAGTGTCCCGCAGAAAGGAGCTAAGGAAAAACAGAAGGCTGCCTCCACCCCACAAGCAAATAAAAATAAAAATCAAACGCCGAGCGGTAATAATAAACCTCTACCCGGCTCTTCACAAACGCTTGAAGAAAATAAGGCCTTAACCCCGAAGGTGGACCCTAAGACCTCCCGCACCCCTACCGCGACAACCACCAATGATAAGAAAACCGCTACACGCTTCAGGACAATCAACCTTCCTCCTGAGGCATTGCCATTTGTAGTGGTCCTCACAGGAGTCCCCCCATTAAAGGAGGGTCAAAGGGAAACACAAATTGAATTAAAAAACAAATGTGCACAGTGGCTGCAAACACATAGGCCCCTGCCCCCAAACATCTATGGGGAAATCCTCTCAGTGAGAAGGGGCGAGTGGATCGGCAAAGGCACCAAGACCATCGCAGGGGACATCATCACAGTGAATTTCAGAGACATGGCAGCAGTCAACTTTATCTGCAACGCCCCCCCGGGTTATACCCGCTCACAAATTCACCCAGTCCATCTATCGTACTTTTACCCCCTGGCACCTCAAAGGCCGAGGCAGAACTTTAACTTTAACCATAACAGAACACCGCACTTGAGTTTCCAATTTGGCCCACCCCAATGGCAAAGGCCAAATCCCGTATTCCCTGTCTTCCCTACCTATGACTCCTCACTAATGCAGTACGCCCATTGGAACAGGTTCAGTACACTTGAAGGGGTGGACTGACAGAGAATGGACAGTTTTCCATCAAAAATCCAACTCAGGAATGAGCCAATTCTTACACTACCAGGGGCGGAAGAAGGAGCAGCCTACGGAAAATTTGACTTTACGGGCCTTGTGCACACCACAGAAGGGAGGAGTATACCACTAAACAGTACCCAGGGTACAGGGGAGGGGACAAATTCCGTCAGAAGAATCGCCACCCCCCCCCGGGCCGCAATCAAGCCGGGCCGCCATACCTGCAAAGGGCAAACAGCCAAGTCCTTCGATAGGTGACGGTAGAAGGACTCCCAAGGTAAAGACTTACGATAACCTATTAATAGCTACTTGGAACATCGCAGGGCTAGCGACTAAGTTTACATCTGAGGACTGGCTCAGCTACATAAGGAAATTCCACATCCTATGCCTCCAAGAGACCTGGGCCACTGAACCGCATGGTTATAGCATGGAGGGCTATAAAAGCTTCTTTGTCCCTGCAAAAAAAGCTACCTCAGGGAGAGCGAGTGGGGGGCTCGCGATTTACGTCCACTTAGATATTAATGGCACCTGGACCAATACCAAATGGGACACACGTAACCTTCAGGTACTAAGGTTTACCTCATCAAGTTTAACATTCTTGCTAATGAACTGGTATAATACACCGGCCATAACGGAGAAGGGCGTAGCTACAAAAGAACTCGAAAACTGTTTGAATCTTTTATCTAAGACACCAAAACCCATGAATTTAATTCTAATGGGAGATTTTAACTGTCATCTCTGCGAAAATCTGTTACCCTCAAATAATGACTGGTCAAAATGCACGATTATGAAAGGCCCACACTTCACCCACTCACTAGAGGGTTGGGACCTAGAAAGACTAATGAAAAGGCACAACCTTACCCAAACCCTGGACCTTGCCATTTTAAACGAGAGAGGAGAACTAACTCCAACATTCAAAGGCAGAGGCTGTCACTCTTATATTGACTTTGCATTAGTTTCTCCTAATTTAAAAAGACTTATCAGCACAATCCTCATAGAGGCCAGTAGCTTCAGTGACCACAATCCGGTGATCATCGAAATGGAAGGTTTTGTCTTCTCAGCGGAAAAGAGACCGGTTATATTGGAAAGAGCAGTGGACCAGGGTAGAAGAATTAAATGGGCTAAAATTGATGGGAACTGTTTTTATAAAAAACTCTTAAGTGAAGCCTCAGCAGCGATTGATAAATGTCTCGACCCCTGTGTAACTGGAGGTGCGGTGGTGAAGGCATTTGAAGAAATCACGCAGGTTGTAAATAATTCCCTCCAAACCAAAGGTGGGAACAATAATATTTCCTCAAACCCCCGCTGGTTCGATCCTAAATGCACTAAAGCGCTGAAAAACCTGAAGGTCAGTCTACACGCCCAACCAAGGGACAAAATAAAGGTGGCAAAAAACAGAGTCGAATACAAAAAAGCCGTAAAGGCACGAAAGCAGAGTCTGCAAAACCAGGCTTGGGAAGACCTAAGGGATGCCGCAGAAAGAAAGGACTCTACTGCCTTCTGGAAAGTGATCAATGCCCCCTGCTTCCAGGACCAAGGGGCCCCAAAAATCATGAATACCATCTTGCCGGAGCAATGGCAAAAACACTTCCAGAGTTTATATAACCACCACTCAAATCAAGCACCCCAAGAGAAGTTATCGAAGGCCCATCAGCCCGCTAAACCAAATTTCACCTTAAAGGAGGTTGAACTAGGAATAACCGGTCTGAGTAAAAATAAGGCGCCGGGCCCGGACGGTATACCACCAGACTTATTCCTAAGCAAACCAGATCTATGGGCTCCGTTACTCACGAGGGTGCTAAACGAAGCAGTGGAGGTAGGCCTCCCCCAGTCCTGGTCAACGGCGACCATAGTCCCTATCTATAAAAAAGGCAATCGAGACGACCCCCAATGTTATCGACCCATCTCACTCATCGACGTGACAGCTAAGGTCCTGGGTCGAGTCATCCTATCAAGATTGCAAGACTGGGCAGAGGAGCAACAAATTCTCTCCGAAATCCAATACGGCTTCAGGAAAGACAGATCTACCACCGACCAATGCCTAAATTTATACCTCCTGATTGCAAAATACACCATCGCCGGGAGGGGGTCAATACATATGGGGTTTATGGACCTCTCAGCGGCCTTCGACCGCGTAAATAGGAGAAAGCTCTGGGCAATGCTAATGGATCTAGGTGTGGATCACTCACTAGTTGACACCTTACAAAACCTACATCGCAACACCTCAGCAAGTGTGAGATACAGCCAGGAAGGAAAAAAGACTGATCCCTTTACCTGCAATAGTGGAGTAAGGCAGGGATGTATCCTCGCCCCATTCCTTTTTTCCATTTACATTAATGCACTGGAACAGGACCTTCTTAAACTTAAAGTTGACTCACCCCAAATCGGTCATCGAGCAGTACCCGTCCTACTTTACGCCGATGATGCGGTTTTGCTCTCAAGAACACCCCTGGGCTTGCAAAAACTAATTGACGGGTTTGTCAAATTCATGGACAAATTGGACCTGGCAACTAACCTCGAAAAGTCCTTCATTATGACATCTGGGAAACCCACAAAAGGATCTTTTACCTATAACATCGGGTCACATAAAATAGAACAGGTCAAGTCCTTTACATACCTGGGGGTGTTATTCGATCATGATCTATCGTTCAAACCCCTGATTGAAAAACATTCGACCAAATTGGCGGCCACAGTAGGAGCCATCATGGGGTATGGGCGGAGACTAGGGAAATGGTCCCCGGAACAAATCATGACCCTATACAGATCCATCTGCTGCGCGAAAGTAAGTTATGGAGCGGAAGTGTGGGGCTTTTTGGGTAAAAAAGCTCAGCCACTCCAGACGGAAGAAAACAAATTCTTACGAAGAATCCTAAAAGTCCCACAGAGTGTTTCGGCCCACATCATACATGAAGAGCTGGGAGAACCCTTCCTGGAGGACAAAATCAAAATTAAACCTCTTCTGGCTTGGGTGAAGGTATGGACCAACCCTGAGGCGGCCCTAACCAGACAAATTATTGAGGATTGCCTCAAAAGAGACAAAGGCCATGTAATCCCCTGGCTGAAATTTGTTAAAGAGTCGTTAACAGAGATTGGCTGCTCCAAATACTTTTTAGCCCCCGACTCTTTAACTCCGGAGTGTAAAACCTTGGTCAAAAAACTCTTCCTCACACAGCTGAAGTCAACAAGGGCAGAAAAGGAGAGGCTTAAACCCACCAATCTCTCTTATAATAATCTCACACCGAAGCAAGGCATGGAACCTTACTTAAGGGTCATGTACAATGCGCAGGATCGCTATCTCATAACCCGATTTAGAATCAACATGTTACACCACATCCTTGCAGTGCCATCTGGATTTACCCACACAGTGGAGGAGAAGGGTACCTGCGGCTGCGATCATAGATCTCCGCAGGATACCCTTCATTTTGTCTTACTGTGTCCATTCTACGCGACACCAAGACGCAAGTTCCTGGTGGGTATCCTAAAAGAGCTAAAATTCAAGCACGCGAAATTGGCGCTGAGATTCTTACAGGAAGCTGAGGACGCTTACACCCTATTTTGCACGACAAACTTCATTCGGATCGCAACTAGACTGAGGTCTACCAGAGACATTGTCCCTTAATGGAATTGGACATTTAAATTTCTTAAAACTACCTTGGCCCTTCTATTAAGTACAAAACTTTTTTAAACTTCTTAAACTGAATATTATTAATATCGCTTTTTAATCTGTGTATGTGTATTGTATTTGTGCTTTTATGGTGTCTTTTTAAGAACCGAATAAAGTATATAAATTGAATTGAATTGAAATTGATTTGCTCGATGGGAATGTTTGGGAAGTGTTAAGGGAAAGCGATGGGCTTGTTGAACTTCTCGATCCAGTTCCCACGTTTGGAGTTCAGGCAGGGCAGTTTTGATAAGATTGATTATGAAACCCTTTGGGTCATTGCCCTCCGCCCCTTCTGGAATTCCAAGAATGCAGAGATTGTTTCTTCTGCCTCGATTTTCGAGATCTTCTGCTATTGCCATTAGGTCTTCGATGATACCGGCTGAGCCTTACCACAATTTTGAAGATTCGTGACATCTAACTCGAGGTTTTCGGTTCAACTTTCGACCAAGACCATTCTGTCCACTATCTCTGAACAGGTGTTGCCCACTTTTTGTATAGCGCCTTGAAGTTGTTGTATAGCAGCATGATTCCTTTGGCTATCTACTTTCACATGTGTATGGAAATTCTTGATGGAGTTAAGTACATCACCCAGTGATGGTTCTACAGGCGGTCCTTGATTACCATGTTCTCTGTACGATCTACCACCAACATCTCCTGATGTTCTGGGGATTGAGCTTTTCCGTATATGCTTAGGTTTTTCCCTTGCTTGGTCCGGGTTGCTCCCCTGGTCCTTAGTTTCATCATCTACTGGTTTGTGGAGTCTTCTATGTTTTTACCTCTTTTTTTCAGCTCTTTTTCTTAGACTCATATCTTGACCTGATACTTTGGAATCCTTTATTCCTGTATTATCAAACTACTCCAACATAATTACATCTGTTTTTGCCTCATCGCCTATTGCGCTCGTACCTGTGGTCTCACTGGAAATAGACATTCCGGTTTCATAGATATCGGAGTTGGATTCCTCCGAAGTATCTTCCTTCTCCGATTGTGGCTTTGTACCGATGATAGTGGTTTGTACCATGGAAGAGATATGATAATCTTCTTTGCATGGGTTTTCAATTTCAAAGGGGTCCTTGCGTTGTGACAGGTCTGCAAATATTTCTACCCCAGTGTTAGAAGGATCTGTACTTGTATACGCACTCGTTCCGCTTTCGCTTGTTGGATCTATAGTGCCATTTGGATTCTTATGTACATCGGATGTTATAGCTTGTTCCTTCCCATTTGTGTTGTCTTTATGTGTACTTTCCTTAGGTAATGGAGCGAATATGTTGGAAATCCTTGGTTGGGTCTCGCCGGGTTGGCCAGTAGTTTTAGCTGCCGCCTTCAAGTTTTTAATAGTTTGAAGCCTTTTGGCTTTTTTGGCCATGAGTTCCGACTTTTCATCGACCTTATCATCAATTTTATCTTCAATATTGTAACATTTCCGATTCTTCTAATGCTCATTTACTTGCTCCTGTTTTTTTATTTTCCCCTGTTCTTTATCTTTCTCCTTCTCAGCATTCTTGTTCATGCTTTTACTTTTATTTTTATTCTTACTTTTAGATTTCCCGTTGCCCTCATTTCCAGTCTTTCCAGTCTTATCCTCTTTGTCCTCTTTGTCCGCCTGGGCCTTCAGCTCTCTAGTTTCAGGTCTTCTACCAATGTTGTTTGTCTTCTGCAGACTAGTCACCACTTGTGGTTTTGAGCAGTTCTCATGATTCTGTGCCAGTAATATATTTTTACTTGCTGGGATTTCTTGAACCACTAGCTCATCCGGTGCCTCTTGAAGCACTCTCTGGGTTGAATCTAGATCCATCGTAGGTTCACACAAATCACAAGGCTCACAAGGTCTCCGATTATCGTCCCCCTCCTGGACCGTTTTTGTGGCAGTCCTTAAAGAACTCTTTGTAGCTGTCCTCCGCACTGTCAGCTTTTGTTTGAGTTTTTCTTTATAGAGGTTTCTTTTATGCTGGACCACGCCTCCCAGTTTCCAAAGCCGCACCGTAGGGCGGGAGTAAACTAATTCGGCTACATAAATCTGAATTGAATTCCCAGGGATGCCGCCTACACACCTTGCCTGTGACTCCGTTGTGGCACCCAGCTTCAAGCTTTCCACTGACAAATATTCAGGATATTTACGGTGCTCTGGGTTTTCAGGAAATTCAGGGTCTGAGAATTCGTGGTAAGGTGTGAGGTTCCTTAGTAGTGCAGCCCGGCCCAGCCCAGGCGACTCAAGAAGGTAAAGCGTAGAATTCCTTGATAGCCCAACCCAGGCAGTTCAAGACGAAATCCTCTGCGCTGATTTATGTTTGATTACTCTCTGTTTCTTCCCACCACACCTTCGGATAACAGAGAATAGTGGTGCTGAGGTGTAGGCTTATAGCAGATTTAATTGACTGAGGCAAAAATATCCTGGTGCTACTGTGCAGCTGTCTTGTCTTCTAGTAAAGTTTTTTTTTGCGATTTTGTCGTTATTTCGATATTTTGGGTATTTTTTTTTAATCTTTCGGTTGTATATATATATATTTTTTGTTATGATGCCCACTTAATTCATGCCCTCACTGGCATATGTGCGTCCATATTAGTGCCCATATAGTGTCCGTATAACTGTACTGGCTATTATGCAGTTGCAGTGCTAGAGTGTTTGAATAAATAACTTCCAGACGCACTGATCAACTCGTTCACCCGATATTTCCATGAAATTTGCAGACGCTCACTCAAGCCTGAGGGGGCGTGATCTGATGCTTCACAATAGTTACTTTAGTTCCAGACCCCCGGTGTCCCGATGACGTGGCTGCAGGTGGGTCAGCGAGCCGAAAGGCTACGGAGGGAAAAGAAGAGCAAGAAGCATGCGCTAGGAGTACGGGGTGCTGACTGACACTGGACCAAACACGGAACACAGAACAGTAGCTACAGAGAGTAGATGAGTAGATAGTAGATAGTACCGGCATGTTAGTTTTGCCCAGCGGGCAGTTTCTAAAAAGTCGGTTTTAAGACCCCTCGATGTAGTTCGTCTAGATGCTAAATGCTTGAATGCTTGACTAGATGCTCGACTCGACTAGTCATTTTCCAACAAGTCTAAATGCAGCCCGGCACATCGTACTACTCACGTGCCTCCGGAGTACATTTGGCGTACATCAGACGATAGGCAGGAAAGAGCACTGGGCTGGTTAACAAACAGCAAGGCAGCAGTAGCAGTTATTAGATTCCGGTGACTTCAAGCACTGCAGCCGCAGCCATAACAGCCGTAACAGGGGGGTCGAGCACCACGCAGACCACCTTGGCCCGCCTGACACCAAACACCATAGGCAGATGATCCAATCCTCAGTGGCGAACGCAGCAATGTCCTTGGTTATCACCCACTGGGCGTCTGAGCCTGTCTAACATCGACTCGGGCTCCAATCAGGCTCCTATCGCGAGTTCAGAGGGTTCTGCCAAGAACAGTGACCTGCCGCATGTTCCAAAGCCGCAAGTTCTGAGGGCGGTCATCAGATCCGGGCAAGATCGGGCATATACTAGTGTTCAGCTGCTCAGGGCTCACAGAGAGAGACTGGTGTGTCCGCTCACGCCGGTGCCATCTTGCCTCTATACTGTTTTCTATTTGGTTGTTTGATTTTCTGAAAAAAGATAATCTCTGTGACTGGTATATTCCTACATCACATCAGAATTAGATGATGAGACAGGTTGACTTAGTTTACTCATAGAGTAGGATTTGTTCAACGGAGTAATCACTAATCTGTTTTGATTTTAGAATTTACATTTTTGATAGTAAAAAAGAATGGTGTATGTCATTTGCCTTGCTTGGCTCTCCTTATATTACTGAATTTCAAAGTCAAAGTGTAGGCTGCCTAAGATCTTTATTTACAAGACATTCACTGAAAAAAACAAAGTTTACAGGGATGTTATAGTTAGGCTTAGGATGTCCACATACAAATCCATAGAAATTCAGCAGTTACATTTAACTGAACTAACTATAACTTATGCCCATGCAATGCACTGCTCATAACCTCGCATATTACATCACTCGTGACATGGTCAGTGACATAACTGATGACATCACTGATGACATCTCAAATGACATCACGGACAACATCACTGATGACATCATCCACAGAACCACTCACACACCCAATCACATAGCCACACAACCTCTCATACACCCACTCACATACCCATTCAACCACTCACACACTAATTCACTCATTCATAAAGCAACTCACACATCCACTAATTTACCCATTCAGCCACTCACAGCCACTCACTTAACCATACATCTACTAACATACCCTGTTATTACCCATACAGCCACTTACACATCCACTGACTCACCCATGCATTCTCAACAGAACCACTCAAACACCTACATAACCACTTACATACCTATTCACACATCCATACATGCACTCATGTCTACTCACTCACCCATGCAGCCACACACATAGACTCTCACTCTCTAATACAGACACTTACACACCCACTCAGGTAACCAAACACCCAGTCAGTCACTCACTTACCCATACAGATACTTACACAGAGTCACTCACCCATACAACCACTCATAGAGCTACTCAGTCACCCATACAACCACTCACACACACCCACTCACCCACCCAATAGAGACTCACACAGCTACCCACCAATACCGCTTCTCACAGAGCCACTCACTCACCCATCCAAACAGTTACTTCACACCCACTTATTCACCCATACCAATACTCACGCACCCAGTAATTCACCCAGTCAATCACACATGGATACACACAGTCACACAACCACTCACATAATATATGTTAAACAATGAAATCACTCATGAGTAGTGCACAAAGTATACTAATTTAACTTTTGCAGCACATTAATATATATGTTTAACACTCAGAAACCTTTAGAAAATACTCACCATCACTAGATAATGTCATCAGTGATGTCATTTGAGATGTCATCAATTATGTCCTCAGTGTTGTCACTTACCAATATGTGAGGTCATAAGCACTTCGTTGTGGGGGCGGAAGTTATAGTTAGCTCAGGTAGCTATGACTGCTAAATTTCTGTGGTGTTATGTGTACAATCTGTGCTTAACTATAAAGTCCATGTAACCTTTGGTTTGTTCAGTGAATATATATAGATATATATACATAAAAGTTATGTAATGTGGAGTTAAGCGCACTTCCATACAAGCACTTACCACTTACCTTCTGGATATCTTGGTCCTTGATATTTAGCCTACAGTATTATAGTACAATGATATTCTTGAAGAGATATTTTGTCATACAAGCAAAGGTCTAATCTTGACCTGTGGTGGTCTCCACTGGTTAGTTATAGTTAGGTCTTTTTTTTGGGTTTGTTAAAAACGTTGACGGTGTTTGATGAATCTTCACAAACCTTTCCAAAAGAGTGCTCTTTTGGTAATTTTCTTCATGAAGAATTTTAGGGTGATCAGTGAAGCTTAGAAATTCATACAAAGTCACTGAAATACCAAAGGTTAAAGTAACCTTATAGTTAGGTGAAGATTTTAGTGACATATTACCTCAATAAGTTAACTGGAAAAACCTAAAGATTAAAGGGACGTTATAGTTAAGTAGTTATAGTTACAGTTAGTAAAACTAGACACTTAACTATAATGTTCCTTTAAAATTTAGGTTTTTTTCAGTGAATTTCTTACGTCTTTTCTTTTAAGATTTAAGAATAATTTAAATGTAGATGTAGCTTTAATGTCCTCTTAAAAGTAGTTTTTTAGTGAATGTAATTTTTTTTACTTTATGTGTTAAAAGGATTATGTTAAGGACATGATTATGTTCTTAATGTAAAGTCTGTTCAAAATGTTTGTGCAGAACAGGACTTTTTTTAACATTACAACTAATATAGCTGTTTGTAAATAATTTTTCCTATCCTAGAAAGAGTAGAACATACAAATATGTATCTATGAGGGTGGTGGAAAGTTAAATGAAAATTGTTAGCTTTGTTTTGGGTCAGCAGATCCACTGCAAGGCCAAATGCCTGACTCTGTAGTCTCCATGTGGTCCCCTTTCTGGAACCAGGATAGATCCACAGTTCCTGCAGATTTTTTATAAAGGTTGAGTTGTACATATAGGACACATTATGAGTGATATGGAGATAAGGGGTTCAATAAAAAGTACTTGAAAAATATATATTTTGAGTTATTTTGTGGTTTCATAACAGTTTTTATACAGTTGTCTGGATTTGTGGTGGTGCCACGATGGCACTGCGATAGCACAGCGTATCCTATAACATATCAAAAGAACACTTCTGATTGGCTCCAATGTGTCACCATTGATTCTGGAAGGGCGCTCCCACCCTTCCCAGTCATTTGGGTGCAGTACTCAGGTGGAAACATTTGTAGTTCTTGGCCCTCCGATTTCTTTTTGCAATACAAATAAAGACCCAATCCAATGGCGTACAAATATATCAGTGACTCAAAAGGAAGGGGGTCCAAATGTCCTGCTCCCCACTACTCTCTTATACACATTATAAGGAGGTAATGCACTGTACTCCGCCCATGTTAAAAAACCTGTACTCCCGGACAACACTACAGAACACCAACAAATAGTGAACCCAAACAAAGTTGGTCACACAAGTCCACACCAAACATTGGACTATACTCTTAGTAGAGGAAAAAATGTGCGAGAAGCAAGTGACCCCTCACGGAAACACCACCATTGGGGTAACTGGTATGCAATTTCCAGACAGGCCCCTGCCTCATCATCGGTAGGCACTTGCTTCTCAAAAGAAATAAGAAGAAAGAAAAGAGGTGTCCAAAACAAACAACATACCATGTGACAAATAGTGAAGCGCAGAAAAATCTGCTGGTGACAAACACACACAAATATAACTGAGCGCCTAAAAACACACACAGCACACCAGTCCCTTAACCAATTTTATTCTTAGGGTGGTGATAGTGTGCTGTTTTTATATTAAAAAGTCTGGTAGCTAATCATGCATACCATTACCTATTGCCAGTGCCGACATGTTTCACTGCTATATTGCGTTAAGCAGTTTCATCAGGGCTGCACTCAAATGCTGCCACTTCACTTTTTGGACACTAGTTCTGTAACATGCTGCCAAGAGAGAACAGGTAAGAAGGCACAATTAAAAACACATAGACCCTGGGGTGGCATAAGACGTGGGGTATGAAAGTATAATAATGTGTGGGGATTATTACCAGGAGACAGCCAAGCCAGTCATACCCGCTGCTCCGGTATCAACAAGGTCACCGGGTACTTCAAACGTAAGTATGTCCCTTGTTCCTTGATAAAAAAGTTTTTCTAGAAGAAGAGGAGAAATTGTACACAGGCTTGTATACTGTGATGTCATTGGCACTACTCTGCTGCCTACCAAAAAAGCATTGTCACACATCATATTTGCTCCACACGTAACCCTAGTAGAGCACAAAACACAGCCACACACTTCTTCAGCACTACATTGACATATAAATGTCCGGGAGTTCTGCCCCGTCGGTAGGGCACCGACCAATGCGCTTTTGCTCGTGCCGCTAATGCGTGTAGTCACATGAACACACAACCATTGTATGCCTCCTGAGGGCCTAATAGTAAATAATACCCAAGGAAAGATCGTCTCAGAGTATATCCCTCAAGGCTGTTAGTTTACATGGATACGTAACATAAGAAGCGTCCAAGAACATGCACAGTACACACTCGTCTTGTCACGCGGTACAGGAGTTCACCTAGGTACTTCCCTGCAGAATGATTCCCCGAGAACCTCCTCACCGTGACGAACCCAGGAAGACGCCTTTCCTCAGCAGCACCGGCAGCCGGTCCGGAATGCATACAAATGCGGAAGGGTGAAAAGACCACACCCCTCGCATTGCAGCACGTGACCAAGGCATCGGGCCCGGCGGCCATCTTAACTTAGTCAAAACACGGGACTTTAAAGTATGTATGGAGGCATAATAACGCCCCCGTCCCCCACACTGGTCACAACAAGCCCCAATGCTGAACAAATCCTGTCACAAACAGGCGCAATCCCAAGTGATGTATGTGAGAAAAAGTGACCCTGTAGAAAAAACGGGTGGCTCAGTTTTTAGGGGCCGATTATGATCGCGGACGGACTTGCGTCCGTCCGCGATCACTGAGGAGGAGGGGACGTCCGCATGGGCTGCGGAGTCCCCTCCTGTGCGATTAGGATGTGACCGCCACCCTGGCGGTCACATCCTCTATTCTTAACTTTGCGGTGGGTGCGGCTTCAAGCTGCACCCGCGGCAATGTTAAAAATGCAGTCATTGCATTTGCATGCAGAAAGAGGCAGGCACCTCGCGGTGCCTGCCGCTTTCTGCATACAAATGCAGGGGGGTACCATAGGTACCCCCCCATGTGCACCCCCCACCCCCCTTAACCTAGGGGGCCCGCAACGGGCCCCCGCAGTGAAGTTACACATGCTTTTCCACGGCGGAAAAGCCGCCGCGGAAAAGCATGTTTTACATCCCATCCTAATCTGCCTGACGGTGTCTGAGAGACACCGCCACCAGATTAGAGCTTTTCCGCCGCGGTTGTAAGCCAGCCTCGGCGGAAAAGCTGCGGACGGAAACCAGGACCCACCAGCCATCCTAATGTGGCGGTGGGTCTTTGGTCAGTCCGCTGCGGTTTTTCCGCATCCTCTGAGCCGGCGGTGGCTTCCGCCGGCCCGAGGATGCGGAAAAACCGCAATCCTAATGAGCCCCCTAGTGTGGAATTAACATGTAAGAGAACCTACAGGACTCCTGTGCGACCTTAGGGTAAATGACAGTTATGTCATATCAGAACAAAGGAAAAAGGGTTCTTTTTCCTTTTTACAGCAGATCTGTGTGGATGTACTCCCCTCCCTGTCACTTAGCTGTAGCTACAACTTAACATCCACCCACATATGAAGGAATAAACATTGGATGTAAACCATAGTGGCATCGGCCTCTGTGGCCAAACAAAAACTAGTTCAGGAACATCAAGGAACCAACTCAGGGGCTGGGAGTAAATAGCACTCAGGGGATAGGAGTAAATAGCCCTGGGAGAGGCAAGCTGTATATGCTTTGCAGGTTGTAGACCACTAATGGAGTAGTGTGCCAGTCACAGTCTGACCTTATTCCATTCTATGATCTCGTTGAGCCCAACCCTATCTGTTTTCTCATTATAAATCCAGCGTGCTTCTTTGGCTAACAAGATCCCATCGATGTTCTGAGGGGAACCCTTGATCTTCTCAAGCACTGTCCACTGGAAGGTGTGTTTCTCAGTGAAACAGTGTTGGACCAACTTAGTTGTTAATTTGCCCGCTCTTATGGTGCTCAGATGTTCCTGTATTCGAACTTTGATTTTTCGAGAAGTGAGTCCTATATAGTGTAAACCACACTGGCACGTTACCCTGTATACAACCTGTGTAGAGTTGCAGTTGCTAAACTGATTATGAAACCATTCTCTACCTGATGTGAGTGTCACACTTTTGCTTTTCTTAGTCAGTGGACATAAATATTTTACCGTATCGTTTTTCCATATAATTACAAGTTCAAGAATAGCTCAATAAAATGAAAGGCAGAGTCCGGGGTGTCTGAGTCTTAAAGGGCTTCAATTCAGAAATGACTCGAGTCAATGGAGATCTATTCCATCAATACAAGGGTTCGGGCATGCAAGGGAAGATGTCAGGAAAGATGTCAACGATTTATTCACAGTACATGGCATATATAGTAAAATGACACAATAGCATTGCATACAGTAGGCGTAACTAGTGAAATGTATATGATAAGAACACATGTGCGTAGCAAAAGGGCGTGAACATGGGTGTGCACAGAGGCGTGAACTAGAAACGTCACAGAATAGTGTCATAAGTGGGTGGATGCTTAGTGAATTCTTGCAGAGTCAGCTGAAACTTATGGCCAGGATGCGCGTGCAGCTACTATGACGTGTGATTGACGTGTGTCTAGAGGAAGCTAAGAGTCTGACTTTTAACACTAGTAGAAGAGACATAAGTTTGACATGTCAGATCGACCTGTTCCTAAAACATATCTGATATCTTGTGTTTGGAGGATGTTTATACTGGAGGGAAAGGTCTTTCGGGCAGAGGCTATGCTACACGGAATGTATGCGTGTCTAGGTGCAGATGCGCGGAGCCAGGGCCTACCATGGTAACGGAAGCAATGAATTTCATAAGGAGGACAGGAAGGCTTTACCCTTTACTCTGCAGCCGGGGAGCTGTTTACTTATTTTACTAGACAGGAATGTGTTTTCGAGGAGGCTGAGCTGGCTACGCTGATAACTTGAAGGCAAAATTCTGTTTTTGGCAGGCAGAGCAGGCCGAGCCGGGCACCGCTCGCTTGGCAAGAAGTAAGGCAGAGGTCAGGGATGCATCTCATCTCCACGTTGCAGCTTTCGGAGACAGAGACGGAAAAAGTGGTTCAATGGCAGGAATCAGGGCCTAACTCGGCAGAGCCAGGAAAACGTGAAAGTGCACCATGTAAAGACGGTGGCACAGCATACTTAGGAACTGAATTATCAATCCATTCATGGTGGATCTGAAAGAGGACATGTTAACGTTGGACGCAAATGTATTTGCGTCTTTACATTCGGTTGCGGAGGGAAGTTACATGCACTTTAACTCGTACATGGAGACGATGGGGTACTCGTTAGGGGACATAACTGACCATAAAAATTCCAATTACCTCATTCCCTCCTTGTCCCCTACGGACCCATTAGGATATATCTATTTTCATGAGACCATCTATTTGTTCGTATAACATCATTTGTTCTTCTTTCTTTAATCGGGAATGGGAACGTGAACTCGAGCGGGGAACACAAGCTGTGGCGCACAAGCCGCAAATCGCTGGCCCACATTGAAGACATCAACAGCAACTGAATACAATGGCCAATATAATCCCTAGGAATGACAATAGCTTCCATCCCCAGGCTGTTACTACACTCCAGAGCCAACCGGACCAAGTCCAGGAGCCTGGGTTCTGGTGTATCTGATGGGCAATTTCGTGAAGTCTGGTGATGGCCTTATAGACCGAAGGCGCGTTATTAGGAATAAACACGCAACAACTGGATCCGATGACTCTCCAAGCCCCGCCCCTATCGGCCAGGATGACGTCAAGGACAAGGCGGTTCTGAAGAACAACAAGTCTCATAGCAGACTGCTCCTCTGTTAAGTTGCCCAAAGCTGAAGTAGTCTCATTCACTACTGCTTCGAGAGTTCTGGTTAATTTGCGTATCAATTTACTATTGGACACTGTGCCTAAGTAGGGAAAGAATCCTTTATTGAAATCTGTATATTGTTCCCATGCGGTTTCAGTATAATCAACTAATGGAAGGTCTCTTTTGTGCCTAACTAGATTGAGGCGGGAATTCCTGTGATAATCAGGAGGGGCTAGAAAAACAGGAGGCAGTAGGAATGCAATGTAACAGGTACCATCCCAGTCTAGGGGTAAACGTATATAGGCTGTATGGCCACAAATGAAATAGGAATGTCGGGAAGCTTTGAATGTAGACTTGCCTTTATCACTGAATTCGATCACAGTAGTACATTCACTATGACCTAGGTGTACTGAACCATTCTTTCTGACACATAATTTACCTTTGACTGGTAACACTGACATAGATGGCAAGTCTGGACTAGTTTCTGACTGAACATTTAGAATCATGAGGTCGAGTGTAAAATTGCCTAATCCATACACTTCATTTTCTAGGTCGGTCCCTGTCCTTTGGGGGAGACCCTCCTTGTCTGGGAAACATGCCTTATTCAGAACTGTGTTCAGATTTCCCCATACCCAATTACCCTGGAAAACTATGGAATCAGTATCTACAGAATTAATTAAACTAAACCATGCACCACAGGAACCATTGTGTGTAAACGGATACGGAAAGAGGGGCAGAGCTCCCTTGTAGTTCTGATAGGGTGGGAGACGGCCACATATCCAACAATTGGTAACATTGCTGGTCTGATGGGAATGGTGTAACATACTGATGAATGAATTGTTGCGCAGCGCAAGTCGATAAGATAGTTCGTGTGGAGGTAGCTCACTAAACGTGTGTTCTGCAGTGTCATTGGAAAAAGAATGTGCAATCGGAAAATACAGGTACAACATCAAGCTGATGCCAATTAACGTAAGACTCAGAAAAAACATAATAATCAGGGTGCAAATGCACCTACTACGGAGATTTTTACAGTAACGATTTCTTTTCATGATCTCCTGTCTATCTCTCTCTCTATTTGGATCTAGCTTGTACATTGTCAGAAACTGCCTAACCGCTTCACCCAGGAGGGGACTTAAACAATTAAACTGTCTGACTTACTAGACCTCAGTTTTTGTCTGTACTCCTCTTGGGGAGTTTTCTCTCGAAAAGGGAGTTTAGTGTCTGTCTTTGGTACGTGAGAGTTCTGGGAGTCAGGGCTTGGCGAAAGTCCATGAAATTTTTTCACGTGACTGGAGTGTACCCAGCCCTTCCTCCCCTCTAGCTTTACTGCAGTCCGGGTTGTTAACAAAACAATCTTCGGCTCCTTCCAGCGGGGCTCCAAAGGGTTCGTCCTATCGAAGTTCCGAACAACAACAGTGTCTCCCGGGACCAGTGCATGTGGCTTCACCTCGGAGTTGTCTGGGAAGGCTGCAGCAACCTGTGAACGACAAGATTGTAGTGCAGACATCAAGGAAGCAAGGTAATCTGTCAGCATAGTACTTTCGACATTGGTTATTTTTCTCGGCAGAGGCGCCCCCCACATATTAGGAGGTCTACCGAAGACCACCTCATACGGAGATAGCCCTGTCCTAGAATGGGCTACCATCCTCATATAAAATAATGCAACTGGTAATGCTACTATCCAATCTACGCCTTTCTCTTTACACACTTTAGCAAGGCGAGTTTTCAGAGTCTGATTGTGGCGCTCCACGAGACCTGCTGCCTCTGGATGCCGGACACAGTGAAACTTCCACTGGTACCCCAATAGGAGTGAGATCTGCTTCATCAGTTCAGACGAGAATGGCTGACCGTTGTCTGAATACACGACACGGGGCAAACCGTATCGAGGGAAAAATTCACGAACCAGCTGCCTGGCAGTGGTCGGGGCAGTGTAATCTGGAACAGGATATGCTTCTGTCCATCGGGATAGGGCACATACGACTACGAGGACATACTTGAATCCTCGGCATCTGTCCATCTGGATGTAATCCATCTGGAGGACTTCAAAAGGATAGTCAGGAGGATGAAATCCACCTTGCTCTACGGGAATCCCTTTTCCTGGATTGAACTGACAACAGATCATGCAGGTACGCACTTTCTGTTTTGCTGCTGCTCGTAAATGCTTGTTGAACCAGAGATTCTGTAAACTGTCTAACATGGCTTTTTCACCTAAATGTGCTGGGCTATGTGCAGTGTTGATGATAACTTGAACCATAGAGTCGGGGAGGAACCATGTGGTTTTACCCCTCGTCATCCAACCTTGATCTGTCTGGACCCCTCCTTGTTCAGCCCATTTCTTGATTTCGTCTGGAGTAGCATGTGTCTGTATGTCAATGACATCTAGTGCGGGGTCCCTGACTGTCATGCTGTGTGTCAGTGATGATACATCAGTCTTTGTCATATCAGTCGTCTGTGTATGAGTCTGTGCTGTATATTTCGCTGTCTGATCTGCAAAGTCGTTACCCTGGGAAATCTTGTCTGTTACTTTCGTATGTGTCTTGCACTTCATGACGGCTATGGCTGTAGGCAAATGTATTGCTTCTAACAGAGCTTGAATGAGGGGACCATGCTGGATTTTGGCTCCGTGAGAGGTCAGAAAACCTCTCTCTTGCCAGAGGACACCGAAGTCGTGAACGACTCCGAATGCATAACGTGAATCTGTGTATATGTTTACTTTCTTGTTCTTGGCTAGTATACAGGCTTGGGTCAGAGAAAGGAGCTCTGCTGCTTGGGCTGACAGGGTGTCAATACGATGTGTTTCTATGACTTCAGTTTCAGTGGTCACTGCATATGCGCCCACTAACTCTCCTGTACTTGTTCTCATGCATGAACCATCCATATAAAGTGTCAGGTCTGGGTCGGGTAATGCGACATCTGTCAAGTCTTGTCAGGGTTTCGTAACTGTGTCAACTACGTCTACGCAGTCATGTGGAGTAGGATCTGTTGTGCTTGACGGTAAAAGTGTAGCAGGATTCAGTGTATTACAACGTCTGATTTCTATGTGTGGCTGGAATAACGTCAGTTCATAACCTGTCAGTCGTGCTATAGTCAAGTGTTGGGTCTGTGTCCTGTTTAGGAGAACCTCTACAGAATGAGGAACCTGAACTGTCATTTGGTGTCCCAATACAATGGAGTCACTTTGTCTGATTGCTAGAGCTGTCGCTGCAACTGATTTCAAGCAGGCAGGCAAGGCCTGGGCTACTGGATCTAATGTGCTCGAAAAATAAGCACATGGTCTGTGTTTGTCTGCTTGAAGCTGTGTGAGAACCGACAACGCTGTGCCATCGCGTTCTGTGACAAAAAGTGTAAAAGGTTTGCTGTAACATGGTGTCGCTAAAACAGGTGCTTGACATAAGGCTTTCTTCAATTCGTCAAAAGCTTGAGTATGTTCCTGAGTCCAGGGGAGGACAGCCGAAGACGCTGCCTCCTGTGTTGTCAACTGTATAAGTGGTTTGGCTAGAAATGCATGTTGTGGAATCCATTGTCTGCAATAGGAAGTGAGTCCAATAAAGGCTCGTACTTCTTTCTGTGTCTTGGGTTGTGGAAGATGTGCAATTAACTGTATACGATCCGGTGTCAGCTGTCTCCCCTCTTTGGACAGCAAGTGCCCAAGGTACACAACTTGCTGGGCACAGAATTGTAGCTTCGAAGGAGACACCTTGTGTCCCTTGTCCGCCAAGAACAACAAAACTGTCAGTGATGCTCGTTCGCATTCTGGTTCACTTCGGGCGGTGATCAGTAGATCATCGACATACTGTAATAGGGCAGTATTGGGAGGCATGTGAATATCGTCAAGTTGTCGTTTCAGTGCTTGGCTGTAGATGCTGGGGCTTTCTGTGAATCCTTGAGGTGCGCGTGCGAATTTGAAGCTTCGGCCATTTAAACAGAATCCGAAAAGATACTGGCTTTCCGGATCAATGGGGACACTAAAGAAGGCGTTCTTCAGATCGATTACAGTAAAGAACGTCGCCTCTGAATCAATAACTGTCAATAAAGAAGAGATATCCGGGACCACAGGGTACTGTGGCACCACACATTTATTCAATTCGCGTAAATCAATAATCAGCCGATAGACTGGGGGTACATTTGGATCAGTACGTTTGAGAATCGGGATGATAGGAGAATTACAAACATTGGAGTCGGTTTCTACAACCACTCCTTGTGCAATGAGCTCGTCAATGATTTTCAGTAAAGCCACTACAGCATCTGGTGGTAACTTGTATTGTCGGATACGTGGTAGTATAGTTCCTGGCTTGAGTGTGACACGGTACGGTGTAATGTGCATACAACCTACATCAGTGGGGCCTTTCGCCCATAAATGTGCAGGAACATTCTGTAACCTGGGATCAAAATCTCTCAATACATAATGGCCCTTGAAGTCACGAAGGAACAGCCTGACTCCTTCCGGAGAACAACATATTACAGCTCCTAGAGCTTTCAGAGTTTTTATACCAAGCAAGTTTTCTGGACATGATTTCGTGAGCAATAAATCTGTGGTTCGGGACAATGGACCAACTGCAAGGGGTACTGGTTTCGATACATCATTAACAATAGGCTTTCCTGAAAATCCAAGGGAAACATTCTGCGAGCCTGAGAGGGGTGTCCCCGGAACCTCTTCGTGACTGATGGTTGTCCTGCTTGCCCCTGTGTCAATCAAAAACTTTCTATCTTTCCCTAATACCTGACTATGTACATAAGGACCCTCTTGATCTACTGGAACCTCTATAAGGGGCAAGCCAACCTCCCTCTCTAGGCTGTTTCATGTGTATTGCTGATAATCGGGGTAATCAGATTGGGCATACTGGTACATCTGCTGTGTGACATGCTGAGTCGCGGCAATGGGTTGGGGCTGCGGTACCGCTACAGTCTGTTGTGGAACATGCATAGACTGTACGTTTTGTGGAACATGTTGTTGGACCTGATCCTGTCTGGGCGGACGTGGTCTCTCTTTGGTTTTACCTGTGGCGATATTGTGTTTCAATACTGCGCAATCGTTTACATAGTGACCTGGCTGTTTACAATAGTTGCAGGTCCCTTTAACGGGAGCCGCCGAATTATTAGAATGAGTCGCGCCTTTTTTCTGACCATCTGCTGGAACTGACTGAGCAACTAACATTTTCATTTTCGTGTCTTTCATACGTCTCTGTTCGTGATCATGTTCCTCTCTAATTCTGTTCTGGTGATATTGTAACATTTGTAACATTTGGGAAGGCGTATTAGCTTGCCATGTGCTCTCAACTTTCAGAACACGGTTCTTAACCTGGGGCAGGGAATTCTCGACTAATTTTGACACAAAAAGATGTGGGTATGACTCGCTACTTGTTTTCAGGCCACTATTAATAGTAAAACATTTCTCGAATCTGGAATAAAAATCACTAGTGTCTTCGTCGGGTTTCTGTTTACAGGCTGAGATTGCATCCCAATCCTCCTTTTTAGTTGCTAACAGTCTAGGCAAAACCTGTACTAATAAACCTGGTAATGCTTTAGTTTTATCCCCAAGGCCTACACCTGGGGTACGACCAGTTTCCTCTGTTTCTAATGCTGCCCAATCAATCTTTTTGTCTCCCACCTCCCATTCCTTTTCTTTGAGTTTCTCGTAAATACCGGCAGGCAATAATACTTTCAATATTTTCATAATGTCGGGATAGGTGTAGTCACCCATGAGTAACATGTCTTTTATTTCACGGTGGAAACCTGCAGGGTCTTTATCGTGACTGGGCACTATTTTCTTCATTTCCAATAATTCCATTTTAGTTATAGGCGTGTATACATATACACGTGCAAAGGTATCGTCAGGATTCCGGATTGGATGTACCTCTCGTAAAGGATTCTGTTTGTCAAAGTTATATGATTGCCTGGCTGGGGGTGGAACGGAAACAAGATGCGGAGTCAAGAAGGTTCTATATTTGTGACGTTGCTCTAAAATCGTTTCAATTAAATCGGTACCTAGGCCTCTCCATCTTCTCAGGAGTAAGTCTTGCAATAAACTGTATAACGGACCTGGATCAGATGCTTGGTTTTCATACTGTATAATAAGGTGTTGTGTCATGTATATACCAGCTAGTCGCTGTTCTTCTGGAGTAAGACTTAAAAACGTTTGCACTACTGAATCGTCTTTATATATACTGTCATCCCCGGCCCACTGTACTGCGGACCGGGCTAGTTCCTGATCACGAAGGGTATTGAGTTCTTGATAACCTATCCTTTCTTTTAGTACTTTGTCAGTCATCTGGAATACATGTTCAAGGGTACATCGCTCTAGTATCGGACAAAGGTAACGTTTCTTGTTTTCGAACGTTTCTTGTTTACGAATGGGTCTATCGAAGGGCCTATCAAAAGGATACGGTCTAGGGAGTTTCTCTCTACCTGCATATGCCATAATTTTTCTATTTGCCTGTGCGAGGTTTCTGCTGGATTTTCTCGTTCATCCTCCTCCTGCGAGGAGTCCTGATCGTCTGATTCAAGTGGCTCTTCAGATTCTCGACGGGCATGTATTGCTATTATTTCTTTACGGATCTTTCTAACCATAGCATGTACACATTTCTCTTTATCATGTTTACCCTCAGCAATATTCTGTCTCCATTTGATCAATCTATCCATCTCGTCTTGTGGAAAACCTACCTGATCTTGTTCCCTTATTAAACAATTAACCAAAAAGCGCATGATTAAACCTTTATTCTCAACTTTCTGATGTGACATGGCTTCACCAACACACTCCGGACTTTCTCCTATTCTAATAAAATGATACAATTTGTCTAGATGATCTGGCATTTCTGGCAGTAAAACTAAATAATCTGTAACACGTCTTAAACGTAGGGATGCTAATAACATGGGTCCTGTTCGTCCTGGCACTGTATCATATCTGCATTCAGTAAGCTGTTCTTGAAGTTTTTCGGCGGGAGCACCTTTAGGTGTTCGTGACTGTTAGAACTGGGGGTCTCTAGTTGGCAGAGGTAGGTACCAATGTCCAAATAGGGACCCTTGCTTCTAGTCAGGACAAGGAGATAACCCTCTCAGATAACCCCTGCTCGCCCTCAAGGTAGCTTGGCCGGAGCAGTCTAGGCTAACCAGAGGCAATGCGTTAAGTATTTGTACCAACACTCACAGCAACACAGTGAAAACACCACAAACTGATTCTACGACAGTTTAGGAAAATAAAAGTATTTATTCTAAACTACACAAGACCAAAACGGCAGAAATCCAACATACACAATGCAAGGTTACGGTTTCAAATGAGTTCTTCAGGTTGTAATCAAAGTTCTTTAGGTTACGATCAAATAATCCACAGATGCGTGAAAAGTTCACAGTTGCGTCACGTTGACTCACAGTACCTTTTAGATGCAACAAAGTTCCACAAGCAGGAAGCTGGTGCGGTGGAAACAAGCAACTCGTTACTCCTGAGACCCTGGGGAGGCGATGCGACAGCCCCGCTGCAGCAGCGGGCGTGCGGCGACGAATCCGGTCTGTAAGGGGAGGAAGGCAGCTTGCGTAGATTCCGGTGCGTAGGTTCCGTGGGAAGGTTGTTCTCGCAAAGGCACGATGCGATGATCTCGTAGGGGCTGCGACGATCTCCGGGGCGACGATGCGCAATCCAGCGGTGACCCTCTCTCTCGCAGCTCCTCGATGTGATGTTTTCTGCGACGATATTCGCAGCGACGTGATGCGGTCCGCAAGCAAGCGGTGCGGTGATCTCACCCAGCGACAGGCTCTGCGACGACACTCGCAGCGATGTTCGATTCCCCTGCACCGGCCTGGTGCATCACGCAAACGAAGGGTGCGACGGCCTCGGCAGCGAAGTCAGGTGCTGCGCCGATCTCGACCCTCGTAGCGGCGGGAGACTTCTCGCACTGCCGGGGTTGCGCTCCGCCAGCGAGCGATGCGACACTTTTCAGCTTCACAAGTTTCTCAGCTTCGTCTCAAGCTTCCCAGCTCAGGTTCGACTTCTAGAGGCCCCACAACTGGATCAAGCACTCTACGAAGGACAGAACTCTCTCAGCAGAGTTCAGGGAGACTGGGGGTGAAGTCCTTTTGTTCCTGGGACTTCGGAAACAGGGAGCCAGCTCTTCTCAGGCCCTTGGAGATTCCTTCAAGACAGGGGACACAGCTCACAGCAAAGTCCTTCCCCTCTCCTTGGCAGCAAAGCAACAGCAGGTCAGTCCAGCAGAGCAACAGCAGGACAGTCTTCCTTCTTCAGAGTCAGCTTTCTCCTTGGCAGAGGTTCCTTCTTGATTTCCAGGATGATCTAATTTTCTGTTGTCAGGGGTCCTGTACTTATACCCCTAAAGTCTTTGTTCTCTCAGTGCATGTGGGCCCTGAGCCCGGTCTGAACCAGTTCTGGGTGGATCCTGAGCACCTTGACGTGCTGGCTGCATCTTTCCTTTCAGAGTGAGGGGCAGAGTCCTCCGCCGCCCAGCAGGGGGTGGAGCCAGCATTGTGGCAGGCAGGCACAGCCCTATTCAGCCCAGGTGCTAACTCCTCCCACCACTCAGGTAGCAATCGCTCCACTCAGCCTAGTGCTGACTCATCCAGCCTCTGGGGGGATTCCCCCGCTCCTGTCACTCACAAACCAGACAGTCAATACACAAACAGTCTCAGGCACACAGAAGGGTCAGACAAGAGGACAGCAACTTTCTAAAAGTGCTGTCCTCAAACACAGGATCTAAAAACCACCTTTCCTAAAAGATGCGTTATTAAATTCTGAGTTCAGGGATACTAGATACTTATGTCCTATCTTGTTCCTATGGGAAGAAATGCCGTTAACCACTGTAGCCAGCATCCCCCATGTTAACCTATGGAGCAAGATAGCCTTGCAATAGTGAAAACGAAAATGGCTGTAGTTCACTACCAGAGCATGTCACCTGCACCAGTACATGCTCTACCTTTCACATACACTGCACCCTGCCCAGGGGGGTACCTTGGGCCTTCCATAGGGGTGACTGATGTGCACGAAAAGGGAAGGGTTCGGCCTGGTCAGCGGGGACGCGGACCAGGAGGACATGGCAGTTCTAAACTGCCCGTAGGCGCTGCAGTGGCAGGCCCGAGACACCATTTTAGGGCGACTCCTGTGGGTGGCACAATCAGTGCTGCAGGCCCACGAGTAGCATCTGTCATCACCAGCCCTGGCACACCCAGTGCACTTTACGAGGGACTTCATGGTGATACAGATATGCCAAACAGGTATATCCAATCAGAATAACACTTTATATAGGGAGCACTTACGCTCTGGCACTGATCAGCAGCGGCAGAGTGTCCAAAGCATCTAAACCAGCAAAAACGAATCCAGCACAGCATCGAAAAATACAGGAGGCAGAGGCAAAAAGATAGGGGTAATCACGCCAAAAGATGTCAGGTCTAACACGTGTCCCCTCCAGCTGAAAGTGGGGAGAACTACCCACCCTCTTGGGAGTTCTCTTCACTAAGGCGGAAAAACCTGGACAGACCATCAGCGTTGGCGTGTTCTGTACCGGGGCGGTGTTCCACCGTAAAGTCCATTCCCTGTAGGGAGATGGACCACCTCAACAGTTTTGGATTTTCACCCCTCATGTGCATTAACCACCTGAGGGGCCTGTGGTCGGTCTGCACGCGAAAGTGAGTCCCAAACAGGTAGGGCCTCAACTTTTTCAGAGCCCAGACCACAGCAAAAGCCTCCCTTTCAATCGCACTCCACTTCTGTTCCCTGGGGAGTAGCCTCCGACTAATGAAAGCTACCGGCTGGTCTCCATTCTCCTCAGTGGCTTGTGAGAGTACTGCTCCCACACCATGCTCTGAAGCGTCCGTCTGAACTATGAACTCACTGGAAAAGTCAGGTGCCTTGAGCACCGGTGCGGTGCACATCGCAGTCTTCAGGGCCTCAAAAGCAGTTTGGCAGGCGTCAGTCCAGTCAACTCTTTTGGGCAACTTCTTGGAAGTGAGTTCTGTCAAGGGGGCGACGATGGTGCCATATCCCTTGACAAACCGTCTGTAATACCCGGTGAGTCCTAAAAAGGCTCTCACCTCTGTCTGGGTCTTGGGGGGCTCCCAAGCCAGAATGGTATCAATCTTTGCCTGTAGGGGCGCCACCTGGCCGCTCCCCACCTGGTGTCCCAAATACACCACAGATCCCTGCCCTATCTGGCACTTACTGGCCTTGATAGTGAGGCCTGCCTTCTGCAGAGCCTTCAACACTTCGCAGAGGTGTTGCAAGTGTTCTTCCCACGTGGAGCTGAACACGGCAATGTCATCCAGGTATGCGGCGCTGAATTCCTCCAGCCCGGACAGTACCTGGTTAACCAGTCTCTGGAACGTGGCAGGGGCATTCTTCAACCCAAAGGGCATGACTCGGAACTGGAAGTGCCCCTCTGGCGTTGAAAATGCTGACCTCTCTTTGGCCCCGTCAGTTAAGGCAATCTGCCAGTACCCCGAAGTCAAATCGAACGTACTGAGGTACCTGGCAGCTCCCAACCGATCCACGAGCTCATCAGCTCTGGGGATAGGGTGTGCGTCAGTCTTCGTGACCGCATTGAGCCCACGGTAGTCCACGCAAAACCGGAGTTCTGGCGGGCCACCGGGGGTAGCAGCTTTCTTGGGGACCAAGACCACTGGGCTAGCCCAGGGGCTGCTGGAGGGCTCAATCACCCCTAGCGCCAACATCTTGGAAACCTCTTCCTTGATGCTGGCCCTGACCTTGTCGGCTACCCTGTAAAACTTTTGTTTTACCGGCAGACTGTCTCCAGTGTCCACATCATGGACGCACCAGTTGGTGACTCCTGGGGTCAGGGAGAACAGAGAGGAGAACTGACCCAACACTTGGCGACAGTCATTCTGCTGTTCTGGGGTCAGGGTGGGCGAGAGGACCACACCATCCACTGACCCATCGTGCTCCTTAACTGCCAGGAGGTCAGGGAGAGGATCACTATCCTCTTCCATTCCTGCATCTGTAGCCATGAGCATGGTTACTTCAGACCTCTCAAAGTGTGGTTTGAGGCGGTTCACGTGCAAAACTCTCAGGGGCTGCCTGGGAGTCTTCAGGTTAACCAGGTAGGTTACCTCACTCTTCCTTTCCACCACCTCGTATGGCCCAGACCACTTGTCTTGGAGCGCGCAAGGCTCCACTGGCGCCATCACCCACACTTTCTGCCCAGGTTGAAATTCGACCAGAGTGGTATTCTGACCGTACCATCTTTTCATTTCTTCCTGGCTTGCTTCCAGGTTCGCCTGAGCGAGTTTCCTGAAGCGTTGTGTCTGGTTGCGGATGGCCAGCACATAGCTGAACACATCCTGGGGGGTTTTCCCACGGGACTTTTCCCAACCCTCCTTCACCAGTGAGAGAGGTCCTCTGACAGGGTGGCCATACAGGAGTTCGAAGGGACTGAACCCTAAGGACTTCTGAGGCACCTCCCTGTAGGCAAACAACAGGCATGGTAACAAGACGTCCCACTTCCGTCTCATGGGCTCCGCTAGGCCCATAATCATACCTTTCAGGGTCCGGTTGAACCTTTCAACCAGCCCATTTCCTTGAGGGTGGTAAGGAGTGGTGAACTTATAAGTTACCCCACACTCCTCCCACAGAGACTTCATGTACCTAGAGATGAAGTTGGTACCCCGGTCGGAGACCACCTCTCTGGGGAACCCCACACGGGAAAAGATCCCCATCAATGCACGGCCCACCACGGGTGCTGTGATTGTCCTGAGAGGGACTGCTTCCGGGTACCGGGTGGCATGGTCCACCAAGACCAGGATGAACCTGTTGCCTAAGGCTGTCTTGGGGTCCAGGGGCCCTAAGATATCTATGCCCACCCGCTCGAAAGGGGTGCTTACCACTGGGAAGGGTTGAAGGGGGGCCTTCAACTTCATTCCAGTCTTGCCACTAGCTTGACAGGTTTGGTAAGATCTGCAAAAGGAACCGACGTGCTTCCTCATCTGGGGCCAGTGGAAGTGGGTGACAAGCCGGTGTAGGGTCTTGTCTTGCCCCAGATGTCCTGCGAGAGGCACGTCATGAGCCAGACCCATTAGGAAGTTTCTGAAGCGCTCGGGTACCACCAGCACACGGGCTGCACCGGGCTCAGCAAACTTAGGCTCGCTATAGAGTAGGTCACCTTCCCAGTAAACATAGTGATCTTTGACTGCTCCACCTGCTGCCTGATCTACAGCCTGTTGCCGCAGACCAACGAGGGAAGGGCATTCCTTCTGCGCCTGGCAGAACTCCTCCCTGGAGGGACCACCTTCTTGCTGCCAATGGGTCAGCTCAGGTAGGTCTCCCAGTTCGGCGACCTGTTCCCCTGTAGGTTCCAGGGCATCCCCCTCAGGTTCTGCTTCCTCCTGGACCGTGGGAACAGCTGGGGCCGGTTTCCCGCGCCCTCTGCCTCTTCCTCTCCTGGCAGGTCTCTGGGCCACTGTTTCAGGCTCCAGCTCTGCTGATTCACCCTTTCTGGCTGCCGTAGCGCGCGTGGTCACGCAGATCCACGCAGGCAGACCCAACATCTCCAAGTGAGTTCGGTGTTCTATGTCCTTCCATGGAGAACTCTCCAGGTCGTTACCTAACAGACAGTCCACAGGCAAGGCATCACTGACAACTACCTCTAAAAGACCAGAGACTCCTCCCCACTCAAAGGAAACCTTCGCTAACTTGCAGAGGCGCACTGAGCTGTCAGCGGCCACTACAGGGCGGAGTACGCCAGGGATGATTTGCTCGTCAGACACCCACTGACACCTCACGGATGTCACACTGGCTCCGGTGTCTCTCAGTGCTTCAACCTCCCTCCCATTGATGGTCACCTTCTGCCCATATTTCTTAGTGTTTGAGGGCAGTAAGGTTTCCGGGACCATCTCTCGGTCTCCTAGCGAGACAAGGGTCATGACCGCTAGCTCTCCCCAATCACTAGAAACCAAATCCCCACCCAAAGCTGCACTAGCTAACGCTGGCGCAGGAGCACCAGTGGGTGCGGGCTTCTTCTTGGGACATTTCGGAGCGATATGGCCCACCTCGTTGCAGTGATAGCAGGTAGGGGGACCCTGGTTATTTCTCTTGTCCCGCCTACCCTTCGAGGGCCATGGCTGTTTAGGCTTGGGGGTTTGGGAATCCTTTTCCGGGGAACTACTTTGGGGCCCTTGTGAGAACTCCTTTTGGTTACCCTTGTCCCCCCCACTCTTCTGCTGGGGACCCTGCCCACCTTTGGCTGTGGTACCCACAATTCCTCTGTGGACCCTGGTACTAGACCAGCGGTCCGCCTCCTTAGCAAGCTCAATGGGGTCTGTCAGCTTGCTGTCTAAAAGATGCTGGCGCAGCTCTGGAACACAAAGACTACTCAAGTGCTCCCAACTGATTAAATGCAACAACCCCTTCAAATCAGTTACTTTACTGCCCTTCATCCAACCTTCCAGTGCACGCGAGTACCCATTCACACACTCCATCCAAGTCTCAGACTCTTTCTTCTTGGAGTTTCTAAACTGCAGTCTGTACTGCTCTGGAGTAAGGCCATACCTGAGACATAAGGCCTCCTTCATATTGGGGTAGGTCATGGCACCTGTCAATTCTAAAGGCCCTAGAGCACTCCTCCCAGACGCCTCAAAATGTTTCCACAGGCCCGCCCCCCAATACTTGTCAGGCACATCATTCATCTTCAATGCAATTTCATACGAAGTGAACCAGGCATAAATATCCTCACTCCTATGGTAATTCTGTACCAGGTCTTTGGGAGTATATACTTTACCCCCATGCACTGGCTGTGCGCTGCCACCATTTGAACCGGCATCCGCCTCTCTGTTTTGCAGATCCAGCTCTCTCATTCTCAACTCGTGAACCAAAAGCAATTTCTTTTCCTCTAAGGCGCGGGCATTTTTGCTCTCCTCCGCCGCCTTCTCTACTTCCAATTGCTTCATCTTCATTTTCATGACCTCCAGGTCATATTCTCTTATTCTTTGATTTTCCTGTAACTCTTCCGGGGTGAGGCCCCTACCGGAGTGGTTGCTGCCAGCTCCTGAGCCTACTCTGCCCACTGGCAGGTCTTTGCCTTGAAAAGCACTGTCTACATCCTCAACCTCATTTCCTTCCTGTGCTTCCCAATAGGTTTTCAAGATTTTCTGCAGCTCCTCCTTCCTGTAGGCGCTCTTTATGGGGCACTCAAACTGCTGGCAGAAGTACCTAAGATGCATTACTGGGTAGGAGTACAGATCTTCAATCGAGAATTCCAAATCTATCTCTGCCTCCTCACTGGGCGCTTTCCCATTCAGAGACATGATGCTTTCCGAAGAGTTACTCAACAACAGAATGCACAAACTCAAAAACCAGTAGTATGCGGTGGCGTAATGGTCTGCACTCACTAGTGATGTACACCAATTACTGTGGGTCAAGTACAAATACAAGCTCAAATCCCACCGCTGCCACCAATGTTAGAACTGGGGGTCTCTAGTTGGCAGAGGTAGGTACCAATGTCCAAATAGGGACCCTTGCTTCTAGTCAGGACAAGGAGATAACCCTCTCAGATAACCCCTGCTCGCCCTCAAGGTAGCTTGGCCGGAGCAGTCTAGGCTAACCAGAGGCAATGCGTTAAGTATTTGTACCAACACTCACAGCAACACAGTGAAAACACCACAAACTGATTCTACGACAGTTTAGGAAAATAAAAGTATTTATTCTAAACTACACAAGACCAAAACGGCAGAAATCCAACATACACAATGCAAGGTTACGGTTTCAAATGAGTTCTTCAGGTTGTAATCAAAGTTCTTTAGGTTACGATCAAATAATCCACAGATGCGTGAAAAGTTCACAGTTGCGTCACGTTGACTCACAGTACCTTTTAGATGCAACAAAGTTACACAAGCAGGAAGCTGGTGCGGTGGAAACAAGCAACTCGTTACTCCTGAGACCCTGGGGAGGCGATGCGACAGCCCCGCTGCAGCAGCGGGCGTGCGGCGACGAATCCGGTCTGTAAGGGGAGGAAGGCAGCTTGCGTAGATTCCGGTGCGTAGGTTCCGTGGGAAGGTTGTTCTCGCAAAGGCACGATGCGATGATCTCGTAGGGGCTGCGACGATCTCCGGGGCGACGATGCGCAATCCAGCGGTGACCCTCTCTCTCGCAGCTCCTCGATGTGATGTTTTCTGCGACGATATTCGCAGCAACGTGATGCGGTCCGCAAGCAAGCGGTGCGGTGATCTCACCCAGCGACAGGCTCTGCGACGACACTCGCAGCGATGTTCGATTCCCCTGCACCGGCCTGGTGCGTCACGCAAACGAAGGGTGCGACGGCCTCGGCAGCGAAGTCAGGTGCTGCGCCGATCTCGACCCTCGTAGCGGCGGGAGACTTCTCGCACTGTCGGGGTTGCGCTCCGCCAGCGAGCGATGCGACACTTTTCAGCTTCACAAGTTTCTCAGCTTCGTCTCAAGCTTCCCAGCTCAGGTTCGACTTCTAGAGGCCCCACAACTGGATCAAGCACTCTACGAAGGACAGAACTCTCTCAGCAGAGTTCAGGGAGACTGGGGGTGAAGTCCTTTTGTTCCTGGGACTTCGGAAACAGGGAGCCAGCTCTTCTCAGGCCCTTGGAGATTCCTTCAAGACAGGGGACACAGCTCACAGCAAAGTCCTTCCCCTCTCCTTGGCAGCAAAGCAACAGCAGGTCAGTCCAGCAGAGCAACAGCAGGACAGTCTTCCTTCTTCAGAGTCAGCTTTCTCCTTGGCAGAGGTTCCTTCTTGATTTCCAGGATGATCTAATTTTCTGTTGTCAGGGGTCCTGTACTTATACCCCTAAAGTCTTTGTTCTCTCAGTGCATGTGGGCCCTGAGCCCGGTCTGAACCAGTTCTGGGTGGATCCTGAGCACCTTGACGTGCTGGCTGCATCTTTCCTTTCAGAGTGAGGGGCAGAGTCCTCCGCCGCCCAGCAGGGGGTGGAGCCAGCATTGTGGCAGGCAGGCACAGCCCTATTCAGCCCAGGTGCTAACTCCTCCCACCACTCAGGTAGCAATCGCTCCACTCAGCCTAGTGCTGACTCATCCAGCCTCTGGGGGGATTCCCCCGCTCCTGTCACTCACAAACCAGACAGTCAATACACAAACAGTCTCAGGCACACAGAAGGGTCAGACAAGAGGACAGCAACTTTCTAAAAGTGCTGTCCTCAAACACAGGTTCTAAAAACCACCTTTCCTAAAAGATGCGTTATTAAATTCTGAGTTCAGGGATACTAGATACTTATGTCCTATCTTGTTCCTATGGGAAGAAATGCCGTTAACCACTGTAGCCAGCATCCCCCATGTTAACCTATGGAGCAAGATAGCCTTGCAATAGTGAAAACGAAAATGGCTGTAGTTCACTACCAGAGCATGTCACCTGCACCAGTACATGCTCTACCTTTCACATACACGGCACCCTGCCCAGGGGGGTACCTTGGGCCTTCCATAGGGGTGACTGATGTGCACGAAAAGGGAAGGGTTTGGCCTGGTCAGCGGGGATGCGGACCAGGAGGACATGGCAGTTCTAAACTGCCCGTAGGCGCTGCAGTGGCAGGCCCGAGACACCATTTTAGGGCGACTCCTGTGGGTGGCACAATCAGTGCTGCAGGCCCACGAGTAGCATCTGTCATCACCAGCCCTGGCACACCCAGTGCACTTTACGAGGGACTTCATGGTGATACAGATATGCCAAACAGGTATATCCAATCAGAATAACACTTTATATAGGGAGCACTTACGCTCTGGCACTGATCAGCAGCGGCAGAGTGTCCAAAGCATCTAAACCAGCAAAAACGAATCCAGCACAGCATCGAAAAATACAGGAGGCAGAGGCAAAAAGATAGGGGTAATCACGCCAAAAGATGTCAGGTCTAACAGTGACATTGCGAAATCTCTCATTGTCATACTTTGTAACTGTGGCGGGGTACGGAAACCTCCTCTATCACCTCCTGAGGCGGAGGCTTGAGCATAACCTGACTGTAGGGTCGGTATTTGTAACGGGACTGGACCCTGAGCAAAAGGATTAAGTGGATGAATACCACCAGGGAGAATTATAGGGGAAGTGATAACAGGTGCCGGAGGTGGTGCGGGGACAGGTGGAGGATGTGGAGCAGGATGTGGTGCGGGTGGTGTTTGCTGTTGCGGACCTGGGGGTAGATGATCGTGGGGTAGGTTAACGTCAGCAGGTGGTACGGGTACATGGGCAGGTGCATTAGTATATGCGGGAGCTATATCGTCTAGATAGGAAGAAAGGAAAATGTCCGCTGCGGTCTTATGACGTGATTTAGTCGGAACCAATGGAGGGGGCAGATCTTTCGGTATTTCCGGGATCGCCTTGGGCAGGCCCTCGGCCAGAACTGGATACAGTCCTGTCATAATGGCATTACTCTGTCTGTCGTGTTGTTCCATTCTAACTCGTTCTCCTTCTTCTATTAGTTCTTTTTCTTTGGCTTTTTCGGAGTCTTCTCTACTTTTCTCTACTTTTCTGAACGCTTTCTCTGTCCGTCTATGTGATTCTTTACGCCACAATTCAATGGCATCTTTCTGTGATTGTCTAGCTTTCTTCTTCCACAACGCTTCTTCTACTCTCATGATGCACTCGGCATCCCATGTCCCTGTATCGGGCCATCCCTGATTCTCTGCTAAGTCTTTCGTGTAATCCACCCACAAATCTAGATAAAATATGGCATCTAAGCCGTGCTTGTGGTACATAAAATGACCAGGAGTGTCCCTGGGTGGGATGGGAACAGCTTCCTCAAGTATCCCTTTTCTAGTTCCTATCTGTCGTAACTTCGAGAATAAAGGCATTGCTGCCTCTAAAATGGACACGAAAACAATGAACACAATATAATATGCAAACAGTCACTCATACCACAACATTAAACACATTGAAACATTTCGAACATAAATTGACAACCCACTAATTCTATAACGAGAACAAAATTGAACCGTTGAATACAGGAAGTACTTGATAATGCTAAACAGTACAGATACACTGCTAAAACTGTGCAGACCGGGTCTGTGTACCCAAACCCGTCTTGACCGGATACAAATCAATGCACCCGTCTTGGTGCGTCCCCAGCAACGGTACTCACCGGGAAGCACGGAACGGAAGGCCTCGGAAACTCGACTGGACTGGACTGACGTCACCGCCTTCGCTGCGCACTACGCATGCGCCTCAATACTATAGGTGGGCCTCTCGATACCTCGGACGCTGCTCTCTCGGCTGGGCTCTGGTCGGGATCCTCCGCACTCCTCACCGCCTCGTCTGGATGTCGATCGCAGTCTCTGTCACCTCCGTGGGCCTGAGGGAGATACAGGAAATCCTGCGGATGCGCATGGGGTCCGTCACGGCCGTGGCAGGGGGCTAGGCCTGCGACGCATCTCCGGCGCGTGGGGTGGGGGAGGGGTCCCTGTTCGGGCGCCAAATTATGTGGTAAATATTTTACCGTATCGTTTTTCCATATAATTACAAGTTCAAGAATAGCTCAATAAAATGAAAGGCAGAGTCCGGGGTGTCTGAGTCTTAAAGGGCTTTAATTCAGAAATGACTCGAGTCAATGGAGATCTATTCCATCAATACAAGGGTTCGGGCATGCAAGGGAAGATGTCAGGAAAGATGTCAACGATTTATTCACAGTACATGGCATATATAGTATAATGACACAATAGCATTGCATACAGTAGGCGTAACTAGTGAAATGTATATGATAAGAACACATGTGCGTAGCAAAAGGGCGTGAACATGGGTGTGCACAGAGGCGTGAACTAGAAACGTCACAGAATAGTGTCATAAGTGGGTGGATGCTTAGTGAATTCTTGCAGAGTCAGCTGAAACCTATGGCCAGGATGCGCGCGCAGCTACTATGACGTGTGATTGACGTTTGTCTAGAGGAAGCTAAGAGTCTGACTTTTAACACTAGTAGAAGAGACATAAGTTTGACATGTCAGATCGACCAGTTCCTAAAACATATCTGATATCTTGTGTTTGGAGGATGTTTATACTGGAGGGAAAGGTCTTTCGGGCAGAGGCTATGCTACACGGAATGTATGCGTGTCTAGGTGCAGATGCGCGGAGCCAGGGCCTACCATGGTAACGGAAGCAATGAATTTCATAAGGAGGACAGGAAGGCTTTACCCTTTACTCTGCAGCCGGGGAGCTGTTTACTTATTTTACTAGACAGGAATGTGTTTTCGAGGAGGCTGAGCTGGCTACGCTGATAACTTGAAGGCAAAATACTGTTTTTGGCAGGCAGAGCTGGGCACCGCTCGCTTGGCAAGAAGTAAGGCAGAGGTCAGGGATGCATCTCATCTCCACGTTGCAGCTTTCGGAGACAGAGACGGAAAAAGTGGTTCAATGGCAGGAATCAGGGCCTAACTCGGCAGAGCCAGGAAAATGTGAAAGTGCACCATGTAAAGACGGTGGCACGGCATACTTAGGAACTGAATTATCAATCCATTCATGGTGGATCTGAAAGAGGACATGTTAACGTTGGACGCAATGTATTTGCGTCTTTACATTCGGTTGCGGAGGGAAGTTACATGCACTTTAACTCGTACATGGAGACGATGGGGTACTCGTTAGGGGACATAACTGACCATAAAAATTCCAATTACCTCAATGTTCCGCATGGGAAGTGCCCGTTGGGTATTGTGGAGATGTTATCAGTTCGTACTGTGGAGGCCCTTGAATGTACAAGTTTGTCTTTCAAGTTAGTCGCCCTCCTGAAAGCAAATCTCGGAGGTGGCATATGAAAATCACTGTTGGACAGAATTGACCAATGCTTGCGGATAGACTGACGGATTTTAGTGGCCATAGGGTCATACGTCATGACAACAGGTACACAATCGTCTCTCTGCTTGACTACCTTTTCCAAGAGGGCGCTCCTAGGTGTGTTGAGCGCTCTCTTTTTAGCTTGTTTTACAATTTTGTTAGGGTAGTTCCTATTAGTCAACTTAGACGCCAGTTCTTCAGATTGTTCTAGGAAGGTATTCGTGGAGGAACAGTTGCATCTGTATCTCAAAAATTGCCTCACAGGCAGATTGTCCCTCAACGCCCTGGGGTGAAAGGAATTATAAGAAAGTAAGGAATTCCTATCTGTAGGCTTTTGATGTACACAGGTATTAATTGTGCCACTGTTGTACTCAATGTCCAAATCAAGGTACACTGCCTTGTGTCTGTCATAGGTCCAAGTGAATTTGAGGTTCCTATCTTGTACATTCAGCCAGTTGAGAAATTCAAGTAGATGTTCCTCTGTGCCTGACCAGATACAGAGCACGTCATCTATATATCTCTTCCAGAGCCGGAGCTGACTCTGGAAGGGATTGTTGTTATGATAGATGACGTGCTCCTTGAACTGTCCAACATAGATGCATGCTATGCTGGGTGCCATAGTAGCCCCCATAGATGTACCAGACACCTGGAGATAGAGCTGGTCTTTGTAGCCAAAGTAGTTCCTTGTAAGGGCTAACTCAATACATTGCAATACGAATGTCTGAGTGGTGTCATAAAACCATTCCTGATTACCCAGGGCGCGGGCTGCTGCCACCAGCGCCGCGTCCTGGGGTATACAGGTGTACAAAGATTCGATGTCGATTGTGACAAAAAATTCATTTGCAGGGTCATATTGGATGTCCTCAAGGATATTAAGGATGTCAGTCGTGTCCTTGACAAATGATTTTTGATTGACCACAGATTCTCTTAGGAAGTAGTCCGCGTATTGGGATAGTGGTTCTAGTATTGATTGGATACCTGCCACAATCGGGCGTCCAGGGGGTAGACGCGTAGGTTTATGGATTTTCAAAAGAATGTAAAAGGACGGAGTCCTGGGGTTGGTATTTAAAACTGTTTGATAGGAAGTGGGGTAGAAATGGATCCAAAAGAAAGAAGATACAAGAATAAAGAGGAAGAAGAAAATGAGCCACCAAAAATGAAAGAGTTTGTTTTCTAGAAATGCTTCACTATTCCTTTAGCAGGGAAGAAAGTGGGGGGAAGATTGTCTAGTGTACCATCTGCTTGGCACTTCCAGTATGTGTAAGCAAATGCAGACTGCAGAGAGTAACAAAGTACAAATAACAAGGACTACTAGGGTGCTAGCTAGCGTGTCTCCATTAATTTAGCACAACAAGAGAGAGAATACTTGTACACCATAGTGAATAATGCCTTACCTATTAATTAGAGGTAATTTATTTTTATTTTTCCACACAAAGGCCTTCATTACGATGTTGGGCAGACTGCCACTGACAAGTCATCAGCCTGTGGTCTGACTACCTGACTACAATGCCTGCGGTCGGAGCACATAGGGCAGAGGAAGGACCACCGCCTCCGACAGGTTCAAAGAGCTCTTCATAGCGGTGGTCAGACCGTAATCCCTACAATGTGGACACTGTTTGCGCAGGCACTGCCGTTGAGATTACGATATCCATTTCCCACAGGCTTTTCATGGCCATCCAACCGCCATGAAAATGCTGTTGGAAAAAGAATTTGGTGGCTCCTAGCAGGGCCTCTGTCCCCTGTGAGCCTCCACCATGTGGCCAGGGGAGCACATGTGGTGTCCCCCTAAACATCCATGTAATGTGTGCCAGACACCACATGGTGCTTGGCACACTGTGCATGGATGTTTATAAACATCCCCTTTTCTATTGCAGTTGTGCTGTGGCCCTTTTCTCTGATACAGCACAAGCCACAATAGAAATAGGGATGTTTCCGACCGCAGGCATGCCGTTCACATCATAATCTGGCAGGTGGGACCGCGAGTACTTGTCGGGGTCCCAATCCCTCTGCGATGGCAGTTGGATGACCTCGCCGGACCAGCATCATAATAAGGCCCAAAGTGTCTGTTTAGTTTTTACTAGAAAATCCTTCAAAAGGAAAAAAAAACCTATTTTTTTAAACTGGTGTGCTGTTTATTCTGCTTAACTTCCTTGCAGACAGTTAGGGCATGTGCCATTTGCCTTTTGTTTTATGTGAGGCATGTTGGGTAATGGCCGTGACTCTGATCACATCAAAATCGAAAGAGACCTAAGGGACCAGAAATGTACTGCTACTGTGTCACTACATAATTTTAAACAAGTGTTTTGCACAGAGCACTGTATACAATTTGTCTTTTTTCTTCCTTGATATTGCTACTCATGCTGGTCCATCTCAGCAGGATATAGCAGCCTTGCTGTGGCAGCAGAAGCTGGAGGCGATACGGACCAAGTACCAGGGGCTGTGGCCCAGGAAGAGTTGGCAGCTACCCAGGGCCCCAGCAGGCCACCAGTCTCTCCAGCCTCTCAGCAACAATGGCAGCACCACAGTCCACTGGCAGCTAGCTGTTGTACCACAGCTGCTGCGCCCCAATGTCAGATCACACTTTCCAATGCTGTATCCTACTGAGGCTTGCGCACATGGAAGATAGGCAGGCTTAGATGTTGGGGCACCTCAAGAAGCTTCTGATCCACTGTGTCTAGTAGTTCGCTCTTCTTTACCCCCTTTCTAAATATTTGTTTTGGTGAGTGGGGTTTGTTGTGGGTGGAGAGGGTGGGGATGATGGGAGTTGGGACTGAGACTTTTGTTTGGACTTTCGTTTTTCTTATTGGATACTTTGGACATTGGTTGGGGACTCAGAAATTTGTGTAGGAAGAGGGGTGGGTGAGTTGTGGGTGGAAGGGGTAGGTTTTATATTGTTAAAAAGGGAAATAATGATATACTTTACATTATTTATGCCTCAAATCTATTTTGAGGGGGGATTTCTTTGCACTGCTGTCTTTTAGTGCAGCCTGTTTATAAAATCTGCTTAGTGTATAACAACTAGTTATGTGGTACCATGGGCCTTGTCTTACTACTCTCTTAGTCTCTGCAGTCTGCAAAAGTATTGACTACTGGGGGGTTGCCATTGCCTACATTGTCTACAACAATGCTCTATAGTTCTCTTACCTGAATAGATAAAGCAAGGGCTGCATGGTTCCCGAAGGTGCCTCATTATGGTGGTGGTAGAAGTAGCAGGCTAACACATTAACAGTTAAGGATTCAGCACGGAAGTGAGGTCCCACTCCCACCTAGGTGAACTCCAACTGTAGGATTAATCAGAAGGATTATTCATTGCAGGTAACTAAATTGAAATAAAAACACCAAGTTAGTGGGCTTTATATTATATCATAGCTTTACAAAGAATTGAGACCAGACTACTTCACTACAAAGAATAGTAGAGTACCTGACAGTGAAAATATATTTAAAAAATCACAATAGCAACTTCTTCTGAGCAATGTTGAGCTAGTATTTTAATTAAAACTAAGGTTACAAAATCTTTGAGACATGGGCAGTAGACAAAAGTCTGGAGTGGAAATGGTTAAGCGTTTATGCAACACAATGTCTGAATGATGCTAACAAATGATATTCTTCTATATCTAAATTATAGATCACTTTGTATGCATGGGTGGGTAAATGGGGCCACTGCACTGAGTTGGTGTTACATTCACAACATCTGCCCCACCAAGTGTGTGATCAATGCATGATTTAAATTAAGTTACACCACAATAAATCACACAGCCCAGGGAAATAGGGTTAGGGGTTTGATGGCGGGATTGAGGAAAGGTACAACAGAGACCAACACTACACAAAGACTATATTCATCTGGATGATGAGCAGCCAACCATATTCAATCTGTCATGAAAGAAAATTAATGAATGAGTATGACACAGTTAAGTGAAATGCATTGCAAACAGTCTGTCAGCCCCAGAGACCCAAGTTATTATATTATTTTATATATAAATGTTCTGTCACCTAGGTTTGAAAAATACTAAATACAAATTATGGAGGAGTGCAGTGAACCGACACAGTTCTAAAAAATGATTTGTAAAAGAAAAATGATACTGTATTGCCTAATTGGGTGGTTCATCTACATTCTTCTTGAATTGTCCATCAGTATTGGATGTGTACCTGAAGTGCTCTGGTAAGATAAGCATGAGTGTTATGGTGCTTTCACCTTTTGTGCAGTAGAAAAGAAGGCCTGTGGATTGCAAAACAGAAATTATATTGTAGAGTCAAAAAGAAGGACAGAAGGTAAGCTTCATGAGGAGTGTACCAAGAAGAATCAGAGGCAGAGCAAGAACATAGGGGCATATTATCAAGGGGGTTTATCTCCGCTTTTTTGGCTTTAAAAGCCGAGAAAGCGGAGATAACATTATCACCCTATTACCTAGCTGTCGCTAACACCAGTTAGCGACAGCTAGTAGGAGATAGCGACCATCTTGGGCCCCGCTTTGCATGTCAGTGATATTTATCACTAATGACATGCAAAGTGAGCGTGCCAAGATGTTAGCGACTGGAAACAGTCGCCAACATCGCTATCTTCTATTACCAACTTTTGGAGATATTCGCGCTAAGCGCGAATATCTCCAAAAGCTAACACCTGCCCCTAAGCAGTTCTTAGCCATGTTATCCAATGGTAGGCAGATAACATGGCTAAGAGCATTAGCTCATTAATGCATGAATATCGCTGACTTTACAGCGATATTCATGCATTTCGGACAATTTTTATCGCTTAGGAGATAAACCTTGATAATAGCAAGTCTCCTAAGCGATAAAAATCCCCGCAGCTCGGCGATAAAAATATCGCCGCTAAACCAACATAGCGATAATTATCGCTAGTTGTTGGTAATATGCCCCAAAGTCCTTTGCAATCATTAATGTTATGACTCATGTGTGATCGATTAAGTGAGAGCAATTACAAATACTAACAATCACAGACATATGGCTGCATGTACCGGCTGGGGCTGATCAAACTTACAGCTGTCATGATCATCATCATAATATTTAGCCTAGCTCATGCATAATGTGATGATGTGACATCATCACATGTCTGTCTCTAGTTACCTACAACAACAGGCCCCCCATCCACCCTCATAGTTTCAAATTTGAGCCAGACAGCCACACCTTCTTGGCAGCATTACATTTCCCAAATCAAATAATCAATGCACGTCTCACCAGTCCACAGAGTTGAGTTTGCCTCTCAAAGTTATCACCATGTTGGTTTCCTTCAAATTGATAACTTCTTTCTCCTGGCGGTTGTTGAGGTAGTCAAGCCCCGTGTCTTTCCATCATCCTCCTGACTCTGAGTTACAAATATGTCAAAATCCGATCTGACTCCTGACCCAAATGAGAGCGATCAACGTGTAGTGCAATGTTGTTGATGAACGAAAAGAGAAACATTAAGTAGTTTTTTTGTGTAGATTTGTGTTTGTTAGCTAAACGGACTGATCAAGTCTTTGAGGAGTCTTAACTAGAAAACAAAGCAGTGTGGAACCGGCAAACAAATCTCGCTAAGTGTCATAGAGGAAGGAAAAAATCAACTTCTGGAAAAAAATTATCACCCATTTGGCCACCAGCATTGTAAATCATTACAAATACAATCAAGCTTAGAAATTATAGTTGAACTCCCACCCTCACCGTTTGCCACCCCATGAATCATTTCAACACTCACAATCACTCATATATCACTCATTATTTACCTGTTCCAATTCAAGCATGTTGGAACATTGCTGATCCTCTTTGATTCATGAAACAGACATTGACCAGTCTTGTAAATCAAATATTCTGGAGCAGTCCTGCTAGGGCATGAAAAAAATGATAGGCACAGGATGGAGGTAGACATTGTCTCTCCAATGTCCGTGAAGGGAATGTGGGAGGCTTCTTTACTGCACACTGGTCCAACTCCAATTTGGCCATACATGAGTCTAAAATGATGGGGCTGCATTAGTCAGTCAGGCACAAACAAAGAAAATAATATAATTAATGTTCCTCTAGCTATATCCTTTTTTCTTGCCAAAGCAGTTCGGCGACAGAAAGTACTAGGGTGGTGCAGGCCTACTCAGTAGTCAGGGAAATAGAGTTTGCCCAAAAGTGGGTCAGCTATAACACTACCATGACCTGAGTCTGACCAATCACCCTCATCCTACTCCTGTTGTACTTCAGGTATAGTGCAATTCGGTGGCATAAATTTCAGATTCATTTTGATCATGGTTAATCTCGCCACGTTTTGGGGCAAGAGACTGGTCCTTCTCACTGCAACAACTACACCAGAGGCAGTGAACACACATTCCACAGACACACTGGGTACTGGACAAGCCAGCCTGCTGAGTACTGGCCTTTGGCACCTCTTAGCATACGAATATACCAATGGGCTTTGATAAAAAAAACTCTATTGGGTCATCCAGTTAGGCCTCTAAATAGTGATTGGAAACCCCTACATTATAGTGTGTGCATGACATACAATGTAGGGGTTTCCGTGGACAAGGACAGCAGGACAGAGAAGAGAGAGAGAAGATGGCAAGGATAAGGCAGGCCGGAAAGTGCCTTTTTAAAATATAATTAAATTAGGGAGGTTGGAGGGAATGGGAGCGGAGTTCCACAGAGTTTTTTCCAACTATGTGGATCTTCGCATAGCGGCACTATACCTGCTCTGCCCGGGCCTGCTCTTTGCATGACATATTCATTGATCGGTCTGTACTGCTCAAACAGACGTTGCAAAAATAAAAATACGTCGAGTTCAAATGTGTTGGCACCTCCTGTATGAGGGCTTTAACTGGCATCTTAGTTTCACACTGAATGATCCTCAACTTTAAAAGAATGGCTAAAATGAGTGCAGATTCTTCTGCTGGTAGATAGTAAGTTGCTGACTCAGTCTTTTTTGAGAAAGTCCTGTATAATGATGTTGATGGGGTTTGTTAAACACAGGACCTTTAAATAGCCACCATCTGACATGGCTTTAACTATATTACTGCCATTGTCCAAGGCAACAAATCTAATGCTAAGCCCTCTGGGTCACAGCCTTCAAAAACCTAGTTGTTAAAGTCATCCAGGCTGTTCGTAGCTGTATGGGATTTCTGAATGGTAATAATGGCTACTGTTGCATGCTTCTGAGTGCCTCTACAAATTTCAGCAGTGCCAACACCTGCAGAAATAATATCTCCAACGTAATCAGTGGCTTGGCAACTGGTCCACATGTCTGTCATCAGGTGGATAGTGTGACCAGCACCCTACTGCAAAGCTTGTCCAACCAATTCCAGCACATTGTGATGTAGGGTTGGAACAGCGACTCTGGCAAAAGAAGGTCCAACTGGGAACCTTCCATTTTGGGCAGATGGCCATGACAAATTCTGGAAAACCCATTCCTTCCACAAAAGAAATAGAGAGGAGGTCTAGTGCTAACATTTTAGCTAGCTTCCCGTTGTACAAACGTGTTGTTGGGTGGTTGCATTCGTACTGCCCCACCTGCCTAAACATGCCAGGAATAGTAGCCTGGATTTTTTACTTTTCTGGTGCCACTGAGGCAGGCGACTTCTTGAGAAAAGAAAGTGGTAGACTCAATGTGTGTCTCAGCGGGGACTTACACTGTATTCTGTTGCCTTGGTGTCTTGACCTGACTCTGAGTCGTGTGCCATTGCGATGTGCTGATGTGGGTGATACTACTGCACTGCTGGTGACAGGGCTGATTTGCGTAACGAAAATGTCACCCTCGAATCTGGGGAACTCGGTTTGAGTCTCGGCAATGACGCTGAGCATCCTGTGATTCTGGGCAAATCACTTAATCTCCCCGTGCCTAACAAAAATGAATGTGTCCTCATGTAATGCAACTGGTGCTATGTAAAGTGCTCTGATACCCAATTCTAATTAAGTTCACGCTATATAAAACTCTGTAAAATAAATTTAAAAAATAAAGTAAGTGTAGTCTTGATTATCAGAAGGGGTGCTTGGAGAAGAAGATGGTGGAGTACCCTTCCTTTTTCTTGCTAGAGGTCTGGGAGACAATGGATCTTCTGAAAGAGAGGCTGATTCTACTTCCTCAGCATGAAGCTCAATCTACTGATGTGATCCAACTTCAGGAGGAACTACTATTGCTGGCTGCTGCTGTCGGTATCCACTTAGCTGAGTTTCCTGCAATGATTGAGTACTACTTTGCGAAAGAGATAACTCCAATTCAATGTCACTTCTTGTCGGCGTTGCCATGATTAGAATATCTGCCTCTATGCCAGACATGGGCTTGTGCCTAGTTTGGGGAGGGGCCATTGATACTGGAGTGATGCTCCCAGCTTGCTTCCCAGAGACCGGTGTAGCAGTCACACGACGTTGCCCAAAATAGGTCTGGTGCAAAATACCAGTAGTGGTAAGCTTTGTCTTATCACTGGACACTTTCTCGGTAGCACCTTTCTTTGGGGCCATCTTAAAGCTGTCAGTTGACAGTGGCACTTAGCTTCACAAGCTGAAGAGATATGAGTACTGACGTTGTGTGGTCACACATCATGTACACAGACCTTCTATCTGGCAGTACCGTGGGTGATGTTTCTTTAAGTACACCTACAAGCAAACAAGCAAGAAAAATATTAGTGAAACGTGGCATTGTTGCAGTTTGAATTAGAAGCACAAACTGTATTATTTCGTGTGGTTACCTAAGTTCTAAATAATTCACAACAATAAAGTATATCCATTCATAAGTAAAACCAAACCAACATAAAGTTTCATTTGCAATCAGGACAACTTACAGATGTAGCTGTTTGTATATGTGCATCCAGGTGGGATATGGCACGCAGGCAGGTGCAGGTGACAATTAAATAACCCTTTGAAAATTAATTCTGCCGTGCAGCTGTGCACCTATGGCTAATGATTGTTGGGAAAATGTGAAACAGAAAATTACAAAAAAATGTAAATAAAAAAACAATAATTAATTTGAACAAAAAAATATTTTAACAAATTGAAAAAAATGAAAACATTAAAAAAGTAAAAAATATATTTAAAAAATGGAAAAACTTTTTAAATTAAATTAAAAAATGGTATAAATAAATTATCAAAAAAATTTAATTGCTAATGTACTAGGGGATTACCATGATAAACCCATTGGGATTCAGGAGACAAGGAGGGGTGCAGGCGAAAAAGGCAAAAGAAAGTATGTAATAATATAAAACACTGTTCATACAGTACATTTTCTATGAGCATTGAGCATCAACTAGGCCTCACGCATATTATTAAACTGATATCAGGGAAAACGGAGCAAAAACAAAAAGGCTTAAGCATCTACATACAAAATGGCTTTGAAAACTAAAAAAAAGATGGTTGCACAAAATGGCCACATGGCCAAACAACAAGCAAGGAGGCATGGAAAACAAAGAGCATTTGAAGGCCTATGGCAAAAGCACACTGGCTGGCAGCACAAAATATCCCCAGCCACATGGTCAAACAACAACAACCAGCAAGAAGGTATGGCCACAACCAAGAACCCATGCAGGCCTATGGTAAAAAGCACACTGGGTGGTAATGGCTACACAACATGACCATCAGCCACATGGTCGACCAACAAGCAAGGAGGCATGGAAATCAAAGAACACATGCAGGCATATGGACACTGACTATACAAAAAGCTCCTGTCCACATGGCATGGGGAACAAAGACAAATGGAGGCCTATAGCAAACATACTCAGACACTGGCCAGACAGAGCAGGTAAGTTAACACAGGAGAAAACAGCATTCATTCATCAATGCCAAAAACAAAATTTAACTGGGCTATAAAAGTTTACAACAACACACATCCTTCAAAGGCATCAAATATATTATCACAGTAATACACTGTTTGCAGAAAAGCATGTGAAATACCCCCCAAAAAACACATTTTGTAATTTAACCCAATGTAAATTATGGTCTAAATGATGTTTCAATTCCACAGACACCAAGGAAACAGTTGTTTCATGCACCCAGGACTAGTACTGGATGTACTGACTGAAAGGCTAATTTGCAGGCTAGGCCACATACCGAATTAAATGAATATTGCACATTTATTTACAAATCCTGATTTTTTTTACTAAAGTGTGCAACATTTTTCCTTTGCAAAAGAAGAAAAATTGCATGCAAAAAAATAACTAGGCTGCAACTGAAACTGCAAGACCCTCACTGCCATACATTTTAAAAATCAAATAAAAGTACAAATAAATCCTGGTGCATGCCCTCAATAAAACAGATAGCACCGTTTTTGAACTTACTTTGTGATATCACAAAAACAAAGTTATCAAATCCAATGTTATATGCAGCAGACAAACAGAGTGATCCTTCAATCCAAATGAGTAGTGACCATGAGGTGGACAAAGCACTGGGAGAAGCCTGCTGGACAGGAACAGGAAGTAGGAGCCTCTGGGTCACTTCCTCCTTGTTGAAAAAAGGAAAATAAAAAGGGCTCCTCGCACAAAAAAAACAACACGAATGGTCCATTTGTGAAGTTTATTAACTCCAAATTGTCTTTTGAGGAGATTTAGCTGCTTCTCCAGATGGCAGCTGCAGTTGCTCGCACTAGATCGCATTCGCCTACATCACAAAAGAAGAGTTAGTAGTTGCTGGCACAGCCTAAAGCTGTATTAGTGCCCGCAAAATCTCACAAGCGACTAGCAAATCTTGTGGGTGCTCGCGAGCGCCCAGCAAGTCTAGTCATGCTCCCCACACATGGTAAAATATGTGACAAGTGCATCAATGGATATAAAAGTTCTGCTTTGTTGCGGAGTACAGAGTTTATAGTTAACTCCATGCTTGCCGAATTCGGCTAACTCTGCGAGCGGAGTGTAATTTTACACCCAGGTCTAGTTTAGATATTGGCATTTGAGTCCAACCACCATGCAGTCCACTACCTCCAGTGCTCTCTGGGCATAGGCACTGGATGCAGGGCCAAACACTTTGCTGGTAGGTCACCACACAAGCCACTTACTTTTGATACGGTCAGTGTTGCCCTCATCATCTAGTTCCTTTCCCCAGACATAGTGATCATGATATCCTTAGAGCAATTTTAATCACTTCACTGACCCCAAACAGATTTTCACTTCTCTTCAGAAAAGTGTATAAATAGATTACATTTTTATCATTTATCCCAAATATTCAGCAAGCGTGTTCCTTGTCTTCTGTGATAAGCTTGTCCAAAAGTGTTTTTTCATTGTTCGCTGACAGTTCCGGTCTAGAATTTTAAATGGAAATCAAACTACCCGACATCAGTAATTAAAAAGATCATCACTACATTAGCCTGGTAGGTCAACTTGACAGCTCTTGTTTGCTTTAGCTGGAGTTAGAATTCTGAAATTAAAGATTGCCTCACCAATATCAAAGCAACCAGCTGCTACCACATAATTTAATTATTTGGCGGGAGGCACACAGATAGGAGAGTGCTAGTCCACTATAACCTGGCACAAATCTTCCCAGGTTGAGCATGGTGTTTGACCTCATTTTGTTGCCAGCATGATAGAGCCAATACTGAATGAACATGGTCTTTGGACAAACGTCTTGTTTTTGAAAGTTTAAAGCAGGCTGGCCAGAAGAGCCAACATTATACCCTATGCATTTTTTTATTGTTGCAAGCAACATCAGAGTTTACCACTATAAGCTACTTGGAACAGGGCACGGCCTTTTGAGCAATGCATACTTTTGCATGTGCAGAGATTGGGCTAGGATTATTGTTAGTATAGGCTAGATCATTCTTAATTCCTTATCAAACTTAGTGCGCTTTTAAACCAAATATTCATTGCCAGCTGGTCTGTTTGCTGACTGCAAGGCTCAATGTAATTGCAATCATAAATTGTAAATCTAGTTATATTGTGCTTACAACTCCTGATGAGACAATGAAGCCCTTTTTGAGTTAGTACCAAACTGCTCAGGAAGCCAAGATTAGTTGTTACGGGGTTAGTATTTTTTTTTCTTGTGCATTAGTTGTGTTAGGGTTGTGATCTTGGTTTCTTGTTTGTTTGCTAGAGTCTAAGGTAGGAATAAAATGATAGGAGTGGATTTGAGACGGGGAAGTAGTGAGTCATTGAGTGGAGCATCGTTAGGTGGAGGTGCATAGAGTGGACAGGATTAGAGTGGAGGGGATTAGAGTGGAGGGGTGCAGAGTGGAGTGTTGTAGAGTGGAGCGTCATAGAGAGGGGTGGTGCAGAGTAGAGTGGCGTAGGCTAGTGTAGAGTGAACTAGAGTGGAGTATCATAGAATGTCATAGAGTGTAGAGTTGTGGGGTGGAGGGGCGTAGAGTGGAGTGTTGTACAGTGGAGTCTCCTAGAGAGGGAAGTATAAGTATAAATTGGTTGTGCACTGGTTATTTTGTACTAGTTTCGTCCTGTGTGGTGTGCTCCTGAGGTATCACTCTCTGAACCATCGAGTGTGAATGTAGAATACTAAGCAAGCATCCTCTGCAATTAGGGGATGACCCTCTAGGCACAACAAGAATCGCAGGATACTCATGTGAGTTGTTATATATTTTTGTTTAGAGATTCCCCTGAAGACGTGCACGGTTGTGCACGAAATGCATTGGGAATGCCACTTTGAATTACGGTTAACTTGTGGAGAAAAACTTTAATAAATCATAAAGAATATGTGATTTATGATTAACGTCTGAATTAAATTCATATTTGAATTCACAAAATATGGAGAAATTTCATTGAACAAAAGACTACTATTCAATCGCCATTCAGCGATTCTTGTTGTGTCTAGAGGGTCATCTTCTAATTGCAGAGGATGCTTGCCTAGAGAGGGAAGTGTCATGGAGTGGAGGAAAGTGAATAAGAGTTGTAGAGTGAAGTGGTGTTGAGTGCAATGGACGGCATAAAGTGGAGGCATGTACAGTGGAGTGGTGTAGAGTGGAGTAGCATAGAGTGAAGTGGAGTGTCATAGAATGAAGTTGCATACACAGTGTCATAGAGTGGAGTAGTGTAGAATGGAGTAGAGTGATAGAAAGACATAGAGTGGCGTGGCAAAGAGTATCATAACATGGAGAAGAGTGGAGTAAAGACGAGAGTCTTGGAGTGGAGGGGTGTAGAGTGGGAGGACATATTTTTTGGGCAGCAAATGGTATTTTCCACCTTTCTGTTGATTGTACGGGTTTTCCCCCAAATACTGAACAACCACAAGGACATTTTTTTCATCCAGGTCTGAGGACTTCACTGAAAAATAGGACATGGAGAAAAATGTAGTCACTTATGAAAAACTGGATAAATGTCCATTTATATCAAATAAAATGTATACAGATATCATGAACTTTTCTGCCAAATTAAGGAAATGGAAAAGAATGAGTACAATAAGACTAAACTAACACACACACACACACACACAAATAACGAGGCTCTGTAGGCATAAAACATTGTGTCATTCCGTCCAACATTTTTTATAGCTCATACAAAAACATTTACATGAGTTAACTGAGAAATTTTGTGTTAGGAGACTACTACTATAGCTTTGCCCACTTGAAAATCCTGAATAAAAATTCCAAAGATCCAAGAAAAGATAATTATATTTTTCTTTGCGAGGTTTTGTGCAGATTCATCAAATTATGCTCCGGTTTATAGCAAATCAAAATGGTATTTGTTCTATGGACTAACCAATCTAGCCCTTCCTGTGGATCTGTATGATATAGTACACAAGCATACGGTTGCACAGTATATTTGAAATGAGTACTCTTAAATTGTCCACTGTGCTTGACTGTTCCAATGCACGAATGCCATTTAATATGGTGTTGGATATTCGCAGGAGCACATACAATTAATTGCACATTTGGATCTAAAAAACTACATCTTCTGAAGACGCAATTCTTAATACATACCAAGTCTAACAAAACATTTGTATTTGGTTTTTAATGTGCAGAACATCTAGGGAATGAAGTGTGTCTCACAAATGACGTGCAGTACAAAGCAGTGACCCACAAGTTAAAACACTTCTACTGAGAGAATTAAGCTTGGCCACGGATAATCAAATTATTATGCTGCTCTATGGTTTAATCAGTGAGGCTTTTACTACAAGAATGTGACAAGGAAAATCACCATCTGTACAGGCGCAGCAGAATTAATTAACATTTAGTTTCTAAATTAGGACCTTAAAAGATTGATAGTATGCTCGGTGCCTTTATGAAGCAGAAGATAATGTGCGTGAAATGCACACATTAAATGAAAAAAAATGGGCTCCTCGCTGAAGGTAGTTTTCTACGTAAAAGCCTGTAAAATGTAAATTGAAACAACCTAACATTATCTCGTCCTATTCAGGCAAATACATTCTCACATAAGCTTAGGTGATCGGCGTGTATGTCCACAACCTTAAATAGAGTGATTTCACGTTCTAGCCTTTTCATGTCCTTGATGATAAGGTAGTGCTTGTTGCAAACACCTTTTCTTCTCAATATGAAATCACGTTTCTGGTGGTTCAAATGTGTTTCAACAATGTTTGTGCATAATGGTTTCGAGGCCTTTTGCTGAAGTAGTGGCATGTTCTATTGTTTTTGTCCTGCTGTCATTTTGTGCTGCATTACTGCAACGTGATTTTGTTGTTTTTTGCTGTGGTTACGTGTTTCCTTTCTGGTTTGACTGTTTTATTGTGCTCTGTGAAAATATAATTGTGCTAATATGTTGCTTTTTTGATTTGTTTTATTTTTATCTTTGGAGATATCTACAAATGCTACTACATTTTCAGCCGAAAGCAGCACAACTCTAAAGTTTCAGTGTGAAGCAACAATTTTCCACAATTTACCACTGCTTAAGGGTGTAAAATAGCTCTGGTCCACTTTGTTAAATGCAGTGGTGGTTGGCATGTACTGAGGGTGGTGAACGGGTGGCAGAAAAAAAAAAAAAGTAAAATACACTTACCTTCCTGCGCGACTTCCTCCTCGACAGGGCCGGCTTTAGCGCTGGTAGCGCCCTGTGCGACAATGTTTGTTGGCGCCCCCCACGGGCGCCCCCCCAGACTCCCACACTACTACCCTTTAACAGTACCCCCTCAAGTCTCCATAACCACTATCTCTCTCAGATGTATTTAATAGCGCCACCTATACCAGTGTAGGGTGTCAGATCACTTTACATCTCAAACACTAAACAGAGAAAATCAATCATAGGTGTGTACATCAGTGTATAGAACATTTGACATAATACAGAGGATTACAAGGTGTAGGAATGCAGGAGTCACATGTCATCCATACTGGTAGACAGTATAGTTTAAGAGTGCTTGGTCTGGAGAAGCACATACTCTGAATTTAAAGCATAACCCCATGTTTGGGGGTTACATTTATTATTAATGCTTTTGTTTAACCGAAATGAACCCTTTTTGAAACATATGAATAATGAAAGATGGAGGAAAACATCATAATGCTCTAATCTATACCTTGCAGTTTGCTTGCAGCTCTATGGTGACAGTTATTAGTTCACTGTTCCATGTTAGGATTTGAACATCTACACTGCTAGTAACAAAAGGATCTTTCTCACAAAAGCACTGACCTATTTAAACTATATGCACTTTATGATCTGCATGGTACACATTCTTTGCAGCAGATACATTAACCTTCTGTGCTACCATAAAATGCGTTAACACTTCCACTAGACAAACCTCCTCTCACCAGAAGAACCATTAATCACCGTGTTATATGGACATTTTATTTTTGTATGAAAATTGCAGAGGCCAGCAATGCAGCAGTAGGTGCTTTCAAAACCATAAAATACTTCCGAACAGGCGCCTCCTCGAAGAGTCAGCACCCGGTGCGGATGCACCAGTTAGACCACCCTAGATCCTGCTCCTCGATCAGTCTTCTCTCCTGTAGTCAGGCTCCCAACTCCCAAGCCAATCCAGGCACTGATCTCATGCTTTTAACCAGCATGAGAGTAGTGTCAGGATTGGAGGGAGCGGCCTATCTCAGTGCTCTTAAAAGCACTGGAGGCCTATGCTTTCTCTAACCTACCTGTTTAAGACACCTAGGTTAGAGAAGTTTAAAATGTGCATGTCTGGCTGGCTGTCACAAGACGGCTGGCCAAAGGGACATACGCACTTTCAATATAAGTGCACAGCTCCCTGTTGCCACTCAACAGAAATGGCCACACCCCATCCTGATGCTCAGTTTGGTACCGGTTGGGTGCTGAAAATTAAAATAGCAAAAAGTAAACTTTATTGCCATTTATTTTTCAGCTTTGGCTAAGGGCTTTTCTCTGTGGGGCGATGCTCCTCCACTCAAATGGAGGAGCCGCCACTGGTGAACTGTTTAAGACACCCGTCAGCTCAAAACATCTTCACTAGTGCTATTTTATGTCCTTGAAGATATGTTTTTTTAGTATTTGATGCAAACACCTTAAACCAACATATTATGAAAGAAGAATTTTGTAGTTGGTATTGTATGATAAGAATGTTCCTGCATATTTGTTGTATGGTATTTTGTTGTGGTGATGATGAGTTCTTTAGTTTCTTCGAGCTGCTCTATTTCTGTGGAGCTGTATTACAATTATTTATCTTTTACTGTGGTTACTGAGCTGCGTTAATGTTTGTTGTGCCAAGTTATGTGTCACCTGTGGTGTTATGTTGTTTTGTGTGCGCTACTGTGTTACGTTTTGTCATTTACTTGATATGCCAAGAAATGCTTCTAAAAGTCCCAAAGAAAAAGATTTTCTAAAAAGTAAACATTTGCCACTCAAAGCTGGTAAAATGATGCTGCTCTAGATCTTCAACTATTCAGACACTGATCAGACCAAACCCGTGGCAGAGAGGCGCCTTAGATTATCACTACTGAATTTTGAGGGAGATTCCCTATATTGCTGGTTATTTTCTTCTCTATTCCTAGAAGGTACGTTCCTACTGCAACAATGTCCTGATTTATGCCTGACATAAATGAGATGGTTGTGTGGCAATCAGATTTTCTTCCTGTACTTTCCCATGATTCCTATGTTCATGTAGGTGTTTCAGCCTAATAGAACTGGGGGTTTCTATTTGGCTGAGGTAGGTACCGTAGTCCAAATAGGGACCCTTGCTTCTAGTCAGGTAAAGGAGGGACACACTCTTAGATAACCCCTGCTCACCCTCCGGTAGCTTGGCACGAGCAGCCAGGCTTATCTCCAGGGCTATGTGTAAAGTATTTGCAACCACACTCCCAGTAACACAGTGATAATACCACAAATGGACATCACAATGATTTAGGAAATAGCGGTATCTTTATCAAGAAGAAATATGATATGACCATACAACAAAAATATCCAGCATATGCGTATTCATAATATTTCCCTGGGCCGTTTATTAGGCCAACAATTCTTGCGGTATTGATGAGCAGTTCACGATGATCTAATGCAGTCCTAATGCATTGCTATGCAGTTCGTAATGTAGAAATGAGACAGTCCTTAATGCAAGTAATAATGTGGTTTGTAAACCAAGTAATAATGATGTCCGTAATGTGAGTACTATTGCTGATCGTAAAAGCAAGTAATAATGCAGTTCGTAGTACAAGTACTAATGTGGATCATAAAAGCAATCCGGCACCGATTGTGGTGCTAGTGAAGGTCTCTATGCCACTCTTGGCTGACTCGCCATCAGCTACTGCCAAAATAAGCCCCCAATACTGTTATGAAGGAAACAAAGTGCAGCTTCACAATCCGACCCCGGTACTGCCACTCCTCGGTGAGTACGGCCACGATACCGACTTGAGCAGAGGGTCGCGCTGTAAAGATGGGAAAGGCCGAGCGCAATCTCTCATAGCAAGCAATCCGCCCCAGGCGGCGACATACACATACTTGCTGAGCGTTACCTTGAGGGTGAAGTCTCTCGCTCCTTGTGGCTTGGGCGTCATGCTGTGCTCCTTCGTGTTGGTGGTGACTGCTCCTCGCAGTGAGAGTCAGGCTACCAGGTGACGGCCTCGCAGCTGATCAGCTCCTGGCGCGACTCTGTTGATCCTGGGCAAAGGACCTAGGACCCACAATGGTGAAGGTTCACAGGTCTCTCCTTGGCAAAGGCAGGCTCAGGCTGGCGGTGGTGATTTCTCATGGCTCCCCCTTGCGACGTCGATCCAGCCCGATGGCGCTAACTATAACAGCACATCTGGTCACACAGTTGATCGAAGCAAAGCGCAAGACTGCTCCGGGGCACATGGCCACAGGGCAATTCTCATGATGGTCTCAGGCTGCAAAAAGTACATGCACACAGCGTCGCTGAGACACACTTGGTTTTCCTGAGTTTCCACAACAGGGAGCCAGCTCCTCTCAGGCCGTTGGAGACAAGTTACTTCTGGACACAGCAAAGTCCTTACATGCAGGGGAACACAGCACACAGCAAAGTCCCATGTCCTCTCCTTAGTCAAATCTGCACACGGCAGGCCAGACCCAGAACACACAGCAAGGGCAGTCCTTCTCTTCAACAGTTCTTCTTTGGCAGAGGTTCCTCTTGATCACAAAGTAGTTTCAATCCTTTTTCAGGCTTGAGTTCAGTCTTGAGTTCAGGGGTTTCAGCTCTCACATTTATACCCCTAAATGCCTTTGAAACCTTTGTGTTCAGGGGGCTTTGAGGCCAGTCTAAACCAGTTCTGGGTGTCTTCCTCCAAGTGCACACCTTCTTTCTTTGATAGTGAGGGTCTGGGCCTCAGACATTTCGCAGGAGGTGGAGCCATTCTTTTGTGGCAGCAGCCCTCTTCGCATCAAAGGGGCTACTCCTCTCACCACACCAAATGCAGGCCAGCCTGTTGTTGTCTCACCTACTCCTCCCTGGTGTAAGGACACTTCCCAGACCCTGTCACATCCAAACCCAGACAGTCAACACACAACCAGGCGGAGGCACGCAGTATGGTTAGGACAAGAAACCAGCCACTTCTAAAAGCATGGTTTCGAAACACACAATTCAAAAACCATCTTCACAAAAAGAAGTGTTATTAAATTCCGAGTTCAGGCACACTAAACTCCATCACTCCATCTTATGCCTCTGTTAAAATATGCTGGAAACATGTGACACAGCATTCCCTATTCTGTACTATGGGCAAGATGGCCTTGCAACAGTGATAACGAATTAGGCAGTATTTCACTGTCAGACATGGTACACACCTCAGTACATGTCTTACCTTTCACATACACTGCACCCTGCCCAGGGGGTACCTTGGGTCTACTATGGAGGTGTTTGATGTGCATAAAAAGGGAAGGGTAAGGTCTGGCAAATGGGTGCACTTGTCAGGACAACAAGGCAGTTAACAAACAGCGTACAGGCACTGCAGTGGCAGGCCTGAGATCTCTTTTTAGGGCTACTTGTGTGGATGGCACAGTTATTGCTGCAGGCCCACTATTAGAATTTGCATTACCATCCCTGGCACACATAGTGCACTTCACTAGGGACTTTACTAGTATGACAAACATACCAATCATGGACAACCAATTACCATAACACTCTATACAGGGAGCACTTGCACTTTGACACTGATCAGAAGTGGCAAAGTGCCCAAAGCATCTGAGCTAGCAAAACGAAATCCATCACAGCATCAAAAATATTCGCAGATTATTTTTTCTCTTACCAACTCAAAGCCTTCATCTCCCTCTGCGCTGAAATTAGGTCTTCACGAAGTCTTCAGCTGGATGTCAACGAACCAGCTGAAGCTCAACGGGGAGAAGACGGAGATTCTCCTCCTAGGTAAAAAGAGAGATCTGTGGCAGGATACCCATTGGCCGCAATCCTTGGGTGCTTTTCCCAGCCCGGCTACCCAGGTCAGAAACTTAGGGGTATGCATCGATGATTCTTTATCGATGAAACAGCAGGTCAATAAAGTAGCTGGTACGTGCTTCACTATCCTCAAATGGCTGCGGAAGATCATCTGGATGCTGCCTGTGGATACCCAGAAGACCGTGGTCAATGCACTGATTACATCTAGGCTTGACTACGGTAACATCTTATATCTGGGTTCCAATTTAGCTGTGATTAGGCGGCTTCAACTTGTCCAGAACTCCGCAGCCAGGCTGCTATGTAAGATCCCTAGGACAGCAAGGATCTCGAAGCACCTTAAGGACCTGCACTGGCTTAGAGTTGAGAACCGGGTTCGGTTCAAAGCGTTGACCTACATGTTTAAGATCAAGGCAGGGACCGCACCAAAGTACCTGCAAAAACTGGTTAGGCCCTATGTTCCTGCACGCAACCTCCGTTCTCTAAATGGAGCAAACTTTGTGGTTCCTAGATTTAAACTGGCCCGTGTGGGGGGAAAGTCCTTTTCCCATCTGGGACCAGTCCTTTGGAACTCCCTTCCCTTAGCTTTGCGTAAGGAGGAAAATTTCGCCAGTTTTAAGAAAGGCGTTAAAACTTGGCTCTTTAATAAATAATTGCGGTCTTTGACCAGGTTGCTTTCTGTGTTTTCGGCCTTCCAGTCCTGGCGCCGGGAAACCCTTTGTGGGTATCTGCGCGCATTATAAGTGCAAAAAATAAATAAATAAATAAATAAATAAAAAGTCAGGGGTAACATGACCATGCCAGGTCTAACAGTAGGCATATCTTTTTGATTAATTTACATATGCAGGCTTCTCTTCTGATCGCCTAGTGTAATGATTCGTAACTTTAGGAATGCTGCAGCATTTTGTTTGCTATTTTTTGTTTCTCAATGTGTCCCTTTTCCTCTTTTATCTGTCATATTTCTTGTCTTGGTATCTAAAGGATCCCTTACCAGATATTCATTTCTTTGGGGGATGTCAGATTCTGCTTGGTCATTTGAGGGGGTTTCTGGCATCTATGCTGGATCTCATTACTTTTGCACATCCATGTTAAAGAGGAATGTGAGTGAAATGAACGCTGCCACGGATGGATAGTGAGGCACCTATGTAGTTGTTCATCTGAACATATAATGTTTTCGTATAGCAATAATTAAAGTCCGCATTTGTCTGAGTCTTTTCTCAGCAACGCCATATACTGAAAAAAAGTCATGCATATAGTGTAAATCATAAGGATGTCATGTAGGAGGCGTGATCGCTGCAAGCTTGACACGCCGCCAAAGAACCGCAAATAAGTCCTTTTGGTGTCCTGCTTAATGAATTTGTTGACTGTAGACCCCACAAACTACTTTAGAGAAACACATAAAGCAACTCTACTTTGTCAGTCAGTCAGTCAGAAAAGCACATGTATACAAAACGTACAGATCCGTCTCCTCACTTCTTTCACACCCTGGGCATGAACTAACTGCAAGTGGGTACATTCGACCACTTGTTGGTCAATGCCCTAACTGGCAGTGTTCCATGTCTAAATTGGACATATAATTTCTTCGCCAGTAGGGGCTGGATGTTGTCCAGGAATTGCTCAAAATGGTAGTTATCCTTGACTTCCAGTATTCTATTGGTCAATTTACCCAGAGCAGGCTTAAGTGCTAAGAGATCCATTCGATATTGCTTGAGTACATTAGCCAAAAACCTTTTGGGGATTGAGGCGCAAGTTTGCTCTGGGGAAAGCCACATGTCTGCCCTACCCAGTGCGTGACAGAGCTGCTTCACGTGTTTTAACCAAGGGATTTTTCCCACTCCCCTAATAGCCAGTAGATCCCTTAAGTCCTCCCTATAACTTAGCAGCTCTGGAGTAGTCCAGAATCACCTCCAGTACAACAGGGGGCGATTAGTCATAATATCTTGTATAGGGGACAAACCCAAATCTAAGCGTAATGGGATCCAAGCGGTGCTCTGGGAAAGTCTCAATAGGCGCCTAATGAAGCTGTTCTCGGTGGTGGACAGAGAGGTAGCGCTAGCGTGGCCCCACAGCTCTACTGCATCGAGCGCACCCCCCCTCACTGGGCTTTATAGATTTCAACTGGTGGTCCCAGGGTTTTAAGTGAGCACTTGTTGTAAACCTTTAAAATTCCACCAGAGGCTTGGGCCAACTTCAGATTTGCCTTGGCCATGTGCAACCCCCAATCCACCCTATCATTCAATGTTACCCCCAAATAGTCAAAAGTGGAGACTCTTTCCAGCCCAAGCCATCCAAATAGGGGTGAGGGCAATTGGTTGATGTAGCATGAAAAACCATGTATTTGGTTTTGGAGAGATTGATTTCGGGATTTCTAGTTCTGCAGAAAGAGCAGAAGGCCTCCAGAGGTCGCTGGATACCCATAGAAGATTTTGATAACAAAAGGGTGTCATCAGCGAACATCACGGCCGGTACCTTACGTTTTGCTAGACTAGAAGAATCTAAATCCCTCGCGCCCAAAAGATAGTCAATCAAACCATTAAGAAACAAGGAGAAGAGCGTGGAGGCCAAGACGCACCCCTTCCTGACACCCTTTTCCACTGGGAAAGGGGCAGAGAGCTTCCCGTTCCTTCCATACCTCACCCTCGTGAAGGTGCCTTGGTGTAAACGTTTAAACAATTGGTACAAATATACTGGGGCACCCATCTCTAACAATATGGCCCAAAGCTTAACCCTCTGGACCAAATCGAAGGCAGATCGAAGATCTATAATGATCAGATACAGGCTACCAGCTCCCATTGTCATCGTCGTCCAGTAGACCAATTGAAGTCTAAACAGTTGGTCTAGGGTAGAGACCTTGGCACGAAAGCCCGCTTGGAGGGAGGTCAGGATGTGGTGTTCATCGATCCAGCACTGCAACCTCGTTAGTAAAAAGCAGGCAAACTATTTCTGCAGACGTCAATCAGGCTAATGGGGCGGTAGTTCGCCGGGTCGAGTGGGGAAGCCTTTTTATGGATGGGGATGATCTCTGCCCCCAACCATGTGTGGGGGATTTCCATACCATGAAGGATGGCGATAAAATATAACCAAATATAAGGGACCCAAACCTACTTCTCACTCAAGAATTGGTCTCCAGGGATTCTATTCAATCCCGAGGCCTTCCCGGAAGACAAGCTCCTAAGGGCCGCCTGGATTTCCAAGACAGTGCAAGGCGGATAATCATAATCCTTTGCATCCAGTGCCTCTGGGGCAAGTGTACCCTTCGCTAGAGAGAGTAAGTCTACAGAAGTTAGGGTATCGGTATGGGAGAACAAAGACTTAAAATGCGATATCCAAACCTCTTCACTCAGGTTAGGTATTAATGCAGTCGAACCTTCATGGGAGCCTGTTCTAACTAAATTCCAGAAAGCCCTGTACTCACGTATGTCCAAGGCTTCTTTTATATTTACACACCTTAATGCCTCCTATTCTGACTTAAATTCCGCAATGATACTCTTGTAAGAGAGTCTAGCTGCTCTAATGCTCTGTACAGATCCAGTTTTAACTTCCCTAACAAGTGCGCATTTAGCTAACCTGCAAGGTAAACCTGCAGGGTAAACCATTGGGCCTGATTTTTTGGCTGCGGCCTCTTGTTGACTGTGGTGTAAAAATAGGAGGACAGAGTAGTGGTTAAGTTAGAATCGATGGACTCAAACGCCTGAAAATAGGAAGAATCAAAGTTTTTGACAGGGAGTTCGAAAGCCTCCACTAGAAAGCAGGCAGCGTGTTGGTATAGATCAGCTATTTTATCAGGAGCTAGCGCAAACTTGGCCCACCTTATGCGTCTGCCACCCGCAGCTATAATTAGATTCATATCAGCATGGGTCTCCAGCTCCCCCGATCTATGTCGGTATCCCAATGGGTGTTTTAATTCTAGTGACAGAAGATTATGGTCACTGTCTATCCTTGGCATTAAGCTGAAGGCCCAAATTTTGGACCAAAATTCTACATTGACCATAATATGGTTGTGCTTTTCCCTAATCTATTATAGGTAATCTTACCTGGGACATCGGGAGGTAGTCTGCCATTACAAGCTCTGAGGGAGTGAGTTAATAAGAGCTTGTTAATCTGCAGGGCCAATGGCGACCATCGCTTTGCCGGATACATAGAGCATTCCTGAATGTGCCAAGTGGAATCCTCATCTTGAGTTACAGGAGGGATCCCAGCCAAGGGTTCGAAATGACAATAAAAATCGCCCCCGATTATTAAATGTGTCGGTAAGAGAAATAATGTGAGGAGTTCATCTAAGGCATTTAACGTAGAAGAGCCCAACGTGTGGGGAGTGGAGCGCAGGTACACATTAAAAACCGCCACACTCGAACCATCCAAATATTTGAGAACAATACAAAGAATATCCGGGGAGTGGGATTCTATGACCTTCACTGAGAACCCCAAGTACGTAGCTACCCAAATACAAAGTCCCCCCCGAGGGTATCCCTCTAGGTCCCTGTACAGCAGGTATATAGAATGTTGCAAAGCCCACCCTTATGGGGGCAGTCAACATCCATGGCTCTTGGAACAAGCACAAATCGTACTGGTCCACCAGCTCACCCCATTCTGGATGGGCTAGCTTAGAGCCAATACCCGCTAGGTTCCACAACCCAATCATTGTGGTCTGTGGTTCTGCCCTTGAAGTAATAGCTAGAGTAGATGAAAACACATTAAGGGGGTGTGTTCTTGCCAGATTATCCAGCTGAATTCCAACTCCTGGGGGGCTTGAATTTATACTTGATGGAGTCATTAATATTCCATCTTCCTGAACCCCGAAATCCAACTAGGGAGGGCCATCCCCAACCCTCTGAGACTTCTCCACAGAACATCCAGCTACATAAGAATATATTCCAGTAATCCTTAGTGGGTGGTGTAGTCAGTCTACATAATTCAAGGGACTGAATCTATTGACTACAGGTAAATTATATTCTACATCCTGTCCACCTGGGTGGAAGTAAGTTGGTCCAGATCTACCAGGGGTTGTTTCCCGTGAGTAAAAGTACCCCAGGGGTAGAGGGATGATTGTACCCAGTTGACTAGGACCTCCCCAATCGAGAATATGTTTAACCACTCCAGGATCCCTGACAACAATCACGCAGTCCCCTCCAATATCCTTAGGTTTAGTCCCCAGCCAGCTGACTCTTCTAGCGAATATGATTTCTCCCTGCCCCATATCCGTTAGTGGTCTGTATTTATTCAACCAAAAAATGATTTTATTCTTAACCCCTTCCATGCTGATGACGAACCCCAGCCGTCATGCACTACGGTGCTCGTGTGCTGATGACAGCTGGGGTTCGTCACGGCCCGCCCCTGTTCGTGCTGCTTCAGCACACCAGGGGAATCGCGGCCGCATCGAAGGGGTTAAGCTCTGGGAATGTCTCACCTCGGTCACCTGGCAGCAAAGGAACTCCAGTTAATATCACCACATACAGAGAAGCCGCAGGGGGTACCTGGGGTCTAGGTAGCGAATGTTGGATTCCCTCGCTCGGAGATTTCGTGACAGGCTTGTGGGGGGCCAAAACCTGATGTGGCTGGTTTCTGGTATTGACTTGTGAAATTAAGTTTTGCTCTCGAGGGGCAGAAGTGGCTGTGTCCGAAGGCACCTTAAACGGAATAACGGAACCGGAAGAAGTGGTGTTGGAAGTACGTTTAAGTGTATTCATCGGATCCGATCCAAGTGCCAGATTGTTACATCGGGGACCATTATCTATACTTAGACCTTGGTTTATCTGGTTAATATTACCTAGGTCCAATTTCTCTGTGTTGGTCCCAGTAAGGTCAGGTAACTGTCCTCCTCCTCCACCCTTGTTATTTATCAATGAAACTACTTTATCAATTCTACTCATCAAGATTTTAAAATGAGATTTGATAAGCCGCTCCATTTGTGTTTGAAAGTCAATTAATAAATGAGTAGCCCATACCGGGGGAGCAAGAGTGGTGATGGTAGGGCCTAGCTCAACCCGAGGAGTGTCTAGGGCAGATGTAGTCACCTTCGCTGGTTTTTTATGTAATGAACAAAAGCACACAGCAGCTGACCAAGGTTTCGCACATCCACTTCATCTGTTTCAGAAATATTTGGTGGTGCGGCTACTCTCACCATCCGCTGCCAAGGATGTGTATCTGACCAATAGTATATAAGAGCGGAGAGGCGCACACAATGGAGTCAATTGTACGAGAGAGTCCAAGAAACATGTAGATCTTCTGTTCTTATTTTTAAAGGTATTCTTTATTTTCACGTACAACGGCACAGCCAACGCGTTTCATTCCCATTCATGCCTTGGGAATTTCATCATGGCATATACTAGACAATCTAGTCTGTGCGGTATTTCTCGATGTCGTTCCTCCTAGAAATCAGTTTAAAGGACGGTCACGGTAGGTCACAGTGTGTTCCTGAAGAATGCTTTGTACTCAATTCCAAGTGGAATGATGATTCGAGTCCCCCGGATTGTCTGGTCACTGTCACTATGGAGAGTCAAGAAGGGTATTGATTCCGGACCCCTTGGGGGGGGCTCCAGGGCGGAGGGGGGGTCAGTGCGCTCGGTGAGATAGCCGGCTTCAGTGGGGTTGTAAATTATGTTGTAATTCGACGGTACCTGTGATATGGTCTCCGTTCTCCGCCGCTCCTCCTCATGGAATGTTGGATGCCCCCAACATTCCATGAGGAGGAGCGGCGGAGAACGGAGACCATATCAAAGGTACCGTCGAATTACAACGTAATTTACAACCCCACTGAAGCCGGCTATCTCACCGAGCGCACTGACCCCCCCTCCGCCCTGGAGCCCCCCCAAGGGGTCCGGAATCAATACCCTTCTTGACTCTCCATAGTGACAGTGACCAGACAATCCGGGGGACTCGAATCATCATTCCACTTGGAATTGAGTACAAAGCATTCTTCAGGAACACACTGTGACCTAGCGTGACCGTCCTTTAAACTGATTTCTAAGAGGAACGACATCGAGAAATACCGCACGGACTAGATTGTCTAGTATATGCCCTGATGAAATTCCCAAGGCACGAATGGGAATGAAACGCGTTGGCTGTACCGTTGTACGTGAAAATAAAGAATACCTTTAAAAATAAGAACAGAAGATCTACATGTTTCTTGGACTCTCTCGTACTATTGACTCCATTGTGTGCGCCTCTCCGCTCTTATATACTATTGGTTTTTTATGTAGTTTCAAATTCTTATTTCTGAAGCAACACTTAGGTGCTTTTTTAACCACCTGGGGAACTATAGGGGGTGCGAGGTTAATGGGAGAGCAAGCTCACCTACAGGAGACTCTAAAATAGAGCCGGGCAAATTAGCAATAGGTGAAGATACTTTCCCGGGTGGCAGGGGGGAAGGCATTGCAGGTGTAAGAGAGAGTCGTCTTTACATATTAACTATGGCCGATGAAACCACCCCAACAGTTTTTTGTAGCATTTTATCAATTACCGTTAACCTCGGGACTGGAACTGCTAATGCTGGTTTTTGTCGTGTCAGTGGGCGGGAACTTGGGGGACTGGTTTTACCCATGGTACTAATCATAGATTTCTTGATCGTTCAAAGTAACAGGGCAACGAGATTTAACATTCAAAGTAAAAAAAAAAGAAAAGAAAAGTTGAACTGTTCACTTAGAGGTGGTGACACCCTCAAAACACAGAATCAATGACCTAAATAAAGTACTAGCATTAAAACCTAGCTTTGACTGAATAAAATGTTAAATACCAGAGTGGTATGGCCCAGTCCAGTCACAGCCCGTCACGCACAGGCACAAACAGGCCCACCCTTGGTCCCCGGCTTAGTCCCGGCTTCGTCCAGCGCAGCTTCCCGCACCGCTGTAGGAGAGGAGTGGCTTATGTACGCGTTCAGAGCGCCTCTCACCACGTCTCACCAGGTGAGTAAGGAGAGATGCCCCGTGGGGGGTGTAGTCTGTTCGAGGCAGCAGGATGACCATGCGAGTTCAGGGCAAAGAACTCTCCGCCTCACGCCGCCACTGGTCTCAGCAGCCCGCAGGGGACCTCGCCGTTGTTAGACGCTGCCGCCCACACTGGTGAAAAAGTTACAGCGCTTATGTGCGCGTTCAGAGCGCCTCCCACCGCCTCTCACCAGGTGAGTAAGGAGAGATGCACCGTGGGGGGTGTAGTCCGTTTGAGGCAGCAGGATGATCACGCGAGTTCAGGGCAACGAACTCTCCGCCTCACGCCGCCTCTGGTCTCAGCAGCCCGCAGGGGACCTCGCCGTTGTTAGATGCTGCCGCCCACACTGGTGAAAAAGTTACAGCGCTTATGTGTGCGTTCAGAGCACCTCCCACTGTGTCTCACCAGGTGAGTAAGGAGAGATGCGCCGTGGGGGGTGTAGTCCGTTCGAGGCAGAAGAATGACCTTGCGAGTTCAGGGCAAAGAACTGTCCGCCTCACGCCGCCTCTGGTCTCAGCAGCCCGCAGGGGACATCGCCGTTGTTAGATGCTGCCGCCAACTCTATATTGATTACTGGGAGATCTTTTAGTCTTCCAGATTGGTAAACAGGCCAAATTGAGCATATTATGGTATTTTGGTACAACCCCTGGACCAAATGAGGTACCACTGAATCTGATGATAAGGTTGATTGACTGCATTGCTACTGATGGACAGTCGCAACCTGTTGGAAATGAGGTGGGCAGGAGCGCAACCTGTTCACAAACATTTTCAGCAACACATAATTTACATGTGGTGCGCTTGTCTGATCCCATGGGTCAGGCAGCCTTCCTACGGCAATATTAACTTTTATGGGCGCTTTAAACTTTAGATTTCTACATGTCCTCATTTTAAATACCATGCACACTGCTTTGTGAGCTACAAGGCTTACATAGTGGAGACATAATTATATTTTAATGGGAGGTTTTCTTCCGTCAAAAGGATTTATTTTGACAGGTCGGATTGCAGTTTGAGACTGCTTTAGCCGGGCTACAGCTTGAGGCATTGAATTATGTTTGTCTTCTCACACTAGTGGATGGCACAGTAGTGGTTTATTCCACAGTTAACAATCAATCAATCGAAACACTTGTAAAGCGCAGGATAACGAGGAGGCCACAAACACTCTGAGTGGGAACACAGAACCAGCTCCCGCCTGACCAGGAGAGACGTCGGAGTTCTCTCCCGTGCAGGAGCAGCGTGTACCTCTCATCGCCGCAGGGCGTTGCCGAGTGAGCTGCAGTGAGCCGCAGCAAGCCGCAAGCTCTCTTTCTGCGTGAGCTCCCTCACGAACTGCGGGCACCAGAGGAGCGAGAATCTCCCAACGAGGCAGGAGGCAGGAGCCCGGAGCCCTGATCGGTCCCCCTGTGCAGCTGGGTCCGTGAGCTGCTCTCTGCTCTCTAGCGCGACGGGAGCAGCGAGTACCCTCCAACGCGGCAGGAGCCGCAGGGCAGGGCATCGCCGAGGGGAAGCCGCGAATTGTCCTCCTGTGCGGCGGTTGCCGCGAGTTGTTCTCTTGCGCGTTGAGAGCTCTGGGGCACCTCCCTGTGCCCCCCTGTGAGTCACAGCTCGCTTGCCCGCCTGCCTGCTGGCCTGCCAGAGCCTGTACAGGCCGTGTGGTAGGGGGCCACAAAAACTTTCCCAAAAGCAGCGAGTTGCCTACCTGGGCGCAATTGCGGACTGAGTACAGACCCTCGTCGCTGATCCTGTTCATGTTCATTGACTTTCACCTCACTTGGATGAGAAGCCTTACCTGCAGCCACAAGGTCCCGGGGGTACTGCGGAGTGCAGCTGCGACTTCCAGCCTCGCCGTCATCCATATCGCATGGGGAGCCTCACTACAACTCCCAGAGTGCATAGGGGGCGTGCACCAGCACGCTGGGCCAAGTCTCTTGGCCTCTTTACCTTGAAGCGGAACCGCCTGCACACCTGAAATTACTGGTAACATTTACCTTTGTTTGTTGTCCCAAGCCCCCAGTATCATCGGACTTGTATTTCTTCAGATATTAATAACTGATACTAGAGGGAAGAACTGGGAAACGTGAACAATACCAAGAGGGCATATTTTGTTTACTGGCTACTGGTTTCTAGAACTAACCGGTACTTGAATCAGGTGCCACTGCGTGCCCCATCACATCGGTAAAGCATGGATAGCTGCTTATGCGCGGCTTTAGCATACGTGTCTGATTGTACTCAACCTATTGCTTACTGAAGCTGTATTCCACGCTTCAGGCTGAGTAGAACTGGCGGCCGCTCCTTCCAAGTGTTAGCCGCGAAGTGGTGGAACTTCCTTCCTGCTGAGATTCTGGCAATTGATGATCTACTTCAGTTTAGGCGTGCCATTAAAACTTTTCTGTTTGTCTAATCTCAGGCTGCTTCTTTCCTTTCTTTATCGGTGCTGTGTTGTGTCTACCTTCTCAGAGCGCCAGGACGCCCCTTCGCTGGGGCAGCTGTGCGCTGTACAAATAAAAATAACATAACATAACGTAACATAACATATTGATCCCCCTTATTGACCCAGGGGTAATCAACACATACCTGCTACTCATAAAATGGGGAAAAGAAAGTTACACTCTAGTCCCCCGGGCACCAAAACGACCAAGACCAGAGAACCCAGTACTAGAGAACCCAGCACTTCCCTATTGAAGTATCTGACGAGGGCTGTAGGAGCCATAGAGAAACATATCTCCAATGTAGAGGAGAAACTTAATATAGGCTCGTCTAGTTTGATCGCAACAATCATAAATGACTCCCCTTCCGCTGAACTAAATGATGTAACAGTAACTACGCCCCCAAACAAATCTCCCATCAACCCACGTAATGGGTGTGTTCAGCTGGGTAGTGACGAGATCTCTGTAACTGATTTAGAACTTCTCCCTCACAAAAGAGCCTGTGTATCAAAGAAACCTCCCCCTCAATGCAATTCCCCCCAGATCCATGAAGTGCCACCAACACCTAAAGGGCTAAAGACTAATAGTAGAACATCGACCAGCAAGGAGGGGGTTGCCAATAAGGCGACAAAAAATAAAAGTAAAGCATGTACAAAAGCGGCTAATAATCAGTGTTCTTGCAAAGGATAAAAAAAACAGAACTTGGCGAGATCGTGAAATCCATTATGGATGTCACTATGTTTGTTGAGGAAGATATAGTTACAATGGGAATTAGAATTGGTTTAATTGAGTCCAACTTGTCAATTCTTATTGGTCACCGAAAAGATGAGTGCAGTAAACAGGCCCTCCCGGGCAGGATTAATAATTCACAGCCTAGTCAACTTAGCCAGCTGCCTACTGACCACCCCCCCTTCACAGCCCAGCCAACTTAGCCAGCTGCCTATTAATCACCCCTCCCATGCCTGGCAATTGTTCAAAGAGCGGCCAAAGAAACCATACGCCAGCTATAGCCAACCGCAACAACATTGAAGGCACCAAACCTTGCCATCAGGTCCAAATGAACACTCTGCCCATCTTGAACCTCCCTCCGGCTGCAGCCCCCCACACCTTGGTTTTGGCCAATGTCCCTCAACTGGAGGAGGGTGAGGGTGAGAGAGAAAACTAGGAGACGTTAAGGAACAAAGCTATTCATTTTTTAGGGCAGAAGACGGGCCTAACCCAAGGAATGTTCTACTCATTTAAAATGGTGAGACGAGTGAGGTGGCTCAGATCGTCCAGAAAATCCATGGGCGGGGACTAAATTGTGTTAACTCTTGCCTCACCCCCCCTGGGACAAGAAATCCTGAATCAGCTAGGCGCAAACAGTGTATGGGCTGAGGGGATAAACGTGCTCCCTCTACGTTTTTTCTATCAACCTAAAATGACCAATAGATATTACATCCCTTCAAGAAGCCATCCCCATAGTCATCCTATGAGGTACAACCTGGAGGTATCAAATAGGTATGGCCCCCTGCACACGTTAGAGGACGTGGATTGACATCCACTAGACAGGGTTCCTTGAAAACATAAAATCACCACTGGTTACCCTGCCCACCAAGCCTGGAAGATCTTGCACAAGGGGGCAAATTATATATGAAGTGAAGAACGCCCCTCTCAAAGTCCCTCCTGTACTAGGCTCTATTCTGAACCCCCCCCCCCGTGGTGACAACATGAGCACGGCCAGGGGAGTACAGCCACAAAACGTAGAATTGAATAGTCTGCCCCAACTCTATTCAACCATAAATGAAAGCTCAGTGAGCAATATTTCAGCACCCAGGGAGTTAAAAAGGGAGGAAGCTGGGACAGGGTGTGCCGCACTTCGTGGTACTGAATCGCTGCATGTCCAGGGACGGGCGAGGGTAGCCTTTTATAATATAGCTGGTCTACAATCCAAGATTAATAACCCTGAATGGGAAGACTTTATCAAGAACTTTGATGTCATATGCCTGCAGGAGACATGGACTTTGAACGAAATTCATTTTGATGGTTTTAAAACATTTAACGTCCCAGCGGGGCGATCAAGCCATGGGAGACATAAAGGGGGAATTTGTGTGTACGTTACCAATCTTTTGGGGGCTGTGGGGGTAAACGGTACACAGTCAAAATATCGAATCTTTAATTTCGACTTACACTTATATCGAGTTGCTAATATCGAAGGGACAGAATATCGATGTCCAGAATATCGATGGAAAGAATATCGACCCTAAGGTAAGTAATATCGAAATTACTTATATCGATAGCATATATATTGATGTAAGTAATTTCGATTTACTAATATGTGTTAGAAATTTTAGTGAAGTATTTAAATTAATTGTTATAATATGTTTAATATGTTTTTATAAATAAAAAATATATAAAAGTAAATTATATGTTTTACTACCAGAGCGGGTTGTGGGTTTTTAGGGGAATAGGGTGGGAAGTAATTTATTTGTAATTAAATAATTATTTTTTCATGATTAATTTATTTTGCAATTAAATATTAATTGGCAATGAATTATTTTAATTGATTAATTGATTAATTAATTGATAATTTATGTATATTTTTAAGTAAACTATATGTTTTACTACTGGAGCGGGTTGTGGTTTTATAGGGGAATAGGGTGGGAAGTAATTTATTTGTAATTAAATAATTATTTTTAAATGATTAATTTATTTTGCAATTAAAGATTAATTGGCAATGATTTATTTTAATTGAATAATTGAATAATTAATTGATAATTTATGTATATTTTTAACTAAATTATATGTTTTACTACTGGAGGGGGTTGTGGGTTTATAGGGGAATAGGGTGGGAAGTAATTTAATTGTAATATTAATTAATTTTGGGTAAAGGAGTATTTTTAGGGTTCAGGGTCAGTTTTCAGTTTTTGGGTAAAGGGGTATTTTTAGGGTTCAGGGTCAGTTTTCAGTTTTTGGGTAAAGGGGTATTTTTAGGGTTCAGGGTCAGTTTTGGTTTTTTGGGTAAAGGGGTATTTTTAGGGTTCAGGGTCAGTTTTCAGTTTTTGGATAAAGGGGTATTTTTAGGCTTCAGGGTCAGTTTTCAGTTTTTGGGTAAAGGGGTATTTTTAGGGTTCAGGGTCAGTTTTCAGTTTTTGGGTAAAGGGGTATTTTTAGGGTTCAGGGTCAGTTTTCAGTTCTTGGGTAAAGGGGTATTTTTTGGGTTCAGGGTCAGTTTTCAGTTTTTGGGTAAAGGGGTATTTTTAGGGTTCAGGGTCAGTTTTGGGTTTTTGGGTAAAGGGGTATTTTTAGGGTTCAGGGTCAGTTTTCAGTTCTTGGGTAAAGGGATATTTTTTGGGTTCAGGGTCAGTTTTCCCTACTGTTGCACCCACTGGAGTGGGAATAGTAATTATTGTTAAGTAAGTATATATAATATATGATTTGTTAATATTATTTTTTTTCATTAAATATGTATTATTTTTTTTTTTACCATTATTAAATATATTTAAATATGTTTAAGTAATTTATAAGTATTATTTACAGTATTTTTCATGTTATTTTAAACCCAAAAAAACCTGATATATTTGACAACGATATTTTTAACATCGATATTATTTTTTCGATATTTTGGTACTTACCATGTTGTACATAGGGCGTCGATATTCTTGCAATCGATATAATTACGCCGATATTTGTGTAGGTCGAAATTCTGTCTGTCGAAATTCTGTCATAGATCCGGGGTAAACATGGTGAAATCATCAAGTAGCTATCGGATTGTTGTCATCAAAGTGTCCCCACTGGTTGATATAGTCATCATCAACATGTATAATAATACGGAGAAGGGCTTTCTTACTGAGCTGTCACAAGATCTCAACGAGGAACTTAAGAGTCCAAGTAATAACCCAGGGAAGGACACTATCTTTGTATGGGGGGATTTTAACACTAACCTCTGCCAACAGTCCTTGTGCGGATGTGGCGACTGGGAGGTTACAGATGTGGTTCACCAGCCCCATTTTTCTCATGCTAACGGGGGAGGAAGCTTAAATGAGGTCATAGCAACATACAACTTGGGGCTTGCAAACATGCTGTGCTCCCCACCTGTCGATTTTAGTCCAACGTTCGTAGGTGGAGGTCACAGCACTTTGATCGACTTCATTATTATCTCAAATTGCTATGAATCATGGGTTGCGGATTTTATCACCCACCCAATTGGCATTAGTGATCACCTTCCACTTAGCATTAACATTTCGTTTCCTTATAAAAAGGCAAGTTCCCTGGTTGAGAGTTTATCCTGGACTCAAGGGTGTGTGTTGGCCAGACAGAATGGATATTCCCTGAGCTGGGCAAAGAGCGACCCTGAGGCCACAAACCTAGATATTATGATTCAGGCAAAAATCCCTCTGCAAGAAGACTCAACTTATTCTGACATACTGGGTTCCTTCTCTGATATTTCTAGGATAATCCCAAAAACTTTGACCCGCCATTGTAGGGCTAAGAAGCCCGAAAAACATGGATGGTTCGATTCTAACTGCTCCAAGGCCCACTCCCTCTTAAAAATGGCCCTTCAAAGTTCCCAGAGGAACAGTGAGGAAGTCAGGAGGCTCAGGAAGGATTATAACCTAGCAAGAAAGAAGCGCAAGAAGGAAATTAAAGAACAGGCCTGGACTAACTTGCACGAAGCCTCATTAATGAGGGATTGCTCCCTTTTTTGGGTAGCTGTAAAGGTACCCTTCTTCAGAGTAGGGGATGGTCCAAGAATGGAGGTAGCCATCCCGGAAGACTTCTTCTCAGAAGTGTACAATCCAGGGGGTACAGATAAAATAGTTGCTGCCGGTCCTGCAGCCCAGGAGGGTCGGGAAAAATTTGCACCTATCCACATTAACTTTACAAATGAGGAAGTACTGGCTGCTATAAAAGAGAGCAAGGGAGGCAAAGCGCCAGGCCCGGATGGGATTCCGATCAATTTATATAAATACCCAATTGAGCTCTGGTCCCCTCTATTACCCGAGTCCTGGAAGCAAGCTGCGAGAATGGCTACATCAAATCCTGGTCTGAGTTGATAATCATCCCCATTTTTAAAAAAGGGGATCGAGACAATCCTGCGTGCTACCGCCCCATATCCCTGATCGACTCATTTATGAAAGTTGCAGGCAGGGTCATTTTGAACCACCTTCAACTCTGGGCGGAAGACAATAATGTCTTAAGCCCGGTACAATATAGGTTCAGGGAGGGACGGGGCACAGTAGAACAGGTGCTAAATTTTTCCATATTATATGGAAAAGATACTCAGGCCAAGAACTGTAAACTGTTTGCAGTTTTTGTAGACCTTACCGTGGCTTTTGACAGCGTAATTCATGAACAACTATGGCAGATTTGATCAGACTTAATGGTATATCAGACACTAATTTGTTTCCTAAGACAACTGTACGTAGACTCAACGGCCAAGGTGAGATTCGGCACAAAAGGAGAGTGTACCAAGTCCTTTCATGTAAGAAAGGGTGTAAGACAAGGTATCGTCCTTGCCCCCTTCCTTTTCACTATATATACCAATGATCTGGAACGGGAATTGGTCGCCAGTGTACAAGACTCACCGCAGGCTAAAAACAAACAGATATGTTCACTATTATATGCCGATGACGCGGTTCTAATGGCGAGAACCCAGCTTACAGACAGCACTTGATACCTACCTAAATTTTATGGATAATAAGGGCCTGAAACTTAATGTGAAAAAAACATTTGTTATGTCCTGTGGGCGAGGCAAAAAGAGATCTTGTCCCCTGTTTGCTGTGTGCGAGGAAATCGCAGCTACCAAAATATTTTCATACCTAGGGATTGTCTTAGAGGGGTCAGGATCCTGGGGACCAGCTATAAACAATAGGACACTGATGTTTAGAAGAAAAACAGCAGCATTAATGTTAATCGCTATAAATATGGGCAAAAGACCACCAGAAATCCTATTGAAAATATATAAGGCTAAGTGTATCAGTGTAGCTGTATATGGAGCAGGCGTATGGGGAGTCTGTGATACATCACCCATTCAAAGGGTAGAAAATGCATTTTTAAGATTTGTTTTAGGCGTGTGATCAGGAGACTTTCGTTTTCTCCTTTTTTGTAACTTCCTTTTTTTGAAACTTGAGAGATAGTTTTTATAAACAGAAATGTTCCTCACTTGTAACTTTCACTTTAGACAATGATTTACGGTCCTTTTCAGTAGTTGATCACAAAACATTGTTTTTCATCCACAGGAGCATGCACCTGGTCTCACTTATTCAATTAAGGTCACAGAGCAAGCTATAAAAACTGTGTCCCTCCAGGCCACCTTCAACATTCGGTTGGAGAGATGCATGCAGGACCGCTCCACAGGGCGGTTTACAACCAAGTAAGTGCAAATGACAGAGAGTACAGAATTACCGCTTAATGGTTTAGTTTTCAATTTAAAAGTGATTATGGATTTGCTGCCTTACCTATTTCATTTTCCCACCAGGCTTAAACACCTGTCCTACATTTCTGCTCACCATGATGCAAATAAAATGCATATTTAAGGTAATACCAGTACATTTGTTTTTATGATAAATTAATCCTCTCTCCTGTTCTGGGTTCTTAAAACAACTTAGTATTGTCATTTCAGATGTTCAAATTACTAAGAGAAGTATTGTCCCCTAGTTCTGCCATCATGTTTGCCAAAATTGGACGCAGGGAGGATTTACCAATAAACTATCATTAATATTTAACAGAGAGAGTGCTTTGCTTTACCTCACAGTTCTCTATACACATTTGCTAAGAGTGAGATCAAGGCGGTGTCCCTGTTCCCCCTGGCTATGTCTTCCTTTCACTAATGTATATCTATGGTAGATAACCACGCCATCACTGGTAACATCATTGCCACGTTGTTTTCAGTGTCCGATTGGGTGAATTGGGAAATTGCAAATGTTACTTTTATCATGTATTTAATTATCCTTTGTTTTCCTCACAGTTATAACCCTAAAGACTGTACCTATAACCACGTTCCATCTGAAGCAAAGTGTGCTCACTGACGAAGACAGGTGAGTGCTTCCATTCACTAATAACACACTATCTGGGAAGCCCTGAAGAATAAAGCCTTCGTATATATTTCTGTGGTCCAGATGAAGCCCATAGGCCTGTAGGGGCTGTTTCCAGCTGATACACGTTGACCCGACCACTAGGTGTCGTGGACCAGTGACTCATCCACTAAACACCAGTTTTGTTTTTAGTCTCATCCCTATCCTACTCTTTTTACCCAATAAAGATTCAACTAATGGATAGGAGATGCGTTTAATCCACTCACCACTGTCAACATCTATACAGTCTCCCTCTGGTGGAGGTTTAGATGTCACTTGTAGAACAGGATACTCAGGTGGCAAAAAAAGATGGTGACGCTATCCACTGGACCACACAAAGCAGAGATTACATATACCGCTGTCTGTGAACATGTGCTTGAGGGTTTCCGAGACTTATGTGGCTCATTCCCTCACTTTCTGAAAGATAATATGATGAAGTACACCAAGACAGTGTGAGGGAAATCTGTCATTATTTGTGCAAAGGTATCCTTCATTAGGATTCCAGTCCTGCCCCAGTCAGTGTGCCTAGGCCCTTTCCACCACAGTGCACTATCATGCGGTTGGGGTTGGTAATCCACAGTGCTTTTAACCAAAGGCAGCAATTGATGTCACTTCACCCTCTCTGGCCAATCCATGCAATGTACACATCAGGCAAACCCAAGTCCCTGACAATTCCACTCTTTCTAGCAGCCTCTCAAGCCCAAAACACAAACTTGTGGCCCATAATCCACACTGTAATCATTTTGAAGTGAAGCAGTAGTGGAGACAGGAGAAGGCTGAAGCTTAGTGAGACAGTTTTCAAAATGAAAGGCAGTTAATATTGAGGTAAAAAACGTATTTGATTGCATGCTGTAAATATGGAGGTGAATTAAAATTTGGTAGTGTCTTGAAAGTGTAAGCATATAGATCTGTGATTGGCTCTGGTAAAAATAAAAGAGTGTAATACAGACTTGGATATGCTTTGTATTCTGTACAGTAAACCACACTTGCTCCAGCTCGTTTTGTAACTAATATGGTCTTTCAAGAATGTTCTGCGAAAATGTGACCAACTGGTTCTAGTGGGATGCTTTTGAGACTGTGCTATAAGTGCATTGAGGAAGGGTGTTAAAGAGAGAATTGCCTGTTTTTAGAAATTAGAGACTCATTGATGCATAATATGGGTTTGACATTCTAGTGAGAGCTTGCTAATAAAGTGTACCATAGTTTTAAAGTCATAAATCTATCAAGCTAACTATGCTTTTAAAATCCCATATTTGTTTCGCAAATTTGGCGCGACGATCGCAACTAAGTTGTGAATATGCACAAATACCCTACCATATTGAGTTTCTTAATAAAAGTGCACGAAAGGGGTAATACATACTAACCATTCAGAAGTTACAAAACTAAAATATGATAGATATGTTTTTATTTGCTGCCTTCAACAGTATCAGATAGTGCAAAGTTGAAAAGGATGCCATTAATAGTTACTTTATATGAGAGTGATGTGCCATTATTATGCTTAGTTTTCACATTTCCTGAGAATATTGAATCTCTCCAAAAAGACCCAAAAACACTATTTCGACAATAAACTAAATTTTCAGGGATGTGAATTACATTTAATTTTGAGGATACAAATTGATTGAAAAGCTGTATGTGTATGAGAGGTTGTTCAACAGGAGTATGAAACATCGGGATAAGTATTGAAACTTTATGAGATGATCTATGAGTGGTAGTGTGAGTATTTTCATATATTTATTATTAAGTGAGTAAGATGCTTTGTGAGTGTGTGAGTGTGCAACAGTTTGTCTGAGGTGCAGACTAGATATGTGAGAAGGTGGCTCACAATACGTTGCCCTGGAACTACATATTGCACATGTGCTTTTTTACTGTAGATTCTAATTGCTAGAAAGAAACTGCTTGCTAAGGGTTACACGTATACTTAACAATGTATTAGATCTGCAAAGTTTTTCAAGTCTATACATGATATGCTGCTCACGAATAATGTTTTTCATAAAAGTCTTTGAATTGTAGTCCTATTTTTCCATTTTAAAAAGGACTATATATATCTCAGAATTGAAGGGAAACAACATGGAACGTAGGTGTACATAAAGCATGAACCTGTGAAACCTGACAGCTATGTATTAGATACCTATTAGGGTAGGTGTTGGTATATTATGGGGCAGGTTTGTATGTGCTTAGATGATAAGACATGCCCTTTAAACTAATACTGAGACACATGTGTAGTATGCAAGTGCTAGGCATAGTTAAATATACAGGGCCTTATTTATGAAAAGTGTTGCGTCGATGGGGTGAAACAGCAATGCAACACTTTTTAGTGCATCATCCTTGCGACATCATGGACTATTTACTGTATGGCACTCCATGTTGTAAGATAAGATCAACTAAAAAAGGAGAATAAGTACATGAAATGAAGAGAAAAAAAGTATACAAAAAAAGCCAGAGTTTAACCAGGACACAGGGGTAGTTTAAGGTAATCGGAGTTAGATTGTTCTGCAATAGAGTAATTCAGAATCTAATAAGAACTTTGAAGAGGGAAAAAAAGAAGAGAAGCAGTCAGAGAAAAGGAACGTGTTGAGGGTGTAGTCGATAAGGCCTTTGCTCAGGAGGAAGCTATATATTTTGATTCTAAACAGAATGAAGACACCAGATAAAAAAGTGTTGTGGATGAGGAGAAGACGCCAAAAGAAAAGACTTGTCAAGAGAACTAACTTTTGAAAAGTTTTCAGCGGTGAATGGAGACATACTTTTAGTATTGAGCCTTACTTTCATGAAGAAAGCTACTTCCAAGATAACACATTAGGCCATTAAGTTGAAGAATTTGGACGATTTTAGGAGATGAGGGATGGTAGTCCTATTCCAAAAGAAAGTGATGGTTGCTAGAAATTTAGAGGAAGTGATAACTAAAGAGGGAAAGCATAGACAGGCTCCTGTATATAAAATGAACTGTAGCACTATTTGTACTGTTAGGCATCAATCTATTGATCTATTGAGACATTGTATTTGTATGTTTTCTTGCAGAGGTTTGAAACAGAAAATATGTTTGTTTCAAGGATTAGTTCCATGCAAAGTAAGAACGTGTACTAATTTACAGGGTCACTCACTAGCATGCCTATCAAAAAAAGAGTGTGTCAAAGCACTTTCATCTTTTCAAAATGTTAGCGGTACGTCACTCAAAAATGCAAACTTTAGTTAGCAGGCTTTACAATATCAAAACTCCAGCCCTATATTTGGGAGAAACTGACATGGTACAGTTACAGAGGTAGAAAAGGTTTGTGATGATGTCAAATTTTGTTTCTTTGGGCCAGAAGAGAAGTGCAAAGAAAATGAAGACTTGGGGCCCCATTAGGATGACGGGCGGAAAACAATCCAGACCACCATGGAGGCGGGAAACAACTGCCTGCTGGGACCGTAGAGAAACCCGCGGTCAAATTAGGAACAACCGCCCCAAAAAACGCAGCAGAAAAGCTACAACACGCTGCAAGCATAGTGGAGACACAGCATGGGAAATTAGTATATCCCCGATGATCCCGCGGTACGATCCGCTGTTTCTGACCACCGCAGTCGCATACAGGAGTGAATGTGAGAGACAGCGGAAGAGCTGCAGCATAGCTACCGCAGCGGACGATACATGAAAAAAATGGCGGTCCGAAGCAAAAACACTGCCGCAATGCTGAAAATTGCAAAAACGAAAGTACCCATGCCCCCCAAATACACAAAACACAAACAAATGAAAAGGAAAAATGCCAAACAGAAACATACAATTCCCAGGACAACCCCCACAACACACCTGCCAGCACAATCCCATGTGGACATACCCACACAGCTGTGTATAAAACCAGCCCCTTCACTGACCACAATCCTTTGCAACACTCCAGAAGAGAAGGGTATATACCAGATCTGACAGGAGAGGCAAGAGAACACAGCACATCCACCACCACCATCACACCAGCACCAACAATCCCCCAGCACATATCACAACTCACACAAAAACACCACACCCACACCCCTGCACCCACAAACACTTCAAACACAACACACCATGGCATCACAGAAAATGCCCAAATTCACAGAGAGTGAGTTGACAGTCATAGTAAATGAGATAGTCAAAGTGGAACCACAACTGTTTGGTAGCCTGGTCCAACAGACACCATTAGCCACAAGGACTCAAATGTGGGAAAGGATAGTACAAAGGGTCAATGCAGTAGTGTGGTGAAAGACTATGTGTTAGTGCAGTGGCTAGTGGAAAAAATAATTTTATTCGCTTCCCTAGCTGGAAATGTTAAAAAGGGGGTTGTGAGGTAGGGCTGTTGACCTGGTAGGTGCCAACAGCCCTACCTCACAACCCCCTTTTTAACATTCCCAGCTAGGGAAGCGAATAAAATTATTTTTTCCACTAGCCAGGGAATTTTTAAACCCTTTTTTAATCACATTACCTGGTCCCTACACCTCACTACCTCCACTGTCACTGCACTAACACATAGTCATTCACCACAAAATAAAAGTGCTCCCGCGTAGCTCGTAGGTCGTAGCACGCCCTGCCCCGTAGAGGGACGGTAAGACCCCCATGATGAAGCATGACACTAAGGGATTCTTAGTGTGTGAGGGGTATTTTAAAAGTACATAGTGCCTTCATCCCACTGGTCCGATGAAGAGCCAACTTCCCTTTCAATATATCAAAAAAAAACCTAAAAATAACACTTGCACTTTTTTTGATAGAATCTCTTTGTTTATATGGATCTACCAGGAGGGTGATTCTATCACTTCCTCTACACTTCCTTTTTTGGTTTGAAGGTTGGTACACCATCCCTAGACCGCTTCACCAGAGTCATCGGTGCCTACGAACAGGTCCAGGGACAAAGTGGCTGGTCTGAAGAACTATTATGTGAGCTCATCCTGATGAGCTCCATCAACACACGCATGGGACAAATGGTGGCCCTCATGGGCCAGCAAGTGGCGTTACTGAGGGACAGACCTGCATTCCAAACAACACCTCCACCCCCTCTGTTGTGCTGCAGGATGACAGTGCACCATCCTCCCCTGCAGCCACAGAGAGGGGTGAGTCCTCAGACGCCGCTGGCAATGCAGCAGGGCCCCCCCACCCAAGCGATCAAGGGGCCATCCAAAGAAGAGCCTGGGAGTCTCTGGAGGCAAAGCACCAGCCAAACGCCAGTCACGGAGCCAGCCCTGATGTCAACCCTCTTCCCCACTGCATTGACTATTTGGTCTGTCTTTCCCCACACTGCCTTGTGAATGGCACCTGTCTGTTGGACTGGGTCACCACATCAATGTGGTGTCTACTCTTATATCCCATTTACCATGACTGTCAACTCACTACTACATTGCCACCTTCATGTAAATCTGCCCGCACCCCTCACATGTCAACCTTGTAAATAAAATACCTTACACACTTCAATTGGTTCAGCTTCGCCTTTAGTTCAATATTTATAGTGCTCAAAATGTCCATAATCTATCCAAAATATGTACAGCATGTAGGCATGGATAATTTCAAGGCACCTAGGGAGACACTACAGAACAACAGTCACTGGTGTGAGTGTGGCATCACAGACAGTACACTACACAAACCATCTACATAATTCTAGAGGCAGACAATGTGCAACAAGTGCCAACAAACTGAGTCCCGTATATGTTCACAGATGACATGTCACTGCCACATTTCCACACACAGATGACTTTACATGTGCCGGTCTGTACCATCTGCACATAGCCCTTCATGACCACAGCAATCACACCATACATAGTACAAGTTGTACCTCGTCACCCACCTTCAAGTGAAATAGCGGGTGATGAGCTGTTGATGCATGTCAACTCCTTCCTCCTCTCCAATGTCCGCAGGACTCAGGTCCTTGGGCAGGTTTGGGCCTTGGGTCCTCATCATCATCCAGGAGCAGGGGAATCCCCTTGTGAATGGTCAAGTTGTGGAGCATACAGCATGCCACAATGATCTTACAGACCTTCCCAGGCAAGTATGACAGTCCACCTCCAGTACTGTCAAGGCACCAGAATCTTGACTTGAGCACGCCAAAAGTCTGCTCAATGAAACGAAGGGTCCTGCCATGGGCCTCATTACACCTTATATCAGCCGGGGTCCTGGGATTACACAGTGGGCTCAGCAGCCATGGATGGCTGGGATATGCAGAGTCACCTAGGAATGACAAACACACATTGCAATTTTGCACAGGCAGGGGGCAGCAGGTCACACACACAGCACACCATATTACTAGGCATATTCACCCACAATCCAAGCATGCTCTGGAAGCAGATTTGCTATCATCTGGGGCACAATGCTGTTCCTCAGGATGCATGAGTTATGGTGCGAAATGGTCATGTCTTCCAGGCACACCACCTGCACATTGATCGAGTAATAATGTTTTTGATTGCGAAAAATGTGCTCACTCGCCTGTGGTGGCACCAGACCGACTTGTGTGCAATCAATGGCACCAACAACATGGGGGATGTTCCCAAACGGATAGAAGTCTCCCTTCACAACGGCCAATTCTGCTCCCCTGGAGAAATGCATGTATCTGTCCTTATAGATCATCATGGCGCCAAGAACATCCCTCAGCACCAGGCTGAACATGGGTTGAGACATCCCTGCAGCGCTGGCCACGGTCTCCTGGAAGGAACCAGTTACAAAAAAAAGGAGGGCTGCCATCACTTTGTACATTGGTGTGAAAGCTGTTGGGTAGTGGCGACGAGGCTGCAGGTGAGGCTCCAATAGATCACAAAGGGTGGGTTTGTCGAGGTGTACTTTGCAAATGATCGTAACATCCTTCATGTCCTCCAGCAGTGTCAAATGATGTAGGAGATTAGGCCTCCTCCTAGTTGAGATGAAAATGACAACTATCATGAGATGGCCATAGCACATCCCATTAAGGAAAGGCTGCCCTGTGAAATGCGTGACACACCAGGTTACATGGGTGGACGTTTGAGCCATACAGATGGCACACCTCTCCGTTTACCATACACAAGTGCCTCAAGCAACACATAGGTCAATGTGAATGCACACATACCAAACCCCACATTTCACATATGCACGCCTTGCAGTGTACCATCCAGCCAATGTGTGTAAAATGAACATGTCTGTCTCATACTCATCTGCTGTCTCTGTCACACCTCAATGCATCATATAAACTTGGCACACATCCACAACACAATAATCGCAGTAGTCTGCAATCTGTCAATTGTGTGTATGAGCAGATCTAAAAGCACAAGTAAGTAACAACATCATACAGAGAGACAAACCTTGTCACGGTCATCATTGACCCACAACATATTGATTAGTGCACACATTGTTGAGTCCACTTCAACATTGTCACACATCATCAACCATCAAATGCACAATTGACATGGCAGGGACTACAGACCAATGTACATCACACATACCCTTCCATGACACGTGCGGGCACCTGTGGATTCAATGGAATAATGGCATTGTGTGGACGATGATGTGCCCTTCACCATGTTGCCACTGTGTACGTTTTCAACAGTTCCTGATGGACATTGCCATTGCATGCCACCCTACTCGTGGTAGCTTCCGCCTGGCTCCGGCGATGTGTCACCAGCACAACTCCTTACACAACTGCGGTGGTCATTGGCATGGAGACATGGGAAGTTGGTGGTGGGCATGCTCCGCCACCCTACTTGCGGTAGCTACTGCCTGGCCCGGGGGTGTGTCACCAGCACCACCCCTTACACAACTGCGGTGGTCATTGGCATGGAGACATGGGAAGATGGCGGTGGGCATGCTCCGCCACCCTACTCACTGTAGCTACCACCTGGCCCTGGTGGTGTGTCATCAACACCACTCCTTCCACAACTGCGGTGGTCATTGGCATGGAGACATGGGAAGATGGCAGTGGGCATGCTCCACCACCCTACTCGCGGTAGCTACCGCTGGGCCCCGGCGGCGCATCACCTCCATGGAGCATTGCCTACAGCCAATGGAAGCGATGATTGCAGTGGCATGATGCAGTTTTGAAAATCGCGGAAGGTGTGCTCCGCCACCGCGCAGGCGGTCATTGGATGCTTTTGAACAATGCACCATTGCGGTCACACACCCGGGTCCCTGCGGTGCATCACCGCCATGGAGCATTGCCTACAGCCAATGGGAGTGATGATTGTGGTGGCGTGATGCAGTTTTGAAAATCGCGGAAGGTGTGCTCGACCACCGCGGAGGCAGTCATTGGATGCTTTTGAAAGAGGCAGACCTGGACAACCAATTGTTACAGCTTGGCACCTAAGAAATTACCCCAGGGGGCTATACATCTGTGGGAGTGAGCCTCAAATTGCCACTGCTCACAGAGCCTGCTGCCTGGGACCCTCTCCTGCTGCTGCCTACAGAGCCTGCTGCCTGGGACCCTCTCCTGCTGCTGCTCACAGAGCCTGCTGCCTGAGACCCTCTCCTGCTGCTGTCCACAGAGCCTGCTACCTGTGACCCTCTCCTGCTGCTGCCCACACAGCCTGCTGCGTGGGACCCTCTCCTGCTGCTGCCTACAGAGCCTGCTGCCTGGGACCCGCTCCTGCAGCTGCCCACAGAGCCTGCTGCGTGGGACCCTCTCCTGCTGCTGTCTACAGAGCCTGCTGTCTGGGACACTCTCCTGCTGCTGTCACCACAGGTGTTCCATGTCCACAGGGATGGCAAGGATAGAGAAGATCTGTGCCAGTCCATTCACAAGCGAGGAGCTGGAGGTCCTGGTGTATGAGGTGCTCGCAAAGTAACCAAGGCTGTATGTTGTCCACCAATGTTGTGGTGAGTCATCGTAAAGGGAGGTGAAGGGCAAGGGGGCAGACATGTAGTTGTACTGCTGCAGTAAATGCCTGAGGGTGTGGGGTTGTGTCATACACTGACAAACATGCTGTCTCCAGGGCGAAGAAGTGTGTGTGTCCCAATGTCACAGTTTTCCCTGCTTGCAGTTGTATGTCTGAGTGGAGTGTGTTACATTGTCAGCCATGCAGAGTCACAGGATGTTGGACATGCTGGTGCCAGGACAATAATTTCTCGGCTTATTGTCTATGTGTGCCCCTGTTGGCCGACTCAGTGTGAACCCAGAGGCTATGCCCAGTGCCCGCACACCAATACGAGATCACATCACTGCACTTACTATGCCCTTACTCTTGTTCATACACACTGAAATAGAAATATGCACCATCTCAGCCCTCTATGATTGCACGCGACCACACTTGTGTAGATGGATAGTTTGTTGGTGAGTCCATGTACCCCGATGCCACACACATAACATACACATATGGACACAGGACATGCTCCTTGAATTCTGCCTGGTCATGCACATAGTCATTCTACACACTGATACAGCTCGATATGTGATGTATGTAGTGGCCAGACATGCATAGGACTGGCGATGTTTGCAAGCCATAGAGGAGGTTCAGTACAGTCATCCTGCATGTGTGTGAGATTATCAGGGACCCTGTACACCCTCATAAATGCATGCAATCACATCTGCTTGGCCCATGCAGAGTGCCTTTGTGAGGTGTACCCCAGTTTGGGATGGAGGGAGATTACATTTGGTAATGAACCTGTGTCTTGCAACTATACTGATAGATGTTGGTACATTACACTGTGTCACTGATCATTTTCCCTTCTTTCATCCCATGCCTGCAGCTCAAGGTACACCAGCATAAGGCCATGTGGAGTGCCATTGCAGCTAAGGTGCGAGCCCTGGGGGTATCTAACCAACGACGCACCCACTGCCACAAGAGGTAGGATGATATCAGCGGGCTGGCAAAGTATGTGGCAGAGATGACCTTGGGGCTGCTACCACACACTGGGCATTTGGCACGGCGCAGCATGGCACCACTGATGGGCTACATCTTGGCTGTGACTCATCCTGAGCTGGATGCACGTCTGAAGGAGCATCGGCAGCAAGGCAGGGGTGAGTATTTGGGGAGGGTGACTTTGGCTGGGAGGAGATGCATGTGTAAAGGGCCTGTGGCTGCGGTGGCCCATGTGATGTTTGTGGGGTAGAGCAGGGCTGTGTCATGTGAGTAGCTGCTGGGATGGGTGCCAGTGTCATGCATTGGCCAAAACTGGCCTTACAAGGCTGATCCTACCTGCTGGTCATTCCCATAGCCAGATGTGTTAGTATCTAAATGTTCATTTAGCATTGGGATAGTGTGGGCAACTTATTAGGGGGTGAACAGCAGTGTCCACTATCTGAGTGTGACTTCATGTATGCCTACTTTGCATGCACCATGATCGTTGAGGCCAAAACATCTGACAACAATGTGCCCAGAATACCACATGGTGTTTGTTATGGGCTACTTTACATTGTGGACTGTCAGGTCCTAATAGGTGTGTGTGTTGTCCCCTCCTGTTCCGTCAAGGTCTGTCAGTGGTACTAAGTGGTGTCCCCACATCATGTCCCTAGGTGTGGGCAGAGCAGAGCAAGTTGTGTGTCTGGTAGACTTCATCCACGGGCAGGGTGTTGTGCTGTGTGGCCTTAACATGGCTCAGTAATGACAGATATTCAGGGTTACAGGCAGTGTTGTGGTCTATGTAGTGTGTTGCTGCAATGTGATTGCAGGGTGTGGTGGTCACCATGTTGATTTGGGCATCTCCTGTACTGCATTGATTGAATTGCTCTGTCCTGCTGATGACACTAACACAACCCTGCATCTCTCTCTCATGCAGAATCGCCAGTGGACACAGAGGAACAGGAGCCGGAAACCAGTGGTGGCGAGAGTTTCACTACAGCTGCACCGGAGCCCAGTGACACGGAGCTAACCAGTGCATCTGAGGGGGACCGTAGTATGCAGGAGGAATCCCTGCCTGAGACACAGAGCACAACATCATCTGATGCCAGCGGGGATGCATCCATTTTGGAAGGCACAGGGAATGGGGACTCTGCATCATCTACCACCACACAGCGGCCAGTGCCCACCCTACCATCCACTTCCTCTGCTGCTGCCAGTGTCCGTGTCAGTAGGAGGGGATGAGTTAGATTCACACCTAGCACCGCTGAGCCCGCACCTGTCCCCCCTGCTGCCCTCAGTGCGGAGTCTGTAGAGCTCCTGTGCCAGCTTTGTGTGGGCCAGACAGCCCAGCTCAATGCCTTCAGTGACCATGTCAAAAACTTGGGGTACATCGTTGTAGGAAGGTGGATACCTGACTATGGTTGCCCCCAACTTTTTGCCTGGTGTTTTGCTGGTTTTCCGACTTAGTTGGCCTGGGACCCTGCCAATCAGGACCCCAGGCCTACTGCGCTCTCTGTAAAATGGATTCCATGTACCTTAGGTACATTTCCAATTGGTACTGGGCCACCTTATCAGACCCTGTAACTCAGGGCATAGGTGTACCCAGGGCCTACCAGGGGCTGAAGCATGTATTATGCCACCCCTGGCTGGCCATCTAAATCTGACACAACTGGCTGCACGACAGCTGGGGCAAGGTGGTGTAATCACCCTTTGCTTTAGATATAGTATACCTATATCTAACCCTAAAAATGGACACACAGATTCCTATCAGTCACTCCTATGGCAGGCCTTGACAATCCTGAAGGCAGAGTGCTTGGAATCGTGTGAAATGGTGCTCTGGCATGAGCTGAGCCCGTTTTCAGCTTGCGGAACCAAGTCCTAATAGCTGTTCCATGATAACGCATACCATATACTCTTAAGTGCATTATAATCCTCGCGGTTAAATGCTATCTCTGGTATCTCTTTATCAAAACATGTCGAGTAAGGTGTCATACGAATTGGAATACTAACCCCTCGCCAATTCTGGCAACAGGGTTAGCATTCCACCCTTCTAGAGGGACACAACATGTATGTAACTGTGAACCCCGGTTAAAGTTAACTCAAGCCTCAGCTCCACAAAATGGATGCTGCCACCACAGACACGAGTCTGACCTCCTGCTGCTGGGAGTCCTTCCAGCGAGGAGAGCTTGGACAAAGGGTTTCCTGTCAGGGGCGGTGCTAGCACCATCCCAGACAGGGTTTTGTGTATCCTGGATAGGCAGGGCTTTACAGGAAGGTGACTGCAGAGTGGCACCCCGGTGCTCACTACGCATCTGCCGGCTAGAACCAGTTCCAGGGGCACACCAGCCCCTGACCTGGGGAAAGTCCGGCATGGGAGAGGGGTGTAACCACCCCCCTTCCTGGTCCCACCCCTAGGGGAGGACCTAGTCGCGTACCCACCCCTTTCTTTAGGATAAAGGCAGGAGCGGGGACCCTTCCAAATTAGATCATCTTTGAATCAAGAAACTACTTTCCACGAAAGGAACTCTCAACTCTTCTCAAGATTTCTCCCTTGTGACTAAGGAGTAGTCACCCTGCATCCGCAGGCACCATCTAAGAACTCTGCGGTTTGCTGCACGTCCTTCCTCAGGAATCCGACCGACCAGCACGACGAGACCCGGCTTCCCTGGCACCTCTGACCTCTACCTACCTCTACAGCTAAGCTGAGAACCGTAGGTGCGACGAGACCTCGAGGGACCGGCCATCATCAGAACTGCACGACTTCTATCCAGCACGACCGCCGAGGGATCCTCTGGTGAGTGCTTTGGCCCCGACCCTGAGCAGCTCCAGCACCGAAGTCCAGCCTCCCAGCATCCACGAGATCTGCGTGGGGCCCTTCTGCTTTTTGGTGCTCACCGCGTTGTTTGGCTACTAGCCCGCTGGCTTGTGGCCTTCCTAACGATGCCCGACGACATCCAGACTGGCCCTTGCTCCCTTCCAAAAGAGGAGCACCCCTGACCCTCCTGGTCCACACCAGACGCCATTTTAGGTCCTCTGCGTGGGCTTGAATTTGCCAAGACTGGTTGCCCCAATCCTGGGTCCAGCGACGTCGACAGCATGATCCATCGTGGGACAGCTCGCACCTCCCTCCTGGTCGCCGACAACGCCTCCTGGTCCGTGAGACTGCAGAGCACAGCGTCGCCCACCCACCTAGTCGATGTGACTACCATCCGGTGCCCTCCTGGTGCCATCTGACTACTGGCTAGTGGTCACGAACTTGGTCCCCTCTGCTTTCAGGTGTCATCCATCTTCGATCCAGGCGTGGATCACTTCGAACTATCTTCACTGGTCGCCTGCCAGCAACTTCTTTCTTCAGGCTCCTGGTTCGTCTACGAGGATTCCCGACGTCTTTTGAGACCTATGCAGCTGCCGCCCCTGGGCTAGGTAACTTCGGCATTTCGGTGCCCCAGCATAGCCTCACTATCCAATGGTCAGGATCCACTGTCGTTTTCGATCTACCTTATCGGGTTTGCCCGAGAACACTAACTTTGTCTTTACTCGCTCCCATACACTTTGTCCCGCATCCCGCGTGAGAGTGCACACTCTGCACCCGAGTCCCCTAGGCCTCCTACTAGTAATCTGAAGGTTCAGTAACGTAGTCCTAGCGATTCCAAAGCCTATTAGTCCAGTACTTACCTGCTAGTAATTTCGCATTCCACTTCCATAGTATATGGTTTTCCGTGCCCCTCGGGCATCTGTGTAACTTGTGCAACCTAAAGTATTTTCATAAGAGTTTTGTTGTGTGCTTAGTACCCTGTCCTCATAAAGAGTACAGGGCTGTTGTGATTCTAATAAATACACTGTTTATTTTCATAACACTTGTGTGGTGTCCTTTCACTTGGTGTTCAAGGGGTATATGTGATGGTATAACAGCTGGCTTAACACGCCCTCTAGAGTTTAGCCCGAAGACTGCTCGTATCCACGCTACTAGGATAGCTGGTCTATAAGGTTGACTTACAACCAATCACCATAAGGGTTGTTTGGACTGATACAAAGTGCTCACTAGAATAGTGAACATTACATATCAGGCCAACTTCTCACATTGGTGGCAGCGGTTGGGATTTGAGCTTGCTGTTGTTTTACCACACGTATCCTAAGAATATCTTGTGAAAGATCACATAAGTACTCCAGGTACATATAACTTAGCTTAGAATACTCTGAGTTCTACTGAACCAGCTGTTGTAGCTCCTCAAGGCTTAGCACACCTTGGCTACAACTCTTAGCAAGGGATCAGTAGGCAAACATATAGTGTAGGTAGGTGCATCACTTACACCACACTAGAAGCAGCATGTCAGACAAAGGAGGAAACTCTGAGTCTCCCCTTGTGTCAGTGGACTTTCCACAGGTCACTTCCAGATATGCTGCACTTAGCTTCCAGGAGATGAGACAAATCTGTACATCCAGGAAGCTAAAACAGAGTGCAAACCCTACCATTCCTTTTCTGATTGGTCTCTTAGAGACTTATGATGCTAGGAGGGCTGGTAACACAGAACCTTCTCATCCAGATGGGAATATGCCTCCCCTAGAGGGAACCACAGGTGACCCTGACCTTCTCCATCTCTCTGCAGAAGGTGAAGAGGAGGATGAGGATCTAGAGCCATCTGAGGATGAGGCAGACAAAGGTCCAGAAATAGTTAGCCAGCTAACTAGGGACAACTTAAGCAGGCATGAGAATGGTACTAGGAGACCCCTGGGGCCCCTCTCAGGCCAGCTTAACATTGGGAATGGACGAGTTAGGTCTCTATGCAGAGGCTCTAACAGATCCATTCGAACCAATGGCTCTCAGGCCTCTTCTCAAAGAGGGATGACATCCCCTAGGAGGAGAGTGTATGAAGCCAAAGTGAGGGAAGTAAATCTGAGGATTGAAAGGGAAGAACTTGCCCTGGCCAAAGAGAGACTTGCCTTTGCTAGAGAGCAAAAGTTAAGTGGGTTAGATCTCACTGGTGGCAGCATTCCCCCAAGGGAAAACAGGAGTTTAGATACTAGACACCTGAGTAAGATAGTGCCCCCTTTAAACAAGGGGATGATATCCACAAATGGATGACTGCTTTGGAGAGGGCTTGCACTGTACAGTGTGTCCCCCAGAGTCAGTGGGCAGCTATCTTGTGGCTCTCCTTTGAAGGCAAAGGTAGAGATAAGCTCCTCACTACTAGAGCTGAGGATGCTAAAAATTACCAAGTCCTGAAGAATACACTGGTTGATGGGTTTGGTTTAACCACTGAACAGTACAGGTTGATGTTCAGAGACACCCAGAAAACTCAGTCTCAGGATTGGACTGACTTTGTTGATTGTGCCACTAAGGCTTTTGAAGGCTGGCTACTGGGAAGTAAGGTTACTGATTTTAAAGGATTGTACAATCTAATTATGAGAGAGCAAATCTTAAGTAATTGTCAGAACCAGTTATTACACCAACACCTGGTAGACTCTGATCTGACCTCTCCACAAGAATTGGGTAAGAGGGCAGACAAATGGGTCAGAACCAGGGTCAGGCCTAAGAACCAGGGTGGTGACCAAAAGAAGGAATCAACCAAGCCTCAAGAGAAGGATGGGAATAAATCTTCTGATCAAACCACAGGGCCCCAAAATTCCTCTGAAAAGGGTGGGTCCCAAACTTCTCCCAAAACCCAAAAGAAACCTTATTGTCATACCTGCAAACAGGTAAGCCATTACAAACGTGACAACAGTTGTCCCAAGGCCAACAACAATAAGGAGAACATACCCCCAAATAAAGCTTCCCAGCCTCCTGTTACTACTAGTAGTAATCCCCAGGTGGTGGGAGTGCCCCCAAGAATCTGGGTGCATTTTCTTTGGGAGTGCCTGGGGACTCTGGCCTAACCAGGTCCCCTGACTTAGATACTCTTGTCTGTGAGGCTGGCATGGGGTTTGCCAACTTCACAGCCTGTCCCAACACTTTGGGCAGGTACAGACAGGAGCCCCTCATCAATGGTTCAAAAGTTGAGGCCTACAGAGACACAGGGGCTAGCATCACCATGGTGGCTGAGAGCCTAGCCCCCTCAAGGCAACTTATACCTGGTGCCACATACCAGGTAGTGAACATTGATGGAGTGCAGAGAGATCATCCCATAGCAGTGGTAAATCTCAGCTGGGGAGGTGTCACTGGTCACAAGAGAGTGGCAGTGTCACCAAACGTGCCTGTAGATTGCCTACTGGGGAATGATTTAGAGACCTCAGCCTGGGCTGAGGTAGAGCAAGAAACCCATTTTAAAATGGTAAACCTCCATGGTAAGGTTAGTGGGGCAGTGATAGCCACAGCCCCAGTCCAAGATGTCCTCCCTGAACAGGTCAGGAGGGCTGTGCCAGTCACAGCCCTATCCCAGAAAGATGCCTTTCCTGAACAGGTTGGCAAGGCTGTGATGGTCACAGCCCAAACCCAAACTGAGTCCCTTCCTGAAAAGGTTGGTGGAGTTGTGATGGCCACAGCTCAAACTCAGACAGATAACAGTGTTGTGAAGCCTGAAACGATGGATCACTCCACTCAAACTGAGAGCATTGAGGAGGAAGAAAAGTCTTTCCCCTCCCAGACACTAGGTGAGAGCCAGCCTCCTCAGGGAACTGACTCTACCCCTGGTGAAGGAGCTGCCCCAGAGGTAGCCAGGCCTAGCCTGGCAGAGCCCCTGATGGCAGTGGACCCTTCCCAGGTGGGACCCAGTCTGGAGCAGGTAGCCTGCCCCTCTCAACCCTGCCTCCATCAGCCCAGGGCTGTAGAGGCCAGGGAGGCCAGTGGCAGACCCCAAAGGGCCCCCTGTCCAAAAGAACTTCCCAATCAGCAGATTAGGATCACTGAAGCTAGTAGTCCTAGCCAAGTGAAAATAAAACACACTCCTGAGGGATCCCCCTTAAACTTAGTTAGGGAACTCCCACAGCTGGACACTGTTGGGCTCAGCCAAACATGGGGCCTAAAAACCCCAAACCTGACCTGTCCCCCCAGTAAGCCAAACAGAGGGACTCAGCCTCCAGCTTTAGGTAGCCAGATGTTGACCCTGAGAGCTCATAGCAACTCAGTACTGGAAAGAAAGGCACATATGGTGGATAGTGATTGGAGGAAGTTGAGCCCAACAGTAGTGGAGTCTCACTTCAGTACTCCATTCCCACACCAGCCTTTTAGTTTGCCTTTGCACACCACAGGTAGTGATTCCCTATGGTGGAGACCCTCAGATACCCTTAGGGCGAGGGATTGCTTAGTGGACCATGATACAGGGGGTAACCATGTCAGTGCATGTACCACCTCATATGGCCACTCAGGCAATATAGGCTTACCTGGTCAAGGATAGCCTTATCTCCTTTCGTTTGGGGGGGGGGTTGTGTAGGAAGGTGGATACCTGACTATGGTTGCCCCCAACTTTTTGCCTGGTGTTTTGCTGGTTTTCCGACTTAGTTGGCCTGGGACCCTGCCAATCAGGACCCCAGGCCTACTGCTCTCTCTGTAAAATGGATTCCATGTACCTTAGGTACATTTCCAATTGGTACTGGGCCACCTTATCAGACCCTGTAACTCAGGGCATAGGTGTACCCAGGGCCTACCAGGGGCTGAAGCATGTATTATGCCACCCCTGGCTGGCCATCTAAATCTGACACAACTGGCTGCACAATAGCTGGGGCAAGGTGGTGTAATCACCCTTTGCTTTAGATATAGTATACCTATATCTAACCCTAAAAATGGACACACAGATTCCTATCAGTCACTCCTATGGCAGGCCTTGACAATCCTGAAGGCAGAGTGCTTGGAATCGTGTGAAATGGTGCTCTGGCATGAGCTGAGCCCGTTTGCAGCTTGCGGAACCAAGTCCTAATAGCTGTTCCATGATAACGCATACCATATACTCTTAAGTGCATTATAATCCTCGCGGTTAAATGCTATCTCTGGTATCGCTTTATCAAAACATGTCGAGTAAGGTGTCATACGAATTGCAATACTAACCCCTCGCCAATTCTGGCGACGGGGTTAGCATTCCACCCTTCTAGAGAGACACGACATGTATGTAACTGTGAACCCCGGTTAAAGTTAACTCAAGCCTCAGCTCCACAAAATGGATGCTGCCACCACAGACATGAGTCTGACCTCCTGCTGCTGGGAGTCCTTCCAGCGAGGAGAGCTTGGACAAAGGGTTTCCAGTCAGGGGCGGTGCTAGCACCATCCCAGACCGGGTTTTATGTATCCTGGGTAGGCAGGGCTTTACAGGAAGGTGACTGCAGAGTGGCACCCCGGTGCTCACTACGCATCTGCCGGCTAGAACCAGTTCCAGGGGCACACCAGCCGCTGACCTGGGGAAAGTCCGGCATGGGAGAGGGGTGTAACCACCTCCCTTCCTGGTCCCACCCCTAGGGTAGGACCTAGTCGCGTACCCACCCCTTTCTTTAGGATAAAGGCAGGTGCGGGGACCCTTCCAAATTAGATCATCTTTGAATCAAGAAACTACTTTCCACGAAAGGAACTCTCAACTCTTCTCAAGATTTCTCCCTTGTGACTAAGGAGTAGTCACCCTGCATCTGCAGGCACCATCTAAGAAATCTGCGGTTTGCTGCACATCCTTCCTCAGGAATCCGACCGACCAGCACAATGAGACCCGGCTTCCCTGGCACCTCTGACCTCTACCTACCTCTACAGCTAAGCTGAGAACCGTAGGTGCGACGAGACCTCGAGGGACCGGCCATCATCAGAACTGCACGACTTCTATCCAGCACGACCGCCGAGGGATCCTCTGGTGAGTGCTTTGGGGTCCGAGAAGCCCCGACCCTGAGCAGCTCCAGCTCCGAAGTCCAGCCTCCCAGCATCCACGAGATCTGCGTGGGGCCCTTCTGCTTTTTGCTGCTCACTGCGTTGTTTGGCTACTAGCCCGCTGGCTTGTGGCCTTCCTAACGACGCCCGACGACATCACCGCTGCTGGTCTGGTTGCTCCAGACTGGCCCTTGCTCCCTTCCAAAAGAGGAGCACCCCGGACCCTCCTGGTCCACACCAGACGCCATTTTAGGTCCACCGCGAGGGCTTGAATTTGCCAAGACTTGTTGCCCCAATCCTGGGTACAGCGACGTCGACAGCATCACCCATCGTGGGACAGCTCGCACCTCCCTCCTGGTCGCCGACAACGCCTCCTGGTCCGTGAGACTGCAGAGCACAGCGTCGCCCACCCACCTAGTCGAGGTGACTACCATCCGGTGCCCTCCTGGTGCCATCTGACTACTGGCTAGTGGTCACGAACTTGGTCCCCTCTGCTTTCAGGTGTCATCCATCTTCGATCCAGGCTTGGATCACTTCGAACTATCTTCACTGGTCGCCTGCCAGCAACTTCTTTCTTCAGGCTCCTAGTTCATCTACGAGGATTCCCGACGTCTTTTGAGACCTATGCAGCTGCCGCCCCTGGGCTAGGTAACTTCGGCATTTCGGTGCCCCAGCATAGCCTCACTATCCAAGGATCAGGATCCACTGTCGTTTTCGATCTACCTTATCGGGTTCGCCCGAGAACACTAACTTTGTCTTTACTAGCTCCCATAGACTTTGTCCCGCATCCCGCGTGAGAGTGCACACTCTGCACCCGAGTGCCCTAGGCCTCCTACTAGTAATCTGAAGGTTCAGTAACGTAGTCCTAGCGATTCCAAAGCCTATTAGTCCAGTACTTACCTGCTAGTAATTTCGCATTCCACTTCCATAGTATAAGGTTTTCCGTGCCCCTCGGGCATCTGTGTAACTTGTGCAACTTAAAGTATTTTCATAAGAGTTTTGTTGTGTGCTTAGTACCCTGTCCTCATAAATAGTACAGGGCTGTTGTGATTCTAATAAATACACTGTTTATTTTCATAACACTTGTGTGGTGTCCTTTCACTTGGTGTTCAAGGGGTATATGTGATGGTATACCAGCTGGCTTAAAACGCCCTCTAGAGTTTAGCCCGAAGACTGCTCGTATCCACGCTACTAGGATAGCTGGTCTATAAGGTTGACTTACAACTAATCACCATAAGGGTTGTTTGGACTGATACAAAGTGCTCACTAGAATAGTGAACATTACATATCAGGCCAACTTCTCACCATCGTTTACAACGAACCTTTTACCACGCACTACCATTACAACACAGGAATTACAACGAAAATCGTTACAACGACTTTCGCTGGAGGGCGCTGTTGGATAGGGAATAGTTTAATTTTCGATCCAACACCTTTCCTACTATCCACGGGGACTGGAGTTGGAATAGAAAATTAAACTATTCCATTATCCAGCGCCCCCCAACACAAGTCGTTGTAACGACTTGCGTTGTAATACCTGCATTGTAAAGGCATGCGTGGTAAAAGCATGCGTTGAAACGTCATACAACCCAAAAAAGTAGGCCAGGTGGTTGCTTACATGGAGGGCATACACTCTGACGTTGGTGGGCCACACAGTACAGTCCAGGTTTTGTCGTCCACAGTGATGTCTGCCCTTCAACAAGCAGATACTCCCATTCCTGCTCCAGTGCCTTTGTCCACCCCCAGTCAGTGGCTACATCGGATGATAGTGACCATGGTTCCCATGCATCACAGTCACGATACAGCACAAGAAGCACCCAGCAAAAACAACCTAAGTGGGCCCGCCCACAGACACCATCCCCACAGAAGAGCAGAGCCACCCCAGAATGCAAAGACAAGAGCCCATCAGGGAAGAGCAAGGCCGAAAAAGCAATGAAGCAGACATCAGGCTCACATGCCTCAGAGGCATCACCAGTGAAGGACTCTCCTGTCCCTGACGCTTCACGCATAGCTAGGTGTGCAGTGTCTATGCCCACTGAGTAGGTGTTGTATGGCAAGGGTACACCTAGAGAGGGCTCAGGGCCACATTCCCCCGCCACACCAACTCCAATTCCAAGGCCAGTGAAGCAGGTGAAGGAGGGCACTGTAGGGGCTACCCATGGCAAACAGGCAAAGGAGGGCACTGTAGGGGGGACAACTGGTAAACAGGGGAAGGAGGGCACTGTAGGGGGTACACCTGGTAAACAGGAGCCCTGTTGTTCTGCTGTGCTGTACTCTCACCTGTGCCCTGGACACTGGCCCTGTTGCTCTGCTGTGTTGGAGTCTACCCTGTGCAGCCTCTCTGGTACTTGTTGTGCCACCTGCCCTGGACACTGGCCCTGTTGCTCTGCTGTGCTGTACTCTCTCCTGTGCCATGGACACTAGCCATGTTGCTCTGCTGTGCTGTACTCTCCCCTGTGCCATGGACTCTGGCCCTGTTGCTCTGCTGTGCTGTACTCTCCCCTGTGCCATGGACACTGACCCTTTTGCTCTGCTGTGCTGTACTCACACCTGTGCCATGGACACTGGCCCTGTTGGTCTGCTGTGCTGTACTCTCACCTATGCCCTAGACACTGGCCCTGTTGGTCTGCTGTGTTGGAGTCTCCCCTGTGCAGCCTCTCATGTACTTGCTGGGCCACCTGCCATGGACACTGGCCTTCCTGTTTGGAGTTTGCCTGTGCAGATTATCTTGCATATGATCAGCATTTTGTGCCTTGCTCTTGTCTTCTGTTGTTCTCCTGTCACATCTATGCAATATGCGAATAAACACAGTTACTCCTGTTGTTGTTTTGTCAGTGTCCGTGATGATTACATTTCTTTTGGTGTGTGTATTTGGTTGGCTGTGCCCCATGCTCTATGTGTCACTTAAACATTGCCAAGCTCTTTGGCTGCATCAAATTTTTATACAGGGGGGACAGGGTCTTCAGTCCATTCAGACACTGATACTGGTGTTATCAGTGATGGCTATTTTACCTGTCATGCAGTTCTCTTTTTAGTGGTGTGCTATTGTTGGCTACATTGTTCAGATCTCAGGTTGGGGGACACTGCCAGCACAGGGTGTGGTGCTGTGCACAGATTTGCATGCAGGCTGGGCAATGTCATGATGTATGTGTGTTATTCTTTTATGCGTGCCCAGCTATGTACGTTGTTGGTCATCTCGTGTTGGCCCTTAGTCCTCGTCCCATGGCCTACATGAGATGTGTGCTCTTGGGTAGTCAAGAGATGTGCAGAGTGAAGGGTGTGACTTTGTAGGGGGTGTGGGTGTGTGTGTGCCCCTGGATTGTGAAAAATAAGTATAAGAAGAACAATGGTTCAAGAGTGGCCTGAATGGGCCTAATAACACAAGGTTAGAGATTATCTTTACAATTATTTAGTTTAGATAATAAATCAATTGGGGAGCAGGCTTTGTAGGGCAACATGTATATTTTTAATCAGTATAATTGCAAGTAAGTATTTACATAGATATGTTCACGTGCTCACATGAGTGAAAAGGTGCGCAACGTGACTGAGTGAAGGTGACAATATACGAAATATCACAGGGACAACAAAAAGAAATCCATAACAATATGCACAAATGGGGTGATTTTCAATGGGGGGTCGACGACGTTTCGATCTTTAGTGAGTCAAGATCATCATCAGGACAGAGTGAGCAGTCTGAAACGAAAATGAGAGTTGAGCATGTATTAGCACTTGTGCCCTTCTGGACAATTAATTAGTTTAATACAGTGCCAATGTGCTCCCAGTGCTTAGTCAATAACAGTTAATGTAGGTTACAACTATCATCCCAGACAGCTGCAGGGAGGCGAAGTAAATGCATGCAAGAGTGTTTGTACAGTGCAGCGTACCTGCACTTACTAATTTAGAAGGCAAGCATTCAAGAGTTTAAGCAAGTATTAGCACGGTGCCCTTAGTCACTTCTAAAACAGTGCCAACGTGTTTTGCCATTGCTTATTCATAAAACAGTTATTAAGCACATACGTTGGATTGTGAAAGACACACATGTGTCACCCAGGAGTTGTGTGCCTGTTGTTTGGATTTTTCTGCCCTGTGGATAAGTTAGTATGCACATGTGTGAGTTGTATGTAGTGCACTGTGCACTGTGTTGGTGTGTCTGTGCTGTTCTGTCTGACTCCTCCTTGTTGTGCTAGTCACTTATGTGTGTGCAAAGTGTGTGACTTGCACATCAGTGTTGTGATTATGTGTTCATCCATGTGTCTTGAGTGTGTTTATGTAGACTGCATAGCCTTGCTGCTCCACACTGTCATTGTGGTTGTGTTTCTCATGCATTGCAGGCACATGGTGCCTTTTATCCTCCTGTATGGCATGGTGTGTGTGGTGTAATTCCATCCCCTATGTGTGCGACGTATGCCTACCCATTGTGGGTCTGCACTCCCTCTATTTGTGTATGGTACACCCCTTACATGTATACTACTGACATGCAAGTCAGTTAACTTTGATGTCAGCTGCCCCCTTGGTTTACATATGTGTGTGTGCCTTCCCATCACTTCATTTGTCACACTGTGCTTTGTGGTGCAGTTATTGGGCCAGGACAAATGTTCCACTCTGGACATTGCCCCAATGGTTTATGTGTGGTGTTCTTATGCTATTAATCAGTGAGGATTGCTCATGTGCACTACAGCTGTGTGTGCTGCCCAGTGCTCTGGTCAAGATGGTGATGCTCTTGTGTCCCAGAGCGGTGCATCTGTTGTTGTTGTGCTGGATGTATGTGTGTTGGCTGTTGTATTGCTTCACTTCCTGGGTGCGCTGTTGTGTTTGTTCTGTGCTAATTTGTGTTGTGTGTGTTGATGTTGTGTCAGTCATGTCTGTGTGTGACTGTTCTGCTTGGTGTGCACACACTGCTTGTTGTGCATACAGTGCTGTGTGTATGTGCCCTTGGCATTGCCTGATGTGCATCCCCTGATGTCCTGTAGTGTTTGTTCATTTTTTTATTTCATGTGCATCTGTGGGTTGTTTGGTGTGGCAGTGTAGTTCTGTGATGGTGCACTTCTTGTGAGATTTGTAGTATGTTGTGTGTGTTTTGTTCCTGAGGGATGGGGTTGTGCACTCCTGTTGTGTCTGTGTTCCCATTGCCCTTCCACAGTTTGGCTGACAGGGTATGTCTGTTTCTGATGGGGTTCTGGGTGTGTTTCTGTAGTGTTTTGTGTTGCTTTTGGGCAGGCATCTGTTCAGGCATCCCTGTGTGAGTGTTATGTTTGTTTCCACACCATGGGTGTGTGTTTGTTTGTGTGTGTATGTACGGGCAAGTATTTGCAGCCTTCAGTGTTTGTGGCACTGGTGTTGTGTGTTGTGTGTTCCTGTGCAGCCACTCCTGCAGTGGCAGTCTCCCTGGTTATTTGTTGTGTGGTGCAGGGTGTGGATTGTGCTTGCTTGTTGCTGTGCTTGTTGCTGTGCATGGGGGTGCACAGGATGGGCACCTGGCCTGTGACTTGATGGGGTGTGTTGATGTGTGGTTGGGGTGGTGTGTTCCTGTGGTCTTTGTGCCCTGCCCGTGCCTTGGACTGACCCAGACTTCTGCATTGTGCGTATGTGCTGAGCGCTGCGGTGACATGACCGGGGCCAGGACGTTGCTGCAAGTTCGCAGTCAATGTGTGTCCAGGATGCTGTGGGCTGACTTGGTGGCAGGTGGGTCATGTGTGGGTGCCCTTGTGGATGTGTTGTTGCTCCCAGCAGGGTGTCTGTTGTGGGATTGTACCCTGTGTCAGCCCGTGTGTTGTATTTGTGTAACTGCGTACCTGCGTCATCGTCTGCGGTGGCCCATTAGATGATAGTGCTGTAGCAGGTACAGCACCGGATACACATGTAGAGCTGGGTCCATGGCGGTCGTGACCGGATGGTGCAAACTGGGTCTCTGCTATCGCACTCCGCTGTTAAGTTTCCGCGATCTCTGGTTGGGAGGTGTCTCCGCTGCGATGCGTCTGCCTGTTTGGGCCATCCTAATTTGTGGAGCAGGCGGACGTCATTCTGCACGGCGGTAAGTCTCCATTGGCTCCTACTGCCGGGGTAGCGGGTGCACTTTGATGGTGGTGCGCGTAGCTCCGCAGTGGACGGGATTTGACCTATGTTTTGGTATAATAAAATGGCGGACGTGTTTCCCGCAGCCCGCGGGTGGAAAAATGCATTTTTTCTGCCCCCCCAGCACAGCTGTGGTGCCACTGCCCGACATCCTAATGGACCCCTTGGTATCTCCATGTGTGGCGGAACAGAACGCAGGTAGTAATGTTGCTAACTTGCAAGAAGGGATTAGAAAGATTAGCAGAGTGTGCACAGAGAAACTGAACTGTGCTTCTATACGTCGTCAAAGCACTCACTACAAAAGTCGAACTCATTCTGTTATTGTGTCTTCGAAAACTTAAGAAGACAACGTAGATAAGTGGTGAGAACTTGCAGCTTATTTATTTTTAGAGGGACATTTTGATTGTTACACACAACAAATTATATGTAAGCACTGTTATAATAAGTTAGATAAAAATACAAGGCCAGGCAAAGCAGTATATAACACGTTAGAACTAGTTTCATTTCCACAAGAACTTTAAGATTTAAATATTTATGAATCAATTCTTGTACAATGTATATATCCATTCTAAGCTATATTCCATATTGACCAAAAGACAGGGAAGTTAGCTCCAACTCAGCTCCTGAAAGGTCTTAAAGGGTAAGTTGTGTACTTGCCATTAGATTTCGAGCAGAATATTAAAACTGCAGGGCTACAAAGAGGTTTTGAAGAACGACTTATTATTCTAGTCAATAGTGTCCCTTCCAAGAATAAAAAATATATGGCAAGAGTTAGTGGATCTTAGTAAAATAAAAAGCAACATTGTATCCGATACAAAATTACAATTTCTATAAAAATGTAGATGTTCTTCAAGATAATACACATATGGAGGATGGCACATTGACATCAAGAGATCAGATTGAAAAGGTAGATCGATCAAGATCAGAACAAATTTCCGAACACTATTCATCCTCTGCATTCTAAAGAGATTATTGGTGATGCTATTGTGCTGTTTATCTCTTTCAAATGAAAGAGGCAAATGGAGCTTTCTTGAGTGTGTGGGAGAAATGTTTAGAAGCTCTCTGTTTTCCACATCTGTTTCCCACTGGAGTAGATGGTAGATATGAGGACCAGCCTGTTCAAATACCAGCAGCTGAGTATAAATCAGCAAGACTATATTTAGAGGACACTAGATTTCCCCCATGTATTCCCTATGTATTTAATCTATTATTTGAGAGCAACTTGTCAGGACTCTCTTATGCAATAAACCACATTCTCAAGGCAGGAGTGAATCTTCTAAATCACTCAAAGGAATTTGATGAGAAAATTCAAGGAAAAAACAAAAACCTGGAATACAACTTGATTAATTTGATGGAGTGTCAACGTGGTACCAACGAGTATTGTTACTATCGTCATGGTGAGCTGAAATGCATGTTGAGAAAGAAGGATGACCTGCTTGAATTCTTATGAGAAGCAAACTCAAACATAAAAGACAAAAGACATAAGTCTAAAGACACAAGGAGAACACTGCTTGTTGGACAGTGCAAACATTTGCCGATATTTTAACCACAGGTTTCAAGCCATGATGGTTTTCATCTGCAACAACACTAATCCTCTTCTTGGCAAAATAACTGATTTCTTTTGACGTAAATAGTACCAAGCTAGAGGTGCTCCACATATTCATATGTTGTTATGGGAAATTTGGAACAGACAATGATGAGTCTGTCTTATCTCTCATATAACAGTATGTGGCATGTGCCAACCCTAAAGACGGTGCTGACAAGGGCTTGAGACAACAAGTTCTATGGTTTTCAAACTTGTAGATATGTCAAGTACTGTCATTGAAAATACAGATCCAAAGGAAAATGTTATAGAAAATGTTGTTTTGGATTCCCACAACCATTAAACTCAGAAGGAGAGTGAACAGAGGTTTGTCTGCAGTTAGATATACACTGACACTGAATTCACCGAACAATACAAACAACCTCAGAAGAAAAAAGGCTTCCAAGTATATCACTGACCAGAACCCTGTGATTCTAAAGATATGAAATGCAAATATGGATTTACATTTGTTGCAGACAACTCCATCACTGTTGCTTGCAATGTGACTTCACATGAAACAATATCAGAGAAGCTAAAGATAGAAGAGATTTGGCAAGAGATTTCTGCAGAAAAGTGCCTTAAGTTTCAATTCAAAAATGCTTTTCCAAACAGAAATAGAGTCCTATGAGTACTCAGACCAGTTGAGTTTGGCTCTCAACCTCAAGAAGAATTGCATGAGTAAACTAGGGCTTGCAAGCTGTTGAAATAAAGGGTTAAAGTATTTCCCAGAAATACAGTACCTAACAGAATTTGACCCAGAAAGAAGAGACATTCTGAAATCTAATAAGTTGAATGCATACTACCCAAGAAGGAGTCCCAATCTTCAAAACAGAATGAAGTAATTCAGCACTATCTATCTATCTATCTATCTATCTATCTATCTATCTATCTATCTATCTATCTATCTATCTATCTATCTATCTATCGGTCGCCACTAGGTAGTTATAGTTAGGACTTATTTTCCATAGGAAATCCGCAACATTCTATTTGGAATAACTTTGGAGCCAGTTGACGAATCTTCGTGAAATTTTCAAAGCTGGTGGGGCGCTTCGGTCTGCTCCTATCCTGAAAGTCTTGGGGTGATTCGTGAAGTGGGGGCTGTGAAAAAAGGGAGGTCTCAAAACATGTTCCCCCCATGCAATTTTCCATAGGTACCGTTCATCGCGGCTACAGCCCGAACGGCTGAACGGAATTACATCAAACTTGCCAAACATGTAGTCCTTGGATCAGACTCTAGCCTTTTGCTTATATGGTGTAAATCTGTGCAGTAGTTCCTGAGAAAATTACAATTAAAAGTACTTATTTATCTATGGCCTTTGTGGATCTGCGGATTATAAGCGCGCCGTCCCGATCATGCGCGGAATGCTGATTGGCTGTCGAGTGGTTGTCAACATTCGAAACCAGGAAGTGTTGGCAGCCATTTTGTGCCTCGGTTGAAGCGAGGATCTAGAAATGAGTGGAATAAGTGTTTAAAACGTATAAAGGGGGCAGGTAAGAAATATTTTGACCCTCTAGATCTGCTTAAGGGGTCCGACAAGGACCCCTAGGGCCCCAAAAAGTTTTTTGTTTTTTAAAAAAAACTGAGAAATGTGCTGAGGGTGCATGGATCTGCTGTAAAAAAATATAAAAACGAAGCGCGGGCTCCTGTGCTTGTTTAAAAATTAGCTACCTGGGAAGTAGAAATCCCGGGATCTAAAATATTGAATTTGAAGCGGGGGCCGAGAAAAAAGGGGGATCCAAAATCGTGTTTTCCTCATGCAATTTTCCATAGGAATCGTTCATCATGGCTACAGCCTAAACGGCTGAACGGAATTACACCAAATTTGGCAAAGTGGTAGTCCTTGGTTCACACTCGTGCCTTTTGCTTAAATGGTGTAAATCTGTTCAGTAGTTCCTGTGAAAATTACAATTCAAAATACATATATATCTATGATTTTGGTTGATCACCGCATCTTGCGCGCACTCTAAGTGCACCTTCCTGATCACACGCTGAATGCTAATTGGCTGTCAAGTGGTTGTCAACATTCGAAACCAGGAATTTTGTGCCTTGGTAGAAGGGAGGATCTAGAAAATAGTGGGACAAGTGTTCAAAACGTATTAAGAGGGCATGTAAGAAATATTTTGATCATCTAGACTTGCTTAGGGGGTCACAGGAGGACCCCTAGGGCCCCCCCCTAATTTTTTTTGGGGGGGGGGGAAGAGAAATGTACGTTGGGTGCATTGACCCGCTGTAATAAAAATAATAAGAAAGCGGGGGCTCCAGTGCTTCTTTAAAAATTAGTTACCTGAAAGGGCCAAATCCGGGGTCTAAAATATCACATTTGATGGGGGTTCAGAGGGGCCCTGTAGCCAGGGTACCGCCATTCCTCTGTGCTACAAAATAAATGGGTAAGGGAGCTCAAAGGTCCGTCTAAGCACCGGGGATTTCCACCATCCGGGGCTTTCTACATTTTGAGAGAGGGGTCGCGGGGTCTGCATTCTGGAGCAGTCGAAAGCCTTGGGGAACACCACCCGCCAGGAGCGGCTCCTGCTGTGTCTCGGGGTGTCTACCCCAAGGACACTGCTGTTTGCTATTGCTTGGCGGGAGTCGAGGTTCCCGCTGTGTCATAGTAAGCTTGAGAAAATGCAAAACAACAGTTGATGGACAGAATGCAGAACAATGTCATACATTCACCCCAGTACAGAGATCTGGGCCTAAATCCATTGTTTTTTTGCACTCCACACCACCCCAGTTCAGACATGTCAATATGCAAATCAGCCTTGACCCTGTGCCACATGGGAACAGTCCAGCCCGAACTGCCAAGCCATGTCTTTCCTCGACCGGAATCAAGCATCCTAGGACCGGTTTCTGGCTATCAGCCATCTTCAGCCAGGATAGCTTGACCCCAGTGGTGTGGAGAGCATGGGACTCACGTATGAGCATACCCATCCCACTCTGGGTGACAAAATGCAAAACAATAGTTGATGGACAGAATGCAGAACAATGTCATACATTCACCCCAGTACAGAGATATGGGCCTAAATCCATCGTTTTGTTTCACTCCACACCACCCCAGTTCAGACATATGCAAATAAGGATTGACCATGTGCCTAATGGGAACAGTCCAGCCGGAACTGCCAGGCCATTTCTTTCCTGGACCAGAATCAAGCATCCTAGGACCGGTTTCTGGCTATCAGCCATCTTCAGCCAGGAGAGCATGGGCCATACCCATCCCACTCGGGCGACAAAATGCGAAACAACAGTTGATGGACAGAATGCAGAACAATATCATACATACACCCGATGTAGGAAGGGGGAGTCTCTAGTTGGCGCAGTGCAGCACTAGCGACAAGCAGGGACTCTCTCTTCCTCGTCAGGGCTGAGGGTTACCTTCAAGACAACCTCTGCTTACCCTCTAGGTAGTGTGGCTTAAGCAGTCTTAGGCTAATCTCTGGGGCACATAGGGTTAAACATTTGCAATATTACACCATCACAACCAACCCACCACACAATGACACCAAACTGTACTTGTAGTAAAAATATGTTTCTTTATATAATTTCAAGCAGGCTTGTAAATACAGTCTTGGTTCAATGCAAAACGTTTCCAGTGATTCTTAGCAATGTCACAGTTCTTTAGCAATTGCAATCTTTGTTTAGCGTTTAAAAACAGTTCTTAGTTCTTATTCAGCTTGTCTTTCTAATTCCCCAAATACGATCTTGTTTGGGGCCTTTCTGTTCAAGTTTATCAAAGGCAAAGGCGGAGTTGTCTGCTGGGGGCCTTGGCGCACCTCTGAGGACTGAATGGGCCCGACCGGCCCGGGCTCACGCTTCTAGCGGGAGCGGCGGCAGGTTGGCTCGAGTCCGCCTCTCTGTGCGAGCCGCACGGCTGTGCGTGGCTGGCGGGGGAGAGAGCGGGGGCCCTGAGAGCGCTCCACACGCGGCTCCGAGGGCTTGGCAGATCAGAGGGTGGTGCGAGCGGGCAGGCCAGATGCTCGCACCGCAGGGGCAACAACAGTACCTTTGTCTTCTTTGAACAGGGTCGAGGCAGTCCGGTCACAGGTCAGCGCAGTGGTCCGCGTCGCGGTGTCTTCCTCCCAGGGTTGGAGCGAGCGGCGGCTCGGCTCGAGCTCGGAGGTTGGCGTTGCGGTGCGGGCCGGGCCACAGGGACGGAGCACCTCAAGATTTCCTGACCAGGAGGGCACACGCAGAGGGCAGCGATCCCCGGCGCAGGCCTCTATTAATCCAGGCGACGTTCAGGCACCCCACGCAACAGCTGTTTCTCGGACAGCGGCGGCGCGTTCAGGGGCACAAGACACGAAGGGGTGCAAGCAGGCACCGGGCGCCACCTTTCTTCACGTTGCGAGCTGCAGCTCGGGGCCAGTCACGGTGCTCGGATCAGCTGGGCTGATCTTCACGATGCTTCTGGGCCAGGCAGGCGGCAGTCACTTTGTTTAGAGGGAGGGCAGCTCCCAGAGCGTTGCTGAAGAGCGCGATGGTCACAGCGCACTCCGCTTTTCCTGGAGAGGCTTGCAGAAGGAAAACAGCGTCTTGCAGTGGTTCCTCTGTCAGGGGGTAGCGCCCACTGTTCCTGGGGCGCTGGTCAGGGGGCAAGTTCACAGGCAAGCCCTTGGAGATCTTTCAGCAGAGTTTGGCACAAAGTTAATTAAAAGCAAAAGTCTCTTGTAGTCTTTTCTTTCCTCTCCTTCTGCAGCAAGGCACCAGACACAGGCCAGAGACATCACTCCTCCTTGTCCTTCCAGGTCCTTCTCTTCGGGCAGAGTTTCTTCTGTAGCGCAACAGGAAAACAGGATCTAATTTACAAGGAGCAGGGCTCCTACTTTTATACCCAGTTTCTTTTGTTCTTACAGGCCAGGGGGGCCTTTGCATAACTGTTCTCAGTACCTGAGCACTTGTGGTGGGTACTTCTGCTTCTGCATTCAGTGTGAGGGCAGGCACATCAGCCGCTCCCCAGGGGGGCGGAGCCGGCATTGTGAAGACAGGGGCAGCTTGAGCACTTTGTTGACAAGCTTCGGTCCTTCCTGGGCCAGGTGCAGGCTGAGTCATCAGTCGCTCCCCAGGGGGGCGGAGCCAGCATTGTGGAGGCAGAGCACATCCTGATGCATCATTCAGGGGAAACTCCCACCACCCACTAAGGTGTCATCCTGCTATTCACAACCTGTCAACTCCCAGCCCTGTCACTCACACACCCAGACAGTCAGATACACACAAGAGCAGAGGCGGGCTGAAATGGTTAGACAAGCAAATGCTAACTTTCTAAAAGTAGCATTTGCAAACCCAGGATATTAAAATAAACTTTACTAAAAGAAGTATTTTATTATTCTGAGTTCAGGCATACTAAACATGACTCTCTACCATGTTCCCTGAGCCTGCTGGGATTATAGAGTGTAATAATTCCAGCAGCCCATTCTGGCCTAAGGGGAGCAGGTAGCCTTGCAATAGTGAAAAACGAATTTGGATGTAATTCACTACTAGGACATGCCACACACATCAGGGCTTGTCCTACCTTACACTTACAATGCACCCTGCCCTCAGGCCTACCATAGGGGTGACTAATATGAAGTTAAGGGAAGGTTTAGGGGCTGGCAAGTGGGTGCACTTGCCCAGCCAGCATGACAGTACCAGACTGCACGCAGGTTCTGCAATGGCAGACCCTAGACACATTTTAAGGCTGCTTCTGTGGGTGGCGCAACCAGCGCTGCAGGCCCACTAGCAGTATTGGCATTTACAAACCCTGGCACTCCTGGTGCACTTTACTAGGGACTAACAGTAAATCCAATGAACCAATCATGGACATCAATCACATGTACAATTTTCAGTAGGGAGCACTTGCACTGCGGCACGGGTTGGCAGTGGCGCAGTGCCCTGAGTAGCGGAAACCAGCAAAACATCTGAGGCACAACAGCAAAAAGTGGAAGGGAAACTCACGCCAAGGTGCCAGGTCTAACACGTGTCCCCTTCAGCTGAAATGTGGGGGGAACTACCCTTCCCCAGGGAGTTCCACATCACTAAGGCGGAAAAATCTGGACAGACCATCAGCATTGGCGTGATCTGTGCCAGGGCGGTGTTCCACCGTAAAGTCCATACTCTGTAGAGAAATGGACCACCTCAACAGTTTCGGGTTCTCACCCCTCATTTGCATCAACCATCTGAGGGGCCTGTGGTCCGTCTGAACTCGGAAGTGAGACCCAAACAAGTAGGGTCTTAGCTTCTTCAGCGCCCAGACCACAGCAAATGCTTCTCGCTCTATTGCACTCCACCTACTTTCCCGTGGAAGTAACCCCCTACTGATGAAGGCTACAGGTTGGTCCCAGCCCTCCTCAGTCATCTGTGAGAGAACAGCCCCTACACCATGCTCTGAAGCGTCTGTTTGCACTATGAATTCCTTGGAGAAATCAGGAGCCAGGAGCACGGGCGCCGTGCACATGGCAGTCTTCAGGGTGTCAAAAGCCTTCTGACAGGTGTCAGTCCAAATCACATTCCTGGGCTGCTTCTTAGAAGTCAGCTCTGTCAAGGGGGTCACAATCGTGCCATAGCCCTTGACAAACCTCCTGTAATCCCCAGTGAGCCCCAGGAAGGCTCTCACTGCAGTCTGGGTCTTGGGGGGTTCCCAAGCCAGGATGGTCTCAACTTTGGGTTGCAAGGGTGCCACCTTGCCACTCCCCACTTGGTGTCCCAAGTACACCACTGAACCCTGCCCAATCTGGCACTTGCTTGCCTTGATTGTGAGGCCTGCCTTGCGCAGGGCCATCAACACTTCCCAGAGGTGTCGCAGGTGTTCTGGCCAGGTACCACTGAACACCGCGATGTCATCCAGGTAGGCGGCACTGAACTCATCCAGCCCAGCCAACACCTGGTTGACCAATCTCTGAAAGGTGGCAGGGGCATTCTTCATTCCAAATGGCATTACCCGGAACTGGAAATGCCCATCTGGTGTTGAGAATGCTGACCTCTCCTTTGCCCCATCGGTCAAGGCGATCTGCCAGTACCCAGACGTTAAATCAAACGTGCTGAGGAACCGGGCAGCCCCTAGCCGATCAATGAGCTCATCAGCTCTGGGGATAGGGTGCGCGTCAGTCTTGGTGACTGAATTGAGTCCTCTGTAGTCCACACAGAACCGGAGTTCAGGTGTGGCTCCCGGCGCAGCAGCCTTTGGGACCAAGACCACGGGGCTGGACCAAGGACTGCTGGAAGACTCAACCACCCCAAGAGCAAGCATCTTGGAGACCTCCTCCTTGATGCAGGCCCTGACCCTGTCAGTCACTCTGTAAGCCTTATGCTTCACAGGTAAGCTGTCTCCTGTGTCCACATCATGGACGCAGCAATCTGTGACACCGGGAACCAGGGAGAACAGATCTGGAAACTGCCCCAGCAAGTGGCGGCAGTCTTCCTGTTGCTCAGGGGTCAGGGTGGGTGAGAGGTTAACTCCATCCACTGACCCATCTTTCTCAGAGGCCACTAAGAGGTCAGGAAGAGGCTCAGACTCCTCCTCCATTCCATCATCAGTTGCCAACAACATGCCCACTTCGGACCTTCTTAAGTGGGGCTTGAGGCGGTTGACATGCAGGACCCTTAAAGGGTTCCTGGGCGTCTTCATGTCCACCAAGTATGTCACTGGGCTCTTGCGCTCCACGACCTCAAATGGTCCTGTCCACTTATCCTGAAGTGCACAGGGTTCCACTGGGGCCAAGACATACACCTCTTGTCCAGGCTGAAGCTCTACCAGAGTGGCATTCTGGTCGTACCACCGCTTCATCTCCTCCTGGCTGGCTTCCAGATTTGCCTCAGCAAGTTGTCTGAAGCGCCTGGTTTGGTTTCTGAAGGCCAGCATGTAGCTATATACATTCTGGGGAGGTTTCCTGGGAGATTGCTCCCAGCCTTCCTTTACCAAACTCAGTGGTCCTCTCACGGGGTGACCATACAGCAGTTGAAAGGGGCTGAACCCTAGGGACTTCTGTGGCACCTCGCGGTATGCAAAGAGCAGGCATGGTAAGAGGACGTCCCACTTACGCCTCATTGGACCTTCCAGGCCCATGATCATGCCCTTCAGGGTTCGGTTGAATCTCTCAACCAACCCGTTTCCTTGGGGATGGTAAGGTGTGGTGAACTTGTAGGTTACACCACACTCTTGCCAAAGGGACTTCATATGCTTGGATATGAAGTTGGTCCCCCTGTCGCTCACCACCTCTAGAGGGAATCCTACTCGTGAGAAAATTCCCATCAGTGCACGCCCCACCACGGGGGCCATCACTGTCCTCAGAGGGATGGCTTCAGGGTACCGGGTGGCATGATCCACCAAGACCAGGATGAACCTGTTGCCCATGGCTGTCTTGGGGTCCAGAGGCCCAACAATGTCAATACCCACTCGTTGGAATGGAGTACCAACCACAGGGAAGGGTTGGAGGGGAGCCTTGTTCTTCCCTCCGCTCTTCCCACTTGCCTGGCAAGTTGGACAGGTCCTACAATGAGCGTCTGAGCTCTTGTGCATTTGGGGCCAGTAGAAGTGGGTGACAAGCCTGTCATAGTTCTTGTCCATCCCCAAATGTCCTGCTAAAGGCACATCATGAGCCAGTCCCAGTAGGAAGGCTCTGAACTTCTGGGGTACCACCAGCACACGGGCTGACCCAGGTTCAGCAGGCTCTGAATACAGGAGGTCATTCTCCCAGTACACATAATGTGTTTTGGCCTGAACACCATTGGCCTGGTCTGCAGCCTGTTGCCGCATACCCACGAGAGAAGGGCATTCTTTCTGCTCCCTGCAGAATTCCTCCCTGGAGGGGCCTCCTTCTTGCTGTCAATGGGTCAGCTCAGGCAGGTCCCCCAGTTCAGCAATCTGTTCCCCAGTAGGCTCCAGGGCATCCCCCTCAAGGTCTGCTTCCTCCTGGACCGTGGGAACTTCAGGGGCCGGTTTCCCACGCCCCCTGCGCCTTCTCCCTAAGGCCGGTTCCTGGGCCTCTCCTTCAGGCCCCAGGATCTCTTGATCACCCCTACTGGCTGCCATTGACCGGGTGGTCACGCACGCCCAGTCAGGCAGACCCACCATCCTTAGGTGAGTCGTCTTCTCCACCTTTTCCCAAGGGGAGTGCTCCAAGTCATTCCCTAGCAAACAGTCTACAGGCATGGCTTCTCTCACACAGACCTGCAGAGTACCAGAGACCCCCCCACTCGAAGGGAACTTGAGCCATGGGACACTGACTCTCTGAATTGTCAGCATTGACAACCCTACAGTAGGCATGGGGTACAACCTGCTCCTGAGACACCAGGTGATGCCTCACTGCAGTCACACTGGCTCCTGTGCCTCTAAGAGCCTCAGCTTTCTTACCATTGATGGTAACCACCTGCCCATATTTTTTAGTGTTAGAGGGCAGGTAGTTTGTAGGGACCATCTCACTGTCTCCTAGTGAGACTAGGGTCATCTGAACAGGATCTCCACCCCCGGGACCATCACTTCTTCTCCTAAGTGAACACTAGTCACTTGTCGGGGCGGAGCACCAGTGGGTGCTGGTTTTCCAAACAGGCGACACTTGGGGTCACTGGATATGTGCCCCGGGTCACCACATTTGAAACAATTGAAGGGCGCCTTTGGAACAGGTCTACCTGTCGGGGCCCCATTCTGCTTTGGGGGTGGGGAGGCTGAGAACCTTTCTGCTGGTCCCCTTGGGGATTACTTTGGGGGCCTTTTTGGAACCCTTTCTGTTTTCCCTTGTCCCCCCCACTCTTCTGCTGGGGACCCTGCCCACCCTTGGCGGAGTCTCCCACTGGACCCTTGTGGACCCTGGTGCTGAGCCAGCGGTCCGCCTCCTCAGCAAGCTTCCTCGGGTTGGACAGCTTGCTATCAATCAGGTGCTGGCGTAACTCAGGAAAACAGTGATCAGACAAGTGCTCCCATGCAATTAAATCAAACAGACCTTGAAAATCATTCACTTTGTTACCCTTCACCCAACCATCCAGTGCTCTGCAAAAAAAGTCACATACTCCACATACGTATTCCCAGGCCGCTTAGTACACCCCCTAAACTTCTGTCTATACATTTCAGGGGTAAGCCCATACCTGTTCATTAAAGCTTCTTTCATGTGGGAATAGGATCTCTGGTTTTCAGTGGGCAAATCTAGCAGGGTGTCCCGCCCTTCGCTAAGGAACCTTCCCCACAACCCCGCTCCCCAATCCTTGTCAGGGACCCGGTGGGAGGACATGGCTACCTCATATGCCCTAAACCACTGTCCTATGTCATCCCCCTTAAAGAACTCCTTTACTACATCTTTGGGGATGTGCACTCTAGACTCTACCTGCACCGGCGTTGCGCTGCCACCAGAGGGAGGATGATCCAAGGTTCTCTCTTTTAGACTCATCTCCCTCATTTTCACTTCATAATCCATTTGGTGTTTTTGCTCTTCCAGGACCATTCTTTTGCTCTCAAGCTCCAGTTGGCTCTTTAATTTTAATTCTGCCAGCTTCATTTCATGATCCCTGGTTTCCTTCCTGTCTGCCAGCTCCTCTGGCGACAGGCCTCTGCCAAAGCTATGCACGCTGTCTGGTTTTTCAAGATCCACCAGATCCACAGGTATATTCTGATCCTCAGGTGCATTCTGATCCTCAGGTGCCTTCCTGGATTCCATCCAGGCTTTCAGGGCCTTGTAGAGCTCTGGTTTGTTTCTACACCCCACGTGTGGGACCTTGAGTTTCTTGCAGAAGAACTTCAGTTCCTTTCTTGTGTAAACATCCAGCTTTGCTTCATCCCATTCCATCTCCAACGCATCGGAGGTCACGGATTCTCCTCCATCAATGCTGTTGGTGCCAGGCATGATTTCAACACTAGGGATCTTCTCTTGGCAAAATTAAAACAAGAAGTCTGTGGCTAAGTTACTGGACTGTAATCACTATGCAATGGTCAGTAGCTAAGGTAAAACACTGCAAATGTAAGTTTGCGATCCTCACCGCTGCGTCCAATGTAGGAAGGGGGAGTCTCTAGTTGGCGCAGTGCAGCACTAGCGACAAGCAGGGACTCTCTCTTCCTCGTCAGGGCTGAGGGTTACCTTCAAGACAACCTCTGCTTACCGTCTAGGTAGTGTGGCTTAAGCAGTCTTAGGCTAATCTCTGGGGCACATAGGGTTAAACATTTGCAATATTACACCATCACAACCAACCCACCACACAATGACACCAAACTGTACTTGTAGTAAAAATATATTTCTTTATATAATTTCAAGCAGGCTTGTAAATACAGTCTTGGTTCAATGCAAAACGTTTCCAGTGATTCTTAGCAATGTCACAGTTCTTTAGCAATTGCAATCTTTGTTTAGCGTTTAAAAACAGTTCTTAGTTCTTATTCAGCTTGTCTTTCTAATTCCCCAAATACGATCTTGTTTGGGGCCTTTCTGTTCAAGTTTATCAAAGGCAAAGGCGGAGTTGTCTGCTGGGGGCCTTGGCGCACCTCTGAGGACTGAATGGGCCCGACCGGCCCGGGCTCACGCTTCTAGCAGGAGCGGCGGCAGGTTGGCTCGAGTCCGCCTCTCTGTGCGAGCCGCACGGCTGTGCGCGGCTGGCGGGGGAGAGAGCGGGGGCCCTGGGAGCGCTCCACACGCGGCTCCGAGGGCTTGGCAGATCAGAGGGCGGTGCGAGCGGGCAGGCCAGATGCTCGCACCGCAGGGGCAACAACAGTACCTTTGTCTTCTTTGAACAGGGTCGAGGCAGTCCGGTCACAGGTCAGCGCAGTGGTCCGCGTCGCGGTGTCTTCCTCCCAGGGTTGGAGCGAGCGGCGGCGATCCCCGGCGCAGGCCTCTATTAATCCAGGCGACGTTCAGGCACCCCACGCAACAGCTGTTTCTCGGACAGCGGCGGCGCGTTCAGGGGCACAAGACATGAAGGGGTGCAAGCAGGCACCGGGCGCCACCTTTCTTCACGTTGCGAGCTGCAGCTCGGGGCCAGTCACGGTGCTCGGATCAGCTGGGCTGATCTTCACGATGCTTCTGGGCCAGGCAGGCGGCAGTCACTTTGTTTAGAGGGAGGGCAGCTCCCAGAGCGTTGCTGAAGAGCGCGATGGTCACAGCGCGCTCCGCTTTTCCTGGAGAGGCTTGCAGAAGGAAAACAGCGTCTTGCAGTGGTTCCTCTGTCAGGGGGTAGCGCCCACTGTTCCTGGGGCGCTGGTCAGGGGGCAAGTTCACAGGCAAGCCCTTGGAGATCTTTCAGCAGAGTTTGGCACAAAGTTAATTAAAAGCAAAAGTCTCTTGTAGTCTTTTCTTTCCTCTCCTTCTGCAGCAAGGCACCAGACACAGGCCAGAGACAGCACTCCTCCTTGTCCTTCCAGGTCCTTCTCTTCGGGCAGAGTTTCTTCTGTAGCGCAAACAGGATCTAATTTACAAGGAGCAGGGCTCCTACTTTTATACCCAGTTTCTTTTGTTCTTACAGGCCAGGGGGGCCTTTGCATAACTGTTCTCAGTCCCTGAGCACTTGTGGTGGGTACTTCTGCTTCTGCATTCAGTGTGAGGGCAGGCACATCAGCCGCTCCCCAGGGGGGCGGAGCCGGCATTGTGAAGACAGGGGCAGCTTGAGCACTTTGTTGACAAGCTTCGGTCCTTCCTGGGCCAGGTGCAGGCTGAGTCATCAGTCGCTCCCCAGGGGGGCGGAGCCAGCATTGTGGAGGCAGAGCACATCCTGATGCATCATTCAGGGGAAACTCCCACCACCCACTAAGGTGTCATCCTGCTATTCACAACCTGTCAACTCCCAGCCCTGTCACTCACACACCCAGACAGTCAGATACACACAAGAGCAGAGGCGGGCTGAAATGGTTAGACAAGCAAATGCTAACTTTCTAAAAGTAGCATTTGCAAACCCAGGATATTAAAATAAACTTTACTAAAAGAAGTATTTTATTATTCTGAGTTCAGGCATACTAAACATGACTCTCTACCATGTTCCCTGAGCCTGCTGGGATTATAGAGTGTAATAATTCCAGCAGCCCATTCTGGCCTAAGGGGAGCAGGTAGCCTTGCAATAGTGAAACACGAATTTGGATGTAATTCACTACTAGGACATGCCACACACATCAGGGCTTGTCCTACCTTACACTTACAATGCACCCTGCCCTCAGGCCTACCATAGGGGGGACTAATATGAAGTTAAGGGAAGGTTTAGGGGCTGGCAAGTGGGTGCACTTGCCCAGGCAGCATGACAGTACCAGACTGCACGCAGGTTCTGCAATGGCAGACCCTAGACACATTTTAAGGCTGCTTCTGTGGGTGGCGCAACCAGCGCTGCAGGCCCACTAGCAGTATTGGCATTTACAAGCCCTGGCACTCCTGGTGCACTTTACTAGGGACTAACAGTAAATCCAATGAACCAATCATGGACATCAATCACATGTACAATTTTCAGTAGGGAGCACTTGCACTGCGGCACGGGTTGGCCGTGGCGCAGTGCCCTGAGTAGCGAAAACCAGCAAAACATCTGAGGCACAACAGCAAAAAGTGGAAGGGAAACTCACGCCAAGGTGCCAGGTCTAACACCCGAGTACAGAGATCTGGGCCTAAATCCGTTGTTTTTTTGCGCTCCACACCACCCCAGTTCAGACATGGCCATATGCAAATCAGCCTTGACCCTGTGCCTCATGGGAACAGTCCAGCCCGAACTGCCAAGCCATGTCTTTCCTGGACCGGAATCAAGCATCCTAGAACCGGTTTCTGGCTATCAGCCGTCTTCAGCCAGGATAGCTTGACACCAGTGGTGTGGAGAGCATAGGACTCACATCTGAGCATACCCATCCCACTCGGGGAGGCAAAATGCAAAACAACAGTTGATGGACAGAATGCAGAACAATGTCATACATTCACCCAAGTACAGAGATCTGGGCCTAAATCCATCGTTTTTTTTGCACTCCACACCACCCCAGTTCAGACATGGCCATATGCAAATAAGCCTTGACCCTGTGCCTCATGGGAACAGTCCAGCCGGAACTGCCAAGCCATTTCTTTCCTGGACCAGAATCAAGCATCCTAGGACCGGTTTCTGGCATTCCAGCCGTCTTCAGCCCGGCTTGCTTGAATACAGTGGTGTGGAGAGCATGGGACTCACGTCTGAGCATACCCTTCACACTCCTGGTGACAAATGCATAAACCATAGTTGATGAACAGAATGCAGAATAATGTCATACATTCACCCAAGTACAGAGATCTGGGCCTAAATCCGTTGTTTTTTTGCACTCCACACCACCCCAGTTCAGACATGGCCATATGCAAATCAGCCTTGACCCTGTGGCTAATGGGAACAGTCCAGCCCGAACTGCCAAGCCATGTCTTTCCTGGACCGGAATCAAGCATCCTAGGACCGGTTTCTGGCTTTCAGCCATCTTCAGCCATGATAGCTTGACTCTAGTGGTGTGGAGAGCATGGGACTTACGTCTGAGCATACCCATCCCAGTCGGGGTGACAAAATGCAAAACAACAGTTGATGGACAGAATGCAGAACAATGTCATACATTCACCCCAGTACAGAGATATGGGCCTAAATACATCGTTTTTTTCCACTCCACACCACCCCAGTTCAGACATGGCCATATGCAAATAAGCCTTGACCCTCTGCCTCATGGGAACAGTCCAGCCGGAACTGGCAAGCCATTTCTTTCCAGGACCAGAATCAAGCATCCTAGAACCGGTTTCTGGCTATCAGCCGTCTTCAGCCAGGAGAGCTTGACTCCAGTGGTGTGGAGAGCATGGGACTCACGTCTGAGCATACCCATCCCACTCGGGGTGACAAAATGCAAAACAACAGTTGATGGACGGAATGCAGAACAATGTCATACATTCACCCCAGTACAGAGATCTGGGCCTAAATCCATCGTTTTTTTGCACTCCACACCACCCCAGTTCAGACATGGCCATATGCAAATCAGCCTTGACCCTGTGCCTGATGGGATCAGTCCAGCCCGAACTGCCAAACCATGTCTTTCCTGGACCGGAATCAAGCATCCTAGGACCGGTTTCTGGCTATTAGCCATCTTCAGCCAGGATAGCTTGACTCTAGTGGTGTGGAGAGCATGGGACTCAAGTCTGAGCATACCCATCCCACTCGGGGTGACAAAATGCAAAACAACAGTTCATGGACAGAATGCAGAGCAATGTCATACATTCACCCCAGTACAGAGATATGGGACTAAATCCATCTTTTTTTTGCACTTCACACCACTTCAGTTCAGACATATGCAAATAAGGATTGACCATGTGCCTCATGGGAACAGTCCAGCACGAACTGCCAAGCCATGTCTTTCCTGGACCGGAATCAATCATCCTAGAACCGGTTTCTGGCTATCAGCCGTCTTCAGCCAGGATAGCTTGACAACAGTGGTGTGGAGAGCATGGGACTCACATCTGAGCATACCCATCCCACTCGGGGAGACAAAATGCAAAACAACAGTTGATGGACAGAATGCAGAACAATGTCATACATTCACCCCAGTACAGAATTCTGGGCCTAAATCCATCGTATTTTTTTGCACTCCACACCACCCCAGTTCAGACATGGCCATATGCAAATAAGCCTTGCCCCTGTGCCTCATGGGAACAGTCCAGCCGGAACTGCCAAGCCATTTCTTTCCTGTACCAGAATCAAGAGAATCAAGCACCCTAGGACCGGGTTCTGGCATTCCAGCCGTCTTCAGCCCGGCTCGCTTGAATCCAGTGGTGTGGAGAGCATGGGACTCACGTCTGAGCATACCCTTCCCACTTGGGTGACAAATGCATAAACCATAGTTGATGAACAGAATGCAGAACAATGTCATACATTCACCCCAGTACAGAGATCTGGGCCTAAATCCATCGTTTTTTTGCACTCCACACCACCCCAGTTCAGACATGGCCATATGCAAGTCAGCCTTGACCCTGTGCCTCATGGGAACAGTCCAGCCAGAACTGCCAAGCCATTTATTTCCTGGACCAGAATCAAGCATCCTAGGACCGGTTTCTGGCATTCCAGCCGTCTTCAGCCCGGCTTGCTGGAATCCAGTGGTGTGGAGAGCATGGGACTCACGTCTGAGCATAGCCTTCCCACTCCTGATGACAAATGCATAAACCATAGTTGATGAACAGAATGCAGAACAATGTCATACATTCACCCCAGTACAGAGATCTGGGCCTAAATCCATCGTTTTTTCCACTCCACACCACCCCAGTTCAGACATGGCCATATGCAAATAAGCCTTGACCCTGTGCCTCATGGGAACAGTCCAGCCGGAACTGGCAAGCCATTTCTTTCCAGGACCAGAATCAAGCATCCTAGGACCGGTTTCTGGCTATCCGCCGTCTTCAGCCAGGACAGCTTGACTCCAGTTGTGTGGAGAGCATGGGACTCACGTCTGAGCATACCCATCCCACTCGGGGTGACAAAATGCAAAACAACAGTTGATGGACGGAATGCAGAACAATGTCATAATTTCACCCCAGTACAGAGATCTGGGCCTAAATCCATCGTTTTTTTGCACTCCACACCACCCCAGTTCAGACATGGCCATATGCAAATCAGCCTTGACCCTGTGCCTAATGGGATCAGTCCAACCGGAACTGCCAAACCATGTTTTTCCTGGACCGGAATCAAGCATCCTAGGACCGGTTTCTGGCTATTAGCCATCTTCAGCCAGGATAGCTTGACTCTAGTGGTGTGGAGAGCATGGGACTCACGTCTGAGCATACCCATCCCACTCGGGGTGACAAAATGCAAAACAACAGTTGATGGACAGAATGCAGAACAATGTTATACATTCACCCCAGTACAGAGATATGGGACTAAATCCATCTTTTTTTTGCACTTCACACCAACACCCAGTTCAGACATATGCAAATAAGGATTGACCATGTGCCTCATGGCAACAGTCCAGCACGAAGTGCCAAGCCATGTCTTTCCTGGACCGGAATCAATCATCCTAGAACCGGTTTCTGGCTATCAGCCGTCTTCAGCCAGGATAGCTTGACACCAGTGGTGTGGAGAGCATGGGACTCACATCTGAGCATACCCATCCCACTCGGGGAGACAAAATGCAAAACAACAGTTGATGGACAGAATGCAGAACAATGTCATACATTCACCCCAGTACAGAATTCTGGGCCTAAATCCATCGTATTTTTTTGCACTCCACACCACCCCAGTTCAGACATGGCCATATGCAAATAAGCCTTGCCCCTGTGCCTCATGGGAACAGTCCAGCCGGAACGCCAAGCCATTTCTTTCCTGTACAAGAATCAAGCATCCTAGGACCGGTTTCTGGCATTCCAGCCGTCTTCAGCCAGGCTTGCTTGAATCCAGTGGTGTGGAGAGCATGGGACTCACGTCTGAGCATACCCTTCCCACTTGGGTGACAAATGCATAAACCATAGTTGATGAACAGAATGCAGAACAATGTCATACATTCACCCCAGTACAGAGATCTGGGCCTAAATCCATCTTTTTTTGCACTCCACACCACCCCTGTTCAGACATGGCCATATGCAAGTCAGCCTTGACCCTGTCCCTCATGGGAACAGTCCAGCCCGAACTGCCAAGCCATGTCTTCCTGGACCGGAATCAAACATCCTACCACCGGTTTCTGGCTATCAGCCATCTTCAGCCAGGATAGCTTGATTCTAGTGGTGTGGAGAGCATGGGACTCACGTCTGAGCATACCCATCCCACTCGGGGTGACAAAATGCAAAACAACAGTTGATGGACAGAATGCAGAACAATGTCATACATTCACCCCAGTACAGAGATATGGGCCTAAATCCATCGTTTTTTTTGCACTCCACACCACCCCAGTTCAGACATGGCCATATGCAAATAAGCCTTGACCCTGTGCCTCATGGGAACAGTCCAGCCGGAACTGCCAAGCCATTTCTTTCCTGGACCAGAATCAAGCATCCTAGGACCGGTTTCTGGCATTCCAGCCGTCTTCAGCCCGGCTTTCTTGAATCCAGTGGTGTGGAGAGCATGGGACTCACGTCTGAGCATACCCTTCCCACTCCTGGTGACAAATGCATAAACCATAGTTGATGAACAGAATGCAGAACAATGTCATACATTCGCCCCAGTACAGATATCTGGGCCTAAATCCATTGTTTTTTTGCACTCCACACCACCCCTGTTCAGACATGGCCATATGCAAATCAGCCTTGACCCTGTGGCTAATGGGAACAGTCCAGCCCGAACTGCCAAGCCATGTCTTTCCTGGACCGGAATCAAACATCCTAGGACCGGTTTCTGGCTATCAGCCATCTTCAGCCAGGATAGCTTGACTCTAGTGGTGTGGAGAGCAGGGAACTTACGTCTGAGCATACCCATCCCACTCGGGGTGACAAAATGCAAAACAACAGTTGATGGACAGAATGCAGAACAATGTCATACATTCACCCCAGTACAGAGATATGGGCCTAAATCCATCGTTTTTTTCCACTCCACACCACCCCAGTTCAGACATGGCCATATGCAAATAAGCCTTGACCCTGTGCCTCATGGGAACAGTCCAGCCGGAACTGGCAAGCCATTTCTTTCCAGGACCAGAACCAAGCATCCTAGGACCGGTTTCTGGCTATCAGCCGTCTTCAGCCAGGACAGCTTGACTCCAGTGGTGTGGAGAGCATGGGACTCACGTCTGAGCATACCCATCCCACTCAGGGTGACAAAATGCAAAACAACAGTTGATGGACGGAATGCAGAACAATGTCATACATTCACCCCAGTACAGAGATCTGGGCCTAAATCCATCGTTTTTTTGCACTCCACACCACCCCAGTTCAGACATGGCCATATGCAAATAAGCCTTGACCCTGTGCCTCATGGGAACAGTCCAGCCGGAACTGGCAAGCCATTTCTTTCCAGGACCAGAATCAAGCATCCTAGGACCGGTTTCTGGCTATCAGCCGTCTTCAGCCAGGACAGCTTGACTCCAGTGGTGAGGAGAGCATGGGACTCACGTCTCAGCATACCCATCCCACTCAGGGTGACAAAATGCAAAACAACAGTTGATGGACGGAATGCAGAACAATGTCATACATTCACCCCAGTACAGAGATCTGGGCCTAAATCCATCGTTTTTTTGCACTCCACACCACCCCAGTTCAGACATGGCCATATGCAAATCAGCCTTGACCCTGTGCCTGATGGGATCAGTCCAGCCCGAACTGCCAAACCATGTCTTTCCTGGACCGGAATCAAGCATCCTAGGACCGGTTTCTGGCTATCAGCCATCTTCAGCCAGGATAGCTTGACTCTAGTGGTGTGGAGAGCATGGGACTCACGTCTGAGCATACCCATCCCACTCGGGGTGACAAAATGCAAAACTACAGTTGATGGGCAGAATGCAAAACAATGTCATACATTCACCCCAGTACAGAGATATGGGACTAAATCCATTTTTTTTGCACTTCACACCACCCCAGTTCAGACATATGCAAATAAGGATTGACCATGTGCCTCATGGGAACAGTCCAGCACGAACTGCCAAGCCATGTCTTTCCTGGACCGGAATCAATCATCCTAGAACCGGTTTCTGGCTATCAGCCCTCTTCAGCCAGGATAGCTTGACACCAGTGGTGTGGAGAGCATGGGACTCACATCTGAGCATACCCATCCCACTCGGGGAGACAAAATGCAAAACAACAGTTGATGGACAGAATGCAGAACAATGTCATACATTCACCCCAGTACAGAATTCTGGGCCTAAATCCATCGTATTTTTTTGCACTCCACACCACCCCAGTTCAGACATGGCCATATGCAAATAAGCCTTGCCCCTGTGCCTCATGGGAACAGTCCAGCCGGAACGCCAAGCCATTTCTTTCCTGTACCAGAATCAAGCATCCTAGGACCGGTTTCTGGCATTCCAGCCGTCTTCAGCCCGGCTTGCTTGAATCCAGTGGTGTGGAGAGCATGGGACTCACGTCTGAGCATACCCTTCCCACTTGGGTGACAAATGCATAAACCATAGTTGATGAACAGAATGCAGAACAATGTCATACATTCACCCCAGTACAGAGATCTGGGCCTAAATCCATCGTTTTTTTGCACTCCACACCACCCCAGTTCAGACATGGCCATATGCAAGTCAGCCTTGACCCTGTCCCTCATGGGAACAGTCCAGCCCGAACTGCCAAGCCATGTCTTCCTGGACAGGAATCAAACATCCTACCACCGGTTTCTGGCTATCAGCCATCTTCAGCCAGGATAGCTTGATTCTAGTGGTTTGGAGAGCATGGGACTCACGTCTGAGCATACCCATCCCACTCGGGGTGACAAAATGCAAAACAACAGTTGATGGACAGAATGCAGAACAATGTCATACATTCACCCCAGTACAGAGATATGGGCCTAAATCCATCGTTTTTTTTGCACTCCACACCACCCCAGTTCAGACATGGCCATATGCAAATAAGCCTTGACCCTGTGCCTCATGGGAACAGTCCAGCCGGAACTGCCAAGCCATTTCTTTCCTGGACCAGAATCAAGCATCCTAGGACCGGTTTCTGGCATTCCAGCCATCTTCAGCCCGGCTTGCTTGATTCCAGTGGTGTGGAGAGCATGGGACTCACGTCTGAGCATACCCTTCCCACTCCTGGTGACAAATGCATAAACCATAGTTGATGAACAGAATGCAGAACAATGTCATACATTCACCCCAGTACAGGTATCTGGGCCTAAATCCATTGTTTTTTTGCACTCCACACCACCCCTGTTCAGACATGGCCATATGCAAATCAGCCTTGACCCTGTGGCTAATGGGAACAGTCCAGCCCGAACTGCCAAGCCATGTCTTTCCTGGACCGGAATCAAACATCCTAGGACCGGTTTCTGGCTATCAGCCATCTTCAGCCAGGATAGCTTGACTCTAGTGGTGTGGAGAGCAGGGGACTTACGTCTGAGCATACCCATCCCACTCGGGGTGACAAAATGCAAAACAACAGTTGATGGACAGAATGCAGAACAATGTCATACATTCACCCCAGTACAGAGATATGGGCCTAAATCCATCGTTTTTTTCCACTCCACACCACCCCAGTTCAGACATGGCCATATGCAAATAAGCCTTGACCCTGTTCCTCATGGGAACAGTCCAGCCGGAACTGGCAAGCCATTTCTTTCCAGGACCAGAATCAAGCATCCTAGAACCGGTTTCTGGCTATCAGCCGTCTTCAGCCAGGACAGCTTGACTCCAGTGGTGTGGAGAGCATGGGACTCACGTCTGAGCATACCCATCCCACTCAGGGTGACAAAATGCAAAACAACAGTTAATGGACGGAATGCAGAACAATGTCATACCTTCACCCCAGTACAGAGATCTGGGCCTAAATCCATCGTTTTTTTGCACTCCACACCACCCCAGTTCAGACATGGCCATATGCAAATCAGCCTTGACCCTGTGCCTGATGGGATCAGTCCAGCCCGAACTGCCAAACCATGTCTTTCCTGGACCGGAATCCAGCATCCTAGGACCGGTTTCTGGCTATCAGCCATCTTCAGCCAGGATAGCTTGACTCTAGTGGTGTGGAGAGCTTGGGACTCACGTCTGAGCATACCCATCCCACTCGGGGTGACAAAATGCAAAACTACAGTTGATGGACAGAATGCAGAACAATGTCATACATTCACCCCAGTACAGAGATATGGGACTAAATCCATTTTTTTTGCACTTCACACCACCCCAGTTCAGACATATGCAAATAAGGATTGACCATGTGCCTCATGGGAACAGTCCAGCACGAACTGCCAAGCCATGTCTTTCCTGGACCGGAATCAATCATCCTAGAACTGGTTTCTGGCTATCAGCCGTCTTCAGCCAGGATAGCTTGACACCAGTGGTGTGAAGAGCATGGGACTCACATCTGAGCATACCCATCCCACTCGGGGAGGCAAAATGCAAAACAACAGTTGATGGACAGAATGCAGAACAATGTCATACATTCACCCCAGTACAGAATTCTGGGCCTAAATCCATCGTATTTTTTTGCACTCCACACCACCCCAGTTCAGACATGGCCATATGCAAATAAGCCTTGCCCCTGTGCCTCATGGGAACAGTCCAGCCGGAACGCCAAGCCATTTCTTTCCTGTACCAGAATCAAGCATCCTAGGACCGGTTTCTGGCATTCCAGCCGTCTTCAGCCCGGCTTGCTTGAATCCAGTGGTGTGGAGAGCATGGGACTCACGTCTGAGCATACCCTTCCCACTTGGGTGACAAATGCATAAACCATAGTTGATGAACAGAATGCAGAACAATGTCATACATTCACCCCAGTACAGAGATCTGGGCCTAAATCCATCGTTTTTTTGCACTCCACACCACCCCTGTTCAGACATGGCCATATGCAAGTCAGCCTTGACCCTGTCCCTCATGGGAACAGTCCAGCCCGAACTGCCAAGCCATGTCTTCCTGGACCGGAATCAAACATCCTACCACCGGTTTCTGGCTATCAGCCATCTTCAGCCAGGATAGCTTGATTCTAGTGGTGTGGAGAGCATGGGACTCACGTCTGAGCATACCCTTCCCACTTGGGTGACAAATGCATAAACCATAGTTGATGAACAGAATGCAGAACAATGTCATACATTCACCCCAGTACAGATATCTGGGCCTAAATCCATTGTTTTTTTGCACTCCACACCACCCCTGTTCAGACATGGCCATATGCAAATCAGCCTTGACCCTGTGGCTAATGGGAACAGTCCAGCCCGAACTGCCAAGCCATGTCTTTCCTGGACCGGAATCAAACATCCTAGGACCGGTTTCTGGCTATCAGCCATCTTCAGCCAGGATAGCTTGACTCTAGTGGTGTGGAGAGCATGGGACTTTCGTCTGAGCATACCCATCCCACTCGGGGTGACAAAATGCAAAACAACAGTTGATGGACAGAATGCAGAACAATGTCATACATTCACCCCAGTACAGAGATATGGGCCTAAATCCATCGTTTTTTTCCACTCCACACCACCCCAGTTCAGACATGGCCATATGCAAATAAGCCTTGACCCTGTGCCTCATGGGAACAGTCCAGCCGGAACTGGCAAGCCATTGCTTTCCAGGACCAGAATCAAGCATCCTAGGACCGGTTTCTGGCTATCAGCCGTCTTCAGCCAGGACAGCTTGACTCCAGTGGTGTGGAGAGAATGGGACTCACGTCTGAGCATACCCATCCCACTCAGGGTGACAAAATGCAAAACAACAGTTGATGGACGGAATGCAGAACAATGTCATACATTCATCCCAGTACAGAGATCTGGGCCTAAATCCATCGTTTTTTTGCACTCCACACCACCCCAGTTCAGACATGGCCATATGCAAATCAGCCTTGACCCTGTGCCTGATGGGATCAGTCCCGCCCGAACTGCCAAACCATGTCTTTCCTGGACCGGAATCAAGCATCCTAGGACCGGTATCTGGCTATCAGCCATCTTCAGCCAGGATAGCTTGACTCTAGTGGTGTGGAGAGCATGGGACTCACGTCTGAGCATACCCATCCCACTCGGGGTGACAAAATGCAAAACTACAGTTGATGGACAGAATGCAGAACAATGTCATACATTCACCCCAGTACAGAGATATGGGACTAAATCCATTTTTTTTGCACTTCACACCACCCCAGTTCAGACATATGCAAATAAGGATTGACCATGTGCCTCATGGGAACAGTCCAGCACGAACTGCCAAGCCATGTCTTTCCTGGACCGGAATCAATCATCCTAGAACCGGTTTCTGGCTATCAGCCGTCTTCAGCCAGGATAGCTTGACACCAGTGGTGTGGAGAGCATGGGACTCACATCTGAGCATACCCATCCCACTCGGGGAGACAAAATGCAAAACAACAGTTGATGGACAGAATGCAGAACAATGTCATACATTCACCCCAGTACAGAATTCTGGGCCTAAATCCATCGTATTTTTTTGCACTCCACACCACCCCAGTTCAGACATGGCCATATGCAAATAAGCCTTGACCCTGTGCCTCATGGGAACAGTCCAGCCGGAACTGCCAAGCCATTTCTTTCCTGGACCAGAATCAAGCATCCTAGGACCGGTTTCTGGCATTCCAGCCGTCTTCAGCCCGGCTTGCTTGAACCCAGTGGTGTGGAGAGCATGGGACTCACGTCTGAGCATACCCTTCCCACTCCTGGTGACAAATGCATAAACCATAGTTGATGAACAGAATGCAGAACAATGTCATACATTCACCCCAGTACAGATATCTGGGCCTAAATCCATTGTTTTTTTGCACTCCACACCACCCCTGTTCAGACATGGCCATATGCAAATCAGCCTTGACCCTGTGGCTAATGGGAACAGTCCAGCCCGAACTGCCAAGCCATGTCTTTCCTGGACCGGAATCAAACATCCTAGGACCGGTTTCTGGCTATCAGCCATCTTCAGCCAGGATAGCTTGACTCTAGTGGTGTGGAGAGCAGGGGACTTACGTCTGAGCATACCCATCCCACTCGGGGTGACAAAATGCAAAACAACAGTTGATGGACAGAATGCAGAACAATGTCATACATTCACCCCAGTACAGAGATATGGGCCTAAATCCATCATTTTTTTCCACTCCACACCACCCCAGTTCAGACATGGCCATATGCAAATAAGCCTTGACCCTGTGCCTCATGGGAACAATCCAGCCGGAACTGGCAAGCCATTTCTTTCCAGGACCAGAATCAAGCATCCTAGGACCAGTTTCTGGCTATCAGCCGTCTTCAGCCAGGACAGCTTGACTCCAGTGGTGTGGAGAGCATGGGACTTACGTCTGAGCATACCCATCCCACTCAGGGTGACAAAATGCAAAACAACAGTTGATGGACGGAATGCAGAACAATGTCATACATTCACCCCAGTACAGAGATCTGGGCCTAAATCCATCGTTTTTTTGCACTCCACACCACCCCAGTTCAGACATGGCCATATGCAAATCAGCATTGACCCTGTGCCTGATGGGATCAGTCCAGCCCGAACTGCCAAACCATGTCTTTCCTGGACCGGAAAAAAGCATCCTAGGACCGGTTTCTGGCTATCAGCCATCTTCAGCCAGGATAGCTTGACTCTAGTGGTGTGGAGAGCATGGGACTCACGTCTGAGCATACCCATCCCACTCGGGGTGACAAAATGCAAAACTACAGTTGATGGACAGAATGCAGAACAACGTCATACATTCACCCCAGTACAGAGATATGGGACTAAATCCATTTTTTTGCACTTCACACCACCCCAGTTCAGACATATGCAAATAAGGATTGACCATGTGCCTCATGGGAACAGTCCAGCACGAACTGCCAAGCCATGTCTTTCCTGGACCGGAATCAATCATCCTAGAACCGGTTTCTGGCTATCAGCCGTCTTCAGCCAGGATAGCTTGACACCAGTGGTGTGGAGAGCATGGGACTCACATCTGAGCATACCCATCCCACTCGGGGAGACAAAATGCAAAACAACAGTTGATGGACAGAATGCAGAACAATGTCATACATTCACCCCAGTACAGAATTCTGGGCCTAAATCCATCGTATTTTTTTGCACTCCACACCACCCCAGTTCAGACATGGCCATATGCAAATAAGCCTTGCCCCTGTGCCTCATGGGAACATTCCAGCCGGAACGCCAAGCCATTTCTTTCCTGTACCAGAATCAAGCATCCTAGGACCGGTTTCTGGCATTCCAGCCGTCTTCAGCCCGGCTTGCTTGAATCCAGTGGTGTGGAGAGCATGGGACTCACGTCTGAGCATACCCTTCCCACTTGGGTGACAAATGCATAAACCATAGTTGATGAACAGAATGCAGAACAATGTCATACATTCACCCCAGTACAGAGATCTGGGCCTAAATCCATCGTTTTTTTGCACTCCACACCACCCCAGTTCAGACATGGCCATATGCAAGTCAGCCTTGACCCAGTCCCTCATGGGATCAGTCCAGCCCGAACTGCCAAACCATGTCTTTCCTGGACCGGAATCAAGCATCCTAGGACCGGTATCTGGATATCAGCCATCTTCAGCCAGGATAGCTTGACTCTAGTGGTGTGGAGAGCATGGGACTCACATCTGAGCATACCCATCCCACTCGGGGTGACAAAATGCAAAACTACAGTTGATGGACAGAATGCAGAACAATGTCATACATTCACCCCAGTACAGAGATATGGGACTAAATCCATTTTTTTTGCACTTCACACCACCCCAGTTCAGACATATGCAAATAAGGATTGACCATGTGCCTCATGGGAACAGTCCAGCACGAACTGCCAAGCCATGTCTTTCCTGGACCGGAATCAATCATCCTAGAACCGGTTTCTGGCTATCAGCCGTCTTCAGCCAGGATAGCTTGACACCAGTGGTGTGGAGAGCATGGGACTCACATCTGAGCATACCCATCCCACTCGGGGAGACAAAATGCAAAACAACAGTTGATGGACAGAATGCAGAACAATGTCATACATTCACCCCAGTACAGAATTCTGGGCCTAAATCCATCATATTTTTTTGCACTCCACACCACCCCAGTTCAGACATGGCCATATGCAAATAAGCCTTGCCCCTGTGCCTCATGGGAACTGTCCAGCCGGAACTGCCAAGCCATTTCTTTCCTGTACCAGAATCAAGCATCCTAGGACCGGTTTCTGGCATTCCAGCCGTCTTCCGCCCGGCTTGCTTGAATCCAGTGGTGTGGAGAGCATGGGACTCACGTCTGAGCATACCCTTCCCACTTGGGTGACAAATGCATAAACCATAGTTGATGAACAGAATGCAGAACAATGTCATACATTCACCCCAGTACAGAGATCTGGGCCTAAATCCATCGTTTTTTTGCACTCCACACCACCCCAGTTCAGACATGGCCATATGCAAGTCAGCCTTGACCCTGTGCCTCATGGGAACAGTCCAGCCCGAACTGCCAAGCCATGTCTTCCTGGACCGGAATCAAACATCCTATGACCGGTTTCTGGCTATCAGCCATCTTCAGCCAGGATAGCTTGATTCTAGTGGTGTGGAGAGCATGGGACTCACTTCTGAGCATACCCATCCCACTCGGGGTGACAAAATGCAAAACAACAGTTGATGGACAGAATGCAGAACAATGTCATACATTCACCCCAGTACAGAGATATGGGCCTAAATCCATCGTTTTTTTTGCACTCCACACCACCCCAGTTCAGACATGGACATATGCAAATACGCCTTGACCCTGTGCCTCATGGGAACAGTCCAGCCGGAACTGCCAAGCCATTTCTTTCCTGGACCAGAATCAAGCATCCTAGGACTGGTTTCTGGCTATCAGCCGTCTTCAGCCAGGATAGCTTGACTCCAGTGGTGTGAAGAGCATGGGGCTCACGTCTGAGCATACCCATCCCACTCGGGGTGACAAAATGCAAAACAACAGTTGATGGACATAATGCAGAACAATGTCATACATTCACCCCAGTACAGAATTCTGGGCCTAAATCCATCGTATTTTTTTGCACTCCACACCACCCCAGTTCAGACATGGCCATATGCAAACACGCCTTGCCCCTGTGCCTCATGGAAACTGTCCAGCCGGAACTGCCAAGCCATTTCTTTCTTGTACCAGAATCAAGCATCCTAGGACCGGTTTCTGGCATTCCAGCCGTCTTCAGCCCGGCTTGCTTGAATCCAGTGGTGTGGAGGGCATGGGACTCACGTCTGAGCATACCCTTCCCACTTGGGTGACAAATGCATAAACCATAGTTGATGAACAGAATGCAGAACAATGTCATACATTCACCCCAGTACAGAGATCTGGGCCTAAATCCATCGTTTTTTTGCACTCCACACCACCCCAGTTCAGACATGGCCATATGCAAGTCAGCCTTGACCCTGTGCCTCATGGGAACAGTCCAGCCCGAACTGCCAAGCCATGTCTTCCTGGACCGGAATCAAACATCCTACGACCGGTTTCTGGCTATCAGCCATCTTCAGCCAGGATAGCTTGATTCTAGTGGTGTTGAGAGCTTGGGACTCACGTCTGAGCATACCCATCCCACTCGGGGTGACAAAATGCAAAACAACAGTTGATGGACAGAATGCAGAACAATGTCATACATTCACCCCAGTACAGAGATATGGGCCTAAATCCATCGGTTTTTTTGCACTCCACACCACCCCAGTTCAGACATGGCCATATGCAAATACGCCTTAACCCTGTGCCTCATGGGAACAGTCCAGCCGGAACTGCCAAGCCATTTCTTTCCTGGACCTGAATCAAGCATCCTAGGACTGGTTTCTGGCTATCAGACGTCTTCAGCCAGGATAGCTTGACTCCAGTGGTGTGGAGAGCATGGGACTCACGTCTGAGCATACCCATCCCACTCAGGGTGACAAAATGCAAAACAACAGTTGATGGACGGAATGCAGAACAATGTCATACATTCACCCCAGTACAGAGATCTGGGCCTAAATCCATCGTTTTTTTGCACTCCACACCACCCCAGTTCAGACATGGCCATATGCAAATCAGCCTTGACCCTGTGCCTGATGGGATCAGTCCCGCCCGAACTGCCAAACCATGTCTTTCCTGGACCGGAATCAAGCATCCTAGGACCGGTATCTGGCTATCAGCCATCTTCAGCCAGGATAGCTTGACTCTAGTGGTGTGGAGAGCATGGGACTCACGTCTGAGCATACCCATCCCACTCGGGGTGACAAAATGCAAAACTACAGTTGATGGACAGAATGCAGAACAATGTCATACATTCACCCCAGTACAGAGATATGGGACTAAATCCATTTTTTTTGCACTTCACACCACCCCAGTTCAGACATATGCAAATAAGGATTGACCATGTGCCTCATGGGAACAGTCCTCGAGCACCCAGAGTCGTCAGCAAGCCTGGCCCCTCCTGAACCATGTAAGCATGAGAGTGACTTGAGTTTGAATGTGATGTAATGTGTTCATGGTTTTGAGAGTCACTGATGGGACACATTTATTTTCCATGACAGAGAGCAGGGTGTCCAGACTACCCACAGTTGTGATGCTGGTTTCTAAGTGATTGAGAGGTAAGAGATAGGAGTGAGCAATAGGGGTAGTAGGTGTCACTTGAAATCTCTAATAGAATACCAATAAGTTTCCCCTTCTTTTTTCACAGACCTCGGTCCTGATGAGAACTCATTCACTCATATGAGTTCGAAACGCGTAGGCCTTTCAAGCCTTTAAAAACCAAGAATTGGATAACATTTACTTTCTAACAGCTTTTGTAAATACAAGATTAATTTCTGAGGCTTCATTGTAAATCGAGTGATTACATTGTAGATAGAATTCATATGTTCTTTTTTTGTATTGTCTGTCGATATGTAAATAGTGTGGTTTGTGAGGAGTATGACTGAGTGTTATTGTAGTATATGTTGTCTATAAAGTTTTGTAAAAGATTTCTATTGAAAAAGTATTGTTGTGTTTGTATAAATAAGAGTTGTATATTGTACAGAAGGTCATAAATTTTGCCTTAAAACTATTTCAAAAATCTGTGGATATTCTAATAATAAAAAATAATCCCCCTTTGTTCAAAATAAAAGAAAAGTGAAATAGACATTTTTGGAGTCAGGAACATTTGTTTAATGGTCAAGTGTTCTATCTTGAATAAGTAAGCAAAAATATTTGCAGCACATGCAATTTCAGTTGTTGTTCATATCGCTTGTGGCAAGCAGTGCTGTTGGGAGCCCGAACCCAGTAGTTTTTGTTGAAAGCTCATGGGAACAGTCCAGCACGAACTGCCAAGCCATGTCTTTCCTGGACCGGAATCAATCATCCTAGAACCGGTTTCTGGCTATCAGCCGTCTTCAGCCAGGATAGCTTGACACCAGTGGTGTGGAGAGCATGGGACTCACATCTGAGCATACCCATCCCACTCGGGGAGACAAAATGCAAAACAACAGTTGATGGACAGAATGCAGAACAATGTCATACATTCACCCCAGTACAGAGATATGGGCCTAAATCCATCGTTTTTTTTGCACTCCACACCACCCCAGTTCAGACATGGCCATATGCAAATAAGCCTTGACCCTGTGCCTCATGGGAACAGTCCAGCCGGAACTGCCAAGCCATTTCTTTCCTGGACCAGAATAAAGCATCCTAGGACCGGTTTCTGGCATTCCAGCCGTCTTCAGCCCGGCTTGCTTGAACCCAGTGGTGTGGAGAGCATGGGACTCACGTCTGAGCATACCCTTCCCACTCCTGGTGACAAATGCATAAACCATAGTTGATGAACAGAATGCAGAACAATGTCATACATTCACCCCAGTACAGATATCTGGGCCTAAATCCATTGTTTTTTTGCACTCCACACCACCCCTGTTCAGACATGGCCATATGCAAATCAGCCTTGACCCTGTGGCTAATGGGAACAGTCCAGCCCGAACTGCCAAGCCATGTCTTTCCTGGACCGGAATCAAACATCCTAGGACCGGTTTCTGGCTATCAGCCATCTTCAGCCAGGATAGCTTGACTCTAGTGGTGTGGAGAGCAGGGGACTTACGTCTGAGCATACCCATCCCACTCGGGGTGACAAAATGCAAAACAACAGTTGATGGACAGAATGCAGAACAATGTCATACATTCACCCCAGTACAGAGATATGGGCCTAAATCCATCGTTTTTTTCCACTCCACACCACCCCAGTTCAGACATGGCCATATGCAAATAAGCCTTGACCCTGTGCCTCATGGGAACAGTCCAGCCGGAACTGGCAAGCCATTTCTTTCCAGGACCAGAATCAAGCATCCTAGGACCGGTTTCCGGCTATCAGCCGTCTTCAGCCAGGACAGCTTGACTCCAGTGGTGTGGAGAGCATGGGACTCACGTCTGAGCATACCCATCCCACTCGGGGTGACAAAATGCAAAACTACAGTTGATGGACAGAATGCAGAACAATGTCATACATTCACCCCAGTACAGAGATATGGGACTAAATTCATTTTTTTTTGCACTTCACACCACCCCAGTTCAGACATATGCAAATAAGGATTGACCATGTGCCTCATAGGAACAGTCCAGCACGAACTGCCAAGCCATGTCTTTCCTGGACCGGAATCAATCATCCTAGAACGGTTTCTGGCTATCAGCCGTCTTCAGCCAGGATAGCTTGACACCAGTGGTGTGGAGAGCATGGGACTCACATCTGAGCATACCCATCCCACTCGGGTAGACAAGATGCAAAACAACAGTTGATGGACAGAATGCAGAACAATGTCATACATTCACCCCAGTACAGAATTCTGGGCCTAAATCCATTGTATTTTTTTGCACTCCACACCACCCCAGTTCAGACATGGCCATATGCAAATAAGCCTTGCCCCTGTGCCTCATGGGAACAGTCCAGCCGGAACGCCAAGCCATTTCTTTCCTGTACCAGAATCAAGCAGCCTAGGACCGGTTTCTGGCATTCCAGCCGTCTTCAGCCCGGCTTGCTTGAATCCAGTGGAGTGGAGAGCATGGGACTCACGTCTGAGCATACCCTTCCCACTTGGGTGACAAATGCATAAACCATAGTTGATGAACAGAATGCAGAACAATGTCATACATTCACCCCAGTACAGAGATCTGGGCCTAAATCCATCGTTTTCTTGCACTCCACACCACCCCAGTTTAGACATGGCCATATGCAAGTCAGCCTTGACCCTGTCCCTCATGGGAACAGTCCAGCCCGAACTGCCAAGCCATGTCTTCCTGGACCGGAATCAAACATCCTACCACCGGTTTCTGGCTATCAGCCATCTTCAGCCAGGATAGCTTGATTCTAGTGGTTTGGAGAGCATGGGACTCACGTCTGAGCATACCCATCCCACTCGGGGTGACAAAATACAAAACAACAGTTGATGGACAGAATGCAGAACAATGTCATACATTCACCCCAGTACAGAGATATGGGCCGAAATCCCTCGGTTTTTTTGCACTCCACACCACCCCAGTTCAGACATGGCCATATGCAAATAAGCCTTGACCCTGTGCCTCATGGGAACAGTCCAGCCGGAACTGCCAAGCCATTTCTTTCCTGGACCAGAATCAAGCATCCTAGGACCGGTTTCTGGCATTCCAGCCATCTTCAGCCCGGCTTGCTTGAATCCAGTGGTGTGGAGAGCATGGGACTCACGTCTGAGCATACCCTTCCCACTCCTGGTGACAAATGCATAAACCATAGTTGATGAACAGAATGCAGAACAATGTCATACATTCACCCCAGTACAGATATCTGGGCCTAAATCCATTGTTTTTTTGCACTCCACACCACCCCTGTTCAGACATGGCCATATGCAAATCAGTCTTGACCCTGTGGCTAATGGGAACAGTCCAGCCCGAACTGCCAAGCCATGTCTTTCCTGGACCGGAATCAAACATCCTAGGACCGGTTTCTGGCTATCAGCCATATTCAGCCAGGATAGCTTGACTCTAGTGGTGTGGAGAGCAGGGGACTTACGTCTGAGCATACCCATCCCACTCGGGGTGACAAAATGCAAAACAACAGTTGATGGACAGAATGCAGAACAATGTCATACATTCACCCCAGTACAGAGATATGGGCCTAAATCCATCATTTTTTTCCACTCCACACCACCCCAGTTCAGACATGGTCATATGCAAATAAGCCTTGACCCTGTGCCTCATGGGAACAATCCAGCCGGAACTGGCAAGCCATTTCTTTCCAGGACCAGAATCAAGCATCCTAGGACCAGTTTCTGGCTATCAGCCGTCTTCAGCCAGGACAGCTTGACTCCAGTGGTGTGGAGAGCATGGGACTTACGTCTGAGCATACCCATCCCACTCAGGGTGACAAAATGCAAAACAACAGTTGATGGACGGAATGCAGAACAATGTCATACATTCACCCCAGTACAGAGATCTGGGCCTAAATCCATCGTTTTTTTGCACTCCACACCACCCCAGTTCAGACATGGCCATATGCAAATCAGCATTGACCCTGTGCCTGATGGGATCAGTCCAGCCCGAACTGCCAAACCATGTCTTTCCTGGACCGGAAAAAAGCATCCTAGGACCGGTTTCTGGCTATCAGCCATCTTCAGCCAGGATAGCTTGACTCTAGTGGTGTGGAGAGCATGGGACTCACGTCTGAGCATACCCATCCCACTCGGGGTGACAAAATGCAAAACTACAGTTGATGGACAGAATGCAGAACAATGTCATACATTCACCCCAGTACAGAGATATGGGACTAAATCCATTTTTTTTGCACTTCACACCACCCCAGTTCAGACATATGCAAATAAGGATTGACCATGTGCCTCATGGGAACAGTCCAGTACGAACTGCCAAGCCATGTCTTTCCTGGACCGGAATCAATCATCCTAGAACCGGTTTCTGGCTATCAGCCGTCTTCAGCCAGGATAGCTTGACACCAGTGGTGTGGAGAGCATGGGACTCACATCTGAGCATACCCATCCCACTCGGGTTGACAAAATGCAAAACAACAGTTGATGGACAGAATGCAGAACAATGTCATACATTCACCCCAGTACAGAGATATGGGCCTAAATCCATCGTTTTTTTGCACTCCACACCACCCCAGTTCAGACATGGCCATATGCAAATAAGCCTTGACCCTGTGCCTCATGGGAACAGTCCAGCCGGAACTGCCAAGCCATTTCTTTCCTGGACCAGAATCAAGCATCCTAGGACCGGTTTCTGGCATTCCAGCCATCTTCAGCCCGGCTTGCTTGAATCCAGTGGTGTGGAGAGCATGGGACTCACGTCTGAGCATACCCTTCCCACTCCTGGTGACAAATGCATAAACCATAGTTGATGAACAGAATGCAGAACAATGTCATACATTCACCCCAGTACAGATATCTGGGCCTAAATCCATTGTTTTTTTGCACTCCACACCACCCCTGTTCAGACATGGCCATATGCAATCAGCCTTGACCCTGTGGCTAATGGGAACAGTCCAGCCCGAACTGCCAAGCCATGTCTTTCCTGGACCGGAATCAAACATCCTAGGACCGGTTTCTGGCTATCAGCCATCTTCAGCCAGGATAGCTTGACTCTAGTGGTGTGGAGAGCATGGGACTTACGTCTGAGCATACCCATCCCACTCAGGGTGACAAAATGCAAAACAACAGTTGATGGACAGAATGCAGAACAATGTCATACATTCACCCCAGTACAGAGATATGGGCCTAAATCCATCGTTTTTTTCCACTCCACACCACCCCAGTTCAGACATGGCCATATGCAAATAAGCCTTGACCCTGTGCCTCATGGGAACAGTCCAGCCGGAACTGGCAAGCCATTTCTTTCCAGGACCAGAATCAAGCATCCTAGGACCGGTTTCTGGCTATCAGCCGTCTTCAGCCAGGACAGCTTGACTCCAGTGGTGTGGAGAGCATGGGACTCCCGTCTGAGCATACCCATCCCACTCAGGGTGACAAAATGCAAAACAACAGTTGATGGACGGAATGCAGAACAATGTCATACATTCACCCCAGTACAGAGATCTGGGCCTAAATCCATCGTTTTTTTGCACTCCACCCCACCCCAGTTCAGACATGGCCATATGCAAATCAGCCTTGACCCTGTGCCTGATGGGATCAGTCCAGCCCGAACTGCCAAACCATGTCTTTCCTGGACCGGAATCAAGCATCCTAGGACCGGTATCTGGCTATCAGCCATCTTCAGCCAGGATAGCTTGACTCTAGTGGTGTGGAGAGCATGGGACTCACGTCTGAGCATACCCATCCCACTCGGGGTGACAAAATGCAAAACTACAGTTGATGGACAGAATGCAGAACAATGTCATACATTCACCCCAGTACAGAGATATGGGACTAAATCCATTTTTTTTGCACTTCACACCACCCCAGTTCAGACATATGCAAATAAGGATTGACCATGTGCCTCATGGGAACAGTCCAGCACGAACTGCCAAGCCATGTCTTTCCTGGACCGGAATCAATCATCCTAGAACCGGTTTCTGGCTATCAGCCGTCTTCAGCCAGGATAGCTTGACACCAGTGGTGTGGAGAGCATGGGACTCACATCTGAGCATACCCATCCCACTCGGGGAGACAAAATGCAAAACAACAGTTGATGGACAGAATGCAGAACAATGTCATACATTCACCCCAGTACAGAATTCTGGGCCTAAATCCATCATATTTTTTTGCACTCCACACCACCCCAGTTCAGACATGGCCATATGCAAATAAGCCTTGCCCCTGTGCCTCATGGGAACTGTCCAGCCGGAACTGCCAAGCCATTTCTTTCCTGTACCAGAATCAAGCATCCTAGGACCGGTTTCTGGCATTCCAGCCGTCTTCAGCCCGGCTTGCTTGAATCCAGTGGTGTGGAGAGCATGGGACTCACGTCTGAGCATACCCTTCCCACTTGGGTGACAAATGCATAAACCATAGTTGATGAACAGAATGCAGAACAATGTCATACATTCACCCCAGTACAGAGATCTGGGCCTAAATCCATCGTTTTTTTGCACTCCACACTACCCCAGTTCAGACATGGCCATATGCAAGTCAGCCTTGACCCTGTGCCTCATGGGAACAGTCCAGCCCGAACTGCCAAGCCATGTCTTCCTGTACCGGAATCAAACATCCTATGACCGGTTTCTGGCTATCAGCCATCTTCAGCCAGGATAGCTTGATTCTAGTGGTGTGGAGAGCATGGGACTCACTTCTGAGCATACCCATCCCACTCGGGGTGACAAAATGCAAAACAACAGTTGATGGACAGAATGCAGAACAATGTCATACATTCACCCCAGTACAGAGATATGGGCCTAAATCCATCGTTTTTTTTGCACTCCACACCACCCCAGTTCAGACATGGACATATGCAAATACGCCTTGACCCTGTGCCTCATGGGAACAGTCCAGCCGGAACTGCCAAGCCATTTCTTTCCTGGACCAGAATCAAGCATCCTAGGACTGGTTTCTGGCTATCAGCCGTCTTCAGCCAGGATAGCTTGACTCCAGTGGTGTGGAGAGCATGGGGCTCACGTCTGAGCATACCCATCCCACTCGGGGTGACAAAATGCAAAACAACAGTTGATGGACATAATGCAGAACAATGTCATACATTCACCCCAGTACAGAATTCTGGGCCTAAATCCATCGTATTTTTTTGCACTCCACACCACCCCAGTTCAGACATGGCCATATGCAAATAAGCCTTGCCCCTGTGCCTCATGGAAACTGTCCAGCCGGAACTGCCAAGCCATTTTTTTCTTGTACCAGAATCAAGCATCCTAGGACCGGTTTCTGGCATTCCAGCCGTCTTCAGCCCGGCTTGCTTGAATCCAGTGGTGTGGAGGGCATGGGACTCACGTCTGAGCATACCCTTCCCACTTGGGTGACAAATGCATAAACCATAGTTGATGAACAGAATGCAGAACAATGTCATACATTCACCCCAGTACAGAGATCTGGGCCTAAATCCATCGTTTTTTTGCACTCCACACCACCCCAGTTCAGACATGGCCATATGCAAGTCAGCCTTGACCCTGTGCCTCATGGGAACAGTCCAGCCCGAACTGCCAAGCCATGTCTTCCTGGACCGGAATCAAACATCCTACGACCGGTTTCTGGCTATCAGCCATCTTCAGCCAGGATAGCTTGATTCTAGTGGTGTTGAGAGCTTGGGACTCACGTCTGAGCATACCCATCCCACTCGGGGTGACAAAATGCAAAACAACAGTTGATGGACAGAATGCAGAACAATGTCATACATTCACCCCAGTACAGAGATATGGGCCTAAATCCATCGTTTTTTTTGCACTCCACACCACCCCAGTTCAGACATGGCCATATGCAAATACGCCTTAACCATGTGCCTCATGGGAACAGTCCAGCCGGAACTGCCAAGCCATTTCTTTCCTGGACCTGAATCAAGCATCCTAGGACTGGTTTCTGGCTATCAGACGTCTTCAGCCAGGATAGCTTGACTCCAGTGGTGTGGAGAGCATGGGGCTCACGTCTGAGCATACCCATCCCACTCGGGGTAACAAAATGCAAAACAACAGTTGATGGACATAATGCAGAACAATGTCATACATTCACCCCAGTACAGAGATCTGGGCATAAATCTGTCATTTTTTTGGACTCCACACCACCCCACTTCAGACATGGCCATATGCAAATCAGAATTGACCCTGTGCCTGATCAATCAATCAATCATAGGCATTTATATCGCGCACTACTTACCCGGAGGGTCTCAAGGCGCTTGGGGGGGGGGGGGGGGGGGGTCCGCTACTGCTCGAACAGCCAGGTCTTGAGCTTCTTCCTGAAGGAGAGGTGGTCTTGGGTCAGACGTAGGTCGGGAGGGAGGGAGGGAGTTCCAAGTCTTGGCGGCCAGGTGGGAGAAGGACCTTCCTCCTGTTGTCGCTCTGCGGATGCGGGGGACGGCGGCGAGGGCGTGACTGGTCGAGCGGAGGTGGCGTTTGGGAGCGTAGAAGTTGAGGCGGCTGTTGAGGTAGGTCGGGCCATGGTTGTGTAGGGCTTTGTGTGCGTGGGTGAGGAGCCGGAAGGTGATTCTTTTGTTGATCGGGAGCCAGTGCAGGTCTCTCAGGTGTCTGGAGATGTGGCTTCGTCTGGGGACGTCGAGGATGAGTCTCGCCGAGGCGTTCTGGATCCGCTGGAGTCTCTTCTGGAGCTTGGCGGTGGTTCAGGCGTAGAGGGTGTTGCCGTAGTCCAGTCGGCTGGTGACGAGGGCCTGGGTGACCGTCTTCCTGGTCTCGGTGGGGATCCACCGGAAGATCTTACGTAGCATGCGCAGGATGTTGAAACAGGACGAGGAGACAGCGTTGACTTGTCTGGTCATGGAGAGGGAGGAGTCCAGGAAGAAGCCCAGGTTGCGTGCGTGGTCTGTCGGTTTGGGTGCGTTGCCCAGGGCGGGGGGCCACCAGGAGTCATCCCAGGCGGAGGGTGAGGATCCCAGGATGAGGACTTCCGTCTTGTCTGTGTTCAGTTTCTGGCGGCTGGTCGTCATCCACTCGGCCACGTCTTTCATCCCTTCGTGTAGGTTGGCTCTGGCGGTGGCGGGGTCGTTGGTCAGGGAGAGGATCAGCTGGGTCTCATCGGCGTAGGAGATGATGTTCAGGCTGTGTTGGCGTGCGATGGCTGCAAGGGGGCTCATGTAGACATTGAAGAGGGTGGGGCTGAGCGAGGATCCCTGAGGGACGCCGCAGATGACTTCCGTGGCTTCTGATCTGAATGGGGGCAGGCGGACTCTCTGTGTCCTTCCGGCGAGGAAGGAGATGATCCATTCCAGTGCTTTCTCATTGATTCCGACGTTGCTGAGGCGCTGCACTAGGGTGCGGTGGCAGACAGTGTCGAATGCCGCGGAGAGGTCCAGGAGGATGAGGGCCGCTGTTTCTCCGTTGTCCAGCAGGGTTCGGATGTCGTCGGTGGCAGTGATGAGTGCGGTCTCGGTGCTGTGGTTGGCTTAATTCAGACACTCTGTTCATCACCACCCCCTTTTCTGAATCATTTTTGTCCACCATAAGCGTGGAAGGGTATACTCAGATGTGAGTCCCTAGCTCATTGCACCATCAGGATTCAAGCAAGCCGGGCCGAAGACGGCTGAAATGCCAGAAACCGGTCCCCGGTAGCTTGTTTCCTTCCCAGTATAAGAATTGGCTTGGTAGTTTGGTCTGCCCTGTTCCCATGATGCACTGGGCCAGGGTCAGACTAATTTGCATATAGCCAAGTTCTGAGCTGGGATGGTGCAGTGAGCTAAAAAACGGTGATGGATCAAGCCCTGATCTTTGGACTGGGTAAGAGTGGTCTGCTTAATTCAGACACTCGGTTCATCACCACCCCCTTTTCTGAATCGTGGTTGGCCCGGAAGCCTGACTGAGATGGGTCGAGGGATCCAGTCGTCTCGAGGAAGGCTGCCAGTTGCTTGTTGACGGTCTTCTCGATGACTTTGGCTGGAAACGGGAGGAGCGAGATGGGGCGGTAGTTCTTGAGTTCGGTGGGGTCCGCCGTTGGTTTCTTTAGTAGAGCGCTGAGTTTGGCGTGCTTCCAGCTCTCAGGGAAGGTGGCGGTGTCGAAGGAGGTGTTGATAATGTCCCGCAGGTGGGGTGCGATGACAGCGTCGGCCTTGTTGAAGACGTGGTGAGGGCAGGGGTCGGTTGGAGATCCGGAGTGGATGGAGTTCATCGTGCGGATGGTGTCTTCGAGGTTGATCGGTGTCCAGGCGTTGAGGGTGGTGGTGGGGGGCGTTGGTGTGGTCGTGGGGAGCGTTGTTTGTGTTCTGAAGCTGTTGTGTATGTCAGCGATCTTGTTGTGGAAGTAGGAGGCGAGGGAGTTGCAGAGGTCTTGCGATGGGGTGATGTCGTTGGTTCCGGCGTTGGGGTTGGAGAGCTCTCTCACGATGTTGAAGAGTTCCTTGCTGTTGTGTGCGTTGTTGTCCAGCCGGTCCTTGAATGCTGTTTTCTTGGTGGCGTGGATCAGTTGATGGTGCTTTCGGGTGGCGAGCTTGAGGGTGGTCATGTTGTCCGGTGTTGGGTCTCTTCTCCAGGCTTTCTCGAGGGCACGGCAGTACTTCTTGGAGCTCTTGAGTTCGTCGGTGAACCACGGGGCCTTCTTGCGTCTGGGTCTGCTGGGCGGGGTCCTCAGAGGGGCGAGTTCGTCCGCGCAGGTGTAGATCCATTTCATGAGGTTGTCGGCGGCTTGGCTGGGGTTCGCTGAGCTGGCGGGAGGGTGCTGGCTCAGGGATGCGGCGAGTTGGTCGGCTGTGATCTTGTTCCAGCTTCTTCGTGCGACCTGTTGCTGGTGGTGGTGGACCGTGGTTCTTCTGAAGGTGAAGTGGATGCAGCTGTGGTCCGTCCAGTGGAGTGCAGTGGCGTGGCTGAAGGCGACGTCTTTGCTGGACGAGAAGACGGCGTCGAGTGTGTCTCCGGCGAGGTGGGTGGGGGTGGTCACCAGCTGCTTGAGTCCGAGGGTGGCGAGGTTGTCAAGCAGGGTGGTGGTGTTGCGGTCGTTGTTGTTCTCCAGGTGGAAGTTGATGTCCCCGAGGAGGATGTAGTCGGCGGAGGGGAGGGCGTGCGGGCTGATGAAGTCGGCAATGTCTTCGCTGATTTGAGTGCGTGGTCCCGGGGGTCGGTAGATCAGGGTGCCCCTGAGGGTGGTCTTGGGGTCGGTGTGGATCTGGAAGTGCAGGTGTTCGGCGGTTGTCAGGGTGTCGTCGGTGTTGGTCGAGATGCGGATGCTGTTCCTGTGGATGATGGCGATACCTCCTCCAGTCTGTTTGTCGCGGTCTTTCCGGATGATCTTGTCGCCCTCTGGGATGGCGATGGCGATGTCGGGCGCTGAGGATTCGTTCATCCAGGTTTCCGTGAGGAAGGCAACGTCAGGAGCTGTGGTGTCGAGGAGGTTCCAGAGTTGGACGGCGTGTCTGTGGACGGAGCGGGTGTTGAGCAGGATGCACTTGAGGTGGTTGCTGCTGGTGTTCGGCTTGGTGGGCGCTGGTGCAGTGCAGGTCCGGATGCAGGTGAACTTGCAGGACTGGCAGGTGAAGGGTCCGTGGGTGCGTCTCGGGGTGGCTCGGTAGCATCCAGGGGTTCGGCCGGTGTTGAGTGCCTTGAGGGTGGCGGCGTCGTACGTCTGGCGGGTGGGCTTGGGTCTGCGAGGGCCAGGGGTCTTGGCGCTGGGCGCAGTCCAGGCGCGGACGGGCGTAGACGGGCTTACCTTTGGCGCACCTTCGGCGCTCAATTGGTGCTCCCGCTGCGCGCGTCCGCTGCGCGGTCGCTCTGGGGGCGTCATAAGAGGGGAGCCGGGAGGGAGGGTCTGCAGGGAGGCAGGGAGCGCGGGAACCAATCGGCGGGTGGGGGGGCGGGGTCTCGTGGGAAACCGGCGGGAAAAGCCTGGGGGCTCGGCAGCGGCCCTGTCGTGGCTGGGGCGGCCCTGCGGTGGCTGGGGCGGCTCTGCGGCGGCCCTGCGGCGGCTGGGGCGTCGTGCAGTGCGAGGCTCAGGCAGCAGGTAAGGAGGAGCAGGCGGGGGTGTGGGGGCGACCAGGCCAAGGGCGTAGTGGTCGCTCCTGGGCAGCGCTGTGGGTCCCCTTAAGAGGGGAGCCGGGAGGGAGGGTCTGCGGGGAGGCGGGGAGCGCGGGAACCAATCGGCGGGTGGGGGGGGCGGGGTCTCGTGGGAAACCGGCGGGAAAAGCCTGGGGGCTCGGCGGCGGCCCTGCCGTGGCTGGGGCGGCGCTGGGGCGGCCCTGCGGTGGCTGGGGCGGCTCTGCGGCGGCCCTGTGGCGGCTGGGGCGTCGTGCAGTGCAGTGCGACTGATGGGAACAGTCCAGCCCGAACTGCCAAACCATGTCTTTCCTGGACCGGAATCAAGCATCCTAGGGCCGGTTTCTGGCTATCAGCCATCTTCAGCCAGGATAGCTTGACTCTAGTGGTGTGGAGAGCATGGGACTCACGTCTGAGCATACCCATCCCACTCGGGGAGACAAAATGCAAAACAACAGTTGATGGACAGAATGCAGAACAATGTCATACATTCACCCCAGTACAGAGATATGGGACTAAATCCATCTTTTTTTTGCACTTCACACCACCCCAGTTCAGACATATGCAGATAAGGATTGACCATGTGCTTCATGGGAACAGTCCAGCACGAACTGCCAAGCCATGTCTTTCCTGGACCGGAATCAATCATCCTAGAACCGGTTTCTGGCTATCAGCCGTCGTCAGCCAGGATAGCTTGACACCAGTGGTGTGGAGAGCATGGGACTCACATCTGAGCATACCCATCCCACTCGGGAAGACAAAATGCAAAACAACAGTTGATGGACAGAATGCAGAACAATGTCATACATTCACCCCAGTACAGAGATCTGGGCCTAAATCCATCGTTTTTTTGCACTCCACACCACCCCAGTTTAGACATGGCCATATGCAAATAAGCCTTGACCCTGTGCCTCATGGGAACAGTCCAGCCGGAACTGCCAAGCCATTTGTTTCCTGGACCAGAATCAAGCATCCTAGGACCGGTTTCTGGCATTCCAGCCGTCTTCAGCCCAGCTTGCTTGAATCCAGTGGTGTGGAGAGAATGGGACTCACGTCTGAGCATACCCTTCCCACTCCGGGTGACAAATGCATAAACCATAGTTGATGAACAGAATGCAGAACAATGTCATACATTCACCAGAGTACAGAGATCTGGGCCTAAATCCATCGCTTTTTTGCACTCCACACCACCCCAGTTCAGACATGGCCATATGCAAATCAGCCTTGACCCTGTGCCTCATGGGAACAGTCCAGCCCGAACTGCCAAGCCATGTCTTCCTGGACCGGAATCAAGCATCCTACAACCGGTTTCTGGCTATCAGCCATCTTCAGCCAGGATAGCTTGACTCTAGTGGTGTGGAGAGCATGGGACTCACGTCTGAGCATACCCATCCCATTCGGGGTGACAAAATGCAAAACAACAGTTGATGGACAGAATGCAGAACAATGTCATACATTCACCCCAGTACAGAGATATGGGCCTAAATCCATCGTTTTTTTTTGCACTCCACACTACCCCAGTTCAGACATGGCCATATGCAGATAAGGATTGACCATGTGCTTCATGGGAACAGTCCAGCACGAACTGCCAAGCCATGTCTTTCCTGGACCGGAATCAATCATCCTGGAACTGGTTTCTGGCTATCAGCTGTCTTCAGCCAGGATAGCTTGACACCAGTGGTGTGGAGAGCATGGGACTCACGTCTGAGCATACCCATCCCATTCGGGGTGACAAAATGCAAAACAACAGTTGATGGACAGAATGCAGAACAATGTCTTACATTCACCCCAGTACAGAGATCTGGGCCTAAATCCATCGTTTTTTTGCACTCCACACCGCCCCAGTTTAGACATGGCCATATGCAAATAAGCCTTGACCCTGTGCCTCATGGGAACAGTCCAGCCGGAACTGCCAAGCCATTTGTTTCCTGGACCAGAATCAAGCATCCTAGGACCGGTTTCTGGCATTCCAGCCGTCTTCAGCCCAGCTTGCTTGAATCCAGTGGTGTGGAGAGAATGGGACTCACGTCTGAGCATACCCTTCCCACTCCGGGTGACAAATGCATAAACCATAGTTGATGAACAGAATGCAGAACAATGTCATACATTCACCAGAGTACAGAGATCTGGGCCTAAATCCATCGCTTTTTTGCACACCACACCACCCCAGTTCAGACATGGCCATATGCAAATCAGCCTTGACCCTGTGCCTCATGGGAACAGTCCAGCCCGAACTGCCAAGCCATGTCTTCCTGGACCGGAATCAAGCATCCTACAACCGGTTTCTGGCTATCAGCCATCTTCAGCCAGGATAGCTTGACTCTAGTGGTGTGGAGAGCATGGGACTCACGTCTGAGCATACCCATCCCATTCGGGGTGACAAAATGCAAAACAACAGTTGATGGACAGAATGCAGAACAATGTCATACATTCACCCCAGTACAGAGATATGGGCCTAAATCCATCGTTTTTTTTTGCACTCCACACTACCCCAGTTCAGACATGGCCATCTGCAGATAAGGATTGACCATGTGCTTCATGGGAACAGTCCAGCACGAACTGCCAAGCCATATCTTTCCTGGACCGGAATCAATCATCCTGGAACTGGTTTCTGGCTATCAGCTGTCTTCAGCCAGGATAGCTTGACACCAGTGGTGTGGAGAGCATGGGACTCACATCTGAGCATACCCATCCCACTCGGGAAGACAAAATGCAAAACAACAGTTGATGGACATAATGCAGAACAATGTCATACATTCACCCCAGTACAGAGATCTAGGCCTAAATCTGTCATTTTTTTGGACTCCACACCACCCCACTTCAGACATGGCCATATGCAAATCAGCCTTGACCCTGTGCCTCATGGGAACAGTCCAGCCCGAACTGCCAAGCCATGTCTTTCCTGGACCGGAATCAAGCATCCTAGGACCAGTTTCTGGCTATCAGCCGTCTTCAGCCAGGATAGCTTGAGACAAGTGGTGTGGAGAGCATGGGACTCACGTCTGAGCATGCCCATCCCACTCTGGGTGACAAAATGCAAAACAACAGTTGATGGACAGAATGCAGAACAATGCCATTCATTCATGGGGTGAATGTATGACATTGTTCTGCATTCTGTCCATCAACTGTGGTTTTTGCATTTGTCACCCCGAGTGGGATGGGTATGCTCAGACGTGAGTCCCATGCTCTCCACACCACTGGATTCAAGCAAGCCGGGCTGAAGACGGCTGGAATGCCAGAAACAGGTCCTCAGAAGCTTCTTTCCAGTCCAGTGAAGGCATGGCTTGGCAGTTCGGGCTGGACTATTCCCATGAGGCACAGGGCCAGACTGTTTTGCATGTGGCTATGTCTGAACTAGGGTGGTGTGGAGTGCAAAAAAACAATGGATTTAGGCCCAGATCTCTGTACTGCGGTGAATGTATGACATTGTTCTGCATTCTGTCCATCAACTGTGGTTTTTGCATTTGTCACCCCGAGTGGGATGGGTATGCTCAGACGTGAGTCCCATGCTCTCCACACCACTGGATTCAATCAAGCCGAGCTGAAGACGGCTGGAATGCCAGAAACCCGTCCTCTGAAGCTTGTTTCCGGTCCAGGGAAGGCATGGCTTGGCACTTCGGGCTGGACTGTTCCCATGAGGCACAGCGTCAGACTGATTTGCATATGGCCATGTCTGAACTGTGATGGTGTGGAGTGCAAAAAAACGATGGATGTAGGCCCAGATCTCTGTAGTGGGGTGAATGTATGACATTGTTCTGCATTCTGTCCATCAATTGTGGTTTTTGCATTTGTCACCCCGAGTGGGATGGGTATTCTCAGACTTGAGTCCCATGCTCTCCACACCACTGGATTCAAGCAAGCCGGGCTGAAGACGGCTGGAATGCCAGAAACCGGTCCTCGGAAGCTTGTTTCCGGTCTAGGGAAGGCGTGGCTTGGCAGTTCGGGCTGGACTGTTCCCATGAGGCACAGGGTCAGACTGATTTGCATATGGCCATTTCCGAACTGGGGGGATGTGGAGTGCAAAAAAAGATGGATTTAGGCCCAGATCTCTCTACTGGGGTGAATGTATGACATTGTTCTGCATTCTGTTCATCAACTGTGGTTTTTGCAATTGTCACCCCGAGTGGGATGGGTATGCTCAGACGTGAGTCCCATGCTCCCCACACCACTGGATTCAAGCAAGCCGGGCTGAAGACGGCTGGAATGCCAGAAACCGGTCCTCGGAAGCTTGTTTCCGGTCCAGGGAAGGCATGGCTTCGCAGTTTGGGCTGGACTGTTCCCATGAGGCACAGGGTCAGACTGATTTGCATATGGCCATGTCTGAACTGGGGTGGTGTGGAGTGCAAAAAAACGATGGATTTAGGCCCAGATTTCTGTACTGGGGTGAATGTCTGAAATTGTTCTGCATTGTGTCCATCAACTGTGGTTTTTAGGTCTCGCGACCTATCAATGCGCGCAAGCGCATTGAGCGGAGCGAGAATTCATGTCCTCAAAACGCTTGTGAAACCAAGCGTTTCGTTCGTGCGGTTTTCATTAAGTTCACATGAATCACGTGACCAAACAAGCATGCGCATTCACGGCCGCACAGCACATCAAAGGGCTTCGCCCAGCGTGTGCTTTGCGGCTACTCCTCCCCTAATTACCAGCTTCCCCCATGTCTCCCTTGTGTGCTTCTCTCGTAGGCTCTCCCGCCCCCATTCGGCTTCCCTCGGGCCATTTGCCACACTCCTTGCCTCTGTTTTGCCTCCCCCTCCATTCTCCTCACCTCGCTCGCATTCCCGCCCCCCACCAGGCTCTCCCGCCCCCATCCGGCTTCCCTCCGGCCACAGTTCTGGCACTTTAATTTTAATCTCATCTCTAACGTGAGATTTACCAGTCTCACCCGCCCCCATCCGGCTCTATTTACACTCCGTGCTAGAAGCTCAGAAATAGTTTCCCTCGAGGGTTATGCTGCAGAGTTCACATCCGCTGTGCCTTGAACAAATAATCAACTCCAGCTTTCGGGGAATCTTCTCGGTTTTCACATAGACCACCTACACCTAGACCAAACACAGCTCCTGCCAGACGGGCTCAGAGTGATAAGAGGCCTGGCTTCTGATAAGCAAGGCCAGGAGTACCGCGGCAGGTGGACACCGCCGAACGGACTCTGCTTTCAGGTTTCTCTATGTGCCCTGCCTTTAAGCCATGAACACACCGCGGAGTAAGATAAGTCTTTCTATGCAAGAAGCAGCATTTTGGATGCTTTGGAAATACTGATTTCTAGAAATAGTAAGGCTGCTCTGCCATTTACATTGGTTAAGCACAACTGTTGTTAAAACACCCTTCAATATATGGAAATAAAAAAGGCTGTTTCTTACTAGCATCTTTCACTGGATTCATGTTTGTGTGTGAAGGGACAGGGGTGAACGCACGTTTTTAGGTCTCCCCTAGACAGCTGACAAATGTATTGGCACTTGTAAAACATTAATCTACGTGGAACAAGACACGCCAGTTACCGTTGTCCTAGGAAAAAACAATCAAATGCAAAGTGCTCTGACTCATATAAAAACACTGTTCCCACGCCATACTCCGACCAAAGACCCGAAATAGGCCAGTCTTGCACAATCATCTCCCGCCAAGTAGACTGAAGTGGGCAAAGGGATAGCTCTGGAAAGCCCTATAGCTAAGTCTTCGTTACAAGTCAATACCACCGAAAACAACGAAAGCCATCTTATCGGCCTTTGAATCCTAACTGGATAGGACTGAAATGTACAACTAAGGCACACCGTTCCGTCCTACAACGCCCGAGCCACAATTAGGAAGGGGCATTCCCTTCCTAATCGCGTCCACAAATCAATATACAAATGTTTTGTGGCCACAATTGCAGTCGCAAAACACTCGCAAATTACCACCCTCCTCAAGAGGGTGGTAATGCAGTCGCATTTTGGAAGGGGTCACCTGGGGACCCCTTCCACTTTGTGACTGTTGCTAAAGATATTTGTTTGAGGGCAGGCAGTGATCCCAGGGGCCACTACCTGCCCTTAAAAATGAAACAAAAACTTTTTATAAAAAAAAAAAATGCACCCGTTTTTCTTTAAGATGGGCTGCATTTAAAAAAAAACTGCATTATTTAAAGGCAGTCCCAGATATGGTGGTCTGCTGAGCCCAGCAGGCCACCACACCCGGGAGGGCCTGTCATTCCCAATGGGGTCGCAAATTGTGAGAGTCTCATTGATATTAATGAGCCTCGCAATTTTCAACCCCATTGGGAATCGCAAACAGTGCTAAACACACTGTTGTACATGGCAAATTGCACCTCAAAAATTGCAACTCGCAAATGAGTCGCAATTTGCAAGGCGCAATTTTGCTGGTCGTACATTTGGCCCTAAATTTGAAATATTTGGCTAAAAATAGCACCAAAAAGTCCTAATTTAGCCAACTGTGAACATCTTGCTGCACTGGACTGGGAAAAAGTCATAAGTTTAGGTCGACCATGATGGAACGTGGGCTGGGTACAGGGATCTGGTTGGGCACAAAGCACTTTAAATCCTGGTTTTTGGAGTGTTTCGAGGATCTGCAATCAAAGACGTGTTGCGCAACTGAAGCAATGCATCAGTTCTGAGATGTGGGGAGGCTGTGATGTGAGGGCCTGTATCATCGTAGAGGATCTCATGGATGGGGCTTGCAATGAAAAGTCTGGCGTTGAGGATGTAGTGCGCAGTCAGACGATGTGTTGGTTTGAAAGAGCTGTGAGGCTGCGATGCGGATTCTATTGACGTGTTGAGGCTGCCGCCAACGAGGGATGCGAGGGTGCATTCTACAGTTGGGGAGATATAGTACTTCTGAAAATCTGTGTTGCAGGCCTTTGTGATGGGTCTATTCCATGCAGCAGCGGCGATGCATAGGTGCTGCTTGGGTTTGGGCCACACAGCAAAGGAGATGCTTCAGTACCAATGGATCCACAGAGGTTGGAAGAGCACCTTAAGCCCGCTTTCATGGGCCTTGGACCTGGATGGCACTACTAATCAGGGTAGTCCAGGTGCAGATGCAAGGCTGTTGGAAGCCCGTTATGTCCTTGAGGTTTCAGATCAGCAGCCCGCCAGCCATCTAGACCGTGGAGTCACTCTGGGTTCTCGGTTCAAGTGATGGAGTTCCAGGCCTTCTCACCGAGGCAATAGGGCAGCAGGTCAGCACAGCAGAACAGCAGTTCCTTTGGAGCAGCAGTCCGGCAAAGTAACAGTCCTTGTACCAGCTCAGCAGTCCTTCTTCCTGATAGCGTATCCGCACATCCAGAAGTGTACCAAATAGCTGGTGTCTGAGTTCCAATATTTATACACAGTTGTGCCTTTAAAGTGGTGAGAAGCTTGCCTGTGAAGTGCACAGATGTCCTGCCTTACATGCTTTAGACTAACTATAGTGGTAATGCAGCCCTTTGTATGGAGACAGAATAAAGCCTATTCAAGTGTAAGTGAGGCTGGGTCCAGCTCATCGCTCCTACCCTGCCAGTGATGGCTCTTCCAGTCTTACCGCCTGATTGTGTGTGGCTGTGTAGGAGGTATATACAAAGCCCATATGCCACCCACACCCAGTCATGTGACCCAGAGACAGGCTGCATGCACCAAATGGCTAAGGCAAGAAAATGTCAGCTTTCTAAAAGTGCAACAAGTACAGATGATGGATTGAATGCCGAACAGATCAAACATTCCCCCCCAGTCATAGTTCTAGGCTAAATCCATCATTGCTGTGCTCACCACACCATTCCAGTTTATACCCAGCCATATTCAAATCATTCTTGACCCTGCTCCCCTATGGGAACAGTCCAGGCGGAACTGCCAGGCCAGGTCCTCCCTGGACTGGAAACATGCATCCTGGGACAGGTTTCGGGGTATCACCTCATATCAGCCAGGGTAGCTTGAATCCAGTCGCTCAGTGAGGAATCAACCAACGCCTGGACATACCCATCCTACTTAGAACAAAAAATGCTATGCAAGAAAATAATGGGCAGAATGCTGAATAAATCAAACAATCACCCCAAGTCAAGAGATATGGGTTAAATCCATCATTCTTTTGCTCATCATGCCACCCCAGTTTAGACCCAGCCGCATGCAAACATATATATATATTAAAAAGGAAGGTTTGGACCTGGCAAAAGATGTAATTTGCCAACCAAAATGGCAGTTTAAAACTGCAAACACAGGCTTTGCAATGGGAGGGCTGAGGCATGTTTAAAGGGATACTCGATCACACTTGGACACAGGTAGTGCTACTTTTCAAGGGACTTACAAGTAAATTAAAAATGTCAATTAGGTATACGTTAATGTTACCATGTTTTAGGGAAAGAGCACAAGCCCAGCCGCATGCAAACATATATATATATTAAAAAGGAAGGTTTGGACCTGGCAAAAGATGTAATTTGCCAACCAAAATGGCAGTTTAAAACTGCAAACACAGGCTTTGCAATGGGAGGGCTGAGGCATGTTTAAAGGGATACTCGATCACACTTGGACACAGGTAGTGCTACTTTTCAAGGGACTTACAAGTAAATTAAAAATGTCAATTAGGTATACGTTAATGTTACCATGTTTTAGGGAAAGAGCACAAGCCCTTCCACACTGGTTGGCAGTGGTAAAGTACAGAGACCATTAAAATAGGAAGTCTGAAGGCAAAAAGTCAGAGGAAAACCACCCAAGGATGCCAGGTCTAACATGTGTGTCCACATCTGATAGTTGGGAGAACTACTCAACCCTTTTGGAGTTCTCTTCACTAACATCGAAGAACCTGGAGAGAGCATTGGCATGGTCTGTTCCAGGAGAGTGCTCCACTGTTTAACCATTCCCTGCAGATGGACCATCTCAACAGTTTGGTATTCTTACCCCTCATCTGCATTAATCATCTGAGGGGGTCTGTGGTCTGTCTGAACCTGCAGGTGTGCACCAAACAGGTATGGTTCAGCTTCTTCAGTGTCCAGACCACTGAAAAATCTTCACTCTCTATTGTACTCCACCTCTGTTCCCATGAATGTAGCCTCCTGTTAATGAAGTCTCAAGGTTGATTCAGGCACTCTTTGTTCAGCTGTCAGAGCTTGGCCTATATGCAATGCTCTGTGGTGTCTGTTTTCACAATGAATTCTTGGGAGACTTCAGGCGCCTTCAGCACTGATGCTGTGCAAATGGCCTCCTTCAGGTTGTCAAAAGAGTTCTGGCAGGCCTCTTATGTGGATGCTTTTTGGAAGTCAGCTCTGACAATGGGCAACAATTGAGCCATACCCATCTACAATTCTCCTGTAGTAGCCAGTGAGGCCTAATAAGGCTCTCATCTCTGTCTAGGGCTTGGGGGTTTCTAAGCCAGAGTCGTTTCAATTTTGGCTGTGGGAGGATGCACTTGACCACCTCCCGCTTGGTGATCCAAGCAGACCAATGATCACTGCCCTATCTGGCACTTACTGGCCTGGATAGTTAGGCCTGGCACTTCTCTGAGGTGGCACAAATGGTACTCCCAGCTAGAACTGCAGATCACAATGTGGTCAAGATAGGAGGCACTGAAGTTCTTCAACCTAGCCAGAACATGTTTGACCAACTGCTGGAAGATGGCAATGGGCATTCTTCTGCCCAAAGGGCATTACCCAGAATTGGAAGTGCCATTCATGGACTGAGAACATAGACCCCTCTTTCACTTCCTCAATTAGGGTAATATGTCTGCACCCAGGTGTTGGATCAAATGTGCTGAGAAACTTGGCAGCGCCCAACCGATCTATAAGTTCTTCAGCTCTGGTGCTTGAGGACCAAAAACACTGAGCTGGACAAAGGATTGTTTGAGGGCTTAATAACTCAAGTATCTTGGAGACCTCCTTAATGCTGACTCTCACCTTGTTGGATAACTGGTAGACTCAATTCTTCATCAGTGTACAATCCTCATGTCAATATCATTGATATACCATGTAGTGAATCCTGGGGTAAGGGAGAAGAAAGAGGCAAACTGCCCCAACAACGGGTGGCAGTCTCTCTGTTGTTTTAGGGTTAGTGCACTGGAGAAGTTGACACCCTCCACTGACCCATCCTGCTCCTTGAAAGTGATGAGGTTGAGATTCACTTTCCTCTTCCATCCCATCATTCGTGACCAGGAGCATGGTTAACGTAGGCCTCTCAACATGGGGATTAAGGAGACTTATGAGCAAAATCCTTAAAGGGTTCCTGGGAGTTTTGTGGTTCACCAGGTAGGTGGCCTCAATCTTGAATTCTTTCACCTCATATCGCCCAGACCAATGGTCTTTCAGAGCCCTGGACTCAACAGGCTCCACCCCCACTCCATTTGGCCCGGCTGAAACTCGACCGGAGTGGCCTTTTGGTCGTAACACTATTTCATAACCTCCTAGCTGGCTTGTAGATTCACCATAGCCTTCTTCCAAAAGCGCTTCATCTGGGTCCGGAGTGCCAACATGTACTTGACTACATCCTGGGTGACTTCTTGGGAGCTTGCTTCTACCACTCCTTGACTGGTCTGAGAGGTTCTCGCACTGGGTGCCCATACAGGAGCTCTAAGGGGCTCAAGCTAACCTCCTTCTGAGACACCTCCCGGTATGCAAACAACAGGCATGGTAGGAGGAAGTCTTACATCTGACTCAAGGGCTCTGACAGGCCAATGATAATGCCCTTAAAGGTCTTGTTGAATCCCTCAAAAAGCTCATTGGTTGGAGGGTGGTAAGTAGTGGAGAACTTCTAGATTACCCCATACTCCTTCCACATGGCCTTCATGTAGGCTGACATGAAGTTGGTACCACAGTCTGACGCTAGCTCCTTGGGGAACCCTGCATGGACAAAGACCCCTATCAGTGCCCTGGCCACTGAGGGTGTGGTCACTGTCCTCAGAGGGTTAGCCTTCAGGTACCAGGTGGCATGGTCCACCAAGAAAAGGATAAACCTGGTGCCTATGGCTGTATTGGGGTAGAGAGGCCCAACAATGTTGGCCCACCCTTTCAAAAAGAAGTCCAATGACACAAAACAGTTGCAGAGGAGTCTTGCACTTCCCTCCTTACTTCGCACTGGCCTGATAGGTAAGACAGGTTCTGCATAACACATCTGAAACCCTCTCACTGGTTAGAGGCGGCAGCCCCAAGAGCAGAGGACGGCCCGGGACCAGGGTTCGATTCCCGGCGCGGCAGGTTTCTGGACCAGGGTCAGCGGACTCGATAATTCTCTCGCCTCGGTGCCCACTCTGATCAGCGATCACACTCGGCAACTCTGGGCATTAGCTTGCCTCATCTTCACTAACGGCCCCACCAGACCGCCGGGGATGCCTGGTCTCACCCTGGAGATACCCATTAAGGGACCATCTCTCAGGGAAGCCAGGAAGGGTTTTGCAGCGGTCGAAGCGCCTTGGGACCCTACGGGTAAGTAGTGCGCTATATAAATGCCAATACAATACATACATTTCCATTTAAGGGCAATAAAAGTGGGTGACAAGCCTGTCAAAGGTCTTGTCCTGCCCAAATTCCCTGCCAGTGGTGCATCATGAGCCAGCTCCAGTAGTTCAGTTCAAAGACTTTATTCAAATTGAATTCACAATTCATAAAAGTATACAAATAAAAAACACAATTAAAATTCCATCTTTCCGTTCAGAATTAGACATCACTAAAATTAGATTTTTTTAAAATTAATAAAAAGAAGTTAAAAAGGATAAAACAATACAATTGATTAGAATACATAGTAGTTAAAAATACTTAATTAGCTCTTGCTATCCCATGCCGATGGTCCTTCTCACTCTTAAGATTGTGTTCAAGTAGAGGCTCACTGTGCTGATGGTAAAACAATCATCTAAGGACCTATCCGCCTGATTCATCATGCTTTTTTGCGCTCGCAAAGGGCCGGATTCGGATTGCGAGAGCGATTTTTGCATTTGGGATTCAGCATCCCAAATGCAAAAATTGCTAATTGCGATGTCGCAAATGTGCGAGGAATTACATTTAAGGAATCTCTATTAGAGATTCCTTAAATGCAATTCAACATCCAATTTAAATTTGCGAATTCGCAATTTCTTGCCGCAATTTACCGCGAGGTCAGACCTTGCGGTAAATTGCGAAAACTCAGAAAAATGCATTTAAAAGCATTTTTCTGAGTTGCATGTTACACACACACATGTCCGTTGGACATGTGTGTGTGCAACACCTGTGTGAAATTTCATTTGAGGGGTGCTACAGGGTGTCCTGTGGACACCCCTGGCACCCTTCAAATCGCAATCTTATTTGCGATTAGCTAATTGCTAATCGCAAATAAGGAATACTCCCCATTCATTCCTATGGGCCTTTTGGCCCATAGGAATGAATGGGGATTTATTCCTTATTTGCGATTAGCAATTAGCTAATCGCAAATAAGGAATTGTAAGGAATCGCAATTTTTTTGCATATTCCTACATGAATCCCGTTTTGCGAGTTCTTAATAGCGAATCGCTATAATTCGCTATTAGGGCCTCGCAAAACGGGAGATTGATGAATATGGCTGTAAGTTTATTGTAGGCGTCTCTTGCTTTCCTTAGGCCCCAGGTTAACAGGAGGGGTTTTAAAATTTGTCGTCTAGAGTGGCTATATAAAGTGAAGAAGAGAGTGCAGTGTATATTTGATTGGAATGATTTGTCATCACAGGGACACCGCCTTTTTACTCTCGTCCAGTCACTGCAATTCGGGAATGATATAAGTCTATAAAAGGTTTCCAGGTGGAAGTATGTCAGGAGCCTACGATGCTGTAGGGGGTGGTCTATTACAAGATACAACTGAGGGCCCCTCTGAGGTGTCACTTCATCGTGGCTCATGACAGATTTTTTGTTCCTTTCACCCTTCCACCTTTGCAATTCCAAATGTTCCAGCAACATCTTTTTGAGCGTGGATCGCGAGAGCTGTTCCAGTCAGGCTGGGTCGGTGAAATATTCAGGATGACCAATCTCACTGACAAAGTTCTTAATGTAACTAAGCCATTTAATATTTTTCATCCCATCACAACTTAAGCAGTCCTCTATTATAGATCTATTCAATTCTGTGGCAGGGTTGGTCCAGACATTATGCCAAAGTAAAACAGGGGCTAGTTTTATGATGTCCGTGATGTAAATAAGAGCAACTTCGGCATGTAAGGCATATATAGGAGTGCTCCTCGGTGTAGTGGTTATAAATCGCAGGAACCTATTCTCGATTCACTGTATCGCCTCCACTTGCTGCCAGCCCCAGATGCCCGCCCCATAGGTCCCAATAGCCACACATTTAGATTTTAATATTTGGAGGAGCTCCCTGACTGGCCTGTTTCCTATTTTTTTGGCAAAGCTCATAAGAGCACCAATCGCTCTATTAAATGCCATGGCCCTTGCATTCACAGCAGACTTTCACGTGCCTTGCCTATCGAAATGAACCCCCAAATAACAAAAGATGTCGGCTAACTCCACCTTCCTTTCATCTAAAGTAATTGGACATGTGGATCTTTGTTTGTTTGGGCCGCACCACATGGTAAACGTCTTCGAGACATTTACACGTAACCCTCTGATATTCATGAAGTTAGTGAAGGTCTGTACGGCTTTCTGAAGACCCACCTTAGTCTGCGAGAGGATAGCCGCATCATCAGCATAAAGTAAAATGGGGATGGGTTTGCCTTTGATTACAGGATAATCGTAATACTGTTGTGTTAAGCAAGAACCCACTCCATTTATATAGAGGTTAAATAGCAGGGGGGCCAATATGCAGCCCTGCCTTACCCCTCTATTAATCTTAAAGAGCTCAGTGCATTCCCCCCTCTGGCCGTATCTTACTCTTGCACCCGCCTCAGCATAGAGTTCTCTGATGTAATCTATTAATTTATTATCCAGCCCAATGTCCCTCAGAGTCTGCCAGAGATTGTCATGCAAAACGCAATCAAATGCAGAACTGAGGTCCACAAATGTCACATATAGATTGGTTTTCCTTGCGTGAATATATTTGGAGATGGTTAGGGAGAGATTTAGCCCCTGCTCAATTGTCCCCTGCCCTCCCCTAAACCCACACTGGAAAGGTGATAGCACTTCCTGTCCCTCTAGCCAGTCCTGAATGCGAGCAAGAATGACCCTGCCCGCCATCTTCATAAAGCCATCTAACAAAGAGATGGGCCGATAGCAGGCAGGATCATTCCTGTTCCCCTTTTTATAAATCGGGACCAAAATTGCCTCCTTCCATGTTGGTATAAAACCTCTTTTGCCCATGCAATTCAGGACTCTAGTGACTAAAGGAACCCACAGGTCTGGGTGCGCTTTAAACACTTCAATAGGGACAGAGTCTGTCCTGGTGCTTGAGAGGCTGAGCTTTCCCTTAAGGCTTTGTAGACCTCCTCTAGTTTGAATTGAATATCTAAAGGGGACGGGGAATCTACAACTTCTGTAATTATTGCTGTTTCGGGGGAAGATACAGGCAGAACCGGAGTGCCATAAAGGGCTTGGAAATGACACACCCACTCCTGAGCAGTAATGGCATTATCTAAACGAGGGCCATGGTCATCTTGGTAAAAGGGAGCGTTCACAGCCTTCCAAAAGGCAACAGTGTCCTTTTGTATTGCTGCTGCATGGAGGGCTTCCCAAGCATCAGCTTTTATATCTTTCTTTCTGGTAGCCAAGGCGACAAGGTAGTTACGCCTTGCCATTTGTACCTGTGCTTTCTTTGTCTAGCGGGGTGGCACGCAGTGCTTGTTCGAGTTCCCTCAGTGCCCTGGAGCAGTTTGAATCAAACCACCTAGGGGTTCTCTTGACTATATTACTTGGGATTCTGGTCAGGAGGTGTTTAATTGAACAGCAGATTTTATTGAAGGAGTCCAAAACTTGTTCTTCGTCCTCTTCTATGGTCAAGCACGTATTGATTTCCTTTTGGGAAATGTTCACTAGATTTTTTAGGAAACTCTCTGGAATTACCTTCTCCCATTTAATGCAAAATCCATTACGCTGACCAAGAATGAGGTTAAGGTCATAATTTCATTGATTATTGAGGGGCGACGTATCCAGATTTAACTTAAAGATAACTGAGATGGGGTATTGATCACTGACGCCGCTTATGAGTGTCTCCCATTTAGTAACTAGTGGGGCATAGCGTAATGAAAGTAAGGTAAAATCAATAATTGATTTTGCCCCTCTTGCGTTAAAAGTAGGTGTAAATATTTTAGGCACGGAACAAGCCTCATTAATAAATACCATAGAATGATCTACCAACAGGTTGTTAAGCATGTCCCCTAGTTTTGTATGGGCAAAGTGGCTTGACGCCCCTAAGTTTTCATCTTCCCAGCAACACACTCCCTGTAGACTCCTTGGACATAAGGGACAATTAAAGTCCCCTACCCACATTAGAGCCAAATTCCCCGGACAGCTATCTACGATCATCTTAAGGGTGCCTGACAATTTCTTGATTGTAGTTTCCACTTGTGCTATCGGGATGTTATTATAGAACTTAATTATAGCTAAATTTTTCAGAGATCCCCATGTTACCTTTAATATTTGATAGTATGGACAATCCAAGAAGCTCCCAAGGACAGTAGGACCTGAATAGATAGACAAATATATAGACAGCCCTCCCTTGTGTCTACCCATTTTGCTAGGAAGGAAAAGGTTTTGTATCCTAACAAGTGGATTGCTCACTGGCCCATGTTTCCTGGAGAGCTATGATGGAATGGGTCATGGTTATTGAACGTCAGTCTGCGTCATTAATTTTTGGGGCAAGACCCGCTATTCCATGATATTATACTGCCAGGAATTTCGATACTAATTGGGGATGTTACATCCATAGGTGTTAGAGGGGCCAATTCCAGTAGAACACTGGGAGTTACCCCCGACAAATTAGCCAGCTGGGGAAGTGATGTTATTTCTTCCCCAGGTGCTTGTATTTCAGGCTGAGGGGCTATCACGGGGCAGGGTTCCTGTGTACTAATAATATGTACAGGTGCCAGAATATGTTTTTGGGAATTCAAATTATCTTTTTTGCCTTTTCTCTTGTAAATTGGGAACGTATTAACAGGGGGCCCCAACCGTCATTCGCGGTCATCCAAGCCTGAGAAGGCTTCAAATCTATTGGCGACTTCAAGGGGGGTAAATGGCAACAGATGGTCCATTCCCCTAATTCCTTGCGGGTGGTCCAACCCCCTGAAGTTATTCCCATGTCCCTTGTAAGGTACAGTGTTCCACCCATGTACATTTTTTGGCATCATAGGGTTGGGAGCGTGCCACATATATTGGTTATTGAATGTTACAGGAGGGACCCCTAAACAAATTGTAGGAGTCACCTGGGATCTTGGGTAGAAATAGGTTAGGTCACAAGTAACAATGGTTGTACCAGTGGTCCTTGGCATCTAATTTAGGATGTGTCTGACCGCACCCGGATCTCTAAAATTTATGACTATTAGATCCCCCACTATATCTTTCTCTCGGCTCCCCAGCCAGGAAAGTTGCCACACGTGGACAATCTCACCATTGATGTTACATGGGAGCGGTCTGTGCTGGCTAAGCCAGTGCATGGTTTTGTTTTTTAATTGACTGAAGCCTTCCCTCCTGCCGTCTTCTAAGGTGGGGACACCCGTGAGTACAACCACATAGGGGACCGCGTCTGGTGGTAATTCAACTTGGCGGCCCCTAGGATTTTCTACTCTATATGGATACGCCTTTCCCCCTACCTCCTGCTTATTTCTAATGGCAGCTGTATTAGGCCCCTTCGAGATTTCCTTAGAAGTGTGTGGGCCGGGTTGATGAGCTGCTTTAAGTGGCTTTACCCCTTGCTGACCACAGCTCACAGAGTTGCTAGATGGATTTAGGTCCTTTTGGATAGCAGGGGTAGAGGTTGGCGTTGCGGCAGCGGGGGGTAAGGCTGACTTTGCAGTATCTTTCGATAGACCTGCTTTGTTGGTAATGGCCATTTCCAAGTCCCGAGCCGTTGCTCCAACCTCTTCAACCTCTCTAGTATGGGAGATGTAAATGGCCTGAGTAGGTGTTCAATGCTGTCGAGGGAGACAGCAGATGATTGTCCCTTGGGTGTGCAATTTCTGGTAGATATTGAACCGGGGCTAAGTGCAGTCAGTGTAGGGGTATTTGTAGGAGGTATGATTTCGTGCGGTACCTCCTGACCTGAATCGGTAATTAGAGTAGCCTTTGTAGTAAGTGCAGGTGTAACAGTAGCCTTTCTGACTTTTCCAAAGTCAGAGTGGCTGGTCTTAGCTCTTTGTGGCACACCACCCCTCCTCCATCTCTTAGTTGGTGGCGGTCCAAAGACTTTGGGGACCTCCCGCTTCCCAGCTTTCTTTTTAGAATTCCCCACTACTACTCGAGGAGTATCGGATATGACTTCTATGCCTGTATTAATGTCGCTAGAGATTAATGTGTTATTTTTACCCACACTATTAAGGGCAGCCTATGAGGGGCGGTATCTCGTAGAAGCATTGGAAAACCCTGCATAGATAACGGGTCCTCGTTTCCTGGTGTCAAGCCTACACCCGCTGGATTATTCTGGGGTGGTCAAACCAAAGGGGATCTGGTTTTAATAAATTCAATAAAGCGACAACGCTTTGCCCTACGTTCAGCCAGTGCGCAATCCCTTTCCATATCGGGGGCAGGTTTTCTGAAATAATTATCCAGAGTACCTTTGCTATTACCCCCTACATCAGCCAGCACAATTTTTTCATGGATAGCAGCCATGGGACATAAACAGGTAGGTGTTAGGGTTATGTAACAGGACTAATGGTGGTTTCTAATTACTTTGCTTTTCCAAAGAACAGCCTATACTGGTGACAATGCAACCCCCAGGTAAATACCCCTCCAGCGCCATTACTCAGCAGATGGATTTAGTCCGAGAGGCAACCAGGGAGGAGGCCCTATGGATGTCAGCTGGGAATATTAGACTTTATAGAGTATGGCAATAAAGGGACACTTCCTATGAGTAGGTGAATATAAACACCTAGCATGGGTACACAATGTCAAATGCACGGCAATCTTACTATCAGAGGTGGTGGGGGCAGGCAGTGGCGTGAATAGGTGTAAGAGAAAGGGCCCAGCCCAGCCTCCTTCAGCCACCGAACGGCCACAAAACGGCCCGCCCTTTGCCCGGGCTTCGCCCGGCGTTCCTCGAGACGGGGATGACGATATTTTTAAGCGCCTCCTGGCGCAAAAAGCTGGATCTGGGTGCCACTAGGGCTGCTGGGGGTTGTAGTCTTTTGCCCCGCCCACGCTCCGCTCAGCGGCCCGACTCCACGGTGGTGCAAGGAGTAAGGCGGCGGGAGGCGGGCAGGCAAATCCCCAGTGCGCAGTTCTCCCTGGGCAGAAGTAAGTGGCAGACAAAGCAAAAAATTCAAGCAGGAAGCCCCCACTCAACCGGGATGACAATATTTTTAAGCGCCTCCTGGCGCGAAAAGCTGGATCTGGGTACCACTAGGGCTGCTGGGGGTTGTAGTCTTTTGCCCCGTCCACGCTCCGCTCAGCGGCCCGACTCCACGGTGGTGCAAGGAGTAAGGCGGCGGGAGGCGGGCAGGCAAATCCCCAGTGCGCAATTCTCCCTGGGCAGAAGTAAGTGGCAGACAAAGCACAAAATTCAAGCAGGAAGCCCCAGCTCCAGTAGGAAAACTCTTTAGCAATGGGGGACCTCCAACACATGTGTTTTCAGAGGCACGGGAACCTTAAGCTCGCTGTACAGGAGACCATTCTCCCGGTAAATCAGGTGATCACCAGAGGTGTCACCAGCTGCCTGGACCTCAGCATGCTGTCGTAGGCCCACAAGAGTAGGGCACTCCATCTGTACCCTACAGACCTCCTCCCTGGTCCCCCTTCTTGCTGGCAGTTAACCAGCTCAGGTAGGTTCCACGGAGCAGCAACAGCCTCCCCTGTAGGATCTGGTCTCCCTCAGGTTCAGTGTCTTCTCAGATCTTGGGAGTCTCAGGAGCAGGTTTCCTACATCTATTACCCTTCCATTTTTTGACAGGCACCTGGGCCATTCTTCCAGGTTCCAGGTCCTTCTGACTACCCTCTTGGGCAGCCATGGACTGTGTGGCCAGGCACACACACTCAGGCAACCCTAACATCTCTAAGTGGGACCTGAGCTCCACCTTTGTTCAGATGGTATGCTCCAGGTCATTGCCAAGCAGACAATCCTCAGGCATGGACGGACTCACAGCTACCCTCAAGGAACCTCAGACATCGCAAACTCAAAGTGAACTAGAGCCACTGAGAAGTGACTCTCATGATTTTCAGCTGCAACAACTTGGTGGAATGCATTAGGAAATGCCTGCTCAGAGGTCACTAGTTGACAGCTGATGATTGTTGTGCTGGCTCCAGTGTCTCTCAGAGCCCCCACTCTCCAATTGATGGTGACCCACTGCCTGTATTTCTTAGTGTTACTAAGATGGGAGTTCTCTGTACCATCTCTCTGTCACACAGGGATACTAGGGTAATCTCTGCACTCTCCTCCACACTGTCTGTGGCAATCTCCTACCCAAACACTACACTAGCCAACCCCAGTGACTGTCCACTAATGGAGGCTATGCCTGCATGGGTCACTTAGTATCCCCTTTGCAGTAGCCTTCCTTTTGGCACTCATAGCACTTGGGGTGCCTTCCCTGAAAACTTGTTATCAGGGAACAACATCTCATTTTACTCAGTTGCAGGATGAGAGTCCTGACCTGTGATACCGGTTTGGGGGTCTTTGGAGAATTCCTTAGTTGTATTTTTGTCTCACCGCTCTTTCTACAGGTGGGACCTCTGGCCACCTTTTTGGTTAACCTCCCCGGAGAACTTCTTGTGGACCCTGATGCTGACACAGCGGTCCGCCTCCTTAGTAACCTCCTTGAGGGCGGGGAGCTTACTGTCAATTAGGTGTTGGCACAGTTCTGCTAAACAAAAACTGACCAAGTTATCCTTTACTGTCAACTTGTACAGCTCCTGATTATCTTTTATTTCACAGCCCTTTGCCCAACCAGCCAGTGCCTTGCACAAGTAATCCACACAATCCACTCAGGTCTGTTGGGCCAGCTTCTGGCTGTCCCTAAACCTCTGTCTTTCCTTCTCTGGTCAGGCCATACTTCCCGACAAGGGCTTCCTTCATGAGCTGATACCACATCTTCTCTCCTTTCTCTATGGAAAGTAGGGTGTCTCTCCCCTTACCATGGATATGCCTCCACAGACTAGCCACTTAACCATCCTCAGGGATTTTGAGCATCTGTAAGCCAATCTCATATGCCTCAAATCACTAGTCCATATCGTCTCCCACAAAAAGTCAGGCACCAGACCTTTGGGAATATGGACCCTCTTGTCTCCAGAGTGCACTGCAGGTACGCTGCTACCATCGTGGCTGAACCCTGCCACCCTGGACTTGATTTCCAGCACTTTTTGATTCAGTTCATGAGCCAACAAGATTTTTTTTCATCTCCAATTCCAATTTAGCCAGTTCCAATGTGAGCTTCCTTTTCTCCTTCCTGTCCTCCAACTCCAATGGGGTCACGTCCCTGGAAGACGCACAGCTCCCTGCATGGAGAGGGATTTCCAATCCTTGGAGTTGGTCACAGTGCTATTCAGCAGACCACATTTTAAGATCCTCCTGCTCTGATCCCTCCTCATCCTCCTTTCTCTCCTGCTCATCTCTTAGCGACTGGTGGGCCTCTGCCCATGCCCTTGAGCGAGAATTTTTAGAATGTCGAGATAGATAATGTCATAATGCGCTCAATTAACATGCAGGCTTAATAAAAGGAATGTGTTTAAATGCAAACATGCTAAAGCTGCATTGCTTGACCAAAAGGTGACATAACTAAAGATGCTAACCTAACTTAAATTTTTTTTTTTACCTTCCCATAAACACGTTTTTCATAATGAACAATAGTGGTATAAATGTTTTCAACTAACACTGCAAATGTTTCTACTTGCACAACAATCACTGTTAACAAATGAATAGGGATTTGTCATTTAGTGAGGTAAGGAAGAAGTCCACAGATGTAGATTCAGAATTTAAACTTGATCTTGATCCTTTCAACTGACTTGTATTTTCTTTCTAATGAATGGTTGCTGCACAAACTTTTTTCTTTTTACTATACAAATGTTTCAACTTGATATTTAAAAGGTTAGAAATGTAGTTTCACATATGAGAAAGTAGTCTTGAATGAGAGAATGACTCATAGAAATGTTTAGTAATAATTAAACATGACTGCCGAGTTTGAAATTGATGTCTAAAGACTATCGTATTCTTGGAGAGAATAAAAGGATCAATCTTGTTCCCATGAGAGCATTGAAAGCTTTTTGGCTGATTGGAGACTGAAGAACCATGTTGCAAAAGCTTCAGACTGGGATGTCTATAATAGTGTGTGCTGTTAGAGCAGACTCAGACTTATCTATTCTATTTCCAATATCTAACCCCATTCTACGCTGCTCTGAGACTCTACTGAATTTCTTAAAACTCTCCTTAAATGAAGTTTTGTTTTGACTGAATATTAATTATTTGAGCTGACTTTAATGCAGGAGATTTATGCTTTATGGTTTCTCTCAAACTTGGAACACTTTATGGGATCTGACTGATGCCCTTGCTGACCTCCATTCCTTAGAATAGGGACTCTTTCTTTTATGGTGCGGGCTTATGCATTTTTATTGCAAGTTATTGATTTTTTTTATATTATTGATTGATTATTGATTACTAATGTTATTCTACCAATTGTGATTAATAAAATTAACTTGTTACTCAAATAAAGATGAATTACTAAATGATCTGAATATTAAAAACCTTTGAATTATACTAAACTCTCATTCTTGACTGAAAGTAGATTAGAGATTGTAATGACTATTTAATGTTGATGTGCACTACTAGTTAATCTCTGCCAATGACAAAGATCCAAAGGCCTGTTCAGTGGGGATCTTCTGCTTGATGAATGGTATAGTCTTCTCATGGTAACTGATGTATTTAACTGAGATTCCTGCTCCCCCAAAGATAGTAGCAATAGGATCGTTTATGTTATGAGAAAGAGGAGCTGTAATTAATTGCCAATTTAGAGAGATGTCCAAGTCCCATAGAATAAAGCCTACATTTCGAAGATTGACAGAGTGCAGTTACAATGGTGGTAGCAGTATTTGAAGTGTGAGTATCAACAGGGTTATGCGTTGCAATTGTTTGGTTAAGGTTTTTGTTTGAATACTTGTAGTATGCATGTTGAATGAATTGATGATGTTTATGTGCTTATTGTAAAGATGTTGAAGAGGTTATTGGGCTCAATGTAGCCTAAGATCCCCAGATAGAAATAGATAAATAAGAGTTGCTTTTCTTGTGTGCTAAAAGATTTGTAGTGCAGGTTGGGAAATGCAATTGACTGCACAATTAAGATAGGGACTATAAAGATTCGTTGTGATTGTACTAAAATTGATTGATGTTAGTGAACCAAATTGTGCAAAGGTAAAGCTGCATTGATTAGGATGATTTCCCACGGACTGAGATTTCATTTGTGTGTGCGTGTAAAATCTTTCTGTGAAAAAGTTGCAGGTGTAAAAACCTAAAGATTATTGTTGCTGAATTGTCTCTGATTTTCTTCAGAGGAACAGGCAAAGATTGTTGTTTTGTGTTCACTTTGAGTTGCAGAATTGTGTGTTTGAGAAAATAGTATGGGAGGGTGAACTGCTGCAAGGTGTGAAATCATAAGTCATAGTGTGCCACGCTGACATTGGTTGATGACAAAACAGAGCACTGCGTTGGTATAGCTCAACTGTTGTGCAAATGCCACATTGTAATTGGTTAATACATTTCAAGTATTACTTTTGTAACAGGGCTGGAGAAAGAAATATGATGCATAGGTAATAGAATCAAAACTTTGAAAATTTGAATTACATTGTTTGTTCTTTTGTTGAATAATCCAAAATCATGAAATGTATAAAAGCTTTTAAAGATGTTAAGAGAGGTGATGTGACAATTGTAGTATGGGAAGATGAAGAAGCACTGCCCAAGGGTAACCCAGCACGTATATGATCATGAGTATTGTACTACATACATTTGTTGCTTCGTCAGTGGTGCAAAATCATTGAAAATGAGGGTCCACTTACATTCCCACAAAAAGGTACATTTAGTTTAAGAATTGTTGAAAGATTCAGAGAAAAGCTATAGGAAATGAAGCCACCACCTAGACCTACACATCACAGAGCATTAAATGCTTGGAAGCAAACTGCACATGCTAAAGAAAGAGAAAATATCAGAACAAGGCTAAGATAGCAGTGTGTAATTATGCAGAGGCTACATGGGATGAGGATCAACAAAGATGGAGGAACGCCATTGTGAAGGGAATTAAATTATACCCAGCAATTACTACTGAAAAATCTGAAAAGTTTGAAAAAGAATAAAGCAGAGGGAAATAAAGATGAAAAAGAAGGAAAGAATTAGGACACTGATAGTGACTCAGGGGATGAAATCCTGGATGCATTAATATCTACGCCTACACCACATTATGTGGCCCTTACGACAAATACTGATGGTGCCTCGACATCTAATACAACAGTGGCTACAGCCCCTGTTGATCCAAATGTGATTCAAATTGAAAGACCATTCCAAATGTCACAGCCTGTTGTACTATCTGTTATATCTAATGTTGTGCCTGCCAGAATTGAGACTGTTCCTACAGTAGTGCCTCCAGGTGGTTACTGCTTCTATTGTGACTACAAGCATCGCTACTAGGATTATAACAGCATAGCCATTGGAGATTTGCACATCAACTGCTCTAATTAATATTGTCCCAAATGCTGTAGTTCAAGGATCTGTTGGAGGAGCTCCTGCGGTAGGGTTCATCCCAACATCATAGCATTAAAAAACTGTTGCTTCGATACCACCGCAAACAGCTCAATCATTAGGAGAAGGGAAAAGGATTGTCTTTATGACACCAATAGCACAAGGTTAGGCTACTCTGTTTGAAGAGGGGATATTTCCTTCATGGTTTGATGAAACTGCAGAAAATTAAAATACAGGAAATGCAGAAAATCAGTTTGTCATTAGCCAAGAGATAGAGAAGGAAAGACAGTTAAAAATAGAGTCAGAAGAAATAATAAGAGGATGTTTATATCTTAACATGTGAATCAGTACCAAGAAAAATATCCGATTTATTTGAACAAAGAGATTACTAGGCATGCAGCAATTACACAAGATAAATTGGCTGAATTGGTGCAAAATAGGAAGTAGATATTTTAAAAAGTGTCCCATTGCAAAGAAGTTTCAGGGCACAATTGAATGATGAAGCTATTGAAGCAATGCATTCTTCAGATATGCATTTACCCATTTCTGAATTAGTAAAATGCCTTAGCAAATGGGGTGAATTTCTGAAATTAGAGAGCAAATGGACAAAGAAAAATTTTAAGAAAAAGAACAAATTACATGCAGTTGAAGCAAATAAAAAGCCACTGTCAGGTCCCCCAGATGAAGAAGAAGTCTGGGCTTTTATATTGAGAGAAATACCAGGTGGAGAGTATGTCCATGTACCTTGGAGTAGAGGTGATCTTGCAGCATATGTGATCTTGCAGCATTTATGAATAATTTCCCCAAATTGAGAGAACAATCTGTACAGTGGTACACACAAGTGCATGATTACCATGAGTGATTGTTTAATGTGTTTCAACAACACCGTGGACAGTTTTATCCCGAACAGAGTGACATGGGATTCTCTGTGTCACAGTTTGTTCTTGGGTTGAGACCAGAGATCAGTACGCACATACAGTAAAGTGTGATTTTGTGGCAAACAAAACCGTTAGATGACATCCTGAGATATGCAAAATATTGTAGCAATGAACAGGAAATGAAACTGAAGAAACTAAAGGAGACGTTTATGGCTGTACAGACGAATTTAGAGCAGAGAGGATTTCAGAATCAGTCATGGAATTCTGGTGGAATGCAAGGTGTTGGATTTCAAGCTAGTATTCAAGGTGTTCATGGAGGTATGATTTTTTCACAGGGTAGAGGTTGAGGAGTTGCAGTCGATCTCAGTTCTGATGTAGATGTTGCAATGTTGAAGAATATGACTCCTTGTCATTTTTGTAATGAAACTAGGCACCGGAAGAGGGTGTGTAGGCTGAATCCAGATAGAATAAGTGAAAATGGTCTAATGCAAGGAGGAATCAAGTGCAGATTTGGTTTGATTTGATTTGAAATTTATAGAGCGTAACAGTAACCTGAAGGCATCAAGGCGCTATAGACGACTGTCCGGTGAAGCATACTTAGCCCATAGGAGCTCAGGAAAAAAATGTCTATAACATATACAGCCCAGTCTTGAATGGTTTCCTGAAAGGCATCAGCTGAGGGATAACCCTCAAGATTTGTGGAAGGGAGTTCAAGAGCCTGCTTGCTGCAATTGACAATACTCTAGTTCCCCATTTCTTTCTTTCGGTTCTAGGTACCATGAGCTGGTTTTGATGCACTAATCGCAAGGTTCTCCTGGGTGATACCAGTGAAACATATTTTTTATTCTTGATGCAGAATGTACCTATTCAGCAAAAGCTAGTATCAATTTAGACACAGGTTTCAATCATGCAGGTCCCGCAAAGTCCCAATGATATCATAAATGATGGGAAACCCTAAATTGAAGATGAACCAGATGCCAAGTGCAAATTCAAAATCAGAATCAGAACCAATTTGAACAGTTTCCCATGCTAGAAAGTAAGAGTTTTGGGTCTGATATTTCACAATGATGGTGCCTAAGGGGGGAAGAAGATTGTGTACTTGCACAGTCTGTGAGGTAGACACTGTGGGCCATTTGTAGAAGGTGAGCTACATGGCCACCAAGTGTAATTTCTGATTGACACTGGAGCTATGCTTTCCACTGTTAGCACAGTGGAAGTCCCAGACTTACCCCTCTCAGGAAAGATGATCTAAGTGGTAGGAGTTACAAATAACAAGATAATTTACACAGTATCAGAAAAGAAACAGATTAATTTGAGGAAAACCATCAATATATTGTTTGTGATTCCAGTTCTGTAAATCTGTTGGGAGAGACCTGTATTGAAGGTTAAACTGCACAATTTACTGTACACCAGATGGTGTTGAGTTTCAAAGTTATGATAAAGGTGTTGTATTTAAAAGTGTCTGACGATAAACAGCTGTAGGATTGCATTCAGTGAGGAAAGTAGAGGATTTACCTCCTGCTGTAAAAGAAATTTAGAACCTGGAAGTGTGGTATTTTATGGTGATTGGACAAATCAAATGGGTAGAACCAGTCCAAGGCACAGTGAAGACCAATGCAATCTTTCTGAGAACATCACCAGTTAATTTGACCCCCGAGACAGTGGCAGAAATCACACCAATAATTGAATATATTCTCAGGATGGGATTCTAAAAGAAATTGTTGGGAGCACTTGCAACTGTCTAATCAGGGGCTTACAGAAGCCTAATGGTAATATCAGATTGTTCAAGATCTCCAAAAGATTAACAATATTGTTGTTCCCTATTGTCCCATGGTACAGAATTCAGGCACCATTCTTTTTCAAATTCAATGCACTGTGGAATGGTTTACTGTAGTGGACTTGTGCCAGACATTCTGTTCTAGCCGATTGCATGGGGACGGCCAATTCCTGTTCTCTTTTGTATTTGGTGTGAAAGTTTTGGCATGGTGTCGAACTCCACATGGGTATGCAGAGAGTCCCCCAATACTGAATAAGATCTTGAAGAAAAATCTTGAGTTTATGCCAATGCATTGTGACTCAGTTCTTGTGCAATTTATATATGACCTGCATGTGGCATCGAGCACTTGGGAAGCTTGTAAACAAGATACTATTGCTTTGGTAAATCATCTAGTTGAGAATGGACATTAAGTGTTCTCCAAGCAAACTGCAATACTGCCCAAAAAAAGTCCAATACTTGGGTCATGTCGTGGAAAAAGGAACAAGAAAGGTGTCACAGAAAAGAATGGAAATTATACTTATCCTTAAGATGCATCTACCAAGAACACAGAGAGACGTCAGAATGCACCTGGGAATAGTTGGCTAATGTAAACAGTGGATACTAAACGTTTCCCTAGTGGCAAAACCTTTACTGAGGCTGAGACACAAAGATGTGCCTGATTTGCTTCCATGGGACAACAGGTACTTGAATGCTTTCCTTGAGCTGAGAGAAAGTCTCTATAGTGGCCCAGCACTAGTACTGCCTGATTACAGTAAGCCCTTTACATTGTGTTGCAGTGAGTGGTAGTGCTGCGCTCTCTCAGTGCTTACTCAGATGCATGGAGATTCATAAAGACCTCAGGCTTATTTTTCAGTTACCCTTGACCCTGTAGCCACAGGTCTGCCTGGCAGCCTTAAAGACCAGACGTGGGTCTTGTGCTCGCTATGCTACCAGATTCAAGCTAGCCTGGCTGATGAGGGGTGATACCCCAGAACCGGTCCCAGGATGCTTGTTTCTGGTCCAGGGAGGACCTAGCTGGGCAGTTCATGCTGTACTGTTCCCATCCGGAGCAGGGTCAAGACTGGGATTTACATATGACTGGGTGTTTGGATGGGCTGAATATACCTGGGCTGCATTCAGAGTAGTGGGAGGAGTTTTCACTTGCACCTGAATAGGCCTGGTCTGCATTTAGAGTAGTGGGAGGAGATTTCCCTTGCACCTGAATAGGCCATGTCTGCCTTGGACAATGCTGTCTCCTCCCCCTGCTGTGAAGCTGGTCCAGAAAGGACCAAACTGGTTTGGACTAAGCACATATACTCTCTGACTGAGATAACAAAGGATTTTGGGTTATAAAATGTGGGGCCCAAACCCTAAACTTTTGAACTCCTTTGGAATCAAGAAGACTGCCAAGAAGAAGAGATGGAGAAACTGTGAAGAGGGACTACAACTATGCAGCATGCTTTGCTGTGTTGGCTTGCAGTGGCTGCTTCTGTTTTGGGTAGTGAAAGGACTGGACTGAGTTTTCTGCAACTTCCTTTTTATGAGTTTCTCCAAGGGCTTGAGATAGAGATTGCCCCCTGTTCAAGAAGTCTCAGGAACAGCAAAGACTCCAAGTTCTTCTTCCATCAGCCCTGGGCACTGTGTGATTTGTGCAGCAACAGAAGAAAAGCAACCCGACTCCATCTATGACGCAGCTGCCGCCTCCGTGTCCTGAAGGCTTGCAGTGGGGGATGTATGTCGTTACAACGCATACTTTTACAATGCATACCTTTACAACGCATTTTTTATACTGCAACATCCATTACAACGCATTCCATTACAACGCATGCCATTACAACGAATTCTTTGAAACTACCTTTACAACGCATTCCACTACAACGCATACTACATTTACAACGCATACCATTACAACGCATACCATTACATTGCATGTATGGTAAGTATTGGATAGTGTAGGGGTAAAATTTACTATTCTAACTCCTGGGGGTGCAACAGTAGGGTAAGGGTTGGATAGTGTAGGGGTAAAAATTACTATTCTAACTCCAGGGGTGCAACAGTAGGGTAAGTGTTGGATAGTGTAGGTATGCGTTGTAATGGTATGCGTTGTAATGACTGTGTTGTAATGACATGCGTTGTAGTTAGATGCGTTGTAGTAACATTTGTTGTAATGGTGGCGTTGTAATGGCATGCGTTGTAATGGATGTTGCATTGTAAAAGTTTCGTTGTAAAGGTAGTGCATTGTAAAAGTTGCATTGTAAGGGTTGTTTCCTGCAGAGGACACTGCTGCAACGCCACACCGAAACTCTGGTCTAACTGACTATGCCACCTGATGCCACCACCAGCCGCTGCTTGCACAGTGACCTGTGGGCACAGCATTCTGCACCACCTCGCTTCACGCCATCGCCCTGGTATCCAGGACCAGGGCAATTATGCTGACATTGATGCCACTGCTTGCACTGTGGTTCGAGGGCACAGCTGGTAAGCTACACGACACACTGCCCTCATCCGGCACCGCAGCCTTGGCCTTCTGGCGCCGGCACCATCAACTCCAGTTCTTCAGCCGATGACAGCACTTCAGGATCGACGACGACGCTGCTGGCACGTGACCTATCCAGCACCGTGTCGAGCACCACATCACTTCAAACTGCAGCCCTGTTCTCACCGACGCCGCTGGAAAACTGTCACGGAGCCGCTGCCTGCACCGCGACCTGAGGGCACCACATGGCGCACTTCTGCACTTCTAACCGCAGCCCGGACGTCTGCTGATGCCAGCGCTCCTGTCTTCAACTGCGCGGAGTTTGATCTGCAACAGATGTGACTTCAAGGGCCCGACGACTCCTGCACCGACCTCCGTAACCGACGCCTGCGGACGCTGGCCTTTCAGGCCTCATCGAGAGGTCACTGACGCCCTGCATTTCTAAAGTTACTGTTTTGCGGGTCTTCCTGACACAGTAGCTGGCCCGCGATGCCACGGTCAGCCAGAACTGTTTGGATTTGTTGTTCATGACGTCGTGATAGCCCCAGATAGAGCTATCGACTTCCAAGAACTTTATTTCAAGTCTATTTTGATTACTGATGGTTTCAAAGTACTGTATTGTGGATTTTTATCGTTTTTGGTCTTGACTAAAGTACATACAAATATTGGATATTTTTCTAAACTGCTGTTGTGTCCTTTTGTAGTGCTTTTTACTGTATTACTGTTGGTTATGTGCAAATGATTTAAACACTGCCTCTAAGATGAGCCTGACTGCTCGTGCCCAGCTACCAAGGGGGTGAGAATGGGTTATTTTAGGAGTGTAACTCCCTTATCCTGACAAGAAGGAAGGGTCCCTACTTGGAAAAGGTGCAGACCATTTCCAACTAGAAACCCCCTTTTCTAACACTGGGTCCAAATTGAAATGTCATGGTGAACAAAATAAATTATGAATTTAACCAAGATCTGTGACTGTGGGGGAGTGTTTGATTTGTTCAGCATTCCACCCTTCATCTATTCTTTTTGCATTTGTCACCCTAAGTGGGAAATGTATTCCCAGACGTGGTCCTGTGCTTACTATGCCACCGGATTCAAGCTAGCTTGGCTGTGGAGGGATGATACCACAAAACCGGTTCCAAGAGGCTTACTTCTGGCCCAAGGAGGACGTGGCTCGGCGGTTTGGACTGGACTGTTCCCATGTGGAGCAGGGTCAAGACTGATTTGCACATGGCTAGTTCCAAACTGGAATGGCATGATGAGCAAAAATAAAAATGATGGATTCAATCCAAAGCTGTCACTGGTGGTGAATGTTTGATTAGTTCAGCATTCTGTCCATCATCTGTTCTTTTTTAATGTAAAGAGGTCGCAGCAGTGGGTATCGATATCGAAAAATGTAAAAATATAGCAATGGACATCCTTTAACTGTTATTGTCGTGTCGTTCCTAGGAACCCCATGGACCTGTATGTTTTGGATGACATAAACTGAGGGCTTAGTGTGCAGACAGACTTTGGACACTCCCACAGGATGAGTCGGCCGTTACACCAACTAGCTCTACAGTGCCACTACCACCCCCCTGTATTTTACAGTGGTGTATGTAGTTTATGGCAACCACTGGACATGATAACCCTGATTTCCCAAGTATCGTGGAAAACAATACAGTATCTTTTGCTAAGTTATTCGTGCTTACTTTTCTCAGGATACACATAAAATGACGATTGGAATGGTTTCAAAAATTATTTATTGGTCAGGCGTCAGTCTAGTGTGAAACATATTCACTGCGACAATCAGAAGACAGGAGCAGACAAATGTGATCGCTATTACAATATCGCAAATAGCAAATACATTTCTACCATTGTGCTAATTAGATGAATATAAATAGATTGTATAAAACAATAGCATTGGTGTACTCCTACGATGCATAGCCTACCTAAATGTACCACTCTAGATATGTAGGTGAAGCATGTGTTTGTAAGTGTTTGGATATATCCTAATGGAGCCAAGAAACCCACAGGAAAGTGCTAATCCCTCACCTGATGGTTCTGAATTAAGGACCCAGTCTCTGTGTAGAGGAGGGCTGATGGTTCTGAATTAAGGACCCAGTCTCTGTGTAGAGGAGGGCACCCTGCAAGGGATGTCAGGTCAAAGGATTGTCAAAGGATTAGCCTGCAGAGTATTGATCCAACCTGGAAGGAATTCTCCTCAATTTTGTAAGGGGGACTGAGGGTCTTTTATACTAAAGTGGTCACTCCAGGGTTTGTTCTAGAATCCATATGTTTGAAAACATTCACTAATCCTTGGCTTTTCCTTTTCACAAACATGATCATGCACAGCTGGCTGTTGGCAATGGATGAAAAAAGTGGTGACCCTTATACAGAATAAATCTGCTGTCCCTGGGTTAAGCTACTAGGTAATAGGTCACCTGTGTTAGGACCGTTATGTCATATGGATGGGATAAAATTTATATAATTGGTATGTACATGATTGGATTATCCTAAAGGACATGACACCCACTCCTCTTCAAAGAGTCAACAAGGTCCGCTAGGTAATAATTGAAAATGCTAACAAAGGCATAAAATCATGCATATTAAAGCGTACTAAAAAGCACTTAAAAAGTCTTTAAAACGTTCATAAAAGTAAGGTCTATATTGAAAAGCCTTTTTCCCTAGAAAAGCGTTCATAAAAATATGTTTGCATTGTTTTTCTGAACACCTTGAAAGCCACTATGTTCCGATAGAGAAGAGAAGAAAAACAAAGTCAGTTTGACCTTCAATTTGGTACATTTTTAAAAATTGCCCAAATAGTTCCCAGCACAGGAGAGGCCAGATTGTTTAAGAATCCTGTACTGAAGACTCAACATCACTCAACATGGCAGTCCTTCTAGCACCTCCAGTATGATATCAAGTGAGCAGAGGTGGTCATCACTGGTTCCCATGGCAGCAGTCAGGGAAGAATTAGATGCCTGAGACTGATGCCTGCACATTTGTAGTGGAGCCGATCTCTGTTCCACCAGGAGCTGAAGCATCCGTGGAGACTCTAGGAACGCCATAATCAACATGGAAATACGCTGTGGACACTGTGCACATTGGCCCGTAAAGGTGCCAGACACAACCGATGGAAGTGTCGACAGAGGTCCAACATGTGTCCGAATCTGCTAAAGAGGCAGCGGAATACTGGGAGAATACAATCAAGCCAGGCCGATCTGAAAGACAGGAACCAATGCTCACTCAGCTCTTGAAGCCGAGGTATGCCCAGGAAAAACACCAATTGCTCATGACAATGTTGATCCAGTAGTGTTCTCTCCATGTCTCCAGTGATGTTGACATCCATTGCGAAGAAATAGGATTAAAATCAGGATGGCCACCACTGAAAGCAGGACCAATGGAAGCCCTCTAAAAACGCTTTCAAGTATGGAGTGTACAAATGAAGGAATCACTCCGAAAATGGTTTGAAAGGTGGTTAACAGACCTGATCCAATGCTCTTAAATAAGTTTACTATCCCCTTCATATCAGAAATGTTTAAAGATACAATAGACAATTTCTCCGAAATGAAGTGGGAAGTTTCTTACTGACCAGAGCCTGTATCTCTGCCGATGACCTTGCTACTTGGAGGTCAAAGATCTCTCGGGCTGAAGTTAAGGCCATATTTTGCTGAAACAGCATGGCTTTTAGACTGCTCAGAGAATCAAAACCTATGTTAGAAACATTCAGTGAAGGCAACAGTGGTGCCTCCCTAACTGTGTGAGCTGGGGGAAACAATACTTGCTTACAAGAAATAACCCTGGAGTTGACGGTCACTAGATAAGCTATGGCGGGCATCATACCGCAACAGCCTTGGTCATTCAGCATCAAGTAACTCCCATTGGAAAGTAACTGAAAAAGTGTATGAATTACAGCAGCTGGGGAACCCTACAGGACAAGTTTGCTATTGACATTTCACGCCTGTGAAGCAACACTTCTTTACGCACTAAAGACGTACTTAAGGCCTTTTCACAGTTCGAACCACTCAAGAAAACTTCCTTGTCCGTATTGCTGCACCTATATGTGTATGGCAACTCCCAGGTTTCTCATATGTACCCTTCTCCCAGCGCTTCATACCTGCCTACTGGGTAATACTTCGGGCAGTATTGGAATTTCGTGATGGGCAGTGTGATATAGCCATGGATTAACCATTCCATAGATGGTGATTCTGTGACAGTAAAAAGTAACTTCTCTAGTTTTCCAATGAGCAGCATGGTGTACTTTGCATCTCTACGTGCCATGGTCAACTGCCTAGATTGTAGGGCGAGAACAGATTTCTGTCTTTAATAAATCACCATGGAACTTGGCCAGAACGCAATGATTGAAGCTTAAAAGCAAAATAGCGCACAGCTGAGATTGTCCATGCTGTAGGATAGACACATTTTGTTCCATTATGTCAATAGCTGAGGCCACAATGTTGCTCAGTGATTAAATATGAGAGGAGAGTGTGGTCATGCTGTTGTCTACCACAGCTAAGACCTTTTCTAGGTTAATTCTATCGATTTCACGAAGTCTCTCAGCAGCTTCCAGTTCGGAGACTTTCCAAACCTCATTATAGATGTTGTATAAGAGGAGTTTCCCACATAGTTTCGTGGAACCTAACAAGAAATACCTAAGATCCATGTGACAGAAGGGACAATTGTTGTTTTACCTGTGATAGTGTTGAGGTCTTTAGCCATTCTAGGCACAACTTCCCAACACTATAAGAAGTCACTACCCCTGGGTCATCTGTGTGTACATAGCGTGGGTCGGGCCTATGGATACTAAACTCTTAGGTGGTACCCTTGAATCTTGAGTTACACATATTCGTGTCTACAGGCCAAACCAACCAACCGTTCCAATCGGGAGATGATGGATTGTACGTATTTGTACCATGTGTCCCCTCACTTGTTACTGTGTTATTTGAAATACCTTTAATTGGCATGGGTGAGGGGATGCTCGGTGTTCTGAGGTCTTTAATGTTTGGAAATCTAGAATAGGTAGTCCTTTGCACTGTTCTGTTCAAAAAAATCATCTGTAATGGTATGAGGCAAGCTCTGAATAAAGCCTCAGTTCCCTGAACCTGCCACTCTCTTGTCCCCCAGATAGGATTTGGTGTCTCTGGTGTTTCGCCAGTAATTGAAACCCTGTATAGACAGTTGGGAGATAAAAAGTGCTGAATATATTAGCTTTGTGATTGTTAGCAGAATGTTCTTCACTTCTGCATTAGTCTGTGCAGGTTTTCAGTAAAATGATTCTGGATCGGACACATTGAACCCTGAAAAGTATGCGAATTTCTGCGTGAATGTGGCAGAACTTCCTTTTGGTGGTGTTGGGCAATGTTCCTATTTATGGTAAGTGTTAGCAGTGCGTGGTACACTTGCTCTATGCAAAAAATGATGACCATAATGCTGGTCACAAAACATGGTGTCATAATCGATTATATCTGCATACAATTCCCTGTAAGAAAATGCAGCAGACTGTTCTGAATATGTGAGCATAGTATTGACAGTCTCAATGTCCCAATCATCAGAGTGTGTACTGGGCGTAATGAAATCATTTGAGGAAATTTTAAACAAATGTAGACTTTTCAAATGTTCAGTAGGACCAAATACATCATATGAAAATGTATCCCAAACTATACCATCAGGTACTGGAATTGCTGTAATGTTCACCAGGGACAAGTCTCTTTGTTCATGATGTGATGACATATGCGGTTTCAGGACAAAGTTCACAGATTGTACTGCAGAGCGTTCTAGGAGATAATGTCTGTTCAGAAGCCAAAAAAAACCCAGTCACTGTGCCAATCCAAATGAACAGGTACACTACTCCTATTGCAACCCAAATATGCAACCAAGGTGACACTAAGTAAGTCTTTTTGAGTAAAGATAAAATTGTTGGAATTTCTCTTTCTTTGAAATGGGTGGCATTTGATCAGGTTCACTTAGATCTGAGGAGAAATCATCGAAGTTAATGAAGTAGCCAGACACAGTTCGATCTATCTTTTGTAGCTCTGCAGGTTTTGTAGAACTGGAAGATGTGTTGTTTGAAGTCATATTAATATAGAAATCATTGCTGGGCCGAATTGCAACTTGCATTATTGTTTCTTGTGGATGTTTTTCAATTTCAACTGGAATGATCCATGCTCCATTATTCGGTACTCCTTCACTTTGTGTAGTGGAGTCTTGAAAGGTTATTAACCTTTCCATCTGAACTTCCTGTATAGTAGCAAGAGGAGATCTGCGGCTACTCAGGACCCAATGCGGCCTACTGTTGAGAATTGACCACATGATGCAGTTTGATCAGATCAATGGAGACAAATATTTTCTCTTTTTTGCTGGCAAGAGGTGGAATATGTACTGTTTTTGCTCCCACAATCACCAGGACTGGTACAGGGGTTCTATAAGGCGGCCCAAACTCTCTTCCGTCCACGATCTTTTCCATGACCAGGTCCCCAATCGGTGGGACCCAGGCAGGTCTTGCCGGAACTAGTTCCACTTCCCCAGTGGCAGGGCGTTTGACTTGCACGTTGCTTTGTAACTCCTGGACTTCATTGAGTTCCTGTAAAACAGCCAAACAGTCATTCAGTTCAAATGGTTTTGCATCCGCCACTGTGCTGGCACGATCAAGATCAGGTACCCACATTCTTGTCCCAAACAGGATTTTGTAAGGGGTACAGCCTCTCAAGGATTTTCTTGGCATATTATTGAGTGTCCTCTTAACCCCATATAGGTGATTGACCCAACTACCACCTGCACCAAATACCCTAGCTGCTACAGATTGCTTTAGGTCCTGGTTTTTCCTCTCCACCACATAATTTCCCTCTGGATTGTAGGGGGAACAGTACCGCATGTCCACGCCCATACTTTCCATGACTTCCTTCTAAGCCCTAGAGCTAAACGCAGGACCATGGTCGGAATGTAATGGCCCAATTGCGTATGTCCAGATGAAGACTCGCAAATCCTTTATAACAGTTCGAGCATCAGCTGTGTACTGGAGCCAAACCCGTAGGAATCTAGAGCATGAATCCACTGCCACCAAGATGTACTTGTAAGCGCCGTCTGAAGTTAATGGGCAGCAGTGGTCCAAATAGACACATGCGAGGGGTCTGCCTGAAATCAGTAACAATGTTTGTGTGCCTGTGAATGGTGGAACCCTTCATCTGCTGGCAAATATCGCACTTCAGGACATATTCCTTGGTTTGTTTTGTCAGCCCCGACCACCAGTAATTCTGCTTCAATAATTAAACTGTTGCAGTGACTCCTGCGTGTGCTGAGCCCAGACTCTTGTGTGCAGCTAGTATTAAACCTAATCTGCGATCTTTGTTTGGTACTACTCTATCCCCCTCTCCTGGAATTTGAGCATACAGTGTGTTGTACTTGTAGGAGTACTTGAGTGGAAAGCCTTTTTGCAGGACGGCAGAGCCGTTCTTTGGGGCATTGATAGGTACTAGTATATATCCATCTATTATCGTGTATGAACGAGTGATTGAGGCAACAGCAGCAGTTCCCACTGATGCCTTGGCAGCTTCATCAGCCAGTTAATTCCCTTCAATGTGTATGCCAACATGCTGATGACTCAAGGTGTGAATAACCCAAGCCCGTGGCAGGCATGCTTTCAGCTTTGCCACTTGTTCCCATACCAATTTATGTTTTATTGTGCCTTCCTTGGCGTCTTTAAACCCATTTTGGCCCCAGTAGTGAAGATATTAATTGTAAGATTGAACACAGTAAAATGAATCGGACACAATCAGTGTGGGCAATTCCTGATCTGTATACTGTAGTGCTAGTCACAGGGCTTTCAGTTCTGCCAGCTGCGCTGTACAATCTCCTAGAGATTATGTAGCCGTATTGCTGGGATTGAGCTTGCCATCTCGCAAACGACCGTTCACTATAGCACATGCAGTGCTATATTGTTGTAAAATAGCTGGTTGGGCAGAACCATCAGTTTAAATGAAGTATTCATACTGATAAAGAAGCAAGATTTCATTCGGGAGAGGGTATTCTTGTTCGTACCGCAGAAATACCTGAGTGTATTATTATATCTATATTCTACATCTGTTGCACTGAGAGAATTAGCCCATTGTATCCATTGTGGAGGCAGTGCCTTCACATTTGGGATGCTGACTTTGGTTACCACTTCAAAGTCGGTATAGGGGTTATAACAATGATGTGTTTCCCCTGTGCTAGTGCTCTTTATCTCCCAACAGCAGTCTGTACTGCTGTCAGTATTTTTTCTGTTGCTGCAAATTGATTTTCAGCATTCGTGTACAAATGAGATTTGTATGCGATTGGAACTGTCGCACCTTAAGTGAACGTGATGTGTGTATACCGTGTTAACCCTTGAGAAAGCCCTGGTTCTATTGGTCCCGGGACGACCAGGATTACAAGGTTGCGTATGTTTACTCATGTCTGCAAGTGTTTTGAAGCTATCATATCAGCTTGAACTGAATGTAAAGTGTCTGTATGTTTTTGAGTCCACTTGTTTGCTGTGAAATCTGGTCTGATTAGTACGTAGAAAGGTTTGACTCTTTCTGCGTAGTCTTGAATGTACGTTCTACTGAAATTGAGAAATCCTAAAATGGATTGTAAGCCTTTCAGAGTCTTTGGAGGCTGGATTAATGCATACTTTTCTAAAAAATTAGCAGCCAGGCTTTTTCCTTCACTTGACAGCTCATATACCAAAAATAGGATGCTGATATGGGCAATTTTTGATTTTTTGAAGTTAAATTTGTAGCCCAAGTTGGCAAAACCAACAATTATGTTGTTCACCCTTCACAAGTGTTCTAGTAATTCATCGTCTGTCAGATAAATATCATCAACATAAGTCACTGCCTCTTCATCCCAGGTTTGTAATAACTCTGACACTCTTGCCAGGAATAATCTGGGCAGTTCTTATAGCCTCGGGGCAAACGGAAAAATTGACGCTGATGCTGAGGGCAAGAAATCCGGTCAAATATCGGCTTTCAGGAGCTATATTTTGGCAGAAGAATCCATTTGACATTTCTAATGTTGGTTTATATTTCTTCGACATAATGTTATTCATTAATGCGGCACTATGTGTGTTCTGAACTGCAAATGTTTTTGTGCAGTTGGTGAAATGTCTGTAATCTAAAACCAAACAATGTGTTGTCAGGTTTCAGGATGGGAAACATAGGGTTGTTAATTGGCAACGTGCAATTTTCAATCAAACCTTGGTATTCAAGTTGGTCTAGGATTTCTTTGAGCTGTTTCTTCACCTCATTTTTAATAGGGTAACTTCTGTGTGGAGTTGGAGTAATTTTTAATGGGATTTTGTGGTGTTTGGACTCTATGTCCCACCCTTCATGGGTGCAGTATAATGCTGTAGCCAGTGCTTGCTCCCACTCCCATGTGTACGATTGTTTTAAGGAAACAAGAACAAGGTCGGAAAAAGCAGGCAAAAGGACGCTTTCACCTTTTGGTCAATCCATCAAAAATGGAGGCATCTAATCTTTTTCTGCTAACAGGATGTTGTATCCAAATGTCAAATTTTCCCAAAAGAGATCTTTAATTTTTCTTGAGATACCCCTCTCTATTTGTAGATTATTTCGTGTAGATGTGTGGGACACTCATTCTTGTATCAGGTGTTTCCACTGTGATGTATTATTTAATACTGCTGTCACCAGAAATTCCTTCAGGTTCTAGTGAGTAATTGTTACTTCTGCCATGCTGTCTAGAATCGTCAGAGCCCACTCCCTGTTCAGAAGCTGACTCCTCAGTAATCTGTGCATTTCTAATTTTTAAGCCGGCTACTTTCTTCTTTTTTAATTGAATCTTTGCTTTATGTTGCTCTTCCTGTTTGATAATGAATTCTGAAGTGCGATGTGTTTCCCTTTGGTCGATCTTCAATTTTTTGTTCTGACAGTCCTTGCCTCTCCGAGCTTTTTGATGAACACTGAAAGGAACAAAAAGAACGTGTATCAGTATCCTGATGCCTGTCAGGTTTTCTATCACGATTCCTACAGTTGTACCTCTTTTCAGAGGACTCCAGTTGGGGAGACCCAACCCTTGATCGTGAAGTGTTTCCTATATTATTAATATTATTTTTGGATTGACTATTATCATCCTATTTCTTTTTTAGAATAAGTGGGTGCCTGCTTTGAGTTATCCTTATCAGAACTGCAATACAGAGTATTTTTGAGCATATACTCCTCCTTGATTAGCATGTGTTTTGGTAGTCAAGAAAAAAATCCATTTCATTTTTGTGAAAAGCAATTTATTTATTATTTTTATGTTCTTTTTTTGATCAAACTTATAGGCTACATCCTTTCCAGAATATTATTTGGGTTACATTGTTGATACCGCAACAGCCGACATGTGTTTCGCCCTAAGTGGTCAATAGGACCAGGGCATTCTCAAGGCTTCTTAGTATATCAGTAAATCTGGGTTATTTCTTTTAAACATATTGTCAGAATCGACAAGTCGCAACCCTTTTGAAGACGTATGCCTGAATAATACTCCTCTCAAGGGTTAGTTCACCTCTCTTAAAACCCACCCCGGTCCCGTGCATCCAGCCCTCCAATTATGTACATGTATTTGTTTATGTGATAATGTATATGATCTGTACCTGTACTTGATGGCACTAGAATATGATATATGATCTGTACCTGTACTTGATTGCAATGGCATGTTGTTTCAGTGTTTAGAATCGTAGGCAATTAACTTGGAATATAATCAGGGCTTTGCGTGCAGAGGAGTCAGATTAAAGCACCAAATCGGAAAGTTACAGACGCATTTAAAAGGAACACACGTGTTCATTTAGAAAGCCCTCGCTCTGTGTGTGGTTTAACTCAGCGTAAGAGCAACGCGTTCCGGGGTGTGGCACGCATAGTTTCCAGAACGTCCCAGGGTGTGGCAGGACTACAAAAGCCACACCCGGGATTCTGGAAGACGCTTAGTCTTCAGCTGCCTTCGGGGAAACATCGCGTATCGCGTCTGAAGAATCCCTTCAGAGAACTTCATTTCAGAATACAGGCCAGAGTCTCCGGTTACCAGGGAATCACCACGCTTCAGTTTCCTGCACAATAGAGCTAAGTACTTTATTTTAGAAAAGGCACCCAACGCTGGCCAAAGGACAATTTTTGGACAATTTTTTAAGAAAAAAAAGAAATTTAGGACACAGAATTATTCAGAGACTATTTATATGTTTGGAAATAACAGCGCTTCTGTTTTAGAATGTGATTTAACGTTTTAACAATGGTTTTAAAAAAAAGAATGAGAATCTAATTCTTAAAACCCTAAGTGAGAAGTTTTGTTGGACAACAAGAGAAAGAAGAGTAAAGTGAGTGAGTCTTTAACAATAAATGTGTTAACAGTTAAAAGTCAAAGTGAAGGAAAGTGCAAATGATTTCTTATTATTTTATTTAGAATATTCGATCATTCAACATAAAAAGGTCTGGGGCGGACAGTTCAACCACCTTCGGATTCTAGAGAACAGCTTCTCTACAAAAGACTTCATCCGATGACGACTTCCAGGGCGCGAAGCCAAGTCTAGTAGATCGCAGGTAGGAGATTGTTTGAAGACTTGACATAAGAACAAGTAAAAGAGAGAAGGGAGTTAAAGAAAGTTAAAAGAATAAAATCTAAAGAGTTTTCTTGTTGCCTCGCAGGTCGACTACAAGAAGAGATAGTAGCGTCAGATCCGGCTTCTCTCCCTGACTACTATCCATCACCCTAGTGTACAGAGAAAGATCACAGGTTGTAAGGTAGGGTTCTGGGAGTTTGGTCCATAGCGTCTCTGCAAAATCGATCAAGCACCTTACAGGTAAGGGTTTGCGGCAGACGCAGGTAAGAGTGCTTGATCTATCTGACAGAAGACTAAGCCCACGAAACAAATTTTGCCCAGACGCTATGGAAGAAAATCCACAGATCACTTTGCAGGATATCTCCACAGTTTTATTGGAAATTAGAGCAGAAAGTGCTGATTTAAGAAGGGATTTAACTGCAATTCAGAATAGGATGCAACCCCCTAGCCCTTCAACTTGGACCTTTAGCTCTGACAAAAAATCCTATTTAAAGCCACCAGTTTTTCAACCAACCATGCAGACTTTGTATAGTGGGAATACCACGCCAAATACTTCAGCTAATACTCAAATCCAGGTAGTGATTCCAGTTGCAGTACCTTTAGCACCCCCAGAAAGATTCTATGGGGACTGCAACAAGTTCATGATTTTTATGAATCAGTGTCAGTTACATTTTGTGGCAAAGCCCACAACATTTCCTGATGATTCGTCCAAAGTCGCTTTTGTTCTTTCTTATTTAGGAGGAGATGCTGCCTTGTGGTCTGTACCATATGTAGAAAGAAATGATCCAATTTTGAATGATTTTAGACGGTTCAAAAGAGACATGAAAAAGTTATTTGCCAAACATGTCTTCGTTCAAACTGCAGATCACGAATTGTTAAATCTGAAGCAGGGTTCATAAGATCTCTTGCATTATATTTCAACCTTCAATCGGCCGGTCATAGAAGCGGAATGGCCAGAAGAAAAGCGTGTGTCATTATTTTATCGTGGTTTACGAGAAGACTTAAAAGATATGATAACCCAAATTTTAGATCCTCCCACAGATTGTGAAGATTTCATTGATCTAGTAGTCAAACTTAATCATAGGATCTCAGAAAGAAAGGGAGAAAGGGGAAAATCAGATTTCAGGATGATGATGTTCAAAGACAGGGGGAGTTCAAAATTAGAATCTTCCACAGCTAAGTTAGATCCGGTGGAGCCTATGCAAATAGGGACAATTAGAGGGCCTCTTTCTAAAGACGAGAGGGACAAGGGAAGGAAATTAAATCAGTGTATGTATTGCGGGAAAGCTGGACATTTCATAAAAGACTGTCCCACAAGACCAGTAAGACCTAAGGTCAAAACCTCCGAGATAGCGACAATGCAGCAGTCGGAAAACTAACAAACTCGGTAGACAAAGAGGTCAATCTATCGAGTTCACATATTACCTTGGCCTCCTTAGCTCCGACTGCCTCTCATTGTCATCTCAGCCTGCGTATTCTTCTTCAATCCCAAGAAGATAAAGATCGGTCTTGGTCCATAGATGCTTTGATTGATTCTGGGGCGACTGGTAGTTTCATTGACACTCAGTTATTCCAAAAACTAGGTTTACAAAGGATAGTAAAAGACTCTCCAGAAGTTGTTAGAGCAGTTGACGGAAAAGAACTCACCTCTGGGTTAATTCAACATCATAAGGAAATCCTAAAAATGACTTGTGCAGAAAAACATGTTGAGAAAATAACTTTTGACATAATTGATGCTCCTCAATTTGAGTTAATTCTGGGCATTCCTTGGTTGCTGCTTCACAATCCTTATATTGATTGGACGAATAGAAGCATACTATTTAAATCTGATTATTGTCATGCCAAGTGTTTTCAACAATTCCCAGGTTCAGAGTTGTTAAATCAGGGTTATGATTTTCCGAAGAATTCCAAAAGTGTTTTGATAGTCGAAGGAGTGCCTGATGAGTATCAAGATCTGGTGGATGTTTTTGACAAGAAAAAGGCCAACACTCTGCCACCTCACAGAGATTTCGATTGTCAAATAGATTTACTTCCGGGAGCATCTTTGCCTTGTAGCCGCATTTACGCGCTAACTGAAAAAGAGAATGAACATTTACGCAATTACCTTGATGAATATTTAGCTAATGGCTTTATTAGACACTCTAAGTCACCGGTCTCTTCTCCTCTCTTTTTTTATTCCCAAAAAAGGAGGAGAATTACGTAAGTGTATAGACTATCATGCAATTAATAATGTTACTGTAAAAAATCGATACCCCTTACCTCTAATTTCAACTTTATTGGATCAAATCAAAGATGCCACCATTTGCACTAAACTGGATTTGCGTGGAGCATACCACCTGGTGAGAGTCCGAGAGGGAGATGAATGGAAGACAGCATTCCGTACGAAATTCGGATTATTTGAATATCAGGTTATGCCTTTCGGACTCTGCAACGCTCCAGCTGCATTCCAGTTTTTTATAAATGAAGTATTAAGAGATTTTTGGGACATTTGCTGTATCGTCTACATTGATGATATTCTCATTTACTCGAAAGAAAGATCAGAACATGTAAAGCAAGTACGAGCCATTCTTCAGCAGCTTTTACAAAATTCTTTGTTTGTAAAACTTGAAAAGAGTTTATTCCACGTAACCACAGTAGACTTTTTGGGATATATCCTTAGTCCGGCTGGCATAGAAATGGATCCAAAAAAGGTTCAAGCAATTATAGATTGGCCCAGTCCTACTTCAGTGAAACAAATTCAGAGTTTTTTGGGATTTGCAAATTTCTATAGACGGTTCATTAATAATTTCTCACAAAAAGTAACTCCCATCACAAAATTGTTGAGAAAAAATGTGAAATTTGAATGGACTTCGGAAACTGAAGCTGCTTTTCAGGATTTAAAACACCAATTTTTAACAGCTCCGGTATTAAAACATCCTGACCCTTCTCAGCCTTTTATTGTAGAAGCTGATGCCTCTCAATTTGCAGTAGGAGGCATTTTGTCCCAAAGAAGCAAAACTACTGGTCAAATGCATCCAATTGCATATTATTCAAGAAAATTATCTCCCACAGAATAAAATTATGCCATAGCCGATAGAGAATTATTGGCCATAAAAGCTGTGTTTCAAGAATGGCGACACTACTTGCTAGGGGCTCGTCATCCTGTAACTATATATACTGATCATAGAAATTTGCAGTCACTTAGATCCGCTAAAGCTTTGACTCCGCGTCAGTTGCGTTGGACTTTATTTTTCAATGACTATGATTTAATCATCACTTATCGACCTGGAAAGGATAATAACAAAGCTGATGCATTGTCAAGAATAGGAGTAAGTGATGATTTCAATACAAAGATAGAAACTCTTTATCCAATTATTCCTGAGGAACGTTTTAGCATAGGACTCATTGATTCAGAAGTTTTGTCTGACATAGAAAAGGCTTTAAAAGAGCAGTCAAAAGAAGAATGGAATAAGCTTACCCCTTATTGCAATGGAAGGAAAACATATTATGTATGAATGATCAGGTATTTGTTCCCAATGAATCGTTACAGGAAAAGGTGTTACAAATGTACCATGATTCAATTTTATCAATCCATCCTGGGGTAACGAAAATGTACCAACTTATTAAAAGGCAGTTTTGGTGGCCAAATATGCTAAAAGACATTCAAAATTATGTAGAAACTTGCGCTGTTTGTAGTCAAAACAAACCAGTTCATCAATCCCCGCATGGTTTACTTTTGCCCCTACCACTTCCACCTCAGCCTTGGCACACTGTGTCTCTTGATTTCATTGTAGAGTTGCCTCGTACTACTTCTGGTTTTACCACCATTCTAACTGTTGTGGACCACTTTTCTAGATACGCTCACTTTATCCCACTAAAAAAGCTCCCTTCAGCATTTGATTTGGCTCACATTTTTGTAACACAAATTGTCAAATTGCATGGTATTCCTTCAGTTGTACTCTCTGATAGGGGATCTCAGTTTGTGTCACATTTTTGGCAAAATCTAGGGAAGTCCCTAAATATGCAAGTGCGTTTATCATCTAGTTATCATCCACAAACTGATGGATTAACAGAACGCACAAATCAAACAATTGAAAAATTCTTGCAATGTTTACTTGCTACTTATGATCAGGAATGGTCAGAAGTTCTTTGGGCTACAGAATTTGCGTACAACAATTCAGATCATTCTTCAATTGGTATGTCTCCTTTTTTTGTGTCCATGGTTTCCATCCTAAAGACATATTAGGTGTTGGGAAAAAATTAACTGATACAACCGCAGTCACAGAGTTTGTAAACAATTTAGTTTCAGTTCAACAAAAAGCTCAACAACATTTAGTTCTTGCAAAAGAAACCCAAAAGAGGTTTGCTGACAAACATCGTTCAGAACAGCCACATTATTCAATAGGAGACAAGGTTTGGTTAGCCACAAAAAACTTAAAACTAAAATGCCATGAGACCTTTCGCCCACGTTTTATAGGTCCTTTCTCTATAGAAAAAGTTGTAAATCCTGTTAGCATGAAGTTGAAATTACCAACTACTTATCGAATCCATCCCGTATTCCATGTCTCTCTTCTAAAACCATGCAATCCAGAAACTCAAATGCGAATACAACCTCCAGCAGTAGAGATAGATGGTGAGCCAGAATATGAGGTAAAAGCTGTGCTTGATTCCTTTTTTTTTTTTTATAATCTTTTTATTGACAAATTTTTAGATATTTTCCACCCTCTGGAACCCAGAAGGGACGAGGAACAAATAACAGTATATATAAACAAAAAGACAATGATACATACTCATAAAAAAAATGTCCGCCATATGGCTCGTTATAACCTAAACAGAAAAATCCTTCTTCATATCTAAATATTTACAACAACCAGTCTTAACGGAATGAAGTCACTCTCGTTATACTTACATTTTGATACCAGTTATACACAATATATACATTATACATTATATACAAATTATATACATTATATATACAGTTCACACTTCTTCCTTCCATTTCGTTATTGGCTCCCATATTTCCAATCCCAATTTCCTTGCATTTTTCCCTCTCCTTGAGTAGATCGCTCTTTCTAAATTATATATACTCAACAGCCTAGCTAACCATTGCTGGAATGATGGTGCCAATTGATCTAGCCATGCTGAAGCGATACATAGTCTATAAACTGCCATGGCAAAAAAAATAAAGTAGTTTCCTACCTCACTTTCGTTGCTTCCGTCTACCCCTAGCAGAATAGTCGCAGATGTTAAGTTAATTGATAGTTTGAATGCCCTTAGTAAGAACATTTCTATCTCCTTCAGTATTGTCGCTAAGCATGGACATGTTGCGAATATATGGATAGCATCTGCGTCTATACTCGTGCACCTAGGGCAGTTTATTCCGGTTGTCGCCCCCCATTGTGCTAGTTTCGCCGGGGTGTAGTATAGCCAATACATGGTCTTATAGTGCTGTGCCTGTAAAGACGCAGAGCATAGAATATTCTTCCCTAATTCTAGTGATACAATAAAACATTCCTGTTCTATGCCCAGCTTCGCCGACCAAGTTTCCCCCCACTTAACCATATCGTCTGGTCTTTGATCATTTAGCTCAGCGTAAAACCTTTTAATTGTGCAATCTACTCCAGTATGTATTATCTCTAGTATGTTGTTTTTCTCAAATCCTCTTAGTCCCCCCCTTTTATTTTGTAGGAAGCTTCTTACTTGTAAATATTTGAAGAAGTGTCTTGTTGACAAATTAAATTCTGTCTGTAAAGTTGCAAATTGTTTCACCCCTTGTGACCCCATAAGGTCCCCCAATTTTATTATCCCTTTCTGATGCCACTCTGTATATACTGAGTCGGAAAATATATCTCCCGGAAATAACGTATTCTCATATATCCTCGTATATCTATTAAACTTCTCCAATCCAAATTTCTTCATAAAAGCCTTCCATAAATTATATGCACCCAAAATAGTCTTAAAACGTGTTCTTTTAAAGTAAGCCGTATCAAAATTTTTCAAAAAGATATTTTTAGTTTCTTCTCCCATCAGTATGCCATATACTGCTAGTGATCCCAAATGGTCTTCTCCTTCCACTTCTGCGCCACCTATTAGTCCTACCATATATTGCAGGGCTGCAGCCCAGTAATAGAGCTTAAAGTCCGGTAATGCCCAGCCTCCTCTTTCCCGTGGAAGTGCCATGAATCTTGCTGCTCTCCTAGTTTTGCCTTTGGACCAGATAAATTTGTTAGTCATACGTTCAATCCTTTTAAACCACAAATTATCAAACCATAGGGGAATTGTTCGAAAAAGGTATAAAAATTTCGGCATTATTAACATTTTTACAATGTTCACTCTTCCAACCAGTGTAAGATGAAGATTGTTCAATCTGTCTAATTCTCCCCCTACTTTTCGTACAATTGGGTCAATGTTTAATTCTACTATCTTTTCTAAGTCTGAGGTTATAGTTATGCCCAGATAGGTTCCCGTCTGCACCACCCGTGAATCCTGACATATAGCCTTATTATTTTTTATAATTTGTGTTTTTCCAGTATTCAAAGAATACCCAGACACCTTCCCAGATTCTTTTGCCTCCTGTTCCACATATCTTATAGCCTCTGTGGGTGATGGTGTGCTTGATTCCAAAAGAGTGAAAGGCAAATTATTCTATCTTGTAGACTGGAAAGGTTACGGTCCTGAAGATCGTTCATGGGAACCTATAGTTAATCTAAAAAACTCTCCTCAGATCCTAAAAACTTTTCACAACAAATATCCAGAGAAGCCAAAACCAGTCCCCACAGTTTTAGGGGGGATTCTACGGGTAGGGTACTGTCATGAATCGACAAGTCGCAACCCTTTTGAAGACGTATGCCTGATTAATACTCCTCTCAAGGGTTAGTTCACCTCTCTTAAAACCCACCCCTGTCCCGTGCATCCAGCACTCCAATTATGTACATGTATTTGTTTATATGATAATGTATATGATCTGTACCCTTACTTGATGGCACTAGAATGTGATATATGATCTTTACCTGTACTTGATTGCAATGGCATGTTGTTTCAGTGTTTAGAATCGTAGGTAATTAACTTGGAATATAATCAGGGCTTTGCGTGCAGTGGAGTCAGATTAAAGCACCAAATCGGAAAGTTACAGACGCATTTAAAAGGAACACACGCGTTCGTTTAGAAAGCCCTCGCGCTGTGTGAGGTTTAACTCAGCGTAAGAGCAACGCGCTCCGGGGTGTGGCACGCATAGTTTCCAGAACGTCCCAGGGTGTGGCAGGACTATAAAAGCCACACCCGGGATTCTGGAAGACGCTTAGTCTTCAGCTGCCTTCGGGGAAACATTGCGTATCGCGTCTGAAGAATCCCTTCAGAGAACTTCATTTCAGAATCCAGACCAGAGTCTCCGGTTACCAGGGAATCACCACGCTTCAGTTTCCTGCACAATAGAGCTAAGTACTTTATTTTAGAAAAGGCGGCCAACGCTGGCCAAAGGATAATTTTTGGATAATTTTTTAAGAAAAAAAAGAAATTTAGGACACAGAATTATTCAGAGACTATTTATATGTTTGGAAATAACAGCGCTTCTGTTTTAGAATGTGATTTAACGTTTTAACAATGTTTTAAAAAAAAGAATGAGAATCTAATTCTTAAAACCCTAAGTGAGAAGTCGTGTTGGGCAACAAGAGAAAGAAGTGTAAAGTGAGTGAGTCTTTAACAATAAATGTGTTAACAGGTAAAAGACAAAGTGAAGGAAAGTGCAAATGATTTCTTATTGTTTTATTTAGAATATTCGATCATTCAACATAAAAAGGTCTGGGGCGGACAGTTCAACCAGTTTTGGATTCTAGAGAACAGCTTCTCTACAAAAGACTTCATCCGACGACGACTTCCAGGGCGCGAAGCCAAGTCTAGTAGATCGCAGGTAGGAGATTGTTTGAAGACTTGACATAAGAACAAGTAAAAGAGAGAAAGGAGTTAAAGAAAGTTAAAAGAATAAAATCTAAAGAGTTTTCTTGTTGCCTCGCAGGTCAACTACAAGAAGAGATAGTAGCGTCAGATCCGGCCTCTCTCCCTGACTACTATCCATCACCCTAGTGTACAAAGAAAGATCACAGGTTGTAAGATAGGGTTCTGGGAGTTTGGTCCATAGCGTCTCTGCAAAATCGATCAAGCACCTTACAGGTAAGGGTTTGCGGCAGACGCAGGTAAGAGTGCTTGATCTATCTGACACATATTAAGTAATGTGTCAGTCTTTAGGCAAACATGATGATGTAGATATTTTTATTTTATTTAGGAGTGGCAGTCCCAAATCGATCCCGTATTCCAAATGTTGTGACGATCACCCGGATTTACCGATATACTAAGTAGCCTTGAGAAATCCCTGGTCCTATAGGGCCTGACTACTTCTTTGTTAAGTGTACGCACTTCCCCTACTGGGAGTGGATCTATCCTAGGATGCATAGTGTAAGTCACTAAGACCGGCCATGTCGCTCTTCCTAAGCTGACCGTATGGGATGTATTCTTCAGGTGGATCCACTTCAATGTATTTGTGAAATAAATGAGTCTGTGGATCTGCAGGTGGGAATTTCACTCAGGAATAGAATACCTCTGATCCGAACACCTTGTGTTCCTCAATCACAAAAGTAACATGGCCACTTGTTACAGGTATGCCATGTTCTACCAATCTCAGAGTTACTGCCTGTCTGCAGTTCTCTGTAATGTTTAAAGCGTTAGCAAATTCATCTCCTTCCGTACTTCCACTGCTGCTCACAGGTTCAGTCATTTTGAAAGGAGAAGGAAGTAAAGGTTTAAGCGGTAGGGATTGGCACAATATGGGAACCTTTAATCCTTACAAGCTTGTCTAAACCTTCAGCCAATACACAGGGTGTACCTGCTCAGCTGAGGCGGATAACCCTTACCACTTATGATGTCTCTGAACAGTGTGACTAGGGCTTTCTGAGAAAGCACGACTAAACAACTCAGATTTAAATGTTACTATAAGAACCTCACCAACGTTGGCAGCGCCATATCTTGTAGTTCCCAGGATCAGCGTATTTTAGATGGCCTAAACTGAGGGCTTGGTGTGCAGACAGACTCAGGACACTTCCGCAGGATGAGTCAGATGTTAGACCAGCTAGCTTGACAGTTCCACTACCACCCCCTGTATGCTGCAGTGGAGTATGTAGTTTCTTGCAGCCATTGAACATGACTACCCTGATTCCTCAGGTATGATGGTAAACAGTACGGAATATTTCACCTAGTAACTCATGCTTACTTTCCTCAGAACACACATAGAATGATGATTGGAAGTGTTTCAATAAATATTTATTGGTCAAGCGTCAGTCTAGTGTGAAACATTTTCACTGCGACAATCAGAAGACAGGAGCAGACAAATGTAATCTCTAGCAACAGTATCGTAAATAGCAGATACATTTCTACCATAGTGGTAATATGAATATAAACAGATTATATAAAACAATAGCATTGGCGTACTCCTACAATGCATAGCCTTCCTAAATTTACCTAACTAGATATGTCGGTGAAGCATGTGTATGTAAGTTCTTGGATATATCCCAATGGAGCCAAGAAACCCCCAGGAAAGTGCTAACCCCTCACCTGATGGTTCTGAATGAAGGACCCCATCTCTGCGTTGAGGATGGCACCCGCAAGGGATGTCAGGTCTCTGCCTGTCGAAGGATCAGCCTGCAGAGTCTCGGTCCAGCCTTGAAGGAATTCTCCTCTATTTTGTAAGGGGGAGTGAGGGTCTTTTATAATAAAGTGGTCACTCCAGGGTTTCTTCTAGAACCAATATGTTTTGAAAACATTTGCTAATCCTCAGCTAATCCTTTTCTAAACAAATATAATCATTCACAGCTGGCTGTTGGCCATGGATGAAAAAAAGTGGTGACCCTTATACAGAATAAATCCACATTGCCTGGGACATGTTTATGTACGTCAGGTACAGGGATTAAGGTAGGGTACCAAGAGCCAGATGTCGGAGAGAGAGAAGTAAGCTACTAGGTAAAAGGTCACCTGTGTTAGGACCGTTAAGTCTTGTGGATAGGACAAAATGTATGTAATTGGTATGTACTTGATGGGACTATCCTAAAGGGCATGACGGTCCCTCACTCTTTGGAGGTCTTGCTCACTCAAACGAAAACCCAGTATATAACAAGTAGGGGTGAGCGCAAAATCCGTTCCGCTTGCGGATTTTGCGAATTTTTGGTAAATTCGCGATCCACGAACTCCCGCGAATTTACTGAGAATTCGCAAATCCGCGAGCGGCGGATCCGGGGGCAAAAGTTGAAGCCTCGCCTGTTGTAACTATTTTACGATGGCGCCGGCAAGCTGCCAGCGCCATCCTAAAATAGTTACTAAGTTAGCTTCAACAGGAAGCTCTAATAGATAAAATAAAGCAGGTGCTCGAGCACCTGCTTTATTTTATCTAGTAGAGCTTCCTGCTGAAGCTAATTCAGTAACTATTTTAGGATGGCGCTAGCAGCTTGCCGGTGCCATCGTAAAATAGTTACACCATGCCCTTTGGTGTGCTTTCTTCCCAAATCTACAGACGAAAATCAGCTGTGATGCTGGATAGAGGCCTTTGCATCCTTGACTTTCACGCGCGCAATCCCTTTGCTGTTCCTGTGACCAGTAGGGTCTGTCTCTTCAAATACTGCTCTGATCGGTCTCAGACCTTTTATACACACAAGAGGAATGTGAACTTGCATGGAAGCCAGGCCAGCACAGCTCACTGAGGGGACCCCTGCGCCCTTCGGCGCGATTGCATAGTAACACACACATGGTCGCTGGAACTAGTTGAAGCTCAAATTCAGTGACGCATTCTTCAGCCCAAAAACAATCGTGAGCGTTGTCGAGGCTGGACAGGTGTGCTTTCTTCCCAAATCTACCGACGAAAATCAGCTGTGATGCTGGATAGAGGCCTTTGCATCCTTGACTTTCACGAGCGCAATCCCTTTGCTGTTCCTGTGACCAGGAGGGTCTGTCGCTTCATCTACTGCTCTGATCGGTCTCAGACCTTTTATACACACAAGAGGCATGTGAACTCGCATGGAAGACCCCCCCCACTTAAAAAATTCGCAAATCCGCGAATTCGCAACTTCGCAAATTTGCGGATTCGCGAATTCGCAAAATCCGCTAATTCGCGAATCGCAAATTCGCAAAATTCGCCCATACCTAACAAGCAGTAGACATACAAAGTATGAGCAGCAGATACTTGCAGCTGAGATAATCATTGTTGCAAAGTCATCCTGTGCCCTGGTTATTCCCATTTATTTTGCTGACTAGTACTGGTGATAACTGGCTTTGACTGAACATGAGCACTGGTTAACCAGGCCCAGGGCGAGTGCTATGGTGAAAACACACACACACATTAGGGAACACCTATGACTGGAATGACCAATCATGTAAGTCCCTAATACATAATAGGCCAGGGGGATTAAAACTACATGTAAGTTCCTACTATATTGTATAGAATGGCAGTTTAGATGCCAGCAGCCCTTTCAGCACTCACATGTGTGCACTGCTGACACCCTGTGGTAATTTTAAAAGCAGCCCTGTGTGGCGACAATGCTTTTAACCCCTTTACCATGGGTGTTATTTTGGCGCAGTGCGGGCGTTCTAAGGAGTGGCCATTGGACGTTTTCAGTACCAGCCAGGGGTTAAATGTAAATTGTGCCCAAACTCGACTTTGATAGTAGGGGCATTTAAAAACTGATAAACTACAATATATTGGCATATTAGCTACCCCCAGGGTGTCCCCTAAGTGTCCCAGGGGTGGGGGGTCAGGTACTTATAAATAGGACACTTATAAAAGATTATATGCCCTGGGGATAGAGACATTTCACATTTCACTTTTCTGATTGTAGTCAAATGCTTCCCAAAATCGACTTTTATGCTAGGAGCACTGAGGAGTGAGGATCTACATTATTTTTGCATATTCAGAACTACTAAAGTCTTCCCTAGGTGTCGCATGGCCCTTATAAAAGATGTTTTATAAGCCCTGGTGTTGGAAAATGTAGACATTTCATTTCTATCATTGTAGATCCCCAGCCACATAGGTTAAAATTGCAATAGTTTATGAACTTATAACTGCCGCTAGAGATTACTGAGAAATATTATTCAAAGACTTAGGAGAATGGTATTGATAATCCAACATTATAATGTTGTCAAATGTATCCAAAAACATACAGAAAATAAGTTTAAGACTTTTTTGTCTGTAAGCCAAGATTTAGACTTCCTATGGTGTCATAGAGGATTGGGGTAGATGGACCTTGCTGCCTCTGCCTGTCCCTTTCTGCCTTTGAAGGTGATACTTTACGACCCCTCCCTCATATTCTGGAATTCCTGTGTAGCAGAGTCCTCTTACAGGAGTGCACCTTTCACCCTGGCTATTGGGTGAGAGTTTTTCCCCCTTTTGACCACCCTGTATGAAACCACCACCTATATGTTTTTATGTATGTTACATGTTTATCACTACTTGTTACAAATCACAAATTCACACATGCTAGTAATGCATGCCTCTACAAGTACCATACAAGACTGCTCTGTATGGCGCTATATTATGATTTCTTTTCATATCTTCCTCCCCCACGTCAGTGATTTTACATTCTGCAGGTACACTTATAGGGTAGTTAGTGTTTGGACACTACTTGTTGCATGCTTGGTCCCAGACACTGTGTAGATTAGTTAAAAATAGGACTCCCGGTTTTATGGCATTTCTGTTTTTAACATTTCCGTCTGTATTTATCCATATTTATTTTTTGGTTATTTGGTCATTTTATCTGTATTTATCCACATTTCGTTTTGCCGCAATCAAAAAAAGGCGCTGCAGCTAGTATTTTTCCACATGTATTTAAATTGATATGCATAATTTGTCGGCTGAATCCATAGTGGGAAAGAATAAGCAGCCTGGCAATCGGTCAGTTTTGTGAAGGATATGTTCGACCACTGAAATATAATTGCCAAGACACTTAATAGTAATACCTCCGTCAGAAACCAGGGTAAAGGATAAGATGCACAAGAAGCTGGTTTGGAATGGCAAATACCACAGCTTCAGACCTTTCACAGAACTACTGCTTGCTAATATTGACAAAGCAAGAATAATGTGCATTGTCTTTAGGAAAGGTTTCTTCAATAACAAATACAAAGCATCTAAGACACATGGTCGCACCAGGCTTTTGTGTGTGTACAGAGATCATATTTTGTTTACTTTTATGTGTGGAATATTATTCTTTTCTACAACGGGGTATTCTAGCACTGTGTGAAGGCTTAATCTGTCTACAAGGGCAACAGAACTGCTCGGGGCATCAGGCGCATTTTACCATGGTCCACATTTACTTGCTGCAAAGATAAAAGACAGCAAGCTCATCAAAAAACAGAGCTGGAGGAGAGACCATGCCAAGGCTGTCCCATTTCACTGGCATCTCAACAACACAGGGAGCCAAACCAGCCACAACCCAAATGTCTGCACACCCTGCCTCTGGCCATTCCTGTAAAGTGGCCCTGCGCATGCTGTCCTACACTCCTTGCCCCTCTAATACAGCAAAAAGTTGCTAGGGCTGAAGCCAATGTCCTGGGGTGTTTTCACACCTTTTAAAGGACATTGGATGCTTGCACTGGTTAAAGAATTTACCTTGCATGAGCACCACAGAGAGGGGTGCTGGAGAATCACTGCAGACATGGCACTCCCAGCAGCTGCACTTGTTCACCCCTCTCCAGAGCGTAGGAAGTTTAAGATTTCATTTGCAGCCCATGTGCGCCTCTGACTCAGATTTTCCAGAGGAGCACAGAGGCGGCAGGAGCATTTGTTTGGTCAGTATTTTCCCATTTCTATATGTAAATACAGACACAAAGCAAAATGTTTTCAGTCAGTATTCATATGTAAAATTCAGTTAAAACGGAAAACCAGAAGCCTTAGTTACAAATGTTATGGGCCAGAATAATTGCTCTAGATCACATCTTGACTAATTGACGGCTTAAAACATGTTGACCTTATAAGTCACCAGGGAACATTGTCCCCACTGGTGACATCACATTTTTAATAAGTCAGGCATACTCATGGACTAAAATTTGATTTGAGACTTGCTTAACCTTTTTAAAGTCACTGATCACTACATTGACAGCTAAGTTTCTTCAATCTACACAAAGGGCCCTTAACTTGCACTTCACGTCACAGCTTTGGAAAAATATCTCTAATAAAGAGCCCCCTTGAGGGTGCCCATCAGGCATTGCAGCACCGGCCCGATGAGGAGCAAACCTGATGATGAAGCATGACACCCTCAAGGGTGTGTGACGGCCCCATATCCTAAAAGGAACAACTCCTCTTGTAGTGGCTCCTTTTCTCTGACCTACTTCCCTTTGTCCCCTTTATGACCAGCATACCATTTTCTTTTGAGAATTATCAGTGGAGCATGTATGCTGGACCTTTATGCGCTTTAGGTCCCCCATTTATTTTGATGTGTAGTTACAGATAGTCAATATGGCTTTGGTGTGTGCCATGATTATGTGAAATGTAAATGTAGTGCTTATATAGCGCACAAATCACCCCCGAAGGGGCCTCAAGACACTGTACACATACCACTGAGGAACCCTTCCTGGCCTTTCCCTCTGAAGTGCCCACTCCTGGCACCCCAAGGTGAAGCCAGGCATCCTAGTGCTGTTGGGGCCATTGTGGAGATTAAGCAAGCTATTGCCCAGAGTTGCAGAGTGGGACCCATGATTAGAATAGGCACCGAGACGAGAATTATCAGGTCCTGGGAAATTGAGCCCAAGACCCGCCGAGGTGGGAATTGAACACTGGTCCGGGCCAGACCTCTGCATCAGGGTCTGCCGCTCTAACCATTGAGCCACACTTCTCCCCTTGTACAGTTATGGTCACAGAGAGGTTTTGTGACCTCATCTGGTATGCCTATATGGAGTGATGAACATGTAAAGAATATGTTGGACGTATTTCAAATGTCTACAGAAGGTTAAGTGTGCACCTCTCAGAAGTGGCAATGATTAGGTCACAGCTGGCAACCGATCTGCTGATGAAGTTGCATAGTATTGTCCATTTGTTGTCTGAACATTTTATGGGGCTACCTAAATAAATCTGAAGAGGACACTGCATTTTTAATGTTGTAGTCAGTAGCTGATACATGGGAAGAGCTCAAGAGATTGCAGGATAATGTCTAAGTGGAAGAACATCAGGGTTGAATCAGAGCAGGATGTGGGAATAATGCATGTGACATTTGGATTTCAGCATATGAGAGACCAGTGTTGCCTGTTTATTGAATCCAATGACACCACATTTTCATGGCCCAACACATCTAGGGAGGGATGCAATGGTGAGATTATTCAAGCAGAAATGGTTTAAACCCAGATTTAGGATGCTTGCAGAAGAATTGTGCCATCGATGTTTGACATGTCATCAAATGAATATAGAGAGAAAAAAAATAGTAACACTAAATCACATAGGAAGAAAACACGGTCTCTTTAACAGAATGCTAATGGACTTCATCGAGAGGCCTGTTTGTAATGGGCTGTGGTACGTCCTGGTTATAGTATGCATTTTCTCTCAATGGGTGGAAGCCACTCAACATCGACAAAGGGCAGTTTCACTGAAGCAAAACTGGGCCTAGCAAAAGGTACAATTTGCCAGGTCAATATTGCAGTTTAAAACTGCACAAACAATCTCTGCAATAGCAGGTCTTAGATATGTTTAAATTGCTACTTTAGTGGGTGGCACAATCAGCACCACAGGTCCACTAGTAGCATTTAATTTACAGGCCCTAGCCAGAGGTGGTGCTGCTTTACTGCTTTACTAGGGAGTTTCAAGCAAATTAAATATGCTAATTGGGTATAAGCCAATGGTACCATGTTTTACAGTAACAGACCAAGCACTTTAGCAGTGGTAAAGTGTGCAGAGTCCTAAGGGCTGCAAAAAGAAAGTCAGCAAAAACAGGAGGTCTGAAGGCAAAAAGTTAGGGTAAACCAAGCCAAAGATGCCAGCTCTAACAGCCCTCAATTGTTTATACTGATTCTTCTTGAATTGAAGCAGAATTTTCAGAATGAGATGCCTTTCGTTCTTACATATTTACAGTTGATGATGGAATTTTCTTTTCCTGAATTTGGGTCAAAAAGGGATAGACCTCCTTCTTTAGACAACAACACAGAGTTGAGCAGATTTCATGCTGGCTCAAGCTCTGTATAGTTTCTGTCACAATAAACATTACATGAATGCAAATTTCATATAGTACCTATACCAGAAACAGAAGTAATTTAAAAGCTAAATATTCAGAAATGACATGGGAGTTGTATTATGTTGTAGTTTGATCTTGCATGTTGTTGGAATGATCCCCGCTATGCTTTCTGTTCTGTTCAGAAGAGGAATTGTGAGGACCATGCAAACTGGTGGGAGAATATGTATGACTCTTACAAATAAATACTTTGGGGGTACTCATTCTACTTATGTTCTTTCTCTGAGGACAGAACACACCATATTACAATTCCTAATGGATTCAATATGCGTTTTCAGCAACATCTGTGTAAATCCCAATACGTCTAATGTAATGCTATGATGCTAAAACAATTCTACTTGTGAAACAAAATGAAAATTCCCTCCATGAATAAACAGCGTTATAAAATATTTAGATCTTGATTACTATAGCAAGTATCCAAATTGTAAGTTCCCTTGGGAAAGCAATGAATAAAGTTGACAAAGTCTCAAGTGGAATATCCAGAGTCAGTAAATACGTAAAGAATGACAAAGTGATACCATGAGAAAGCATAGGTAATGCCTAGATGACAATTTGTAACATACTTCAGAAGGTTCGTAGGCGTTGACACATGTAACAACACTGGTCTCACCCACACAAGACTGTGGAAAATTGCATGGTAATGGCATCTCAAAATCCAAATATACAGACGCTCAAGCGAACCAATATAAAATGAAAATAAAGTAAGAAAATGTAAGAAAGGACAAGAGAAAATAACAGTAATGATTACTACAAAAAATCTGCAAAAAATATCAATGAGAAAAAATTGCATGGGAAGTTCGCTTCTGCTTGGCTTTCGGCCGTGGCTTTCTGTGGGGGCCTGTTGCCTTGGGCTTCCTCCCTGTTGGCTCCTGTTCTGGGCTGGTCTGCCTTCTGTTTGTGCGTCCTGCTCTTGGTGCCTGGTTGTGCTCTTTCTGCGGTCCTGGGCTGCCTGGTGGAGTGTCTTCGGGGGGTTTCATGGGTGGCTTGGCGCTTCTTTGCAGGTGCCCTGTATGCCTGTGGGGTGTCTGGTCCCTGCGTCGTGGGGTTCCGGTTGCTTTTGGTTGTGGTGTGTTCCGGTCTGGTTCTTGTTTCTGGCCGTCACGCTGTTGCCTTCTTGTTTACCCTTCTTGCCTCTTCTGGGGTTCGTTGGGGCTTCGGCGGGGCTGTTGGCTCTCGGGCCTGTGCTCTGTTGGGGTCTTGCCCTGTTTGTCCTTCCCTTGTTTTGGGGTGGTTCTGCGGGTTGCTTTGGCTTCGGCTTGGGCTTCCTGCCTGTATCCCTGGTTGCGGCTTTCGCCATGCGGGGTTCGTCCCCTGTGCTGGCCCTGCCTTGGGTCTTGCTGGGCTGTGGGTTGTGGTTTGCTTGTGCTTTCCTCCCGGGCTGCGGTTGCTTCTGTGGGGTCCTCTGGGGTGGTTTTGCCTCTGTCTCTCTGGCCTCTGGGTTTCTGCCCCGGCCCTTTGCTTGGGCTGTTTGGGGTCTTTGTGCCTGGCCTTTTTTTTGGTTTGGCTTGGCTTGGCTGTGGTTGTTGTGTCCTTCGTGGTTCCCTTGCTGTTGTCTTGGGTCCTCCGGGTCCTTGGCCCGTCCGGTTGCTCTCCTGCTTTGGTGTTCAGGTTTGCCTTCTTCGGGCTGTTGATTCCTGCTCCCGTTTCCTCCGCTTTGGCTGGAGTTCTGTTTTGGGGTTCCTGGGGTTCCTTCGGTTCCCTTTCCTCTTTTTCCGGGTCTCTTGTCCCGGTTGGTTGCCCTTGTTGGTTGTTCCTGCTCGGGTTTCCTGGAGGTGCGGGTTCCCTTTGCCTTGTGTCCTCGTCTTGCGGGACCTGGTGGCTTGGCTTCCTCGGGTTTGCTCTTCGTTCCCTGGTGTCTGGGGTTTCTCTCTTTCCCTGGCCTTGGGCTCGGTCTTGCCTTTCGGGTCGGGTTCTGGTGGGCTTCCGCTGTTCTTCGTGGTTGGGCCTTTGGTTCCTCTGGTCCGCTTGTCTCCTGCCGGTTCTGGCGTGGGTTGTCTTCTCCTGCCCGTTTCTGGCTTTTTGGCCTGGTGGTTCTTGGCCTTTCTCTTCGTTTGGCCTCTCTTCTGCTGTTGCCCCCTTGCCTGTGGTGGCTCGGGTGTCTGTGTTCGCCCTGTCGCTGGTTGGCTGTCGGGTGTTCCTGCGGTGGGCTGGTTGGCCTCTGTGGTGGCCGGTCTGGTCGTCTGGCTGTGCGCCCTTGCTCTTGTTGGGTGTCTGCTGGTCTGGTGGGGGTCCCTCTTGTCGGGGGCTCTGCCTGGGGTTTCCCCGGTTCTTCCTTTTTCCTTCTGCGGTTGCTGCCTTGGTGTGGTTTCCTGGGTTGGCTTCTGTTGGGTTGGGAAGGCCGGCTTTTTACTGCTTTGGTATTTCTCCATTAGTAATGAATGGGCCGAGGACATAAGGGACCTGGGGGTAATGCTACATTACTTACCGGTAATCCTCATTACTCCTGGTCCGGTTGTCCTCGGCCCATTCATACGCCCCTCCCTCCCTCCCGGGCGGCCGGCCTTCCTGTCTGGGCTTGTTAGTACAGGAGGGCTGCTGGGTAGATACTACCTTTATACTCCCGGGGGGAGGGGCAGTAGGTATATCCCAGCATTCCTCTTGTTTTTATTTTCTGTCAGGAGATAGTAATCTCCATTAGTAATGAATGGGCCGAGGACAACGGGACCAGGAGTAATGAGGATTACCGGTAAGTAATGTAGCATACCTCACACATGTGTAAAACGTACCAGATGAAATGCAATGCTGTTGTTAATACACTGAGTGGGTAGATGGAAAAGTGGAGAGGGGCAGACGGCCACCTCCATCAATAGACCGCTAGTATCTTCCTGCAGTGTATGCCTACAAGCCTCCCATCCCAGTAATCTCAGGGACTCGTGTAGAAACAGAGAGGAAAAATATAAGGGATAGTAAAGAAAAATGGTCCCTCGGCAGAGCCGCCGTGCACGTGTGCTATCAAAAGGAGAAGAAGAGGGACCTGATAGCCAGGTAATGGTCCTGTGTCCATGCTCCCAACGTTAAACAAAACAAAATAAATGACACTGTTCCAACCATAGGGTGCATAAAAACACCCATGTGCTTAAAGACAAGAGAAAAAAGATTCTAGGTTGAACGGTCCCACCAAGTGACGGAAAGAACGTGCCTTGCCTCATGTTGCCCTCACACACCCCAAGAGGTGTCATGCTTCATCATCAGGCAATTGCTCCTCGTTGGGCCGGCGCTGCAATCCCCAACGGGTCCCCCGAAGGGTCACATTGGCGGAGATCTTTTGAGACATTCCGGAAGGTGCATGTGGGTGTGGGGCCAAAAATGGGGGTAACTGAGTGCGTGCATAGTGATTTAAAACTGACAAAGGGTAGCCTAAAAAGTTATAATATACTGCAGCACCCTTGTCAGAATAAAAACTCATTGAGTTTAATCCCAAGAGGCACATTGTGCCTATATGTCATCACAAATGGTCAACATGTTTCACGCCTCTGTTGCTGCAAACGGTCGTTGGCGCTTCTTCAGGACCAGGATTAAAAAAGGATAGTGAAGAGCACGTGAGGAAATATTAAAATGTAAATACCCATAGTAACTGTCAGGGTGCGCCATTTTACTGCTCCTGATCACAACCTAGAACAGAAAAGAAAGAAGAAGCGCATCGGATGTGCATTAGCCTTGCTTAAAGTTGGAAAACTGACATCTCCATGTGAGACTAATCACTGTCATCCTTCAATATATTAAAGATTTTTAACACACAGAGGAAAGACAATTGTTGTCCTTAGCTCACATAGACATTTTAGTCTTACAAAAAATGCATTGAATTAAAAGTAAGGAAGGCGTAGGGAAGTCTGATTGGGAAATACTTATACCTTTAACTTTTCCTTGGCCCTTAATATCATCAACAGAGAAAAAGGAAAGAGCTGAAACACAAAGAAAACATGTACATTGAAAATTATCGATCTAGAGTAGCATTCTTTCTCAATAGCGAATCTGAGAAGTTTAAAGGAAAAGCCTTTGGAAAGAAAGAAAAAAGCAACAACCAATATAAATATAGGCTGCTCCACGGTCCACTGGTACCATGTGAACATTTTTGGTACGCACGCGATTAGAAGGCTTGCTCTTTCCATACCACACACAAGGCTTGTTGACCAATGGTTGTTTTATACATGACTATTGTTTCATATCAGACTACATTTATCAATGCATAATTGCCCTCTCACAGTAATTTTGTCAATGTGTCACTCCTTTTCTATTCGCACTTCACTTCTTCTTCTCCTTCCCATGCCCTTCCACTCTCCCTCCCCACGCTGCCTGGGTCTATTGGTCCAATGATAGAAAGTTGGGAGAGTTAGGTTCTGTTTACTGACGCCTATTCTGCGATGCCCATCTCTCGGTGCGAATAAAGCGCTCTGTGTTTCAGATCAGCTCAGTTCCTGCTTCGAGCTATTACACTCATTCAGACAGGTGGGTGTTTCTTGTGTAACCTGTCACTGCCTAGCCGTTCCTTCTCATCAGAAATAAATATCACTCACTCAGGTGGGTGATAATAACCAGTTTTCTTCTCATCTTAAAACAAATGTACTATTTTGTTGGAATTAATTTAAAAAGTTAGGAGTACTTCTGGAAAGCTGTGAATGATTATGAGCATTCGAGAAGAACCCATTTGCAAAGGTAGGTTTTGTGCATTTGCTTTTGAACAAATTGTCACTAATATTGCTTTTGTATTTCGAAACATTTATTGTAATAAATCAAAGAGGAAAATATTCTTCATTGTGAATGAACCACGTACCTTGTACCCCCGACAGATTTTGGGGGTGTCACATTCAAATTCCCATTATGTTAGTAGACTTACTCCTCCCCAATGGTAATAAATATACCAACAAACCTCCATGTTTGAGAGTTTTCGACATGTCAAATGACTCCACTCTTGTATAATTTTATGTGTGAAGGCAAATGTAAGGTTTCTGACTGTATCCTAAAAGAAAGCCATTTGATCACTTAAGATCACACGGAGAGTAAGACTCGTCATTACTCCCACAGGGTATTTATTGTGCTTTCTTTGTAATTTTGAAATCCCTCTTTGTGAGCTGTTTCCCATATTTTTCATATCAGTGCTGCCTAGCTTCGTATGCTGAATATTCAATCCACATGAATATTCAATTATTGAAACATGCCTAAACAGGCACCATTAACAGGCGACAGTTCAGCATCCCGCATTTCTGCACCTACGTGGATCATAATGGAGTTTTAAAAAGGTTTTTTTTATATAAATGAAACGCTGAAACGACTTTGCGCATGATGTATTACATTTTTGCAACATAATGTAATGAAACAGAACATAATGGAAATAAAATTATGAGTAATAACACTGATGTGACATGTAATCATAAAGCGTGTTACCCTGTTGGATTCGGATCTATTTTTCTTAATAAAATGCCCAGACGATTTGCATTCAATGATGTGATATATTCAGGATATCCAGAACATTTATGTAAGCAAAGTAGAAAGAGAGGCGAAACGAGTACATGATGTGTGTGTAGATGTGTTTATTCTTTACCATTCTCAAACCAAATATGTCATGTTAGCATTTTGCCTGTCAGGTTTCATCGAATTACACAGAAATACACTCGGGATGCAATCCATCTTCCTCCCCCTTGTTTACTTCTGACAGATGTGACTGCTTTTGTTTCACATTAGCATTGTAAGCAAGTCTGCCCTTACCCCGAAATGCATTGAAACAAGCAGTGTTCGCACAGGAAAGATGCTAGGTTTATTAATGTCAGGGAAAGGGAACAAGACCTGCATTAATGAAAAACATATTGGTCAGGTAATCCCAACCTGCACAACATTTGTAATCGTTATGTGCAATAATGCACTCAACAGACACGCAGGGTGAGATCTGACAGCCTATAAAAAATTGTGAGGAAGTACCTGATCTTGCTAAAAATACCAACCTTTTTGTTCTTTCTTTGACATCTTGTCTACTTCTCCTGTGCTTCATGTGATCTTACAGTATGCAACTGCCCTTTCCTTCCCATCTCATTCATGCAGCAAATCCCTTCCCATCTTTTAATTGGATCATTGCATTAGTTCAATCCTCTGAAATTTTCCAGCCAGACTGAAAAACGAACAAACATAAAACTGTTCGATTTTGAGATTTTTCTAATGTGTATTGTCCATCATGACCCATCAAAGAATAACATTGCTTGCAATGCGAAATACAGTGTAAAGTAGTATAGAGGTACGTAAATGTAACTACGTTTTTTACTTATGAAATCTGCAAAAGGAAATTTGGATTCGCCCCAGTAATAGACTCACTTTTTCTCCCAGCACAGGATTCACACAAAGGCTTTTTGTTTAGTCTCAGTAACATATCGGAAATGTAATTTAACATATGGCTTACAAGAAAAATAAATTGCGACTCTTACCAGTTATAAGATCACCATACTATAAATCGAGAAAATAAATTTAAAAGGATTTTAGCAAGGTACATTTTTGACTACTTCTATTTCAATTCATAACCGTGTAATAAGCCTACACGTAGTTCTAGGTATAATGCATAGTACCAATAGAGTGCACTTACATTCTAAACTATTACTCACAATTTTGGGAAAGATCTGAAGTCTGATTTAGAATTGGGTAAAAAAAATAGATAAGTAATTTCTCTAATTTCTTGAGGAAGTGATATATCTGGACGAGAATCCATTGGAGGAATTTCCTACACTATTGTCCCACACATTATTCCTATGACTGAGAATTACCTCAGAAGTAAGCATGTCCACCAGAAATTAGAGGAATCCCCATTCCCACCCCAATTCACTCACATTTGTACAACACACAATTTGAGCTGTCCAGATCTGCAGGTGTAAGAACCTGGGTTATGAATTCGGAGGAATGGGAGGTCACCACAAGGCATAGGGCTGCAGTCTTGTCAGGTTAAACACACAGTTTCAATAAATTAAACCTTGTCTCAACCCTTTGTTGCTATGACACAGAGCAGGCAGAGAAGACAAGCTTACCTTTGAAAAAGTGTGAAACATTTTAACAGTTTCAAAACAATTAAAAATTCAAAACACAATACAAATTAATCCCACAACCAGTTAAAAAAATGAAGAAAAATTGAATAAGGAAAATTACCCAAAAATGATTACACTTCTATAAAAAACCTGGCGATATAATTTTATAAAGTTTAGCTCAAAAAGCATCAAGAGAAAGTAAAGTGCCAATCAAAAGTCACAATTCATTGTTGACTTTGACCTAGGCAAGTTTCATGCTGATTGGCGGAGGTTGTACCTACCAAGCAGGTTGTCCCAGTCAAAGTCTATACCTTCTTTTATCACGTAATTTGAAATCCTCCAGGGGTGTAAGGTTGCAGACTTTATCTGACAAGGTCAACTTGAAGTTGGATACTCACTGATTGAGGTTCAGTTGAAGCCATTGGTTTTGGCGGTAAAACTTCAGAGCGGAAAATTCTACTTTTGTTCCAAGTGAAGTCTTCATGTCGACCTGAAACTTTTGGAGCCTATGCCCGGTCTTGATTCCTAAGTTGGGATTTAGTCTTTTTTAAGCTCAAAAACCCCCAGCAGGAGAAGCTTTGAAACTGTAACCAAGCAGGTCTCATTGAGGGCAGATACCTGGGCCATGAGGAATTACTGAAGTCCTTCTTTAGGCAGCATAAAGTTCAGAGAGGGACCAACCAATTTTTTTTGACTTCCGAGGTCGGGTCTTGGGTGGTTGATCACGATCCTTCGTGGGTCTAGATCTTTTCCCAGCTTGATAAACTAGCTCCTCTTGGTCACTTCTAAGTTCGTTGGACATCAGGGGCAGCACTCAAAGTACAGGGTAATTTAACAAAAATATCTGTGAATTAAAAAAAGGCTATCCCAAGGGGATAGAGCCACCAGAATGTCACATTTTGCAATGTTCTGGTGGCGCTATGCTCTTCTCCATAATTTACAGTATTAAGCCACAAAGTGGCTTATTGTCGCCTTGTAATTACGACCCCTTTACATGCATCACTTAGCGTTATAGGGGCATGCAATGGGTGTTGCTGTGGGTGTTCCACCGCAACACTGATGGATTCTGCCGCATTCCCAAATTTACAACATTTTGTAAACCTGGGAATGCTTTTGATGCTGCCCAAAATGCCTAGCAAGAGCAGACGTCATAATGCCAAAATGAGGAGAAACTTGTATTTCTCCCCGTTTTTGCTTTTTTTATGTGTACTGCATTCTGCAGCACACATAGAAAGAGCAAAACACCATGAATTATTGTTTATGCGCAGGAAGGTGTCCTTTCCTGCAGATAAACATTCATTAAATAATGACTATTTGCTACTGCTATGTGTGCTGCATTCTGAAGCACACATAGAGGTAATAAATCACCATTATGGATTGTTTATGTGCAGGAAGGAATACCTGCACATAATCAATCATACACATAAAATCATAAATAATCATTTGCTGCAATGCAGGCACCATTACACTATGATGCAAGGGTACCTGTGTTGGCGATAGGCAGCCAATTTTAGTGCCAGCGCTAGTGAAAACACAGGAGTGCGCTGTATTGTTGTAAATATGGTGCATCCCTGCGCTTTCAAAATGTCAGAGCACTGCACTGCCAAAGTTTCCACAGCTCCGCACTCCGACACTTCGTTGTTACAACATGTCATCAATACTTTAGAGTATTACAAAATGAATGAGTATATAGAAAGAAGGATGCTTTGGATCTGGCCCTTTCAGCCATTGGCTTCCCTATGTTACTCATGATTTGCTGCTGGGATGGGCTGTTCCTGAAGGCCAGGGATTTTTTTGGTGATGGACATTTTGGCCTTTTTTGTTCTCATTAGAGCTTGGTGAATGGGTTTCAAGCGCCTCTTTTATTTGACATGAGCCTTAAATCTGAAAAGCGCTGTTTTACCAGATTTGTAAGTTGTACCTGGTGATTGTCAAAAGACGGTAAACAACAGATCTCCATACTCATGCTGGGTTGTATGTCTTAAATGTATGCACTAGAAAGATCGGGAGAGGGACGTAACAACCTTTATGCACACTGCAGGCTGTTTTGAACATATATCTGTTTTCTGGTCAGAAACTAGTGGAGGAATATACAGTAAGTAAATAAGTAAATGTTTATTCGTATATAATTAATTAAAATCTTTACAAAATTGAAAGATGTCCATAGTTGTTGTTGCTTAAACGTAACAAAAAAATAGGATGCATAAAATTACAGTGTTATTAACAGTTTTATGGTTACCATCATAGGATTTAAAAAAGTTCATCTAGCATGGTTAAGTCTCTTTCTTATTAGGTCAAAGAACTGCACAACTTGACAGTTCAATTTAGTGTCGCTAGTAGAAAAGCACAATATGGCTGCCTGTCTGCAGGTCCGAACGGCATGAAGGTTAAAAAAAGGACGTAAGAGATTGAACCTCAGGTCCTTTATGCTAGGGCAGATGCAAATCACATGAATTATGTCTTCCTTGCCGGTTTTGCACATGCGACACTGTTGTGAAGGGTTATTTCTCTCCCAAGGTGGAAGATGTGGAAGTATGGGAATTACACCAGTTTTTCATAGGCACCCAGCGTTAGCCATCCATGTGCTCTGTTTGCTAGGTCTTTCTTGTCTTCTATCGCTGAGATGATGCTAGCTGATTTTTTAGCTACTTTTTTAAAGGACAAGAGATCGGTTGAGGTTTCCCAGGTTTCAGTCAGGCCTAGAACTTTGAGCGATTCATATAAGTAGGCTCTCGGTGCGAAGTTGCGGTGCCGAAGTAGTTCTTCCCATAGGTTTGCACATAAAGATCCAGCATCTGCATTGCGAATTTTATGCCAATTTGTTGCATATACGCTCCGCCTCTCTAGAGTTTGTTTCAGGATACCGAATTCTAATCGAATCTGAGCCGGGAAAACGTATTTGGGAAGATTGAAAATAGCCCTGTATGAATTGGCAATGAGTGTGTCCAGTAACGCCGCATCCTTACCGTGGTGTGATTCACTCCCGTAAGTGAGAGTCGGTTTTAATTTGGCACTCAATAGATCGAGAAGAGGTTTAAGTGTCAGATCGGGTAGTTTGCCCTTCAATGATTTTAGAGCCATATAAGTTATTGTAGCCTTCCCTCGCAAAGATTTGAACTGCTCCATGGAGGTGTTATTTGAGTCCAGGATTACTCCCAGGTACTTATATGTGATGACCTGGTCAAGCTTTTCGCCATTCAAGTACCAGCAAGGGTTCTTTTTTTTCTTATAATTCACAGTCATCACCTTTTATTTATTGAGGTTTATTTGTAGTGCGTTTTTTTCTGAAAAGGCATTGGTTATGTTCAAAAGATGTTGGAGGCCCATTGGAGTCCGACTTATCAACAACAGGTCATCCGCATATAACAGGTTTGAGAGGATGATTTTCCCTAGTTTCGGTGCATGGTTGGAGCATTTGTCTAGTTGCCAGGTAGATCGGCTAAAAAAAGATTGAATAGGATCGGTGCAAGTAGACATCCCTGTTTCAATCCTTTTGTTGTCGTTATGGGTTTGGAAAGGTGTGTTCCAGCCCCAAGTTTGATTTTAATCCAGGTGTTTGAGTGGAGCAGTATTAGGACGTCTAATAGGTGTTTAGGTATTCCCAATTTGTCCAGTTTCATCCAAAGTTTGTTTCGGTCCACGTGGTCGAATGCAGCGGTATAATCAATAAATGAAAAGAATAGAGATGACTTAGTTTCTTTTGCTGCTTCCATCAGCAGTGATAGCGCCATTAGATTGGTTGTGATCCCTTGGCCTTTACAGAAACCCGTTTGATTGATTGGCATGATGGAATTCTCAGTTGCCCATGATGTTAACTCCTCCAGGATAAGGCCAGCAAAGTATTTTGCCTCCACGTCTATGAGAGCAATAAGGCGGTAGTTGTTTGGAAGCCTCTTGCTACCTTGTTTGTGTATCGGGCTGATGATTGAACCGTGCCAGGACTCAGGAAGGGTCTGTGTGAGTATGATACTGTTAAACACTGGTGCTAAAGATATGCTCCAAAATACGGCATCTGATTTGTAGAGCATAGGTGGTAAGCCGTTCGGCCCAGGAGCTCCGGTTGGTCGCCCCCTTGATATTTGTCGTTGGATGTCTGATGGGTGAATTGGCTTGGGCCCTGACTCAAGTGCTTTTGTTAAGTTTTTATCCATTTTTGGCTTATCAATTTTTAGTGTAATCATGTCAGTGAATATACAGTAGGAAGAAACATGCTCACATTTTTTCCGAAAGTAAATGAGCCCAGTCGTGGCATTGTGATGATACTGGAGCCTCCTAAGTGGTGGGGAAGGGAGGAGACGATCAAAATGATGATAAAAACCAAGATCAACTACATGCTAGGTATGCTGCCACTAACACTTACTGAAGACATCCACAAGAAGCTTGACAACATCATCAACAAGTTCTTATGGAATGGGAAGAAACCCAGGATCAGCCTGCAAAAATTGAGACTGCGCAAGGACTTAGGGGGACTAAATGTCACGAACTTTAAGGTATTCCAAACGGCCTGCCTGGCAAAACAAGGAATATTTTGGCTCATCCCAAACCAGGAGTACACACCTGTATGGCTCGAGTTAGAGAGGGATATCCTGGATGGTGCCGACCCCGTAGCCATACTCACAGCCAAATAGCACCCTGAGGCAAACAACGCTGTCCTCAAAAACACTAGGATAGCACTCTTGAAAGTAGACAGAAGGATGGAACAGAGCATCAAGAGATCAAGTTTGGAATCAATCTGGTTCAACTCAAAAATAACATACAGAGGCAGAACATTTGCCAACAAGGAGTGGTACGGGAGAGGGATCACCACACCTGCTCAGCTGGGGAAGGAGGGCACACCACTCACATTTGACACGCTGAAAAGGGCCCACAACCTACCCAACATTGAATTCTATGAATTCCTAAAAATCAGAGCTGCTATCACTAGAGCAAACCTGACCAAAGAGACACCCTCCATCATACAATGCATGCAAAACCTGAACAAGATTGGACACCAAACCGCCCACCTATACAAACTTATAAGCCTACACACGTCAACACTGAACACCAAAACAATGGCGTTCTGGGAAACACTGCACAACAGGCACTTTAGCGAAGATGAGAAATCCCAGCTTTGGGTCTCAGCCTCCAAGAATAAAGTTTCCCCCCAACTAGCGCAAACAAAGTACTGGCTACTGCACAGAATGTTCTGGACGCCGGCCAAACTAGCTGCAGTAGGTGTCACAGAAAGCGACATATGCTGGAACTGCCATAAAGAAAAGGGAGATCTGGCCCACCTCGTCTATGAATGCCCAAAGGTCAAGTCTTTTTAGAGCAAAGTGAACAACTTCATCAACACAGTAGTGGGGGGAACCATACAGCAAGGTCTTGATGGACTTGCCACCGCATTCATAGCCCCAGACCTAGAATCCAAGGAAGACAGAGAATTAGTAGACCTCCTACTCACAGTGGCTGTTAAAACAATCTTAGGAAGTGCACTAGCAAGGCGACCTTTAGGAGATGGTTCAACTGGGTAACCTTCCTGAGAGGGGCGGACACTCAACCAGCCACACAGCAAGAAGCGGGATGTGGGCTGCCCTAGATGCACCCTTAGGGTCACACAAACCCCCATAGACTGGCAACAGGCCAGCTTCCATAGGAAGCAATCAGCCACAGGCTAGAGGAAACCATCCTGTGTGCGGCCTGTCCCCCCCCTGCTTTTCTCTTCTTTTTCCTCCTTTCACACTTCCTTCCAAACTCTCGGGGCCTACAGACACGCCGACTACCAATATGAGCAACCATGCCTATATGTCGTATGTTTACCATAATATGCCTGTACCTCATCTGTATGTGTCCCTGCATTACCACTGTACTGTATCTGTATCATATCAGAAAATGTCTTCAATAAAAATATTTTGAAATAAAAAAATAAAAAAATAAAAAGAGTGCTTTGAGGTAGGCTCAGGTAGGCAGAATAGCCAAAGTCGAAATGTGATGAAATCAAAGCGTTATAAGTGTGAATTGGGGAGGAATGGGAAAATCTTCCTTACGGTTCTTAACTGAAAAGGCAATCCATTAGATTTGGGCATCCAAGGCTAATTTGGAATCTCAGATAAATCCCAGATCACAGGCTTTATGGCCTGAGTAAGCAGTTCAGCCAGAGAAACGGACCGTAGACATTGGTTCCACTTTTTGATTTTACTATAAATAGGGAAGATTTCTGTTTTACCTGAATTTAACTTTATCAAATTACCTTGCATTCACATTGGGTTGTTGAAAAACAGCAGTTACGGGGCCATCCAGGAGTTTTATTCCACCTGGCATTCCCCAAGTGCACTTCTGCCCTTGGAGTGCGGTTTTGAACCCCCAAGGCCCACAGTCCTCAGCTCCCGAGGTTAAAACAGCTGGCATGGAAAAGCTTTAAAAAGACAAAGGAGTTAAGCCGGGGAAAGATAGAATCGGTCAGAAAGGAAGTAGAGAAGGAGAAAGAGATTGAGAATGGATGCATGGATTGAAAGAGATAGATCGTGCAAGAAGATGAACGGAGGAGCACTGGGATGAGCATTTTTGACAGGGTTGCTTTTGTTTTCTCTATCGGCCAGTAAGTTTAGGAGGGAGGGGGGCGGACGGGTCACCCTCATACATATTCACATACTCATTCACAGCCATATATTCAAACGCGCGCACACACCAACACATCGATTCGCAACACTCATTACCAAACATTCATACATACACGCACCAAACATTAATTTAACAAAAACACCCATACTTACTTTCTCGGCTGTCCCGCAGGGTCAGCCAATGAGGAAAGGCATCAGTCCCAACATCATCACAGAACGGGATGGGGTCAGTGAGACTGCTGACTCCACCCCACTCAATGATGAAGTGTCACTGATTGACACTCGACCCTGGGTGCTTCAGAGCTTTAAACTGAAGCGCCCAGGTGCAAGGCAATCAGTGATGATACCCCTCCTCTCTTTGAGGCGGGGCCTCAGGGACCTTTGCTGAGCTGAGGCGGTCACACCCACAGGAGCTGTGAATTCCTCAGCCCAGCAAAGTTCAGCTCAGTCGGCTAGGAGCCGGCGCATTTAGTCCATGTCTGGTTCCCGGCAGCCTGACTTGAAAATGAATAGTGTCGGTCAGGCTGACGTTTATTCAGCCTGACAGACACTGTTCATAAGGGGCAAAATGTGGGGTTGGGTGACCCCTCAGCTCCAACGGACCGGGTGTGGCTGGTGAGCAGGTAGATGTCAGAAAGTCTTAGGCGGTTATTTAAATGCCCCTTGCATTGACCATTAGGGGCTTGTGAATAAGTCCCTTAGTGGTTTACATGGAAGTGACTAATTGTGTGTCATCTGCATAGAAATAAGACGACATTGTATTCATATACCAGAAATGCAAGGGGGCTTAGTATAAGATTAGCAGTAGAGGGGTTTGGAGCAGAAAAGTAGGATTTCAACTGAGTAGATTGCTACCGGGCAGACAGAAAGTAGGCTATCCAGGCGAAGACTGAGCTCCTAAGGAAAAGCAAGCAACAGGCAGTGTATCTTGCTCTGCCATCTTTACCTTGAGACATCTGTTGAAGAGAAAATATTTTCATTAATGTTGTTTCCCACTAATTCCCCATATAAATATATATTTCCTTTCTATTTATGGCAAAATATTGCCTGTACAGCTTTTTGTTTTACAGAGTAACAACACATGCAAACATATGCTTATTCAAAGATGCAACAAATATTTGGATTCCTTGATCTTGTATGAACTACTTCTCCTAAATTGTTAGTCTGTTAAAAGAGTACATACATTGTAATCCGTGTACTAATACCTACTTACTCCTACTTGTAAACTTACACCAACACTTACAGGTACTTGTGCCTCCTCTTATTCCTACTTACCTCTACTCTTTGCTACTCCCACTTTAACTTACTCCTATTTACTGTTACCCCATCTACTCTCATGTGTACTTTCTCCTATCTAAGCTAACTGTTAATTTTTCTTATATCTGTTGATGCTTCTACTCTTGCTATTCATACTCTTACTTACTTTTACCTACTCCCACTTACTCCCATTTCTATTTACTGCCACCCCACCTTGTATCTACCCAACTCTCACTTATTTTCACTTACTCGCCTTTATTTACTCCTATCTACTCTTATTTACTCTTACTGTTACTGCTACTGGATTCTGGTAATACTTACTTGTCTACTTGCTCTACTCCTACACCCACACTTACTAATACATTATCGTACTCTTACATCTGTGTATGTTATTCCTACTCCTACTTACTCCTTTTTACATACTCCTAACTATTCTTGCTCCTACAAAGCCATTCTCCTATCTAAACTTCCCTACTCCTATATACTCTTTCTCTCATTTTTACCTTCTCTAACACTAATCTTATTATACTTACTACTGTTCTTATTCTTATTTTTAACTGAGTCTACATTTTCTCCAAATAATGTCAATCCTCCCGTCTTCATACTTTCACCTTCCAAACACACGCAAACTTTCGTCCATAAGCATTCATCCTTCCACCACACTCGCATACCTTCAGCTGTCTATGTGTTTACCCACCTGACATCGTATAATCCCACCACAATTCACCCACCCATTCTTTTATGGAACCGCATAGCCATGAATCCATTCATGTAGCCAACCAACAGTGTCTGAATGTGCCCGTAGGTGTTTAGCCTGTGTGTGTGCCTGCATGTGCACGGATCTGAGAACTGTCTGAGTGCATTTGGGTACCTGAGAAGGGGGTGCCAACAACAACATAGGTGGTGGTGTAATGGGAGGTGGGGTTACATATTCTTCTGCTGAACAAAAAGAAAAGGAAAATCTTAGCAAATGCATGCGAACTTGCTCTGTAGAGTTTCACAGAAACAAAGATGTTTGCAAACTTTACTAGGATAAAATGTAATAAATTGGCAAAAAAATCCCCCCAAAAAAGAGGCATAGATTATGATTGTGCTAACCTGCGACTGGCACAGGTTTCTCGGTATAATATGGCAAACCTTGGTGAATTCCGAAAATTATTACATTTATACCCAAAGATGATTGTAAACATTGGGATGTGATTTCCTAATATCTTCATGAATATGGCCCAACACCGTTGGGAGTACAATAGTTTGATTCTGAATGGGAAGGAATATGGTTAGCAAGTGGTACGTTGATAACCTGATTTGTAGACCTCTAAGCGCTCACGATTGGCTAATTGACTGAGTCCCTCGGTCTCTCTTGGGTGAGTACCTGAGCTATACAAATCGAGTGACTGACTGTATTGGGTAACTGTTTGGTCCCCACTTACATATAGTTGGTTCACCTAATAGTTTTAAGAGATTTGGGCGGGCCTTTCGGATAGCATTGCCCCGCTTCTGGAACACACACTCTACTGAGTACCTTAACATCTTCCCCCATGACCTCCTTGTGTTTAGTATCTGGGCTTTGTTCCTTATTTTTATGTTTCTGTTCTAGAGATCCAATTCGTGGATAAGGATTATTAAAAGTTGTTTCCCTGAGCTGTGAGAGACATTACAACTGGGAGGGACTTCACCTCCTGCAAGAAAGCATTCACGTCCACTCTAGTGCCGCAGGATGGGAGAAGTGGAGCGGTAAAGGCTGGTGTGTATCATTAGTCCAGGAAATAAGAAGTCCACTGGGCAGGAAATAGGGGCCATGGAGTGAGTGAGGCTGGTCTGCTAGTGAATTCTGGAACACAGCTATTGTCAGTGAGATCACTGGACGAAACAACTCTCGAGAAGGATAAAGTAATTTTGTCCTGATACCCTGGGCCATCAAAGCTCCACTGAGCAGAAACACACAGACTTGTAATATACACAGCATGCCTTGACTTTAAAGGTGCTATGCAACCGGGGTGGTACTAATGAACAACTGCAACTTGGTAAATGGTGAATTCTGGAGCACAAACTTCTTCCAGACAGCACCCAGAAGCTGCCCATGTAAAACAGGCAGGAGGGGCAGAGACAAGCGTACCCCTGATAGAGGATGTCATCAAATGGCCTCTAGCAAGTAGCACACTCTATTTCAACAAACCCTTACAGTGGAATAAATATTATCCTTGACTTATAGGTATTGGGGGTTGTATGATAATACCCTCCAAGTGCATAGCTTACACAATGGAACTCGTCCTGATGCTAATATTCAATGCTACTTTCAACTTATTTACTCAGTTTATCAAGCTCAGAAGGATAAACTTGTGAATAAATCCTACTGGGATCCAAAAAGAACTTCTGACTGCACAATCGTTTCTGCAGCAAGATATTTCAGCAGGTTTAGCAACGTGGGACCAAAAAATATAAGCCTTCACTGCATTTCAGAAGGAAATAAATTAAGTAATCCCAGCAAAAGTATATGGTAACATTAAAGTTAAAGAGCGCAAAACTGTCAATGGCTAGACAAAATGCTTCCTCTTTTCTGTTTAAGTATCTGATGAAGGGCGACCTTTTCTAGTAACCAAGATGCCACCCTGCACAGTCAGGTACCTGGAGGTAACCTATGCTTTCTAGTGTTGGTCCCAAAAGAACTGTAAAAGTGTAACGCAAAACAGAGACCTCCCAGGCGATCTTGACATTCATGAAAGAAGGTGAAAATTGCTGCTGAAGAGAGTGCAAGACAACCAATTACTGGGCAGAGAAAAGTGCCAGCAGAGAATCTGGACTCCAGGGGGCATATTTACGAGGGCCTTCCGTCATGCTTACACCACGCGATGTGGTAGATTCACGACGCAGAGCTCCAAGATATATTTATGAAGCCATGCAAAGACACTTTGCGAGACTTCATAAATATGGAGTAGGGCAAGGTAGCGCAAATCTCTGCATTGCATTACTCAATGCAAACGAGGCATTCCATAGGCATTGCGGTGGGTGGTCCCAATGTAAATCCCATGGTTTTTGACACATTCCCAAATTTACAAAACCTGGTAAACCTGGGAATATGCCAAACAATATGCCTCCCCAGGTGAGGCATAACGAGGAGAAGTACATTGATTTCTCCTCTTTATTTCCTCTTTCTACGTGTACTACATTTTGAAGCACACTTAGAAAGAGGAAAACGTCTCTTTGGATTGTTTTAGTGCAGGAAGGTACCCCTTCCTGCACAAAAAACAATCCTGCCTACAACACAGGCACCCTTGAACCATGGAACAAGGGTGCCTGTTTTGGCACAAACACACGACCATTTTCTATTAATTAATTTTGGTTGTCTGTTATATTCACCAGGAGTTGATATTTTGGTTGTGAACTGTAGAGAAATGATTGTCTATCTCTGTTCATGACTGTTGCTTTAATTCACTTTTCTGTATTTGTCTCCCTAACTGTATGTTCCACCAGTAAATATATATTTTCTGAATATACTTTCTTTCTCTGTGTGCTCTCTTTTTGATTTGATTTATTTCAACTATTTACTAAGCATGATATCCTGTGGATACATTTGAGTGTGTTACACATGTACAACTCACAACTAAGATTGACTACCTTCCTAAATAAGTCCCTTGTAGCATACTTTGACCTTAACTATCAAGTGCCCAAGCCTACAAGGGTTGATTGGGTTTTCCCCTGCCTATAACATGTTTTGATGCTAGGCTGCCGAAACACCCTCTGTACAGGGGGAAAGGCGAGGAATGCACTGTATTGAATAAAAACCGTGTTGCAGGGCTGCTGTGCTGCCCTGCACCACATTTCCCAAAAATATGCCACTAGGAGTCCAATAGGAGACTTTTGATGAAAAAATGAAGCAAAAAGTCGGGGACAAAATAATAGCAAAGGAGCAATGAAAATGGATATGAATCTGTTGTGATGCACCATACCTAAACACCGGCTTCTTTATTAATGGGAAAGGCAGGAAGTGATGACAAAGGAGATGTTCAGCAGCCATCTTGGATTAGACACAAAGGCACATCCTTAACTGAATAAGCAGCCTTCTTGAATTGGTAAGTATAAGGGTTCTGGTCATGGCGCAACCTGAATTTCTTTCTTCTTGACCTGGTTCTGAGAACCAGGATTTGAAATATGTGGGGTTCGCAAACTTCCCCGCAGACCCAGAGACCAAGAATGACCAAGCCCGGTTGAGAGCATAAAACTGCTTGCTGCACCAAATGAGAAAGCAAAAGACACACAATTATTAATGGACAGAATGCAGAACAAATCAAAACATTCACCCATTAACCCATTCAAGAGGCCCTTGGTGAGCACAGCGTAGCCCTTAAATACATATCGAGCCCGGCCTGCTTGAGACAGGAGACTTTGTCTATTTGGTATTTAAATACCCGCTCGATGGTAAAACATCAACTCGAGATTTTTTATATCCTTGACACTAACAAGCCTGACATACTCTTTTTATCTGAGACCTTGCTGAAAGATGAGCCTAGTACTGACATTCTGGCAGCTATCCCGGACAATTATTACATCCTCCAGTCTAAAAGGCCAGATAATAGAGCCAGAGGGGAGGTAGCAGCAGTGATCTCACAGAAGCATACATTTACTTCTCTTGTCACAACTTCTATCCCACTAGTTGACTACCTTTTGTTTAAACTTGATGCTGATCATTTTTCTTTGGTCTGTGCCGCATTTTACAGGCCCCCTGTTTCTATGCCCACTTTTTTGCAGTCGCTGAGTGGGGCGATTGCTGAACTGGCCATAAATCATGCCAAAGTTTTGATTGTTGGCGATTTTAATTACTGGCCTAACAATGTGCGGGAATGCCATCATTCAGCCGAATTTACCGACCTACTGACAGGCATGAACTATGTCCAGCACATCAAGGGCCCCACCCATATCAAGGGAAACATCCTAGACCAGGTGTGGTCTGCCAATTTAGAGATAGCTGACCTGCAAATTTTTCCCTGTTCATGGTCTGACCATCATTGTATTACCTTTTCCCTTCTCAATATTTCTATCCCCAAAGTCTCCTCCTCAGGCCCTTTTATGGGCAGGAACTGGAGTCGAGTCGATACTAAAGAATTTATTACCTTATTAGTAGCATCTAAACCGTCGGACTTGAGGTTATCTCCTCATATCCAGGCAGAGAATATTAATGCCTGGCTTGATTCTGCCCGAGATATCATTGCCCCTTTGAAGACCATCAAGAATAAGAGACCCCACTTTGCACAACAATGGTTTTCTGACAATCTGAAGGCAATGAAATTGGCCTTGCGGCAAACCGAACGGAAATGGCGACAGGAATATTGCCCTCACAAAAGCATAATTTTTCATGACAGCACTTAAAGACTACAAAAGCGTCATTTTGAGGACTAAATCTGAATATTTCTCCTCGAAAGTCCTGGAGTCTACAAATAAGGCTAAGGACATCTTCACTATCGTAGATCACCTTGTTAAGCCTGATTGTGTTATAGTAAAGCCTACTCCGTCTCAATCCTTATGTGACTCCCTTAATACCTATTTCACTGAAAAAATTGTAAACATTAAATCCAGTATCCCTCAGCACTCGGCACCCCCAGATCCTTGTGGCTCATACTCCAACTCTTGCCACTTGGATGAATTTCCTCTCATTACCCAAGAGGTTTTTTTCTCCTTACTTAAGAAGGTGTCCTCTGGCTCCCCTACGGACAGTTGCCCCCCTCAGATTCTTCGGGAAATCTTTCTTCAATGTCCAGAGCCCCGATGTCACTTCTTAATAACTCCCTCATCAATGGCATTGTCCCTAATCTGTTCAAAAGTGCAGAAGTTGTACCTATTTTAAAGAAACCGGGTGCTGATCCGTCAATACCCAGCAACTTTCCCCCAATTTCATTGCTGCCCTTTTTGGGGAAAGTCTTGGAAGCCCATGTGACCAACTGTCTTAGCACTTTTGTCGAGCAGTCCCATTGTCTGGATCCTCACCAGGCTGGTTTTAGACATGAACACTCCACGGAGTCTGTTATTTTAGAAGTCCTGGATGAATTACGTAAGGGAGGCCGACCACAGCTCTATGCAAGCGCTGGTACTCCTGGACCTTTCGGCGGCCTTCGACACTGTCGACCACCGACTGCTGGTTGACCGTGTCAAGAGTGCGTGGATTCAGGGCCTTCCACTGAAATGGGTCTCCTCCTTCCTTGGCTATCGATATCAAGCAGTTCGTCTAGCTGGCTTTCTCGCAGAGAAAAGGAAGTTGACGTGCGGGGTCCCTCAGGGCTCATCGCTCTCTCCCCTCCTTTTTAATTTGTATATCTGTCCTTTAATTTTGTCCCTTCAAAAAAGAGAGATGGTCATATTTAATTACGCTGACGACCTCCAGTTGGTGTTTAATGTTGACCCCTACCCTTCATCTAGGGAATGCTTCTAGTCCACCATGTTGTTCATTAGCAATTGGATGAATGCGAACCATCTGAAGCTAAACCCCGATACAACTGAGCTGATTCTCACTGGTAGCCCAGCGAATCCTTGAAATTCCAACTTCTGGCCGCATTCACTGGGTTGCCCTCCATCTCCTGTCAGCACGGTCGAGAGCCTGGGTATTGTGATTAGCAATGACCTTACGATGAAGGCACAGATAAGTACTGTGGTCTCCGCTTGCTTTTTTCATCTTAGGAGAATCCACAAAATAAGCAGATACTTAAACAGCGAGGCCAGGATTCTAGTTATACTGGCTCTGGTTATGTCACGTATTGATTATGCTAACTCTTTATATACCGGCATTCCAGCTTACCAATTACGGTGGCTTCAACTAGTGCAGAACCAAGCCGCCAGGCTTGTCTGTGGCCAACCAAAATCTTGTCATGTAAAACCTCTGTTGAAAAAGCTACATTGGCTTTCAGTCACTCAACGCTTCCTTTTTAAACTTGGTTGTACTATTTATAAAGCCCTCTCTGCCTGCTGTCCGGCTTTCATCTCTTCTAAAGTACGGCGCTATGTTCCGTCCCGTGACTTACGGTCTGCAATTATGAACCTGCTGACTCCTTGTCCATACAAACGCAAAAAACAAGAAGGTTTAAGATTTTCATTTCTGGCCCCACAATTTTGGAATTCTCTTTCTCCTGAATTGCGACTGTCTACTTACATCCAGTTTAGAAAGTCTCTTAAAACTTGGTTATTTGTCCAGGCCTATATTTGAAAGTTTATGTATTGTCACGGTAACTGATTGACTCTGCTTAGCGTTAAGAAACCGCTGGTAAACGTTCGCCCTATAAATTTCTTTTAACATGACATAACATAACCCCCAGTCAAGATTTCTGGGTTAAATCCATCATTCTTTTGCTCACCATGCCAAAGGAAGCAAGCTATCCTGGCTGAAGAGGGGTGAAACCCCAAAACCGGTCCTAGGATGCTTGTTTCCAGTCCAAGGAGAACCTGGCTTGGCAGTTCGGGCTGGACTGTTCCCATTAGGCACAGGGCCAAGACTGATTTGCATATGGCTGGGTTCAAACTGGAACGGCATGGTGAGCAAAAAAACAACTGATTTAGGCCCAGACCTCTGTACTGGTGTGAATGTATGGCATTGTTCTGCATTCTGTCCATCAACTGTTTTTTTTTTTGCTGCACCGAATGAGGCATCCCAAATGCGTTCACCGCTCAAAGCCGTTTCCTGCCCCCAGGAGATGCTGAGAGAGGCACCACCTGAGCCAGTTGGAGACTAGGGTACAGTGCAGGTTCAGAAATTGCCGCTGACAGGAGAGAGCCTGATGCAACAAAAATAGATATTGGATTATTATATAAAATTCAACAGTGTAGTAGTTAGAAAACCTGATTACAATTAGTAGCTGTATTGGTCGTGTTTACAGGCAGCATTTATGAATTGACCCTCAGAGACTCATGCTGGATAAAAGTCCTTGTTTACTTTTCCTGTAGAGCATATTGGCAGCAGCTACACTTTAGTACAAATATTAATGCATTCAGTCCCAAAATAAATTGCTCTAAAATGCCTTAGGATAGAATCTAAATTGCACTATATATTTATAGCAAGTCTCGGGGATTTGTGAGCAAAAATTGTTATTTAAAATAACATGAATGGATGATGACATGCATTTGAGTGGAAGCTAAAAAAAACCCTGTTACTGTAACGTTATTGAGGTCAAGCTATTCTGTATTTTAAGGTATAAGTGGATATGGTCTATTTTCTTCTTTAATTCTTCAATTGATAAGCTTTTCTTGCGTATTAGTCACTGTTTTTAATCAGTGGCTATCAATTCTCTAAAGAGGAATGTAGGCATGCATGTGACAGGGTCAAAGCGGATCTGTGGTTCCATCAGTAAACATTAATATATTGAGTCCATCAGATGAGCTAGTAGTACCCTATTCTTTGCAGTACATTTTGATTTTCTTTGCTTCTGCTGTGATTTCTTGTTTGTAGCATCCATTTGCTTGTGTCAATGGAACCTGCCAGAATCGTTGAGTTCTGCAACGCTGACACCCATATATAACAGAGCTGAGCTTCCAATTACTAAGCTCTTTCACACTCTCAATCAATCAATCATAGCATTTATATAGCCCACTACTCACCCGGAGGGTCTCAAGGCGCTTGCGGAGGGGGGGGTCCGCTACTGCTCGAACAGCCAGGTCTTGAGCTGCTTCCTGAAGGCGAGGTGGTCTTGGGTCAGGCGGAGGTGGGTCGGGAGGGAGTTCCAAGTCTTGGCGGCCAGGTGGGAGAAGGATCTTCCTCCTGTTGTGGCTCTTCGGATGCGGGGGACGGCGGCGAGGGCGTGGCTGGTCGATCGAAGGTGGCGTGTGGGAGCGTAGAAGTTGAGGCGGCTGTTGAGGTAACTCGGGCCTTGGTTGTGCAGGGCTTTGTGTGCGTGGGTGAGGAGGTGGAAGGTGATTCTCTTGTTGACCGGGAGCCAGTGCAGGTCTCTCAGGTGTCTGGATAAGTGGCTTCATCTGGGGATGTCGAGGATGAGTCTTGCTTAGGCGTTCTGGATTCGCTGGAGTCTCTTCTGGAGCTTGGCGGTGGTTCCGGCGTAGAGGGCGCTGCCGTAGTCCAGACGGCTGGTGACGAGGGCCTGGGTGACCGTCTTCCTGGTCTCGGTGGGGATCCACCGGAAGATCTTACGTAGCATGCGCAGGATGTTGAAACAAGACGAGGAGACGGCGTTGACTTGTCTGGTCATGGAGAGGGAGGAGTCCAGGATGAAGCCCAGGTTGCGTGCGTGGTCTGTTGGTTTGGGTGCGGAGCCCAGGGCGGGTGGCCACCAGGAGTCGTCCCAGGCGGAGGGCGAGGAGCCCAGGATGAGAACTTCCGTCTTGTCCGAGTTCAGTTTCAGGCGGCTGGTCATCATCCATTCGGCTACGTGTTTCATCCCTTCGTGTAGGTTGGCTCTGGCGGCGGCGGGGTCGTTGGTCAGGGAGAGGATCAGCTGTGTGTCGTCGGCGTAGGAGATGATGTTGAGGTTGTGTTGGCGTGCGATGGCCGCAAGGGGGCTCATGTAGACATTGAAGAGGGTGGGGCTGAGCGAGGAGCCCTGAGGGACGCCGCAGATGACTTCGGTGGCCTCTGACCTGAACGGGGGTAGGTGGACTCTCTGTGTTCTTCCAGCGAGGAAGGAGATGATCCATTCCAGAGCCTTCTCCTGGATTCCGACGTTCCTGAGGCGTTGCACTAGGGTGCGGTGGCAGACAGTGTTGAATGCCGCGGAGAGGTCTAGGAGGATGAGGGCCGCTGTTTCTCCGTTGTCAAGCAGGGCACGGATGACATCGGTGGCAGCGATGAGGGCGGTCTCGGTGCTGTGGTTGGCCCTGAATCCCGACTGTGAGGGGTCGAGGGATCCATTTGTCTCAAGGAAGGCGGCCAGCTGCTTGTTGACTGTCTTCTCGATGACTTTGGCTGGAAACGGGAGGAGCGAGATGGGGCGGTAGTTCTTGAGTTCGGTGGGGTCTGCTGTTGGTTTCTTTAGGAGAGCGCTGAGTTCGGCGTGCTTCCAGCTCTCAGGGAAGGTTGCGGTGTCGAAGGAGGCGTTGATGATGTCCCGTAGATGGGGTGCGATGACGTCGTTGACTTTGTTGAAGACGTGGTGAGGGCAGGGGTCGGTTGGAGATCCAGAGTGGATGGAGTTCATTGTGCGGATGGTGTCTTCGGTGTTGACGGAGGGGGGACTCTAGTCATCTTCCTCAGTCTTCAGACTTTCTGACTGTCCTCCTGCATTCTATTTCCCACGAGAAGACTATGGCAACCATTTAATTCTAGAACAAAACTAGTTCCTATTCTACCCATTCCAGGGAAAATTCAGATTTTCCACACCGAGGAGGGTAGAAAATCATGTTTTATTAAAAGTCCCTGTTAGAAGCGGGGGTCTCTAGAAGGCAAGGGTATTTCATCTTTGTCCAAGTAGGGACTCTTCTTCCTAGTCAGATGAAGGGGGAACACTATAACCCCTGCTCACCCTCTTGGTAGCTTGGCACAAGCAGAAAGGCTTATCTCAGAGGCAGTGAAAAAAAGCATATGTGAACACATAGACTAATACAGTGAAAACACTACAAATGGAGAGCACACCAGTTTAGAAAAATAGGTCATATTTATTGTACCCAAACAAGACCAAAACAACGAAAATCCACAATACACTAATCAAAAAAGGACTTTTAAAAGGTAAAACTAGGTCTGTTCAAAGCAAATAGCAGATGCAACACTTTTCCACAAAGTACTTTGGATGCGTTGGGCACACAAACAAAAACTGTCGCAGGAAAGGTGATGCTTCAGTTCCTTTTGCCCAAGGAGGGTGATGCGTTGGTTCCTTATTTCAGGGGAGGTGATATGTCGGTGCCTTAATGCCACGCAGGGTCAGTGATGCGTGGGTTTCTTACCGAAGGGGAGGTCATGCGTCGAATTCTTGCTGTGCAGGGAGGTAATGTGTTGGTTTCTTACTGCAACCCCGGTGTTCTTGCCTGGTGTGGCGCCCAGATGCAATGCGTGAGGATCAGGGATACAGCAGTTCTCGATGCACATCGGCAATGACACTATGTTGTTTTCTCCAGCCGAGGTCCCATGGTGCGCTGATCTCAGACTTCAAAGACCGGTGCATGCGATTCGGCATACAGCGATTTCATGAGGTGCGCAGGCACTGCATGATTTCTTTGGTGATGCATCAGAAACAGGTGGGGATGCGTCACGCTTATTGAAGTTGTGTTACTTTTCCAGCACCCAGCGGAAAACAGCCACCTGAGGTCCAAAACAGCAGCAGGCACCACTTAGCAAGTCAGAAGAACTCCCCCCAAAGAAGTTCAGGAGAGCTGGTGGTGAAGTCTTTGTGTCCCTGAGACTTCAGAACAGGAGGCAAGCTCCATTTGAAGCCCTTGGAGATCTTACTCAAGCAGGGGACACAGCACACAGCAAAGTCCTTGTCTTTTCCTTGGCAGAAACAGCCACTGCAGGCCAACTCCAGACAGCAAACAGCAAAAGGGCAGTAATCCTCCTCAGTTACTCTGGCTAGGCAAAGGTTCCTCTTGATTTCCAGAAGTGAGCCAAAAGTTTGGATCTGGGCCCCTCTTTTTATAATACAAAATCCTTTGTTCACTGTGACAGAGAAACTCTTTGCCCAGCAAAAACCAGTTTTGTCCTCTCTGGTGCAGCTTCTTGGCAGGAGGTGGAGACATTATTGTCTAAGTCAGACCAGGCCCATTTGGGTGTGAAAGAAACTTCCTCTCTCTACTATGAATGCAACCCAGGTCCATTCAGCCCAGCCCTGACCTAGACTGAAAAGGCAGGTCACCCCCTCCCAAGTGGCTGTCTGAACAGAATGCACATCCTCATCCCCTGTCACTCCAAAGCCAGACAGTCAATATACAACCTAGCAGAAGCACATTGGATGGTTAGGCAAGAAAATATTTACTTTCTAAAAGGGGTATTTTCAAACCCAGAAATTAAAAATCACCCTCACAAAAAAAATGCATCTTAACATTCTGAGTTTAGGCTTATCAAACTTTATTTTCCTATCTTGTTCCCATGAGCAGTAATACTCATAAGAGGTTATGAGTAAACTCACCATCCTATCCTATATAACAGATAGCCTTATAATAGTGAAAAACTAAATTGGCAGTATTTTACTATCAGGGACTGCCACTCACATCAGGGCATGCCCTACCATTCACATACACTGCATCCTGCCTACAGGGGTACCTTGGGCCTACCTTCGGGGTGACTCATGTGTAAGAAAAGGGAAGGTTAAGGCCTCGTAAGTGGGTGCACCTGCTGGGTCAACATGGCAGTACTAGACTGCACACAGGCAGTCTGAGACCTTGAAAAGCGGTTTGTGTGGGTGGCACATCAAGGCTGCAAGCCCACTAGCCACAGTTGGTTTACAGGCCCCCGGCACACACAGTGCACTGTATTAGGGACTTAACAGTAAACCAAATAAACCAATCATGGAAAGACTAATGAATCATACCAATTTACTGAGGGAGCCCTTGCACTTTGGCACTAAACAGCAGTAGCAAAGTGCCCAAAGCATATAGACCAGCAAATACGAAATCTAACACACAGTAAAGACACAGCAGGCAAAGGCAAAAATAGCAGAGGAAACCCACACCAAGGCTGCCTGGTCTAACAGTCATGGTGGCTAATAACATGCACAACCTTCTTTATTGCCACCGACACACAGCAAAAAAAAACCTAGAAATTTAAATGTAGAACTAGAATCTTAACAACAGTCTAAACAAATATAAATGACCCCAACATGCAGTCATCTTCCTTCTTATTGCTGCAAATAAACAACTTTTCAGAACAGGAACCACCAAATAAAACTTCTTCCTACAGCAAAATTCCAACAGTGTGCTAACGTCTCAGACTGTTCTCAAACATTTCCTGTAAAAATAGGGTTTAAGGGTAGGAACATTTCCAAGGAGGGATAATATTAGCCAATGTGTCTTTAATAAAATCATGATTTTCTACCCACCCAATCTGTGGAAAATCTGAATTTTATGGTAAGGCATGGGGGCCAATATTATGCATGTACATAGCCTTACACTAACATTCAATTCAAGACATTCTACTGGTTTAAAATAAAACCTTTAATCCACAAAATATGTTGCCCAATCCTCCAATGCAAGAATGCTTCCAACATCTTCACCTACCATTGATGCCTTTGAAGCCATAGCACCGCTTGCTGAGTAAGCCCTAACTCTAGAAACATTGATTCCTACTTTCCCCATAACCTACTTTACCAACCTTGCCAGTGTGCGACATGAATTTTTTTTATGAGGATACCTAAACGAGATCTTTTCATACTCCTTCAAGCACTTTACTTCACACAATTTCTAATTCTCTCCCAATAGTGGGTAAAACAAATTTCTAGATATACTCTTAGTTCTTTTCCTAATGTAAAAACACACACCTTCTGGAACATAACTCATAGAAGACACCTCCAAAGCCATTATGTATGATACCCTTCTAAAAGAAATCAAACAAAGAAGCATAGATACTTTTAAGGCAGAGCTCTTCAAACTTTTTGATGCCGAGACCCCCTTCTAAAACCTTTTTAGGTGTAAGGACCCCCTTTCTAGAAACTGGTACTCCTCATCAACAACTATCGACAACCACAAATGCGCCTGTTAGACCTCATCACATCCATCCATCCATCATTCGTCCACCCACACTTTCACACATCCATCCATCCTTCATCCATCCACCCTTTCATCCTTTCATCCATACATCCATCTTTCATCCATCCATTTATCCTTCACCGTTCACCCTTTCATCCTTCCATCCATACATCAATCTTTCATCCATCCACCCTTTCATCCTTCCTTTCATCCTTCCATCCATACAGCCATCCTTCATCCACCCACCCTTTCATCTATCCATCCGTCCACCCATCATTCAGCAACCAGCGCGGGGACCCACCTGCTGGTGTAACCAAGCGCTTTAAAAAATATTTAATAATAATTCATCCACCCACCTTTTCACACATCCATCCATCCATCATTCATCCATGCAAACTTTTATCCATCCATACATCCATCCTTCATCCATCTACCCTTTCATCAATTCATCCTTACATACATCCTTTATTCATCCACCCTTTCATCCATCCATCCTTCATCCATCCACCCTTTCATCCTTCCATCCATACATCAATCCTTAATCCATCCACCCTTTCATCCTTCCATCCATACAGCCATCCTTCATCCACCCACCCTTTCATCTATCCATCCATCCACCCTTTCATCTATCCACCCATCATTCATCCACCGACCTTTTCACACATCCATCCATCCATCATTCATCCATGCAACCGTTTATCCATCCATACATCCATCCTTCATCCATCTACCCTTTGATCAATCCATCCATACATACATCCTTCATTCATCCACCCTTTCATCCATCCATCCTTCATCCATGCACCCTTTCCTCCATTCATCCACCCACCTTTTCACACATCCATCCATCCATCCTTCATACATGCAACCTTTTATCCAATCATATATCCATCCTTCATCCATCTACCCTTTCATCCTTCTATCCATACATGCATCCTTTATCCATCCATCCATGCATCCTTCATCCAGCCACCCTTTCATCCATCCATCCACTCATCATTCATCCACCCACCTTTTCACACGTCCATCCATCCTTCATCCATCCACCCTTTCATCCTTATATCCATCCATCCTTCATCCGTCCACCCTTTTATCCTTCCATCTGTCCATCCATACAGCCATCCACCCTTTCATCCATACATTCATCCTTCAACCATCCACCCTTTAATCCATCCATCCATCATTCATTCACCCACCTTTTCTGTGCCTCTCTCATGGGGGGGGGGGTCAGTATTTCTCTGTGTCTTCTTCCTTCTTCCTCTCTCATGGGAGGGCATCTCTGTGCCTCCCTGCTGGCGGTGGGGGTTGGGGGGCTGGCCAACAGGCTGTAACAACATCTCACCATGAAGAACAGACTCTCAAGTACATTTCTCCCACACAGGCACCAGGTATGAGGGCTCCTGGGACTTGAACCAATGAGGACCTTTCACGTGCTTTACTAGCGGGACCCACAGCTCCAGGTCCACCCACCATTTCACACATCCATCCATCCATCCATCATTCATCCATGCAACCTTTTATCCATCCATACATCCATCCATCCTTCATCCATCTATCCTTTCATCAATCCACCCATACATACATCCTTCATTCATCCACCCTTTCATCCATCCATCCTTCATCCATCCACCCTTTCATCCATTCATCCACCCACCTTTTCACACATCCATCCATCCATCCTTCATACATGCAACCTTTTATCCAACCATATATCCATCCTTCATCCATCTACCCTTTCATTCTTCTATCCATACATGCATCCTTCATCCATTCACCCTTTCATCCATCCATCCACTCATCATTCATCCACTCACCTTTTCACACATCCATCCATCCTTCATCCATCCACCCTTTCATCCTTATATCCATCCATCCTTCACCCGTCCACCCTTTCATCCTTCCATCCGTCCATCCATACAGCCATCCTCCCTTTCATCCATACATTCATCCTTCATCCATCCACGCAACGCCCATTGACCTCAAAGGGCTACAGCCTCCTCCCCCAGCCACCCCACCCCTCCCCTCCCGTATGTGAGCTCGGCTGAAACAGCTTCACTGGACACACACAAAGCCACACCTGAGTACTTAACAGGTCTTTAAAAGACATTTTGCTTGTTAATGAGGCTTTGATGTTTTTCACCCCTCTGTGTGAATTAGGCCTCAGCCGTGAGCACCCTCAATTAGCCCGACGCCACTAAGGCAAACTGACAGGATCTGTTCTGCGACCCCCTTCCCAGGACTCCACGACTCCCCTGGGGGTCGCGCCCCACAGATTGAAGACCTCTGTTTTAAGGTCAAATTCTTCAAGTACTAAAATTAATTATCCCTCCAAATAGATAATTCCTTCAAAACTAAATTGACCATGGGGAACGGTGCGGCCGTCAATCAGTTGAGGTCGCAGCTCTCCTAAGCCGGTGGAATGAATGGCTCCTTAGAAAGGATTTTTTTGTGGCTACCTGATGGATTCCACAGCGTGAACATAGAGTGGGGGTGACACAGGGGTTCTGGGGCTGATTTTCATTTCGATTTCTGTGTTTTGGTTTCCCTTCCGCGATTCTTTGGATGCGCAGACAAAAGGAACCGCCAGTGGGACGCTGGGAGGAGTGTGAGTGGAGGCAGCAGTGTAGCTTAGTTGGAGCCGACGTGCTGCCCCAGGATAGGTTTCTCGTGGAGAGGTACTGGCAGAACTCGGGTCTCTGACAATATGAGCGACGGGAGCAACGGGAAGCGTAACCTGAAAGCAGCCTTCCCAAATCAGCGGGAGCAGGGACATGCTGCCAGAACACCCATGATAACACCGGTAAGAAGGAGGGAGCGAGACTCAGCAGAAGACTGTGATCTTGGAAATGAGGCTGGAAAGGGGGCTAAGGACCTTAGGCATAAAGTAACCACCACATCAACTAGGGGGAAAAAGGAAAAAAGAGGGAGGGCAAACTCCACAGCAAGTAATACAAGCACAGTAAACAGGTATACATTAAGGAGCAGAGGGGTTTGGGGCAAGAAGGATCTGGTCGCCCTTAACACTGGGAGCACTATACCTAGAATTCAGGTGGTTTCTCCACCTACGCAACCTGAATAACTTGCAGATAAATTACCTGCATCAAATTCGAGCAAAGGACCTACAGAAAAACCAGGGCATAATTCAAAGAAACAAACAAAGAGAGAGCACAGAAAAATTAAAATCACCCCTTGCTACGCTCTTATTTTAAGGTACAGGCGCAGGGGCCCCCTATCATAGCAGAAGACAATTCTGGTCCATATCAACCCCTCAAGAATATGTCACTCAGGCAAGTGGCACAAAGTATGGTAACTGGTGCCAAGGAAACAATAGTAAACCAGATTTTACTAGAAAACAGATTCGACCCTTTAGTAGACATGGAAGTTGGTTTTGCCTTGATCCCGGATAATATAGGCCCCACCGCAAAACGGAATTCTACGGCCACACTGTCTTCTTTAGAACCTCAACTGCAGGTCATATCGGGTGACCACTTAAGGGCGACTGCCCAATGTAGTCCTTCTGGTCTGGAAGACACAATGTTGGTTCTGCTTTCTGAAATAAGGGAGATATTCACCACTTCCGAAACTTACCAACAGAAAATACAAGGGCATTGTGAAGCTATGGAAGAACAAATGCACAGTTTGGTAGACAGAGTAGGGGCTATGGAGACTGTATATTAAGATGTCTCGAAAGAAGGTGGACTTCAATCAAGAAGAGATTCTGAAATTGAAGAAAAACGAACAAGAGCTAAGAGATAAGTTAGAGGCCGTTGAAAACAATGCAAGGAGGAACAACATAGGAATCTTAAATGTTCCTGAGGGTCTTGAAGGAGCGGATATCAAGGCCTTTGTAATCTCTCTCCTAAAGGAGCATATTATGGATCTCGAACAAACCATGATTGAAGAGGGAGGAAAACAGCAAGAAGGATTCTTGTGAATTTAAAAACCTACTCATTAAAAGAAAGCTTCCTCACTGGAGCAGTAAAGGCTAGCACATACAGGAAAAACGACTGTTCTTTCCGTGTAAGGTCTGATATTTCCCGCACAACTCTTGACAGGCAGTTGGAGCTCGGTAAATATGTACAGGAACTAAGAGATCTTGGCACCACTGCAAATATCCAGTTCCCGGCATCTCTGAGGGTCATGAGAAACAATAAGATGCATAACTTTAGGGATCCAAATGAGGTAAAAATGTTCATAGAGCAGATTAAGGCACAAACGGTATAACAGTTACATACATTTGACCATCAGGACGTAGGAGAGTTCATATGAGGTGTCCAAAGTATACCTCTATTTGTTAGGGAGGGTTCCCCAGGGAGGGTTACAGGCACAATATGCAAGTTTAGGAAAATACAAAAAAAAGATTCACATGGGGTAGGGGAGCATGTGGGAGAATTTTTTTTAAAGAGGGCCACTTATGTCATTTTTAGATGGCTTCTTTGTGCTGTGGCTGCCTTTTCCTCATGAGAGGTTGAGCCAGCTAGATGATTGTAGGAGTACCATCCCATTGTATGGCAGCTCCAAATAACCCTAGATTTCTAAAAATCTTATTGTGAACTGTTAACGGACTGAGGGTGGCACCAAGAAGGGGAAGGATACTGGAGTATCTGAAGTTGTGTGATTCAGGGGTTATTCTTATTCAATAATCTCATCTTTTAAAAGAAGAATGGTTGGAAATTCTAAAAAGTCAACCATGGATAGAGAATTGCATAGGCACTACAATAAAAAGGGTGGCAATTTTGTTTAAAAAATCTTCCTAATGTATCTTAGGCGAAACCCTAATATATTCATCAGGTAGATGGGTAATTGCTAAGGCATGGATCCAGGGAACATAGCTCGCCTTTATCGGTTACTATGGTCCAAACCTGGATGATCCCATTCCCCTACGTACTTTCTTCTTATATTAAATTGAACTAAATGAACCTATAATCATGGGTGGTGATTTTAATGTTGTCTATGACCTAGCCCAGGACACAACAAAGAGGGCAGCTGTTACTGTTCCTAAAATTAGAGCAGCCCTAAGGCATATAATTCAGGATTTGGACCTTGTTGATATTTGGACTCGTAAGGGCATACATAGGGGGGCAGAGTCAGGTAAATACACCTTTTATAACCAAAAACATGGTCATCGATCTAGGATAGACTTTTTTTTGGTTGTCGCCGCCATCAGTAATTATATCAAGAGTGTCTCCCATATTCCGGAGCATCTATCAGACCATTCGTCAAGTTCTCTTCAATTTTGGTCAAAAATAAGGCACCTGAATGGCGCTAGACTTTGAATCGATCTTTACCTTGAGATGCTTCAGTAATTGATAATTTGAAAAAGTCAACAATTGAGTTTTTTTCTTTAATCTCGACTCAGGCCCTTTAAACAAGGTATGGGACACATACAAAGCCTAACTTAGAGTCATGCTAGTCAGCATCAACGCATCTCATAATAAAAAGGTCAAGAATGAGAATAAATCTTTAGAAGAATCAATTAAAACAATACAAGGTAATATAGGGCATAATCATCATCTAAAAACGTAGGTCTAGAAACGGAGTTAGCAAAAGCAAAGGCTAATTTAGCTGACTACTTGGAAATTAAGGTAAAACAAAAATAGGAAGCAAGCAAACTTGCTAATTACGAATACGGGGAAGGATGTGGCAAACTTTTGGCCTGGAAGGTCAAAGCTAACCAGGCCAGAAACTCTATTAAAGAACTAAAATGCGTATCCACTGGTAATATCATCACTGAGGATGGGGTGATTGAACATGCATTTGTCTAATTTTTCCAAGAATTATATAAAGAAGACATAGATCCGAATAAGGATAATATAACAGCATTTGTACGCGATTTGAATCTCCCATGACTCAGCGATGAAACTAGAGATGAAGTATCTGCCCCCTTCATAGTAGAAGAAGTTTATAGTGCAATAAAAAGCTTAAAAAAGGCAAGGCTGCAGGGCCTGATGCCCTCCCAAATTAAATGTATTCTCACTTGAAAGAAGAGTTGGCTCCTATCTTACTTAATCTTTTTAACTCGGTTTATATCGTAAAATAAGAGCTTCCTCCTGCTTGGCACCTAGCTGTTATAATTATTCTTCTGAAACCCCATAAAAATCCAAGGGCTTGTGAATCGTATAGGCTGACCTCCCTACTTAACAGCGACTATAAACTATATACACAGATACTTATAAAAAGGTTACATCGGATGGTCGGCTCACTTATCCATAGTAATCCGAAGGGCTTTATGAAGGGGAGGCATCTACATGGTTTGACCCATGAAATAATTGGCACAATAGACCTAGCATTAGAATATGGCAGACCCCTAACCGTGATGACATGCAACACTGCTCAAGCATTTGATAGGGTCAGTTAGCCCTTTATTCAAGAGGTGATTCAGCATTTTAACTTGAGCCATACTTTGGTTTCTGCAATTAGGGCTCTTTAGAAAAACCCATCCGCCCGAGTACTCGTAAATGGCAATTTATCTAAACAAGTTTAAAAAGGAAGTGGAACCAGACAGGGTTGTCCCCTTTCTCCCTTTTTATTCAATTTGTATATTGAGCCACTTGCCATCAAATTAAGGGATTAAACCCAGATCAGTTGACTGGGGGGTCAGTGTTTGATTTGTTCTAATGCTCCGTCCATCATCCCCTCTGGTATCGCTTTGTTCACCCTAAGTTGGCAGGGTATGCCCAGACGTGGGTCCCTTGCTCTCTTTGCCACTGGATTCAAGCTAGCCTGGCTAATGACGGCTGATTAGCCAGAAACCGGTCCCAGGATGCTTGTTTCTGGTCCAGGGAAGACATGGCTTGGCAGTTCAGGCTGGACTGTTCCCATGAGGCACAGGGTCGACTGATTTGCATATGGAACTGGGGGCATCTGAACTGGGGTGATGGAGTGAGCTAAAGAATGATGATGGATTAAACTCACATCAGTTGACTGGGGTTGAATGTTTGATTTGGTCCAACGCTCCGTCCATCATCCCCTTTGGTATCGCTTTGTTCGCACTAAGTTGGCAGGGTATGCCCAGACGTGGGTGCCTTAGTCACTTTGCCACTGGATTCAAGCTAGCCTGGCTGATGAGACTGATTAGCCAGAAACCAGTCCCAGGATGCTTGTTTCCAGTCCAGGGAAGACATGGCTTGACAGTTCGGGCTGGACTGTTCCCATGAGGCACAGGGTCAGACTGATTTGCATATAGCCATGTCTGAACTGGGGTGGTGGAGTGAGCTAAAGAATGATGATAGATTAAACCCAGATCAGTTGACTGGGGTGAGTGTTTAATTTGTTCCAATGCTCCGTCCATCATCCTCTATCCGCTTATGCCGGCAGCTCGAAGGCGGGAGGCTGTTACGTTGGAGCTACGGCTGTGGCTTCTGCTATTTTTAAAATTGAAATTGCTGATTCTGCTCCCTTAGCATTTTTAGTCAGATCGTGACATTACCTTACTCACGTTCCTAACATCTTGTGCACTCGCTCGGTACTCACCTGAGAGCAGAGGGGGTCGGGAACAGCCGCGTTTCACTCGTGCTATCTTCCTCGAGTGGGGGATCCGTCCGTGTGAGCGGACCCGCCATCTTGGAAGTAGTAGATCAGCAGAGTGGCGGTCTAGTCTCTAGCACTCACGGGGGCACAAAAGCCGATGCTGGAGCGAACGCGCTGCTTATGCGGGCAGCTCGAAGGCGGGAGGCTGTTACGGTGGAGCTACGGCTGTGGCTTCTGCTATTTTTAAAATTGAAATTTATCTTTTGTGTGACATGCATCTTGGGGGCACTGATTCTGCTCCTTTAGCATTTTTAGTCAGATCGTGACATTACTTTACTCACGTTCCTAACATCTTGTGCACTCGCTCGGTACTCACCTGAGAGCAGAGGGGGTCAGGAACAGCCGTGTTTCACTCGTGCTTCTTCCTTGAGTGGGGGGTCCATCCGTGCGAGCCCACCCGCCATCTTGGAAGTAGTAGATCAGCAGAGTGGCGGTCTATCCTCTAGCACTCACGGGGCACAAAAGCCGATGCTGGAACGAAGTGCAGCGGACGCGCGCAGCGGGCGCGCCAAAGGCAAGCCCGTCCATGCCAGTCCGTGCCAAGGACGCGCCCAGTGCCGGAAATGTTGCTCCTACAGAGCCAGGATGGGGCCCTGTTGCTGATGGAGGGACCAGACGGTTCACCAGTAAGAAACTTATTATTATTGGTGAGGGGGGACGTGACAAAGGGACCCTCTTGCTGTCTCACACGGCTTCTCCAGTAGCGGATGTCCTGAAGGGTCACTCCTTAGTTGGGGGGCTTTTGAATGTGAGGTCTCTCTCTAAAAAATTGTGTTGATATTCAACTGGTGTTGGAGACCCACAAACTAGATTTTTTATGCATGACTGAAACCTGGATGGTGCCAGGCTGTGAAGTTGATGCTGGGTATGCCTGCCTACCAGGGTTTAAAATGCGTCATAAGCCCAGGATTAGTGGGAGGGGGGCGGGGTGGGTGTGATTTTTAAAGATACTATTAATTTGAATGTCATTAACATGGAAGAGCAGGCGCTATTGGAATCATTTTCAAACTTGGCTGTCAGTCATACACATTTGGTGATTCTTGGGGACTTTAACCTTTGGTAGAATGGCGCCCTGTATACAGGCTTTCTTAATTTAATCCACTCGTGTGAGGCTCTTGGTCTTTTCCAGCATATTTTACAAGCTACACACATAGGAGGCCATCGGTTGATTTGATCTTTTCCGTTATCAACCTCCTCACTGTTGGGGATGTGCTACCTATGACTTGGACCGATCACTCTTTGATTAAGTTCTTTGTAAAGACTGACACGCTTATAGCAGGGTCATCTGGTCAAGTAAGGGAATATGTTAGTAGGAACTGGAAGGCCCTTACTCGGAAAAAAGATGTGTAACCTACGTTTATGGTTGAGGAGTGTTTCACCCCTGCCTTACAGGCGGAGGGGAATTACGCTGCCCTCTGCGCGAAGATCACTTCAGTGTTGGATACCTCTGCTCCTTTTAAACTTCATACGAGCAGGGGTAGACCCTCTGCTCCTTGGTTTACAGACAGCCTCGAAAAATCGCGACTGGAATGCAAACAAGCAGAGAGAAAGTGGAGGTATGCATATCTGGTCAGGGACAGGCTGAACTGGAAAGCCAAGCGAGGGGAATATAAGATGGAGATTCATAGAGCCAAGGTGGAACACTTCTCGAGGGTGATTCTTGACGCCCGAATAGTCCATCAAATTGATTTTTGTAATTTTCTCCCTGAGTGTACTGGGGTAGCTCAGACGTGGGTCCCAGAGCCTCCACACCACTGGAGTCAAGCTAGCCGGGCTGATGAGAGGTGTTACCTCGAAACTGGTCCGGTCCTCGGATGCTTGATTCCGGTCTGGGAAAGATATGGCTGTGTAGTTTGGACTGGACTGTTCCCATGGGGCACAGGGTCAGAGCTGATTTGCATAAAGCCATTATCTAACCCAGGGTGGTGTGGAGTGCAAAAAACGATGGATTTAGGCCCAGATCCTTGTACTGGGGTGAATGTAAGACATTGATCTACATTCTGTCCATCAAATTGTTTTTTGTAATTTTCTCCCTGAGTGTACTGGGGTAGCTCAGACGTGGGTCCCAGAGCCTCCACACCACTGGAGTCAAGCTAGCTGGGCTGATGAGAGGTGTTACCTCGAAACCGGTCCGGTCCTCGGATGCTTGATTCCGGTCTGGGAAAGATATGGCTGTGTAGTTCGGACTGGACTGTTCCCATGGGGCACAGGGTCAGAGCTGATTTGCATAAAGCCATTATCTAACCCAGGGTGGTGTGGAGTGCAAAAAACGATGGATTTAGGCCCAGATCCTTGTACTGGGGTGAATGTAAGACATTGATCTACATTCTGTCCATCAAATTGTTTTTTGTAATTTTCTCCCTGAGTGTACTGGGGTAGCTCAGACGTGGGTCCCAGAGCCTCCACACCACTGGAGTCAAGCTAGCCGGGCTGATGAGAGGTGTTACCTCGAAACCGGTCCGGTCCTCGGATGCTTGATTCCGGTCTGGGAAAGATATGGCTGTGTAGTTCGGACTGGACTGTTCCCATGGGGCACAGGGTCAGAGCTGATTTGCATAAAGCCATTATCGAACCCAGGGTGGTGTGGAGTGCAAAAAACGATGGATTTAGGCCCAGATCCTTGTACTGGGGTGAATGTAAGACATTGATCTACATTCTGTCCATCAAATTGTTTTTTGTAATTTTCTCCCTGAGTGTACTGGGGTAGCTCAGACGTGGGTCCCAGAGCCTCCACACCACTGGAGTCAAGCTAGCCGGGCTGATGAGAGGTGTTACCTCGAAACCGGTCCGGTCCTCGGATGCTTGATTCTGGTCTGGGAAAGATATGGCTGTGTAGTTCGGACTGGACTGTTCCCATGGGGCACAGGGTCAGAGCTGATTTGCATAAAGCCATTATCTAACCCAGGGTGGTGTGGAGTGCAAACAACGATGGATTTAGGCCCAGATCCTTGTACTGGGGTGAATGTAAGACATTGATCTACATTCTGTCCATCAAATTGTTTTTTGTAATTTTCTCCCCGAATAGTTCTCGCAGCATTTTTAATATCTTGAATGATCTTACCAGTCCAGAGTGTGTCAAGAACGATTTCCCCCCTTCGCAGGAACTCTGCGAGAACCTAGCCAGGTTCTTCCAGGATAAAATCAAACTGATCATTGATGATTTGGGAGTGAAGCAACAACAACCCCTGGTAATAACTGACTGTGGCAGCCTGTCAACTCCTGGTGCTCTGTCTGCATTGGGAGGAGCTGAGCCCCTTGCAGAATTTGCACAGCTGTCTTCGGAGGAGTTCAAGGAAGTGGCTTTTGGCATAACATCTGGATCTCCGCTGGACCCGCTCCCCTTAAAAATCTGGCAGGAGTATGAGTCTGAGCTATTCCCTACGCTTAGGCGGGTGTGTAACCAGTCACTTGCTATGGGTAGGGTTCCACCTCAATGGAAACAAGCGATGGTGACCCCTTTATTGAAAAAGCCCTCCCTTGACCCGGACTGCCTTAAGAACTTCAGGCCTATTTCGCTCCTACCATATCCTGCTAAAATTGTAGGGCGGGTGGTGGCAGGTACCCTCTCTAAATATCTTGAACAGCATAAGCTCTTGGATGATGTTCAATTTGGCTTTCGTCCAGCTCATGGCACCGAGACGGCCCTTGTGACCGTTCTTGATGAGCTTCCTTCGCGGGCAGACAGGAGACAGGCAGGGGTTTTGATCCTGCTTGACCTGTCTGCCGCCTTCGATACGGTGAACCATGATATCCTGCTGGACAGGCTGAAAGATGTAGGAGTGGTGGGGAGTGCTCTTGGGTGGTTTGAGTCCTTCCTTCAAGGTAGGGAACAAGCTGTGTCCCTTCCTCCCTTTCAATCTGCCTTCTCTACTATCTCGCATGGCGTTCCACAGGGCTCGGAAGTTAGCCCAATTCTTTTTAATATCTATATGAAGCCCTTAATAGCTGTCATCAAACATTTTAAGATCGAAATCGTCAACTATGCTGATGACACGCAGCTCATTCTGTCCTTGGAGGGGAATGATTCTACCTCCCTGGAGGAATTCCACTACTGCATGCGAGCTACTGCAGAATGGCTGGGAGCCAATTCGCTGCAATTTAACTCAGGGGAGACCGAGGTGCTATACTGCCCTCGGCCTAGGATAAGTCCTTCACTACCTTGTAACTTCTGGCCGAAGGACCTTTCTTCATTGGTCCAGCCGGTGAAGGTAGTCCGGAACCTGGGTGCTATGTTCAACAGTGACCATTCCTTGGAGGCGCAGGTCTCTAAGGTGGCAGCTAGTTGTATGATCATTATCTGCCTCTTGAGAAAAATCTTGCCACTGCTACCACCTACTGCTCGGATAGAGGTGGTACGCTCACCGTGCTCAGTAGGTTAGACTACTGTAACGCGTTATTGCTGGAGTCCCCGAGCTACCTCATGGATAGGCTTCAGAGACTCCAGTCTGCAGCAGCTAAACTTGCCTTAGGCTGGCCAACGAGATCCTCCTCTACAGCGGCTCTGGCTCAGCTGCACTGGCTTCCAGTGAGGGAAAGGGTGACCTTTAAGTCCCTATGTCTGACCTTCAAGGCTCTTCACGGGCTGGGCCCGGTTCGTCTTCAAAGGATGTTTTCGTGGTATGTACTGGCCCGTAACTTGCGTTCCTCCTCGGACAGGGTGGTGGCTGTACCCAGGTTTAAAAGATCTAGAGCGGGAGGCATATCATTTAGTGTGGCTGCGGCCAAGCTTTGGAACTCTCTGCCCACTGAACTTAGGCAGATTACCTGCCTTCTTGCCTTCAGAAGGCAGCTAAAAACTTGGCTTTTTCCCCGTTCCTTTTAACTTTTCTTATAATTCTCTTTTTAATTTTCAGCCTGCTACCAGCCACCCTTCTTTTCGCTTTTGATGCTATCAGTGCCAGGATGCCTCTCGAGGTGATAGCACGCTTTATAAGTGCAATAAATAAATAAATAAATTAGGTATCGCATCAAATTAAGGGCATGCAGGAATATTATATCATTCTCCTGCAACGGGTGGGAAAAGAAAAATGGGCTCTACACTGATGACCTGATGATTTTTACAAGTCAGCTACATTTGTCAATTGCAACTATATGGGAAATGTTAGAGAGCTTTGGCAAATTATCTGGTTATGCTGTCAGTCCATTGAAGACAGAGATGGTGCATTGGAATACAAACTATCAGAGCAACTCAGTCAGACAGAATATCAGATACTTAGGGATTGAAGTGGTCCAGAGACTGGAGTCATTAGCAAAACTGAACTTTGATAAAGTCACCTTCAAAGTCAAGAAACAACTAAAACTGTGGGAATCTTTAACTTTATCTTTTCTAGCAAGTCTAACCTTTTCAAAATGGCAATCTTACCTAAATATATTTTCCTATTTAATTCAATCCCCATAGAATTTAGAAAGGAGTGGATAAAGAAAGTGCAAGGACTCTTTTCTAGTTTTATCTGGGGGAAATAAAAGACCTAGAATAGCTTGGCAGAAGTTTACGGAGAAACAGAAAAATGGGGGTAGAGCAAGCCCAGATCTTCTCCAATATCAGAGAGCTTTCCATCTAAAAATCTTCAGGCAACTGCTAAAAGATACCCTGACCTTTCACCACTTTTTCGAGCATTCATATTTGGCCCTCCGGGTCTATCCAGATTTTTTCTTTTCAAATTTGGAGACCCAAATTGTTTTTTTAAAGGTGAGACTATAGAAAAATAAAGGGCATGTAAAGTATGGTCTCAAATCAGGGTTATACTACAGATCTCGTATTACAGCCATATGCCGGGATACCCGTCACCCCCTCCCAACACAATCCCCAAGAATGGGAAGACGGAAACGGTTCTTGAACTTTTGGAAGGCGGGAGGGAGTTACCCTCCCGGCCGTATTTATTAAAAATATGAAACATTAAAATAACAGTTTCATATCATGTACAATTTCATTTACACATTACGATGTTTATTGGCTAACCTTAACATATCTCTAATACAAAGGTTCTCCTAGCCGATTCTAAAACATACTGTAAATGCATTTCTCAAAATTCAAATTGTACATCCTAACGTTACGGGCCAACGGCAAGGTTGTAACCGGTGTCAGATCCCTAATACCAGAACTCCCCCCCTTACTTGTGAGGGGCGGGCGCACAGAGGACTGTACCTCTGTGCCAACTTCCAATTTCCCTTGTCTTAGCGGGGGCCCCATATTTACTCGACGCCATCTTGGTGGTCGTCCGAGGACTCGTGTGAGGTGTCTAGAAGGTAGCGTAGACCCCCCTCCCACCCCACACTGCTTACCACATCCGCCGTCGCGGATGTCCTGGCCCCGGGAAATTTCCAGGAGGGGCCCGTAGCCCCTCCTCCCCTGGGAGGGGCCTATGACCGCCTTCCCTTTCGGCGGCCCCATCCTTAGAGGGTACCGCCTCCCCGTGTGAGGGGCCAATGGCCGCCTCCCCCGGGCGCTCCCATCCATAATGGGTGGCGCCCACCTCTAGGGATCTTCCAATTACTGCTCACCGATCATGACCTTACCGCCACAGGCCGGATAGTTGACCGGCTATCCGGACCCCCCACAAAACTCCTACTAAAGGTCATGGCTACACAAACTCTTTAACCAAGCTATGAAGTCTCCTATGAGTAAGACATTCCCCACCCGGGACAAATGGACCCCATCCTCCAGATACATATGGTCCCCCCGGATACATCCATGTGGAATACAATGCAATTTCTCTGTACAAAACAACCTACCCAGTTTGTTATTAACCTTCTTTACCGACTGATTCAAAGCCGTCACAGAGAGGGCCCCCCGCCACACCTTCCGAGGAATCATGTGTGACCATGCAATCGTGCACCCCGGAACCCTTCTCGCCAACCAACTTACTGTGGATAAAATTAACTCGAGAAGTATTCGTCGCCCAATGGTCACCAAATCATTGTCCCCAAGATGCACTATGATTACAGATGGTGGTGACCTCGTCCGCCCTAAGAGTCCCTCCATAAAACTTTGAAACTGGTCAATACAGAGCCCGCCCCTTCCGTGGAAGGTCACCCTGTACCCGTATTCCCCAGCCACATGAATCATGTCACCTGCTTTGAATACGTCTGCGGCGCGCCTCACGTATGAGTGGCCAACGACCCACACCACTCTTCCCTCAGCCGGTGATCTTTGACCGCTGGTCCCCAGGTGTCGGGTCAACTGCACAGTCCGCCCCGCAAAGCCTGCTCGCGAAACTGTAAACCAAACAGAAAACAAGAAGCGTGAGTGCATGACATTAGCTTCACAACATGTGCAACCGCACATACCTTTTATAACAATTCGAGGACCAACGCCCCAACTGTTTCACCTTTTCAACACTCAGACCCCTGGCTGTAGCCTCTGTAGCAGCCCCTATCCGGAAGGAATGGGTCCCAAAATCGCTCGGGTTCAAGCCCGCTGCCGCGATTGCCATTGTTAACACCCGCTGAAACCTAGTCAGTGGGGTGGAGTCGGTGTGCCTCAGCAAGCTTCCCCCCCATGATGCCGCCCTCTGCGCTAAATACTCCTCCACGCATTTTACCGGGCACATGGGAGACCCCGGAATCCGCTGGACTACCACACTGTCCCCGATCGCTCCCTGATCGGTCTTGGACCTGGCTATTGAGACTACCATTGTCTCCCCCTTAATTTGAATGTGTTCTCGACACAGACCTCCCCTCGTATACTGCTTATTCCTCGCTACCAGTTCGCTTACCCGCATAGCCCCATGGAATGCTAATGCAAAAGCGGCCCGGAACAGCACCGTCTCTGATTGACATGAACATGTCGCAGGGAGTACGGACATTAACAGGGACAACCTTGCTAGACCTATCGGGTGCCTCTCATCCACTCTACGACCCTCAAGGCGTTGCCACCCACGCAGTGCCTTCTTTACGAGGAAGGACGATGTGGGGTCCTGGATGCCATGAGCCCGCGCCATGAAGGAAATGGCGGCCCGGTGCCTATTGGCTGTAGCCACTGATCTGTCATTACCTTCTCCTTGGGCAAACGGAAGCACCCCTCTACGGAATCGAGCTCAATTCCCAGAAACTCGAGTGAAGTAGATGGTCCCACTGTTTTGCCTGGTGCCAGTGGCACACCAAATCGTTTCATGAGATTACAGAATTCCCTCAAAGCCTGTGCACATTCCGTGTCACCGGCTGCCCCCAGAAACAGAAAATCATCAAGGTAATGCATAACCTGCGTAAAGCCCGTGGCTCTGGTGAACGCCCATTGCAAAAAAGTACTGAACTTCTCAAAATACGCACAAGAGATGGAGCAACCCATCGGCATACATTTATCCATGTAGTAGCGTCCTTGAAACACAAAACCTAAGAGACGCTGATCCTGTGGGTGTACCGGGAGCAACCGGAACGCTGACTCGATATCTGATTTAGCCATCAGCGCTCCGGGCCCCAGGCAATTCAACATGGCGACGGCCTCATCAAAGGATGCATTCGCACCGAACAAACTCCCGGGTCAATCGCATCGTTCACCGAAAGACCCCTAGGAGCGGACAAATTATGGATTAACCTAATCTCACCTGGGTCCTTCTTGGGGACAACTCCCAACGGTGAGCAAACAAAGTTAACAACAGGCGGGTTTACATATGGTCCCGCAACCCGACCTCGGGCCACCTCCTTTCCAATCTTTGCCTGTACCACCGCCGTATTTTGTTGAACCGATAGTTGGTTTTTACACTGTGCTTCCCCCCGAAAGTCCCCCGCCGGGATGTGGAAACCATATGAAAAAACGTTTCTCAACACCCCGGCGGAGACATGATCAGGGTATTCGTTCAGCCAAGGGATCATTGCCATGATGTCAACGGGAGTAGGTAACGGTGCCCCTTGGTCGATATTAGACCTGTTTGGCTCCTCCTCTACCTCCTGTATCACCATTCTTGGCTCTGCATGAACTCTCGGGGTGTGAGGCCTGTCTGCACCCTGCACACTCATGCCTGAACTTGCATGCCCCTTGTGGCCTAGTGCACTTGCCTCTGTTAAAACTCCAACAGACCCCTTTTCTCCCCGAGTTCCCATTACTCTTTGTGTGTTGATCATTGCTGGTGCCCGCCCGAAAGGGCGCCGCCGAATAATGGCGGGAAGGCTCCGCCCCATTCCCGCCAAAAGATGACGACTTTGTCGTGTTCGGCATAACCTGTTTCTGCCAGGAAATGGAGTCGAAACAATCCCACGTCAGGGATGAGTCGTGCTCCTTGGCCTTACGAAATTTGTTATCATAACCCATCCATTGATTGCCTTCATATGATTCATAAAATTCCATAATACGTGTCTGGTAACAAGCTAATTCGGCCAATACTTCAGGCCTACGTTCCCCCATGATTGCCGTGAACATTCCAAATGCCCTGGCCCAATTAGCGATCGGTTCATCCACTCTGAAACCTGCCATTTTTGCACGCCATACACTAGGATGCAACAACTCCTTCTGCTGTTTAACGTGCCCTATCTCATAGTGATAGGTCAACAGAGAAAACATGTTCACATATTTATCAGACCAAATCCTTTCTTTCACATCCATCGGAATATGTTGGACCACCTTTTCCCTCCTTGAGGGTAACAATCCCTCCCCCGCCATTGGCAACGGCTGCTTACCCGAACCAGTAGCTGGGTCCGTTGTCGATGCTGTTCCAACGCTCGACGCCGGTTGTTCCAAGGGAACCTGCGGGGAAACAAGAGGACAAGGTGCCTTCGCAGCATCTCTCGATTGCCGCAACTGCTTCATTATTAACCTGGCCTCCTCGGCCGCGTCTCCCGGTGCCTCCGCACCCTCGTTGTTCCTGCCTAACCATGCCGCCAACTGTGCGGCCAGCTCGGGAGGCATATCCCCCTCGTTAACAGGTGTAACTACGACAGGGATCGGCTGTCCCGCATTCGGGATCGGAACTGGGGCCTCTACCGGACTGACCGGCCTCGCCGGAGGTGACTCGGGAACCGGGGCCTCCCCTCCTGCCGCCCTATTCCTGGCCCTTTTACCTCTCCCGGCAGGGACTACTCCCGGCAATGCTGGTCCGATGACTTTCTTCTGTCTACCCGTACCATTCATTGCCGCCATCTGCTTCTTCATGTTCGCCATGTCCTTCACCAGCATGCAAAGCATTTGTTCGGTCCCAACCTTCTTTCCGACTTTCTTGCCAGGCATCGCCACGGATATTCGACTCGAGGTCCTGGATCCAAAGCTTCGGAATCACTGAAAGGAGAAACACAAAAATTACAAGTTCTCAAAATTGGCTCCTTGTTCCGTCTCGGCCTCACGTGCAACGAGGAGGTGCAGCTTCCAAGCACAGGAACAAGAGGATGCTTCCTTGGATTGTTGCTCCTTTTATTCTTCCTCGGGAGGGCGTGGACCTTCCTCCAACCGCCCACGGGGCGTGTCCAACGGTGTAGGTGTCTAGGTCAACCCCTCTTGGGCGGGAAAAAGGCGCGCCCGGCTACGCCACTTCGGGCATACCAGCCGAGACACGCCTCCCGCCCAAAATGGTTTCCCGGGGGGATCGGGGCACCCAACCATACGTTCGGGGGGACCGAGTGGTCGCCCCTTCCCATTACACCCCCATCTGGAGATCACCTGGAACACCAGCTTGTCTACAAGACTCTCTTGCAGTTCCAATAAAAGTAAAAGGAATTCTCAGATGGGGTCAATTGTTAGAGCGTGTGGAGCTGATTTCTTGGGAAAAAATGCAGGAGATCTCAGAAGGGTCTGTCTCCAAATTTAAGTATAATCAGCTATCAAGTTGGGTCAAAACTTTAAGAAAAGGGGAAAGGGCAAATAAGTTTTGCAAATCTAAAATAGTCTTGTGCCTATCGGGTCAAAAAGAAGTTTCAGTATGGTACTGGATGATGACACAGCCTCTAGAAGACCCACATGCCTGGTTTAAAGCGACTTGGAGGAAGGAACTGCCGTAATACGATCTTGATACATTAAGGCAAGTATCTTTATCTCTCTTATGGTAAAGTGTGAAGTCTGCACCAGTAAGAAAAAAACACTTATTTACCGTTCACAATGCATATTAGACCCCTCGAAGACTCGCAAAGCTGTGAGGAAGTGTCTAATGTGTGGTGAAATAAATGCAGATGAGGGGCGCATGTTTTGGTGGTGTCCTTCCATCCAAGTCTTCTGGCAGAAAGTGGGCGCAACACTGTCAGGCATTGTGGGGCAAGAAATTAAGCTGAGTCTTGCATTGGTTATTTTTGGGGTCATTCTCGAAGGAAGAGCCCATAAACATTTTATCTAAACAATATAAAGCACTTATTTTCATCTTAGTTCTTCTGACGCACAGAGAGCTGTGCATTAAAGGGATTTTACCTGTTTCTCATCTTGAATGCGAGTGGCTCAACTCGATACATAGAATAGCTAAAATGTATAGGGCAACCTATAATACGAAAAGAACAACATTTTGGAGCTTGTGGGATAATTGGTGCAAGACAGCATTTCCCTACACAAGATATTTCTTCATGTTCTTTTTTTACCATCTCGTTTTTGTCTTTTTTTTTCTACTATCGTCTTAGAGGCATATCATTTCGGCGTATAATCAGTCCTATGATTACTAATCAGTATTACAGGTTTGGGATTACCCAGGAGTGTCCAAGATGGATTGGCAGCTCTGGGGAGGTAAATCCGTAAGTACCTGTAGATCTGGAGTGAAAGGAAAGGTGGCTAGGCTTTGGGGAGCCCGTGATGTAACACAACTCCTCCTTATAGGAGTGATCGGGCACCCTACATATCGCATGCCTGAGAATAATCCAGAATTCCTTTTATCTCCAATTTTAAACTGATGTGACAAATGAAGAAAAAAAGTATAAAACTAAATTGACCTCCCAAAGAGATGATTACTTTGGGCCTGGAGGTACTTTCAACCACACACTCTGTATCAATATATTCCCCACATAATGCTGTCCTACTGGTAATCCATCCACTAACTCATGGCCAGATGAAATAACAGACCTGCTTAAATTCACAGTACTGTAAGAACTTCCTCCTAAAAAGACCTCCATCATATAATTGACAACATTCACCACAGAAGCTGAACTGGGATCCAAATCCCTCCTAGCACAACAGCATATCCATCTTCCATGTCAATCTATAAGCCTATGTTGCACCCAGTGCCTGGGAACCATTGATGAGCTTTGTAGCCTCTGACGATAAGCTTTACGCTTGACATACTCTCCTAAAACCATCCAACTCATCAAGTGCAGTTGACAGTGTTGCAAAAACTCGTGACATTCCCCCACTGGACTCATCTGCAACTTTGCACACTCAACACCCTGATAGACGCACCGGATTGTTGATCAGCTAACTCATCACATCTGGAAACCACACTTGAGAAGGCCAAAATGGAGCCACCAACTCTAGTTGCACCTGATCTCTCCTCACTTGCATTACCAGCCTCTGTATCGTGGGAAACAAGGGAAACTCGCTGCTGATCCCCAATGCTGCAGGAACACATTGCTGCATTTGACTCCAGGTCTGTTTTCCAACTGCAAAATTCTGGAAGGGGAGTATACAATCTGTTCACAAACAGATCCATCTTGAATACACCACATCTGTTCTTCAATGCCCTGAACAGCTCCCTTTTCAACATGCAATCGCTGGAATCACTCAGATTCCTCAAATTTAAATCTGCTACTGAATTTCTCAAGCCTGCAATATGCTGGACTTGCACCATGCTTTTCTGATTTAGACAAAAGTGCCAGAAATGCTTTGCTAAATCTGCCTGGGCTTTCGACTTAGGACCTTCTTACCGATTCATATAACTTATTGCTGACGAGTTGCCCATCTTGAACAAAACACAGCATTTTACATGGTTTTGAACAAACTCCTCACAGCAAAAGTTCCTGCCAACAACTACAGGTAATTGATATGTATCTTCTTTTCCTGAAAAAAACACTTCCCCCTGTTGATGAAGGACCATATCCCACTCCACATCCTTGCAGGCTAGCATCAGATTATATTACAGAGTCAGGGGTTTCCCCAAAATGGCCCTTCCATTTCATGTCTCCAAATTCTCTATCTGCCAATCCAACTCCTGTTTTGTGTCCACATTCAACTGAATCTTCTAAGAATATCTCATCCCCATCCGAAGATGCTAAGCCTTCAATCTCTGCAATGCCCAATAAAGTAACAGAGCTGGGAATATTGCCTGAATTGAAGCTGTAAGCAAACCCACAGTCTTGTCAACTGCAATCGTAAAACTAAACTTCTCCCCATCACTCTCATAATTTTCCCGCCAATCTTTTTCACCTTGTCCGCAGGCAACCTCGATACGCATTCCAATGACCGTATCTGAAAGCCTAAAAATACTGTCTCTGCACTGAACATAATTTCTTCCTGTTCACAATAAAACTATGAACTCCATTTGCTCCTGTGCCTCTTAATCTGCCATGATTAGAACATCATCTAAATATACTATCAGATGTAAACCCCTTGTTCACAGCTACACCATCACTGATCTTATCAATTTTGTGAAACACCACAGGGCTCATGTCGAGCTGAATGAGAGGCAAGTGAACCTTCATATCTTTCCCTGCCATCAAAACCTCAGATAATCTCTGTGTTTCTGACATATTGGTATTGTCAGCTATGTGCCCTTTAAATCTAGATGCATCAACCAATCTCCTTTCCTCAAAAGGAAGTCTCAACAAATGAATTCCTTCCATTTTGAAATGATTGTACTGGATCCTATTGTTCAACTCTCTCAGCTTTATCACAGGACTCAACCCTTTTTCCTTCTTTCCACCAAAAATATAATTCTTACAAACCCTCTAGAATCTCTCAGAAGCCTTTCTTTTGCACCCTCCTTCAAAGTGCATTCATCTACTGAGTCACCAAGCTCTCTCAATACCTTGAGAACCTCAAAATGCTTGCTATTCTAGCCTGAATTGGTATGCCTACAAAATCTGTTCAATAACACTGTAATGTATCCAATACCCACTGATCTGATGTAATCTCTATCCATCGTGTTATAAAATGGGCAAGTCTCAAACCCAGCTTTAATGGGGTACATAGAAGGTCTTTCAGCAAACATAACTTGCGTACCTCTTGCCCTTCTGTCACCCCGTGTAGAGCTTTCTCTTTTTCTCTGGCGTTGTGGTTAAAATCCTGGAGGTTGAAACCCTCCTGTGGGTCTAAAACTTTGCAAGAACAAAGCTCATGTGACTCCATAACCATGGCCAGAAAGCTGACCTCACACTCTCCGGGGCCCTCCAGAAACCTTTGTCATATCCTTCTGAACCTTCGGAATAGAATAAAAAGTGCCAACATATCTGGCGATGTCTTTCACAAACTTCTCTTGAAAAAGCAACCCATTAGCTTCTCACCCCTGTTCATTATTATCCAGTTCTTCCAGTTTGGAATACATTTTCATGAGAATGCCTTTCTTCCATTGCATACAAAGGGTAGCATTTGAATTGCCCAGTAAACAAACTGCCCTCTGCACCCATTGGAGCGACTCCTCAATATTCACTTTTGATTTATTCACGTATGCATCCTCGCTTATATCAAAAATCTTAGTCAAAGTACCAAAGAAATCCAACAATCTATCTTGAAACACTTTAAGACCCTTGTCCAACTCTTTCCTTTGGTCTCGTCCTGAGTTATTAAACAATTCCATTGTTTTTAGATCTAGCTCATATGTATAAGCAATCCTATTATTGTCCAATGAAGGCCTTGGACACTCGGATCTCATTCGATTTCTTACTTCCTTAGACATTTGTCACCTAGCCCAATGGTTCACATACTGGGCACATGATCAGCTGAAGTCCATTGACACCTTGGCTGCGGCTTGAATTCTGCTCCGGTGCTGGACATTCCGATCGCGGGAGCCGTCATGAGCACCGAAGGGGTTAAGGGGACAATGGATGTTGAATAAGGTCAGGAGCAAATACAATCACACCAAATGGATCCAACAATCATTCTCTTTTTTCCTCTCTCCTTTCCTTTCATTTTTTGCATTACCTAGTCCTTTTCTGACTCTTTCAAGTCTGAGGAACAACTTATTTCTACATCGCAATCACTAGATCATTTGTCACAAACTACTACTTTGTGACCCCCTTAGTGGCCTTTACAGCCTTGTCTTCCAACTCCAAAAGAGTTGCCCACTTCCTTTTTGCCCGAGGATCGTCATGTCATTTCGTTGTTAGGATTCCATCCCTACTTTCAAAGAAATGCTTTCTTTTTGAGTTACTTTATGTCCACTATTCGATGTACCTCCTTTCACCTCAACCTCCTCTAGAGACCAAGGGGCAGATTTATGTCGGACTTGCGCCACGTTTACGCCGCCGTTGCGTGACGCAACGGTGCAGAAACGTGGCGCATCCCTGCGACCTATTTACAACGTGACACATCTAGGCAGATGCGCCACGTTGTAAAGCCCTGCGCCACAAGGAACCTGTGTCAGGTTTCATGTGGGCGTTCTGTCGCAGGGTGGGCGTTCCCTCGTAGGAAAGCCCCGTAAGACTGACGCAGTGAAAACTACAAGATTTCACTGAGTCAGTTTTACGACGCTACTGCGTCAAATCCTTACGCCTGCTTGAAGCAGGCGTAAGGAGTGATGCACCATGTTATGTATGGGTGGGCTCTGTACATTACAGGAGTTGCGTCGCACTTGCGACGCTACTCCAGCAATGCGCCGCCCGTACACCACAAGATGCGTCACGCATCTGCCTTCCTTGCATCATGGTGCGGCGCATTGTAAATGCGGCACATCTGTGGTGCCGCAAGGAGGGAATTGCGTGACGCATCAGTTTTGGCGCATCCCTGCTGATTTGCAGAGATGCGCGAGAACTCATAAATCTGCCCCCAAATGTCCTCATCCTCTGTCAAAACATCTTTTGTCCCTAACATAAGAAAAGTATCTCCACACAATCATCTAGCCTTTTTCCTAACTGGGAAGCCAAAGCTCTAAGGGGCATATTTACAATAACTGGCGCATCCCTACAAATCAGCAGGGATGCGCCAGTTATTGTGCGCCACAGCTCTGCTATCATGGATGCGCCGCATTTATAATGCGGCGCACCATGGTGCAAAAACGGCACAGATGCGTGACGCATCTATGCTGTAAAAGTGATGCATTGCTGGAGTTGTGTCGCAAGCGCGACGCAGCTCCAGCAATGCTCTGGGTGCCCTATCTAGTTAATGCTGCGTCAATCCTTACGCCTGCTTCAGGCAGGCGCAGGGTTTTGACGCAGCATGGGCCTAAAAGTGACTGAGTGAAATCTTGTAGATTTCACTCGGCCACTTTTAGGAGGCGTTCTTGCGCCGGAACGCCCCCCCCCAGCACAGGAACGCCTACATGTGGCGCAGGGCATTACAACGTGACGCATCTCCCAAATGCGTCACGTTGTAATGACCCCCGCACCATGGAGCAGGATTTGCGCTGCCGCTGCGTCACAAAAGTGACGCAACGGCGGCGTAAATGAGGCGCATGGGGCTTGTAAATCTGCCCCCAGGTGTTTTGTCTACACAAACCTGCACTTTTTCACCCAAGCCCTGTCCTTCTGCCGTGCTCTGATCCATCCTTCTCCACTTCTCAAACAATTTACTACCAATTAACCAACTATTACTTTGAAACAACACTTCCTAGTATACTAACCAATTCGAAATGGCCTTCTGCATCAGTGTCATACACTGTGGCAAAATGAGATATTCAGAATTCTTGAGCGACAATGTAAACAAGCTGCACACGCTTCTCCGAACTTCAACAAACTAAAATACAAGGTAAAACGGCACCCTCATCACATACATAAGCATCATGCGATATACAGCATGCGCTGGCTTATGTTTGCTATCTTATTTCAATCTGAGCTTCATGAGCGACAGCTTGTACAAGCAATGCAGCGTGTTCCATAACAAAAGCACGATCACGATGGGTCCTTACACCAGCCTGCTGCCTCCCGTAATCAAATCACTTTACAACACTCAATCCTCTCATACATATTTGAAACCTGTCAGTCCATTCTATTTGTTACAAAATGTTTTTATAAAAACAGCTGTAATGACAAGAGACAATAGTCATTAACTGAATGTGCATCTTGCATCAGTCACACCCTTCAAAGCAACCTCCCACTGCATATTCAAAATTTTCATCATTATTGTTTGAACTATTAAAAATTACATATTATGTCAATTATTCATAATGTTATCTTGTTACCCCAAGCAATGAACTTATCTATGTGTGAGCAGCAACAAAGAAGGAAGCATGTTGGGGTAATTTCTACTTGTTTAGAATGTTTTTAAGAGTCTAATTCTACAGCTAAAGTTCTAGTTGGTGCTCTTGTGTGTTGATGGCAATAAAGAGGATTATGCATAATAATGGCCTCTGTACCTTGCTATAAAATTCTTTCCAATATAGCATTTTTGTCTATTGCAAAGCTGAAACTACAAAAATGAGATCTAAAGAGTATGTATTGCACTATAAGAGAATGCACTCAGTGTTGAGGATAGCAAGCCTCCATAAACGATCATAGGTTAGGCATCCATACTGTTAATACACTTCATCCTAATATTCATATTTATTTATTTATTTGTGGTTTTGTATAGCGCTAGAATCACTCCATCAGGCGTATCTCTGCGCTTTTGACCGGTAACTCCACGAACTTATTGATATACTGAGAGATGTTTAGATTTGATTTTTGAATAAAATGGTTTTTAGTTGCTTACGAAATGTTAAATGTTCATTACATTGTCGCAAGGTCAGAGGCAGTTTGTTATATACCACTTGATAACAAATTGTAATTATATAAAAGTGTCAATCCTCTACTTATTCAAATCTATTTTCCACATTTTTAATTTGTATTTCCCTTTCTTGCCAACTTACTTTTTCTACTTCTTATGTCACATTATAGAGTGAATTTTGTAAAGTATCAAGGACCCCCTGATAAGGATAAAGAACCTGGGTCAGGGAAAAAGTTTCAAATGCAAAGGTATCTACACAGGCCAACTTTAACATAAAAAACACATTGGCTATATTTAACAAGAACTATAACACAAACATTTGTACTGATAAAAAAGATTTTTAATTATTTTGATAAAAAGAGATTTAAACACATATGTCTTATATGCACGATAATTTATACAATTAAAAGTTTTTTTGCTGATAAACAAAAGTAAAACATATGTTCTTAAAATAATCAAGGGACAGCATTGTTGTCCTGTGTATTGTTGGTACGGCTGTAGTCAACGCGTTTCGACACATTATAGTGTCTTCCTCAGGACCATTTTATATTTCAGCCAATTATTTCTAAAAAGAACAAAACATTTTTTAGTATTTGTCTGTATTCTAAGAAAATGTGTTATAGTACATGTTTATACTCTATTAGATCATAAAAAGAACACTTTTGTTTCATTCTTAAATCATCTTTTTCTTAAGAGACAACATTTCTTATAAGTTGTAGCCAGGTGTATCATTTGTACATTCAATACTCCACTGAAAATGTTAAAAATCAAGCAAGATCATGACAGATTCTTGGAACCTATTTCTCGATGAATATGTCACATAGTAAAAGGATATATTTGTTCTTCATCTAAATCTTTTATCACATTTGATAAGAGTTATTGCACACGTCTATACATAAATCATATATGATTACATTTTCCATCATATCCTGCACTGAATGATTATGTTTTCAAAGTTTCTCATTTCGCTTAATTTAGAAAAAGATAAATACAGAAGAAGAAAAAGGAAGGGTTGAAAATATTCAAGGTACAAAACCTTAGTTGTTCTCCCTATTGTCTAGTGTAACTCGTAAAGACTAAATATCTTTCTAAAATTGACTTTTTCTTGGTATTTTATGTCCATTCTGTACTGTTCTACTTTAAAGATTTAAAATAATATATACAGCCTGTTTTATTCCCTATAGCGATTCTTTATTTTTCAACAAGAACTGGGATTGAAAGGGGATTTACCAACCAGGGATGAACCCTTACTTTTCCCGAAGTCCTGTAGCTTATAGACTTGTCGGCGAAACCAGTCAGTATGAATTTTATCAAGCCTAGAACAATTGTAGACAAGAAACCATGCTGTTGAATGATTTGTGTTTATTCTATATCATTCTTACTATCTTTATTTCGACTTGTTAGATCCCTGATTTAACATTTTTCTAGTTTGATCAAATATCCTATTTTCCCTGGAGCGGCTTTTTTCCAGGACTATAGACCTTCTTAAACAATTCGAAGAGTGAGGCAACATACGGTTTGTGAAATCTAAGGGAACAAGAACAAAATATTTCTAACTGTTCTGTTGCTAAGTTCCTTCCATGACTGAAACAAAATCCAAATTAGCATAATCACGATGCATTATTTGCATATTATCGCGTTACCTTATTTTATGGATTTCACTGCTCCCATCCCACTCTTCATTTCCTCGTATTTTCGAACTTTATATTCGTATTAAAAAGCCAAACCCTATTTTAGGAGGATATAATAGAACATGAGATTACGATCCAAAAGGGTATTTTTAGATTATGTCATATCAATAATTCCCTTAGATACTTACCGCCTTAAAACTCTTTTTACTACAGGGCGGTGCTGAAAAACTGCGCCGTTTTATAATCAACGGAGAAACGCAGAAGCCATTCAGAGCGCAATATCACTACGGAAACTTTCCTTTTCTTCCTAGGCAGAGAGAGTTAATTTAAACTTCCTTTCACTTAAAGATATTCAATCCCACCCAAATTTTTGCGGGGAAACAGAACATAATCATACCTTTTAGTGTTCTGCTGTAGAAGGAGATTTTGTAAGAGAAGCTTCACTTATATTATAGAGTGAATTAACAAACTTATCTCTTGACCTATGTGCTTCTATATTTATTACACGCATGTTAATAATCAATATTTATACTTTGAATATATTGTTAAATCTAATAGTTTTTTATGCTAATGTCCTTGAATATATATTGTAATATTTTTGGTTTTAATTCATGACTTAATGATCATTTTCCATTGTAACTATTCTCATTCTGTTTCTGTTTCTGTCCTAATTTGATATGACGAATGTTATGTTTCTTTAGTTACCAAAATAAAATAAAACATTTCTGTTAGAAATGGGAATACTGGTTGACTGAGATATGCACCCAGGCCAGGCAGGAACCAGCACTCTAGTCAAGGTAAACTAGATACACACTAAAAGATAGCCTGTGCTCACCCTCTGGTAATTTGGCACAAACAGTCAGGCTTATTTAAAGAGGCAATGTGTGAAGTATGTGTGCAATACACACACGGTTACCCAGATAATACACAACAAAAATACTCCACACAGGTTGTGAAAACTCGATTATTATGTTCTGAAAAACACAAGAAAAAAACAACAAAAATTCAGTGCATAGAAGTTGAGATATTTAATTTGAAAGGAATAAATCCAGTAAAGTGCTTAGAAGCAAGTAGAGCTAAAAACTTTACTTTAGGTAGGGTTGGACCGGGGCAAAGTCAAAGTTCAGTCCAACCGCAATGGAGTGCCAGCCAGCTACAGGACCCGCGCAAGTCCCAGTGTAAAAAGTACCTTTCCTGGTCGCAAACAGTGAGATATGTCTATCTTCTCCATGCAGAGAAAGCGATTAGTCAGTTTGGAAGATGGGTGCCGGAGTCGAGAGGCATTGAGTGATGCACCGCATTCCGCATTGCAGTCGAGGGGATGCGTTTATCTCACAAAGTTGCAGCAGGGACGATACGCTTTCCAGTGCGTCAATCTCTTGAGGCAAATCGCTGGTTCTGTTACGATATTCAAAATTTACTCCAGCAACTGGGCCGCTGCACACGTTTTGCTAGATGCAGACAGGAGATGTGTTGAAATCCGTGTTGCAAGTATCTGGGCCACTTCCAACAAGTCAGGCACAGGAGCAGAGGTAGAAACATTTCCATCGCAGAGTATCAAGCAATATGAGGCAAGCCAACAAACCCTCGGAGAGCACTTGGAGTAAAGACAGAGTTCAACTTTCCTTCAGCAGTGCAACAAGCAGAAAAGTAGGCCAGCAGTCCAGCTGAATCCTTTAGGCAGCACAGCAGTTCTTCTGGCAGAGATTCAGTTACAAGTCTAGTAGTGTTGCTTTTAGGGGGTTATAGACCGAGCCCTTATACCGATAAGTGTATATGATGTGGGGGTGTCTTCAAAGCAGATGTCTGAAGAGCACAAGTATCCCATTAAACCACGTCCTAGGGGGATAATCAGTCCTTTATGTGGGTACAGGACACTGCCTATGAATGAATAAATGAATGAGGTCCGTAAAGTGCACGGCTACTACTCAAGTGGCTTTGAATCCTATAGCAGATGTAGAACCTTGAGAAGTATACTAAGTCCCTCTATTCTCAAAATCAGTGATGGTAGGCAGATACATGGTTGACTAACTAAAAAAATGGCTGGTTTCTTTAGGTGTACTATGTTTAACATTTGTCAGTTTGCTTTAGATAAAACAGTAAGCTTCAGCTACAATACCGGACATACACACCAAATCTGACATTTCATTAACTGTAATACGAAATTCACAGTCTACGGAATTGTATGCCAGTGTGGCTTGATATATATTTGAAGTACAATCCGACCCCACAAGGAATGTGTGCAAGAAAACATCAGGGCAACCCGCAACAATAATAATATCTACCCACTAGCGGCTCATTACAATACTACACACATAACTTCTGAAATATTGAATATCTGATTTCATGGCATTGCTATAGCAAAAACGAATCCTAGGGGAGGCAACCGAACTTTAGCCCTAAGGAAATTGGAAACCCGGTGGCTGATCAGACTCAGGTCTGTTGACCTAGGATTAAACACTGATAGGGAACCGCGTGTCTTTTTACAAGACTGATACTCTCAGGTCGTTGCGGAGTCAACTGAAGCAGCGAACAGGGCTACTGATATGTAAATGACAATAGGAAATAAACTTTCAGTGTGTCTGCAACTATATGTCATCCAACAATGATGTTCTTAACATCTTGAGTAGGAACTGTTATTGATTGTATTGGGAACTCCACGGGAGAGTGCAATGACGTATACTGGAACAAATGTCATGAACATCTCTTAAATCTGTCAATAGATGTGAATTGCACTGTAGGCTTTTGGGAAGAATCACGAACAATATGTACCAACTGTGTACTAGAGTGTGTCTGTAGGTAATTTGATCAATGTATCAACAATAACATGCCGAGAGTGTAACATATAGGTTGTGTGTTTATCCAGCGGGCACTAACTATGAACTAGAGTGCTTTTGAAGGTAAATTATCCAATGAAGTAATAGGAATATATCTAGAATGTAACATACAAGGTGAGTGTCTGATACATAGGATATCTGAATCTGTCGTTAGAATCACCGGGAAGACTGACACCTTCTAAGTAGTTGGTGCTGGTGGGCGGAATACGGGCCTATAATTTTGTGTTAACCGATTATTTTTCCTTCTGAGTACTTGTTGTACTTTCCTGTTGTGGTGATGGTGATTTAGTAGAACCACATACCTTTTATTATGCTAGAGGGTTAATGATTTTCTTTTGACTTATATGAGACCAGAAGTAGAGATCTTCTTTCACCACCATAGGGATTCCTACTTTCATAAGATATTGTGGGCTAGAGGTTTGAAATAATTGATGTAAACAAATACGTATGGGTATACTTAGCCCTGTGAATAGTGTGCCATACAAGTGAGAATGTCATGAATCAATTGACACCATCTTTAAAAACAATTTAAATGAGGAAATGATGCTGGAGCAAGGGAACGTAATCATGGTGTCTCATTTCTAACCTAGGGTTTGCGTTCTTGCACCTATTCACTTTGGGAGATGCCATGGACTTCCAATATGGTGATTTGGTTATAGAGAAACTGATCCGTCTTTCTATTTCTGTCCCATGAATTAGGGACAGGATCATGTGACGGGTCATGGGATGATGTTCGTGCCCATGCACGTCATCTGTTTTATTTCCGAAAAGGAGCCGTGGCGTCTACTTCCGAGTCGCAGCCAGAGGGATGTGAGGTCAATGGAGGACGCACACCGCTGCATTTGTGGTGAGTCTAGGCGTGTGTAGCCCTTGCATCTGAACTGCAGAATTTGCAGAGAAGGGGGTATGACAATATAAAAAATCTTTTTTAGAGAGGGGCTGATTTCAGACACTGCTTTTTTCTTATTCAGGGTTCCTCACTGGCGAATCCATTTACATTATTGTGTACAGATTATTTAACTGAGAGGGCACGCATGGCTCTCCTTAGATTTAGGAAGTAAGACTAGACTGTATGTTTGGTACTACAAGTGCACGACGGGAATTTTTTTTAGTATGTTTTGGGGTAATGGTAACAAGGAACATGTATATATGTTTTTGTTCTTTGTCCATAGGACTTTTATCGATCTAAGCTAGTGTGGGGTGCCCTACCATACTTTATATTGGTTGATCTCAACAGAGAAAAGTGACAAACACTATGTTAAGGTAAAGGGGTGATGATGAAAGCAAACAATAATGTTTTTCTTTATACAAGTGAAAACGGACATATGTGGTATTCCCTATAAGTGGGATAGCGCTGGTCCCATTTTACTTTAGACTGTCTATGATTAAATATGATTTACGGGCAGACAATCGAGGAGCACCACGGCCTACTAATCGGTTGGTGACTCCCTGTGTAGGAAAAAGCATACATATATATATTCACTTTAAAAATCATAGGTTTCAGGCACGTTATAGTTAGGAATTAGCATTTAAAAAACCTTAGATATTCACTGAAAAAACCATAGGTTTCAGGGGGGTTATAGTTAGTTGGCATTTCACTCGTATAAAACCATAGAAATTCCCCCGTTATAGTTAGTTCAGCTAACTATAACTTACGCGCCTGCAATGCACTGCTGATGACGTCACATATTACGTCACTCATGGCATTGTCAGGGACATCACTCATGACATCTCTAATTACATAACTTATTACATCATCCTTGTGATAGAGTGGCAGACCTCCTCTCACCCTAATATAACCTTTGATACACACATTCAAAAATAGAAACTAAAACTAAAACTAAAAAACTAAAACGCGGCACAGGGCGCATTTGCACACTGGTGAAGGGAGGTTGGGTTGAGCTGACATGTGCAAACACGCCCTGTGGCTGATTTAATTTGGTGGCTAAAGTCCCCTTGAATCCTGAGTGTCCCTTGGGTACAAGTAGCCCACCAGGTATCTCCAGTTAGCGCAACAGAGCTGCGTTGCAGAGAGGTGTAAAAAGGGGCACGGCCTGGACCACCTGTCTGCAACGCAGCACAACGGCGCTTACTGAAAGCACCTGGTGGGCTAGTTGGCCCCCAGGGGCTCTCAGGATTGAAGGGGAATAATTTCCCCAACTAAAAACACACCACAGGGCGTGTTTGTACACATCACCTCAGGCCCCGTCCCCTCCCTTTGCCCCTGTGTAAATGCGCCAAGAGAATTAATTCCTCCTCATCCTAACGGTCCCTAGGGGCCAACTAACCCACCAGGTACCTCCAGTATGTGCAAGAGAGCTGCGTTGCAGAGAGGTGTTCAGAGGCCACACCCCTTTTTACAACTGCAACGCAGCTCCGTGGCTCTTACTGAAGGTACCAGGTGGGCTAGTTGGCCCCCAGGGACCCTCAGGATTGAAGAGGAATTAATTTCCTAACTTAAGCCGCGCCACAGTGTGGGTTTGCACACATATCAACTCTGGCCCAGCCCCCTTCCTTCACCACTGTGCAAATGCGCCCGTGGCTCGTTTTAAGTTGGGGGATTAACTCCCCCTAAAACCTGAGGGTCGCTGGGGTGCAACTAGTCCATCAGCTACCTCCACTAAGCGCCACAGAGCTGCATTGCAGAGAGGTGTAAAAAGGGGCATGGCCTCAGAACACCTCTCGGCATGGCAGTTCCCTGGCGCATACTGGAGGTTCCTGGTGGGCTAGTTGGTCCCCACCCAGGGACCTCCAGTATTCAAGGAATTTGTTGCCGGAGGCCACGCCCCATCCTTTCAGCACTCTGCAAACGCGTCCCCTGGTGCGTTTGCAGAGTGCTGAAAGGATGGGGCGTGGCCTCCGGCACGATGCTGGTCCTTTTTTTTTTCTTTTTTTTTTTAAGAAGGGAGGCTGTGTAGCCCCCCTTCTTTTTCACATTTTTGGGCCCTGGGGACCCTATCCCCCAGGGCCTGCCCCCTAATTTCTTTTTAAAACATAAAAAAATTTGGAAGGAGGCCACGTGGCCCCCCTCCCGAGGCCTTAATCTTCCCTGGGGACCCCATCCCACGGGGGATGGCCTTTTTTTTTAAATGTTGTGTAAATCAAAAGGAGAGTAACCCTTATGTGTCAAGGGAACAGGGTATGTAGAGACAAACAAATAAAGAGAGTTCCCTTGAGTTCCTTATGTCCTAATTCAGCTATAGGACTAGAAATCCTGTGGTCTATACCTACTGCAGATCTAGTTTTAATATATGTGACATGCAAACATTCAATTAATTCAGACTTCCATGGAACCACCAAAAAAACACTTACAGTCTAAGATCATATATACTACGTAGCCGGTAAGTTGTGTGTTATGTCAACAGATTTTTATTATTTATAAAAACAAAACCATCTATAAAAAATTTCAGTTAAAAACATAAACATATATGTATTCCTTTTGGCAAGTATTTCATGGATATATCCACATATTCTTATTTGTATCCGTGCATTATTGTATTCAAAGCACTTTGACAAACCAAAAGTTCTATACTTTATAAAAGGAATTACAACAAACAGTACATTCAAAATTTAAAATTCAAGTCGACGCGTTTCGGTGGATCTTTGCTGTGCGCACCACCTTCCTCAGGACAATATTAAGACAATTCTGTGAAAGCAATTATTAAAAGAATAAAGTCATACTTTGTACTCGGCATACGTTTACAGAAATAATAATAAGACCATACATGCTGTCAATTTATGCACTGGTTGTCCGCATACTATTAAATATTATTATCCTATTGCATCCAGAAATTGATTGTAAATACAAAACTGCTCATTTTCTGTCTTATACATTTCTATACTTTTATTCCCAAGTTACATTATCTTCTGTAAGTCTTGCATTCGAACCTTTCCCTGTGATGATTTTGTGATCCCATTGTCTTACATGCATTCCCACATTCATACATATTGTTGCCTATTTAAGGCAACTATTAACCTATAATAGTTGTCACTCGAGTCAACATCATTCATCCAAGGGTTAAGCACCCACCTTCTAGGTTGTCTTTCATCAGCGTAAGTTATAAACCTCGTAATAAATTGAGGCGCTGATTCCAGATTTTTATTATGCTCATGTATTAATAACAGACAGATGCATAATAATTATGAAGACTTATTCCCTTCAAGTTCCCTGAGTTTCTATACTCAATACTTACTAGTAGAGATATGATGAATCTCAGATAAACGATATTTCTTATGTATACTAGAAGTCTCAAATCCGCGTGGTCGATGTATTTATTCTTAAAAATACAAGTGGGCACCTATTTATAAAAAACATTAGATTATTTAAGGTGCTGTTCTAGTATTATAATATTCATACTAAACTTTTGCTTGATAGTAGCAGTATTTTTCTTACCAGAGTTAAAAATGATTTTCAATATGGTATCTCCTGATGAGTTTAAGGTTATTGCATTCCTTTCATCTGTGTTCTTGCCGGGGACTACTTCAATCTTCCCACTTTCAGAGTGCAACTACATCAAATAAGATATTGAATTAGGGACATGCTACTTTCTCCTCATTGACCAACTTAGTTCTGTTTCTAAGTAGCTAGGCAGTATTAATACTAATGTTTCATAGAAATCCTATGATGGCACACCAGTATCAGGAGTTTTATTAGTCAACCTGACATACTGACTAAATTGCCTCTATTATTACTCCGTCTTGCTCATGAACAAAATCATGAGCAAGACGGAGTAATAATAGAGGCAATTTAGTCAGTATGTCAGGTTGACTAATAAAACTCCTGATTCTGGTGTGCCATCATAGGATTTCTATGAAACATTAGTATTAATACTGCCTAGCTACTTAGAAACAGAACTAAGTTGGTCAATGAGGAGAAAGTAGCATGTCCCTAATTCAATATCTTATTTGATGTAGTTGCACGCTGAAAGTGGGAAGATTGAAGTAGTCCCCGGCAAGAACACAGATGAAAGGAATGCAATACCTTAAACTCATCAGGAGATACCATATTGAAAATCATTTTTAACTCAGGTAAGAAAAATACTGCTACTATCAAGCAAAAGTTGAGTATGAATATTATAATACTAGAACAGCACCTTAAATAATATAATGTTTTTTATAAATAGGTGCCCACTGTATTTTTAAGAATAAATACATCGACCACGTGGATTTGAGACTTCTAGTATACATAAGAAATATCGTTTATCTGAGATTCATCATATCTCTACTAGTAAGTATTGAGTATAGAAACTCAGGGAACTTGAAGGGAATAAACCTTCATAATTATAATTCATCTGTCTGTTATTAATACAGGAGCATAATAACCATCTGGAATCAGCGCCTCAATTTATTACCAGGTTTATAACTTACGCTGATGAAAGACAACATAGAAGGTGGGTGCTTAACCCTTGGATGAATGATGTTGACTCGAGTGACAACTATTATAGGTTAATAGTTGCCTTAAATAGGCAACAATATGTATGAATGTGGGAATGCATGTAAGACAATGGGATCACAAAATCAGCACAGGGAAAGGTTCGAATGCAAGACCTACAGAAGATAATGTAACTTGGGAATAAAAGTATAGAAATGTATAAGACAGAAAATGAGCAGTTTTGTATTTACAATCAATTTCTGGATGCAATAGGATAATAATATTTAATAGTATGCGGACAACCAGTGCATAAATTGACAGCATGTATGGTCTTATTATTATTTCTGTAAACGTATGCCGAGTACAAAGTATGACTTTATTCTTTTAATAATTGCTTTCACAGAATTGTCTTAATATTGTCCTGAGGAAGGTGGTGCGCACAGCAAAGATCCACCGAAACGCGTCGACTTGAATTTTAAATTTTGAATGTACTGTTTGTTGTAATTCCTTTTATAAAGTATAGAACTTTTGGTTTGTCAAAGTGCTTTGAATACAATAATGCACGGATACAAATAAGAATATGTGGATATATCCATGAAATACTTGCCAAAAGGAATACATATATGTGTATGTTTTTAACTGAAATTTTTTATAGATGGTTTTGTTTTTATAAATAATAAAAATCTGTTGACATAACACACAACTTACCGGCTACGTAGTATATATGATCTTAGACTGTAAGTGTTTTTTTGGTGGTTCTATGGAAGTCTGAATTAATTGAATGTTTGCATGTCACATATATTAAAACTAGATCTGCAGTAGGTATAGACCACAGGATTTCTAGTCCTATAGCTGAATTAGGACATAAGGAACTCAAGGAAACTCTCTTTATTTGTTTGTCTTTTTTTTAAATGTAAATTGTTTTGGAGGGGGCTGTGTTGCGAGGCTCCCGCCCTGTCATAGCAAACTGCAGTGTCCCCGGGGTGTGCACCCCGGTACATTGCAGAAGCCAGCCCTGGGGAGTGGTGGCCCCAGGAGGGGGATCGCACGGTATCACCTCCCATGATTTACAAAGCCCCAGGGGTGGTGGTCCCTGGGGCAGGGGGGTCCATCACAGACGCCCCATGTTAAATATTTAGAGCCCCTGGGAGGTGGCTGTCCCCAGGGCATGTGGGGGGGCTTGAGCACCCCCCACACAGGGTATTGTTTTGGGTATCGAGCCCCCCACCCATGAGGGACGTGGCTTGATCGCCGATGGGAATGGCGGCGTGAGCTCGGAGCTCCGCGCCTGATCCCCTTATTATCCTGCATTCCAGTGCGGCAGACCGTGTGGTTGGGACTGGCTACACAGCAGAAGGGACCGAGACTGCAGCGGCGTTGCCTGATGCAAGCGTGAATACTCTGCAAGCTGCTGGACGAGAGTGTGGGGACGGAGAAGCCTACGGCCGGCGAAGTGGCAAAATTACACCCGTAAACTGATCGGACTCCTGGGGACGGGGACCCTTGCTGGTGAGCGGTGGCTCCGGCAAGACCCGGCAGAGGAGAGTGCGAACGCCGCATGGTAAAGGAGTGCGAGCTGGGCAGTGAGGCGGAGGAGAAGCGCGGCCCGCCCGGAGCCGATTCCCGGTGTATGTTGACCCCCAACATGGCAGAGATCGAAAAACGGAAAAGCGGCTGATGGGGGAGGAGCGTGGAGGCCTGCGGAGAGCCGGGGGACGGAGCCCTGCGGTGTGCGGGAGAGGCGGAGCATCATCGCCGAGCGAGAGCTGGGACCTGAGAACAGCGGATCGCTATGCGGTAGGATTGTGGCCTGCTCCGTGTGCAGAGGACGGTGGGGTGCGCTGGCACTAGATGGAGGCCGCTAACACTGGGCAAGGGCGGACCGCCCGCCAAGAGGCCATTGCTATTACACAGTAAGTGGCAGGAGAACGCACGAGCTCGGCCCCGTCTTACACTAACCGCACTGCGACCAATGGTCTAGTGGGCTGGAGCACGAATCGCCGAAGATCCCCTTTGAGAGGAGGATACCTGGGACTGGACTTAGAGGGGGCCTATCAACGGGAGCTGGGTGTATTCATGCGGCGCCCCCCGACAAAAGTGGAGTGCTGCAGTCGTGAGAGAGAGTGGCCCCCTGATAGACGGGAGGACGAACCAGATAACAGATCAGGAGGGAAGGAGATTGGAGGCACTGGAGGGCCTCCGGTACGTTGAACTCGAAGGGCCTCTTGTCCCACTGGCGGTTTCCTTGCGCAGGGGTGGGTCCGTCGAAGCATGCAGTGGAGCAATCAGGTGGGGGAACAGACACCGCCGCTGAGGACAGAGGGGATGGAGGCCTTAGCCTACTGCGAGGGAGTCCCGAGGTAGGAGCTGTAACTTGGGCCACGAGGTTGGCGGGGGCCAGCGCTTGAAGGGAACGGCGCGCTCGTGTCTGGCGATCACCAGTATCGGAGCTGTGCAGGAAACCGAGACCTGGCAGAGCCCCACGAGTTGTGCGGCCAACGCACGCCCCCTGCGCCCTCGGACTTGGTCCCCCCGGCGATATTGGAGATACGCGGGCATTGCAGGGGGCCCTGAATCATGGGGAAACTTAAGGGAAAAGCAGATGTCACCGTGCAGGGGGCCCTGAATCATGGGGAAACTTAAGGGAAAAGCGGATGGCACCGCAACTGCTGAGGCGCATGAGCCTACCACATCGGGACCCACGGACCTCCAGCAACTACAAGACCGCATAATGGAGGCCATTGCGGCAACAAGAGATGCATTGCAGCAGGACATTGCACAAGTGGCATCTGGGTTGGGGCTACTCTGTGCGGATCATGCCAAGCTGACGGACAGGGTCAAGCAGAACGAGGTCGCGCTGCAGGAGTTGGCCCCCGCTCACTCAGCCCTAGAAGTGAAGATGGAAAATGCCTTAGCTCGGATACAAACACAAGAGAGGAGGGCTGAGGATGCCGAAAACAGGAATAGGCGTAACAATATCCGCTTGGTCGGCCTTCCAGAAAAAATTGAAAGGGGAGACATGATCGGCTACCTGGACTCATGGCTTATTGCGACAGTGGCCCCGGAGGGCCTGTCGCCTTTTTTCACATTCGAACGGGCACACAGGGTCCCTGCTAAGCCTCTTAGACCGGGCCAACCACCTAGGCCGGTTATAGCAAAGCTGCTCCACTACAAAGACAGAGACTTGCTGCTCCAAAAAAAGCCCGCACCGCAGGACCCTACCAAGTGGACAATAGCAAAGTGACCGTTTTTCCTGACTACACCTACGAAACACAGCGGCTCCGAGCCTCCTTCCTCTCTGTTAAACGAGCACTCAGAGATGAGGGAATACAATACTCCCTGCTCTTCCCGGCCAAGTTGCGAGTCGAGCTGGACGGCACGGCCCAATTTTTCCACACACCAGAGGAGGCCTGGTCATGGGTTGAACCCTACAAAGCGGGAACCGACCGCACGCAGCATCAGGATACCCTGTTCCCTTTTTAAAGCGTTAAAATCGCAGATATCCTCATATCTTTGGGGCGCAGGAAGATGCAGGGTCGCCCAGAAAACGCTCCTTCGACCGAAAGATAACGGGGGACTTGCAGTCCCGGATTTCGAACTCTACTATTTAGCAGCTCAGTTGTAGCCCTTTACGCAGGAAGTGGCAAGAGTGTTCAGAGGCCCAGAGCAGGAGAGGGAGGGAGGCATACCGCGCCATGTCTTAGCTTACATAACACTACAACAGAAGCTACACTTGCTAGACCTAACCATGGAGTAACAAACGTTCCGCCTTCGCTGGAACAGATCCCAACGCTTGGCGGGAGTGCGTCACCCCTACGCGCCGGAAATACCTATCGGAATGGTGACGTTGTTACCGCATGGTGGGGACTGGTCGCAGCTGCAGGACTGAGAAGAGGCGGGACTGCACGTGGTGGGGGATTTGTACGAGGACGTGACGCTGCCGCCATACCAAACTCTCTAGGAAAGATTTGACCTACCAAGGAGGGGTTTCTTATTGCATGCCGCGATCACTAGAGCCATGCAGGCGCACTGGCAGGAGGGATTACTGGAACCCACGATGTCCGTGGCCTGCCAATATACCATGATGGCGGCGGGTACTTACAAAGCGGTCACATGCCTCTATGCTAGAATGCTCCGAGAAAACTTGCCACCTTTGAAAAACAAATGGGAAGCAGATATAGGAAAAGAGATCCCAGAGACAGCTTGGGAGCAGATAATGCGACGAGCCCGCAAGAGTACTAGGACCGCACGCTTCCAACTAGTACACTTTTTCATACTACATAGAGCGTATTTAACACCGGGGAAAATTCGTAAATATTTTGGAGTGAATGAGGCAGCGTGCCCTAGATGCACTGGAGAAGCGGTAGAATTGGACCACATGCTGTGGACTTGTCCCATGCTGGGAGACTATTAGAAGGCGATAGGTGATGCGCTGAACGAGGTGACGGGGAGACAGTTGCAGTTTGACATGGCTATCAGTGTCCTCCATTGGTTCCCTCACACCCCCAAACACAAGAATACCAGCAAATTTATTGACATGGGCCTTATATTAGCCAAACCCGAAATTACTCGACATTGGAAGGCAAGAGCTGGGCCTTCGTACAGACGATGGATGAATGAATTCCTGAAATGGGCTGCCTGCAAAAGCTCCCTTAGGTATCAGATGGCGCATAGGCGACAGGACGACAAAGCATTAGCCGCAGCAACGGCGTGGGAGGTGTTAGTACAAGCCCTAAGAGACCTAGAGGCACATGACGAGGAGGAGGAGCAGGATAATGAAAGGGAACCCCTTCAACACACCCAGGACACATCGCACTCCGAAACACCTAACGCTCCTGACACATAGCTCTAGAAGACTGAATGAAATGACACGCGGAAGTGGTCGGACATTGGGGAGGGAAGGGGGTGGGGAGACCACATCAGGAGCATTAAGGGACTCCCTAGTGACAACTGCAGATGGTACCTTTAAGACACAGCACACAATATTGTAAGGTTAGCGAGGGACGCTCCGAAGAAGTAGAACGGAGGTCGTGCCACTCAACACTGGGATAGGGGTTTTCCTGTCAGGCATAGCTACCCACTGGAGGGTTCACAAGATTAAGGGGAAAAGTGGCATGGCAGGCTGTATTAAGGCGCATCCAGTTGCTCATGATCGTTTCCTGAAGTTGATAATGAGATGGGGGTTTGTGGGTGGGGTCTCTTTTGAGAGGGGTTGTTCACAAATGGAAAAGCGAGTACGAGCTCTTCCTACTAAATGGCTGCGATTGACTCTTGTTTTAAGTCCTTTGATTTCTCGTGGTTACCGCCGCCCGGCCTCCGGGATGTGGGCACACGGGATGTGTAACGAGACGCTAGGAGATTGATGCGTAGCAGTCATTAGGTTTGGAACTGTAAAATGTGATTGCATGTAACTTTTATACTGTCTGCAATAAAAATATATTTAAAAAAAAAAAATCGAGCCCCCCACCCATGCATTTTGTTGGCCTCGTGTGTCTCTTTCTGGAGAGAGATGCCTACTTTGCCTCAGGTTTGAGTCTTGTGTGGTGGCTTCATACTCCCAGTTATTTTTGTTGAGGGCCAAGATGATGAGAAGGGTATGAGGTGGTCAGACCAGGTGAATTACCTTGGTGTGCCTAATTCTAATATAGAGTTTGTGAAGATGGCGTCTATACTGTGTCCTGCTTTATGTATAGGACCTCTTACTGTTGTTGAAAGGTCAATGTCTGCAAATGACTCAGACAATTTGGATGCAAGGTTGCCTACCAGACTGTCCAGCTGAATGTTAAACTCCCCTAAGACAGTAAAGTTTCCATAGTTAAAGACCTTGTTGCACAGAGTTTGGGAGATTGATGAAGTCTCCTGCATAGCCAGGGGGGCAGTGTAACAAGGAAGGTTCCTGCAACATCTTCCGTTGTAATGGTTTGTGATGTAAAAAATCGGTCGTTGCAATCGCGGCTGTTGTAATAACCGCGTTGTAGTGGCATGCGACATATTGCATGCAATATAAAGGATGTCTCCCTCAGTGCCCCGCCCTGAGGAGTGCCTTTACTGTGACGTACAGTGCGTGTAAGAGCACTATTCCAGAGTGCTCTTTGATTAAAAGATATGAGCTGCAGTTTAAAATGTCTTTCACATTGCGCGAGTGCTCAGAATCAATTATTTCAGACTTAAGGTAAAGGAAAAGGTTTTCCAAAATGTGATTTGTCATCTACTACTTTAGATTCATGATATTTCTGACATGATTTCAAAATGATTTAAGACAATGGTTTAGAATGACATTTTCGGTACAATTTCAAACAGATACAAAATAACAGTCAGAATGATTTAATTCAACGTTCCCCCAGAACAGTGCCAGTTACCTTTAAAGGCCAACAAGCCTCATGCGCCTGGGCCACAGCTATGCCTATTCAATTGACATATTAACCCCTTCCATTCCATCCAGCCCACGCAAACATCTTCAAAATGCAGATTTATGTAGACACACCTATCCTCCTGTTTGGTAGTTGTCTAGGGGGAATGCACAAAGTCACCCAGCCCAAACATATGAAACATGAAAAAGCTACTCTTCTCTGATCAGGAACTACAGCTTAGAAGTGTATTAAGGAATTCACAATGCTAACCTACGAGAGGAGTAGGCCTCACAATAGTGAAAAAATTAAATAGGGTGTTTGTCACTACCAGGACATGCAACAAATACCAATACATGTTCTACCTTTCATTTAAGGAGCACCCTGCCCTGAGGGCTCCCTAGGGGTCACCTTAAGGGTGACGTATGTTTAATGAAAGGGAAGTTTCAAACTCGGTAAGTAATTTTAAATGCCAAGTCGAAGTTGCAGTAAATTGCACATGCAGGAAATGCAATGGCAGCTTTGAGACAGGTTTGAGAGGCTTCTTCTGTGGGTCACACAGTTAGTGGTACAGCCTACTAGTAGCATGTAATTTACAGTACCTCGGTATAAGGTATGCCACCTTACAAGGGACTTAAAAGTAAATAAATGCATCAACCAGTTATATACCAATTACACACATATTTAGGGAAGAGAGCACATGTACTTTAGCACTGGTCAGCAGTGCTAAAGTGCCCAGAGTCCTAAAGCCAACAAAAAGAAAGTCAAAAAAAGAAGAGGAGAAAGGCAAAACGTTTGGGACGACCCTTCAGAGAGGGCCATTTTTTAACACGACCCGTACCAACCCAAAACCAGGGTAGAATAATCAATACCTTGATGGACTTCCCTGCTTCGGGCGATAGACCGTGGTCAATGGCCCACTACTAAAGGGGTTCTTGCCAGTTCTATGCCTCTCTGAACCCTGTTGGATCACTTGGTCTGTGCTCCAAGGGGCCACAGAGCTAACCCATGGGGAATCCTTCTCCTGAACTGTGCAACACCAAACTTTAACTTGTTCACAGGTGCATCCCAGTAGGCAGACAGTACCACCATGGACAACAAAGTGATTTGACTCATTCCACCCCTTTAGTTTGATGTCTTTCCCCAACCCAAGGAAAACGCCACATGGACAGCAACAAACAAGAGGCCACTGACAGCTGTTAGTATCAAGAGCCAGGCCCCATTCAGAGGTCTCTGTTCTCTGTGGTTTCCTAGAGTGGGGTCATTAGAGCCAGATGCCTTGTATCCTTTCTCCACTCTCCCTCCCACCAGTTCACGGGTGGTATCCTGCAACTGGTCTTTGAACTCAGGGTCTGAACCCTTAGGTTGAACAGGAGTCAGGAGTGAGTCCTTCCCCCCTGTCCCTCCATCTGGGGTTCTTTACCCTCCTTCTGGGAGTGGTCCCCCCAGAAAACAAGACTGTTGGGGTGTTTATGGCAGCTGCCCCTCCCACCAGTTCAAGGGTGATATCCTGAACCTGGCCTTTCAACCCAGGGTATGTACCCTTAAGCTGAACATGTGCTTTGCAAGCCAGGACATCCAGGGGAGTAAAACTACCCCGCCAAGGAAGCACACTCTGCAGGTGTTGTGCAAAAGTATGCCTGACGCATTTCTCTAGCCTTCTGTCCCTGTGACAGTGCATGGAGCACACCCTGGTCAGATGTGGCCTTAATAGGGGCAGTCTTGTTGTGCTCTGATCTGAAAGCTGGCAACCCCTAATCCTCTGGTCCTCCAACTGTTTACTGATTCCACCTCTTACGCCTCCATCTGGGCTTTCATACCCTCCTCTGTGGAGTGGTACTGCGAGAAACTAGAACTGGTTGGTTGCTTGTGGCAGCCAACCCCCCAAGTTCTGTTGACACTGTGGGGCTCCCCTCAGTGGATGGTCTCTCAGTGCAGACTATGCTCCTTTGCTGGTGCTCCCTCTGGTAACAATTGAAGCTCGGGGGCTCAGAATAGTGCACCCTGGGTCTCTGCCCCTCCTTCTACTCTGAGAAGCGGCATGTGACCCTGTACCGCCCTCCCCCACCTATACTGGGACCTGTCTGGGTTACTGCCCTCGGTTGGAGTGGAGGAAACCTGACCCAATCCCCTTAGGATAACTCCCAAATTACTTTTTAGATATTCTGATATTCAGCTAGAGGTCTGCCTCCTTTGCAAGTTCCCTGGAATCAGAATTCCAGGGAATATGATCCATATGCCAGCTCCCTAATCCTCCTCAGGGATCCCGTGCCCCTCTAGAGTCACCTCATATGCCTGAAACCACTGTTGAATGTCATTCCCCTCCTTGAAACTAGGCACCAAGTCTATGAGTATGTGGGATGTGCCTTCGGCACTGGACACAATAGTTTTACTGCCACCAAAATAGTTGTTGCTTGACCCTATATGCAGGGTTCTGATTTCTAGCTCCTTGAGACTCAGCTCATGACCCCAAAAGACCTTTTCTCAGCCAAGGCTCTCTCATTCCCATCTTTTTTTTCCTCTTCAGCCAGCTGGGCCAACTACATCCTCAGGTTCCTCTCAGCCTGTCTGTCCTTCAGCTCTTCAGACGATAGGGTTTGGGACAAGATACTGCTCCCAGCATAGGATTCAGTAGGCGCCATCCCTGTGGGTTCCCCTCTCTCCTCTGGAACCATTGCCCAGTCATTTGAATGCTTCTCTCCCTCCTCCTCAGGGCCACTGCCCTCTTGGTGCTCTGATTCCGAGGTCAGGTAAAACCAGAGTTCTTCCTTGTCCTGAGTACTGAAGTAGTACTCTTCAGACTCTTTTGGTGGTGCAGATTCCAACTTATGGGCATCCTCCCATGCGTTAAGGGAAAACTGGTACTCCAACTCTCATTCAACCTTTGGGATTCTCAGTACGCTCTCTCTGCATAACCTCCTCATCTCAGCCTTCCTGTAGCTCTCTATGTTGTTGATGTTCAACACCATATGTGCCTGGCCCCTGGTATATAAACTGCGCCCTCCCATCAGCTGAAGGTTCTCATACTCTGTTATTGCATGCAGCCTCCTGGCTTCCTCATAGGCTCTGAGTGCTATCTGTAGGTCTGCTGTGGAAGCTTTCCTGCCCACATTCATCCCCCTCTCTTTGCAGAACTCTCTCAGCTCACTCCCAGTGAAATATGCTAGGAAATTGAGATACGTGGACATCCTGGCAAGGTATCACAAGTGCAACAACAAAAAGAGTCCCAAATTGATGAAGATGAAGCCAGAGTCAATTTTAGATAAAATTCCACATGAGAGAAAAAAGAGAATTTACAACTTGTAATGGTCTTAGTACAGAGTTGTATTGAACAGTGAGCTACTATATGGCATCGCACAACCACAAGTCCTATCCTCACCTCTGATCACTAATGGTAGAAATTGAATTACTGGTTGGCTGAGGTATGCACCCTGTACAGGCAGGAACCACACCTCTGGTCAAGGTAAACTAGATCCACACTAAAATATGACAAAGCTATTCATTCAGCATAACTACTTATATCACTTATGACCATTAGTAAATTCATTCAAAAGTGTCAACATTAGTATATCACATAATGCACAGACTCCATCTTCTTCATTAGTAAAAATCACTTCTTTATTGAATTTGTTTTTAAATCAGCTTCTTGTGTCTGTTCGTAGCCAATGCGTTTTGTCCAAAAGACTTCTTCAGGGCTACAAAAACACATATAAAGAACAAAACTTTAAAACTGCGAACAGCACATGTACCATATACAGAATCCTAAAAAGGAACATAAGAAAATACATAACAACCTTTCATTATAAAATCACTTTCTAATCTAATTTACAAAAATCTACAGACAAAGTACAATCTAATCTGCATTTCACTGTGCCAAAAACAGACTTCACTGCATTGTAGTTCATATTAAACCAAGCACAAATATACTGTTAGGCCGTTCCATGTTTCACTGTGCATAAAACAACTACATTGATTAGAGAAGCTAGTCATTGTTTCATTAACAAAATGTTCAAGCTATCAAGGGAGTGTTATGCATTACTATTTTACAATGATGAACATCTGAAAATACCTTTATAATGTGTTCCCACTGTATGTTATAAGGGAGATAGGGTGTCAAAAACATGGTACAGTCAAAGGTGTTATGTCATCAAGTCTTTCACCTACCGGGCCCGAAATATCGACAGATTGCAACCATCCTTTCTGTCCTGCAGCACAGTCTGGGCCAGATTCACAGAACCAATCTGAGACAAAACCCTAAACATACTACTTTTGGTATTCACAGAAGCCACATACTACTTTTGGTATTCACAGAATACACTTACTACTTTTGGTTAAACTTACTACTTTTGGTAAAACTTACTACTTTTGGTATTCACAGAAGGCATTTAGTAGTAGTAAAATTAGGAGTTCTAACTTTACTACTACTAAATGCCTTTTGTGAATACCAAAAGTAGAAAGTTTAACCAAAAGTAGTTAGTTTAACCAAAAGTAGTAGGTGTATTCTGTGAATACCAAAAGTAGTAAGTGCCTTATGTGAATACCAAACGTAGTAAGTTTAGGATTTTGTCTCAGATTAGTTCTGTGAATCGGACCCATAGAGAATATAGTTTTTGCAATACTGTGTAGGCCAGGAAATATAGGTAGTAAGATACAGACCATTCCTTTCTTCCATTGATATATATATACATTTAACGAACCTTGCTGACTGGCGGACTCCTGTGTGCAAATCTAAATATTAGGGATTGGGTCCTGTGAGTCCTAGGTATTGAAGCACCAGTCCCACAGTGATTGCATCAATTATTTCAGTCTTCCATCCAATTCACCATACATCAGGCAGGATTCTGCTGATCCCACAGGTTGAAAGATCACGACTTAAGAAGAAGCCATGGGCCTTATTTACAACAGAATGGCGTGGCGTCGCAAGCCATTTTGTTGCACCGAGCTGCGTCATTTTAAAAGCAAAGGGATGCGTCATTCTTACAACAATATGACGCATTCCTGTGCTTTCCCCTGCGCTGGTGCACAAGTGGCTGCCATGCGACAACACAGGCACCCTTGCACATTGGTGCAAGGTGCCTGCATTGCAGGGATGATTGTTTTTGTGCAGGAAGGGAGAATAAAGCATGCATAGAAAGAGGAAAAAACTTGGAGAAATAAAAGTATTTCTCCTTGTTGCACCTCCTTACACTTCCCCTGGGGAGGTACAGGATTCTGACACATTCCCAGGTTTACAAAATGTTGTAAATTTGAGAATGCGGCAGAATCCATGGGTGTTACATGGGAACACCCACCGCAACACCGATGGCACAACCCTTTCAAGCTAAGTTATGCGTAAAAAGGGGCCGTATTTACAAGGCCATGGAAAAGCATACAGGGTGGCTTTGTAAATATGGGCCAGCGCACTGCTCTGCTGGTGCATCACAAAAGGTGATGCACTGGCGGTGCAAGTGGCTTGTAAATAAGCCCCTGTCTTTTTTGTATTACGCAAATCCGGCACACTTAAGAGATGTAATTTCACCTGCGATTATTCGCGATAAAATTCAAAAATCCCTCCCATATTATACCATATACACCTCTGACCTATATGGGGAAGAACAGGAGAGACCAGGGGAGTTAATAGTAGCACATCACTCCTCTTCATTGGTCAAAACACCTTCCCCCACATGTATTTAGACCTGCACAGCGTCAAGACAAGTTAGTGTGCCTGGCTACCAGGACTCCTCAAATGGCTCATTCCGCATAAGGGTATTTTAGCCCATTTCGCCCTCGAGATGCGCCTGTCACTTCCCAAAATCAAATTGGACCAACTACATGAAGAAAGTATTGTATGATATATACATTGCAACTATAAATCATAGTTCTCCTGAATCAGATTTGCCCAATCTGTATGTTCCACCGGGCCAAATGCGTTTAGTTTAAGTGATTTCACCGTATCATCATGTGCGCTACTTGACAGCATCACCATGTGGAACAGAACATCCCACCTCACATTTAGTGCAGATAAAGTGGATAGCGTGCCCCACATCATCCCTCAACAAATCCAGGCACTGCTATTTGCTTCTACGCACTTACTAATGAGCATGATCGCTCTCGACATCATCTCTTCTATCGATTCCAGACAGACGAAATAAGCTTAGCTGGGAACTCACGATTTAAATATCCCTGGCAATTGACACCACCTGTGTGGTCAGGGAGATGCGATATGAGCATGCAAAACCACAGTTGGCATCTTGGAATGTCATAGTCTATGTGTAATATCCTCTAGCTCTTTTCTAAACAAGCCTTTATTGACATATCCACATCGACTCCCATAAATCCAATGATTCAGAATCAATTATGTGAATCGGTCAGTTATGATTTGAGTACGGTTGATGCCAGTGGCATAGCAAAAGCTGCCACAGCCCCGGCGGTCAGCAAAAGTGGTAGGTGATGGGCAGGGGATGGGGGCCCATGTACCTTGCAGTGTGGCACACTCAAGTTTCGTTACGCCACTGGTTGTTGGGGCATTGTTAGGCCCTGATTTTTTTTCTTATATATGCATGGTCCCCTTGTTCTCCGAGTGTTCTTTAATGCACCAGAGAGGTGAGAGTATTGGTTTTAGTGGAGCTTGTTCTCAATAGTATAACAAGTCCAACCTGTTTTGTTTTATCAGGACTGTGCTATATATGACAAGGAGTTTGTTTGCATCTGATTAAGATGTGTCTGAGGAAAGTAGATGTTCTTGATGGAATGGAGAGGACAGCCCTTTAGAGAGCAATACGTTTGTTTTTCTCCTTTCAGTGGAACTTGGTGTCAAGGATGAGAAGGGGATGGCAAGGTGGTCAATCCAGTTTATGGGTATAGGGTCCTTGCACTAGCTTTTGGCTGATGTAGTAGAGTTTATTGTCTCTAGGGAGGACTGACACAGAGATGTGATTCTTGATGTCCACAGTTTTTGTTGTGTTGAGGGTTTATATCACTATAATCCCCAGTGATGTTTAGGCAGAGGCTTAGCTAGAGCTTGTGGCGCCCAGGGCTATCCCTCAAATTGCCACCCCTGAGGGGGAGGGGTGCTGGGGAAAAATGACGGCAAGCACTTAGAGAGCTCCGAGAGACGCATAGTATCACTGCTAATAGTTACCTCGATCATGCAAGTTACATGCACATACATGACACGTCCAAGGCTACACAGTTGAATACACCGGTGACTGGCAGTATGAAAGGAGAACACACACACTGCATGAGCTATCTGGGGATTTAGAAAAACTGCATGTGACATCCATCAGAGAGCTACGTGAACAATTACAACATGAATGGAGTACATACCACATATTAGCCCTACATGAAGTTAGAATTTTTGAAATCCTGTTTTCGGCTGCTAAAGTTTTGAGAAATTTCAATTTTATACTGTCTGAAAAATTTCCCAAGGTAAGTTTGTCTTTGCCTTCCTTACAACTTTGCATTAAATTCTGCTATGTGCGGTAGCTCCTGGAACCACACTTAGTGGACTTATGAGTTTTGGGATGAAAACCATGTTTCCTAGATAAATGCTTTCAGGCAAAAACCTACTGATATCTATCAGGGGAAAACCGGAAGATGGCATTTAGGTGCAGTAAGCAGCAAGATCTGGACGTTGGTCCTCATTACTGGGGGAATAACCACTCGTAATGAAGGGTATAGCAACAACAAAACAACAAAAAAACAAGAAATTCAAAATCCTTCCTTTTTACCCCTCCACTATCTTTTTTCAATCCAAATAACAGACTAACATGTCCACTACTCAAATACATTTCCTATGTCACTATACTAATTCACCACTAATCCTTTATGCGTTCCAGGGTAGCCAGGGTACTGGCCGAAAAAGCACATAAACACCTCAACAGGGGTAGCAAGCGCTATATAAATGCAAACCTTTTTACCTCTTCTACCCCTTCGGTATCCTTCTTAATCCAAATATTTGACTAACATATCCACCACTCAAATTATTAAAAATGACTTGCATATTTCATTATACTAATTCACCACTAACACTGTGTGGGTTCCAGGGTAGTGTGCTACTCGTTGAAAAACACTTCAACCCCCCATCAGAGGTAGCAAGTTCTATATAAATGCAATCATAAACAACAATGGACCTGTTCAGAAGGTGAACACGCTGCTCAGTGACCCCTCCAAACATGTACAGTTACCCAACTTTGTGTGACGGAACAGCAACTATCCTTATGCCGTCTGTTCAGGAGGGACCTGGATCACCTGCTAGATAATAAAAAATAATTGTGTCTGGGAGCTCTGCCTCTGTGGTCTATCCCACCCTCCTGTGTAAAATGACCAAACATAAGTAGGAAAGGAAAAAAGGTGAAAAACGATTGCCAGTGCCTCACTGGAGTAACACCATGGGAGTCTGCAGACTAGTACTCGCCTGCATCCTCAGGTTCTCATCCTCAGCGACTGCCAACAAAAATTGTGATAAAGTAAGAAAAAGAAAGAAGACATATAGTGCTAAGTGTCTAAGTCTCCATACCTCCACTATCATTCCGCATAACCTGACTAACATATTCACCATTCACCTTACTTTCAAATTTTCACTATACTAATTCACCACTAATCATTTATGGGTTCCGGAGTAGCGTGCCACTCGATAAAAAAGCGCTTTGATGCCTCGTTATGGGTAGTGAGTGCTATATAAATGCAATTACAATACAATACAAAAAATAATTGTAAAAGTGCCATCAACACCCTCAAACAACCAGGCAAGGGGAAATCATGCAGCCAAATGTAAACCCATTTTCCAAACTCCCGACCTCCAGAAAGAACGTAGGTCCTTATCAGTGTCTCAAAGGCAATATTGAAGCTACATGAGATCAACCACATCTGGCCCACATTCTGGGTTAAACTAGACTTGAGGTTAAAGTTTTAGATATATGAGGTCTTGCACCTCAGCCTCCTCTTAGATATGTTGCAGCTTTGTTCCAAACCACAGAGAGCAAATGCTGATTATGCAAGAAAACAGAAGCCAAGGGGTTCACAGGAGGAGCCCAAATTATTTTTAAGGATATCAGCAAATGAAAACAAAAATTCTCATGTGTGCCTGGGAAGCAGTTAGAAACACACAGGAAAATGACTTAAATCCCATTATTATTCACAGAACACTATGGACCTCACAGACCTCCCCAGTGCCCAGTTGACAATGTTCTTCTGTGCTGTAGGACGACATTGTATCTCAGGTTGAGGCCGGCTTATCTAAGGTAAGAAGCCATGGCAGGAGTAGAGTTTTGGCTTCTCGTGGGGGCTGGGCTTATCAGTGAGACTGAGTGGGGGCCCACTTCTGTTAAAACTGAGTAGAGACCAATGCCCCTATGCCCAGATCTAGCCTAGACCTTTTTTTCTTTGAATTGTTCTTCTTGAAAGCACTGCAGAGATGCAAGCTTCAAAACTGGTGACGGATCATACTACTTGCTAGTGGTACGGTTTAAGAGCAACAAAACATTATGGGAAAGGAGGGACGCAGAACTTCACATCTTCAAGTGACCCTTTGACATCATTGACACCTTCATCAAGTCCTGCTTTTGTGCCAAACAGCACATTGCTTTCTGGTGTTCTAGGATCCACAGAAGCAAAGTGGTCTTGGCTAAAAAGCCAAGATTGGATGAAGGCGTCACTTATAACAATGAGCGTTTAACACGCTTACTACTTTCATAGGATTAGCTGGATAGGGTGCCATCTTACAGATTCTTCCACTGATAGCAGGCACCTGATCACATAAAAAAATCCAGAGACGGAAGCACCGTTTCTGCTCCATTGCACCACATGCCCACAGACTTAACTAAGATCTTGAGAATTCATCATGTGATTGTGCACCCAGACCAAAGAGTACCCCCCTCCCACCCCAAGCTCTCTTGAAATGGAATACACCTACTTGGGCAAGTTTTCTGGCTGTAATTTGTAACTTTTTAAAATCTTGAAATGCGCCGATTGCTTTTCTAACTGGGATTTATTTTTAGACGGAAATGCAATGTTGTTCTTACACCACTTTTTAAATTTTGTAAATATGTTAGATGCATGCTTTTTCCATGTTTATGCTTTTAATTAACTAATAAACTATTACTAGTCACTTGAATTGTTCATAGACATGACTGGATAACATGGATGCGCTGTCCTGGGGCTCTGGAAAAAAACGCACAGAGACACACACACACCACACACAGCACACACACAGACACACACAGCACACACAAAACACACACAGACACAATACAGACACACACAAACACACACAGAAGATGGAAGCCCTATTGTGCAGGGTTTTTAATAACTTTGCACTGACCTAATGATATACGTGAGTAAGACATCTTAGAAAGATAATTCTGAGTTTCCTGCTGCAATCATTTGAAGGAAGGAGACAGCACAATGCTACACCATCCAGAACGACAGTAGGCCTCAACACCGCAGCAAAATGGCACACAACAAACATGCACAGTAATATTCTTGCCACAAATTATCACCTCCAGAATCATGCTTTCGTTCGTGATACAGTGGAAAGTCTTTGCACAAGAATTGCTTTAAGTTCCCCCAAGAACATACGGCCAGTCAAAACATTTCTGGGGCCTCGTTACTTGAAGGGAGCTCTAGGGCTGGATCAGTAAACATTATTATCTGGTATTATTCGTGTGCCTGCCGGTAAGTTAATGCAGTGCTTAACATGAGCAACCGTTTTCATCTTAATATCTATGAAAGTGGATTTGTGGCAGAGCCTCAGTGACGAGCCACCCCTCTGAAAATGTTTAGCTAGCTCTTGCTGCTCTCCTCTTTCTTACCTCACTTGCTCAAGGGTCTAACTCTATGACAGGCAGGGGTTAGTTCAAACTTCGTTCACTTCTGCTGCACTGCAGCACCCAGCAAAGCAAATCACCTAGCAGCAACACTGCCACTGCCCCAGCCAGGTCAGAATTAGTAGTGATGTAGTAGTGAAGCACGTGACGCAGTAGTGAAGCACGTGACGCGTCACTGCTACGTTCTCATCGCGAGGGCTGGCCAAAATCATGCCCAGGGCCGTCATTGGTAGCACTCGCGTGCTACAAGATTGACGGCCCCGGCACGGACCAACAATCAAGCATGCTCAACTGAAGCACAAAGAACGCGGGACGTCCTGGCGGCATTTTTGGCAGCACTGCAGGCAAGTCAGGACAGGTGCTCGTTGCTTGCACTTTCAAATGTTAACTGCCTGGGCCGCGTGCGCGTCACTGGTGGCCCGTTGCGGCGGCCGTTTTAATTTATTTGGGAACACTGACACTACTGTGACTGACAGTAGTGTCGGTCAGTGACCCCTCAACTAAATTTTAAAGGCCGCCACAACGGGACACCAGTGCCGTACGACCACCCCCAAGAGAGTGCTGTTTTTCAGTGAACCGCCCCTACCCCGAACTCCCTACCCCCCCCCCCCCCAGCTACACCACTGTGTTTAGGACTCCAATAAATATGGGGCAAGTATGCTGAATGGAGGCTGAGTTGATGAGGTCTGGGGATTGTTTGGTCAAATAATGTTGGTCCAAGCAGTGGGTGTGTAAATCATGTTGAGGGAGGCATCTGATATGTTAGTAGTGGAAAGTTGCAGGTGGAGAGCTCTGACTGATTTTGTTGCTGCCATGTCACTTAGACTGCATTCTCAAGTAGATTTATAAATAATGGTGCTTCGTCATCCTGTTGTATATACTGTTTGTGGAATGGATGTTATAACATGCAAGGATAATGATACTGATTCTGATACTTAGTAACTTTTTAAAGGAGCATGAATGATTACATAGTGTGTGACTCACAAAACGTGTTTCTCCTGGGAATTTATGAGAAAGATACATTGCAGTCTGGATCAAGACATACCTACTCCCAGAATATGCTTTGTCAATCAGGCCTGGATATTCAGGAGTGACTAACATCTAAGACAGTAGAAAGACGTAACTACACATGTGTTGTGCATCAGGGCTGGACATTTGGATGTAGTTCTCACCTCAAACATGAAATTTAAATTGGGTAAGAGCTCACATACCAGTTCTGTCTACCTGTAAACATTGCAAATGATTTCACAAAAGCTATGTATATGTTCATGTTGCCCTTCAAGTGATTTGTAATCTGACATGAAAATAGATTCTGCAGAAGTTACTATGGCTCTTTGAGAAGTCTGTCAAAAATTACCAGACAAAGGCTGAAGACATACATTAACTGTTTTGTCAATAGTAAATATGGATTATACTTTTATGACACTAATTTAGCAACTAACTAAACAGTGCCCCTAGTGTGCCTTTTGTATTTTTCCCAAGTGTTCGCTGTTTTCAATAACAATTGTATAAACCACACCTAACAAACTGCCTTACACTAAAGGTTTTGAATAATACATTGAATGTTTTGAATAAACTACTTCTATTGATGTATTTTTGAAATAGGTTTTACATTGCACCCTATTTTAACAAAAATCAATAAAAGAAAAAGTTATAGTTAGCATTTTTGCGCTCATGCTTATATTTGTGTTTTCGTTTAACAACCTAGAGCCCGATTATGATGTGGGGTGATAATGCCTCTGACGCTGGTGAGAGGCTTTCCATAGGACATGGTAGGTTTAAAGTCCGTCCGCAATATTTGGACAACAGTATGAGTTTAAACCTGTGGGGGAATCCAATGCGGTTCCAACGGGCTCTAGGAACCAGTTGGTCAGTCGGAAAAGCAGCATAATCCCTTAAGGACGGCGTTTCCACCTTCGGGATTATGATGTCAGTTTCTGACAGCCATTCCATGTTGGCCTTTCGGACATGGAAAGGCTGTCGTAAAGCAACATTGGGGGCTCTTCGCATATGGTGCCCCCCTCAACATACCTGCACCGTTGGCAGGCACCCTGTAGATATGTTAACAAACTTCAATTTTTCAATGGAAGCTTATGCTGCATGCATTTTCAGCAGCAGTGTCGGGCGGATGCAAGCCCACCAGACATCATAATCAGCTACGCCTTTTCTGTAGCAAACCTTTAAAACCCCATTGGGTGCCCACACATTTTCTCGCATGCTACACTGGGGAATTTATTCTGATAGCCATGCATACTACGGGACTGTCTTTTCACTCATGGACGGCGATGAACCTTTTCTTCCTGGAATGTCTCTCCTTTCGTACAATGGTTTACTCACAGTTCCAGTTGGAAGCTTGAGGTGTGTTTTTCACTTCTTTGATAGTACTATCATCCAGCCTGAGTGCTGTGATCACGCACCTCCTGTCTGTTCAGGAAAAAGAGAGAGGCATATTTACAAGGGCATTGCGCCACAGGAACATCATTTTTAACAACATTTCTGTGGGGCAATGCCCTGCTCCATATTTACAAAGTGATGTTAAGCAACTTTTTGTGGCTTAAAGCTGCATTGTAAATATGGTACCCTTTCACGCAGTTATCTGCGTGAAAGGGGCGTGCAATGGGTGTTGCTGTGGGAGTTCCACTGCAACAACCATTGCTTTTTGATTCTGCCCCAGATTTACAAGGATCTGTAACTCTAAGGCAGCGCAAAAAAATAACACCATGCAAGAGCAGGCGTTAGAATGTGGAAAACGAGGAGAAATGCTTTTATTTCACCTCGAATTTGCTATTTCTATGTGTGCTGCATTCTGCCTTTTGCATTGTGCAGGAAGGTTTCCCTTCCTGCACATAAACAATCATTAAACAATGCTGATTTGCTACTACTATGTGCTCTGCAGCATGCAGCACACATAGAAGTAACAGATCGCCATTATTGAATATTTATGTGCAGGAAGGGACAGCTTCCTGCACATAAACAATCATACCCTGCAACACAGGCACCCTTGCACTATGGTTCACGGGTGCTCGCATTGGCACTGGGCAGCTAATTTTAGTGCCAGTGCTAGTGAACACACATGGGGGCACCTTATTGTAGTAAATAGAGCGCATCCTGTGTTTTGGAAATATTGGACTGCTGCCAAATTTGGCGCAGCTCCACTATACCACATTTCCTTGTAAGTATGCCCCAGTGAGTGTGGCATTTGTTCATGTTGGCTATTTTCCGAGGGAACTTTATGTTGGTGAACATTATATCTACATAAAACTATATCACTTTAGGAAAGTGCCAAAGACCTATCAGAGCGCCACCAGTCCTTCAGGTCAATTTACCATCTATAAAAGTGCTTCAGTGGATATGTTTCTATAAGTAAGCACAAGGCTCCTTTAAATTCATAGATTATTCACCGGAAGATAGATTATGTTGATGCAGCAGCGGCGGGAGCCAGAGTAGGGGTAGGATGACTGATAGTTGCGCGCCACCTTAACAATTGAGTGTTTTGTTGACAATCTCGTCCGAACTTGACCTCACTACTAAGGGTCTCAATGAGTCCAGGGCCTTGGATCTGGAACACCTTAAAGCAACGCTGGTGACAATACGGTACTCTGCACCTGCCTTGCGGTAGTGCTAGAGCTACGACTACCATACTCCTTTGGAGTACCAGTCCTGAAGAATTTCCGCTTGACCGGTTAGGGGCAGAAGGCGAGAAACATGTTGACCATTTACTCTGACTAGACCTTGTAGGATCATTGGCTCCGGACAGGGCTCACACATTTTTAGTTAGGTTAGTACACCCTCAGAATTAAAATGTGTTCCACATAGGGCAGTAATAAACCTATTTTAAACCACAACTTGCACTCAATTCACTACCCTTACCACATACCCTCACACAACTAACGGCTGTCTCTAAAAAGATCTCCGGCAAAGAGCCCCTTCGCAGAGGCCCGTCGGGCATTGCAGCCCCGGCCTGATGAGGAGCACAGCCCAATGATGAAGCATAACATCCTTCAGGCTGTGTGAGGGCAATCCATAAGAGACCTGCACACTCCTCTTCCCCCCTCAGGAACTGTACATCCATTTTACTTACTTACCTTATTTAGGACCATTGTGCAGGATCTTTTTAAAAGCTCCTGGTTCCTCCCATTTGAATAACGTAACATGCAGCAGACTCACCGCATGCAGCAGTATTCAAATCTCATTTATAAATACTATGGCCCGATTATGAGAGTCACGTGTGCGGTAGTGTTCAACTAACACATGCAAATGACTTGATGGAGGAGTGCAAATTACCATTTTGAATTCACAAAACACTAATTGACATTTGTGAATTAATTTTTTCACTTGCAATATGGCCCAAGTACCATGGAATATTTTACTCAAGTACTTCAAGGGGCTAGGAATAAGTGATCGATATTGGGGACGTGCTGGTAAGTTTTTGCACACCTGAAACCAGTGCCTTTGTGGGTATTCAGAAACTTTTTGTTTAACTATTTCCACTCAGAAACTGTCAGAAATGTATTCCTATGAATAGCAGTAGTAAATTAAATTCCAGTGATGGCAGAAAATGGTGGAATTGAAACGGGGGGGGGGATTCACACAGAGAAAAATGTTTCCTCATGGAGAAAGAAACATTTCATGAAATTCGCAAACGAATTTCAGGAGTACTCTCAAGATGACAACAACAGACACAGCTTCCCAGGAGCATGCTTGACCTTCTTGATGAAATCCAGAATTTTCTGAAGCAGTCTAAGAATATAGGCACAATCTCTCGAGCTAGTTTTGATAGCTTTTCCACATATTTCTTTGCCTTGACAGTCTATTCTATCTTTCTGGTTACTGACTGCATTGTGGAGAAGCGAAAATGAAGAATGATTTAATTCATTGAACGAAATATGAAGTGGAGAAAAGGGAAAAGGTGATGTTTTTTTTTGTGGTACTAATTAATACTAATCTATCATGCAGATATTGAAATAAATATGTTGATTGGTAACCCAGTAATGCCAGGGCAGAACTGTAAACAAAGATGTCAGACTAGAGATGAGCTCAGGCATGCTAGACTTCCAGGATTCCAAAGTCACCTGCTTACCCATTCCAAAGCCGAATCTTCCGGTTTAAACAATCATCAAAACATGAAGGTACAGAAACAGGTCAATCTTTCCAAAGAGATTTAGATCCAGAAGAACTATACATGATTTTATAAATAGCACCACATCCCTTCATACAGTTGCAGGTACACTTCTCACTTAGCTCATAATGAAGCAGATAAATTTAAGGATTTTTGTGATGGCTAACACTGCAATACACAAACTCAATGGGTTTGCAACAATATAATTCATATTTGTTATATATGAAACCCCTTTTATGAGTCACGAATTTGCCCTGGGTTACCGTTTAACTCATTGAATACACCTACATATGTGTAATGTAATTACCATCTAGCACAATCCTTGCAAGTATGCCAATTATCTCCAAAATTACTTCATCATATGAATATGACGAATGACATAATGAAATGCTTTAGGGTATGTGTTACTCTGTCACCAATGTGTAAACATTCCTGTCTGTGTCATCACAATAATTGGATAACTATCACCATTATTTGTCAAAAAGAAACTGGCTGAGACACACGTTTGTGAAGGAGTGAGACCTCATGCTAATCATAAACTCTAAACAGTTATGAAATAGTATTTCTGAAGCAAAACACCTTTTGGGATCTGTATTGAATCAAATATTGTTTGTCTAGAATCCCAAATTAGGTATGTGAGGTTTGGTTTATCCACTGCATCATAAGTGTCCAGTATGCTATGACACATGTAATAGGATTGCCATTCCATCATCCACATTAGTGAAGGACCATCACACCTGACACAATAAAGGCTAGTGGCTTGTTTGGTACAGTTGTCCCCTCTGACATCTTGAGGTATATGTTTAGCTGAGGTAGACATGTGTCTGCTCAGAACAGCTCACTGGTTGTGGACAGGAACCAAGTGGGATCCTGTCCCAACAATAAACAAAGCACATCATCATACACCTTACACAAAATGTACAGCTTCAAGAACTCTCATTGAACATGGGGCACACTTAATGTGTATATGAAAAATCCTTGCTGCAACAAAAAATGGGTCATATAACATGAAACTCTGAACATAACTTACCCACTTGTTGCTGCTGTTGGGCCCTCAACTGCCCATCAAGCTCCGGACAGGCCATCGCAAGAATGTGGGCCATTAGGGGGGTCACGGTGCGGTGCACACCCTACAAACATTGTGATGACTTCCCTAGTTAGACTTCTGTGATCTTCCGGGTCCAGTGTCTTAGGTCCTCCCACCTCTTGCGGCAATGAACACTACGCCGCTTATAGACCCCCAGGGTCCACATCTTCCATGCAGTGGCCTTCCATTTGTTGAATTACTAATGGGTGCTGACCTGTATGGTTACAAGAAAGGAAAGGAAAACACTTGAAGTGTGATATTTTGTTTATCTGTATTGCTGTGACAACTATTTTCTACAGATATCACAACCATAACTCATGAGTTAGCATACAACATGTGATCAGCAAAACAGGAAGGTCCATAGATTCCCAAGTTTGAACAACGCTTATATAAGCTCCTTTTATAGATGGTTGGAGACACACTCGAAGCTCTGGACCTCTTGAGCTTCATAAAAGAAGACAGGTTTGAGAAAAGAAGAGTGTGTACTCCAAAAGAAATCAGCAAGTACTTGTTTGGATTAATATCTGTTCTTTAAAGTTGTCATACAAGACCAGAGCTACTTTAGATTGCAGTGAAACATCTTTATTCTTTGATGATAAAACATGGACAGCCGACACGTGTTTCGCCCCCTATTGGCGAGTTGCGCCGGGGCTTCCTCAAGGCTATTTTCACATATACAGCATATATTGTTTCATGCCTGGTTCCAAATTGGCAAGTTCCAAAAAACCAGAGTTTAAATACTCAGGGAGCAGAGTTCTTAGGTATAGTACTTTCCTCGCCACACTTAGATTTTTGGAAATTGTTTAAACGTAGAATGCTGGATGTCCTTCAGTTTTTTTAAATAATCCTTCTTATGGCACTGACATTCAGTTGCTTAGTGCTAAATCTTGCTTTCTTTGTCCATAATTTCAATCACCCATTGAATACTTCAGTTCCTGGTTTCTTCGTTGCTTGGTTGATGACGGAGGCTCCAGAAGGTTACTACAGCCCTCGGGCTGCGGGGTTGGATCCTCTGCTGCGGCTGCGGATGCTCTGCCGTCCTCTGCGACGATAGAGAGGAACCTTCTGGAGCTTCCGCTGTCAACCAAGCGACGAAGAAATCAGGAACTGAAGTAGTCAATGGAAAAAGTGTTAACTCAAGATGTCAGGTATCTCTCACTTTCAACTGTTTTATTCAGGGGTCTATTTTAAGCACACCTCACAATTTTAGCTGTAAATATTTTATGTTCTGGACAGCCCTACCTCAGTGCTTTGGTTGTAGGACTCTGTGACTTTGCCCCAGCCTGGCCAATTATTCTGACTAAGCATTGCTCATTGTCAGGCCTTGCTATCTCCAGCCTGCTGATAATGATGTCACGTGAACAACACCTTGTATCTACTCTTATATTCAAAGGGTCACCTTGTGCCCATCCAATAAGTCATCACAAAGCAGTGTGGTACTCTGAAGCGCTCTAGGAGCTACTGGTAGCTCTCAAATTACATTATGGAGAGGCCTGATCTAGGCTTAGGGATTTGTTGAACTATACATATAGCTAACATCATTCATATTAGCTACTTTACAGCTCACCTACATATCTCCTTTTCTAAAGAGTACAACATGTGTTACCCATTGAACATTATGGTATTTGGCAACTTCTCACACATATATCAAACATATACATGCATAGATTTCAACATACACACAAAATGACATCTACCCCCATATTAATGGTGCATTCACTATTGCAGAGTGCTAACTACTCACTAATATCATTGCCCAGTGTCAGAACAACAATATGTGACTCTAAACAGCAATAACTACATTTCACTCAGGACCTCAAATAGACATTGTTGTCTGTGATAAAGGAATTAAGGCAGTTAGACAGATTGACATAGGCATTTCAAACATGTACCTCCTTCTCTGGTGAGTCATAGAGCTGCCCATAGAGGGACAGGACCTCCTCAGACAGCAGATCCAGCTCCTCTGGTAAGAAAGCAGGGACCCTATCATCTTTCTTGCCAGATATCCCTGCTCCCAGAAGTTAGCAAAATCAGCCAAAGTGGAGGAGGTCTTGAGGGCAGCAGTGTCTGTAGACAAATTAGATTTTTTCAAACCTTCGTGAACATGTACGTACCAAAGGCACTCATAAGCTGAGATGGACACAGTTATTGGCCTTCGTATGTTGCTTTCACCAACATTAAAAGCCTATAGCTGTGTCCATTTTGGATTTCACCGCTCACTACACTCTCAACTCCTGCGGCAGCTGTCTGATTCCAAATGTTATGACGGCGAGATCAGGCTTTCACCATTTCCAAAAGGTGTAATTGTGTGTTTGCGAATGTTAGGATCATAACCATCACTCAAAATCGTAGCTAGCTTGTTTACATGTTCTTACTATGAGGAGGGACATTCATTATTTTAAAAGTAAACTTTAATTTGTGGTGCATTACTGTGGATAAATGCAAGACCTCACCTCAGTTGACAGTATTTTGGGTCGATAAACTAAAAAACAATAACATTGTGTAAATAAGACATATGAAATGTATTGTTTACGCAAATTTTTTTCTATTACAATAAGTGGAGGGGACAATTTTTCAAATGGGAAAAATGAAGGACAAAACCAAAGGTGTTTTTTAAATGTGTTGTCAAACCATATACTATTTTAGAACAACATGATATACGTGTTCTTTTTCATGTGTGAAAATGTTGAAAATGTTTAATCAGGTCAAATTTTTCTTTTCTGGAATAGTTCCAATCTTCGCTAGCGTGATTTTCTAAGGAATCTTGTCCAAACAGGTAATAATATAAACATCTCTAGTAGGTTCTTTTAGGACTTTCTCTGACATTGCCACATAAGACCACTATAATATATAAATGTTGCTCCTTTGTAGGTTTCTGCATCCTGGAGGTCCCGCTGTTGATCCCATCATTCTACTTTTAACTTTCATGGTTTTTTAATTAGAGTGCCCTACATAAGTGTGTCACAATCATCATACATTCATGTAAGTGTTTGTTTAGCTCACTGTATCAATTTATCAGAAGAATCTAGCTATACGTATACATCGTATACATTTTGGTACATTGTTACCTATTTTTTCAGGACGCTTAGAAAGAACAATTGGACCAATCGTAAAGTTCGTTCTTCTATTCAAATAAGTGAACTACACACTTCTGTGATCTAACTCCATATAAGAAGTGAGTGTATTGTTCTCTTTAACACCTTAACGGCTATGGAACGTCCAGCTCCAGTGCTGAACGTTCCATTGTGCAGGTGCATTTGGAACGTCCAATGGCCGACGGCAGCACTCCCGAGGTAGTGGTGCCGTCGGCCATTGGACCGGCGCAGCACTTAAGGTGTTAAGAACTTTGAACTCTTATCGGTGAATGGGTCTCTCTTGTTTATTCTTTCTTGCTTTCTTTATTGATGTTATTGAGCACTCGTACGTTGTTTGAGCCCTCGGACGGTGTCTGTATAGATGTTATAATTTTTTTAAAAATTGGATATTTTTATGGCTTCAGGGAATTTGTAAGTACTTGTAATCATGTAGTTGAATAGTGTTTTTTATCAGAAAATAGTTTTTGTTTCCATGTCAAAAAAAGATTACATTAATGACAGTTTTTTAGAGCATCAGAATGGATATTGTTATGTATATTGGGTAAAATCACTTAAGCTTATGCATTAACGTGAAACAACAAATGATGCTAAGTGACTATTAGCCTCTGAATGTTTTTTATTATGTTTCTTAGGTATAATCAGTGGCTTTATCCTGAAGAATTGCAAAAACAACAGGTGATGGACCGAATGAGGATCATTGTCACACATTCAACCCAGTCAAAAGATCTGGGTCCTAATCCATCGTTTGTTTGCACTCCACACCACCCTGGGTTAGACAATGGCGATATGCAAATCAGCTCTGACCCTGTGCCCCATGGGAACAGTCCAGTCCGAACTACAAAAGCCATGTCCTTCCCAGAACGGAATCAAGCATCCGAGGACCGGACCGGTTTCGAGGTAACACCTCTCATCAGCCCGGCTAGCTTGACTCCTGTGGTGTGGAGTGCCTGGGACCCACGTCTGGGCATCCCCAGTACACTTATAGCGGAATTGCAAAAACAACAGGTGATGGACCGAATGAGGATCATTGTCACACATTCAACCCAGTCAAAAGATCTGGGTCCTAATCCATCGTTTTTTTGCACTCCACACCACCCTGGGTTAGACAATGGCGATATGCAAATCAGCTCTGACCCTGTGCCCCATGGGAACAGTCCAGTCCGAACTACAAAAGCCATGTCCTTCCCAGAACGGAATCAAGCATCCGAGGACCGGACCGGTTTCGAGGTAACACCTCTCATCAGCCCGGCTAGCTTGACTCCAGTGGTCTGGAGTGCCTGGGACCCACGTCTGGGCATCCCCAGTACACTTATAGCGGAATTGCAAAAACAACAGGTGATGGACCGAATGAGGATCATTGTCACACATTCAACCCAGTCAAAAGATCTGGGTCCTAATCCATCGTTTTTTTGCACTCCACACCACCCTGGGTTAGACAATGGCGATATGCAAATCAGCTCTGACCCTGTGCCCCATGGGAACAGTCCAGTCCGAACTACAAAAGCCATGTCCTTCCCAGAACGGAATCAAGCATCCGAGGACCGGACCGGTTTCGAGGTAACACCTCTCATCAGCCCGGCTAGCTTGACTCCAGTGGTCTGGAGTGCCTGGGACCCACGTCTGGGCATCCCCAGTACACTTATAGCGGAATTGCAAAAACAACAGGTGATGGACCGAATGAGGATCATTGTCACACATTCAACCCAGTCAAAAGATCTGGGTCCTAATCCATCGTTTTTTTGCACTCCACACCACCCTGGGTTAGACAATGGCGATATGCAAATCAGCTCTGACCCTGTGCCCCATGGGAACAGTCCAGTCTGAACTACAAAAGCCATGTCCTTCCCAGAACGGAATCAAGCATCCGAGGACCGGACCGGTTTCGAGGTAACACCTCTCATCAGCCCGGCTAGCTTGACTCCAGTGGTGTGGAGTGCCTGGGACCCACGTCTGGGCATCCCCAGTACACTTATAGCGGAATTGCAAAAACAACAGGTGATGGACCGAATGAGGATCATTGTCACACATTCATCCCAGTCAAAAGATCTGGGTCCTAATCCATTGTGTTTTTGCACTCCACACCACCCTGGGTTAGACAATGGCGATATGCAAATCAGCTCTGACCCTGTGCCCCATGGGAACAGTCCAGTCCGAACTACAAAAGCCATGTCCTTCCCAGAACGGAATCAAGCATCCGAGGACCGGACCGGTTTCGAGGTAACACCTCTCATCAGCCCGGCTAGCTTGACTCCAGTGGTGTGGAGTGCCTGGGACCCACGTCTGGGCATCCCCAGTACACTTATAGCGGAATTGCAAAAACAACAGGTGATGGACCGAATGAGGATCATTGTCACACATTCAACCCAGTCAAAAGATCTGGGTCCTAATCCATCTTTTTTTGGACTCCACACCACCCTGGGTTAGACAATGGCGATATGCAAATCAGCTCTGACCCTGTGCCCCATGGGAACAGTCCAGTCCGAACTACAAAAGCCATGTCCTTCCCAGAACGGAATCAAGCATCCGAGGACCGGACCGGTTTCGAGGTAACACCTCTCATCAGCCCGGCTAGCTTGACTCCAGTGGTGTGGAGTGCCTGGGACCCACGTCTGGGCATCCCCAGTACACTTATAGCGGAATTGCAAAAACAACAGGTGATGGACCGAATGAGGATCATTGTCACACAGTCACTTGTTGTTTTTGCAATTGCCGCCCTAAGTGCGCTGGGGATGCCCAGACGTGGGTCCCAGGCACTCCACACCACTTGGAGTCAAGCTAGCCGGGCTGATGAGAGGTGTTACCTCGAAACCGGTCCGGTCCTCGGCTGCTTGATTCCGTTCTGGGAAGGACATGGCTTTTGTAGTTCGGACTGGACTGTTCCCATGGGGCAACAGGGTCAGAGCTGATTTGCATATCGCCATTGTCTAACCCAGGGTGGTGTGGAGTGCAAAAAAACGATGGATTTGGGCCCAGATCTTTTGACTGGGGGAATGTGTGACATTGATCCACATTCGGTCCATCACTTGTTGTTTTTGCAATTGCCGCCCTAAGTGCGCTGGGGATGCCCAGACGTGGGTCCCAGGCACTCCACACCACTTGGAGTCAAGCTAGCCGGGCTGATGAGAGGTGTTACCTCGAAACCGGTCCGGTCCTCGGATGCTTGATTCCGTTCTGGGAAGGACATGGCTTTTGTAGTTCGGACTGGACTGTTCCCATGGGGCAACAGGGTCAGAGCTGATTTGCATATCGCCATTGTCTAACCCAGGGTGGTGTGGAGTGCAAAAAAACGATGGATTTGGGCCCAGATCTTTTGACTGGGGGAATGTGTGACATTGATCCACATTCGGTCCATCACTTGTTGTTTTTGCAATTGCCGCCCTAAGTGCGCTGGGGATGCCCAGACGTGGGTCCCAGGCACTCCACACCACTTGGAGTCAAGCTAGCCGGGCTGATGAGAGGTGTTACCTCGAAACCGGTCCGGTCCTCGGATGCTTGATTCCGTTCTGGGAAGGACATGGCTTTTGTAGTTCGGACTGGACTGTTCCCATGGGGCAACAGGGTCAGAGCTGATTTGCATATCGCCATTGTCTAACCCAGGGTGGTGTGGAGTGCAAAAAAACGATGGATTTGGGCCCAGATCTTTTGACTGGGGGAATGTGTGACATTGATCCACATTCGATCCATCACTTGTTGTTTTTGCAATTGCCGCCCTAAGTGCGCTGGGGATGCCCAGACGTGGGTCCCAGGCACTCCACACCACTTGGAGTCAAGCTAGCCGGGCTGATGAGAGGTGTTACCTCGAAACCGGTCCGGTCCTCGGATGCTTGATTCCGTTCTGGGAAGGACATGGCTTTTGTAGTTCGGACTGGACTGTTCCCATGGGGCAACAGGGTCAGAGCTGATTTGCATATCGCCATTGTCTAACCCAGGGTGGTGTGGAGTGCAAAAAAACGATGGATTTGGGCCCAGATCTTTTGACTGGGGGAATGTGTGACATTGATCCACATTCGGTCCATCACTTGTTGTTTTTGCAATTGCCGCCCTAAGTGCGCTGGGGATGCCCAGACGTGGGTCCCAGGCACTCCACACCACTTGGAGTCAAGCTAGCCGGGCTGATGAGAGGTGTTACCTCGAAACCGGTCCGGTCCTCGGATGCTTGATTCCATTCTGGGAAGGACATGGCTTTTGTAGTTCGGACTGGACTGTTCCCATGGGGCAACAGGGTCAGAGCTGATTTGCATATCGCCATTGTCTAACCCAGGGTGGTGTGGAGTGCAAAAAAACGATGGATTTGGGCCCAGATCTTTTGACTGGGGGAATGTGTGACATTGATCCACATTCGGTCCATCACTTGTTGTTTTTGCAATTTATCCTGAAGAAGGCGTTATCATTACGCCGAAACGCGTGTCGATAGATGTTATTGAGAAAAGACTGCAACCTGCACACTTTTGTGTATATTGTATTAAATAGTAATGAAATGAATGATGAATGTATAATCAATGTTTTTAAATATATGTTTTTATTTTGAATATTAAATATACCATATTTTCTACATGATTTTCTTGTCTACTTTTCCCTGTTTTATATTGTCTATTTTTGATTTGTATTGATATAATTGCCTAGGAAGTTTCTCTCTCATATTACATTACCCTGTCCTAGGAATTGAGATATATTCACTTTTCAGGGGGTCCTTGTTTATTGCAACCAGGTTTTTCTCCATTGCAGACATTTGTAACTTTGGCAGGGTGAGTAGATGTCATTCCAGTGCACCAGCCTTTTCCAGTCCTTGCCACCATGGAAGAAGGGGATATCATCAAGAAGATCAGATTGAATAGGCAAAATATACTAGATTTATGTCAACAGCTGTAGCTTAATCTTAAGACTCATACCAGGAATTCCACATCTATTACACCAATTGCCAAACTCATGACAGAGCTCCATTCCATTTTGTGGGCACTGGTTTCTTTCAATACAATGCGTCAGTTCCTGGTGGTATGCCACAATCAACTGCAGTGTTCTACAACAAGTACTTTCAGCAACGATGAGACACAGCAACAGCTACATCTAGTTCCCACAACATCAGGATTTGGCCAATGTGATTTGTGATTTCTACACTTTTGCATGCCTATCACACATGGTTGGAGCAATTGATGACACCCATATTGCCTTATGCCACTGCACACCAGGGAATAGGTCTACTGGAATTGGAAGAACTTCATTCAATCAACATGCAAGTTGTCTACTTCCCAGATTTATACATCTCAAGCATCTGTGCACATCTCTCTGGTTCAGCCCATGATCATTTGTACTACAGAACAGCACCATACCCCTGCAAATGTCAAAACTTGGACCTGGCTAGTTAGTAAGTACATTCTGCCATAACTTTGTTTAGGAAATTTCTTGTTATCTATACTACTATTATAAAGAGAGAACACAAACCTTTTGGCAAGCTAAACTCGGGAACCACAGCGCCAATCCACAAACCTAATACATTGTTGTAATCCTCAGGGTGTGCAGATGGACATAGGCTATAGAAAATTAAAAAAAAAAACGTAAATTTAAGAATATAACTTTAAAAAAAAGTAGTGCCCTGAAAGTAGCACCGGCTGTGACGCTGACGGCCACAACGTAGCGCTGGCCGCAACGTACGTGATGACGAGGAGGAGCGGCGGTGTGGTGAGGAGCTCGGGGAGGAGCGGCGGCTCAGGTAAGGCTCTGGGACACGGGACGGGAGGGAGCCAGTGCAGGAGGTTGGCCCGGAACAACTGCGGTAAGGCTCAGGATCTGGGGGCAGCATTTGAGGCTTGTGTGCACTCCTGCCCCAGCCCCCGGCCGTCATGACATTTTCCGGGACACAGACAATGTCGTGGCGGGCGGGGGCCGGGGCGGGAGTGCACGCAAGCCTGAAATGCTGCCCCCAGCCCCCTTCTGCCCCGGGCAATGCTGGGGCGGGCTGCTAGTATTGTCTAAATTATGTGTTACATCTTTTGGCTCTTTTTTTGTATTCCATCTAGGAGACTCAGCCTCTGCCAACCGACCATGGCTGTTGACACCTCTGAGTAATCCAACAACGCCAGGGCAGTCAGCTTCCATGATGCCCATGGAAGAACATGAGAGCAAATGAAGTGGTCTTTCGGGATCCTGAAGGCCAGATTTTATTGTTTGGACAAAACTGGTGGATCTCTCCTCTACTCACCCGATAAAGTATGCTGAATCACTGTGGTCTGCTGCATGATACACAGCATCAACCTGCGATGGAACATCCTACAGGATGCAGACCATGAAGAGCCACCAGATGAGGATCCTGAAATGCCAAATGAAGATGATAGTCTTAATGAGGAAGGAATTGATCTACGTCAAGACGTAATTGAAAACCTCTCATGACTGTACATTCACTCACTTTCACCGTTGCACCACCTATTGATGTGATTATGAATGGAGTATGTGGTGATAACTTCTTAGGAAGGGAAAGCTCAGGGGAATCCAGGCCTAAAGTGTTTGTTGACCAAAGTTTTGACACATTGACTACTGTGTATAGTTTCATTGTTTACCTCTCAATGTTTTCTGAAACTGTGTCCTACTAAAGTTGACTTTGTAATATGTCTAGTCTGTTAGGTTTCATGGTAATCATTATGTTTTTTCTGTTTTTGGCTTTGTCACCATTGTTATCTTCATGTGGACATTTCAGAGTTATGACACTTGCTGGTATATGGTGCTGTTTCGAAGTCCAAAAGGTCCATGGGTTTATTCAGGGACAGACAGGCACAGCATTTTGGGTGTACAAATTTTGTTTCAATACAACTTGCACATTGATTGAATGGAAGGTTTGATTACTCCATTGGACTTGTTCTCTGGCGTGAGTTGGCACTAAGGCAAGATGTGTGCCATCATTAGCTCAAACCACATGTAGTGGTGGAGGCAAATCATGCTAATCTCCCTTCACATTGGCTAAATTCTCATTGTGTATAAAGTGTATGTAGCTGTTGATGTGTCTCATCATTGTAAGACCTGCTTCCTGTGGCACATCACTGCAGCTTGGTTGTGACATTCCACCAGATACTGGTACAGTGTATTTGAATTAATCTGTGGCTTTAAAATACACTACTGCCATGTTTTTGTTTGTTGTTGTATTAAATGTGGGATTCATATTGTGAGATGGTAATTGTGGCTCCAGCTGTTGATTTCAATCAGTAATAGTTTGCCTACATATAGATTGTTGAAATATGATCCATCCCCGCTAATTGTGTTTGCGATTTCCAGATACCTCTTCCCCATGTGGGGCGCTAGAAGACCAAAACTCAAGGAACAAGTTGCCCCAAATAAGTAATAGTGTAGTACCTTGTTGTATATATTAGGGAATATCAATACCATTCAAAGTGAGCTGTTTTTAATTGTTTTACTATTTTAAAATCTATTTATTGTTTTACGTTCATTGTTAATCTATGTATACTATGTAATGTTGCTCACTGGTGATCAATTGGAAGTCTTATGTAATTATGCCCTGTGCTTTTATGGTTCTCAACCGATAATAATGCTTTTTTGACTGACTGACAGAGTTTGCCTATCGAATCTGACTATTTTAGAATCTATCCCTCTCTAACATGGTGTCAAGATCTGAAATTATAGATGTGCAAATGGCACTTGATATTTGGGTTATGCATGTATTGTAAGATTTGTTTAAAGTCCAATGTCCTATATACACCTGGCATCAGAAAAGGTAACTGTGTCCATAAATAGTTGACAGAGTGAATATTAGGTACACATTGGAGGAAATTAGGTGCAGGATTTCTTAGTGGTGGTGGATGTCTTGCCTCCCTCTCCTGTGATAGTTTGGGTGGATGTCCCCTACCCCCACAGGGTGCAGGGGCGGGATCTATAGCTGCTGTGACTGGCATGGTTGCAGGTAGTTCCCCCTGTGCTCGGGCCTCCCTTTCTGTAGCTGCTGCAGACGTACTTGACCTGAGGGAAAATGCTGTTGGGCTACAAGAAGGAAGAACCATGCACACATGGGCAAGGATGTCCTACAGCACCCCAGTCAGGGAGGACAAATTGGAGTTGTGTTTCACCATCTGGAGATTGTGCTCCCTTTGCAGCTGCTTTATCTCTCAGGGCTCGCTGATCAGCTGGTCCATTATGTCTTGGGACTATTGGCGGTCTCCCAAGATGCAGTCAATAGTGGCCTGGGTAATAGTAATCTCAGTGGCCTCACTGTCCTGGCTAACAGGTTCCCTCCCACATATACTACCCCCCCACACGGTGCCCTTGAGCTTGTCTTCCTACTCCTACTGGATTCTGGCTGGACAGTAGTCGGTGGTGGCTGAACTCCAGGCAGGACTCGGGGCACAAGTCTTTCAGTGGCTTTCTTGGTGTTACGGGAAGGCACTAATCCAGGCATTAATCATCAGCAATCTGTATTATGGCGATGCTCTGTTCCTTGCCATAAATAAATCTCTGGCAGCTAAAATGCAGGTTGTTTAAAACACTGTCACCCGAATTGTTAACAACTTGCCTCCACGTACTCCGTCAGCCCCCACACTTACAGCACTCCACTGGCTCCCCATCAAAAAGAGAGCACTGTTTAAACTCCTTTGCCTCATTTATAAATCTATGTCAGTACTAGGCCCAAAGTACATCTAGGACAGACTTACTCCATACCTCCCTGACAGGAATCTCTGATCAGAAATTCAACTATTGCTACATCCTTGACACATTTGTAATTCAAAATATGGAGGCCGGACATTTCCCTATCTAGCCCTGCATCACTGGAATAAGCCCCCTCTATTCGTGCATGTCCTCGTTTTGATAGTTTAAAAAAGATCTCAAAACGTGGCTGCTCTAACTAGCAGCTCTCTTAATGCCCTCCCATCTCTTGCCTGTTAGAGAGCCGAGATGTTCCTTCGGGGGACGAGTCATGCACTATATCAAACCTAACTAATATAACATAACATAACATAACACAAGATGGTCATACTGATGCTTTGGACACAGGATGTAGAGGCAGCAATTACCTGTGGTGTTGTCTCAGCTGGGGTGGGAGGTGTAGCTGTGGGTCTAAGTGAGGCTCGCTGGATCCGTGCAAAGAGGCTGACCAGATGTAGCAGCGTCCTTCTGCCAGTCCAGACTATCAGCGGAGTGCTCCCTGGAGACTTGATCCTGGGTAGAGTGGAGCCTGCCTCTGCTGCAGCTGTGGGCCCATGTGGTCTTGCAGTTGAACCTATTGTGTATGTAAATGTAAATGTCATGGTACTTATAGAGCGCACTGTCACCAGACGGTCACCTTGCGGTGTCGCCTATTCGGCTTCCTGGCACTGATACTCATACCGCTGTGGAACCCCTCCTGGCTTTCACTGTGAAGTGTCCAGTCCTGGGCACCCCCAGGGTGAAGCCAGGCATCCTTAGCGCTGTTGGGGCCGGTGTGGAGGCTAAGCAAGCTATTGCCCAGAGTTGCAGCGTGGGGCCCGTGATTAGAATAGGCACCGAGGCGAGAATTGACAGGTCCGAGGAAATTGAGCCCGAGACCCCACCAAGGTGGGAATCGAACCCTGGTCCCTGGCCAGAACTCTGCATCAGGGTCTGCCGCTCTAACCATTGAGCCACACTCCTCCACATGAAAAACACCAAGTTGTAAAACTCTGGGTTTTACATGTGAAACGTTTGTAGCTAATACTTTAAGCAACCTAAAAGGAACATTTGTTTAATAATGCATCCTGTCAGTGTTATTGCAATGATTTACACAGTTTGAATTCCACTCAATAGTTTTACATCAAGAGGTGAGAAAATGTCCTGAAAATGAAAAATGGGAGTCAGAAAGTATACATGAGATAAACCAAACATTGGACACAACACAGTTGAGGTGAGGAATTTAAAAAACAGCCCAGCAGACTACCTATCTGACAAAGACACAACTTAGAAGGATGTTTGTCATTGGTCATCAAATGAACATTTCAAAGTACAATTTAGGAGGCCACCACTTGTAGCCTCATACCAAAGGACACAACACAGTTTGATTATTGAGACAAAAAACTAATTTCTATTCCATAACAAGCAATAGACGACATCATCCATTGACCCCAACCACATTTAATAGGAAAGCATCACGTAGGAATTGACGAATACTTGTCAGATTAACAGATGTGGATACATAATAGTAAAGAGAGAACTAACAAATAGGGCATTGCAATCTTATTTTTACAAAACAAAAACAAGGCATCATGGTAGTTACAGTCATTTAAATGTAACATTGCTACATGTTTCTAAATTGTAAGTTGACCATACCCAATACTAGTATGCATTAAAAGGAGGGAAGCCATTTAGACATTGAAACACATATGTGAAGCTTGTAATATGGCGTAGACACACTTACAAGCACCATTGCATCATGTGGAATGTGATAGAGATTGAGACCTGTAATCCTAAACACAACAAAACACATTCCTATCAACAACTGCGCATATGGTGCAAATATATCTAGGTTTCTATGTTTAAAAAAAGTGGGAAACACATTGGCAGGAGCTACATTGAAAGCAAAAAGGAGATCTGGCTTTAGTGACACATTGAGAAGTATAACTTAACAGTCTCCATTCCACAATGGATTCCTATTAAGCCGTCAGGGTGCAGGATCTGGTAAACTTTCTCCTCCCAGGGGTGCAGATTTAAAGGGTAACTTGGTGAACCACCACCAGTCTGCTTGGCCTCCAGATGGTGCTTAGAGACCAAGGTACAAAACCGTTCCTGCAGGTTGTTCCACTGCTTCCTAATCTCCTCCTGTCTGCGCATGTTGGTAGCTACAGCATTCACTCTGTCAACTATCCTGGTCCCCATTTGCCTTTTCTGTGCAATGGTTTTATATTGAACTTGGGCTCCAAACAATTGTGTCTCTACTCTGATGATATCATCGACCATGACTGACAATTCCACCTCTGTAAAACGTGGGGTTTTCTGCCTTGGCTTTTTTCTAAATGATATTGATTTAATCAAATAGCTGCGTTAAAACTGGAAAAAAGTGGTACACGAAATAAGTAAAAGGGAGAAAATAATACTACAGGTACCCTTGTCCTCTGGACCATCTGCAGGGTAGTACCACTGTAGAGTGGCAAAGGATCATGGTTTGATATGGGGTGTATTGTATTGGGTGATATGCAGGTGAAGGCAATTAGCCAATAGACATCAGGTGTGTGTATTTTGCAAAATTCCAATGGCCACAGGAATAGTACATTCGGATCTGTCTCACAACGGCATCCCACCATCGGGAAACAGCCAGTAGGACACCCCCCACCATTCCAACAATGAGATATAATATGCTCGGCATGATCCTGCCACCCTGATGGCAACGGAGTACTAAACGCCAGCTGAGGAGTGCACTACATTGGCAAAGTGTGAGCTGTGAGGTGTGACCACGGTGGGCAACTCTCCGTCGATGCATATTTCTGGTGTATCTTATGCTTTGAACCACTTTTAAGCAGATACAATGCATACTAATCAAAAAAACTGAGAACACTGGGTAAGTATTGTAAACTTTAGATATAACATGATATTCCAATTAAAGTTGAGTTTTTGGACACAACGGACTTGCCCTGGAGTCAGTGTGTTCAGATTTGTTTTAAAGAGGCACAAGGGTAGCTTTTAAATGTCACAGTTGTTCCCTCTAATGTTGTTCTTACCAGATACAAAAATACTTATCTACTGTCCATCAAAGAAATTTAAGGGTACAGATCACAAAACCTTTATAAAAGGCGCTATTACATGTCCTTGGTGGAAAATTAAGGTCATGCTTGATGCAAGCACGTTTTCAACTCTATTATGAAAGCAGCTTTCTTAAGGTGATAGATTTACCAAAATGTTTGTGCACATGTTTGTTGTCTGGCATTTATTTGTGTTGGTGTTCTGTTATTGTTCTTTTTAGCTGTGATTTTGTGCTGCATTATTGAATGCAACATTGTTGCCTTGCACTGTGATTTGTGTTTTGTTGGTATTTAGATTATTTTGTTGTGCCATTATGTTTAAATTGTTTTGTTCTTTTGCTTTGTGTATTTCAGTTTATTATATTCTGTGGTGTACTTTAGACATGTCAACAAATGCTACTATATGTACACTCAAAAGCAGCACATGCATTTTAAAGTTCCTGTGATGGGCAAACATTTACCACTGTCTGTGGTGATAAAGTAACACTGCTTCAGCTCTTGAACTATTTAAGAAACCAGTCAGTCCAAAACTGTGACAGAGACTGAGTCTTAACTTAGCATTCCCAGTGCTCACTTCATGTGATAGTCTATGAGAGGCTGGCTTGGTATATGATGCACACTTATGTTAGTGGGCACTCTGCACCAATCCAGGCAATCCCTATTGTGATTGTAGGGGTTTTAGACACCCTTAGAAAGCTTTCTAAGTTGTAGCTGTGGAGAGCAGCCTTCAGGCTTAGTCCAGAATGAGTGTAAAGCAGCTTGTTTTACCAGAACATAACCTTATTGGTGTAGATTAAGAGAGAAAGAACCACACAGTGTATTTATAAAAATATGTATTTATTATAAGACACTCACTAACACATACAGATATCTCCTAGCAGGAGATATACACTATGCACATAATACTTTTCAAAAGAAACATGTAAGTAGCACCGAATACACAGTGGTGACCAGGGGGAGAGAAAATCATATACTAAAATAGTGGTATGTGAACCACGACTCAAGACAAGACTATGCCTATTTATTTATTTTATTTATTTATTTATTTATGCAATTTTCTATAGCGCGAACTTACCCAAAGGTGTCAGAGCACTTTACATAAGCACCAGTTGAAAAACATAAGGATTTAGGATTACATGCGTTACAAAGAGGATACACACAGAAAATGTTGCAAATGTACAAGATGTAAAGTCACACAAGGAGGAGATAGAAGTGGATATACTCTAAGAGTCACATATGAATGGTAGATAGTATATACGTCTACTGCATATACTAGTGATTAGAGTTATCTCTATATACATAGGGACAGGATACGAGTGGATATACTCTAAGAGTCACATAAAAATGGAAGAAAGCACAACGATCTACTGCATATACTAGTGATTAGAGTTATCTCTATATACATAGGGAGGGGATACGAATGGATATACTCTAAGAGTCACATAGGAATGGTAGAGTACAAAGGTCTACTGCATATACTAGTGATTAGAGTTATCTCTATATACATAGGGAAGGGATACAAGTGGATATTCTCTAAGAGTCACATAGAAATGGAAGAGAGCACAACGGTCTACTGCATATTCTAGTGATTAGAGTTATCTCTATATACATAGGGAAGGGATATGACTGGATATACTCTAAGAGTCACATAGGAACTGTAGATGTTACAAAGGTCTACTGCATATACTAGTGATTAGAGTTATCCCTATATACATATATATACACACATAGTAGATTTCCTCAGGCAGAGTTCCCTTAAGTGGGGTCGAGGGGGAACACGACTGTGTTCACAGTACAAATCAACATCTATCAAGCTAGCAATTGTAAAGAAGACAGACCTTTCCAGTAGACCCTGAAGAAACCCAGTGGAAGACAATAGGTTGGAGAGCCACCCCACCCGTGGATACCCTAGGAACCAGGATTAAGCATGGGCGAATTTTGCGAATCTCGCGTTCGCGAATTTTGCGGATTTGCGAACTCGCAATCCGCAAAATCCGCGAATTCTCGCGGATTTGCGGATTTTTTTTTTGTGTTTGCGCGGGTTTCTGCCAGTTCGCGAGGGTTTTTTACAATGTCGCAAATTGCGAACTTACCTGTCGGGTCGCAAGTTTCGCGAACTTGTTGTTTCTACGTGTCCAGCCTGTTTGGGACACTCTTCTTCATCACTGCCACTCTCTGTCACCACTGCCACTCTCTGACTACTCATGCCACCCTCTGGCCCACCCATGCCACCCTCTGTTTCATCACAGCACCCTCTGGTTGTCCAGTCAGTGTACATTATTGTGGCAACGCAAGCACACCTTCCCTGCCTCAAGTGACCTGAATTAATTTGGGGCTGATTAATGTGTCACAGAATATTTTTTTAGCTGGCACCTGCTTCCTTAGTGCTTCCTGATTAGTGATCTTTTGCACTTGCTAAGTGCTTTCATTGTTGCAAAATTAGTTACAACACCTGCCCTGCCCCAACTGACAATAATGCATTAGGGGCTGATTAATGGATTTGAACTTCCAGCCTGGCTCCTGCTTGTCTCCCTTAGCTGTAATTCAGGACCTTTGTGGCATATGTGTAACTATTCTGAGGTTCAGAGCAGGGTCACATAATAGTTTCAACTGGCAACTGAACTCTGGAGGGGCCCCTCAGGAAGCACTACAGGAAATGGCTACTAATGATGAGCCTGAACTTTTGAACCTGGTAAGTAGTTACTTTCAGTTTTGCTAAGATCGTATTTCTGCAATTTTGCACTTATTCGCGGGGCGCGAACTCACGCGAACAGTGCGAACAGTGCGAGCAAAATCCGCTGCTCGCGGATTTGCGGATTTTGCGGGAGATTCGCGAATCTCGCGGATTGCGAATTTACCGAAAATCCGCAAAATCCGCGAGCGAAACGGATTTTCCGCCCATGGTTAACCAGGATCCCTACACCAGGGAAGCTGGGTTGCATAGGTGTGAAGTGGCATCGGAAACCGTCATCAGACTCAATGGGAGACTTCAGGAAGATGCCGCTGCTGGAGAAGGTGAAAGTGTCTGTTGGAATTCCAAGGTGAAGTTTAGGGGAAGAGTACCTGCGAGCAAAGGAGACAGAGTCTAGGTCACTCAGGAGTGACCAGGAGGCACAGAAGATGAGTGCCCACTGATGTCTGGTGCTGCAGGAGAGATAAAGGTGACCTTGGAGCTGCAGCTGTGAGGACCAGTCGCTGCTGTGGAAGACCAGGAGCCATTCATGTCCTGTTCCACATTTGATTTGGCGAGGATTGAGGGGTCGGTGTCCGTCGGGAGCACCAACAAGACTTGGCAAATGCAAACAACGTGGAAAGCAAAGAAGGTTCAGTGTCGGTACCAGAAAGGTCCAGGTGACTCTTCACAAGAAGGGGAGTCAGGGTAGGCCCCGAGCAATGAGGAGATCTCACAGGATTCAAAGAAGAACCTCAACAGGACCCACAGGCTATAGGCACTGGAGTCACAAGAGGACTTCGAGCAGCTCACTAATGATGCAGGCCCATGGTACGTGAGGACAATGATCTTCATCCCAGAAAATGCTTTAAGTTGGGGCTATTTGGAGTCTGAAGATCTTGATGGAAGGAAGCCAACAAGCCTTTGCAACAGCAAATCAATGCTGTGCACAGGGGTTCGATTCCTGCGACTCTGACGAGGTATACTGGCTTCAATCTTGGTGAGAGGACAGGGCAGCCCTCAAGGGATATGTAGAACCACCACCTGTGTTGCTGAGCCTTTCAAAGTCTGTGGGAGCCCAGGATCAGCAGACCGGTCAGCTTATTTGCGGTGCCTGCAGATGCAGGTAAGTGACTCCTTCACTTCTAGGGTGCTTCCTACAGGTGTCTTGGATGCACACAGGCTTTGGAAGGTTCCTATATGGAGTACAGGCAGGTGTTTTGCTGCAGATGAGCAGGGCACCGAGATTAAGAGCAGCAGGAGTCTTCCCGGTTGCATACTAGGTGCACAGTGCGAAGTCCAGTGAAGTCCAGAGTGCTCAGATGATTAAAATAGAAGTGGTGTCTCGAAATGTATCTTGTCGCATGAAGAATTTAGGGACCTACCCTCAGGTAAGCTCTTAAGTACCCTAAGGGAAGGGCTGGGATGATTCATGGTTCCCTCCAATGGGAAGGGTTGGACAGTGGGGAGGATACTCTGATGACCTTTGTCCAGTTTTCGCACCAGAGTGGGAACCAACGGCTCACTGAGCAGGATTGAATTGGACTATGCAAGGAGGGCACCAAATGTGCCCTTCAAGCAGACTGAGTGGCGCTGGCATGCGCTCCCACCCGGCCCCAATACACTAAACCCTGTCTGGGAGGTGGTCACACCTCACTGTGACAGGATACCGATTGTTCTGCCTTCCCCTGCTCGAGCTTGGCTCAGCAGCAGGAGGGCAGAATCGTGTCTCTGGTCAGCAGCAGTTATGTTGTGCTGCCTGGATCTAGAAGACTGGTACCGGGTGCACTGAGGGCCTCCCGGAGGAGCTTCTCAGAGAAGGTCATCGGATAATGACACGGTACCCCTCTATATGTTATATGGCTGTCACACGTACAACCAAGAATGGACTCTGTAGGAAGCTGGGGTGTCCTGCTCATGCAGGATTGAAAAGGGCTGCTTTAAGGGTCATTATAGGTTTTAATTGCAGTGACCTTAGATATAGGAAAACCTATATCTTTCATAAGTGGTGCTAATATCAGTTTACAAAAGCCTGTAGTTACAGTTTTAGTGGTCCCACATGAGTGTCATACTGCATGCTTGAGCCAATGGGGGACCCCTGGTGTACCTATGCCCTTGGTACCTTAGTACCATATATAAGGGACTGATAAGGATACACCAGTGTCCAATCTGGGATGTACTTACCATACCAATTTTGGGGAGAAAGCAGAGAGACTGGGGTCCTGATTTGTAGGATCCCAGTCAGAAGTGGGGGTAACCATTAAAGCAGATACTACTTCCCTACACAGCCCAAGTTTTCTAAGCAAGATATACTTCTCAGCAAACAAATACTTCACATCCTGGAACACTGTCATGTGCATACGGTTGTCACTATCACATATGTCATTAAAGTCAGTAAGGTAGGTAAAGGGCATGAGTTCCATACTTATACCAATGGAGTCTATAATGGGAGTTATCCCAATCTTGTAACTAGTATTCTTTGGCCCTTATTACAAGGCCAGGGCTAAATTTCGATCCCTATACAAGCATATGTTTTACACTGACTTCAGAAACACAAGTTGTGCAATAATTATCAAACCCTCTCAGTTTTTCCTTGATAAATTCTGTTAGTCTGCCCATTCTGAAATGTATACAGTGAAAAGGCCAGAAGAAAAACAAAACAAGCAGAATTCGGGGAGTTAAAAAACAATCTCCCATGTTATGTCTTATTTTCCTGTGCAAAACTCACCTGAGATTAAGCCGTTTCGTGCTTCTGTCAGCCGTTGGCCGACGGGAACACTACCTCGTTAGTGCTGCCGCCGGCCAATGGCCGACGCGGCTCTGCCCATTTTCCGGAAGTGCTGCACTGCCGCGAAATCGCGGCCATGGCAAAGGGGTTAATGTAATGGTATTTACCACTCGTGGTAAATTCCCCACTCTCTTATAATAAATTTGTAATTAGGCGCTTTGTGGGTATAAGATTAGGCAGTTTTCTAGCCCATTGGTAATAGGATGCTAAGAGTTGTGTAGCTTCAAAAATCTTGCTTTCAAAGACTACCTACACATGATTTTCTAAGACTTGCATGTGAAAAGGAATTTGTGTAATGGTTGACATTTGTTCCAGACTAAAAGAAATTGGAAGTAAACAAAAGTGCTAGAGCCATAATGTTACGCAGGAACTGAGTCTAAAAAGTGTGCCATGCTGCTCTGGCAGATAGGTGCATAATGTATTATATATGTGCAAAATTAAAGTAACAGATCCAAATCCTGCTCTTTCTTAATTAGAGCACATACCCCATTTCTATAATCGCTATACATCTCAAAAGGTGTCTAAAACAGATACTGCCATTTTCAAGCTTGCATTCTCTTGGGAGAGTTTGTAATTAGGCCCTGGTAAACTTCATCATCAAAACTAAAAATCACCTGAATTTTTAAGGGCTTTGGGGGTTCAGAGGCTCACCAGTCTTTTCAGTCAGTCAGCCACGAGATACTTTATGTCGGCCTCACAAGACCATAAAAGCACAGATAAAACATTAAAACATTCAGTACAATTTATCAATATAATTTCTTTTTTTATACATTAAAATATGAGAGCAATAACATGTTAAAAATGTATGAAATATCCTGATGGGCACTAAGTATCTCGAGCATATAGTGCAAAATCATGTGATTAAAAAACAGATGAGAATACGGAGTCCCAAGTCATAGTAAAAGCATAGAGTGGGTGATTTAAACTTGATCTTTCTTTAAAACTGCACGGCGTGCACATCACATCACATTGAGAACAGTTATCGGGAAACTGAATATACAATTGGCATACCAGTGTCAAATTTTAGGATCTAATAAGCCTGTGAGCAATGGGAAGTTCCAAGGTTCCTACAAAGCTGTCGTAATCAACAACTCCTTCCTTATTGCTTTGTAGGTGGGACAGAAAAACAGCACTTGCAGGTCAGTATCCATACCGTTTTTATTTGATGGACAATCTTTTGTAGAACTACCTCCCCCCACTTATAAATAACAGCACATAAGGGAAGTACACCATACCTAAACTGTAAGTAGAGTTTTTTAGCAAGAGCAGACTGTATGTCATCTATGCTAGATTCTAAGGTGAATTGGAGTTTAACTTCTAAAATGAATGATGTAAGTGTGCTTGTCCTGGGACCCCTCAATTGAGATGGTGATCCTTAAAAACTTTTATCAAGCCCTTTCTTGATGTTGACAAAGATCTTTCTTCCAGGTGATCCCATAGATCTCCCATTCCAATGGATAAGAAGGAATTCTTAATATAGGTGAGCCAAGGTATTTTATAGGCTCCACTGAGGTTTGCCACTTCCCTCAATTCCTCCCTATACATAGATAATTCTGGGGTACTTCATAGGCGGCGCCAGTAAGGCAGGGGTCTAAGCGCAACCTCTAGTGCCATTTGGCTGACTCCTAGATCCATTCGGAGCGGAGTTAATGGGGTACTATTGGGAAGTCCCAACAGTTGTCTAAGAAATGAATTTTCAATCTTGGCAAGTTGTTCTGTGGCCCCATAGTTGTGTTCCATATAGGGCAGCCACTCTGGCTTGCGACTTATATATTTCCAGCACGGACACCAACATCTTGTGTACACACTTACTCTGCTGTTTCGCAAGGCCCTTGATGTTTATGCCAGCTTAAGACAAACCTTCTTAATTTGGTCACTCCACTCCATTTTCTCATTGAGGGATAATCCCAAATATTCACATACAGGGACTCTTTTCAAACGTTTAGCAGCCAATGTTTGGTGGTTTGTTTGCATGTCTTAGGAGAGGAAGGAAGTCATCCCACAGGTACTTATTTCTTTTAGCCCTTTCCTGCAGCACGCCTTACTCACCACAACTAGCCATCTACATGGCCCTGCAAATAAACAATATAGATACATGTTCACAATTGCACAGGATAGTACTTCCATTAAGTCTGGAGCACTCTAAAGATAACGGAAGGACTATCTTTTGCTTTGTAGGAGATAGTTCTATTTTGTTTCTAGACCTATGGACATAATAGAAATAGTTTTTCAAATATGAGTTTAGTGAAGTATAAATAATACAAGAAACATGTTCTGCAATGCAAACGTGTGCCCCTCTGTTATGTGTATAGTGCTGTACACATGCATAGAGGTCTAGCTTCTGCAGTTCAAAGATAGGTATCCTATTCAATTTAGCTGCACACACATTGTACGGCTGAACATGGTAGGAAAGTGAGAGGCAGACTGGGAAGCATTCAATAGAGCTGGAATGCAAGAGGTTCCACATCCCCTCAAGGAAAGAGAATAATCAAAAACAAGACTTGGGAGTGGCTTCTAAAGGTTCAGTGTCAAAATCAGCAGATGAAACCTCACCGGAACTTGGGTGGTTACAAGCAAATATTTAAAAACTTTAAGAAATGAAAGCAGCCATCTCAGTGACTACACAGGGTTTACTCATTAAAAACAAGCCTACATGTTTCAGATGGAGGAAGCACCTCCCTGGCACCTTTAATGTATGGCAGTTTAACAGAGACAGATTGATTTAATTGAAATCCATTTCATCATGGCTTCAGGATACAGTACATTGAACTAGGCATTTAGCACAAAACGAACACCTGCTGAATAATGACAAGATGATATAGTATTGATGCCACAAACATCAACAGCACCACTTTCCTCTAGGCCAAAAAAGGAATCTGTAGACTTGATTTATTTTAAGCTGTTACAGAACAAGCTTACAACTAATAATATTGAATGCTCATGGAGCCTGGCATCCAGCCAGGTTCTCCTAAATCTGAGGATTAGTAAAGGAATGTTGAATGGCCTGAGGGTCCCCAGGGACAAAACAATCATGTCCTGGAATAAAAGTAGATAAGACAGGAATATGGTATATTGGACTTGTACAAGGGCTATACAGTCATCAACAGAGATTTGACTAGAGTCCCAGGCGGTGGAACAGACAAACACACTGGGCTCTTCACAAGAAGAAGAACACTTTGCATTAATAACAAGGCTTAAGTGGAATAAATCTGGCTTAACTTGACTGGAAACTATACACTCGCTGGCGAAACAGCCTGAGCAACTCCGCCTTAGGTACAACTCTTCAGTCAACTTGAGACTAAACGTTAAATTCATTGTACCAGGTATTAAAATGAAGAGTTATTAATGTTCCAGCACCTAAAAACAGTTGGGCACTGCTAAAACCCTCGGCATATGGGTGACATACAGAGAAGGAATGAGGCTATAAGATCAGCCACTAGAGTATACAATAAAGCCAAAAACAATTAGGATGCGCAAAAATGATTAAGAACTATCAGGAAAGTGCACCACAGTTCCCTCTGGGTAGCAAATACCAAATATATGGAAGGTGAGTGGCTATATGTACACTCCCAGTTAAGTAGTAATAATCAAGCAAAGGTTTGGCAATTTGTAAATTTAATAAATACCAAAGCCTGAATAAGGGGGAATGGAGTCCCCATGATAAAGTGGACCAAATACGTCTTTGAACAATATAATGAAAAAGTCTTTCAGGGTTCTGGAACATAGGGGAATATGATCCTGAAGACTAAGCACCAAGAAAGTGAATACAAACTGCTCAATTCAGTTGACAGCGCTCCCAAAATCACAGTTGAAAGTGAACTACCAGGGGCAAATAGTTCAACTAGTTTAAAGGGGAAGGACCCATGTCAGTGCAAGAATTCGGATAACCAACATACAAACCATTATAAGAGTTAAGCCATACCATTCAACAAAACACTGGTCTGTGGGGCACTGAAACCCATCAGAGGGAATGTGGCAACTGAGCCTAGTGATCTTCTCTGCTCTTTATTTAGAGCAGACATATGTTTCTGGAATAATATTCTCACTCACTGAGCTGGTACTAGTTGGAGGCTCCACTAACCCGTGGAATTCCACCTTTTGGCCCTCCTCTCTGGGGACTCCACCTAACCCAGTCAGCACGGTGAAGAGTCTGGGGGTGATCATTTCTGAGGACCTTTCCATGAGGCCTCAAATTAATGCAGTTACCTCATCCTGCTTTTTCCACCTTAGGCGGATCCGTAAGATCAGTAGGTTCCTCACTAGAGATGCTCTGATCCTGGTCATCCTAGCATTGATCACTTCCAGGCTCGATTATGCTAACACGTTGTATGTCGGAATACCATCTATCCATCTTCACTGGCTACAACTTGTTCAAAATCAGGCAGCCCGCCTGATTTTTCGCCAGCCGAAATACCAGCATGTCACTCCTCTTCTGCGTAGTCTCCATTGGCTCCCCATCACTAAACGCTGCATCTTTAAACTTGGCTGTGTCATTTTCAAAGCCCTCTCAGACTCAGCCCCAGCATTCATCTCGTCCTGCCTGACACGGTACGTCCCTCATAGAGACCTCCGTTCTGCTACTCACAACCTCCTGGTTATCCCTAAAACCAGGCACAAAAAGCACGGAGGCCTCAGCTTCTCAGCCATGGCACCCACCACCTGGAATTCTCTCCCTAATACACTCCGCCTCTGTCCCACTTATGATCACTTCCGAAAACTCCTGAAGACCTTTCTCTTCCAGTCAATCCCCGAGTAACTCCTCCACCCTAGCTGCCGTTACGTCAAGAGCGCCATGAAACCGTTGGTGAACGTGCGCTGTATAAATACTTTTAACGTAACGTAACTCCAACCATCAATGTTTTTAAACAACTCAAGTTCTGCACTCCTGGAGAGTATCCATTCTGCATCCCATTTTCATAAAAAGGGAACTAACACTAATCCATCAAATTATCATCTTATCACTCTGTTATATGTTGAGGCAAAAGTCTATTCCAAAATCTTACTGCAAATATTAGAGGAATGGGGCACAGGTGAAAACATACTCCCTTATTAGCCATCAGCCTTTAGGCAAATGTCTTCTGCCAAAGACAATACATTTGCTCTGTCCTACCTGTTCTACCACACCTCCCGCCATTTCCACCGCCCCGCCTTTGCTTGCTTTATAGACTACTCTGCTGCATTTGACAGAGTGGATCAAAACAAACTTTGGCTCAAGCTCACAAAGTGGGGTATATCTGGCACTTTACTAAAGGCAATGATTTCCTTGCATTCAGATACAAGGGTTTACGTCAAGCGAGGAAACAGGAGTATGGCCACAACCCAAATATCAACAACTCAAGGCCTGAAACAAAGCTGTGTGTTAGCTCCCATGTCAAGCCCTAGCTAGCTGTTTGTTAGCTCCTAGGCCAAGCCATTTACTAAAGTAAAAGGAAAATCAATACCACCAAGGACTGTCTTACATAGACTGCCAGTATGTTAGTATACAAATTACTTAATCATCTTGGATCATACTAAAATAGGCATGTAGCATGCACTGGATGAAATAAATATTAATAAGATAAACTTGTGGCCATTGTTGGAAAGACAAAGGTCAGGGTTTTTGGAAAATATGAAAACAAATCTAACCCGACATGGAGACTAGACCAACAAAAAATTAACCACATCATTAAATATATTTATCTTGGAGTATGGTTTAGAAGAACGGGAAGGCCAATGTACACCTACAACAACTCTAGAGAAAACAATCAGTGTGATATGAACACAGTCTAACGTCCAAAGCCATTATAAGAGCACTGTGAGCAAAAACTATTTCCTATGGCCACTAAGGCTAGACAGCGTAGCTCTCTTCCGCCGTGGATAAACTGCTGTGCAGTTCAAATAGGATAATGTTTAACTTACCAAACCACACATGGCAAAAACTGCTGCTCCTTGAGTTGAGACTGATTAAACAAGACCTCAAATGTAAGGCATCATTTATTAACTATTAATGGGTACACGTTCAAGCCAACACAGGAACTTTAAAGAGGGCTCAACTTGGTTCACTGACAACATATCGGCCCTCAAAATATTGTGCTACAAAAATATAGTGACATAAATATCGATGTCAAAAACATCATCATCCTAAAGTTATCTTGTCAATGACAAAAATATCGATAGAAATATAGTTCTCACTAATATCATTGTCTAAAATATAATTTTTTGAAATATATATAAATGTAAATACTAAATAGCAAATTTATTAAAAAATAACACTAATTTAATAGAAATAAAATATATTTAATTGATTTTAAAATACATTTAACAATTATGCTTATTTCTTTAAACTAAAACACACACATATACATGACAATATGCATTCATATATTTATGTGTATATATCTAATAACAAATAATATTAAACTAATAATTTAAATTAATATGTAATATTTGTTTGTACATTTAATAATAGAACAAATATATATATATATGAAATTACAAACAATTTAAAAACAAAACTATTTATTACAAATAAAAAAGTAAACAACATAAATAATTACGATTTACTATAAATATATTCCGTATTAAAAACATTGATTATTATACATGTTATAATTTTAAATGCACAAAAACTTAATGAAATATATGTAAACAATATAAAGTAAACAAACACATTTACAAACAATACATGCATTATTCCCTCTTCAATTTATTCAAGAGTAGCCAAACTATTTGACTTAGTATGGGTATAATTCACTAGTCCCACTCCACGCAGTGAAACAGTAGGGAATATGCTGGATTGCACAGGGAAAAATGTACTATTCCCACTCCAGTCAGTGCAACAGTAGGGAAAGCGTTGGATTAAGGAGGGGTAACATTTACTGTTCCCACTCTAGTCATTGCAACAGTAGGGAAAGTATAGAATGCAGAGGGGTAAAAGTTACTATTCCCACTCAAGTTGGTGTGACAGTAGGGAAAGTGTTGAATTCCGGAGGGGTAAACTTTACTATTCTCACTCCAGTCAGGTTCAGGTTCAGGTTTTAAAGTCTTTATTTCGATTATTAGCAAATCATAAAAGACACATTAAAATACAAAAGAATGTAACTGATTCAGTTAAAATATCCAAAGAAAGTCGATACAATAGAAAATATTTAAACACTCACAAAATACATAGGTGTTAAACAAAAGAACATTCGTAACAGATGAATAAAACAGGATTAAATTTCAATTGATGAATAAAGAGACCTGAATGTTTTATATAAAATAAAAGAAAAACATTGCATTAAAAAGGTCAGGATTGCAGTTCAATATTGCGAACAATGAATGCAGATAATGAGACATGGTCGTAGGGTGGTTTAGCAGTTACATACTCAAGCTAAACAGATTATGGCCGATTTCAGAACAACCTTTATACTTGGCGCTAAGGCGTACGGTTTTTTAGCCTAAGAAGCCAAGCCCATCCCAAATACTTTGCCAGAGCTACCACAAAGAGTTCTGAAGTGTTGGTCCTGAGTACCTGTATGGCTTCCTTCGCTGTTTTGAATGGTAAGTTTTGAAACAAGGGTTTTAGCCATTTTTTTCGAGGTGCTCCGTACCTAGGACAGGCAAAAAGAAAATGGCCTTCTGATTCAATATGACCTGAGCAGCAAGTACAGTGAGGTGATATCCCTGTGGATCGTTTGTTCAGAAAGATGTTTAATGGCAAAGCGCCCACTCTAAACTGATGGTACAGTTTCTTATCCAGCGTTCGAGATATAACATCCCAGTATGGCTCTCTCAATAGGTCAATTTTGAATGTTAAGAACCTGCCTGTAAGGCCGTTTTTGTTGGACAGCAGCACTCTTTTTAGGCGGATAGTGGCCCAATATAGAGATTTGAATTCATCTTTGGGTGGGAAAGAGTTAGATTGTGGGGATGACCAGAGATGTTCCAAACCCATGTCTTTCAGAATTGTTTTGACAGCAGAGAACCATGGTATTTTCCCAGAACCCCTGATAGACCTAACTTCCGACAGTTCTTTTGCAAAGAGGGACAGGTCTGGGGATGTCCATATTCGTCTCCACAATGCCACTAACCTAAATCTTGCCATCTCATTGATAGGGGGGAACCAAGATCCAAACAGAGGGGGAGCAAGGGTGTAGACTGTGGAAGGCCCACTAGGTTTCGAAGGAATCTACATTGAGTTTTGTACAGATTAGACAAGTCCATGTGGCCCCATAGATCCGCGCCATATAAAATGGCTGTAGAGATTTTTACATCATAAATCTTAAGGGCCGGCAGGACCCGTTTAGTGATTGATTCCTTCTGCTCTTTAACGAGACAACCAGTCAGCCTAGCAAGTTTAAGATGTTGCATATTGATCTGATCTTTCCATCTTAAGCGGCTATCAAGGGTGACCCCTAGATAGGTCATGGTATCAACCTGTTCAAGGTTTACTCCATTCATCTTAACTGAACTCCGGACTGAGTGGTTTTTTGTAAAGACCATAAATTTTGTTTTCCCCACGTTGACTACCAAATGGTTGATGGCACAGAACTCCTCAAAGCGGTCCAAAGCCCGCTGTAGTCCGCTGCGTGTTTTTGAGAGGATTAGAGTGTCATCTGCGAAGATGAGTAACGGGAACCTCATCCCTGCCAGCATTGGTGCATCAGTGGGGGTATCCATGAAGAATTTAACAACTTGGTCGATAAAAAGGAGGAAGAGGGTAGGGGCCAGGACACACCCCTGGCGAACACCTCGGGTTACGGGGAATGTTTCTGTCACTTGTCCCTGACCCCCCCACCTCACCCTCGCAAAGTTGTCCTCATGGAGTCTTATAATAAGGTCCAATAGTTCTGGTGGGCTCCCCAAATTTTCCAGCACACCCCATAGCCTGTCCCTGGGCACTAGATCGAAGGCGGACTTCAGATCGATGAATGCAGCATAGATGTTACCACCACCTAACCAAACCTCCTTCCAATAGATCAGGCAGAATCTGAAAACCTGATCTATGGTGCTCATTCCCGATCTGAAGCCCACCTGCATAGGTGACAGAATATTCTCCATTTCTATCCAACCCTGGACCCGTCCTAAAACCATACGCGCCACTATCTTTTGAATCGAATCGATTAAGCTGATAGGGCGGTAGTTTGCTGGAATGGATTTATCATCCTTTTTATAGGCTGGAACAATTTCGGCCCCTTTCCAGGATTTCGGGACTGTTGCTCCAAGAGCCAAAGTATTAGCTATTCTAGTAATATACGGGAGCCACAAAGTGGGATTAGATTTAAAAAGATCAGCCGGGATCAGGTCCATACCGGGGGCCTTACCTCGGAGAGTAAGTGCCAATGCCAGCTCAACCTCAGCAACCGTAAAGGTAAGTTTTTCACTTTCTGGGGTCTGCATGGGTGCATTACCTAAGGAATTTGTGGTCTCATCGTCCCCAGCTCTAAATTGGGCCGAGTAAAATGTAACCCAATCCTCAAGTGGCACATTATTTCCCGGGGCAGAAGAGTCTATGTTTTTACCCCATTTAACCAGATCCCAAAACCTTTTCTGGTTATTAGAGGATGATGCCTCTAGAAGATCTGTCCAAAACTCATCCTCCCACTCCCGTTTAGCTTTACTAAGGGTTTTTTTGTAATGGAGTCTAGCAGCTCTCACTCCAACCATGTCCCGAGATTTAATGGTAGAAATAAGAGCTGTATGTGCCTCTCTACAGTCCCTATTGTACCATTTTTGGGGTAAAGGATTAGTTTTAGTAGCACCCTTTCCACATGGTTTAGATAGCATTGTTTTTAAGCTGTCAAAACACTTGATATGGACACCCATTACACTATTTGCTGCTCCAGTATCCACCCCCGACATATCTATTTGCAACATTTCATTAAGTGCATTTCCCACCACATCATTGATATTAATTAGTAAGCACTCATTTTCCATAACCCGTGACCACTTCAGTCTCCTCCTGTCATTGGTAAGTTGGACGTCCCCTGTATTGGTTGCAGATGGTTCCTCGTGTCTATTTAAATCCGGTGACTTCAATGATAGGGACAGTGGGTTATGATCACTTTCCGGGCGCTCTAAAACTGCCATGTCAATTAGCAGAGCCCAATGCGCCATGTCCAGTAAAATATAATCAATGCGGCTTTGCCTCTGGCCATTATCGAAAGTACAATTTCCCTTCACATCAGAGGCGGAGCGGCCATTACATGCACGGAACCCATTTTGTAGGCAAAAGGCCATCCAGGACACTGCAGCCTCTGTAGCTTTAGCCCTCTTCTCCACTTGTAAGTCTGGGATACCCCATACAGAATCATCTGCCATAGTCCAGGTATCTCCTATATCTAGCACGGGTTCTATAGTACAATTTAGATCCCCAGCAAGAATGGTAGTGATGCCTCCGTCCATTTTCGTTATCATATGATCAACAAGGTTCAACAGGGGTGGGCTTCGACCGCCAGGAAGGCCTCTAGCATAAATGTTAATAATATTCATAACTTGTTTGTTCCCTTTGTTTATTACAATGGATAGGAGATCCTGATTCTCCACCGGGAACTCCGTTGGGTAGAAGCCCAGGGATTGTTTCACCCAGATTAGCAAGCCACCTGCGGCCCGCCCTTTACCTCCTTTGGTTGCGGGTTTGAAAAAGTTGATATAGCCCAACTTATGGACAGGCTCTGTTGCCCATGTTTCCTGCAACAGGATAATATCGTAATTGTCCATAAAGTTTGACCAATCTGTAGACGCAAGGCGCGCCTTAATACCTGCTATGTTCCAGGACAAAATTTTTAGATGGTCGTTCAAGTTGTCTGGCAACAGAGGGTGTAGGGGCCGTACAGATCCATGAGACACCCCTATATCATCATTGACCACTAAGTGCTTAACATAATCTACAGGGGCAATAATTTTCTCCTCGGTCAGGGACCCCTGGGTAACTACGTGTGGTCTAGGGCTGATTGGCAGATATGTTTGGCCTCCTTCCCCGTCTTCTAGATTGGTTAATTGGATTGGGCACACCATATTATAATCAATGGGCATTTGGGCTATCACACTACCAGCCAGAGACTCGCTAGAGGGATCCTTAAGTCAATCTATAGCTTCCAAGCCAGAAAGGGGGCCAAAATGATTGAAGAGAAAGGGGCGCTGGCAGTCAATCGGGGTTAATGCCAGGGGATGTCTCGCAGCGGGACCTTTACGAAACAAAGGATAAGGTTGAAAAGGTATATGCCTGCGCGGGTAAAAATAGGATAAAGCTAATGTTTGTACATCCCCCTGCCTTGCAAATCTAGGTTCTCGTTTAATAGCATCTACCACCCATGAGTCTTTGAATGATATAAGGATACAGTCTCCTTCTAGATCTTTTGCCTCCGGCCCAACCCAATCTACTCTCCTCACATACAATATCTCCGTGGGGGTGGAGGGGGGTAGCGGGCAATTTTTGTTTAACCAAAAAGTGACTTTGTTGCGAAGGTCACCATAGGATTCCCTTGATCCTGGTTTTAATGGTGCTACGCCTGTCAGAACGATGGTGTGTAAGGCCGCTTCGGGTGGAAGATCAACACTGGGAATATTTGGCCTTTTACGCCCCCCCTCCCTGTAATTGGTGGAAGCAGTATTTTGGGTTCTTGAAGTACTTGGGGAAGGACGATTTAAATTAGATTGTATTTGGGGACCCATTTTTTGGCGCCCAACCATTTTTTGTTTAACCTCTGTTTTCGTTTGGGGCTTTAGTACCTGAGTCTGAGAGCTATCTCCCGATTTGGAAGAGGTGGTAAAGGTAGTATTAGTTTTTTGTCCCCCTTTAGATGTGGTGTTATTCATTCCTGTTATTTTATTAGGGAAATTTTTGTCATTTACCATATTCTTACTAGTAACCTTACTGGGTGCCTTACTTGGTGCTGGTATGTTAACAGTACCCTTATTATTAGAGCCACATAATACTTGTAGCATCGTATGGTTTGATTGGATCAAATCCTCCATGCTATCGATTTTAGAGGTCATGAGCCTAGTCCGCTCCAGGACTGGTAAGAGTAGTGTTTTAAACATGGCCTCCATTTTTGCCAGCAAAACCTCATCGCTATTGAGGCACATGGGACATGTGGTTGAGGAACCCAAAGCCAAGAGTGAGGGGCATAACATATTGTTAGGCACAGAGGGTTTTAGCGAGTTTGGATGAGGCTCGGACCCCTTACACCATTCCCCTTGAACTGTATTTACTTCGTTGGGTTTCAGATTTCTTTCCCCTGACATTCTAGAATCCCGTTTTCTCTTTTTAGTATTGGGGCCAGAGTTGGGTATAGGTGGATTAACCTTTTCAACAGGATTAGAAATATTGGACTGATTGAGGAGAGGAGTTCCGGATAACTGGCTAAGATCCTGCTCCTCACTAATCACGGAGTCATTATCCTCCATCCCAACCCCCTGTGTATCTTTGGAGTCGTTAATACTATTCCTTTCTTCCTTTATTTTGTCCCTTGTTGTCTGGCTACCCCCAAAATTTTCTATATGGACTATTGCGTCCGTAGAGGTAGTATGGACACAATTGAAGGCAGCATGGGGTACAGAGGGTGCAGGGGAGATAGATGTAGCTAAAGCCCCCAGTGAGGATCGTTTTCCACTGATTAGGTCTATTGACAGCCTTTTCTCAACCATGGCAATTTCCTTTTCTAAGATACAAGTGGCCCGTGTGATAAAAGCGTCCAGGGGACCAGAAACGACGCCATTGGATGTGTTAATTTGAACAGTACGTTCCTTCCCTGATCTTAATGGCATTTTAGGTGGTTTTCTAGACGACCAGGGGGAGTGGGCCTAGGCCGGACTCTGCCGTACTCGAACGGCCTCAAACGGCCCGCTCTTTGCCCGGTCTTCGCCCCGGTCGCTCCCGGTCGCTCCCGCGCAGCGTAGCACACCACTATTTGTAGGTCTTTGTCCAATGAATGGAGGTGATGGAGGTGGGGCGGGGCGGTCAGGGAGAGCGGGGCCAGGTGACTCGGCCACTGACACCGGGACTCCTGGGAAAGTGAGTCCGGTGTAACGCTCGCAGCCCTGCTGCCTCGCACAGACCCCACTGCAAAGTCCAGGGGTGTGAAGGGATCCGAAGCGGGACCCGCGGAGCGGGTTCCGCAAGGCGTGGGTTCGAAGAAGGTAGTCTTCAGCACACAGCTACGCCGTCCAGGTTAGCAGGTTCGCAGAGCAGTATCCTCACTCCAGTCACTGCAACAGTAGGGAAAGTGCATTGCAACATTAAAAACAGACTAATTCACTTCAATAAAATTAAATAATTTCAGAAACATACTAATTAGCAAAAAACCTAAATATGCAAATATACAAAATCTAAATATCATATTTAAAGATAATATTTAGCATGTATTACTATATAAAACACATATCATGAATTACTATAAATATTATTATAAATAAAATACAAATCTATATTCTCAAAAATATAAAAAGGACAAAACAATGAATTCATACAATAATCAATAACATAATTATAATACATTATTGAGCTATTTTTAAATTTGTTATCAATTAAATAACATTTTAGCCTAAAGCTCTACAAAGTACACAACACATATCTAAATTACATTTTTAAAATGTTATTAATTACAGCTGTTTTACAAACACATATTTATGAAAATATTAATAATATCTAAGGCCCTCATTACGATAGCAGTTGGGCAACTGCCTGACAGCCATCACAGCCATCATTGCGGGATGGAGACCCACGACATAAAGTCGTAGTTCCACCTACTATTGTCAAGGTCCCCCCCCCCGATGGTGAGGAGACAAAATTCCACAGGAGCGAAGACGATAGTCCCCAACACTTCCAAACAGCAATGACCCGAGTGGACTAAAACACACTCAATGCCAACTGCTCCCAAAAAGTGTGGGGGGAAAATCCAAAGAGTATACCAACTGTCCCCCAGCTGGGCTTTTGTAGCTGCAGACTCGAAGGCTGGTGAAAGCTGTAACAAACATACAATAATGCTACACTAGAAAGATAAACTCCCAGATTAATAAACAAGTGTTCGACAAGAAGTTGCACTTACCCCACGAATGTGAGCAACAGGACTCGAATGAGCAGCCACGGGGGTAATTCTGAGGAGCTCACGTGCCAGGTGGGAAAGAGGGAAACCGGACTACAACAATAGTCAGGTTCACACACTAGGGGGTATCCTCCAAACTATGCCAACAAACACAGTCCTATTCATGAACTTAAGACAGCGCAGGACTGGACCACCAGAATGCAGATGACTAACTCGGTCCACTTAAAGAGCTAAAGACAAAGTAGCACAGAGTAACACACCACGTCCGACTCTTAAGCTGAAAACAGAGTGGAGCGGGTGAACACGTAACACACGCTCAAAAGAGAATCCCGTCCACTCATAAACTTAAGACAGAGCGGAACGAAACTTTCAATTGGCCAGTGTGACATAAACAGACACAAAACACAAATGCGTGTCCCTCAGCTCGTAAACTAAAGATGGAGCTGAACGAGCACGACGGAACAAATACACAAAGGACTAAACTCACAAGCACAAGAGTACAATGCCAGATAACAGTGATAGAGGTCGGAACCAGGAGAGGTCAAAAAGACCTAACAGTGGAGCGCAGGCAAAACTCTCCACCCTTTGGGGAACAGGGGATACCGGGGAAAGGGAATTAGCGGGGAAAGGGATTACCGGGAAAAGGGATTACCGGGGAAAGGGAATTAGGGACAATACGGGGCCAAGAAATACCTTCAAGAGAAAAGGTTCAGGAAACAAGGTTCAGGAACTCGAACAGGTAGGGAAGCAGATACAAAGAAACGCTACGAGAGCCTCACAAAGCAGAATGCTGAGAAGAAGAGGCGTGGTCACTAAACCATACAGTAAGCCAAGCGGTGATTCGCGGGAGAGATTCCCTTTTCAGTTTGTTAGCGAACGTCTCCAAATTATCAAACAAGGCATCACAAACCCACTAAGCTCTACCAGGGACAGTATAGAAACATGCAATTCTTACACATGTGGAACAAAATGCCGAACACTCGTTCTAGTGGGTCAATGAATTCGACCACCCCTGACAGTTCTCCCCCTCAAAAGCCTCCCTCCGGGGCCTGGTTTAGACGGATGTAGTCTGTGAAATTTCCTTACTATTCTGGGGGCATGAACAACATCTGCAGATTCCCAGGTTCTGTCCTCAAGAGGGAACCTTGCCCAAAACCACTAAATATTGTAGCTTCCCTCTCTGTCTCCATAAATCCAGGATTTGGTGTACTTCGAATTTTTCCTCGCCCTCTATCTCAACAGGAGGAGGAGGTTTTTCAGGCTTTAGTGGGGGTATGTATGTCTTCAGTAAGGAGCAATGAAAAACAGGATGAATCTTTAAGTGTGAAGGTAATTGCAATTTTAGCGTAACTGGAGTTATGACCTTGCTGATGGGATAGGGACCAATGAATCAGGGTTGTAATTTCTTGGAGCCTGGTAGTCTGAGATTTTTGGTAGATAACCATACTTTGTCCCCTATCTCATAGTGTGGTTCCTCTCAACGATGTTTATCTGCCTGGTGTTTCATGTTTTCTTTGGCTTTATTCAATTCCTGGATGGCACTTTCCCAAACCGCCTTTAAGTGTTGATGACATTCTTTTAAAGCAGGGATATTGTCTAGAGTATTTGGGACTGGGATGGGGAGAAATCCTGGATGTTGTCCGTAATTAAAGAAGAAAGGAGAGACCCCTAAAGATGAATGTGTTGCATTGTTGTATGCAAATTCTGCCAACGGGAGAGCCTCCACCCAAGTAGTAGACAAACTCGTCAATAAACAACGTAAATATTGCTCTAAAGTCTGATTTGTTCTCTCAGTTTGCCCATCTGTTTGGGGGTGATAGGCCGTAGATATCCGGTGATCCATTTGTAACACTGAACATACTCCTTGCCAAAACTTAGAAACAAATTGACGGCCTCTGTCCGATATAACAACGGCTGGGACGCCATGTAAACGGATGACCTGAGCTAGGAAAATTTGTACTAACTTTTGAGAAGATGGTACCTTTTTCAAAGGTACAAAATGTGCCATTTTAGACAACATGTCCACTACTACCAGTATGGTGTTATACCCTTGACTACTGGGGAGTTCTTTTATGAAATACATACTAACAGTATGCCATGGTATAGGAGGAGCCGGTATCACTTTTAGCAATCCTGTAGGAGCACAATGAGAAGCCTTTTGCCTGGCACAGATAGAGCAAGCTCTGACAAAGGTGGTTGTGTCTTTATTCATGTTGTCCCACCAAAACCATCGTTGACATAAACTAGCAGTCTTGACATTCCCTGGATGTCCAGCTAACACACTGTTGTGACACCATTCTAATACTTGAGTTTGCAAGGAGGGAATGGGAATGTACATCTTGTTATCATGAAAATATAATCCTTCTTTGACAGTGTTCAAAGGATTCTTTTTCCATTCTTCTTCAGTGATAAGAGCATATTGTTCTCTTAATAGTTCCAGAAAGGTTTTGGTGTTATGTTCTTGCGCTCCAATGATCTTATATTCAGGGATGATAGGAGGTACTTTGTCTTTGAGATCTGCAGGAGGGCTGTTCATTCTTGACAGAGCGTCAGCTTTGCCATGTTGTGCTGCGGGTCGATAGGTGATTATAAAATCGTATTCACTGAAGAATGATACCCAACGCATCTGTCTTGGCGTGAGAGCTTTAGCAGACTTAAAGAATTGCAAATTCCGATGATCGGAAAAAATTGTAATAACATGTGGGGATCCTAACAGGTAGTGCCTCCATTCTTGAAAGGATAGCTTGATGGCGAGTAACTCTCTTTCTCCTATGGTATAGTTTTGTTCCGCAGGAAGTAGGGTTTTTGAGTAATACGCAATGGGATGTAATTGTCCAGTACCTGAATCCCTCTGCGACAACACAGCTCCAAAGCAGACTGAGAAGCATCGGCTTCCAGAAAAAAAGGTAGAGTATTATCGGCATGACGAATTATGGGGGCAGACATAAACTTGTCTTTTAGAATACAGTAAGCTTTTTCAGCTTCTTCCGTCCATGAAAACTTGGTACCTTTCTTGAGTAATTTAGTGATAGGAGTGATGGTATCAGAAAAGTGATCAATGAATCTTCTATAAAAATTTGCAAATCCCAGAAAGGATTGCACCTCTTTGATTGTAGTTGGACTGGGCCAATCCACTAGGGCTTTAGTCTTTTTAGGATCCATGTGTATTTCTTGTGGTGAGATTACAAAACCCAAAAAATCAATGGTATCAGTGTGAGACGTGGTTTTGTCCAACTTGGCAAACAAAGAATACTCTTGTAGTTTCTGTAGTACTCTCTTCACGTGTGTCACATGTTACTCCTCGGTTTGTGAGTAAATCAAGATATCATCGATATAAACGATGACAAAGACATCAAGAAATTCTCTCATGACTTCATTGATAAAATATTGGAACACAGCTGGCACGTTGCATAATCCGAAGGGCATTATACAGTACTCGTATAATCCAAATTTTGTACGAAATGCGGTTTTCCACTCATCCCCTTCTTTGATCCTGATTAGATGATACGCTCCTCTCAAGTCTATTTTGGTGAAGATTTTGGCACCTCGTACTTGGTCGAGCAGGACCGGAATGAGTGGCAGTAGGTATTTGTTTTTTTATGGTAATTTTGTTCAAGGCTCGATAGTCCAGGCACGGTCTCAAGCCGCCCTCCCGTTTGGGAATGAAAAATAAAGGCGAGGACACAGGGGAGGTTGAGTGTCTGAGAAAACCTTTTTGTTGCATTTCATCAAGATAGTTCTTCAAGTAGTCTGTTTCAGCCACCGTCAGAGCATATATCCGACTATTGGGAAGTTCAGCCCCTGGTACCAAATCGATGCGACAATCATAACTACGATATGGGGGTAATTTAGTAGCTTCTTCCTCATTAAATACAGATTCGAATTCAGAATAGGTATCTGGTATCACCGATGTGGCTGCTACTGATTGGATGGTACAACATAAAGGGTGAAGGCTGTCACTGGCTTCTTGATAACAGTGCATCATACAGTATTGAGATTTAAGTGTCACTGTCCGTTCTATCCAATCGATCTGAGGATTAAGGGCTTGCAACCAAGGTACTCCTAAAATTGCTCCATAGTTAGGAGTGTCAATTAAATCGAAAGATATTTGTTCGGAATTCCCATTGCCACATACCAAGAGAAGGGGAGGTGTCTGATGACTGATCAAACCAGAAGATAATTCAGAACCGTCTACTGACTTAACCGGTTCTGGCCGGCTTTTATTCGTGAAAGGGATGCGCTTTGCATGAGCTAACTGTATGTCAAGAAAATTTCCAGTTGCTCCCGAGTCTAAGAGTATAGACATGTTGTGTCTGTCTTGATTGGAAATTACGAGGGTGACATTTAACAGGAAATGTTTCACTGGTCTACTTAAGGTTTTGTTGGTTTGTGAGATCTGGGGGGAAGATGAACTTGAAGAATCGATCTCATTATCCCTCAAGTTTGTTAGTTTTCCTGAATACTAGCTATCTTTCTTGGTTGACCAGAAGGCCGAATGGGACATTCTCTTGCAAAATGCCCGCTTTTTCCCACAGTATAGGCATAAGTTATTCTTTCTTATTCTTGACTTTTCCTCCTCTGAAATAGGTCCTCTAACACCAACAATTTGCATGGGTTCGGACATATCCTTGATTTCTTTTTTGTCTGATCTCTGTACCACCAATTTGGGAAATCTAACTCGAGCTTTCTCTCCTCTTCGTTCTTGTAAACGATGATTCAATTTAACAGTGAGCTCTATAAAAGAAGGACAATCTTCAGGTGGATTTACAATTTGAGCCAATATATCCTTTTATTCATCAGATAGACCTCTGTAAAACAATGATGTCCTTTTGTCCTCTGGCCAATACGTTTCTGCCAGTAATCTATTAAATTGTGTGATATATGTGAGGAGATCTTTGGATCCCTGTTTTAAATTAAGAAGGGCGTTATCACTAGCCTGCATGTATGTATGTTTAGAAAAGAGGCTTCTCAACTTTTCCTGAAAATTATGGTAATTATACAACAAGAGATCATCAGTTTCTACAAGAGGTACTGCCCATTCGCCTGCATTTCCGGCTAGATATGAGATAATAAACGCTACTTTTGCAGCATCATCGGGGAAGACAGCCGCTTTGCACATAAACTGGAGGTGACATTGAGTCATAAAACTGTTGAACTTAGCGCTATCCCCTGTGAATCTCTCTAGCATAGCTAAAGGGACTGCACTAGGTGTATGAACAGTAACTTGAACAGGAGTTACCACGCTTGTGTCATCAGAAGGGACACTGGCAGTGGATGTTGGAACAGTAAAACGGGCTGGTTGACTATAGTTCCTCCTACCCTTGGGAATTGCACCCAATCCTCCAGTGGCCCCTAAATCTTGTCATTTTAACTGTGTTACTTCAGCCTGTAATTTAATGTTTTCTGCACGTAACAATGCTACTTCCTGTTGTAATCCAGCTAAAACTACAGTTATATCTTCCATTGTAGGGGTATGACTAGCTAGGAGGGGTGTCGGGTCAGAAGAACTGAGAGTCGGATCTATATCCATCTTCGCTCGGGTGGAATATTTTGTTCGTGGGATTGGCTTTCTGTCAAGGTTCCTCCCCCGATGGTGAGGAGACAAAATTCCACAGGAGCGAAGACGATAGTCCCCAACACTTCCAAACAGCAATGACCCGAGTGGACTAAAACACACTCAATGCCAACTGCTGGAGAAAGCTGTAACAAACATACAATAATGCTACACTAGAAAGATAACCTCCCAGATTAATAAACAAGTGTTCGACATGAAGTTGCACTTACCCCACGAATGTGAGCAGCAGGACTCGAATGAGCAGCCACGGGGTAATTCTGAAGAAGTCACGTGCCAGGTGGGAAGGAGGGAAACCGGACTACAACAATAGTTTGGTTCACACACTAGGGGATAACTTCCAAACTATGCCAACAAACACAGTGTGGAAGAACACATCCAGTCCTACTCATAAACTTAAGACAGCACAGGACTGGACCACCAGAATGCAGATGACTAACTCGGTCCACTTATAGAGCTAAAGACAAAGTAGCACAGAGTACACACACCACGTCCGACTCTTAAGCTGAAAACAGAGTCGAGCGGGTGAACACGTAACACACGCTCAAAAGAGAATCCCGTCCACTCATGAACTTAAGACAGAGCGGAACGAAACTCTCAATTGGCCAGTGTGACATAAACAGACACGAAATACAAATGCTTGTCCCTCAGCTCGTAAACTAAAGACGGAGCTGAACGAGCACGACAGAACAAATACACAAAGGACTAAACTCACAAGCACAAGAGTACAATGCCAGATAACAGTGATAGAGGTCGGAACCAGGAGAGGTCGAAAAGACCTAACAGTGGAGCGCGGGCAAAACTCTCCACCCTTTGGGGAAGACGGGATACCGGGGAAAGGGAATTACCGGGGAAAGGGATTACAGGGGAAAGGGATTACTCGGGAAAGGGAATTAGAGACAGTACGGGGCCAAGAAATACCTTCAAGAGAAAAGGTTCAGGAAACAAGGTTCAGGAACTCGAACAGGTAGGGAAGCAGATACCAAGAAACTCTACGAGAGCCTCACAAACCAGAACACTGAGAAAAAGGGGCGTGGTCACTAAACCATTCAGTAAGCCAAGCGGTGATTCACGGGCGAGATTCCCTTCTCAGTTCGTTAGGGAACGTCTCCAAATTATCGAACAAGGCATCACAAACCCACTAAGCTCTACCAGGGACAGTATAGAAACATGCAATTCTTACACATGTGGAACAAAGTGCCGAACACTCGTTCTAGTGGGTCAATGAATTCGACCACCCCTGACAACTATATTATGATCCAACCACCGTGAAGACAGTCAGAAAGATGCATTTTACAATTGCGCATATGCTGCAGCCTGGAAAAGGGAAGCAGCACGTGCTGCAATTGGAAAAAGGCATGTTTTTAAACATCCATGCACTGTTTGTCAGGCACCAATTGGTGTCTGACACACCGTGCATAGATGTTTGGGGGGCTGCACAACTGCCCCGGTGGCCACATTCCAGTGGCCCACGGGGATGGTCCTTGCTTGGGGCCCCCAAAGTCCCTTTCCGTCTGCGTTTACCTGGCCATCACCCGCCATGTAATGCTGAGAGAAAGGCACAACTTAATCCCTATGGGAGTGCCTCTCCAACACTGCCTCCATTTTAGGGATTGGGCTCCGACTGCCACCCCAATGGGCTACTTGAGCCTGTTGGAGGTAGCGGTCTTTCCCTCCGCCCAATTCACTCTTCTGACCACCAGCATTGTAATCTGGCGGTCCGATCGATACACTGGATGTCTGGCTTTCTGCCTGTCAGTGGCGGTCTGCCTGACATCAGATTGTGGCCCTAACTATTACTAAAAAATGTGTATATATTTTCTCCCCATCCTTTATCAATACAAAACAAACAACCCACACATACTATATAAAATATAAATATTTGCATAATTTTAATAATTAATTGTCAATTAAACAATTATTACTAATAATTAACTCTAATAAATTAATTATGTTTAATTAACTTCCCACCCTTTACTCCTACAAATGCCACAACTCGCACCTAATATATAACGTAAAGAATATCTGAATTACATAATTGACATAATTATTTATTATTTTAAGACTTATTGTAACACACACCAAAAATACATTAATGTATTACACAATTTACGTAATTATTTATCAATTACATTATTAATATACATTAAAAATATATTCTAAATTAATTTTGATTAATTTACTTCCCACCCCATACTCTTACAAAACACAACACCCGCACCAGAAAGTTAATTTAAAAATTATAATTTTACAACTAGCATAAATAATTATGAAGTACATGAAAAATGTAATAAAACATTAATTATTAATTAATTACAATTCATTAACTTCCCACCTTGTACCCTTATTAACCCCACAACCCGCTATGGTACTGCAAATAAAGCATACATATTACATCAACTTTCACAACTACAAACAATTAAAAAACTGTATTAAAAACATTAACAATAATTATACAAACATTTTAGAACATATACAATTAAAATACATACTGAAATATGCTAAATTAATTAAAAAACTATATTCTAATGATATTTTTGTAAACTATACTGATTTTTAAATTTTCGATAACTATATTAATGATTTCGATATTGTTAAAATCGTTATTACCTTATAATTGATATTCTTGAAAACGATATTTTTTCACACAATATTTCTCTATGTCAATACTTCAGACTCAATATTTCTGTCTGACAATATTTTATTTACCGATATTTTGTTTGAACACCCTAATCCTTTTGCATTATATTTAACATTTGTGGTCAATGCCCTAAATATTAACCTGAAAAAAAGAAACTGCCATCACTGTTACACATCTGGCTACTAAATTCTTAAAAAGCAGGTGCTGGCGCTCTGGAGAAAGAAAGATCTGGAAAAGATTCAAAATGCTCCCTATACTCACACAATTGCTAACTCGCATGAAAGAACAAAGATGCAGCCCTACCTAAAGGAGGCCTTAAGAAGGAATTGCAGAAATGAATACTTTGAGCAATACCAGTGGTTTAGCCAATCCACTAGAACAGATCCACCTGATATATCTAGCACAGCCTAACAAGTAGTAGGTTCTGCAACTATAGGAGAGGAACCGTGTTACTTATATCTCTTATATTGCTGCCTAGAATTTCTAGCACCATGCAGCACCTTATTAATGTCAATGTTTCTAAGACCCTTATTACAAATTCGGTGGCACACAAGACCACCGAACCCATGGTGGCCGTCTGTGAACCGCCAGAATTGTGGTCTACCTGTCACATTAGGACTGTGGGGTTTGACTGCCACTGGACCACTGCTGCACCAGGGAACCGTGATCCCAGTAGGGGACACTGCCGTCTGAAACCCCTAATATGCTGGTAGTGCAGCTGAGCGGTACAAAAGGGGGTGGTGATGGACGGAGCATCTGAATCAATCAAACACTCACACCCAGTCAAAAGATCTGGGTTTGCATATAGCCATGTCTGAACTGGGGCTAAAGAACGGTGATGGAATAAACCCAGATCTTTTGAATGGGTGTGAGTGTTTGATTGATTCAGATGCTCTGTCCATCACCACCCCCTTTTGTACCGCTTTTGGCCACCATAAGTGTGGCAGGGTATGCTTAGACGTGAGTCACTTGCTCACTTTGCCACTGGATTCAAGCAAGCCGGGCTGAAGACGGCTGGAATGCCAGAAACCGGTCCTCGGAAGCTTGTTTCCGGTCCAGGGAAGACATGGCTTGGCAGTTCGGGCTGGACTGTTCCCATGAGGCACACGGTCAGACTGATTTGCATATAGCCATGTCTGAACTGGGGTGGCAGAGTGGGCTAAAGAACGGTGATGGATTAAACACAGATCTTTTGACTGGGTGTGAGTGTTTGATTGATTCAGATGCTCCGTCCATCACTACCCCCTTTTGTACCGCTTTTGGCCGCCATAAGTGTGGTAGGGTATGCTCAGACGTGAGTCCCTTGCTCACTTTGCCACTGGATTCAAGCAAGCCAGGCTGAAGACCGCTGGAATGCCAGAAACCGGTCCTCGGAAGCTTTTTTCCGGTCCAGGGAAGACATGGCTTGGCAGTTCGGGCTGGACTGTTGCCATGAGGCACAGGGTCAGACTGATTTGCATATAGCCATGTCTGAACTGGGGTGGCAGAGTGGGCTAAAGAACGATGATGGATTAAACCCAGATCTTTTGACTGGGTGTGAGTTTTTGATTTATTCAGATGTTCCGTCCATCACCACCCCCTTTTGTACTGCTTTTGGCCGCTATAAGTGTGGCAGGGTATGCTCAGACATGAGTCCCTTGCTCACTTTGCCACTGGATTCAAGCAAGCCGGGCTGAAGACAGATGGAATGCCAGAAACCGGTCCTCGGAAGCTTGTTTCCGGTCCAGGGAAGACATGGCTTGGCAGTTCGGGCTGGACTGTTCCCATGAGGCACAGGGTCAGACTGATTTGCATATTGCCATGTCTGAACTGGGGTGGCAGAGTGGGCTAAAGAACGGTGATGGATTAAACTCAGATCTTTTGACTGGGTGTGAGTGTTTGATTGATTCAGATGCTCCGTCCATCACCGCCCCCTTTTGTACCGCTTTTGGCGCCATAAGTGTGGCAGGGTATAGTCAGACGTGAGTCCCTTGCTCACTTTGCCACTGGATTCAAGCATGCCGGGCTGAAGACGTCTGGAATGCCAGAAACCGGTCCTTGGAAGCTTGTTTCCGGTCCAGGGAAGACATGGCTTGGCAGTTGGGGCTGGACTGTTCCCATGAGGCACAGGGTCAGACTGATTTGCATATAGCCATGTCTGTACTGGGGTGGCAGAGTGGGCTAAAAAACGGTGATGGATTAAACCCAGATCTTTTGACTGGGTGTGAGTGTTTGATTCATTCTGATTCTCCGTCCATCACCACCCCCTTTTGTACCGGTAGTGCAGCTTTGGCACCTCCAAGCATACTAGGAGTTTCCTCACGCCACAGCGTGAGGAAACACAGTGCACAGCGCACAGCGCACAGCGGTGCGACTGCCAAGATAAGTGTAGAGTTGAGGTAACAAAGGGGGCACCACAGGGCCCCTTGTTGCCTCTGCACCACTGTGTGCATGCAGGGGACACATGTTGTAGCCCCCTGTGTGCTTGCACTCTCAGTTCCTGCAGGACCTGCCTTTGATGGTCCCATTGTAGTGCCTTTTCAAAGGCACCACAGTGGGACCGCCAAAGAACTGCCCACCAGAGTAAAAATAAGTATTTTTCCGGCCAAGAAGCTCGGTTTGGCAAAAATGTAAACATACTATTCAACGCCATCAAGGAAATGAAAATCAGGGCTCAATAAAGGGTTGATAGCTACCATGTAATAAACACCCACCACTTCTAGGGACTTCACTACATTTTAATAATTGTATACATTAATGATTTTCATATAAACTATTAACTTGTTCATCAATTGTTTGTTAATTGTGACAAATATAAGTAATTGAAACAATAAACTATAATCACACATACAGTCTGGATTTTTTTTTACTTTTCCAGTTGGCCAAAATAAATCAATGCTCGAAATGTAACTTACACTTTGCACAATCACAGTGGCAAACTTGGTCAGTACTCCATGGGCACAGCTGGTTTGTGGAAGCACCTGTAGGCTATGCATCCCAACCAGATTGCTCAGGCAGAGATACAGAGAAGATATCAGGGAGCACAAAAAGGATGTGAAACTGCACCAGCTGAGGTACAGCAACAACAACATGAGGAAGAATATGAAACAAGAAGTTTTTGCATGTATGCACATCGTGGTTTCTGGCGAAACAAACTAGGACGTTTCTGCAAAAGCTATGGAGAATCATTTAAAACACCATCACAAAGAATTGTGCTTGAAACTTAAAAAATAAAAATTACATTGTTTTATTACAAGGAAAATTCCACCAGAATTAAAAAATGCTTTAAAAAATAGTTAATCATTGTCAGAAAATAACTAAATATTAAAGAAATAGCCGTAAACCATAAATAAAAACTCCTTAAAAACACAACTCAAAAAAATCCAGTAAGATGCCAATTTGGTAGTAAATATAGAGCTTTCCTAGGAAGAGTGTTTATTGTTTTCTTAACAACTTTGGCACCCTTTTGATGAATCTTCATGAAAGTTATAATTAAAAAAAAGGTCATCAATCTTGGCTCCTTCATGTAACGTCTTGCCCTAATCCATCAAGCAGGGCCCAGAACATTGGTTTACCAAGGAGATTCCTACAGTAAATTGTGCTTGCTGATACAGAAAAAACAACAGAACATAATTGCATCAAATTTGACAAAAAGTCAGACATTTTCCCAGAGAACATGCTTTTTCTGATTTGTTGTATATATACTCAAACGTTTTCCATAAATTATTACTTAAAGAGGGGCCCACTTGGGCATGAAGTGGTTAAAATGTTAGGAGTATCTGGATAGTTGGTCCGGCAGTAGTTCCACGAGACCAAAACTTTAATGGATAGGGCCTTGTGATTGGCTGATTTTTCTCCTGTAAACCAATTTGGTACTGTGAAACCCATCCCATCCTGCAGGACCACATGATCTGATTGGCTGGCCATAACTGTGAAGTATTTGTTGCAGCCACCATCACAAGACTTGGAGACTTGTGCCCCATGTCCGGTAAATGTTTTCAAAAAGGCGGTAAGGACACCCTGATCCTCTGGTCCTTGTGGGGAGGATAACCCAGAGGGGACCCTTCGAGATTAAAACTGAAAAAAAAAACATTTCAGGCCACCAGTACAGTGGAACTCATGTATGTCCCAGTGCGGCTCTAGATGAGGTGCTATGGGAGTGCTGTAGGAGTCACTGCACAAGACTCCACAACAATGTACTGTAGTATTGTGCAAGCTTCCCAGAAGAAGCTTGATGGTACACTGGTACCATGGGGGAGAAGTGTGCATGGTGGATACAGCAAGAACATCATAGTACAAAAAAATGAATTTTAAGAAAAGAAAAGAGAATAATGATTGGGGGCCCATGTGAAATTGAGTGCCTTGGAGTGGTGCTTTGGGGTCAGGGCATGGCCAGAGCCAAGACCTCCTGTGACCAACCCCCGCTCCATATGGTCAAAGGCCACGAGCTGTGGGGAGTTGGCCATTCATGCAGAGGATGGGTGCAGGGCTTGCACTTTTGACAAACCCTTCACTGCACGCAACCAAAGGCCATGCCGGCAGGGGGTTTGCCAGAGGGGGGTTAGGCACAGTTTGCCCAAGGGGGTTGGGCAAATGCTGAAGTTTGAATATATTCAACAAACCCCAGAAATTCACAGAAGAAAAGCTAAGGTTACAGTATGGTTAAAGTTAGGTATATAAAAAATATCTTAGCTTACATTGGAAAAAACAGATATCACATAAAATCACAAAGGTTAAATTGATGTTAGATGAATTGATGTTAGAGTTAGGTGTTGAAATGAGATGAAAACTAATGTTCGAATACCCAAAGAATAAACACTGGAATAAACCAGTTATGGTTTATTGAGCTAACTTTTCCTTGTGAATCCCTTTGTACAGCTTATGAACTGACATGTTGCATCATTCATGACGCTTTAGATTACATCATTGATGACATCGCTGATAACATCTTAAATGAATTCACTGATGACATAAGTGATGACACCATCCAGTCATTGTTACAGCGTCCTCTGGGGTATGGACTTGTAATTCAACATGCCACACCAGTGGCTAATTTTCAACAATCGATCACTTGATAATGGACATAACTTTTGGCCACATGCAGGGCACGTTGCATGTCTGTCAAGTCGCACACAGGTGGTGGATTTTACCCTCTTTTTACTGGTACTCACTCAACTATAGAACAAAAACCTCTATAGGCTTTATTTGGGCCTCCCCGTTCCCCCACCCCAACAAAAAGTTTGTAGTTCTCTATTCACCTTAATGGGATTATCCTTTAAAAGACGTCACATGATCTGGAAATGTTAAGTCAAGTGCAGGTTGCCACTGAAAAGACATCTCCTGTCAGGCACTATGGACAGCCCTTCAGAGTTTGATAAACACTTTCCTCAAATGGGGATAAAGGCATACAACCTTAGGGCCATGCTTACAGTCCCAATATGAATTAAACCACGTCAAAGAAGGACAACCCTATATTTTACAATTTTCAAAAATCTGGAATCCCTCAAAATCTTCAGCAAGGTACTGGACATAAACATGCATACCTTACATAAGTCCTTGTTACATAGAATTTGTCTATCGCACTGCACACCATCTATGTAAGTTGGACACATGCACAGACATCCACTGGTGACTAAACTATTGTCAACAGAAGCATTAGGCTTTCTCACAGATATTTTCCAACAGGCTTTGACATTACACCACAACCTACATCGAGTACTACTTGTACCCCAAACATTTAGGCGACGATGTGTACCCAAAGCAGTTCTCCGTACGAATCGTACCGAAGACCGTACAACTCACTAATCCTTACGAATCGCATTCGGAATGCGCAGTACGCAATGTCCGTACGGATCGAAGCAGCATTTTCCGACCCAGCAAGTACGAATCGTATCAACAACACTCCGTACAACTCTTTTTCTACAGAAGCTTAAAACGTCCGTAAAAGCAAATTTCGCCTCCAAGTGCATACGGAACGGACCCCCCGGGTACGGTGCGTACACCCCATGATTGCAGGGCTATGGTGCATTCGGGCACAGTGCGTACACCCCTGGATTTCAGGGGTACGGTGCGTATGTCTCCATGCGTACACCCCATGATTGTAGGTGTACGGACCGTAGGGGTACGGTTCGTACACCCCAAGTTCATCGGTGTACGGTGCATACACCCCATGCGTACACCCCTTGATTTTATGGGTACGGTGCGTATGTGATAGTGTTGCCTTCTGTACGAATTGCTCCTACGTGACGTTTACTGTACGAATCACGTACTCATTCCCCGGTCCGGATCGTACTTTGCGGGTCGTACAGTATTTTTACGAATCGTACGGTTCACTGTGCGGGTCGATGTCATATGGATTTACCCTTCATTTTATGTACGGTTCACAATGATTCAGATGCATTTTCTCGCAACGGATCGTACTACGCGATTCAGATGGATTCGTATGGAAACGGCTACGAATACGAATCGTCGTACGGATTCGTTTCCCGAATCGGAATCGACCCCTTAGTGATTTGAAAATGCTACACCATTTAACTTTCAACATGCAAAACTACCCTTTCATCTGGGGCTTATGCTATTTCCATACTATTCACCCAGATGTGTACACACAGTAACTATCTGTTCTACATGACTATGGTGTTATAAGTGATGCCATCAGAAATGTCATCACTGATGTCATTTGAGATGTCATGAGTAATGTCATCAATGATTATGTCACTTAAAACCATCTAAACAATTAATTACCTGCATTGCAAATATGCATTTGTAAACCTATAAACAAAACCTCTTGTGATACTTTTCTGCATTATAATGACTTGTGTGGCATTTACGTTTGTGGTAACAACAGCATTGTAAGACTGCATACCAACATAATCTTTCCCTTATCAATACAATGTCTGCTGGATCACTACTCTTTTCTGTAAGTGAATACCCATTTCTCAGGTGTACAGGTGGACACCTTGTTCCAGGACAGCTGTGTGCTCTACAGATCTACAGTTCATTCATCAATTTATCTTCTGGGTTAATGTCTGAACGTCTTCACTCCTGTTTCTCACCTAATACTTTACAGAAAACACAAAAAGGAGATTTGTTGCTTTATAAAAAAGACTTTAAATAATAAAAAATAAAAAAAGTCTCTTGTTCCATGAGATTGAAAATTGCACAGTAACCACAATGTCTCAGATTCAGAACAGTGCAGAAAAGTGTCACCGAATTAGAAAAGTAAATTTCATATTTTGATTGGCAGATTTGTTGATTATTACAATTATAAAATGCACCTATGACAGTCGATAATCCAATAGGATAGGGGATTTCCAAATGTTAAGAAAAAAATTATGGTCGGTGGGAAAGAAAAACATGTTGGAAGTAGTTACACGCCTTGAAAAGTATGCTCAACAAACTCCTATCAAAGGCAGAAGTAAGTGCCTCTTGAGGATGTGAAGAATAAAGGAACACTCGCAAAAATTGAGTTTGAGAAGTGCCTGGAAAGGGCTTTTTTTGCGATAACAGTTACATTTTCTTTATACATTTCTGAATGTTTTGTTCTTGAAGCATATCTTGTGGCCAATTGGAGTATGCCTCCGATTGCAGTACAGTTCCAAGAATACACACAATATTGTTTATAAATCCCCATTTTTTTGAACATATTTTTAAATCTCTGAGTAGACCTACGGGAGTACATTTTCAAAGGTTTATGTCCTACTTTGAGAATGAGATACTTTCATTTCTGTGAAAACATTGAACGTAAGGACTGTGTTACATTTATATTATTAATGTCACTACAAATTATAATTAAAAAAAATGGTTTAGCCAAGGATATGTAAAGGATGCTCCTCATTTTTAGGCAGATACCCTGCTTTTGGCACAGTCAGTAAATAACCATCATAAGAGCAATTTTGAAATACTCTTTGGGTAACATGTAATCCCTCCATTGCAAGTCAATTTTTTGAGCTATAATATGCTTCTGGAAAAGGCTATGGAGAATGGTGTGTTCGAGATGTTATTCTATTGACCCATTGCTCTGAGCTAGAAACGGGGATTTAAATGTTATGGCTTTTTAGAGCAGCAGTCACACCAACAGCAATTGATAAACATCACCTGTATGAGTAATGTTGGATGTAAATAGTGAACCTTGAGCAATACAAATACTACACAAAGACGAAACATAATGTATTAATCTGACAATTCTACTGAATTATTTTTTAATTGAACGTTTTCTCTGGTTTATAATATATACAACAAGCATAGTAATACACATAGCACCAACAAGAAATCAGATTTAATTATAATTCGACTAAGAAAATCCCATTTAAAACATATATAACACTTTCCTAAATTAGCGATAGCACACTGGCCTCACTTATCACATGCATGATTAAACCCACAGTTTACCCCTCCTTACAAAACCCATCAGGCGTCATTAACCCCATGGACACAAACACACACTTTATTAACTGCATGTTGCACCATATCAGATCCATGAGCACTAACCATCTGCAATTTAACAGTAACAAGACCGAGGTGATACTCTTTGGGAAGGCACATGAGCACTGGTCAAAAGATTGGTGGCCTCCCAAACTGGGCCCCTGTCTAATTCCTATGGAGGCAGTGCGTAATCTTGATATTCTAATTGATGACCAACTATTAATGAAGAACCAGGTTACCCAAATGATAGGCACCTGCTTTGGCATCATACGCAACTTGGGCAAAATCTTTAAATGGATCCCGATAGAAGCTAGGAAACCTCTAGTACAGGGACTGATCATCAGCCGGATGGATTATGGGAATGCCTTGCTGACACCAATAAATGAATATCTGCTGTCCAGGCCACAGGTTCTGCAAAATACCTAGGCCATGCTGGTGTTGAATCTCCTGTCTAGATCACCCTCAGCACCAACCTTAAAACTCCTTCACTGGCTTCTTGTAAGGATGAGAACCAGGTTTAAAACTCTTTGCCTGGCACACAAGATTATGTACAGTAGGTGCCCCAGCTACTTCTCAAAGAGACTCAGCTGGTACCAGCCTCCCCGGTCATTAAGGTCCAGTAATACATTTCTCCTCACCCCTCTCAGAGTCCGTACTGCCAAAAATGACGGAAAATCATTTTCACTCTTGGCGCCCACCTCTGGAACGAATTGCCCCCCCCCCACCTACGTATTGTCACTGATCACAATTGCTTCCATAGGGAGTTAAAAACATGGCTGTTCAATCATTACACCAGCAAGATCTTCTCTCTAGCTGGAAAGTCAGAGTTCTCCATCAGCGCCATGAGACCTATGAGTGATATGTGCGATCAATGAATATCCCTGATTCGATTTGATTGTTAGGAGAAGGGGGTGAGAAAAACAGTCCAGCCACTGGATTTTTCCTTACTCAAATGCTAAGGGATGGTATGTGTAGGTGTCACCTTCTTGCTTCCCATTGGGTTTACTGGGCAATGGCTATCCCATATAGGTGTTGCTTTTCTTGTCATTTTCCTGTGTGGGGAATCATCGACTTATAAGATATGTGACAGTAGCTAAGGAGTGGTGGACTATTCTGTGATCAGGAACTTCTGGCTTCAAAAGAAATGGATGGAACCATTGATTAATTTAAGAACACCATGAGGTCTTCTGATCACCCAAAGATATGATGGAGCCAACAGACCTGGAAAGATAAAATAATTGGTGTAGACAGGAAATGATGAACCTCTTAAAAGGAAGCACGCCTATTTATGAGAGGAAGAGTATATGAGTAGACTGCCTTTCCTTCAGAGATAGAATGAGACAGTGGTCTAAGCGATAAATCAGTAGCTGGAGTACGCATGTGAGTTATAGCACTGCTGACTCAAAAACTAACCAACAAGACCTCAGACTGTATAGGTGAAAATGTAAGTAGCTGCTTTAGGTGGTAAAACACATTTAAAATTAGCACTAGTCATGGTGGAGATCATTCTCCCTTGCAAATGTGAAATTTTGCCAGCCTATTTCAGTGACTTTTTATGACAGAGTTCATAGTCCAGTTGCAAAATACTATTTGTGTTCATTCCAAAAGCAAATGTTCCACTCTATTAGGGCATATGCCACATTTTTGATTGCATGGTTACCAGATTTTGCATGTGCTAACCAATTTTCTAAACCAATTCCACTTTTTGGAAAAAATCATTATAGACATTGTGCAAGATTAAGGGCCTTACTATGAGTTTGGTGGGCCGTGGAACGATGTATCAGCGGTATCGACGGTCAAAGCGTGGAGAGCTTGGCGGTCCAACCTCTGTATTATGAGTTGGGAAGATCAACTATTCAAAGCGTGCCGCTGAACTGCTCAGAATGCCAGCAGACCGCCGACTACCGGGTTTGCGATTGTGGAAAGGCAGCAGCCATAGAGTGATACAGGGGAACTGTACCGCTGTCCGTATAATGAGTTACCTGTTCCACAAGCAAACCACAGTAGTCTGATCACCACCTTCAAGGAAGCGATGAAGAAGGAATTAGGTTGTGCACTCACCCCTTTCTTGTTCTTCCAGGCAGATTTCGATGTGGATCCCTTTCTCCTGGCCCCCCCCTTCACAGCAGGATCTTCACAACGAGAATTACGAACCTGTTTGCAGTGGCATAGCAAGACTAGTTGCCACCTGAAGGTAAGAGTTGGGGGAGGGAGGCCGCTGCGCACAAAACTCGTGCCGCCTGGGGCAGACCACCTTCCATCCTACACCATTGATCTACAGGTCCTTTTCGTACCATAGGCCCATTGCCAGAGCTGCCAGTATATGGGCTAACCCCAGTATTGGGTATATGGTATTTTTCACATCCGACACATGTGCAGTCGAAATGCACACACAGTCATCGATATATTTGGTAAAATCACTCACTACCACTGCAAAGTCACTGTCTCCACACTGCCGGCTCCGTGGTCAACTCGTAATGCAGCGGTCTTTGGACTGCCAGTGCCATGGGCTGTTGGCAGGGGCGGATACGGTTCTACAGAGGTCGGGCCACTAAGCTCATAATAAGGCCCTAAGAGTTTGGAGGAAATTGTAGTTTGTCACAAGCATAACGGAGTTCTGTATCTGCTAAACCATCAGCCTAGTCAGCTCATTTAGAGACAGCAGATCATCAGCTTTCTATCAGCGAAGCTCTGATTAGGTGCACCAATGGAGGGCTTCCTACAACATCCTGACAGAGTAGGGGCTATCATAGAAAAGGCATACACTGACCTTCTTATTTAGGGTGGATGGTGTGATGCAATTTTTTTACTGTCCAGTTGATGTTCAGCTGAGGAGGAGCAGAAAAAAAAACAAATAAACACATTGGGAGTTTGTTGTTTTTTAAAAATAAGCACTTTGTAAAATTTGGTGAACTGCTTTCAAAATCGAAGGCGGCCGTCCACCAAACATTTTATACTTTGACAAGAAACACAATGATAGTGGTTCCTTTCAAAGTACATAGATCACTACTGACAGATATTACATTTAGTGGACGGTAGTCATTCACACTTTAGTTCTGGCCCGGTATTTAAAAAACGAATTTAATGAATTTAAAATACATAAAATATATATATGTTTGGTGCTATTCTAATATCATTCGAATTTTTTTTTTAGAGTCCCAAAATGGTTGTAGCTTTTTCTAACTTTTAGAACATGTCTAACTAGATCTGGTGGATTAATGAGCTAAGACATCCACTACAGAGGCCTGTGTTTGACCCCCCCAAAGGTTAAAGGTTCAAATACTCTGGATCCCCTGAGCCTTGCTTTCTTCAGAATTGATAACATTTGTACAATTAAGGGATTCTTCACTGGGTCCCTTGGAATTAATTGCACCTAGTAATGAGGGTTATCATCCCTTTCACTATTACAATGTAAGCTGTTGTTCTGCTGACCCATTGAAAGAAGACACAGCCCCTTATTATAAGTCTGGTGGTCCACGGACCGCGGGACTCACCGTGGCGGTCTCTCATCTGCCCTATTACAACTAGGGTGGTCGGACTACTGCAGCATTGCAACTGTCAGGGAGCCACAGTTCCCTGGCAGTTACCCAGTGGTCCTGAGGCCACAATATCCTTGGCAGGGCCGCCGCAGCCTCACCAAGCATATCACGAGTTTCCTTACTGCCACACTTTTCATGGCTCTGTGACTGCCATGAAAAGTGTGGCGGTGAGGAAACAGCCCCCTGGTACCTCTGCACCATGGGGCGCAAGCAGGGGGCATATGACCCCCTGTCTGCATGCACCCCCATGTTCCTGCACGTAACAAAATGCACAACATTGTGCATTTCGGTCTGTGATAGAACATGCTTTGACGTACCCATTGTAGTGCCTATTTTAGAGGCAGGATCATGGGAACATCAATTAACTGTCTGCCAGCTACTTAAAAGTTAAAATCTAGTAAGCAGTCTATTTTAGCAGTGTGGGAGTGAGGCGGCAGCATGGACGCCCTACTCTGAAACCTCCAAAATCATAATTAGGCTCACAGTCTGGTCTTGATAAGCTTGGTGGGAAGTTATGACTGCACAATGGCCTGCAGAATTGAGTATAGTATCTCTAAATCTGGCAGTTACGCCTAATTTCTTGTGTAAGCCTTCCAGTAACACTGCGGAGTTACTGATACCTGGCATTGGTAATTTAAAAGAGAATGAGTTACCACACTAAAATGAAGGGTCCTCATAAGGAGGCCCAAAGTTGAGTAGCAACAAATATCTGTTATCTGTAAAAATGGATCCTTTTGAGATGAATGTGTGTTCTACAAGCATGAAAAGATTTTTTTAATCAACCTCAACATACTTTAAAAAAAAATAACCTTCATAATCAACAAAATATTTTGAAATGTTTTGACTGATATTTGTACCTTTACAAACAATGTGAGCAGTGTCTCATATAATTTTGACAGTATTTAAACAAAATTATGAGCTTTAATATTGAGTTATCGGAAAAGAAAATTGAGATACAAAAATATCGGGATACAGAAATATCGTTGTCAAGGATATTGATTTTTCAGGTAAGTAATATTATTGTCAAGAATAGCGATGTTGTTAGTATCGTTTTCAACACTAGAGTTGTAAAAAATATAGTTTTCAAATTATCTTTATGTGTTTTAGTTTGCATATTAATTTGATGTGTGGATATTGTTTGTGTAATTGTTAATTATATTTTTAGTATAATTTATAATTTTAAGTGATTTATAATTTTCAATGTAATTGCTAATAATACTTTAAAGTGTTTGAGCAGGATGCTAAGTTTGTTGGGGTGTTGGATGGGACGTTAATTAAGTATAATTTATTAACAATGTGTTATTATTTGTGCATTATTTATTTAAGTGATTATTAACTATGTTTCTTGTGTAATAATTATATTTCTTAAATTAAATATTAGGTGCAGGCTGCTAGGTTTGTAGGAGTATAGGGCAGGAAGGTAATTAAGTCATTATTAAATAAATAATAATTATACTGTTAGTTATTTAATTGATTATTAACTAAGTATATTGTGTAATTACTATATTTGTTAAGTTATACATTAGGAGGGGCTGCTGGGTTTGTAGGGGTTTAGGGGTTTAGGGTGGGAAGTTAAGTCATAATTTAAATTGTGAATTAATAATTTAGCAATACATATTAATTTGATCATTAATTATGTTCATTGTGCACTAATTATATATTTTCAGTTCAATTTTAGAAGTGGGCTGCTAGGTTTGTGAGGGTCTAGGGTAGGAAGTCAGTTAAGTAATAATTATTTATTTATCAATTATGTATTAATACATATTTAATTGTTTAATAAATATATGGATTCTGTACTAAATATGTTTTAAAGTTATAAGTTAGATGTAGGCTGCTGGGTTTATGAGGGAAATAGGGTGATAAGTTAAGTAATAATTACATCTTTAATTAAAAATTACTTATTAATTGAGTAATAGTTATTCAAATGATTATTAAATATGTAAGTTGTGTAATAATTATATTTGTTGTTGTATAATAGGTGTGGGCTGTTGACGTATAGGGTGGGAAGTTAATTAAATGTGATTGAATAAGAATTAACAATGTATTATTAATTATTTATTTGAGCATTCATTATGTTATATTAATTTATTTTAGTTAAATCTTAAGTGTGGGTTTCTAGTTTTGTAGTGGTATAGTGGGAAGAGTTAATTAGGCAATAAAAAAATGCTATTTATTTTCATTTATCGGTAATTAATTGTTTGATAATCATGTAAAACAAAATATTTTGATATATTTATTTTTTGGTTAATTAATAAAGTTCATATTAAAAGTTTTGTTTTTCTTGCAAATTAATAGGATTATCTTACAAACATGTTATGTGTTTGAAGTGAAGTACTTTCCCTACTGCTCCACAGACCGGAGTGGGAATAGTAAAATTACCCTTCCGAAGTCTAAAGCTTTCCCTATAGTTGCAAAGACAAGAGTGGGAATAGCAAATGTTAACTTTCTGAAGTGCAACACTTTCTCTTCTGTTGGCTGGAGTGGGACTAGTAAGTCATACCCCTTTAAAGCTTTCCCTACTGTTGCACATACTGGAGTGGGAATATTAAATGTTACCTCCCCAGAGTCCAACGCTTTCCCTACTATTGTACAGACTGGAGTGGGAATAGTAAATTTTACCCCTCCGAAGTCCAATGCTTTCCCTCCTGTGGTGCGGATTGGAGTGGGAATAATAAGTGTTACCCCTTCGAAGTCCAACGCTTTCTCTACGGTTGCACAAACTGGAGTGGGAATAGTATATATGTTATTCCCAGACTTCAATACATGCAGTCGCCATTTATCCACTGGGGTCGATTTCCCGGGGCTGTATTTTTTTTTTTTTAAAGTGACATAAGGGGTCAGGGTAGATGTACTCTGACCCCATGTCTGACAAATGGGGGTATTACTGACACACGTTAGGTTTTTAGTTATCACTTGCGATATTCACTACGACGATGTGACCGCCAGCGCAGCCCCCCCATGTACCATTGCGGGTATAGATGAATTCACGATACCCAACACCATTGCGAAAATGGAAATGTTTGAAAAATATGATTTTAAACAGTGCATTATTAAATCTCAGGGAGCTCATTTATGTGTTTTTTGCCCTACAACAAAAGAAAAGAGCAGGCATTTGCTTTATCTGTAAGATATGGTGCATTCCTGTTCTTTTTCCCTGCACTGTCGCACAAGGGGCTGCTGTGCATCAACGCAGGCACATTTGCACCATGGTGCAAGGGTGCCTGCATTAAGGAGATGATTGCTTTTGTGCAGGAAGGGAAACCTTCCTGCACAAAAACAATCACAAGAGGCTTTTTCCTTTTTCTATGTGTGCTGCAAAATGCAGCACACATGGAAAAAGGAAAAATCAGAAGAAATAAAGGCATTTTTCCCTGTTGTGCCTCCCTCACGCCTCCAATGGGAGGGGTACATTTTTGGCACTGCCTCAAATTTATGATTTCACATAAATCTGGGGCAGTGTCAAAATGCCATGGGTGTTGTTGGGAACATGCCCCACAACACCCGTTGCATGCCCCTTTAAAGCATAAAACAGCGTTAAAGGGGACAATATTTACGAAGCAGCATTAAGCCAAAAAAAGGGCCTTACTGCTGTCTCGTAAATATGGAGCAGGCTCTTGCGCCATGGAAAGTCACAAAAAGAGATGTTCCGATGGCGCAAGAGGCCTCATAAATGAGGCCCCTAGTGTCTAAAATACTGTAAAATGTGTGCATATATGTGTTTTACACTTTATAAAAAAAGTGCCATCATTATGGTTGCCAATGTCTTCGCGTTACTCAGAGTACTCCCAAACATGGAAAATTGGTTTAAAAGATTGTTTTTGTACAACCTCCTCATAAAAATATGACTTTAAACAGTGCAGTAATAAACCCCAAGGGCCTGATTACGATAGCAGCCGGAGGTATGTGGAGGATATTTATGGACCATATTACATTTCTTCTCCTTTGTTGTGATTTATTTCAGTTGAACATAAAGATCAATAGTTGCTCTTCTGGATTTGCGACATCGTTTACCCATTATTTTATTGGATATTTTTAGAGACTCCTACATTCCAAATATAGGTAAGGCATGTACATCTTTAGGTAGCATAATTTGTTTATCGTTTTTTCCCTTATATATCAAGTTTTTTTAGTAAGTTTTTCCTTTTTTCAGATATTGATAAACTTATGAGTTATCTCTTTACGTGGTTCATGTCCATGACACTGCAGTTTGAGAATTAAGCAGAATCTATGGTGCTTAAGTGTAAGTAATTGAACACTCATTGTGCATCTTGACATATATCATGTTTTATAGACCCTGTAAGGTTTTTTTACCTCTGCCTTTTGTACTTATAGGATATGTATGTTATACCATTAGACCAATTGAGTAGGTCTTATTAGTATTTGTCCACAGTACCTTCTTAAGGCTCTCACAGGACTCTATTAATTGGAATCTTTGTACATTCACTGAAGATTCGGGTTATGTTGTGTCACATGTTGAGCCCAAGTGTCAATATCAGTTTTTTAACTATGTAAATAATTTTTGTATATTGACTTGGTCTCTTCCATGTTTTTTATACTCCTTGGTGACAGTGTACATACATTTTCTTTATTATACTTTTTAGGTCCCCTGTTTTTGTGGGTGTTGACTGCCTGGAAGAGGTCCTGAGGAAGGTGGCCGTGTGCCGCCGAAACGCGCGTCGACCAGAGTGCGGGGTCTCATACTCAGTTTTGAGACCCATTAGTTGGCAGGGGGCTCCCTGCTGATTAGTACCAGATTCCTTTTTCAGACGTGGTGTATGTGTATGTAATGATAGTATGCAAGGTGCCACCCCCCTTCGGGGAGTGGTGTCGTTAGTGGCAGCCAAAGGGCTGACCCAGAGGAGGTTCACTTCCGAGTCAGCTGACCCGGAAGTGAATAGTGTGCAAAGACCAATGGAAGCGAGGGGTGGCGGAACGCCCCGGAAGTAGTCATAGGGCTCGAGGCATAAAAGCCCGCGACCACCTTAGAGACCCCCTCTTTGTCCGCTGACCGCCCAGGAGTCGGACGTCGCGTGAAGAAGACATCGCGGGACCGTCGCGTGGAAGTGAACAGCGAGGGTCAATCCGACTTGTGATCTAGGTTAGCGGGCCGTGCAGTGTGTTGTGTGGTTGTGGTGAAATGGTATGCATGCATATCTCGTGATTCGAGCGATTTGTTGAGGGAGCGAACGGAGGTGGGGAACGAACCGCTCCGGGAGCGAGTTGACTGACTAGGGAACGGGTCGCAGGCATCGTGAGTCACGCGCACGCGGGAAGGTAGCTGAACGTGTGTGTGGCAGTCGCGGTGTGATTGGGATCCCTACGGAAGTGCATTATTTCCGAGATGGAATGGAGAAATGGCGGGGCGCTGTGATCGGGGTCCAGCGCGGTAATTTTAAATGCTTTTGAGGCCTCCTTTTTTTTTTTGTCATCATACCCAGGGGGGTGAGCGCATGCGCATACAGCATAACCTGATGCCCCGGGAACTAACTCAAGCCGCGGCACGGCTTGCCCAAATGCATGTAATGTCAGTTAAAGGTTTTAACGTTTGTTTTCTTTGAGTGCAGGATGCCGCCAAAGAGGGCACCGAAGGGCAAAGAACCCTCAGCCAAAAATGATGAGTACCTCGCTTTTACGGAGCTACTGGAGTTCACGAGAGAAAAAGGCGTGGATTGGGTCCTAAAGAACATGAGAGAAGGGGCTAGAGCAGATGCGAATTCTCAGGAAGAAAAAGGGAGAGGCAAGAGAGCGAAGCGTATCCCAGAGAGGCTTAAAGGTGCAACAAAAGACAAGCAGCCTAGGCCGGCAGACCCCCAACCAGCATCACCAGGTGAGGAGGAGGTGCTAGAGACAATTGACTTGAATTCAGTCGCAGATAAAGACAAAGACGATGCTGAAGGACAGCACATGACTGCTAAGTCTACACAAATAGGAGGGCCCCCTGTCACTCATGTGGGGGGGCCCTGTTCGCAGGGTATGTTACCGCCAGTAGTGGCGCAACCAGGTAGCGGAGTGTCGCAAGTGTGGGTGCAACCCGGAGGGGTCGCACAGTTACCAGGGATGCAATTATATGGGTCGCATGGGCAAGCAATTGGTAACGGCCCTATAAGCTCGATGATCCCCGCCATGTCCTACCCGACAAATGGGGCCCCCTTAATGATGAATGCTTACTCGAATTTAGGGTGTCCACCACAGGGCCCAATGGCTAACACCGCTGTTGATTTGTCTGGGTCTCCTAATAGCCAGATACAAGGGGGGGCTGGGGGGCAACCGACAGGTCACCCAATGTTAGCATTCAGCCCGTTAATGTTTGGCTCATCCTCGATGACCCTATCGCCATCCACAGGGATTACCTGGCACGTTCCGGCAGATATGAAAGAAAAGATACTCAGAGGTGAATATGTGGAAGTGTTTGACCTCCTTAATGCAGGGGTAGCGGCAGGGAAGTCCAAAGGTGGGAAAGAGGGTGAATATAATCAAAAGAAGTCGTGGGTGGAGTGGTCCATGAAGAATTGGATCACGGGATTTGCTATTTATGCCGCAGTTATATTGGAAAAGTATCCCGTGTTGGGTCCTCAAATGATGAGCTACATATCCCTGATACATGGTGCGGCAGCCGAGTTTCCAGGCCTGGGGTGGTTAAAATATGATAAAATGTTTAGACAGATGAAAGCAGTCCACCCAAGTATATCATGGGACCAGCGGGAGATCAATCTATGGCACACAGTGTTTTATTCCTCGCCCTCAACGTCTAACACTGGTTCCCCTGCTCAGAGTCAGTCCTTTCGGAGTGACAAAGGAGTTGGCGATAAAAAACAGGCCTGCTGGCAGTTTAACAGAAATGAGTGTACTAATGGGGTCTCGTGCAGGTTCAAACACTGCTGTTCGTATTGCGGGGGAACATCCCATCCAGAAATCAGATGTTTCAAGAAAACCGGAAATCCCAAAGAACAGCCCAGCCATAGCACCCAAAAAGGAAAGCCACCTAAAGCTTCCGACAAAGCTCCCAACCCCAATTAAACGGCATGTCCTGACACACCTCCTCAGTAAGTATGACAACCTTGTGGAGGCTCAATTCCTGCTTCACGGTTTTACGTTTGGTTTCCGTATCCCGTCTTCAGCCCCCCCATCTACTGTCCCGCCCCGCAATCAAAGCTCAGTGCTGCGGAATATGGAGGCAGCGCGAGACAAGATCATGAAGGAAGTATCCTTGGGGCGGGTCGGGGGCCCTTTCAAAGATCCACCTAACCCCAACCTGGTTTGCTCGCCGTTGGGATTAGTTCCAAAAAAAGAGGAAGGTAAATTCCGCCTGATTCATAATCTAACAAGCCCCCCAGGGTTATCTGTCAATGATAAGTTAGACCCAGACCTGTGCACGGTGCGGTATACCACGTTCGACACGGCCATTGAAAAATTGCAGGCACTGGGGGAGGGAGCCTTAATGGCCAAAGCTGATATTGAGTCGGCTTTTAGGTTACTTCCTGTTCACCCAGAAGATACCAGGTTGTTGGGTTTCACTTTTGATGGTAACTACTTCGTAGACTTGTGCATGCCTATGGGATGTTCTATTGCCTGTGCAGTCTTCGAGACTTTCGCGAGGTTCTTGGAATGGGCTGTGGAGCAGTTCCTGACCTCAGACAAATCTCATGCTGTAGTGCACTACTTGGATGATTTTTTATTCATGGGCCCTGAGTGTTCCCAGTCATGCATGAAGGCCCTTCTGGGCTTCCAGCACTTGGCTGAGGCGCTTGGGGTGCCGTTGGCGGCAGAAAAAACTGAAGGTCCAACTACATGTTTGACTTTTTTGGGCATTGAAATCGATACTAGAACAGGTGTGTGCAGGTTGCCAAAGACTAAAGTAGATGCCTTCAAGGCCGCAATTGATAGCTGCCTAGGAGCAAGGAAGGTAACTTTACACCAGTTACAAGTTCTCTTGGGCCAACTGAACTTTGCCTTGCGGGTCATACCAATGGGCAGGGCTTTCTCCAGGAGTATAGCAAGGGCAATGTCCGGGCTGCGGGCAAAACACCACAGAGTGAGGTTGTCAGCCGAGGTGAGAGAGGACCTAATGATTTGGAAATGTTTCTTGCAGGAATTCAATGGCACGGTGTTGTGGCGGTCAGCCAGCACCTCAAACGCTGACCTTGAGCTATTCACTGATGCTGCAGGGAGTATTGGCTTCGGAGCGATTCTGGGCCCTAAGTGGTGCATGCAGCACTGGCCAGACGAATGGATAGAACGAGGTCTGACCCATAACATTTCCTTCCTAGAGTTGTTCCCCATAGTGGTAGCGTTGCACTTGTGGGGGGATATGCTCGCAAACAGGCGCATTGTATTTTGGTCGGACAGCATGTCAGTAGTAATGGTGATCAATAACCAGAGAGCAACCTGCACTTGGGTGCTCCGGCTGTTAAAAGAGTTAGTATTGCAATGCCTGAGCCACAATGTCCATTTCACTGCTAGACATGTTCCAGGTGTGGAGAACAAAGCGGCTGATGCATTGTCTCGTTTTAAGTTGACAGAATTCCGGGCTCAGTGGCCGCAAGCAGAGATGACAATGACAGCCTTCCCAGTGGAGCTATGGAAGTTTGGTGCCCCACGGCTGCCGAGTTGATAGCTGCATCCTTGGCCCCCAAGACTAAGTGTATGTATCAGAAGTCTTGGGATTGTTATAAGACATACTTAAGGGGAGCGGGCCTAGTGGACGCCTTTGTGCCTCAGAGCGTGTTAGGTTTCATAGTACAACAGAAAGAGAAGGGAAAATCAGTGGCATTTATGAAAAGGCAGTTGTCGGCATTGGCATTCTATGCAGGGTTACAGGGAGTTTCGGACCCGACAAAAGACCAGAGGGTAAGAAGAGCAGTGAGGGGTTGGGAGTGCTTGACACCTGGGGAAAAAGATTCCAGAAGACCTATAGATGTAGGGAAGTTGGTAAAAATCTTGGAGGCTCTGCCGTTCGTTTGTTTTTCCCCATACAAGACCCAATTATTCCGGGTGGCCTACGCCTTAGCTTTTTGTGGAGCATTGCGGATCTCTGAATTACTCCCAGCGTCTAAGACAGATAGGGAGGGGGGCCTAAGGTGCTCAGACATAATTGAGTCAGAAGATGTCCTGAGACTCAGAGTTCGTAGATCAAAAACGGACCCTTTAGGTAAAGGGGCTTGGTTACAATTGGGTAGAGTAGAAGGGGAGCCCTTCTGTCCAGTTAACTTAATGAGGGGATTCATGCAAGTCAGGCCTCAAGGAGCGGATGATAGATTGCTGGTTCACAAGGATGGTCTACCCCTCACCAGGTTCCAGTTTACACGGGTAGTAAAAATGACCCTGGCAAAGATCGGGGTTGATCCTACCGACTTTACATCCCATTCATTCCGAATTGGTGCAGCGACAACAGCTGCTGGCCTAGGCCTGCCCGAACAGGCGATTAAGAGATTGGGTCACTGGAAATCAGCATGTTATGAACGTTATGTCCGCCCGCAACTAGTTTAACAAGTCTGTATCATTAATTTTCCGTCACTTTCTGCCTAGGATCATTCTCACCGTGTCTCTTAATGTTTACTATAGGTACCTCCCCTAAGAGAATCCAAATATGTTAGTGTGGCCACTCCTTCATTCGCAGGGCGGGGGTGCACTTCGAAAAGACGCTCAAAAACAGGGTGCACATGATGCAAGGATGTGATCATCATTGGGTGGGCATAGGCGGGCAGCGCCTAGTGGACGTCCCGAGGGATGTAAAGGCGTCCTTGGCCAGAGGCATGCCTTATCCGGATGTATTCGTGTTGAACTGCGGAGGCAACGATATGATTCCGGCCGGAAGGAGAGGAGTGAAGGAGTTCTTGTTCTCTACTCTAGCAGCGGTCAAAAGCATTTTCCCGGAAGCTATAGTAATATGGTCCGAAGTCATCCCGAGGCTGGTTTGGTCGCGGGGCGCACCTATGAAAGCAGTGAACAAATCGGTTAAAAGGTTGAACCAGTCGGTGGCAGAAATCCTACAGAAATCTAGTATTAGAACTATTCGTCACAAGTTGATACAGACGTCCAGGCCGGATTTATACGCGGAGGATGGAGTGCACCTTTCTGAGGCGGGCACTGAGAAATTTATAGAAACAGTCCTAGGGGCCATCTCCGAAGCTCTCGAGCGCGGGGTGGGGGGAGGTCGAGTCCGCCAGTAAGCGCCTCGCCCTGTGGCAGGGTTCCGGACAAGAATACCACGGGAACTTCTTGTCTAGTGACAGTTTACCTCTGAACAGGTTTTCTAAATCATTCTGGACTCTGGGCTGGCGGGAGAGTTGGAGCTGACCTGCTGGTGGCCTTAGCTCTTCAGCCCTACCCCGGAGGCCGCTGGTTGCCCAAGTGGGGGCACATTATTGACCTGCGGCTCTGTTGACCGGAAGGGGGTTAACGTAAAGAGAGCAGGCGATCTGGGTTGTGGCCTGCTGGCGCAACCCTGAAGTCAAACCAAAGGCCCATTGGAGAATGGGCGGTAAATGAGTGTATATTGTATATAAGTGCAAATTTTTTCCTTAAATACTGTGATGGAATATTTTTACTAATAAACAAAGAAATGGGGGTCAATGAAGTAATTGACCTGTGAACTTAATTTTTAATAAACAAGCACACTGCAGAAAATCAAGCAAGACTCCCGAGTTTGATGTTGAAGGGGGGCCTTCTCGTAAAGCATGCAGTGGGGAGGGGGGAGAATGCACTTTGTATGCCATCTATGCAAGGCGCCACCCCCCTTCGGGGAGTGGCGTCGTTAGTGGCAGCCAAAGGGCTGACCCAGAGGAGGCTCACTTCCGAGTCAGCTGACCCGGAAGTGAATAGTGTGCAAAGACCAATGGAAGCGGGGGGTGGCGGAACGCCCCGGAAGTAGTCATAGGGCGCGAGGCATAAAAGCCCGCGACCACCTTAGAGACCCCCTCTTTGTCCGCTGACCGCCCAGGAGTCGGACGTCGCGTGAAGAAGACACCCACCCACCCATCCCTATAATAAGGACTTCAGGCAGGGCAGTAGCGGGGTTCCGGACAAGAATACCACGGGAACTTCTTGTCTAGTGACAGTTTACCTCTGAACAGGTTTTCTAAATCATTCTGGACTCTGGGCTGGCGGGAGAGTTGGGGCTGACCTGCTGGTGGCCTTGGCTCTTCAGCCCTACCCCGGAGGCCGCTGGTTGCCCAAGTGGGGGCACATTATTGACCTGCGGCTCTGTTGACCGGAAGGGGGTTAACGTAAAGAGAGCAGGCGATCTGGGTTGTGGCCTGCTGGCGCAACCCTGAAGTCAAACCAAAGGCCCATTGGAGAATGGGCGGTAAATGAGTGTATATTGTATATAAGTGCAAATTTTTTCCTTAAATACTGTGATGGAATATTTTTACTAATAAACAAAGAAATGGGGGTCAATGAAGTAATTGACCTGTGAACTTAATTTTTAATAAACAAGCACACTGCAGAAAATCAAGCAAGACTCCCGAGTTTGATGTTGAAGGGGGGCCTTCTCGTAAAGCATGCAGTGGGGAGGGGGGAGAATGCACTTTGTATGCCATCTATAAATGGGTTAGTATGTTGTGATTGGTTGAGTGTTATCAGGGGCATATGTATTGGTATTAATTGTCTTCTTCATGATTAGTTATTGTCACTGTATATTTTTCCTTTTTTTGTATGAACCATGAAATGATTTATGATATTTTAACACTGTGATTGTTTCTTATGAACTCTAACTTAAATGAAAAAATATAAATTTGAAAGCAATGCTAAAACTAAAAAATTAAACACTTCATATATTATTTGAAGAAAATAAAAAGCTTGTTGTGTATCTGTCGCCTTCAACATAAATAATGTGATGTATACCTGCAATGAATAATTGTGGGTAAAGAGGGAACTTTTCTTCTAGTTGTACTCCCAAACATGGAAAATTGGTTTAAAAGATTGGCTTTGTACAACCTCCTCATAAAAATATGACTTTAAACAGTGCAGTAATAAACCCCAAGGGCCTGATTACGATAGCAGCCGGAGGCACCTCCGCAGCGCTGTCGGAGGCAGAATAAGACATTTTCGTTACCCCGGAATCGGTCATTCCTACCGCCATATTACACTAGACAACAATATGCTATTTTCCGTCTGTCACAGTTTTTCTGGATCCGACAGAAAAGTCCCACTGCGCCGGTGTTGGAGAGAGCCAATGGAGACACACAGCCAGGCAGAAATACGCTCAAACCACCCACCGCATTACGATGCACCTATCAGGCCATCGAAATGCGAGTCCGAGATGGCGGAAACAGAAACATAGAGAGAAGAAACTTTAAGATATGCACCCCTCCAGGTACTTGGTTGTCATGGATCCTGTACTACAAGTACTGCCTCTTCTCTACCTGATCCACTACTATCAGATATGGCGCCGTCGTGGACCCCACTCTAGGTAAGTCTAACACACATCACCGCACACACAACCCTGACATCAACATCACCCACACCCAACCCTGGGACTACTAACCTGTCAGCCTCAGACACCTTGCTGGACACAGGAAACCATAGGCAGGTTACACAACCATGCCATGCATGAAATGCCGTTGCCAAAAAATTCAAAATATAAAATTCAGCTTTATTCGATTTTACAAACTTGAAAATCATAAAAGCACATATTAAAAAGATACATTCATTTTGCTATAGTTTCACATTAAAAAGCATCACATTTCTATAGACAACATAGGTACATGGCAATTTGATAATTACGTTGTATTTCTAAATTTAAAAACAGACTTTAAAAAAGAGGAGACTGCCAATAGAATCAATTGATTTTCTAAGAGCTGTAGCTTCAAAAATGCTATTTTACAATGTCTTAAACCCATTTCCCTCAAAACTGGTTTTAAAAAGATTTTCCTAGGTCGTGTATAAAATGTACAAAATAGCACACTGTGTAATGTTGTTTGACTAGAAATATCATCACACGGGCATAAGGGTAGATTTCTTGACCAGTCATTAACATTTGGGAATGTTATCAATCTGTGAAAAACCCCAAAACCGAAACGGGTTAAGAGCATCCGACAGACACTTCCCTGAATCTGGGTCAGATAAGGTTGTATGCCCCGACATGTTAACATAAGTTGGTTCTCCATAACAGTTTGTTTCTCTCTTTCTTTAAGCCAGCATTTATTCTCCAGGTGAGTCAGGCAAACAGCTTTCAGAGGTTTTCTAGAGATTGTTTCCATGATCTCCAGCGCATCATAATATTCAGGGTGGCCAATGTCAGTCGACCATTTTTTTAATATAACTGAGCCATGGAACTTTAGCCACCTTCTCTAATCTACGGCAATCTTCAATTACATCATGATTAAAACCAGTTTCAGTTGTTGCCCATACCTTATGCCAGAGTAAAAACGGGTTGTCACCGTTGTCACCTTAGCAGCGGGTGGGCCAATTTCCATTCACATACTGCTATACACCTTAAGCAACTATATATGCAAGGGATAAGCGTAGAGGACAGTGTTGCAAAGTGAAGTCTACTGCAAACGATTTGTCAGCACTGAAATGTGGTACAGTCCAATAGCATTAGTCTGAGTGCCAAACACTGGTGAGGTGCACAGTGGAGTAGGGCAGAAGGGATTGTGCCACAGTATAGTGGCATACACCGGAGTGGTGTTCTGGAATGCTTTACAGTGGAATGGTGTCGAGTGGAGTAGTGTTGAGGGAAGGTTTCACAGTGGATTGGTGTTATAGTGGAGCATAGCATAATGGAGTGGCAGATAATGGAGTTGTGTAGACTGTAGTGTCATATAGTGGTGTCAGTTACAGTGTAACATCATACAGTGGAGTGGCATACACTGGACTGGTGTATAGGAGTGTTATGGAGTGTATTAGTATATAGTGGAGTGTATACAGTGCCATGAAACATGAATGTAGGAGATATGGCAGCAATTACAAATTTCTTTTGCAGTTATGCAGCACAGTGAATTCATGTGTATGAAGGAAAGGCTGAAAATTGTGGTATCCAGAAACCATTGTCTCACACATTTGAGCAACACACTCTCCCTACTCCCAGCTGATGTGGCCCACAAGTAGCTGGATTCCAGTATGGCATGGTCACAAGGACACACCTCTAAAGGTAACTGCAGCAATGTCCCCATGTGCACACAACCTGTTACATGTCTCTCAGTTTGGCACAAATCATGCCCTCACCAACTGTCATGTACATGTGTAAATGCTTGAGGTCTAATTCCACAGTACACATTCCCACAGCAGCATTACCCATGACAATCAATATGCATTGGTTGTCAAGTCCAACTAAGGAAATGTACACATATGCCGGTGAAACCCTACACATCAGAGAGAACTGTACACCTACCAAGGTGGGTACACATTCAATCTATCTATTCACATATTAAGCACCCTGTCCACCCTAAAAGTCATACATTAAGCACCATTTCAGATGTTGATGTAGAGGAAGCAAAGATCATGTCTACCAAAACCGAGCCCACACAAGCCAATGTATAGGTCAAGAGTTGCCCATCACAGATATGCATCATGTACCCATTTACTCTCTGATCCACAAAGCACATTACCTGCTCAAATTTCTGGGGTTCTCTGCAATTGTAAATTACTTTCATGTAAGCATGGGCGCAAAATCCGTTCCGCTCGTGGATTTTGCGGATTTTCGGCAAATTCGCAATCCGCAAATTCCTGCGAATTTGCCGAAAATCCGCGAATCCGCGAGCGGAATGGATCCGGGGGGCAAAAGTTCAAGCTTCAAGCTTGTAACTATTTTAGAATGGCGCCGGCAAGCTGCCATCGCCATTCTAAAATAGTTACTAAGTTAGCTTCAACAGGAAGAACTAATAGAAGCAGGTGCTCGAGTTTAACTGAATTCGAGCACCTGCTTTATTTTATCTATTAGTGCTTCCTGATGAAGCTAACGTAGTAATTATTTTAGAATGGTGCTGGCAGCTTGCTGGCGCCATTCTTAAATAAAACAGGAGAGGGGCAGAGGGAAGAAGGGCACAACAATGAGTGTGGCAGAGGGCAGAAGGGCACAACAACGAGTGGGGCAGAGGGCAGAAGGGCATAACAACAAGTGGGGCAGAGGGCAGAATGGCAAAAAAACAAGTGGGGCAGAAGGGCACAAAAACGAGTGGGACAGAAGGCAGAATGGCACAAAAACGAGTGGGCAGAGGGCAGAAGGACACAAAAACGAGTGGGGCAGAGGACAGAATGGCACAAAAACGAGTGGGGCATAGGGCAGAAGGGCACAAAAACGAGTGGGGCAGAGGGCAGAATGGCACAAAAACGAGTGGGGCATAGGGCAGAAGGGCACAAAAAACGAGTGGGGCAGAGGGCAGAAGGGCACAACAATGAGCGGTCTCACACAAAAAAAACCCGTGAACACGCAAATCGCCCCACAAACACGGAAAAAAAAATCCGCACATTTGCACAAATTCGCAAATTTTGCACATCGCGAATTCGCGAATCCGCAAATTCGCGAATCGCAAATTCGCAAAATTCGCCCATACTTACTTTCATGCCATAGTGACAATGGTGCCTCTATACTTAAATGGGAAACATATACACCTACATCGTCCAGCATCATTAGCAAGCTCAGCCTCAAGAGTCATCAACAAAATAGTTTTTCAATCAACGATACTGTCTCTTAGACATAGTGCAAAAGTAACAAGGCAAAGGGTCAATCCAAATATAACTCAGCACTTGTGTGTTCGGGCATCAAACGGGCACTCCAGGCACAGTTCAGGGGAATATGGGTGTAAAGTGGGAGGCTGGGGCATTCTTTGGGAGGACTGGAACTGGGAGAGTGAGGGCCGGCTGGTGTAGTGAGTGCACTGTACTGGTAGGGAGAGGGCTGGCTGTGGTAGTGGAAGTAGTGGCTCTGGGAGGGGAGGGCTGGCTAGGCCTGGCAGTAGTGGGTCTGTGAGGGGGAGGGCTGGTTTGGGGAGGGAAGGGGGATGGTTTTGGCTTGGAATGGGGAGGCCTGGGCCTCTTTTGTGAATCAGTATATCCCTGAAGGGGTTTCAAGGAAAGGGAAAGTGAGGTGGCCACACCAGCCACCTTCTTCTCAGAACATGAGGGTAGGGGATCTTTCCTTGCCCATTTTTCTGATCTGGGTGTGGGATTGTGGTGGGTGGTTCTTTTTCCCTTCCTCCTCTGCTGGACAGGAACTCCCTCAGCATGTGTGCTGCGGCCACCCTTCTCAGGGGTGGGCCTGTGAGCTGGAGGTGGTTTTTTTTTGCACAAGCCAGCCCTCCCCACTCTGGGAGGGGGGGGCAGCAGTGGTAGGCCAGAAGTTCAGGGAATGCGGGGGAAGGGTTTTTGAAGATGTGGGAGAAAGTGTGGTGATGGATAGGGTTTTGGAAGGAGAGAATTCTTAGGTCTGAGACGTGGATGGATGTTTACAGTGTGTATGTCTCTGAGTGTCCAGGGATGGTGCTGTTCGTGTTGTGTTTTGGGTGCTTGTGGTGTGTGTTGTGCATGGTTTGGTGGGTGTGGCGTGTCTGTTTCTTTTTGAGTGGCATTGATGTGTGCTGCATGTAGACTTCTAGGTGTCTGTGTGCTCCGGTATGCATGTGCTCTGGTCAGGTGTTTCACTGGGAGGGTGGAGGGGGAAAGGACAGGAGCTGGGATGGGAGGTTGGTAGCTCTAGAGGCCACATACAGGACAAATCTCTGCAGGTGAGCCATATCCGAGTGAATGCCCTCCAGGAACGCAACAACTTTTGACAAATTGTTGTCATGATCCTGGAGGGCATTCTGGACTGCAGTCTGACCCACAGGGATCTGATGCAGGATGTCTATGGCCTCCACACTGAGGGCAGCAGGGGAGACAGGGGTAGACGCTGTGGTGCCTGGGGGAAAGGAGACTCTACCCTTCTCAGGGAGCAGCCCCAGATAGTAGGTTGGGGAGCAGCAGAGAAGTGGATACAGGATGTGGTTTGGCGGTCTGAGATGCAGATGTTGAGCTTCCTTGGTCTGCCAACACCAAGGAGTTGCTGCTGGAGTGTGAAGATGTTGAGCTCAGTGTTTCAGCTCTTGTTTCCTCCAGGGCATACCTGTCCCCCTTTGAGGCACTGGTCGCATCAAATCCCGAGGACCACTCATGCCAGCTGCTTCTTCAACGGTGCTGTAATAGACAGAGACGTAGGTTTAATACAGTGGCCTTTGCACAAATGTGAAGACAAAGACAAAACCAAATTACTTGTACAAATACTGCCTGCATCAGCACAACCTTTGGCATTTTAACTTGATGTATAGACACATGACATGTGTCCATCCATGCAACAAGATGTGTCAACAATGCCAAATATCATTGCATGTACCAGCAAATGCAGCTCACATTCAATTGTGTGTAGCAACACCTACAGGCTTCCTCTCAAACGAGCTACACTTCCAATGGTGTAGTGCCCCTCTGAAGTTATGATGGTAGTCCATAACCACCACACATATCAATTGAAACATACAACTAGGTAAATGACCATACATGCATACACTAACAACTCTTAGTACTGCAGATCTCATACTTGTGAACAGTGCCTCCACAATACAAACGCGTCACTTACCTGGAACTGGACACCACGCCTATATTACACCTCCATTAGTCATGCTCACTACTGTACACCCAGATCTGTGACTGGGTGAATGTTTTGCCAATGCGCAATATTCCGTCCATCATCTTGTGTGTTTTGCTGTTTGCCCTATGAGGGAAGGGTATGCCCAGACGTGGGTCCCATGCTCACTACGCCACTGTAGTCAAACTATCCTGGCTGATGACGGCTGATAGCCAGAAAACTGGTCCTAGGAAGCTTGATTCCGGTCCAGGAAAGACATGGCCTGGCAGTTCGGGCTGGACTGTCCCCATGAGGCACAGGGTCAAGACTGATTTGCATATGGCCATGTCTGAACTGGGGCGCCGTGGTGAGCAAAATAACGATGAATTAAACCCAGATCTGTGACTGGGGGTGAATGTTTTGCCAATGTCCATGCAGACTACACTACTGGTTCGAGGGGAGCAGGTATCCTGGTTAAAAGAAGCACACCCCTTAATGTACGAAAGAAGTGGGCCGATCCATTTGGACGTTTTGCTGTACTAGTGGGAGGGTAGAGCACTCAATGTTATCTCTCTCTATCTGCCACTGGCATTAGGTAAGACTGCCTTGGCAGACCTCAGCACCGTGCTCACAGGTCTTCCTGATGGTGTCTTAATTATGGGAGGAGACTATAACATGACAATGAATGACGCGGTTGATAGCCACCCACAGCGGCCGGTAGCTAGACAGAGCAAACATATGGGAGACTTCACCACAGCACTGGGGCTCTCAGACGTTGGGCAAGTACTACAACCAGCAGATATACAGTGCACTTATTTTTCTAGCATCCACAACAGTCTTTCTCCTATAAACTATTTTCTAACGTACACTGCCTTGATAGGCTGTTTTAGGCACCCACAGGTCTCACCCAGAGGTATCTCGGACCACTCCACAGTAAAGATTGAGTTTACGCACTGGGAACGACAGGCACATACCACTATTGTACTTAACCCGTGTCTGTTGACAATACGAGACATTAAAGAAGAACTCTGCGCGCAAACGGGGAATTACTTTTTTAAAAACCTAGGTTCAGTAGACTCTGCACAAACCATATGAGAGGCGTATAACGTGGTTTTGAAGGGGCAAGCCTTGTCCCTAAAAACGGGGTATATCTAAAAGAGGTGTCAGGTGCTGGGACAGATATGAGAGGAACTCCAGAGGCTTGAGGCTGATCAAGCGAATAACCCCTCAAGCGACACACACCATAGGCTGACCCTGAAACAAGATGAGTATAGAATTAAGGCTCGAGAACATGCGATGGCCAAACACTGCAACATCCAACACAGGTTATACGAACTGGAAGACAGGGCAGGCAAGACCCTAGCGTGGTTAGAGAGGCGGGAACTGGTTACGAGATGGATGTCTTGATTGACGCTTCAAAATGGTGTATTGATTAATCACCCCAGAGACGTTCGCAGATCACTTAGAAAGAGTATATTCCCCTTCTACCACATACACGGCAGAGGATTCACGCCAGCTCCTATTAGACAGTGACATGCCAACCCTCTCAAAATCGGACAGAGATGCATTGGATTAGGACCTGACAAGTGAGGAGATTAAGAACGTCATTGGTCAAATCAAGTCAGGGAGGACGATGGGGCCAAATGGTACTCCCATTGAGTTCATAAAGGTTATGTCTTCTCAGGTGGCCCGCATTAATGTGCAATGTACGAAGAAAGCTATGAGAGGGGACAGTTGCCAGCAGACCAATGTCTAGCCACTATCGCTGTTATCCACAAGACCGGCAAACCAGTCGACAGCTGTGGCTCGTATAGGCCTATATCATTGATAAACGTGGAAGCAAAAATGTTGGCGAAGGTTCTTGCTATACGGCTTGGGACAGTGATTTCCTCCTTAGTACACCCAGATCAATCTGGCTTTATGCCGGGGAGAAACATGGCTCTTAACATACGCCGTCTCCACAACGTACTGACGCGTAAAAAATCCTGGAAGAAGACGCAGTTATACTGTCCTTAGATGCCTCAATGGCATTTGACTCCATAGAATGGCCGTATTTATTTGAAGTCCTCACCAAAGTAGGGCTGGGCCCTAAATTTATAGGCTGGGTAAAACTGTTATATACTGACATACAGGGACAGGTGAGGGTATATAACTATATGTCCAGTGTGTTTACGTTGCGGAGGGGTACCAGACGGGGATGTCCACTGTCCCCGCTGTTATTCTCACTTATGGAACACTTGGCGGCATGGATACGCCGGGACGAGATGGTGCAAGGCCTGTGGTGGATGGAGGACCTGGAGGATCGAATATCCCTATATGCCGACGACATACTACTGTATCTTGCCACCCCATATAAATCTATCCATGCGGTTCTGAACATATTTACAAACTTCAGGAAATACTCGGGGTACGCAATTAACTGGTGTAAGTCAGTGCTGTTTCTGCTTCATGGACAGATCAGTAAACTGCAAAATAGAAGTAGCCAAAGATGGCTTTAGATACTTGGGGATCTTTGTCTCATTTGATCCAGCTTTGTTCTACAGTTTTAATTTGGCGCCCTCGATGGCTAGGCTATGGGCAGACGTGAAGCACTGGAGGTCACTGCCCCTATCCCTGGTGTCCCGAGACGCTCTTTTTAAAATGCTGGAACTCCCAAGTTTTCTGTATATCCTCCAGAACTGTCCCAACCATGTCCCAGATGCACATTTCATGGCGGTTGAGGGGGAGATACGCACACTGCTATGGGATGGTAGGCCCCCTAGGGTTTCATTGAAAAAGCTAACAAAAAGTTGGTACGATGGAGGTATAGCGTTGTCGGACCTCAAGCTTTATTATTGGGCTTCGCAGCTGGTGGCTGTGAACCACTGGATATACTTCCCACCTACTGACCCGGCCTATGCCCTGGATAGGTACCAGACAGACCTCTCGGGCTACTTGGGGGCCCTCTACTCTCATGTCAGGAAGAAGAGGTACGTAGGTCCAACGATGCACATGATAGGAATTTGGCATCAGGCAAATTCTCGACTGGGCTGGGCTAACACCCTGACTAAGGTGACACCCCTGTGGTATACCCTAAAACTGGGCATGTTGTGCTACCAACCTGGATTTGACAGGTGGGACGTGATTGGAATCTCAGCAGTGAAATATATGGTTAAAAAAGGCTAAATACCTAGGTTCAAGAACCTCCAGAGGCAGTAAAAGATGGCTCCGAGGGAGGTATTTCGATACCTACAAATAAGGCATGCCTTACAGGCATCCAAGTTTCAATGACATACCGGACTCATCGCCATTGGAAGATCGCTTGCTCGATGGGCCACTGCACTCTAAGACCATATCTTCAACATATAAGAAACTTAGTAACAACCTACCTGATAGCTTTGGCAAACTTAAGGAGCAATGGGAGAGAGACCTGGGGTCGATTGATGAGGAGGATTGGTAGTCAGCCTTTATGTCACCTAGGGAAGCGGCCATCACGCTTACATTCAGACTAATACAGCTTAGAATTCTACATAGGTCATACACGACAGGGATAACCTTGGCTAAGATATGCACACAACAGGACGACCTCTGCTTGAGGGGCTGCGGGCAGCAGGCCGCTTTCTACCACACCCTCTGGGAATGCCTGGCGGTCCATCACCTACTGGGAGGCAGCCACAAACCACATGTAAACTGCACTGGGGAAGACGCTGGGACTTACACCGCGAATGGGCATATTACATATCTGGGAAGCCACTGAAGTTACTGAAATCGAACAACAGCTAGTGACGTTGGGGTATACGCTGGTGAAAATGGAATTGGCAAGGGGGTGGGGGGGCAGCACCGCCTTCCGCATCCCAATTGGTAACAGAACTTGACAGATGCATGATTGCGGAGACAGAAGTCTTCATAACCCGGGGATGTCCTAAAAAATGGGACAGAAAATGGGCCAAATGGAATGCTTACCGGAGAGTCCTGTGTATATCCACTGTGGTGGAGTCGGAAATATGTAGAAGTATGGACAGCGATGTGACTAATTTAATGTAATTGCTACGCTGACCCATGTATACTAAACCATGATGTGAGCAACTAGTCAATATTGTCAATCAGTAACATCTGTATGTGAGTCATAATTTATTAAAATTTAAAATTAAAAAAAATAAAAGAAATCATAAACCAAACATCTGTCAATGTCAGGGCGAGCCTTGAAGGACAGGAGGCTTCAGAATGAGTACATTTGGGAATGTGAGCGTGGCCTCCACAAAGACAGGGAATGTGTGGTCAAAGGCATTGTCTATTGTCTTACATACCTTTGTTGTGCTGACTGCTGACGCACAAAGCATATCAATGTCTCCAGAGTAAGCATGGGCGTAAAATCCGTTCCGCTCGTGGATTTTGCGGATTTTTGGTAAATTCGCAATCCCCGAACGCTCGCGAATTTACCAAAAATCCGCAAATTCGCACGCAGCGGATTTTTTTTTCTTGGTAATACAATTTTGCGGCGTGCAGCGTTCACTTACCGTCATTCAGCATTTGGCGAGTTGTTTTTCTCGATATTTTGCGAGTGCTGCGCCATTTTGGATCTTGCTGCGGGATCCCGCGGGAGTTTGGCGACGCATCGCGAGAGTTCACAATTGCGAACATGTAGGTGCTGCGGGCAGCAACAATCTCGCACTCGCAAAATTACAAAATTTGCAATTCTGCATAAGAAATCCACTAGCAAGCAGCATAGACCTTCTGAAAATGATGATTTTTATCAGAATAACTCCTCAGGTTGACATTTGCCTGCACTTTTTTGTATTTGAGGCCTTTTGACTTTCTTTGGATCACTTTTGGATTAGAAATCAACTTTCACAAGTAAGTTTCTGTGGGGCATTACAGTTGCTGTTCTGCAGAAAAACGAGTTTTGCAAAACTGAAAGCACTCAGCAGGTGCAAAAGTTCACTCATCATTAGTAACCATTCCCTGTAGTACTTCCTGAGGGGCCCCTCCAGAGTTCAGTTGCCTATGTTTGTTTGGGGCATTACAGTTGCTGTTCTGCAGAAAAACGAGTTTTGCAAAACTGAAAGCACTCAGCAGGTGCAAAAGTTCAACTTCAAACTCATCATTAGTAACCATTCCCTGTAGTGCTTCCTGACTGGGGCCGCTCCAGAGTTCAGTTGCTAGTTGCAACAATTCTGTGACCCTGCTCTGACCCTCACAGCAGGCTCATAGAATAGCTACAAGTAGGCCACAAAGGTCCTGGAAAAAAAATTGCACTGCAACAGAAAGCAAATTACAGATAAGGAAGCAGGTGCCAGACTGGAATTTTAAAACAGTGACACATTAATAAATCAACCCCAAATTAATTCATGTCAGTTGAAGCAGGGCAGGTGTGCTTGCTTTCCCCCCCATAATCTACAGTGATGATGAATCAGAGGGTGGCATTGATGTACCAGAGGGTGGCATGGGTGAAACAGAGGGTGGCAGTGGTGAAACAGAGGGTGCTGGGAACCCCTGATGATGAACCAGACATAGAAACAACATAGTCGCGACCGTTGCGAGCCGACAAGTAAGTTCGCAATTGCGAACTGGTACAAAACCCTCGCGAACTGGCAGAAACCCTTGCGAACACAAAAAAAATCTGCAAATTCCCGAGAATTCGCGGATTTTGCGGATTGCGAGTTCGCAAATACGCAAATTCGCAAACGCCAGATTCGCAACATTCGCCCATGCTTACTCCAGAGCTCACTCCCTGATGCAAATCAGTAGCTACAACTTGAGCGTGTACTGATGCATATGTACACCCTTCTTCAATGCACACACAGTAAGCACTGCCACTCAAAGTGAGCTAGACTGACTTGCTTGCAATGTACATTACCTTACTTTTGCCACATGACAACATTCCATACATACTGATCCCATACAACCATGTCATCATTTAGGGGTAAACACATTTACCCTGTAACCACTTACTGCTCCATTGCATCAACCTTACACTGTCTGACCATCAAAAAGACACATTTCCATGTATGCAATGTCCAAATTAAAATCACCTAAAGCGTAACTGTACTCGTTACCATCTACACCATCACTGTATGTGTGCAGTTGCTGTGATTGTGGCAGTAAAAAACTATTGTGATGCCATGCACTCTATAATTCACCAATACATTATTTATGCATCCCTGCAATCATCCAGACACTTGAGTTGCACTCATTTAATCATCCAACCACTATCTATGCATGTATTGAATTATTGAGGCATTAGTCATGCACTAATCTAATCATTCAGTCACTACTCATTCACTCATTCACACACCCAGATAGCAGTGATATACTCATACAAACACGCAGGCAGTAACTATGCAGATATAGAACGACCCATGAAGTTCTCATGTACTCAGAGAATCATCCAGGTACTACATGTATACTCAGGGAACATTGGCACTACCTATACACTCATTCAATCATCCAGGGAGTATTCATGTATTCAACCACAAACACATGTATTTACAGGTTTTAGTAAGAAATATGAAGTATTTTAGAACCATGTGGTGAATTATGTAAGCAAACTGTCACACACTCTTTGCATGTACTTGGAAGAACTAGTGAGCTACATGCACTAATAGATATTATTGTGCAGATATTTATATGCACCACTTCCCAAAATTTAAATCTGATACATTTAAGTAGAAAAGAACTGCCATACTAAATATACCACTAACACAGTGATAGAGAGGTACACAAGTAGCTCTTATGTTGTCTTTTCGGTTTACAGAGTTGAGATTCTGTATGTGCTTCTATACTTTGGTTGATGTTCATTCCAAAAAGTACCATATGCCAGTGAGAACTGACATATGGTGTAGCTGTGTCATAGGAGAGGGTGCTATAATGTTAAATGATAAGTAATAAATTAAATGTTCCGCTTTCCTTTGGGTTTAGTATATTGAAGTAAAAGCATGTAGTTATATAACTAGGTTCCTCTGTAGATTTAAAGCTGCAACATAACATACTAACTGTTTTTTCATTATGTGTAAGTCAGCAGTAAAGTAGTATGTTCGTTGGCTAGAGTAAACATTTAAATATACATATTTTTTTTTACAGAACACTATGTACATAACTACAGACAGTCTGCCTACAAAAGTTCGGGGGAAATCAATTACAGTATCTCTGCAGAACTGAGACACAAACAGGAAAAATGCTGAAAAAGTGTCAAAAGAAAAAAGGTAATTTCTTAAAAATATATGTGGAGACCTGTAAAGATTACAAAATATTGAAAATAAAAAACAAACTATGAGTAGGAATAAGAGTGGACAAATTCCATATGACAAGAACAGGAAAAAATTTAACAAAGATGGACACACGTTAATCAGGAGACAGAAGCAGTTAAAAGAAATCATAGCTAGGATATTTCATAGTAGAGTGGCCATAAATCTACTGAGAAATATGAAAAAGTATAGAAAAAAGAGAGAGGGACTGAAACAGAAAGAACAAGTTGATGGAGTAATAGATAAGGCCTTTGCTTTGAAGAGGAAACGTTTCATTTTGATTATAAATAGAATGAGGACTCTTGACAAAATAGTATTGTTCATGAGGAGACAAAATCAAAAGAAAAAAATAGTCAATAGAACTAACTTTACTACAGTTTTTTAGTGGAAAATAGATACATACTTCTGCTACAGGACTTTCTTTAATGAAGAAAGCTATCTCCAGGATAACATATTAGTTCATGCTATTGATGAAAGAGGACAATATTATGAAATGAAGTAAAGCACTCCTATAGCGAAAGAGGTGATTGTATCTAGAAATGTAGAACAAGTTATTGCCTAAGAGGTACAGGGAAGGCGTAGTCAGGCCCTGTACACAAATGGAATTATAGTAGTCATTGTAGCATTCAACAGCAATCCATTGAAATACTAAGAAATGTTCTACATATCATTCCAAGGTGTAGTATAAAACACAAAATAAGTACTTTGCAAGATTTGAAAGCATGCACATTTTGGAGGGACACTTTCTACATTGTCCATCAAATAAAGTGTGCCAAAGACTTTTCATTATTTCAGGATGTCAGCGGTACACCTCTTAACAATGCAAACGTTAGTTAGGACGTTGAACTATGTGAAAATTCCTGCTTTATATTTAGGAGAAATGAATAGAGCACTTTTGTATGGTACTGTGGCAGTGGTAGAAAAGGTTTGTGATGATGTGCAGTTTTGTTTCTTTTGCCCAGAACAGGACTCTATGTAATATGAAGAGTTACCAATAGGAGGATTTGCAGAACAGGACCCATGTATTATAATTGACAGCTTTGAAGAAGAAATTGCAAAATTTAACACAGTGTGCTCTAAAAAAGCAGAGTATTTTTGTAAGTGTTGTCAACACACTCACTACAAGATTCAAACATAGACTGTTGACTTGTGTTCAAAAAGTGAAAAAGAAAAAAATAATAACTGAGAAAAGTTTGCCTTGCACATATTTGTAGAAGTTGAACTCTTTGTCTTGTCCACACAGCAAGTTATATGTAAGTACTGTTACAATAAATTAGAGGATAATAAAATGTCTTCAAGAGCTGTGCACATCAAGTTAGTACAGGGTGCCATTCCAGAACCACTTCTAGGTTTAAATGTTTATGAGTGAATTCTTATCCAAAGTATACTTCCATTTTAGGCTAGAGTCTGTATGTAGGCAAAGACTGACAAGTTACCACAAACAGCTGCTGAATGATCTAAAAGGTAGAGTAGTGTACTGTATGACTAGTGTTTTACCAAAATATTCAGCAGGATGCTCAAGAAATTTATTGACAATGCTAGGACTATTTGAGGAAGAGGAGGTGAATATCAATTAATTATTTGGTTTAATTTATAAATGGATTCATAATTGTGAACCTCTGGCACTGAAATTAATTCAGAACAATTGCTCTACTTTACATTACCAGATTGTAAAGCTGTGACCTTTGAAAAATTAACTAAAAACTCTGATCAAGATATGACCTGTCCAAACTGTAGAATAGAACTTAGGTGTACGTTGTTATCACAAACGTATGGGAAATATGTCATAGTCATGCTACAATGAAGCAAAGTGGATGGTACTAACTTAAAAAATTAAGCTACAATCTTTGTAATTGGATAGATTCCAATTTCAAAAAAAAGTTTCACAACTATAGCAAACATGTTTCATGAAGGAGTTAAAATAACCTCTACACCCTACTCAATACATTAAAGATGTCAAAGAGGATGGATAGAGTGCAATGACATAGAAATGTCATTCAAATCAAGACTACGTAAAAAGTAAACAAACTTATACCTGCTATTTCTAGAACCAAAGTTCTAAGCACAATTTAGGATAACAAAATGTGGTATTATATTGAAATGTTCATGAACTATGAATTTCCGAGAAATTATTTGGCCTAATAGGAGTATTGTGTAAAGCAAGTTGTTATAAATGAAAGACTCGTTTTAACTGGAGAAAAGGAATTCATAATACATTACAGGACTACATTCTGTTACTACATATAAACACTAATCAGAGGTACTATAATACCAGCAGCCTTAAGTTGCATCTAAGAAGTCTCATCTTAACTTTGCCATTGCATCTTGTTTTGGTTGTCTAATGTTCAAAATGAAATCCTAAAACATTTTTCTTTATTTATATATATTATTTCACAGAGCTTGAACTGCTGCAATAAAAGAAGAATACAAATGAACAACTATTGTTTTTCATATTGAGGAAAACAGATCCACAGCTGTTACAATTCTGTTATAGTTCATGCAGAAGGTAGCAAAAAGCTTTAGTTCTGGTGACATTTCACAGCATCTTTTATGTACGTCAGCTGGACGGTGTTGCCAGGATCATGGGCTTTAGGTGGAAGTAGCCCAAAAAAAAAAACAAGCACAATTTTCAAGATCAGTTTGGGACAGCTTCTACAAGAAACTAACCAGTACCTGGAAATTTCAAGAATGGAGAAATAGGTGTGTTCTTCCTTTCATAAAGGAAGAACACACCTATTTGTGTGGAAAGCAACAACATTTCTTTGTTTGGTAGTTATGTTGTATTCATGAGTGCCAATGTTGAAAGTCATTTTTTGATATTTTTGTTTTTGTTAAAAGCATTGTTAAAATAAATTTAAACCAATAAGTTACTAAATAGCTAGACTCAAACTTTGTGTAAAATATGCCTATATATCTGTTTTACACTTTAGTATTTGTATTCATGACTACTGATGTCATTGCGACCTCGATGTCACTGTGAAGAAGGAAAATACGTTTATGATTTAGTTTTTTCGACAAATGAATACAAAGGGGAAAGTTAAATTATTATTTCACTTAACAGGTAGACTAAGAGCTTTATATAAAATATGTCTATATATGCGTTTTACACTTTATGAAAAATACACTGTATTCGCTGTATGATGTGTTCGAGAAAATCAAAAATATCTTAAAATAAGATGATTAATTTACTTTTTAAATGAATAGATGACAAATACAACATTAAGTGGTGCACCATGCAAATGTAATGTCCAATATCTAATTATAGAAAAAATACAGGGACGTTATAGTTATGAAATAGAATTTAAAAAACGTTAGAAATTTGCTGAAAAAAATAAAGATTACAGGGACGTTATGGTTAGAAATTCTGTTTTTTCAGTGAATATATATATATATATATATATATATATATATATATATATATATATATATATATATATATATATATATATATTCACTGAAAAAACCATAGGTTATAGACCATATATAGTTAGGAATTAGCATTTACAAAACCTTGAAAATTCACTGAAAAAAACATAGGTTATAGACCATATATAGTTAGGAATTCGCATTTACAAAACCTTATTTTACTCACACAAAACCATTGAAATTCCATATATAGTTAGTTGCACTAACTATATATCGCGCACCCGCAATCCACTGCTGATGATGTCACATATTACATCATTCATGACATGGTCAGTGACATCACTGATGACATCACTGATGACATCTCAAATGACATCACTGATGACAACATCCAGTGACTGTATGTTTCTGTAAAGTTAAAATATGTCTTACATATTGAAGAATGAGTGGATGTATAAGTGTCTGGATGAAGGATTTAGTAGGTGCATGACTGACTGTATGAGTGAGTGATTAAATGTGTCTCACTGAGTGCATGGGTTAGTGACTAAACTGTCTTAATTTGTGCATCATTATGTCTGTTGTTCTGTAAACTGTTGCATGTGTTGATAAGTAGCTATATGAGTAACTATATGGGTTATTGATTGGTTGCCCAAGTATTTGTATGGGAGACTGAGTGTGTGTGTGGGTGGCTGGGAGGTGTATGACTCTGTGCATAGATGTGTGAGCAGTTGATTCACTAGATGTATGGTTTCAAAAGTGCATGTGGAAACAGCTGTATGGGCGGTTGACTGTGTGCATGAGTGTATTGGTGAGTGAATGGATATCTCAGTGCTACATGTCAAAGTAAGTACATATGTAAAACACAGTACATGTGAGAGTTGACATATATAAATAACTGTGCATAAGAGCCAGTGAATGTGTGAGTGGCTGTATGGATCATTGTGAACTTGTATCAGGGATTGTATAAGAGAGTAAATATGTGTTAGTATATGTTTGAATAAGTAAAGTTTGTATAACTGTATAGTTGAGGAAATGGAGGTGTGATTGATTCTTTGCATGACTGACTAGGTGTGTGAGTAACTCCATGGATGAGTGACAGTCTGTGAGTGTCTGTTTACACTGATTGTATCTAAGGTTATATTAGAGTCTGAAGAGGTTCATCGTATTATCACATGAATGATATCATCAGTGATGTGATCAGTAATGTCAAATGAGATGTCATCAGTGATGTCATTTGAGATGTCATCAGTGATGTCATTTGAGATGTCATCAGTGATGTCATCAGTGATGTCACTGACCATGTCATGAATGATGTAATATGTGACATCATCATCAGTGGATTGCGGGTGCGCGATATATAGTTAGTGCAACTAACTATATATGGAATTTCAATGGTTTTGTGTGAGTAAAATAAGGTTTTGTAAATGCGAATTCCTAACTATATATGGTCTATAACCTATGTTTTTTTCAGTGAATTTTCAAGGTTTTGTAAATGCTAATTCCTAACTATATATGGTCTATAACCTATGGTTTTTTCAGTGAATTTTCAAGGTTTTGTAAATGCTAATTCCTAACTATATATGGTCTATAGCCTATGGTTTTTTCAGTGAATATATATATATACATACATATATAAACATATATCATCTGTATATCTATATAAATACAAACATAAATGCATGCATACATATACTTATATGCATACAGATGCATGTTATTTACATGAAAGTTGAAAAAACACTAATAAAAAAAAGCCACCTCATTACAAACAGAATGGCTTTAACTTAAACGAGGTCGAGATCTATTGCATTTTCAATGCTTGTTTACTTTGGTTTCATCAAGAAGGCATTCAGATGTGTCACACATTTGCCATGAATTCTGAATGTTAGCACTCTAGTTGCACATTAGATCACTGTAGTAAAGCTACTGCTCACCAGGGACGTCTGCTGCTGGTATTCAAAGTGCATGTTTCAGTCTGCATGTCAGAATTTTTTTAATGAAATAGAAGAGGATTTGAGAAGTCACTCAAAATGATCCCTAATTTTTCTTTCTGAAGCACTAATCATACTTTCTATGGCAAAATTAACCCCCTCATGTTGTTCCTTTTTAAATTGAGTGTTTTCAGACTTACCACTTCATTCCAATCAAGATGGCTTCTGGTGTGCCATACTTTTGTCATAAGTAAGACTGTTAGCGCTCTAGTTGTTCTTTAGAACACTCTGGGACATTCTGTCATTGGGCTATACTTGGGGTACATCTGGGTGATATTTGGGCTACATTTAGGCTCTTTTGTCTCTGGTGGCCATCTTGGGAGACTGTATGTCAGAATTTTTTAATGAAATTGAAGAGGGTTTGAGAAGTCACTCAAAATGTGCCCTAATTTTTCTTTCTGCAGCACTAATCATAATTCATATGGCAAAATATACCCCCTCATTTTGTTCCTTTTTAAATTAAATGTTTTAAGAGTTACCACTTTATTCCAATCAAGATGGCTTCAGGTGTGCCATACCTTTTTAATAAGTAGGACTGTTAGCGCTCTAGTTGTTCTTTAGAACACTCTGGGACATTCTGTCATTGGGCTATACTTGGGCTACATCTGGGTGATATTTGGGCTACATTTGGGCTCTTTTGTCTCTGGTGGCCATTTTGGGAGACTGCATGTCAGAATTTTTTTATGAAATAGAAGAGGATTTGAAAAGTCACTCAAAATGTGCCCTAATTTTTCTTTCTGCAGCACTAATAATACCTTCTATTGCATAATATACCCCCTCATTTTGTTCCTTTTTAAATTAAATGTTTTAAGAGTTACCACTTTATTCCCATCACGATGGCTCCAGGTGTGCTATACCTTTGTAATAAGTAGGACTGTTAGCGCTCTAGTTGTTCTTTAGAACACTCTGGGACATTCTGTCATTGGGCTATACTTGGGCTACATCTGGGTGATATTTGGGCTACATTTGGGCTCTTTTGTCTCTGGTGGCCATTTTGGGAGACTGCATGTCAGAATGTTTTAATGAAATAGAAAACGATTTGAGAAGTCACTCAAAATGTGCCCTAATTTTTCATTCTGCAGCACTAATCATACTTTCTATGGCAAAATATACCCCCTCATGTTGTTTCTTTTTAAATTAAATGTTTTAAGAGTTACCACTTTATTCCAATCAAGATGGCTTCAGGTGTGCCATACCTTTGTAATAAGTAGGACTGTTAGCGCTCTAGTTGTTCTTTAGAACACTCTGGGACATTCTGCCATTGGGCTATACTTGGGCTACATCTGGGTGATATTTGGGCTACATTTGGGCTCTTTTGTCTCTGGTGGCCATTTTGGGAGACTGCATGTCAGAATGTTTTAATGAAATAGAAAAGGATTTGAGAAGTCACTCAAAATGTGCCCTAATTTTTCATTCTGCAGCACTAATCATACTTTCTATGGCAAAATATACCCCCTCATGTTGTTTCTTTTTAAATTAAATGTTTTAAGAGTTACCACTTTATTCCAATCAAGATGGCTTCAGGTGTGCCATACCTTTGTAATAAGTAGGACTGTTAGCGCTCTAGTTGTTCTTTAGAACACTCTAGGAGGCTGCAGTAGAACACAAAGGAATCAACTGACAGTCTCTGTCCTTGTTGGATGTACATGTTTTACTGAGAATGTCAGACTTCATTTTCACATGACTGAGAAAGATAATGTGAATTTACAGAAAATATGCTTTCAGTTTAGCTTATAGATCCCCTTCCAAACCACTGTGGGAAAATCATGAGATATTAGTTTTCTTTCAAACAATATTCATGATATCACAGCAGAAGGTTTTTTCACATGGTAAAATCACCTTAGAACCCACCACATTTCCTAAAACGAGTATGGTACCATCAACAAATGATTTATAATGTAACTAAAGTCCTAAAACCCTCTATTAACTACAATGCTTTTTAATGAGGTGCTATCATGTATATTGGTCCCAAGATGGCTGCCAACACTTCTTGGATGAAGTGCTGACAGCCAATCAGATCAGATGTGTGGTTAGGCTCCGCCCAGATATATATCTTTTTTTGAACCTAAATTACTCAAAATCCACTGGAGCACATATATTGAGACCTAGCAAAGGCACATCGGGCTAACAGTCCCTACAATTTTGCCAAGTTTCGTGCAAATCCATTCAGCCGTTCGAGCTAAAAGTGAGGCCAACCGCCCTATGGAAATTAACATGGGAAAAACGCGTTTTGGGACCCCCCTTTTTTCTCGGCCCCCCCTTGATGAAACCCCCCCAAATTGTCAGGTGCTGCTCAGAAACAAAATGTTCCATTTTCCTGAAAATTTCAGCCAATTCCGTCCACAAACGCCAAAGTTATTAGACATAGAATTTTCAAAAATCCCATAGAGAAAAAATCCTAACTATATATACCTACTGGCGACCACCAGTAGGTAATATATATATATATATATATATATGTATATATATGTATATATATATATTTACATAAATATATATATATATATATATATATATATATATATATATATATATATATATATATATATATATATATATATATATATAGTTATATACATACTGTTGTCAATAAGATATCCGCATGTTTTCCTTAGAGGTTATTCTTCTTTTATACATACTCCAGAAGTATCAAAAATGTCAGCTATTGAACACCTGACTTCAAGACGCACACACACACACACACACACACACAAGGCATACGGAGGAGGGAATATAGGAAAGAGAAAGGTGCAAGAAATGCCAGGTGACCAGAATACCAGCCAGAGATGCTACCAGGCTCTTGTCATCTCTTCCCCGGGGGGGCAAATTATACTTTGAAAGTGTTTTAGGTATTCTTGGCTTATTAAAGTTGAGAACCTACTAGGACTGGGTGTGAAATTCTGCTCTGCTTGCGGAGTTTGTAGAGTTTTTTCCCACAGAGTTCCAAAAATGTTCCTTTCATGCCAATGTAAAGTTGGCGAGAGCAAGCAAGAAAAATCCTACTCCAGACCACCTTCTGGTGAGATTTCTGGTATTGAGAAACCTTCCATTCATGTTGAGGAAGCTGCCACTTGAGTAGAATATCTACTTGAGCGGCAGAAAGAAGTAGCACCCTCTTGTGTTGCGCATGGTGCCATTTGTACTGATTTTCCAGCGCAGGACAAACACCCAGAAACTCCACATAGAGCAGCCGAATTTTTGGGTCTTGCGGACCTCCATAAACTCTGCCCAGGTCTAAAACATACATTGCGGTCCATTTCATTCCTACAAAAAGATCCAGAACAACAAGTTGACATTGAGTTTTTGCCTTAGTGAAATGGAGGAATGTGAGATTTCTATGACTGACTTAGCGCGTATGATTATTAATCTGCAAAAGGAAGCGCGGAGGATGGATGACTTGCAAGAAGCAACAGCTGCTGGTCCCAGTATTCAAGGTGTAGATCAAAGAAGAAAGTCCCCAGGAGACACCTTTACTCAATTTGCTGTTGCCAGTTCTAGTCAGGGTGCTAATGCCCCAGTAATACAGTAATACATGTTACCACCCCTTCCACTATTCTTTTAGTCCCACCTGAATGCTTTATGGGGGAGCATACAAAATTTTCTACCTTTATAAGTCAATATCAACTGCACTTTATGTGTAAGCCTGCCTGATTTCCAAATGAACATTCCGAAGTAGCCTTTGTTTTGTCATACTTAGGTGACACAGAACTCACTTGGTCTATTCCCTTAGTAGATCGGAATGATCCTTTACTGTATGATTACATGGAATTCATACCTTTAAGCAAGATGCTTAAAGGTTAATCTGAGACAAGGAAGTAAGGACATTATGACATATATAACTATATTTAACGGCTTGGTAGCAGGTTGGCCTGGAAACAAGAGGAGTTCATTATTTTATTGGGGATTTCGAGAAAGATCTTTTGGCCCAGGTAGTCAATCCAAATTGCAGTGATCTCATAGACCTAGTGATTAAATTAGATCACCGTCTCGCTGAGCGCCGGTGTGATGGAGGATGATGTGATGCTAGGCTTGTATTTTACATGGAGAAAAAGATTGATTCTGAAAAGATAGTCGAATAGGAACGTTTGCAGATTGGGAGGTTGAAAGTACCATACCATTAAGTGAAGAAAGGAATCAAAAACGTAGAGCGCTAAAACTCAGTTTATATTGTGGCATTACCCCTTCGGCGCAGTGTTAATTTCACTGAGGTGCGAAGGCGGGGCAGTGGCGCTGAGGTGCTCATGATGGCTCATGTAGGCGTGTGCTTATGACATCAGAACTCCACCCACTGAATAATTCGCTGACATAGGCGGGGAATTAATTGCGCGTGGGAGGAGTGGCAAGGTTCTAACGGCTGACGGCCGTCATGAGCACATACCTACCATGACTCATGATGCCCGGGAGCCGTCATGAGCACGGGAGGTGATAAAGGACACTTCCTTTCAAAGAACAACAAACACTTTTGGGCAGAAATAAAAAATGTAGCCAATGGCAGCTTCCACCCTCTTACCACAAATATCGCCGAGGCAGATTGGATAGCAGACTTGGACACGATCAATGCACAAGCCCCAATTACCAAATACAATTAAGCCCAATCTTTTCAACATACAGGCCACTCGAAAACTAGCTCGAGGGATAATGGCTGAATGAAATTCAAGTTTGGAAAGTACTAAAATAACTAGGAGCAGATGGGGCTCCTGGCCCAAATGGCCTTCCAAATGCATTATTCAAGCTCGATCAATCCTTCTGGGCCTCGTACCTGACCCCATTGTTTAATTATGTGTTTACAACCAATTGCATACCTGCATCATGGAGAGTCAGTATCCTCCATCCAATCTTTAAAGCAGGCAGTAGATCAGATCCCATGAAGTACTGATTGATTGCGTTCATTGATGTTGAAGCCAAACTGTATGCCTCTAACCCTCTCTCAAATCTCGATGCTTGGGTCACCACCAGCAAGATCATTTAAATAACACAAGGTTCTTCAGAACAGGCACATGTACTATGAGCAACCTTTTGGTCCTGAGCCCCTCGCAGAAAAACCCTTTACAAAAGACCACCAAATTATACACTTGCTCTGTCGGCCTAAAAGCAGCTTTCGATATGGTTGAGATATAGCACTTATGGTCAAAGATGGGCAAATGGGGTATTCCATCAAAGTTACTTGGAGCCATAGTCAACCTATACTCAGAAACACGGGTTCAAGTCAAATTAAGCAAAGGTGAGAGAACAACAGGCAAGATACCCATGAATACAGGCCTAAAGCAAGGATGTGTGCTCGCCACCAGTTTTTTTAACATCTTCATGGCAGATCTAGATGCATGGTTGTCAAAAGTTCAAAGCAATCCACCCAAGCTACAATATGTGGACAACATAGTCCTATGCAGCCAGACCCCAATTGGCCTTCAGCGCCTGATAACCACACTACTGGAATACACAGAGGCACTTGGACTGAAATTAAATTATAATAAACCAAAGGTTATCTGTTTTTCCGCAAATGCTAACCTCCATAATGTAAAATTCAAATGGTCGGCAGCAGAGAACAAACTAGAGTTGGTTGGATCTTATAAATATATGGGGTGGTTCTAGACTAAAATGTAAAGACCTTCTAGCTAAAAGACGGGCCCAGGCGAACCAAATGTATTTCGCTTTCAACACACTACGAACAAAGCTGGGGTGCCCGTCCAAATCCCATCTTTTACAAGTAATTGATGCCAAGTTCCTTCCAACACTCATCTATGGCTCTGTACCCTTAAAAGTAAAGGACATAACCATTTGGAACTTACAGCAGTCCACTTTGTTCAAAAGCATTTTTCGACTCCCCAATTCACTTCTCAGATGCAGTTCTGATTGGAATTTGGGCTATTCCACCAACTCCCAGTCAGGATGGCAACAATCATCAGGCTGGAGATTGAGAGCGGCACAAAAAGAATCACTGGCTGCACTATGCTGGACAGAAATAAAGAATCAACCCAAAACCAAGAATGACTGGCCAATAGGGCTCCAGTAGGACCTAACCACCTTCAATCTGAACGAAGCATGGGGCTTAAACATTAGTTTCTCTGCATTAAAAAAAATCACTAGTAAAACAGCCAAACAACAAGCAAGATGGTGAGCAAAAAGCATGGATGAATGGTTCAACTATCGTATATGAACTGGGACCTGCAACAGTACCTCGTGAGCCAGATATCTCTATCAACACTGCACTTCCTCCTCCTCATCCATCTGCGAGCTTTTTCATCAAAAGACCAGGTTCCACCAAGGAAGCAAACCTGGCCAAACCACTTTTGTTGGCTATGCAGCAGCTCCAAAGAGAATGTTTAACATTTCCTGTGCATCTGTTCAACAGTCAGCCCACTGAGACAACAACTACTACAACCAGCCCTCCGGTCACTCCAGATAAGATCTTGTTGTCCAGAGTGATGAAACTTCTAGAGATTCGCTTCAGCTCTCTTGTAGAGCAACAAAGTTTCTTCAACAAGTAAACAAACAGCTACAAACACAGTGGGAGGAGAATGTGAGGACAGAGAGAGGCAGCTTGATGCACAGAACAAAAGCTCAAGTCATCATCATACAGTTGCACACACGGTGTGCACACAGTACAAACCGTTCTGGTGCCACATCTAATGAAGAGTTGCCGGGGAGCCTTACCTAGCTTTAGGGAACCATTCTGCCTGAGGTTGGTTCATTAGTGAAGGCACCTTGGCAGGCACGGTTATCAATGGATTTCACTTGATGCGCATTCTCTTAAATCTTGCAAGACGGCCTCACCCATGTCATGAACGGTTGGCATCCAGCACACTTATTTGTGCATTTCAACAGGGGCTAATGTTGATTAAGCTAGTATAGACAACAACCCTACTCAGTCGATGTAAAACACTTGCACTGCCAACTTTCAAGTTTAGTTTTAATATGGTTAAATTTTGGCTCTGGTTGAACAAGCACAAGGTTTCAACATTTGTAATGGTTTTAACTAACCGAACAATAAAGATATCTTTCTTTTCTTCATGAACTTTCCTTTCAAACCCAAGAAAAAAGTAGAGATGGGAAACTAGAAGATCTGGAACCTAAAGAGGCAAGCATTTCATGTTTTCGAAAGTACTTAGCCTAAAAAACACAGACTCAGACCTGTCCTTCCGCCAGTTTCGTCACCTTTTTTGTGACTGCTCAGTTGCTATGGGAAGGCAGTTAATTTGTTTCCAGCTTTTGATTGATTCAGAACTACTGGAAAGTTTATAGATATATCATTAGCATCGCAATATACTATTCCAATAGTGTCAAAAGAACAGACTGATTAAGTAAAATCTATTGATGGAAGCACCTTGAAGTCAGGTCCCATTACCTATTCTACAACTGGGTTGTTGTTAAATTTTTGAGGTAATCATAGTGAGAAAATACACTTTCATTTGATTCAAGCAAAGTCAAAGTAAAAGTCACAGAAACTTATTGAGCGCACAAATCACCGTAAAGTCTCATGGCACTTGCGAAACGCAGAGGTAGAATAGTCTAAGCTTGAACCTTGTTAATTTGGGTCGAAAAGTCACGTTTTTAATTCCTTCTGGAAGCGCTTATGTTCAGTTATGGAGACAAGATGGGACGGAAGCTTGTTCCAGAGGTAGGGGGCGAGGAAGGAAAAGGAACGTCCTCCACTTCGTACAGTTTGGATGTGGAGTGGAGGGGAGAGATTTTGTCCTGGATCTTAACAGTCTACCCGGCTGGTACCTACTGAGCTTTTTCATTAGATAACTGGGTCCAGTGCCATGCATGGTCTTGTGAGTATGACATAAGATTTTAAAAGGGACTCTTTTTTTTACCGGAAGTAAGTGGAGGGACCTGAGGCTGAGGGCTGAAGAGGACCTAGATGGAAGATTCAGAATGAGTCTGGCATCAGTGTTCTGCAGGATCTGCAGCTAGGAAAAAAGATCTTCATTTAGGGAGGCCAATAAAGCATTCCCATAGTCCATATAGCTTACAATTAGTCCCTGTACCAGGGGTTTCCTGGATTCTATGGGTAGCCACCTGAAGATTTTCTGCAGTTTACGAAGGATCCCATAGCAGGTGTCTAATACTAGGTTGACATGTTTTTTTTATGGATAGTTTATTGTTATGTTATGTTATGCTGCATTTCTAAAGCACTCAGCTACTCAGAGTATCCCAGCGCTGCTACCCTAAACCCCCACTACCAACTGAACAGAAAAATAAGCTTAAAATAGTAATGTTTTTAGGTTCTTTTTAAAGACAGCGGGATCCGCAATCCTCCTAAGGGCAAGAGGAAGCTCATTCCAAGCTAAACCAGCCTTATGGGTGAAAGAGCAGCCCCCAAGCCTCTGGCATAAAAAGCGCGGGTTCTGAATAAGAAGTTGGTCCGAAGATCGCAAGGTCCGAGAAGGAACATAAAAAGAAAAGCGCTTCTGTAGATATAGTGGGCCCAATCATACAGGCCTCGACAGGGAGTCAGTGAAGGTGGCGGAGAAGGACCCGCACTCTCTGCCTAGAAGAAAAACCACGTAAAAGGCGCGCAGCCGCATTTTGGACTACCTGTAATTTTTTTATCAGATAGCCTGGACATCCCACTAAAAGCGCGTTGGAGTAGTCCAGCTGGGAGAGGATCAATGCTCGGACTACAGTTTCTTTAGCCTCATCCGGGAAAAGGGGGAGGAATTTACGCAAGGTTGTAAGTATGCCAAAACAAGTCCCTATCAGTTTTTTGACATATGTCGTGAAATTCAAATTTTCCTCGAACCAGACACCCAAGTTTTTTGCAACGCCCTTGTCTGATAGTGGAGGTGGAAAACCCGCAGGAAAAGCTCCAAACAGGAGCACCTCCGACTTTTCCTCATTGCACTTTGGCCAACCAGCGAAACACCGCAGTGAGACAGCGCTGAGCCGCGTCGACCGAGTCCTCGCCCCTTCTCCAGGTAAACAATACCTGCATGTGATCTGCGTAGGCCATCACCCTAGCCCCCAGTGACTCCGCCAGATAAACCAGGGGAGTCACAAAGATGTTAAACAAAAGGGGGCTAAGGGAGGAGCCCTGAGGGACACCAGTGGAGAGAGGGGGGGGGACGAGGCAAACGGAGGGAGACAGACTTGCTGTGACCTATCCTCCAAAAAGGATTGCAGCCAGCTGCACGCAGAACCCGCAATGCCGATGTCAGTAAGTCGATCCAGGAGGAGGGAGTGGGGAACTGTGTCGAATGCCGCCGAGAGATCCAGCATCACCAGAGCTGCTCTCCCGCCGGCATCCAAACAGTCCCTGATAGACTCAGCCACCTCCAACAGTGCCGACTCTGTACTGTGGGTGGCCCGGAACCCCGATTGCGCAGGATGTAGCGCTCCCGACATCGTCACGTATTTGGTTAACTGCAAGGTGACCGCCTTTTCACAGACCTTGGCCAGACTAGGCAAAAGCGAAATGGGTCTGTAATTACCGGGAAGCGAGGGGTCCGGGGTGGGCTTCTTAAGTAATGGAAGTAAAAGGGCCTGCTTCCAAGCAAGCGGGACATATGCCTCGCAAAGCGGCTGGTTGATCAGAGTATTAACTTCCAGATTGACCGTGTTGGCTAGGTCGGCCAACAGCCGAGCCGCGCAAGGATCATTGGGGGAACCAGATTTCAATGCCCCAAGGATTTTGCGAGAGGCCGAGAGGTCAATGGGGCAAAAGGCCGTGAGGGAATGATCTAGGTCCTTCGCCACACTAAGCTGCCGCTGGGGCCGGGGAGGCGTCAGGTTTTTTGGAATGGAATCTTGGATATCCCTGATTTTCTCCCTAAAATGATTGGACAAAGTATTTGCCCATATAACTGAGGGCGTGGCCCCTATCTCCTGTGCACAAAGCTCTGCACAATAGCAAAGATTGCCTTCGCATTATTGTTAGCCCTGTCAATGCGCACGGCAAAATTGGTGCTTTTTGCCACGGAGATGGCTGAATAATACAGTTTCTGTTCGTCCCTAAGAATCTGTTTGGCCCTAGGACAATAGCCACTGGCCCTCCATATTCTCTCCAAGACCTTACAAGAGTGTTTGAGATCCCTCAGCTCTGCGTTGAACCAAGGCTTGGAGGGAGTTTCTCTCCCCAGCTTATGGGGGCCAGCGGCCGAAAGGCCCATGACAGTTTCACTAATCCAATTCGAGAACTTAGTAACGTTCTCCGGAAGGGTGCTCCCAAGTGACGGGCACGAAGCCACCAACTTAGCACTCATAAGGGCCGTATCAATCTTTCTAACCTTCGGGGTGCGGTGGCGGGAAGGTACATGGCGACCTTGTAAGGCCGTCCACGAAAAGAATACTGGAAAGTGGTCAGACCATGTAACCGGGAGAGGATTTTTGACCAGAATCAGAAAGTTAGAGCAGATAAGGTCCAGCGTATGGCCCCCCCTTATGGGTTGGAGCCCTCACCCACTGGGAGAGCAAGGCTGACTGGAGAATATCCCGGAAATCAGCGGCGTCCGACGAATCTACCGAGTCCAGATGTAAATTGAGGTCGCCTAACAAAAGAAAGTTAGAAAACCTTAGGACTCTCTCTGCTAAGATGTCACCGCAGGAGTCCAAAAAGGCACCTGCAGGGCCTGGTGGGCGATAGAGTAAAGAGCCGCCCAAGGTGAAGAGGGGCGACAATTGCAGGCTAAAATCCAGAGCCTCACAACCCACCCAATTAGTGGGAGCTTCCCCCTGGAATACCCAGCAATCTCTATATAGTATAGCAACACCACCCCTCTCCCCAGTGGGCGGTCAACGCAATGTATTTTATACCTGGGGGGGTGGCCAGAGTAACTATAGGATTGGAAAAAGCATCCAACCAAGTCTCTGTAACAAATAGGAGATCAAGATCCGAGTCCAAGATCAAATCGGCAATGTCAGTATGGTGGCGTTTGAGAGATCTGGAGTTAATGAGGCAAGCTTTGAAGCTGGCCGGAGGGCGAGAATTTATGCACCGAACCTCTGACCGAAGCTGAAAGGTAGGAAGAAAGCCACACTCTGGACAAACCAGAGTACTCACCGGGTCAGCGGAAGACGTAGGATCGATGGCACAGCGTGGGCTTTGCAAGGACCTAAGTGCCGAACTGGAATACTGAATGTGCGAATCAATGTGGCGAATGGAATTCAAACCGGCAGCATGGCTCGCCCTGAGCCCTGCCTTAGTGCTGACGGGCGCAGACGGGCTTGCCTTAAGCTCGCCTTCGGCGCGCTGTGCGTGCGTCCAAGGTACATTGAAATAGGGAGTGACCAGAGCCGGTGGAATCGAACAACAACTGGACCGCTGACCGCAAATAGCGCGAGTCAGGTCCAAGATGGCCGCTACCCGGCCGGAATTGGCATCCGGAGTAGAGCGAGGGAGGCAGAAGGGAGATGAGCCCCTAACAGGAACACTACAGCGCAAGGTAGATGCAGCATAAAATGTTAACAGTAACCCTCACAGAGCCGCCGAAAAAGTAATACAAAATTCAGTCACTCCCCCCCAAATTCCCTTCTAAGCGCTCCCCTCCAAATTCCCTCAAGCACACAGAAAACAAAAATAAAACACGAAGGGCAAGTTAAAATAAATCAAAGCACTAGCGCTAGAAGTAGGAGCTTACAGTAGCAGTGTTTTAACAGAATGGGCCCCACTAAATAGGATTTTCCCTGAGCCGGTGGAATCGAACGACTGGACCGCTGACCGCGAATAGCGCGAGTCAGGTCCAAGATGGCCGCTACCCGGCCGGAATTGGTGTCCGGAGTAGAACGAGGGAGGCAGAAGGGAGATCAGCCCCTAACAGGAACACTACAGTGCAAGGTAGATGCAGCATAAAATATCAACAGTAACCCTCCCAGAGCCGCCGAAAAAGTAATACAAAATTCAGTCACTCCCCCCCAAATTCCCCTCCAAGCGCTCCCCCCCAAATTCCCTCTAGCACACAGAAAACAAAAATAAAACACGAAGGGCAAGTTAAAATAAATCAAGGCACTAGCGCTAGAAGTAGGAGCTTACAGTTGCAGCATTTTAACAGAATGGGCCCCACTAAATAGGATTTTCCCTGAGCCGGTGGAATCGAACAACAACTGGACCACTGACCGCGAATAGCGCGAGTCAGGTCCAAGATGGCCCCTACCCGGCCGGAATTGGCGTCCGGAGTAGAGCGAGGGAGGCAGAAGGGAGAAGAGCCCCTAACAAGAACACTACAGCGCAAGGTAGATGCAGCATAAAATATTAACAGTAACCCTCACAGAGCCGCCGAAAAAGTAATACAAAATTCAGTCACTCCCCCCAAATTCCCTTCCTAGCGCTCCCCCCAAATTCCCTCAAGCACACAGAAAACGAAAATAAAACACGAAGGGCAAGTTAAAATAAATCAAAGCACTAGCGCTAGAAGTAGGAGCTTACAGTAGCAGCGTTTTAACAGAATGGGCCCCACTAAATAGGATTTTCCCTGAGCCGGTGGAATCGAACAACAACTGGACTGCTGACCGCGAATAGCGCGAGTGAGGTCCAAGATGGCCGCTACGCGGCCGGAATTGGCATCCGGAGTAGAGCGAGGGAGGCAGAAGGGAGATGAGCCCCTTACAGGAACACTACAGCGCAAGGTAGATGCAGCATAAAATATTAACAGTAACCCTCACAGAGCCGACGAAAAAGTAATACAAAATTCGGTGACTCCCCCCCAATTCCCTTCCAAGCGCTCCCCCCCAAATTCCCTCAATCACACAGAAAACGAAAATAAAACACGAAGGGCAAGTTAAAATAAATCAAAGCACTAGCGCTAGAAGTAGGAGCCTATATTGTCAATAGTGATCCCGAGATTACGCACTGCTTGCTTAGGGGATGGCCAGACGCCCAGTCTCTGCAACCACCACTCCTCAGACCAATACTCATCAGCCCTGCCAAACAAAATTATCTCAGTTTTGCTACCGTTGAGCTGTAATTTGTTGTGGCCCATCCATTGGTTGATATGGATCATGCAGTTCTTAAACCGGTTCATTATGTCTGCAAGGTCCGGACCAAACGTGATCAACAGCTGAGTATCATCAGCCATCAGCATATGACACGACCTCAAAGCCATAGGACCGAATTACTCTGGCCAGTGGTGTTACAAGAGGTTAAAAAGCATAGGGCTCAAGATGGATCCCTGTGGAACTCCTATGCTTACTGGCCTGCTATGTGCCCCCAGAGTATCTATGTGTACGGTGGTAGAACGGTTCATTAGATAGTTTTTGAACCAGTCCAAGGCCTTCTCCCTGACTCCCACCTCCCAAAGCCGCTGTTCTAAAATGTTGTGGGAGATGGTATCAAAAGCTTCTGACAGGTCTAAAAGGGCCAGCATAGCTGATTTTCTTTTGTCCAGGGCCAGCTTGATGTTATCGACCATCTCTATTACTGCTGTTTCGGTACTATGTGCCGATCGAAAGCCTGATTGTGATGGATCGAGGAGTCCGTGGTTTTCCAGCACCACAGTTCCAAGCCATTCTAGGCATCCTTTGGCTGGAGATCCATAATACAGACATAGATTGTGAAAAGCGTACCATTAATTTTTGTTCTGTCTTTTGTAAGCAACACTGTTTAGTTCACTCCCCTTACCTTAAGGATAAGAAATCAATAGTTGCACTGACTGAAGATTATACACCAGAGATTGCCCCTTGTTATCAGGACCTTGCAGAAGTATTTAATAAACAAAAGGTCACTATTTTGACTCTACATTGGCCTTATGATTGTCCATATCGATCTCCTCCCTGAGGCTCATATTCCTGGTAGCAGAATGTATTCCTCAAATGAAAAAGAAAGCATCCATCTTCGAGAATACCTAGATGAAATGTTTTGGTCAGGATTTACTAGACTGTCCCGCTCTCCCACCTCTTCTTCTCTATTTTTTGTACCTAAACGGGGGAGGCGAGCTGTATGCCTGTGTTGACTACAGAGCCCTTAATTACGTAACTGTCAAGAACAGCTATCCATTGCCACTTACTTCCAGTCTTCTTGACCAAGTTAAGGATGCTACTGTATTTTCCAAGTTAACTTTACAGGGTCCCTATCATTTGGTGCAAGTCAGGGAAGGTGATGAGAGGAAAACAGATTTTCATACTAAGTCTGGAATATTTGTATGTCTGGTAATGCCCTTTGGGTTATGTAGCCTTTATCTAATGAAGTCTTGAGGGATTTGTAGGATGTTTGTGTGGTGGCCTGGATTGATGATATCCTGACCTACTCACCTTCTATGCCAGAAGATGTGAAACATGTAAGAGCTGTATTAAAGCAACTATGAGATAATCACATGTTTGTGAAACTAGAAAAATGTGAATTCCATGTTCCTATGGTCATTTTTTAGAATATGGTTAGTTGCAGCAATCTTACAATGGAAATCCCCAAAATCACTTAAGGAAGCACAGAGTTTCTTAGGGTTTGCCAATTTTTACAGGTGTTTCATAGACCATTTCTCTACACAGGTGGCCCCTATTACATGATTATTTAAGGAAGGGGTGTCTTTTATTTGGAATGAGGCTGCAGACCAGACTTTTCAGTAGTTAAAAATGCATTTGCCAGTGCAAATATTCTGCAACATCCTGACCCTTCCCAACCTTTAATTGTGGAGAAAAAATGCTTCACACGTAGCTGTATGAGGAGTTTTCTCGCAGAGATATAAAATGGCAGGGAAGCATCATTCTAAAGCCTATTTCTCACATACATTTAGGCCTGCTGAAGAAAATTATTCCATATGGGAGAAAGAATTGTTAGCAATAAAAAAGGTTTTTGAAGAGTGGAGACACTACCTAATGACCTCTTTGCATACAGTCACTGTGATTACAGATCATAGAAATATAGGATTGCTTAAGTCCGCTAAGGCCCTCCCTATGCTGCAATTAAGGATGGCACACGTTTGTACCGAATATGACTATGTGATAGAATTCCAAACTTGTCAACAGCATGGTAAGGCTGAAACGTTGTCTTCTACTTGAGTGTGTGGTTAAGAAACAGGGAAATAGCTACCCAGAGTATTCTAGGAGCAGGGGTCTCTGAGGAAACAATTTTAGATGAGGTAGTTGCAGCACAAAATACAGCAGAAGCAAAAGACATAATACAGAAATATGACAGTAAAAAGCTCAATTACATATTACATTAAAGGGGTATGTCTGTTGCAACTTTAGCCCTAGAGCAACAAGGCCTTTGTGACAGCTTCTAGGGCTGGAACCGAAGTCACAACAATAATGCATTTCCATGGATTTTACAGCTGTCTATACTACAGTCAGAATTGTTTCTGTCAGTGCAAAACGCATTTCAGCATTGGTATATACATGCGATTTTTATGCAATTGGTAAATTGTCTCCCTCATTGATTGTAACGTAGATATACCCTGATGCACCTGCAATAAATACAGATCACCAGGTTTGGTGTGCTTAAACTTGTGTGTAAGTGTGTTGAAGCTATCATGCCAGCTTGTCCTGAAGTAAAAGTTGTGTGTGTCCAGTTATCCAATGTGTGCTTGAAATTTCTTGACATATCAAGTTGTAGAACTGTTTTAACCGCTCTGTATAATCTGGAATCTAAGTTCTGCCAAAATTCCGGAAACCCTAAATTGAACAGAGTTTCTCTAATGTGTTTGGTGGTTGTAGAAGTGCACATTTCTCGAGGAAATGTGTTGCTAGGGTTCTGCCTTCGCTTGGCAGATTTTATCCTACATATGAGCCATTCAGCTGGTCTATTTTTTTTTTTTTTTACATTCGTAGCCCATATGAGCAAATCCCAATATTATGAGATCCACTCTTGCCAAGTGTTTTGAAAGGTCACCATCATTCAGATAGATGTCTTCAGCCATAGGAAAATGCTTCTTCTAAAAGTGTTGTAACCCGGGCTGTTCTTATACCCTTGAGGCAAATGACAGAACTGCTTTTGAGGCCCGAGCATGCTAAATGTGGTCAAATACCTGCTTTCAGGCACTAAGTTTTGGCAGAAAAATCCATTCCAGATGTCTAGGTTTTGTATTTCCTTCACACTATGTTGTTCATTAGTTCCGCTGTAGGCACATTTTGTACAGTGAATATACATGTAGCTGTGGTCAGGTGTCTGTGATTTGCTACTAGATTATATGAATGGTCAGGTTTTATTACTAGAAGCAAAGGATTATTCTTAGATGAGGTGCAACTTTCTATTACAACTTGTATTCAAGTTGTGTGAGTACCTCTCTAACCTGTTTTTAGCCTTATATTTAATGGGATATTGTGTTTGAGGTTGTGTGGTTGACCTCACTGGTATCACCTGATAAGTGGAACCGTTATCCCAGCCCACATGGTTACAGTATAATGCAGAAGCTAGCTCTAAAGCCCACTCCTTGGCTTGTGAATGCATCATTGTTTTTAGGAAGTAGGTAAAATTACCATTTCTTCCTCTGGGCAATCCATTGCAAATTCAGGTGGGCAATTTTTCCGGCCAAGAGAATATCGTTGCTGAATAACAAATTCTCCCAAAAGATTAGATACCTAGGTATGCACCCCTCCAATCAAAGGTGCATCTCATATAACCAATGCTGGTGCTCACTCTTGTGCCCGGTGTTTCCACCTGGGCATAGTCACTCAGTGCTACTTCCGCAAGACAATCCATCAGGTTCCGGCGAACTATTGTGACTTCTGCAACACTGACTATGGTCAGAGCCCACTCCCTGCTCCGAAGCATTATCCCCAATATGTCTGGCCTGCTTGACTTTTTGGCCAGCCACCTTCTTCTTTTTGAATTTAGGTTTCGATTGTTTAGGTTTATATTACTTTCTTATGTAGTCAGAAGAGCTTTATGAGTCCTTCTTCGGTTTAACACACTCCTCTGATCTGCGCTTTGACTGCCCTCCTCTCTCTGAGCTTTTTTTGGATGAATAATTAAATGAATGAGATGAATGTGTATCGGTATCCTAACACCTGTCAGGCATCTTAATACTGTAAACGTTACACACATTATATCGCTTTTCAGCGGCCTACTGTTGAGGAGATCGGTCCGTGACTTAGTGTTTTCTTTATGTTTCTTATTATCCCACTTTTTCTTAGAAGATTTGGGCACTTGCTTCGAATCATTTTTGTTAGAATTAATCTTAATTTGTGGTTTACTAAGTCTGCCACCCAAATTATCTCGGCTTGTTGTTGCATAGGTTTCCTCAATCATTTTAGGTAACTTGCGTTCCTGTTTTTTGCACTCAAGTTAATGAGTTGCTGGCTTACCCGCAATGCTGCTGCTTCCCCTTTAATGTTACTCAGCATGATGGCGGATATTGTGGTGAAATTACCCATCAGTTTCATCCCCATACCCAGGGCAGAGGCTGCTCACTTAGGATCTGCTTTATCACCTTTAGCAAAGCAGCTAATGAGGTTATAACGTGTGTTCTGGTATATACTGTTGCAAAGGCTGTACCCCAAGTTGCGCAGTCTTCCACCGTGGGAGCCATCCCCAATGACAAGCAAATTGTAAGCATTCTTTTTCCTGGGAACCCATATGGGGCAACACTGCTTCAAGCTGAGTTTTTTTTGGCAATCCAGAACGGTATTTCCTCCCATCATTCCAAGTCAGACTCTTCCATCAACTGTTGAAACTTTCTATTATATAACAGGTAGGGAAGGACAGGACCAACCGGGAAACAGAATACTTATCTAAATTCATATGTTTGAACACATGAATAAAATATTATTCAATTACAAAAGGGAGCCAATGTGTGGAGGGGGGAAGACCTCTCACGAAGACGTGCGTGCTGTTTTAACGTGAAACATTACAGTTTTCTTCACTTGCAATTCAATTTATTCAATGAATAATCCAAATGTTTATTTCCTAGATCATCTTGTGATTTATTGATTGATAAATTTCATTCCTTATTTTATTTCATAAGGGTAATTGTATAGTTCTTTCAAACATTCCAATTCTTAACATTTAATCCGTAGCCCAATGCATTTCAGGTCGAGAAAAAGACCCTTCATCAGGTGTCTAAAAAATGAAATAATACAGGAACTTAGCAAACATCATGGGTAAGTATAAGTATAAGGGGCAACATGCAGAGGGTCAGAGATTCAACAAAATAAGGAAACAATGTATTCGAAAATGATATGCATTATTAGTGAAAATTGAAAGGAAAAATTATATGGTGCTGGTGTGCGACATTAGAAAATTGTGAAGCGGTTTAGCAGTGAATAAAGTACTCAAGAGAGTGACGCCTATATACAGTTCAATAGTGCGGCATGCAAAGAATATTAAGTAGTGCATTGGTAAGTAGATAAGCTGTGAGAACAGGAGTATCATTTCAAAACATACTCAAAACGGACGATGAAAAAGTGCTCAAGAGAGTGACGCCTACATTAAACGTTCAATAGTGCGGCATGCAAAGAATATAAAGTAGTGCATCGGTAAGTAGACGAGCTGTGAGAATGGGAGGATGGTTTCAAAACTTACTCGAAACGGACGAGGAAAATAGCATCAGGTGCTTTTTATGGCAGTGGGTAACCCAGAAGTTCTGATGAAACATAAAGTGAAGCCGAAAAGACGGTTATGTGATTAGAGTAGCGGTCATGTGATATGAGTAACAAGGCTTCAGTGAAGATGGAAAAAACACTATGTGAATGATGCAATGCGCGTTAATGAAGTGATGAGAAAAAATAAAATTAAACAAAATGAAACCAAAGGCAAATGTACAACAGGGTGAAGGAAATGTGTTTCCATACGGTCTGAAAGTGTAAACATACATATTTATGACAAAAATGTAACAGTCAAAGTCTCAGTAAAGTTGTCTGGAAGGAATGGATAAAAAACGGTTCAGATAACTTTAAATTGTTGAATCTATCATACATGCGATGCCTGCTTTCTGTAGTAATTATGATAACGAGACAGGAATCAAATTACAACATGAGTGAACAGTGAGTCAATAGAATGACCCCATTTCAAAAATTAATACAGATATGTAGATGTATCTGTAAGGGGATTGGGAATAGTCCTCTTCTCGAGCAATTTTATAAAAAACATGAGAATTCGATATGATTATTCATCCGTGTCGGTTTCAGGGTATTACGTTTTTTTATCAAAAAGAATTCAGCTTTCAGTCTTTGTTTAACTGGATCCATGTCGCTGCGTTGTGGTATTACTTCCAAAATTGTGAATTTCAGTTGAGATATTTGGTGTTGTGCTTCCATCCAATGTGTAGCTACCGTTGATTTAGTGTTATGTGCTCGAATGTTACTCTTATGTTCAGTTATGCGAACCTTGATTTTTCTTTCGGTCTGGCCTATGTAAACATTACCACAAGGGCATTTGATTGAATATATAGTGTTTTTGGTATCACATGTGCTAGTATGTCGTAAATGTATTTCATATCTTTTGTGGGATGCATAAAGATGTTTCCATACATGACGTTGTTGCAATGTACGCAATTTAGACATTTGAGCATACCTTTATGAATAGTTTTGCTGATTTTTGTTGTTTTTAAGTTCTTTAACTTTAGGATCAGACTATTGGTTGTGTACCGTAGATGTGATATCACTCTACACTTCAATCCCTCACAATGAAGGCCTCGAAGCCTTAGAATGGAGCTTACTAAGAGAAGACATAGAAAATACTCAAAAAATCTTTTTATTGGAACTGATGCATTTTGCTTTATGTCATAGCTATTTCGAATGGCACGGCAACTTCTTCAAACAATGTAATGGAACATCTATGGGCTTTGTGGGGGGCTCCCTCATACACCGGTATCTATATGTCCAAATTTGAAACTGACCACATCTTGAGGAACCCTGATTGGAAAGACAATCTGATCATTTTTAAACGTTTTATCAATGACATCTTTATCCTGTGGAAAGGTGAACAACAGAAACTAGAAAGTAACATTGCTGTCATCAACACACGGAACGAGAGAATTAAATTTACCCATAATATTGACAATCAATCCATTGTGTTTCTAGATGTGAAGGTTAATATTGACGACTTCAAATTCATCACGAAAGTCCACACCAAACCTACGGATAGAAACTCAAGTCTATTATATCAAAGTTTCCATCCGGATACATTGAAAAAGAATCTTCCTACATCTCAATTCATCAGACTCAAGAGGATAACATCTGACTCTAACCAGCTAGAAACAACATTTAAAGAACAAATCACTAAATACCACCAGAGAGGATATCCCCAAGATGTCCTTCAAGAATCAATCAAAAGAGTTCAAAATATGCCAAGAGATAAATTGTTAACATCGAAATCAACCACCTTGGAAAACAAAACGGTGTGTGTTCTAAAATTCTCTACAGAATCTCCAAAAATAAAATGAATACTCAATAAACATTGGGGTTTAATCAACATGGAACCAGACCTTCAAGGTTTATATAGTGACCATATCACATTTGCTTTTCAAAGGTCGAGAAACATAAAAGAAATTTTAACAACAACAAAAATCTGCAAAACTATTTATAAAGGTATGCTCAAATGTCTAAATTGCGTACATTGCAACAACGTCATGGTCGGAAACATCTTTATGCATCCCACAAAAGGATATGAAATACATTTACGACATACCAGCACATGTGATATCAAAAACACTATATATGCAGTCAAATGCCCTTGTGGTAAAGTTTACATAGGCCAGACCGAAAGAAAAATCAAGGTTCGCATAACTGAACATAAGAGTAACATTCGAGCACATAACACTAAATCAACGGTAGCTACACATTGGATGGAAGCACAACACCAAATATCTCAACTGAAATTCACAATTTTGGAGGTAATACCACAACGCAGCGACATGGATCCAGTTAAACATAGACTGAAAGCTGAATTTGTTTGGATAAAAAAACGTAATACCCTGCAACCGACAGGGATGAATGAGCGTATTGAATTCTCATGTTTTTTATAAAATTGCTCGACAAGAGGACTATTCTCAATCCCCTTACAGATACATCTACATATCTGTATTAATTTTCGAAATGGGGTCATTCTATTAACTCACTGTTCACTCATGTTGTAATTTGATACCTGTCTCGTTATCATAATTACTACAGAAAGCAGGCATCGCATGTATGATATCATTACTGTGATTCAACAATTTATAGTTATCTGAACCGTTTTTTATCCATTCCTGCCGGACAACTTTATTGAGACTTTGACTGTTACATTTTTGTCATAAATATGTATGTTTACACTTTCAGACCATATGGAAACACATTTCCTTCACCCTTTTGTACATATGCCCTTGGTTTCATTTTGTTTAATTAGATTTTTTTCTCATCACTTCATTAACGCGCATTGCATCGTTCACATAGTGTTTTTTCCATCTTCACTGAAGCCTTGTTACTCATATCACATGACCGCTACTCTAATCACATGACCGTCTTTTCGGCTTCACTTTATGTTTCATCGGAATTTCTGGGTTACCCACTGCCAAGAGAGCACCTGATGCTATTTTCCTCGTCCGTTTCGAGTAAGTTTTGAAACAATCCTCCCGTTTTCACAGCTCGTCTACTTACCGATGCACTACTTTATATTCTTTGCATGCCGCACTATTGAACGGTTAATGTAGGCGTCACTCTCTTGAGCACTTTTTCATCGTCCGTTTCGAGTACGTTTTGAAACGATCCTCCCGTTCTCACAGCTTGTCTACTTACCAATGCACTACTTTATATTCTTTGCATGCCGCACTATTGAACTGTATATAGGCGTCACTCTCTTCATTTCACAAAAATTTTTATTGAGAGAGATGAGTAAGCATTACAGGCGTGAGCAGAAATCATGCATGGTTCCGGTATCAACAAGAGCAAGTATGCAAGTGTAACGGGAACAAAGGAGGGGTAAATTAAATTAACATAAGGAACGAAAAACAATAATCAATTTAAACACAAATAGTAATGTAAAGCACAGGCATTGCATCAGTACATTTACAAAGGTTACAGTCATAGGTGGATCAAGGTAGTCATATAAGTCAATGAGGTTAGTCGCTTGGGCAGGTAGGCAGCCCGAACTATGGGTAGGGTGTATATGTGCATAATCATGGTGGTTTAAATAGGTCGAAGTGAGCGTCCAGCGAGGACCATAGGTTCCTATAGGGGGGGCGCCAAGGTGTAGCTGCCAGCGCAATATTGTCGGCTCCTCTGAGGTTCGAGACCCAGTTGAGCCAGTGGGGGAAAGAAGCTTTGCCAGTGTCCTTCCAGTTGTTCAGTATGAGTTTGACCGCTGCTGTCAAAAGTAAGTCAAGTAGGGCTTTATCATTTTCATTGAGGTTAACAGCTTTGGTGAAACCCATGACTAAGGTTGCAAATTCCCTCGGGAGCGAGACATGCAGCACTTTGGTGATAAATTCGAAAATTCTATCCCAGTATTCGGACACACAGGGGCATTTGAATATTAGATGTTCAAGGTCCCCACCCTCTGCCATGCAGTTCCAGCAGGAGTCATCTTCCTTGATGTTGTGCAGGAAGAGTCTCCTAGGAGTCCAAAAAGCTTTGTGGAGAAGCCAGAATTTAGATTGGGATAATGTAGGGCTGATTTTGTGTCGAGAGGCAGATTCCCATATTCTGGCCCACTCTGCTTCCGAGGTTGGTGTGGAAGAGTACGAGTCCCAGAAGGACTGTGTGGATGATGTCAGCTTTGTGGACTGTGGGCGGATCAGTTTGTATATTCTGGACACCTGGTGACCCAGTCTATTAATCGTGTGTAGGTAGTCAGGGAGGGAGGGGGTGACGTTGGATAAGTCTATTTTGGAGAGGGCCACTTTGATGTGTAAGAAGTAATAGAAGTCTATGTTCTGGAGTTGAAACTTGTTTTGTAGGTCGTTGAAAGTGAGTGGCAACGGACCATCAAACAGCTGATGAGGGAAGTGTATACCCTTCTCTATCCAAGTAGGATTATTCATTGGTTTCCCTTTGTATAACAGTCTGGTGTTGTTCCACAGTGATTCCCATCTTGATTTACAAAATTGGTGCGGTAAAAATTTGCTTAAGTGGAGAAGGGCAGCCTTCGTGTTTCTGAAGATGGTACCTGAGGATACAGTGGGTTGTGGTTTGGTAGTGAGGAGGGTGGAAGGGGGAAGGCCACGCAGAATGGATTTTTCCACCATCAGCCAGACTGGGGTGTAGTCTGGGTGGGGAATGAGCCAAAAAGCCCCTTGTCTAGCTAAGAACGCGGTTTGATAGAGCCTAAAGTCGGCTAGATTGACGCCTCCTAGGGATTTATCCAGCCTTAGTTTTTTTATGCTAATTCTGGCTTTTTTCCCTTGCCAAAGGAAGGAGGAAATTAATTTATCAAGCTTGGAAAGGAAATCCTTTGAGAATGTGAGGGGCAGCATAGTGCTCAGGTAGTTGATTAGCGGTGATATCATCATTTTTATAGCTTCAATCCTTCCCCACCAAGTGATAAATCGAGGGGACCAGCCGTCAAGGATTCTTTTAACTTTTGTCAATGTCAACGTTTCGTTGTGTGTGAAGGTGCCCATTAGTTTGTCGGTAAACTCTATTCCTAGATATTTTATAGCTCCTGTCTGCCAAGCTAGACCTGAGGTACCAAGAACTTCTTTGGTGGTGAAGATGTTTAGTGGTTTAACTTCGGACTTATCTTTATTTAACTTGTATCCCGACAGGTACGAGTACTTGCTGATTGAGGTCATGAGACCCTCGATCGATTTGGCCGGGTTTTCTGTTGCAATTAATATATCATCAGCATACGCTGCCAATTTTATCTGAGTATCTCCAAAGGAGACTCCCTGAATATCTTCATTCTTTTTGATGTCAGTTAGAAGGGGTTCAAGGGCCAAAAGGAAGAGTGCAGGAGAGAGCGGACAGCCCTGTCTGGTACCTTGGTAGAGGCGAAATGGGTCAGAGAGGGTGCCATTAATTGCTATCCGAGCCGAGGGGGAGGCGTACAGGGCCATCACCATTGTGATGAACGATTGTCCGAGATTGAATGACCGCATACAGTATTGAAGAAAAGACCACGAAACCTTATCGAAGGCCTTTTCAGCGTCCAGGGTGATCGCAACCATCGGGGATTGGGAGTTGTTAGCTTTCTCTAAAATGTGGCACAGAAGTCTGGTGTTGTCATTTGACATCCTATGTTTCAGAAAGCCAACTTGCGACGGGCTTATTAATTTGGGAAGAACAGCGTTTAATCGGTTCGCTAGGATTTTGGCATATATCTTGCAATCAAGATTTATCAAAGAGATGGGGCGGTAGTTTTTGGTGTGGAGCGGGTCTTTTCCCTCTTTAGGGATCACGACTATGTTGGCTTCGCTCATAGAGGGTGAGATACATCCACTGGACGCCGTAGAGTTGAGAACAGTGTGGAGCGTGGGGGTAAGTTGGTTTTCAAAGGCTTTATAAAAAGAAGCAGTGAAGCCATCTGGGCCGGGGGCTTTGTTATTTTTTAGAGATTTGATGGCCTCTGCGATCTCTGTTTTACTGATGGTGGAACCTAATCGTGTTTTGTCAGATTCTGAGAGTTTAGGAAGGTCTAGAGATTCAAGGTATTCGGTGCAAGCTGCTATGTCCAGTGATTTGTCATTCTTGTAGAGCTCTTCGTAGAAGGATTTGAATGTATCAAGGATTTTAGTTTGATTTGTGTGGGTAGTGTTTGTGGCGTCCTTTATTGATGAAATGGTAGACAGTTTTTGCTTATGTTTGAGATACGAAGCCAGCAGTTTACCTGCTTTATTTCCTTCGCAAAGCTTTAGGGCTTTGAAGCGGTTAATCCAAACGCCCGCTCTTTTACTAGTTATGGCATTGTACTCATACTTCTTCTTAGTGAGAAGGTCGAGGGGATTGAGGTCTTGAGGGTTGGCCTTGTGCCGGTCTTCTAGGATTGTGATATCTCGTTCCAATTGTTCTAGGTCTTTGTTTAATTTTTTGTTGGTTTTAGCTCTAATATTTATGATGACCCCACGGATTGTGGCCTTAAGGGCGTCCCATAGAGTGTTAGGATTTGTATCAGCGGTATCGTTTAGGAGTAAGTATTCCTCGATGGCATCCGCTATCTTGAGTTTGTCCTCTATGTTGGTAAGGATTTCGTCGTTAAAACGCCACCTTCTAGGCGGGCGAATCGAGCGGGAGCCTGCAAGTTTGGTGTGAATACATGCATGATCAGATACCAGTTTGGGGGCAATACCAGTTTCTTCAATCAGGTGTGCGAATGAGGTGGATAATAGGATGAAGTCAATACGTGAATAGGAGTTATGTGGGGCAGAGTAGAAGGTGTAGTCTCTCCCATCGGGGTTCTGTAGTCGCCAAGAGTCTTTGAGACAGTAGCGCTCACAGAGACGGAGAAGGGCCCCATGTGACCGTGAGGGGTGGAATGCGCACTTGGATTGTCGGTCTAGTAAGGGGTCTAGGGGTAGGTTAAAGTCGCCCCCCACTATTAGTAGTTCATCTTGGGAGATATGTTCAATGGACCGAGAGACTGAATCCCAGAATGTGGGATCGTCGGCATTAGGGCCATATATATTCACTACATGTATGGGATCGTCTTCTCTGCGTAGATGAGTCACTAGTAACCTACCATCTGTATCGTGAGTGTGTGATAGCAGTGTCAGGTTGGCATTCTTAGACAACAGTGTGATTACACCACCTTTCTTTTTTAGCGCAGGAGAGGACAGGACGTGGGATGACCAGTGTATGTTAAGGAATCGCAAGTCCTCCTCAGAAAGTTTTGTTTCCTGTAGAAGAACGATATCTCCTTTAGTTTTTGCTAGATAGTCGAACACTTTCCGCCTTTTCACCGGGTGGTTAAGTCCTTTGACATTTAGTGAAATCACTTTAAGATCGTCTTTAATTGAGTTGGAGTTAGCCATCAGTGAAATGTTTCATCGCTCGTTGGGAAGCTGGCGGGGTGTTGTGACGAGTTCGGGTGCCGTAATCTGACAAAATCGGATAAATTTCAGTACAACCTTTTTTGACAATATGCATAAATACAAGTGTTGTGATGCGTACCTGCAGCCTGTGTTGTGGAAACAATAAGGGATAAAGTGGATTTGGTGTGGCGAGTTGTGTGTGGCAACTCTTTGAAACATAAGCATTAGCATAAAAAAACAGGATGTGATACAAAATGAGAGGGAACCTACTGAGACTCTGCCAAGTGATTGCTCCTACATCCTCTCTCTTTTCCCCTCTCTCTAAATGATCCCTCCCTCTCCCCCCTCCCTCCCTCCCCCCCAAATACGTACGTAGGGAGTACGACGACAGTACCATGCTACGCAAAAACAGGAGTAACAATAACAATAATGAGTGCATATTATCAATCCCAGATGAATGTAGACGGTTAGTATAACCAACAGTATAAACAACAGGAAAGTGGCCTAGTGGAGATTGTTAGCAAAATACAAATACGAGTAACAGGCCATAAACAGTTTGACCTAATATGGACTAAATAGGTAAAGGGCAGTTTAGAGATTATGAGAGTATCTAATAGTTGCGACCATGGTATACTCGTTGGGCTGCGCTACTCCCATCACGTGTTGAGTATGTGGAATGTCAAGATACAGAGTGGAGGCGCTACTTGAGATGAGCAAAATGTACAAGAGTACCCATTGGTCTAAATGCAATAACTTGCGTGAGTCATAAGCAGTCACAAATCGTAACTAGTCACATGCTATATGAAGCCATTATGCTGGCCATAGGTTGCCACGCTTACAAACTCACGGTACTGTAGCTTCGATGAGCCTGGCATGCAGATTTTAGGAGTCCGTGTCACGAGTTGAGTAAAGTTCTACGGAGGAGGATTCCGTCGAGGCAACCGATGCCGGTCCACTGGATGAAAGAAGAGTGACATGGAACTAACTGGCTCCATCTTGTTGAGTCGAGCACGTGGTCTTCCTTTTGTTGGAGAGTCCGGTCGATTGATCCATTTCTTGCGTTGGACATTCTTCGAGAAGATGCGCCAGGACTTTCGGGTCGGTGAAGAATCTCGGGTGGCCATTTATCATAATTCTGAACTTGGTTGGTCCTGCGAAAGAGAAGGGGATGTTCTTGGATCTAAGTTTAGGGCGGAGGTCCAGGAAGCCCTTACGTACATCCACTGTGTCTTTGGAGAAGTCCTGCGTGAAGATGATCCTGTGTCCTTCCCATGTAATGGAGTGATTTTTCCTCGCATATTGGAGAATCAGATCAGCGTGCTGATATCTGAGCGGCTTGCATATCATTGGCCTGGGGCCTTTAGCATTCCTGCTCGTGAAGGTAGGGATCCTGTGCGCCCTGTCGAGTTCGAGGCCATGTGGGAACTCAGTCTTGGTAATCATGGGGATCCATGATTCTAGGAAGGCCACGCAAGAATCAGCATCATTTTCCGCGTTTTCTGGTATGCCGAAAATTCTAACGTTCCCCCGTCTGTTGCGGTCCTCTAACTCCGCATTATGGCGTCTGAGGGCGTCGGTGGTGTCTTCCAGGCGTTGGATCCTAGATGTTGATTGTCGCGATAGATCCTCAACATCGCTAATCCGTTGTTCAGCGGCTCCCAGGCCCGAGGTTAGAGCGCTCATGTTGGCCCTAATTGCGGTCATTTCAAGTTGCATTGAGTCCGTATTGGCTTTGGTTGATTTGGAGATATCCGTAAGGTCTGACAGTTTCTTCAAGATCATCTCCATTGTGGCCGCCATATCTGCTCTGTTTTTGATGGGTGAGTCGGAAATTAGAGGTTCTGGTTTTACCTTTTTTGGGTTGTTCCTGTCTTCTCGGTTTGCCATTGTTCTAGGGACGTATGGCACTATTAATCTTGCTGATCTTGTGTAGGAGGAGCTTGGTTCACGAGGGTCACAAGGGTCAAGATGGCGGTGTGATAAGGTATTGGTCAGTGTCCAGAGCGTGGGCAAGAGTTGGTGGGCAGGAACCTGAGGCCACACGGCTCCAAGGGTGGTATGTGGTAGACACCAGAAGCACAGGAAACGTGGGCAGGTTATCGTCTTCGCAAGCGCCGGGTTGAGATGGTTCGAGATCTCATGAGGGAGAGCTAGTGGGGCTCACTTACAGAGGGCTGCCTCCACGTGGTAGCAATGGTATTAGCAACTCCCCAGCATTCATTTCATGTTCTCAGTGGTAAGAGAAACTTGTTGGTCTGAGGGCTAATGTTGGGTAGGGAAAACAGGGTCATTGAGGTGCTCTTCCTGTTCTTTCTGTATTTAGCTGTGTGTGATTCCTCTGATGTTTGGAAAAACAGTGTGGCAGTGTGCTAGCCGAAATTTGGCTATGCGCTGGATATTCACCTCATGTGGAAACATAGAGTGCTCATATATTGTCAGGGAGGCTGAGCACTTCTCCTTCGTTTTCTTCGGTTGTTTGCCCCCTAGACGCTCGTTTAAGGCGCTCGCGTTACTGAAGAGCCGCCATCTTAAGGTCAGGCAGGACGCGCTGATCAGCTAAGAGGTGCGGGCGGTTAGGTGACACTCTCTTGAGTACTTTCTTCACTGCTAAACCGCTTCACATTTTTCAAATGTCGCACACCAGCACCATATAATTTTTTCTTTCAATTTTCACTATTAATGCATATCATTTTCGAATACATTGTTTCCTTATTTTGTTGAATCTCTGATCCTCTGTATGTTGCACCTCATACTTATACTTACCCATGATGTTTGCTAAGGTCCTGTATTATTTCATTTTTAAATCCCCTGATGAAGGGTCTTTTTCTCGACCTGAAATGCATTGGGCTACGGATTAAATGTTAAGAATTGGAATGTTTGAAAGAACTATACAATTACCCTTACGAAATAAAATAAGGAATGAAATTTATCAATCAATGAATCACAAGATGATCTAGGAAATAAACATTTGGATTATTCATTGAATAAATTGAATTGAAAGTGAAGAAAACTTTAATGTTTCACGTTAAAACAGCGTGCATGTCTTCGTGAGAGGTCTTCCCCCCTCCACACATTGGCTCCTAGTTGTTTTAAGGCACGGCAAGGCACCGTGTGACAGACGTCAGCGCCACCCTGTAAATGAAATCATTTCCCTGAGACATCTATCTTATACGAGTGCAAAGGGACCAAAACTTTCTACGTATTTTCAATTACAAAAGGTGCACAATCATAAGGAAAGCGACAAAAGGAAGCTCAGGCTATAAGTGTGTGTAGGGAAGTCCAGTTCAAGTCAGGATAAAGTGTGCCCATACATTATCACAGATGGCCTCTTAGTCATGAGGTTTGTGCCCCACTTGTTCATAAACTGCATGTCTGTGTCAGTTCAGTGACAGTGAGGACTGCATGTGGCCTTGAATGGTGCAGGATGCACATTTTTGCAGCAACCACTGATATCGCAATCTACTTCGGTGTATGAGTAGTCATGCTTTCCAGGTTACTTGTGTTATCTGAAAGGCACAGGTTTGCTGATGTGTTGCATGACATCCAGCTGCAATTCTGCCCACATTGCAGGCTTGTATTCAACAAGTAAAGGGCAATAGTACAGAATTTGGAAAGATCTGCAGTCAGGAGCTCTACATCAACAACAATCAAAATAAAGCAGTAGGCATTCTGTGGAGTTTGTGGGGAGCCTAGGACCATTTCAGCATCTTTTTATTTTCTGGGAACTTCAGCCTTACCTCCCTGAAGTGCCTGTTGTGAGTATCAAGAAATGAGGTACAATCTGCCTCTGAGTACTCCCTATGCAGTCCTGTCTCCCAGAATACACTAGAGTTGGTCAGAAACTTCTATTAAAAAAGTTGTCAGTTAGCACTCTGTATGAGCCTGACACCTCTCTTGGAAATGATCCCAGACCTGCATACACTACAAATCAGTGGACTCTGCTAGAGATACATTGGGTCCTTGAGCCTACCAGGTAACCAATGCATTACCTTATGATATTGTCAGGCGTATGAATCGGGCACTAGGTCTTATATGGCTGGGTAAACCCCTCCTCCCCTTTTAAAACAGCTCCACTTTAAATATTTCTAATTCAATTTTTTTTAGATCCTACGTAAGCTTGAGAGCGTTTTGGAAAATATCAGCATTTTTGCAAACTCTCATGACCTCTCCAAAAACAGGGACAGGAATGGCTAATATTGACACAGTAATTCAAATGTGTATATATCAAGGTCAATCCCTACATCTCCCATTAGGGGTTAACTCAACCTTGGCATTAGGTTAATGATAGTGCTGAAAACTGAAGGAAAAAGGAGATGAGGAGGAAAACAGAGAGAAAGACGCACACCTGCATTCTGGTGTTGGGAAAACCTGGACTAGATTTCAAGGGTTAGAGCTTCTCAAGGCTAAACTATCTAGGATATAAAGATCTCGACCTATGGGTGAGACAATTTCACTTAAGGATAAAAAAGCTGGAGGATTACCTGAAACAAACGGGTGGGCACTGTATCTAGCCCCTGGCATGCTATAAGTCCTGCACTGTCGAAGGCAATGAAAAGCCATTTGCTACACTGGGGGGAGGAGGGTTGTAGAAGGACACAACGTGACTAGCAAAGCAGGTAACCACAAACAGCAGGAAAGGAAACCAGAGGACTAAATGGAACCAAACAAGGGAGAAAATTACAAACAGTAGAGGTACGAGCAGGCCAAGTGTGAACTAAAGCAAATAACAAAGAGTAACACAACCACTATTGCTGCACAAGGGAACACTATACAAGTGGTGTCAAAAGTGGTGTCAAAATAATAGCTGGTTTGCCACGATTGATCCAGACGTGTACCTGAGTGCCCTACTCCTCTAATGGCTGGGGCTTTGCAGGTGACTTGAAAATGCAGTTTTTCTGGTATGAGTGCACAATCTGTGTGCCATCTCTTTAAAGTTCTCAGTCTTCTGCATCCTAACATGTTTTCTTCCCTGACAAAAGAACAAATAAAATGTGGAATAGCATAAGCAATATGAATTTAGAAGAAGAGAAACTATGGAGACTTCCTGGCATGGTAGTTTGTATACTCCATGCAATCTAACTGAGTTAACTAAAAAATGATCACAAAAAGGCATGCATCAGTTATTCTCAAGTAATTAGCAGTCTGTATAGTCAAGTGCTTAAGTTATTCCCTATATGCAAGTCATCAAGCCATGGTACTTACTTACACCCTCTGATAAAATGGTTTTAATACAAGCACAAGTGAGAACAAAGAGGCCAGAGAAACTGGGATGGATTACAGGAACAAGGATCAGAAAAAAGTTAAAGAAATAAAAAAACAGCACAAGAGTCACTGGATTCAGGAACAAAGGCTCAAGGAAAGGCAGGACTGGATATTAAGAAACATGAAACAGAGTATAGGAAGCAGAGGCAGACCAGGCTCAACTAACTTTGAAAGCAGACAGACATAGTAAATTCAACTTAAGGAAGCATAAGCTGTATTCAGCCAGAATAAGCAACTGTGGAATATGGGACAATGAATCTGCATACAAATAAGCACAGACACAAAAGGAATTGAAATAGGAACCCGACAGGACTTTGCAACAGAGTAAGCTAAAACTGAAATATAGGATTTAGAGTGAATAAGATGCAGTACCAGACCAGAATTATGAAACAAAAGGAGCTGTTGCACGAGAACAGGACTCAGCACACAGAAGTAGTTATTGCATCAAAACAGAACTTAATATCAAGGAAGCTGAAATCTGCAAAATAGTGATGTCATCAGTGATGTCACTGACCATGCCATGAGTGATGTAATATGTGAGGTCATAAGAAGTGGATTGTGGGGCATAAGGTATAGTTTGCTCAGGTAACTCTAACTGCTGAATTTCTATGGTTTTGTACTAGTAAAATGTGATCTTAATAATAACAGCTATGTACCATTTGTTTTTTTCAGTGAAGTTCTAAGGTTTTTTAATTCTATTTCCCAATTATAACTTCCATGTAACCTATGTTTTTTATGTGAATTCCTAAGTTGTAAAAAAAATGTATTTCAAAACTGTAACACGGAATGTTTGAAAGTGGGTCTGTGAGTAACTGAGTCGATCTCTCAGTGGTTGTGTGAGGGCCTAAGTGTGTTAGTGGATGTCTAAGGGGTCCATTAGAATCCGCCCGTCATACTAGCAGGGATTGGGACCGCCCACCATATGGGCGGGGGTCTCGATGGGGGGAATTAGGATGTACCCGCCACAGTGGCAGGCACATCCTGCATTTCTAGCATTGTGGCGGGCGGTGCTCACAGCACCGCCCGGCACAATTCTAAAAATGCATTTCAGCATTTGCATAAACAAAGCGGCCGGCAACCACGCGGTGCCTGCCGCTTTGTTTATGTGTGCAGCCCCCACCCCTCCTTCACTCTGGAGGCCCGCAGGGGGCCCCCAGAGTGAAGACCGCATGCCTTTCCGTGGCAGCATTGCCTCCACGGAAAGGCATGACTGACAGCCCATACTAATATGGCTGGCGGTGTCTATGAGACACCGCCACCATATTAAACATTTTCCGCCCCGGCCGCAAGGCGATCAGGGCGGAAAAGCGGCGGACGGTCTTTCCGTCCTCCGCGGTCCCCCCCCGCCATACTAATATGGCGAGGGTAATTCAGGAATGGATGTCGGGCGGATTGCCTCCGCCAGGCTGGAGGCAATCCGCCTGACATCGTAATGGGCCCCTAAGTGTCTATGTGGGTGTATCAGATGCTGTGTCAGTGTCATAATGGACCAGCATCTGCCCGTTTATTGAAAAAGAGCCCACAGTTTTGCATAAAATAACTACCCAAGTGGAGTATTTCTATTGCTTAATTACTAAGTAGTACCTCCTTAATTAAATATCCAGTATGTATTCTAAACTACAACTACAAAATGCAACACAAGGAAATCTCACCAGTAATGCAATGTGATTGTTCCTCATACATCTGTAGCCAGACATTTTGGATAACATGAATGTTCTTATAGAAAATAAGATGAGAGTATAAAAAAGGTGAATCTACATCAAACAAAGGTCCTATCTCGTAACTCAATCAAACCATCAATCAGTCATTTGTTAAGCGCACTACATACCCGCAATGGTCTCAAGGTGCTGGGTCGGAGGTGGGGGCCGCTACTGATCAAACAGCCAGGTCTTTAGTGTAATCCTAAAGGTTAGCTGGTCTTGGGTCTGTCGTAGGCTCAGTGGGAGGGCGTTCCATGTCTTGGCGGCGAGGTGGGAGAAGGATCGCCCACTGGTGGTCGTTCTTCGGATGCGCAGGATGGTGGCGAGTGAGAGGTCGGCGGAGTGTAGCTGGCGGTTGGGGGTGTGAAAGGAGAGCCGTCTGTTGAGGTAGGCGGGGCCGGTCTTGTGGAGTGCCTTGTGTGTGTGGATGAGGAGCTTGAAGGATATCCTCTTGTTGATGGGGAGCCAGTGCAGGTTTCTCAGGTGGGGGGTGATGTGGCTGTGTCGTGGTACATCGAGGAGCAAAACAAACAAGATGATGGATGGAATGTTGCACAATGGCAAAACATTCACCCCCGGTCACAGATCTGGGTTTAATCCATGGTTATTTTGCTCACCAAGCCACCCCAGTTCAGCCCAGTGGTACATCGAGGATCAGCCCCACCGAGGCGTTTTGGATGCGTTGTAATCGAGTGATGAGCTGCGTGCTGATGAGGGCCTGGGTGACTGTCTTTCTAGTATCTGTCGGAATCCATCTGTAAATCTTGCGGAGCATGCGGAGGGTGTTGAAGCAGGAGGAGACAGCGTTGACTTGCTTGGTCATTGAGAGCGTTGAGTTGAGGATGATTCCCAGGTTGCGTGCGTGGTCGGTGGGGGTCGGGGCTGCCCCCAGTGCTGTTGGCCACTAGGAGCCATCCTAGGCTGATGGGTTGGAGCCGAGCATGAGGACCTCCATCTTGTCCGGGTTCAGCTTCAGATGACTGATCTTCATCCAGTCGGTGACGCCCTTCATTCCTTCATGGAGGTTGGCTTTGGCCGTGATGCGGTCCTTGGTGAGGGAGCGGATCAGTTGAGTGTCTTGGCCTAGGAGATTATGTTGAGGTCGTGCTGTCGGGCAACGTGTGCGAGCAGGGCCATGTAAATGTTGAACAGTGTCGGGCTGAGGGAGGATACTTGGGGTACGCCGCAGATGATTTTGCAGGCTTTCGAACGGAACGGGGGGAGGCAGATGCTCTGTGTTCTGCCAGAGAGGAGGGAGGTGTTCCATTCCAGAGCCTTGTCTCAGATCCCTGCGGCATTGCGGGGTGCGAGAAGTGTGCGGCGGAAGATGGTGTCGAAGGCGGCGGAGAGGTCTAGTAGAATGAGTGCTGCAGTGTCCCCGTTGTCTAGCAGGGTCCTGATGTCATCGGTGGCGGCAATGAGGGCGATCTTCGTGCTGTGGTTGCTGCAGAACCCTGATTGGGAAGGGTCCAGGATTCTGTTCTCTTCGAGGTATCAGGTTACCTGTCTGTTAACGATTTTCTCGATGACCTTGGCCGGGAAGGGGAGCAGAGAGATGGGTCAGAAGTTCTTGAGGTCTCTTGGGTCTGCCTTGGGTTTTTTGAGTAGGGTGTTGCTCTGGGCGTGTTTCCAGCTCTCTGGGAAGGTTGCGGTCTCAAGGGAGAAATTGATGACGTTTCGTAGGTGGGGTGCGATGGAGCTGCTTGCTTTGTTGAAGACGTGGTGCGGTAATGGGTCTGACGGAGAGCCAGAGTGAATTGTACTCATGGTCTTGATGGTGTCATCGATGCTCACGCTGGTCCAGACTAGCAAGGGGACGTGGTTGATGGTGTTAGTAGGGTCTGTTGTGTTGCTGTCTGTTGGGCCTGTCTGGGTGTTGAAGCTGTTGTGGATGTTTGCTATCTTGCGGTGGAAGAAGGTGGCGAGGGAGTCGCACAGGGCTTGTGACGGCGGGATGTCTTTGGTGTTGGAGCTGGGGTTGGAGAGTTCCATCACGATGTCGAAGAGCTCCTTGCTGTCATGTGCATTGTTGTTGAGGCGGTCTTTGAAGGAGGTCTTCTTGGCATCCCTGATGAGGTTGTGGTGGTTGTGGACGGTGTCCTTGTGCGCTGCGTGGCTGTCCGGAGTTTGTTCACTGTGCCATTTCTTCTCTAGTTTCCGGCAGGCTTGCTTGGAATCTAGGAGTTCTGGGGTGAATCAGCTGGCCCTCTTGCTGGTGTCTCTGTGAGGGGTTTCTTCAGCGGGGCAAGGGTGTTGGCGCAGTCCTCGATTCAGCGTCTGAGGTTGTGGGCAGCGACATCGGTGTTGGAGGGTTTGGTGGGTAAGCTGAGAGCGAGGTTTGCATGTAGTTGGTCTTCGGTGATTTTGCTCCAGCGGTGGCGGGGATCTGTTGGGTGCGCTGGTGTGTGGTGGGTGAAGTGGATGCAGCGGTGGTCGGTCCAGGGGAGTTCAGTGGTGTGGCTGATGGAGACGTGCAGGCTTGAGGAGAAGACGAGGTTAAGCATGAGCGGGTGGGCGTTGTGACGAGTTGCCTCAGTCCGAGGTTGGAGAGGTTGGCGATCAGGGTGGTGGAGTTGCTGTCGTTGTTGTTCTCAAAGTGAAAGTTTAGGTCTCTGAGGAGGATTTAGTCGGTGGAGGTCAGGGCGTTCTGATGAAGTTGGCGATGGAGTCGCTGAACTAGGGGTGGGGTCCCGGGGTTAGTAGATGAGGGTGCCTCTCAGGGCATCTTTGCTTAGTGAAGGTGTCCTCATATTGTTCAGCATTACAACGCGTCTCCAAAGTCAATGGGAAATGTGTAGGCAGTGCTTTTGGTAATAAATCCATCTTCCTGGCAAAATGTGGTTAGCCTGTTGCATACTACTAAGGTGAACAGGCTATGGCCAAACAGGAGTTACTTGTGATCTGCACATTTGCATATTCCTAGTAATTTAAAAGGAGAATCATGGACTCTGCTTGGACCAGAAGAAGGCAAGAATTAACTCACTTGTCACAGTCACAACAGGTTGCACTCCAGTAGATCTAGGATGCATTGATCTCCATGAAGGATTTCAGATAATTTTTGTCGGGAACCTGGCTCACGGCCGATTCCACCTCCGACATCCTCGCAGCAGTACCTACTGGCTACTACATACTTCAAGCAAACAGGGCGTCGGGCAAGCTAGGGGGCGAGGTGGCAGCTATTATCCAGCAGAAATATATATTCACCTCTCTCGAGATCAGCACTCTACCCCAGGTCGATAGCCTTATTTTTAAAATTTGAATCCCTTAAGTTCTCCTTTATTTGTGCTTTCCTTTACCGACCTCCTGATCATATGCCTCTGTTCCCCCAATTATTCGGCGAATTAATGTCCCAGCTAGTCATTAACCACGGCAGGATTATTATTCTTGGAGACTCCAACTACTGGCCCTCTGATACACACAAGAGTGCCAGCTCCATCGAGTTCACAGACCTTTTATTAGGCAGGAATTGTACCCAGCATGTGCATAAAGCTACTCATGCCAAAGGGCATATCTTGGACCAAGTCTGGACCTCTAATATGGAAATAACACCTCTTTTAGTTTCTCCATGCACCTGGTCTGACCATCATTTGATTACTTTTAGCATGTCCTACACTCCTCCCACGAAGCCGCCCCTGACGGGAAACTTTCTGGCCAGAAACTGGAATGAGGCCAATATGGGTGACTTTTGCTTATTGTTAACAGCCACCTTTCCCACCGAACAGGCCTTCATCTGCCTTCAGGCTTCTAACCTTGGGCATTGGCTAGAATTAGCCAGTGACAAGGTCGCCCCTTTTAAGAAAACTAATTTCAAACGTCCCCACGACGCCCAAAGCTAGTTTTCTGACGACCTAAAAGGAAAAAAACTGGCACTCAGACTAGCAGAGCACCGATGGCGGTGAGCCTATACACCCGATGAGACAGCGGTGTATGTAGCCCTGCTAAAGTATGATAAAGATTCCATCCTTCAGACCAAAACTGCTTACTTCTCTTCAAAAATCACTAACTCATCCACGAAAGCCAAAGATATTTTTGCAATAGTCAATGAGCATGAGCAACCCGATAGGGTGATCGCTAGATCTGTCCCTTCCTAAACACTATGTGACTCTTTGAATTCATTCTTCATCGACAAAATTACCTCTATTAAGAACAATATCCCTACCCCCACTGCCTCCTCTATTCTCCGTACACCTTGTAAAAACCACTTCAAGCTTGACCAAATTCCCCCGATCTCCAGAGAAGAGTTCTTGGCTCTCCTAAAAAAGGTCCGGATCCCCCAATGACTGTTGCCCCCCCACATTCTGAAAGAGGCCTTTCTTACTTGTCCTGATCCACCACTTTCACTTCTCAACAACTCCCTCAAACTGGGCATTGTTCCGGACACCTATAAAAGTGCTGTAATCATTCCAATATTGAAAAAACCTAATGCCGATCCATCGGTGTTGAGCAATTTCCGCCCAATCTCCCTGCTTCCCTATCTTAGCAAGATACTAGAGGCTCATTTTATGAATTTCTCAGCTCATTTATTGAGCATTCACAGTTTCTTGACCCCCGACAGGCGGGCTTCAGGCCAGCACACTCCACGGAGTCAGTAATTCTGGCAGTCATGGATGAGCTCAGGAGAGGAGCAGATAAAAAAATCACCCAGATCCTGGTGCCGTTAGATCTATCGGCTGCTTTTGACACGGTCGATCATGAACTTCTGATCGACCGTGTCAGAAATGCCGGCATCCAGTGTCTGGCCCTCAAATGGATCTCCTCTTTTCTACACAAGTGCTTCCAGGCTGTCCGTCTGGCCAACTCCTCGGTAGAGAAATCAAGACTGACCTGTAGGGTCCCCCAGGGCTCTGCTTTATCGCCCCTCTTGTTCAACCTATATATGCAACCCTTGATTGCGTCTCTACAGAACAGTCCAGCCATAGCTTTCAATTATGCCGATGATCTTTAGCTGGTGTTCAACATTGATTCTTCTAATACATCAGTTATCAATTTCCAATCCACTATGACCTCCATCAGCGAATGGTTGTATACCAACCAACTAAAACGTAATCCCGACAAAATGGAGCTCATACTGACTGGAGGTGCTGCCAACCCATGGAACTCCAGCTTTTGGCCTTCACCTATGGGCAGTCCCCCTTGCCCAGTGGATTCTGTAAAAAGTCTTGGGGTTATCATCTGTAGAGATCTGTCCCTGAAGCGACAAATCAATGCAGTAGTATCCTTCTGCTTATTTCATCTCCGTAGAATTCGGAAGATCTGCAGGTTCTTGACCACTGAGGCCCTCACTTTTGTCACCTTGCCCTAGTCACTTCACGCATTGACTACGCGAATGCACTCTATGTTGGCATTCCGGCATACCAGCTTCATCGCCTTCATCTCGTACAAAATCAAGCAGCTAGGCTTATCTTCCATCAACCTAAGCATCACCACGTTAGCCCCCTGATGAAGAGCCTTCATTGGCTCCCGGTAGCTAAACGCTGTGTATTTAAAATGGGCTGTACCATCTTTAAAGCCCTTGCTGGTCAGGGCCCTGCCTTTATTTCCTCCAGGATTCACCGATATGTTACCTCACGTGAACTCCGCTCTTCTCACCTTAATCTGCTCATTGTCCCCACCTTCAAATGCAAAAAACATGGTGGTCTCAGGTTTTTCTTTCTTGCCCCCCGTTTCTGGAATCCTCTCCCTACTGAGCTGAGATCAGTAACTGGCTATGCTCAATTCAGAACCCTTCTTAAAACCCTTCCATTCTCACAAGCCTATTAATAAACATTTTGTAACTCCCCTGCCATCATCCCCCTGCTCCTAGCGCCATGAAATCGCCTGGTGTAAGTGCTCTCTATAAATACTTTTAACATAATATAACATCATTTTTCAATGTGGAAGGTGGAATTTCCAACAAAATACACTCACTTTGCTTTCACCAAACCCAGCACTTATAATAGTTTGTGTTTTACAGAAGTAGCTCTTCAACTGGGGCACCTTCTTTGTTTGCATTTTTGAGTAGTTCCTGTTGAGGTTTATTTTCTGTGAAATGTGATCAGGCTCAGGATAGAAGCTCACCTGCTTGTTTATTGAGGAAGAGTTCACACATTTACGCAAAATGTCTGCACAATTTATGGTTGCTACTGGTCAGTTAGAACGTGGTATCTTGTTGGATGGCTGTATAGTGTTTGCTTCCCATTATCTTGGCATAAGGTGGAAAGACTATTGCATGTGAGTTTTCTTTTTTATTGTAGTTGTGAGGTGTCTACCATAATATTTTGCTTATTCTAATATAATTCTTTTGTTAAAAAAATGTGGCAGTCCTGCACCCATTGCGACCTGTTGTGAAGGCGTTGCAGCTTCGGCATGGTTTTGACAGAAATGAAACAGATGTATAGACACATTTAGGGTTTTGTTTAACATAAGTGGAATACTAATAAAGTAATAAAAGTGGTATAATGTTAAAGGAAAACATTTTTAAAGGTTGTTTTCATACTTTTCAGGAAGCTGTGCCGCCTCTACGCGCTGTGTGGGCACATATATCTGGAACCGCACTGGGTATGCGACTCTGGTGTAAACCCTTATTTTTTTAAGTTTAAAAAATAAGTTCCTTTCAGAAAAAAGAAATCAAGAAAAAAACAGAAGAAAACAATACATTACTTTGACATATTATGATATAAAAGATCTAAGAACAAACACAAATTTATGGTTATAATATCCATGTAAGGGGGAGAAAGAGTGAAAGAATGTATAAGGATATAAACAAGGTCTGATAACAGAGCATGCATATGCAATCATAGATATATTAATTAGAATGTCAAGGAGGCTTCAAAACTTCTTGTTCTGAAATAGTACATACACAAGAAAAATTAGCTTGAAGATCAATAAACTTTGTAACTGGGGACCATAACTGCAAATGCTTAGTAGCTAGGGAAATAGGATATACATAAGCTGTGTCTAATCTGTGATTATGACAAACTGCATACCATCAAGCTTGAAATTATAATTTAGAAGAGTCTTTCCAATGTTTAGTAATTTGTTAGAAAGCCACCCCTATAAGTAGATCCAAAATGTGTGCATTTAATGAATAGTTGTTGCAATCATCGGAAAAAGCACCTAAAAAAATATTAGTAATAGAGAAAGGTAATGTATAATCAAATATAAGGGTAATTTGATCCCAAACACATTTCCAGAACTTATGAGTATTGGGGCAAGTAAAGAGTAGGTGTTTCAAATCAGCATGTGCTAGGGAACAGGGCCAGCAGGTAGCACATATGTAAGAGTTCATCTTATGTAGGGATACAGGAGAGAGAAGTAATCTATTATATATAAAGAAAAGTCTCAGTGTAGTATTCGCTGCTCTAGAAGTTTTTCTAATTTTAGGCCAGATTTTATTCCATAGGTATATAGACCAGACAATATCAAAATCAAGGGGCACATTAGGATGTTGGGCGGATCACCACCGCCATGCGGGCGCCATATTAGTATGGCAGGGGGACCGCAGCGGACGGAAAGACCGTCCACCGCTTTTCCGCCCGGGTCGCCTTGCGGCCGGGGCGGACAATATTTAATATGGTGGCGGTGTTATTAGACACTGCCAGCCATATTATGATGGGCTTTGGGGAATGCCTTTCCGTGGCGGAAGGCATGCGCAGACTCCCTGCGGTGGCCCATTGTGGGCCCCCTGGGACTCGGGGGGAAGTGGGGGGTGCACATGGGGGGTACCTATGGTAACCCCCCACATTTCAAAGTGCAACATGGCAGGCACCGCGCAGTGCCTGTCATGATGTGCTTTGAAATGCACAACGTGCATTTTTACCATTGCGGCGGACGGAGCTTTCAGCACCACTTGCCGCAATGGTAAAAATACAGGATGCGCCCGCCAGTGTGGCGGGTGCATCCTAATGGCCAAGGCAGGACCGCCACTCCGATGGCGGGCGGTCCTGTGTTGCACGGGGATGGCGGGCGGGCAAAGTCCGCCCACCATCCTAAAGGACCTCATAGTTCCCAAGTCAGCTCCACCTTAGTTTTTTCTCTGTTGATGTTTGGCTTTTGTAGGTGAGCGTAAATGGTGGAAGCTTTGGGACAAGCACTAAGAAAAAAGCGTGTTTCATTTGGTGTTAGTGGAAGAGGAAGTAGGAATGAAGTTAGCTTGATCAAAGGCAAGAGTCAAGGCATTTTGCAATAATTGGTACCTATTTCAAAAGGAGAGAGAGAAATTAAACAAAGGACGAGCATGAGAAAAAGACATAACCTTATTATCATCAAATAATTGATTAACCACATGGCTGCTGCGGGGATTTTTGCCCTGTGCTGCAGATCCTTTAATACCATTATTCATGACGAGCTCAGCTCGTCATCAGCACACGACACCCGTGGGTGATGACGAGCTGAGCTCGTCATCAGCAGCGAAAGGGTTAACCAATATTAGGCCTTTTTGTCTCCATGTTTTCAAATAAAGTAATTTATCTTTGATCGTTAAGAATTTATTATGCCATATAGTAGATTTAGAAAACGCTTCAATTTCTTGGGGCTGGTCTAATAAAATTGTGTCTAATAATTTGCTTGTGGGTTCAACAATCAGTGTGGATAATTGACAGGGTTTTTGAGAAAAAGACAGGTATTCTTGAAAAGAAAAAGGATCAACGTATGAGCAATACCCAGAGTGGAGATTCTGGTGTGGTTTCAAATAACCATCTAGAAGATTGACGCAATAAAAATACTATATGATAATGGGGAAAGTCAGGAAAGTTAACTCCTCCCTCTAAATTTGGACATGTGAGTTTTACTAACGACATGCAAGCTTTTTTATCATGCCAGAGAAAAGATGAGAAAAGTAAATTGATATTTTTGACAAAAATTTTGAGTTTGAGGTATGGCAGTTGATATGTTAGAGATAGTGAAAATTACTATGGAGGACAACTTCATCTTGATAGTGTCTGAACGTCCCTACCAGGAAAGAAGGAGAGGAGGCCTTTTTTCTGTCAGAGCAGGGATTTTTAGTGAACACCTATCAATATTAATGGAAATCGATGATTTGATTGATGAGGTAAAATACATGCCTAAATATTTAATGTGCTGAGGATTCCATTTGAAATTGGCTAATTTAAAGTCATATTTAAAAAAAATTAGTTAGGTAGTATCTTACATTTGTCATTGTTTAATTTATAACCAGAAATAGTGCAATAGGCTGTTACTTCTAGTAAAAAAAGTAGGGAGGAAGGAATGTGGTTATAAAAGAATAATATAATATCATCTGCATATGCCACCAGTTTAATTAATATGTACCTTATTGGATGCAAAGCCATAGATGTTCGGGTTCTGGCAAATTCTAGATAAAAAAGGTTCTAAGGCTAGGTTAAAAAGAAAAGGAGATAAAGGACATCCCTGTCAAACTCCTCTTCCCAAATTAAAGTATGAAGAAGCAAGACCAATAGTAAAAATTGCTGCTTTGGGGGTTGAGTATAAAAGGGAAATTAGGTCTATGATTTTTTAACCGAAACCAAACCGTTTAAGTGTTGAAAAAATAAAAAGCCAATATACTATATTGATCGCTTTTTTTGCAACAATTGCAATAGCAGCCATAGAGTTAGGTAAATGAGACGTTTTAGAAAGTGTATAAAAAATAGGTGAGTAGTATCTACAAGTAAGCATCCTATAACAAAACCAACAGTTGAAGGAGAAAGGAATCCAGCCTCAGGGCCAAGGCCTTGGAGAAAATGTTGTAATCAATATTTACCAAAGAAATGGGTCTGTAGTTTTTACTGAAATGAGGGTCCTTCTCTTCTTTAGGTATGAGACACATTAAAGTCTCCAAAAAGGATCCAGAGGAAGTACCTACATGTGAAAAAGAGGTTATAAGATTGTTTAAATTGGGCAGAAGTAAATGAGAGAAGTGCATGAAAAAATTATACTTTAAAACAAACCGGTCCTGGGCCTTATCTTTTTTTAGTGTGTGCAATGCATTATGTAATTCCTTTTTTTCTATAGAAGAGAGATACTCAGAGATTTTACCATTTGTAGAGCACGATTCCGGTGTGTAAAGTGATTCGTATAAGAGATAACATTTCAGAATCTTTATATCTAGGCAACTGCTGATCATCAATAATTGAATCAGTGTTAAACTTATGCTTTTTGGCCTTAAGATAGTTAGCTAAAAGTTTAAGAGATTTATTCTGTCCACCATAAAATCTTGCACTGGATTTCAGTAAGTATAACGAGGCATTGTCTGTAGATTTCTTATTGAACTTAAGTTTAGCTGCTATAAGATTCGATAAACATTCGATAAACATTCGTAAATTTACCGAATCGGTAAAATAATGAATCAGTATTTTTACCAATTCGGTAACTTCCTGATGTAGGTGGGACTCTTCTGAGTCCCAAAGGCCTTACAGATTCGGTATTTTACCACCCGAATCCAGGTGTGCATGCACATGTGTGCACACCTATGCCATGTGACAGACAGACATGCCCTTAGAGCATGTCTGTGGCACACATGCCAGTATTTGAGGTGCTAGAGGGTGTCAAAGTGACACACCCTGCACCCTTGCTGGAATCGGTATTTACCAAATCGGTAAATACCGATTCGGTAATGCCCATTGATTCCTATTGGCTTCAATGCCCATAGGAATCAATGGGCATTACCGATTCGGTATTTACCGATTCGGTAAATACCGATTTTTACGGAATCGGTGATTCAATTACCGATTTTACCTACTTCTATTTTACCGATTCATAAATACCGAATCGGTAAAATTTGGTATTTATGAATCGGTAAAATAGAATTACCTACATCTGGCCCTTGGTCTGTTAAGCAAGTTCAATGAGACATAGATGGGTGTGTGGTCATATAATAATATAGAGCCAATTTCCACAGATTGTAAGGATTGAGAAGTATTATGTGAAACAAAAATATGGTCAACGCGTGAATGGGTCTGATGAGCTGGGGAAAAATAGGTGTATTCTCTTAGAGTAGGGTTACAAATTCTCCAGGCATCTATTAATTTTCTTTGTTGAATTGTTTGTACACATGATTTGTGGGCTTTACTTGCTATGAAGGAAGTCAAAGAATTGCAATCAATTAAGGGATATATAATCTGATTGCAATCTTTTGCTAAAGCGAGATTGTCTTGAAAATACTTTAACAACTTCTTTGTAAGGTGAGACCAAAAAAGGGAATCACCTTTGGTTGGTGCAAACATATTGAATAGAGAGTGGAGCCTTCCCAATTAGTAATTCGGTAAAAAGCAAGCAGCCCACATTATCATTTTGTTGAGACACAAGTTTACCAAAAAGAGATTTGTGACATAACGTAACAACATCATTTCTTTTATCGTCCCCTGGAGAGAAGAAAACTCCACCTACCCAATCTCTTTTTAACTTTAAGGACTCGCTTTCTGTAGGATGTGATTCTTGGATCAGAGCTATGTCCGCTTTTAATCTAGCTAAATGTGTTAAAACACGTTGTCTTTTTATCAGAGCATTTAAGCCTTGCACATTCTAAGAGACAATATTCAGTGACGTAAGTTAATCATTATTAAAGAAGAAACACATAGTAAACTAGACGCAGTTTAGTTTAGATAAAATATAACACCACCACATCATTTGTAATAAAAACAGCACAACAAAAAAATTGTCATAGAGAAGAAAAAAATAGAAACAAAAGAAGGGAATAGAATAGGTCAATAAAAAAGGAAGTTAAAAGGAAGAGAAAATAATGAGAGAACTTAGAGAAAGAGGAACAGAAAGAAAAACACAAATAAAATAACACATACCTATATAACTCCAAAGATGCGGAAAGAAACCACATGGAAGAATGGACTAACCAAGACTAGCAGGAGGGGCAGAGGGACAGCTGTATTTGACAAGATCCGAGACACCAACAAGTTAACAGATAAGATACCTCGAAAGAGGAAGTGGAAAAGAATTGTGTTATTAGCTAATGGTTAGCTTGTTGATGACCCAATCTGTGTGCTCGTTGAATATTCAAAGGGGTGCCTTCAGGCAATTTTAACACTTTGGGAAGAAAGTTGTTGAAGAAGGTGAGAGGGTCTGGACCCTCCGTGTTTTCCGGTAGACAATATATGCATAAGTTATTTCCTCTATTCCTGTTTTCTAAGTCTTCAACTTATTTCTGCAGAGAAGAGACCTGTGATTGAAGAGAACCTGCTTTGCTCTCAGTCATACCAAACGAGGAAACATTTCGATCCACCGCTTGTAAGCGTTCATCCATTTGAGACTACCTCTCCATAAGAAATTGTAATTTAGTGTTTGTTTCTTCCATAAAGGGTCATAAGGCCTGGATTTCTTCAAGTAAGAGGTCTAACAAGACAGGAGGGGGAGATTTTGTTGGAGATGGTGGGTCTTTTTTCATATGTTTTGTGGAGGCCTTTTCCAGAACTCACCAGGTTAGTAGTCACAGTTGTCGCAATTGAAGGTGCAACATTTTTTAGCTGAAGGGGTTGAAGATGATTCCATGGTGGCAAGTTTTGAAAAGACTGTGGAGTCCTGATAAATCTACATGCTGGAGACGGGGTAACAGAGCTGGACCTCCTTATTCGTCCCATAAGTGAAAGAAAACCATACAATATGACCCACTCTTTGAAAAGGAGCACAGTTATCCGACAACTTTCCTTAATGATGAGTTATCTTGCAATGAATGGAGGCGCGATTTCTCAAAGCTGTATCATGTTAGACTGGAACTATGAAAGCCAGCAAACGTGGACCCACAAGGATGGGTAAAAGCTCAGTCACCACTCTCCATATAACATGAAAAACCTACTAAATTGTTTCACCTCATCCAAAGACTTCATACATTTCTCCTTTATAATTGCTCCTCCTACAGTGTAGATGCGTTATTGTACTCAGACCACATCATATATAAGACTGAGGGGGAACAAGATTATTTCTTTTTAGCCATTGTAAACATGCTACAGCAGTGGACACAAATGAGACAGTCATACAATGTCTATTGGACAGCTCTGTATTATATTATACTTTCCAGCAAGGTCAGGCTCACTTCATGCTGTGTGACATTCCACCTGTACCTAGTATAGTCAAAATTATTCTCTTCGCTTTCAAAAGAAAACTAGGAAAGGATTCTAAAATAGCCTCCTCAGTGCTGCAACCGTCTACCCAGGTCCGCAATACATTGATATGGAGCAACCGCAACACAAAATGGCACACATTCCTGAGGTAACAGAGAGAAGCGTGAAAGATAAACCTCTCCCTCACTTGCTGCGAGCTGTTTTCATCACCCGGTGAGCAGCAAGGGGTTCTCTCATTCGGACCTGCCCGCTGGCCCGCTGTTGTACGCTGGTTTCACACAAAAAGGACAGCCGACCTGTGCCGCCTTATCCCGGTGATGGAAACGCCGCCATCTTCACTTGGCGTCAAGCCACAGCCCAGAACGAAAGCACTTATATCGACACTTTTAAAGTTTTCTTTAAAGTAAGAGATTTAGTATTACAACACTAAAACTCGTAGATTTATAGTGCAAATACTTTTTAAAGTTTCTTTTATTGTATTTTGTGAATTTGTGATGGCACCGTAACGTAAGCATGAAGGCGTTGCGTATCCTATGTGACTCAGAAACAAATGGTTTTGATTGGTTAAACACCATTGAAAAAATAATAGAAGATGCCTCACCCAATTCCTTTATCTTTTTGAGAGCGAAGATGCGTTTTCTACAGCTCTGTTGTGTTTGCCAATTCTTTTTTTTTGGTGTTCTTTTTTTCAGAAAAATTGTGTCTGCTCCACAACTACCACCTGGAGAGAATGACAGCAATTCTTCCCATGAAGAGGAGCCAGCACATGCAAAAAAACAAATCAAGTTTTGGGAATTCTTCAGCATCCCCGTTGGGAAAAAAAAGTGAATGTCAGAAAGGTGACTTGCACGCTATGCACCAAAGAGTGCTGTCTCATGGTTCTGAGCAGAAATTTTCTAGCAGAACCACAAGTATAATGAAACATCTGAGGACCATTCACTCTACTCAGCTGTCAAGAGCTCCAATGGAGAGAGAAGTGAGACAACCCACCATCATCTTCGAGCAGTGCTGAACCTGGCACCTCATCTGGCTTGACTCTAGCCATTTCTCCTCCAACCCAGGTCCTTGAATTCACGGCTGTTGTGCAATTCTGTTTCAAATGCCACACCATTCTAGGGATGGGAGAGCAGTCCATTACTGTGCTTGTTTCATCTATAGATACTCACATGTTAGTTTTTTTTTGGATAAAAAATATTACTACAAGTTTTGTACTTTAGGTTGCAAAGAACTATGGGGCTCATTACGATGGGGTAACGATCGCCACTGCAGAGCCGGTGGTGGTGAACATTACTCTATTGTAACGAGTAATACCCCCCATCACATGGCGGTGGGTATCGTGGCAGATGCAAAGTCCATCCACAGCTTTTCCGCCAGTCGGCAATCGTTATGATTGCCAGCCGGGCGGAGCTGGGCCAGTAATATGGTGGTGCTGCCTAGCAGGCACTGCCAGCCATGTTATGATGTGGGTTGCGCACAGGCCTTTCCATGGTGGTGATGGTGCCATAGGAAGGCTGGCAGGGATTGGCTTTGGGGCCTCGTTGCAGCCCCCGGGGGGTGCACTTGGGGTTTACCTATTGTACCCCCCTGCAGTTCCCTGCACCAGGTGGCAGGCACCGCATGGTACCTGCCACAAGGTGCAGGGAAATGCTTTGCATGCCCTTTTACCATTGCAGACGGTAATGCAGCCAGCAGCACGGTCCGCAATTGTAAAAGGGCAGGATGCACCCGCCAGTAGGGCGGGAGCATCCTAATTGGGCCAGTGGGCCGCACGTCTGGCGGTCGGTCCCATCCTTGTTATGAGGGAGGGCAAACTGATGCCAGTCCGCCATCATAATGAGACCCTCTGTTTCTTTTTTCTTCTAAATAAAAGAAGCACCAAGAAAAAACAAAATTGCTCATAAAAACGTTTTTTTAAAGTAAAAAAACGTTCTTCTCTAGACCTTATATGTTTATAATAGTGTGAATACGTCTTGTTCTCTGTGTTGGTGTGTGAGTTTGCATATAGATGATTATCTAGATATGTGAGTAACTTTATGGGTGAATGAGTATCTGTTGGAGTGACTATATGGGTGTGTGACAGGATGTATTAGTGGCTGTATGGGTGAGTGTGTGATTGTGTGACTGGCTAAGTGAGTGAGAGGGTACATGACTACCTGTATGCATGAGTGAGTAGGTGATAAGTAGCTGTACGAGGAAGTGAGTAGATGTGTAAGTGGTTGTATGAGTGAGTGATAAGATGCATAGTGGGTATATGTGTGGCTATATAGGTAGTGAGAGGGTAAATGACTGGCTGTATGGGTGAGAAAGTGTGTGAGTAACTTAATCAGTGAGTGAGGAACTATGTGAGTAGCTATATGGATAAGTGGGTGCCTAAGTCCCTGTATGGGTGATTGAGTGGGTGTTGAGTGGCTGAAAGGATGAGTGGGTATATGAGTTGTGTAAATGTGTGGCAGGGTGCATGAGTGGGCATATGGATGAATGAATGGTGCATGAGTGGCTATATGGGGGAGTAAGAGGGTGTATGAATGACTGCATGAGTGAGTGTGTGAGTAACTCTATGGCTGAGTGAGTGGCTGTGTAAGTGGCTGGATGAGTGTGTAAGTGGGTGCATGTGTGGTTATATGGATGAGTGAGAGGGTGCATGGGTAAGTGAGTGAGCATTTGAGTAACTTAATGTCTTAGTGAAAGGGTGCATTATTTACTGTATGGGTGGGTGAGAAGGTGTATGAGTGGCTGTACAGATGAGTAAATGGATATATGAGTGGCTGTATGGATGAGTGAGGGGGTGTTTGAGTGGCTCCATGGGTGAGTGAGTGGCTATGTAAGCCAATATATATAAGAAAATGAGTGGGTTCATGAATGACTGCATGTGACTGGGTGCACGGGTGAGTGTATGAGCGGATTAGTAATTGAGTGAATGAATGATTGGATTTGTCAATGACTTTATCTTAGTATCTATATGAGCAAGTTAGTGTCTGTCTGAGTATCTGTATGTGTGAATGAGTGGGTGGGTGAGTAGCTTTATGCATGTCTTATATGGTTTATGTGTGGCTGAAGGGGTGAGTGGGTAGCTGCATGACTTTTATATGAGTGAGAGATTGGGTACATGAGTGCCTGTATGGGTCGATGAGTGGGTGTTAGGTAGGAATGAGTGAGTGACTGGGTATGTGAGTGATTATATAAGCTAGTGACAGGGTACCTGAGTGGGTATATGAATGAGTGAGTAGATGCATGAGTGGTTAGATGGGGGATTACAAGGATGTATACATGCCTGCATGGGTGGGTCAGTGGCTCTGTAACTGGCGATATAGATGAGTGAGAGGGTGCATGTGTGACTGAAATGTTGGTGGATGTATGGGTGAGTGAGTAGCTGTCTAACTGGCTATATGGGTGAGTCAGAGGCTGTGTGGATAAGTGAGTGGATGTGTGAGTAGATATATGGGTGTGTTAGGAGCAGTTGCCAGAGCTCCAGAAAGCAACAATCAATTTTATGAGAGTTTTCTAGCATCTGCTCCTGGTAAAAGAAACTGGTGGGGAAGGCTATCAAGTGTTCTTTATACATAAAGAGCTTCTTCATGAGTATTTTAAAGAAATATTTCTGAGATACTAGATGCATCTTGATACATATAAACATGTATTACTTCAAAACATGTAATACAAAAAAACAGAAATATAAGTTAGAAATTTAATTGGAAAGCTTTTCCCAGTGCCACCTTAATCACTAATGTAAAACTGGTTTAAATGAAGAGCATTCACATTCTTTCTTCTCGTGGAGAATTCCATGCTCTATTTTATTTTTTACTTTGAAATAGCTTTCTTTTTGTTTGTCCTACTAAGTGTTCCAAATCAACACTTCTCTCTCTTGTTTTTGCATTGGAGTATCCACCTCACACATGGCTATGGATGCTTCATTTTGAATAACTGCTTGTCCAAGTAGATGTTGTCTCATTGGCCAGAAATGTGGCTGCATTGTGAACTCTCCTTAGCTATCTCAGCAGCAATAACTTCTTCCTGTTCGATCTCATCTTTCAGCATTTGCAAGTAGTTTGAAAAGACTGGACATTGAATGTTGTCTTTTGCAGAATTGAAAGAGTCTTTGTAGCAGTCGTAGTTCCTAGTAGTTCTGCTTCCGTTGCAGAAGATCCCAAGAGAAAAATTCTCTTCTGTCTGCAGCTTGGCAACTCAGTTTTAAGTGGTTAATGAAATTTCCTTTACTATGTCTCTGCAAACAACTGTTACACCCAACTACTGCATATTTCCCATCTTCTATTTTTTCTGTTACATTACTTTTATGTCTACAGTGTTGAAGTACTTCATAGAGGCATATGTTCTCAAGGTGGCCATTTCACAGAACTAATCTGAGACAAAATCCTAAACTTACTACTTTTGGTAATCACAGAAGGCACTTACTACTTTTGGTATTCACATAATGCACTTACTGGTTTTGGTTAAACTTACTACTTTTGGTTAAAGTTACTACTTTTGGCTAAACGTACTACTTTTGGTATTCAGAGAAGGCATTTAGTAGTAGTAAAGTTAGGACTCCCTTTACTACTACTAACTGCCTTCTGTGAATACCAAAAGTAGTAAGTTTAACCAAAAGTAGTAAGTGCATTCTGTGAATATCAAAAGTAGGAAGTTCAGGATTTTGTCTCAGATTAGTTCTGTGAATCGGGCTTTAGGTGTCTACTCCTTCTTGGATTGCACATATCCAACATATTTGACTTCACAATACCTCTACTTTCTGTATCAAACTCTGCTAGATATTGAATATCTGGAAAAGACTTTAACACTCTATTTCATGTACATGCAAGGCCTAGACTTACCTAAACAATTTCCCTTGACTTTGAGAACAAAGTAGCCAAGCTTCACAGACCCGGGCACTCATAAGATCCTATCTCTCTGTGGGAAAGCATTCTCAATCTGAAGCTATACAATTTCTTAGTAAGACTCTTCTGCAGAAATCTCCTCCCACATACATCTCTTTCATCTCTGACTTCTCTGATTGTGTAATATATGAAGTGATGTATTGAGCAAAAGCGATGGATTCGTCAATAACAAACTTTATGTCCATGTTCGCATTCCACATTTTCAGAATGACAGACTGTAGTTCTTAATATAGTTAGAAGCCTCTGTTCTGCTCGGGTTGCATGGATTTTTCAGTGATTTTTGTTTTAGTGTATTTCTTACTGCAGACAAAAAGCTGCTTACTCATCCTTGTAAAATGGCAGGTTGCGGGATTCCAAAATGAAATTTTGTATAAAATGTACCTTTGCATCTGTATTTTCAATGACTGTATTTCCCACATCTATGAGTTTAAAAATGATGAACTTGTTGTTTCAAACTCTTTTCACCACCGTCTTTTGGGATGGCACATCATATACTGTGTGATGAAACACAAGACAGATTCATCACTGTCTGTTCAAAATTTTGGGGCATCCTTTATCTATAACAGCATGTGAATATGAGGAACACCTCCTACTTGGTAATCTTCTGGCCAAAACAAAATCAATTACTTTCCCAAGTGAAGGATTTGCTTTGTTGCAGATGAAAGACATCAAAGCTTGAAACCGGTGGTTAAAATATCTGCAAACGTTAGTGGGATCCAAGAAGTAAAGTTCTCCAGCTGTCTTCACTTTGATGTCTTTAATATTAGAGTTTGCTTCTCTGTAAAATTCAAGCAGGTAATCCCAGGTATACTCTGCACAACTGAGTGTTAGAAACCAAGTAGGTGCCCCTAGATTTTTCAACATACTTTCCAGTTCTCCATAACGGTGTTACCAACACTAGTTGGTGCCACATTAGCACACCATCAAATTAATTAAGCTGTATTCTAATTTTTCATCCTTTGAATGAACTTTGTCAATGAATTCCTTTGCAGAGAGATTTTGAAGATAACTCCTGTCTGCAGTATGTGGTTAATGGCAGATGAAAGTCCAGACATGTCTCTCTCAAACAGAAGATGACATTTGTAGGGAATACACTGCAGAAATCTTGCATCATCTGAGTATAATCTGGTTGAACTCTATTCAGCTGATATCTGTACAGGGCGGTCTTCAAAGCAACCACATACTCCTGTGAGAAACTGTTGCAGAAAACAATGAGCTTCCAAACTTTTTTCCCAGACACTCATGGAAGCTCCTTTTGCTGACATCATTTGAAAAAAACAATGGCATCCTCGATGACTTCTTTAGAATGCAGAGGATGGGTGCTGTAGTATTCATGAATCTCTTCGGATCTGGATCAATCCACTTTTTCAATTTGTCCACTTGATGGTGATATTTCATTCTTTCCATATGTCACATCTCGATCAACATTTTTATAATTAATATTATTTTGTACCAGGTATAATGTCACTTTTTGTACTTTACTAACATCCACTAACTCTTGCCAGATATGTGTATTCTTTGTTGGCACACCATTTACTAGAATGACAAGTGGTTCATGATCCTTTTTGTGCAAATCAACTGTTTGAATATTCTTTTTAAAATCTAAAGGTAAGTCGACAACTCTTCCTTTAAGGTCTTTCTGAAGGTCAGTTGGTGGCAACTTCCCAGTCTTTGGCTCTGTTGGACTTGGCCCTTTTGGCAGGTTCACCCCGAAAATTTTTGCATTTTCCTAGCCTGTTTCTGTAACCTGGTGTTGGTTATTTTAGGCCCCTGCGCACTTTTTCACTGTGGTCCAGTGTCAAGTGCGTGCGCTCTCTGTGTATGTGTGATGAGAGTGGCCTGCCCTCCCATAGGAATGGGGATATGTGTGTCCATGGTAGTTCCTGATGTGTGGGGAGTGCAGGGGCTAGTTTGGTATCTGCGAACTTGTGAGATTAAATGCTACGCGATGATGTGCACAGGTTGAATGTGTCTAGTGTAGAAGTACCACTTTTAGAAGTTGGCATTTCTGTGTGCAGTGACTGTGAATTGACTGTCTGGCTTGTGATTGACAGGAGCTGGCTGGTGTGCTTGGCTCCAGGAGTCAGGATGGGTCTTCCCGGTGGTGAATAGGGGGATCTGCATGTTGATGGAAGGGAGTAGTTGCACCTGGGACCTTCCTAGGGCTGTGCCTTGCCTCCACAATGCTAGCTCCACCCCCTGTGGTGCGTCTGATGTCCCTAGCCTGCTCAGTGAAAGGGAGAGAGGGGCTGAGCAAAACAAAGTGCTCAGGAGTTCCCCTGAACCAGCTGTAGCTGATTCTCCCATTGCTTGCACCTTTTTAACAAAGAGAAATGCTGTATAAAAGGATGGGGCTGTGACCCCATGAATTTGTTCTAGTTTTTCAACTTGAAACTACCAGGGGCGTGCTGCTGCTGGGGTCCAGGGAAAGGCTTGACTCCAAGGGCCCTGCCCAGCCCCTGGATGCCTGGAGGATTTTCCCCTGTGGGGAGCTGTGTTGCCCCATCTTTGCTTCCCAGAACTACTGGGACCTTTGGCTATATTTTCCTTGCCCATAGGACTTTTGGAAACCTTTTAGTGCCCTGGGAGCACTGTGCTTATTTCCTTGGTTAGCCCTTTGAGAGGGAATCCCCAGTGTCGGGATCCCCCCCTGGACGATAATGGCGGCGGGTGCCTACCCCGCTTATTTTAAGGTTTAATCTTGCAGGTGTCCACCCTGCATTTTATCAGCTTATTTTTCGTACTTTATAGCAGGTGCCCACCCTGCATTATGGCTGTGTTATTTTTATTTAAATTACAGCTGGTGCCCGACCAGCTGTTTAGATTCATTCTCGAGGGAGCCTACCCCTCTCACTGCCAATGAAGGGAAACACCGCTGCGGCCCTGTTCGTCCGACCCGGTAGCCAGGCACACCTGCCTGTGACAGAGGTGGGGCCTGCAGCCAGACCGGAAGGGCCTCCAAAGACTTTGTTCGACGCGGGGCTCCCGTGTGGTTGAGAGAAGCCCCCCGCCGTGAGGAGAAGTGCCACCTGGGGGGCAAGAGAAGCACCGTGGCCGTTGGGCGGGGCTCCCGAAGTGGTGCTGCGAGCCACAAGGAGAAGCTGTCCGGTTAAATGGAGACGGCTGGCGGAAACAGTGCCTGTTCCTTGTCCCCGGTGCCGCGAGTGAAGCAGCGACGTCCAAGACAAGGAGAGGAGACCGGCAGCATTGAGAGCCCGGTAAGTGGGGCTCGTTGTTCCTAGTGCCTTCAAGTCACAGTACCTTGCCCCATGGGGCCCGGCTTGGTCCCCGTGTCCCTGCTGATTCCCTGAGCGGCCCCGCTAAACAGTGGGCTGCTCCCACATGGACATGATTGTTTAAGGGGCCAGAGGGGCCCGTGGTCTTTCCAACAGGGGGCATGGTTTCATTACCTAGCCTACGTGGCTCCAACGAGGCCCCAATTACCTTGAGAGCCAGATGGCTTCCTCAGGTGCATGTGTATTTTAAGAGCCCCGTGTGGCTCCAAAGCTTTATGTGACATATGTGATTTCCTGAGCCTGAGTGGCTCCCCCAATTGTTTCCTTTTGTACCCGGGCCCTGAGGGGAGGATTCACAACAGTATACGTGGACGGCGAGACTTCTACATTGAAAAGAAAAAAAACGCCTCGCTTAGAACATCACGGTCAACTTGAACAGACGAGCTATAGAACACATCAAGGATTATTTGCCTGTATTCTCACTGGGTCCAAGGGGCATGCACTATAATAGCATGCATAGGTAGTACATGCACATTTAGGTTTTTTCTACCTTGGTTTGATTTCATTGGGTTTAGGTTTCTCTTTAAGAGCACACACATTTCATAGTCGATATTCCGTCTGTCGATATTGTTTCAGTGATCCGCATTGCTGCTAGCGCACACTGCACCATGACGGAATATGGCACTTTTTTAATTGTTTTATAAGCTGCACACAACCCATTTTTAATTGTTGCACATAAATTTGTTTTTAAAAGTATTTGAAATAAATACCTCTATACTTGTTCACCTGACTCTCACCAGTCCACCGCAGCTCTGGTAGCTGATTGAGTGGAGGGAGGAGTATATGCCAGAACTACTCACTTCTGGGAGGCCAATAGACTGACGCAATTTTCTGAGTTGGCGGTCTAGTTTTACCATAAATGCACTTCCCGGGTCTGCATTTAAGAGCAGGATGGAACAGATGCGCAATTGATCAAGATAGCTTCCAATTGAGAAGGAGAAACCCTTTTTGAAAAGGGAAAGGGTTAAAGGTAGACAAAAAATACAAATTCCCTTTTCATGTAGTTTAGAAGAAGAGACATGCGTCTCTGGGGAGTTGCTGAAAGGAGCTAGGGGTGAGCCAACCTGCGTATCAAAGTTGTAAAGGAATCAACAAATTTACAGCTAATTCAATTTGCATTAGTACACATCATTTTACCAGTCTGAAAATAATAATAAGGATGTAACCACTCTAATGTGAATTGTATAAAAAAAGATTTTTTATTTTTATATTATTCTCTGTTCATACCATCTTCCGGAACAACTACGTACATTTATTCATAAAAATTATGTTAAAAACAATTAATATAACATTTTATCTCCCAACCTCAAAGTACAGTTAAAAACATTTATTTTCAATACAACAAAATTATCACACAAACAAATTGTCGACGCGGCGTTTCGGTGATTTTTGTGTCGTCACCTTCTTCAGGACAGTGTGTAAGTTAAAATCACTATAAATGTAAAAACACAGAAGAATCATATGTTAACATTTAATGTATTGACTCAGTGGTAGAACAGAAGTAAACTGTAACCTTCATAAATTAGCACGCTATATATCCTACGGCCTAAGTTGAATTCATTGAATCTACACAGTACAGACGTTAATACTTTATGTACTATAGATATTTAAACAAGATCTTTCAAGAAAGCTCTGTCGTTGTAGGGTTCCTCTAATTGGAAAACAAGCCTATATAATATTTTTAAATCCCACAACCTTGGTTTGGTCTCACCCTTTCACTTGCATCCTTTCGGGCCTGTTATTGTTAAGCAAATGGGTGGGGATACCTGTTTAACTCAAGGTATCACCTGTAGATCATCTTAGTGTAGATGTTGCAGCTCTTACTTTAATTTAGAGTATCTTGAATTAATCCATACCTCAAATTAAGTTGTTGCTTGGTCTGTCGCTTTTTTAAGAAATTGGCGATGTTTGACCTTTTCCGGATTATCTCAGGTTCTGCGGAATGATTAATAAAGATAGACTGGGTCATTGGATCACCTCAAGGTATTGTCTCTAGTTAATCTCTATATATCTTCTTAAACATTTCATTACCTTACTTAAAACCTATTTTCTCTCCTAGGTGGAGTTGGTCAGTATTCTTCCGTAACTCCGTTGATGTATGAAATCATAGTGCCTATCGGAAGATACCATCTTAGTGTAGATGTTGCAGCTCTTACTTTAATTTAGAGTATGTTGAATTAATCCATACCTCAAATTAAGTTGTTGCTTGGTCTGTCGCTTTTTTAAGAAATTGGCGATGTTTGACCTTTTCCGGATTATACTCAATTTAATGCTGTTTTCTCATTCAGTTTCCTACATTATGGGGAGTTCCCTATTGAAGGTCGATAGATCTTACCTGGAGACATATCTTTTTAACCACGAACGCTCACTCTTGCTTTTGTGGCGAAATTAATAGATAAAAAGCCCCGTTTAATATTCATTGTAAAATTTCCTCTTTCTGTATCCCGTTTTTTCAAAGACTAGAAATTAAAATTTTAACCTAAATACCGGGCGTAGAAAAGGAAGGCCGTCCTCTGCATAAGACCCGCCTGCAAAGTATTCCAGGTACTCACTATTTGCACCCCATAATGTAGGAAACTGAATGAGAAAACAGCATTAAATTGAGTATGGTGAACAATGGTTTGTCAAAAGGGAAACATAATGACTAATACATGACCAACTCCACCTAGGAGAGAAAATAGGTTTTAAGTAAGGTAATGAAATGTTTAAGAAGATATATAGAGATTAACTAGAGACAATACCTTGAGGTGATCCAATGACCCAGTCTATCTTTATTAATCATTCCGCAGAACCTGAGATAATCCGGAAAAGGTCAAACATCGCCAATTTCTTAAAAAAGCGACAGACCAAGCAACAACTTAATTTGAGGTATGGATTAATTCAACATACTCTAAATTAAAGTAAGAGCTGCAACATCTACACTAAGATGATCTACAGGTGATACCTTGAGTTAAACAGGTATCCCCACCCATTTGCTTAACAATAACAGGCCCGAAAGGATGCAAGTGAAAGGGTGAGACCAAACCAAGGTTGTGGGATTTACAAATATTATATAGGCTTGTTTTCCAATTAGAGGAACCCTACAACGACAGAGCTTTCTTGAAAGATCTTGTTTAAATATCTATAGTACATAAAGTATTAACGTCTGTACTGTTTAGATTCAATGAATTCAACTTAGGCCGTAGGATGTATAGCGTGCTAATTTATGAAGGTTACAGTTTACTTCTGTTCTACCACTGAGTCAATACATTAAATGTTAACATATGATTCTTCTGTGTTTTTAAATTTATAGTGATTTTAACTTACACACCGTCCTGAAGAAGGTGACGATACAAAAATCACCGAAACGCCGCGTCGACAATTTGTTTGTGTGATAATTTTGTTGAATTGAAAATAAATGTTTTTAACTGTACTTTGAGGTTGGGAGATAAAATGTTATATTAATTGTTTTTAACATAATTTTTATGAATAAATGTACGTAGTTGTTCCGGAAGATGGTATGAACAGAGAATAATATAAAAATAAAAAATCTTTTTTTATACAATTCACATTAGAGTGGTTACATCCTTATTATTATTTTCAGACTGGTAAAATGATGTGTACTAATGCAAATTGAATTAGCTGTAAATTTGTTGATTCCTTTACAACTTTGATACGCAGGTTGGCTCACCCCTAGGTCCTTTCAGCAACTCCCCAGAGACGCATGTCTCTTCTTCTAAACTACATGAAAAGGGAATTTGTATTTTTTGTCTACAATTGATCAAGATAGGCATTTTCTGCAGATAAGCGAGCTGAAAGCTGCTAGATTCACCTGCACTGAAATTGCTTTTTAACTCTCACTTGATGCCCTTGCAGCGCTGCTAGCGCACTCTGCACCTTGACTGAATATGGCACCATTTTTAATTGTTTTATAAGTTGCACACGACCCGTTTTTAATTGTTGCACATAAACTTGTTTTTAAAAGTATTTTAAAGAAATACCTCTATACTTGTTAACCTGACTCTCACCAGTCCACTGCAGCTCCGGTAGCTGATTGAATGGAGGGAGAAGTATATGTCGGAACTACTCACTTCCGCGAGGCCAAAAGACGGACACCATTTCTGAGTTGGCGGTCTAGTTTTAGCCCAAATGCACATCCTGGGTCTGAATTTAAGAGTGGGATGGAACAGATGTGCAGTTGATCAAGATAGGCATTTTCTGCAGATAGGCTCGCTGAAAGCTGATAGATTCACCAACGCTGCACGGAAATTGCTTTTTAACTCTCACTTGATGCCCTTGCATTACTGCTAGCGCACTCTGCACCTTTTATAAGTTGTAAATTACCCGTTTTTAATTGTTGCACATAAACTTGTTTTATAAAGTATTTGAAATAAATACCTCCATACTTGTTCTCCTGACTCTCCCGGTCCACCGCAGCTCCGGTAGCTGATTGAGTGGAGGCAGAAGTATACGCCAGAAATACTCACTTCTGGGAGCCAATAGACGGACGCCATTTTCTGAGTTGGCGGTCTAGTTTTAGTGCAAAGGCACATCCTAGGTCTACATTTAAGAGCGGGATGGTGCCGACGCGCAGCAGACGCACCGAAGGCGTGCCTAAGGCAAGCCCGTCTACGCCTGTCCGGGCCCGCCCGGGAGCAGGGGCCAGGAATCCTGCCCAAACCACCTGGAATCATCCAAAATGTCAAACATACACAAACACAGAGCTCCAGGCATTGAACACAAGAGTTCAGGGGAGGCAAGATGGTGGCTGCCTAACTGCAGCTGAAGCAGTGCTTGGATGGAGCTGCTGGCTGAATAGCGCAAAACGGACCCCAGACCCCAGGCGACAACCAGGGATTTATGAGCAGCCTCTTACCTCTCAGATCATTGTCGTGGTCCTGCTGAGCTGTTGGTTTGCGCTGGAGGGGATGCTAGCCGCGCTGTCGTGCCGCGGCTCGGCTCTCCATGTGTTGCGGGAACTGACGAGCGCCCTGCTGGCCCTCTCTCTCGGCTCTCTCAGCTCATTCGGTGCAAGACGCCGCGGCTTCCCTGGAGGGAGGAGCTCGACTCGGAGAATCCAGCCGTGGTCCAAGCGAGGCTTGGGACGCTTGGAACGCCTGAAGCAGCCCGTGTCTGAAGGGCTGCTTTCACGTCGGAGGTTCAGGACAGCTCACGTAGCAGGCACAGCAGGCATGGCTCCGAAAATCAATGCAGGCTCGAAAACGAAAAAGAAGAATCTTCCTCGAAAAGGCGGCGCAAGTACGGTGACTGGAGACCATACGCCGGAGGGAGAGAGCTCAAAGGAAAAGCACCCAGCAATACGGACCCGCCAAGCAGCTGTCTCTATAGCGGAGATGTTAAGAAAAACTGGTAAGGAAACAGCAAGTGGGGGCTTTGATTCACCGGGGGAAAAAACTGATGCTACATTACAAATGTCAGAAGCATCACAAGTAACTTTAACAATAAGTTGTGAGAGCACTACATCAGAAATAGATGAAAAAGTTGTGAACGAAGCTGTGGCTCCCGAGAGTATCAAGGAAGGTGGAGTCCACTGTAACCCCAGCAAGGATCAAGTAATGCCTAATGAAACTTTACTGACTACTCTACAGGAACAGTCGCAAATCATAAACCTGCCAGCTAATGATAAGGAGGAGGGCCTATCAGACAGGGGGGTGATGTCGGAGATAGGAGCGACTGGTACGGATATGGCCCAAAATGAGGCTTTTTTCTCAGCCTCTGATGGTCTGGAGTGGTCGGAGGAGGAGGACGAGGAGGGCGACTGCAGCTCCCTGGGGGATTCAGACAGTGATCATGAATCAGAACACCCTGCAACAGCAAGGAAGACTGTAGTAGACTCAAATAAGGGCCAGAAAGATCCACGGTGCGAACTTAGTTGGGATAACACGGCATCTGGTACTGCACAGGACAGTACGAGCAGTGAAAGAACACAGATATCTCTATTAGAGACAATCCATCAAGAGATACTAGCTCATAGAGAGGAGACACGCCAAGAAAACCGCAAATCGCAGGCAGCTATGAGGAAAATGAGGGGGGTCGTTAGGAAATTATCCAAGGCCTGCTCTAATACTGGAGATAGAGTATCAAATTTGGAGGACAGGATTGTCTCTACAGAAGCAGAGGTCGAGGTCGCTGTGGCGAAAGTCAATGCTCAGAGTTTCCAGGTTGTTGACATACAATGGAAGCTTGAGGCGATGGAAAACAGGCTACGGAGAAACAACCTAAGGGTCCTGGGGGTCCCGGAGGGATCAGAAGGGTCGGATATAAGGCTATTCATGTTAAAACTCCTCGAGCAGGCCTTCCCTGAGCTAAAGGATTGGGACTGGTCAAGAGAACTACAGAGAGTACATCGTACCCCCTTCAGAGTAAAAAGGGGCATGAAAACAGAGGATAAACCCAGGGCAATCTTGATATTCCTGGGAAACTTTAACTTACGACAAGCGATCTCTGAGCTGGCAAAACCAGATACCAAACGTGATGGCGAGGGGTTCTCTTTCTTTGTAAGACCTGACTTCTGCCATACGACGGTAGAAAGACGTTGGCGCTTAAGGAACTTGATCAAGCCCTTCCAGGACAAAAAGATGCAAGCATTCTTAATAAACCCTGCGCAACTTAAAGTTATTAATGAGGGGAAAACAGTGTTTTTTTCCTCTGAGATTAAGGCAAAGGAGTACTTAGACTCCGTCAGAAACTAACAGCAGAATTTGACTATGACTGAAACATGAAACATATACTCCACATCCTATATCTTATTGATTTCAAGTCTATGGGTAGACCCGCTGGTTAACTGAGCCGTATGCTGGGAGTTTTTTGGATGTCACAGATAGATACTCTGGTGTTATGTTAATAAGCACGCACTTTTAGCGCTGTTGTTTTTGTCACGAGTGTCGGTAAATCATAGCAGACTCTCATCTAAGCACTGCACTCCATCACACGCTCAGCTAGTTCTGAGCGCCTCACAGAGTAGGGAGGTTGGGGGTGGAGGGTATGGGGGGGTCAGGGACGGAGGAGGGGGGCGGGAGATGGGTGGGAGGTTGCTGGGAGGGAGGAGGGCAGAGGGGAGGGCGTGTGGGGGGGTGAAAATCATGGGAAAAAAAGGAAACATTGCTATATGGAAACAAATCTAAATGAGAAAACAAGGTTAAGAGAAATGTTCGGATTGCTTTTCACCGTAGGTAACTGTATCCAAATAAATGACGAACATTAGAATTTTTACACTGAATGTGGCCTGTCTAAATGATTGGAAAAAAAGACAGCGACTAGAATACTTGGTTAAATACCATAGAATAGATATCTTATGCCTCCAGGAAACCCACATCCCGTGGGCTAAGAGGAGCCTACTATTTTTAAGGGGTTTTGAATTAGTTGCTTGTTCAAGCCAATCGTCAATGGTTAGAGGAGATGCCATACTAGCAAAATCCACCTTGGGCAAGGCCAAAAAAGTTAGAACTGACAGCAATGGGAGATGGGCAATTGTTGAAATGGAGTTAGGCTTCTCAATTTGTGTAATCTATGGGTCAAATGACGATGATCCTGAAATTTTTGACTATTTAGAAACAGAGTTGGCCGGCTGGCCCACTCCCTTGGTAGTTACAGGAGATCTCAATATTTCCATAGACTGGGGTAATCCTACATCATACAAAGGTCGAAAACCCCGAGTTTTTAGGTCACTCAAAGCTCTCATTAGATCACACGGGTTGTTAAATGTATGGCAAACAAAAGAACCCCAGAATCCAGGTTATACATATTTCTCATATCCAGCGCAGAAATATTCAAAATTAGATTATATCCTGATATCCAATACAGAAATAGAGAAGGTTGAGATCATCAAACTGCCAAGAGTGCTTTCTGACCACAATCCCCTATTGCTTACATACAACGTGGGAAGAGGGGAGAGAACTAAAACCTCATGGTCTTTTGAAAGGCGACTGCTAGCAGACAATAGGTTTGTTGAACATATGAATAAGTGGGCGGAAGAATATTTTGCAGCAAATAGGTATAGTGCATCACGAAATGGGGTCTGGGAGGCTTTCAAAGCTGCACTGAGAGGCGAGACGATTAGCTGCTCTTCAAGACTCAGGAAGGAGGATAGGATGGAGGTAGAGAAACTCATGGGTAAACTCTCTACTGCGGAAGTACAACATATCACAGATATCTTCACTGGAGGAGATGGTAAGGAAAGCCATAATGTTCTATTGACTATCAAAGCTAATATACAGAGGGAAGTAACACAAAGGGCAGTAAGGGATTTTCAAACGTCTAGAGTAAAGAGGTATGAAACGGGAGAGCAAGCGGGTAGAGTCCTCGCACTTCGGTTAAGACAGGAAAAATCAAAGAATCATATTGCACGTATTGTTGAAAATGGTAACACATTCACAGAAACTAAGGATGTTTTAAAAGTATTTCATAATTTCTATAAAGAACTATATGATGCGGGAAATGGTGGGAACAGGCAAGTCCAAGGTTACCCAGATAACGGTCCGTGTCTGAATGAGGTAACTAGAACGGACCTGGACAAAGATATATCTTATATTGAAGTGCTGTCTGCCCTGAGAGAATTAGCCTCAGGTAAAGCCGCTGGCCCCGATGGGATACCGCTGGAAATGTATAAAACCTTAGAGCATGTGATTATCCCAATGTTAGTTGATCTATTTAATGGTATCCTGTATACTGGTGTTGTGCCCGACTCATGGAGGGAAACGAATATTGTAATCTTCCACAAAAAAGGTAAGCCAGCTGAGAAGCCAGGCTCTTATCGGCCGATATCCCTGATCAATGCCGGCACTAAGCTCTACTCAAAGATCTGGGCTAGGTGACTAGGCAGGATTATTGAGGACCTCGTCTCCCCGTGGCAGCACGGGTTTGTCCGTGGTCAGGGGACAACCGACCATACCTGTAGAGCTATAGGTCTGTTTGATGCTCAGAATGCCACGGGGCGGAGATGGCCATGATCCTGCTGGATGCCGAGAAGGCGTTTGATCGCGTGGATTGGGGCTTTCTCTGGGGGATATTGGCAGGGAGAGGATTTGGGGAAAAAGTCATCAGGGCACTCAGAGCCATGTATATGAACCCGATTGCGAGAGTAGTTGCTATGGGGGAAAAATCAGATATATTCTCTATAAAGAGAGGGACACGCCAGGGTTGTCCCTGTTCCCCCATCTTGTTCTCTCTATATATCGATCCCTTTATTCAGAAAATACTAGAAAATCCAAATATTCCCCCGGTGATTTGTAATGGTTTTACAAACAAATTGTTAGCTTATGCTGATGATTTAGCCGTAATTACAACAGACCCCCAACAGACTTTACCTATTTTGGTTGAAATGGCAAAGATTTTTGGACTGAGCTCTGGGTACCTTTTAAATGAATCTAAGACTTAAATAATCTGTTCAAACAATATTGTAAAGTCAGACACCCGATTTGTGGATTCCGCGGTCTATCTAGGGGTTAAAATCAATGCAACGGTGGAAAAAATAGTAGAAGAAAATTATCTCCCTTTAATTAAAACCATAGAGGCAGAACTGAGAAGAATTGACGTTTTACATCTTTCTCTGGTTGGTAGAGTAAACGCTCTAAAGATGGTAATGTTTCCAAAAGTCCTGTACTTATTTAGGGCGATACCACTTTTGGTAGAAGATAAAATAATGAACAAATTGGAATCAGCCTTTATAAGATTCATATGGCATTACGGCAAGATCAGACGCTCTACCAATCTGATGTCATTACCAAGGGAAAGAGGTGGAATGACACTTCCTAATCTTAGACTATACCATTGGTCGTGTCTCTTAATACAAATGCATACATTACTCCAGACTAATGCCAATCCTGTTGAGGGGAACATCGATCTTGGGACTCAAGGCCCTCCCCCACTGTATGAATTATTGTTAGGGAAAAATGCTACAGGACTTTTGCTCCGCGAAGTAGAGCGTAGGTTTTATAAAAAGGCGCGTCTTAAAACTTTATTAGGGGCATGGTCTTTGTGGAAATCCATCTTGAAACATTTCAAAGTCCCTAAATTAAATTCTTATCATCTCCTGGCCAATTCTTGCCTTTTTCCACATTTGAGGTCAGATAGAAGTCTCCAGGAATGGAAGCGAATGGGGATTAAAAGGGTTGAAGACTTAATGGAGGGTGATAAGATAAGAGGGTTTGAGGACATGCAAAAGCTGTTTAACATCCCAAGTACTCAGTGGCTTTTATATGAACAAATAGCCCAAACGCTGCGTGGCCTTAGACCGAAATTAAAGCCCAAAATAGATATTACGGTACTTGAGGTATTGGATAGAGGTTGCAGAAAGATTAAAACACTATATAATCTATTAATACATGAGATTCAAGATGACATGGAGAAAACAGAGAGCGGTTGGGCCATGAAACTGAATAACCCTGATGTAGATATTGATCTATCTATAGAATTGAATAAAAAGCTCTTTCGATCTTCAAATTTAAGGGCTCAGCATTTTAAGACATTATTTAAGTTGTATCATACCCCGTCAAAATTATTTGAGTGGGGTGTTAGACAGGACGACTGCTGCCCTAGATGTGGCTCACACCAAGCAGATATAAATCACATGTTCGTCTCTTGTGTGAGATTAGATCCTCTTAAAGAGGAGATTTCCAAATTCTGGGAGGGGCTGCTAGGTCATAAGATTGACCTATCCCCGACATTGGTATTGATTGGTACTGACTCAAAATTGGGTCTTGGAAAAGATGAGGAAGCCCTTGTCTTCCTGTCAGTGGCGGTTATGCGAATTCTGATCACGGCAAATTGGAAGGATGAAAACGCCCCCTCCTTTCAGATGTGGTTATCAAGACTTCTTTGCATCCATAACATTGAGTCCTGTCTGTATGAGTTCAAAGGAGTTAAAAAACGAGAGATGGGAAGACGTATATGGGCGCCCATACTGAATTGGAGGGAAGATAGAAATGCTACATGAATAGTACTTGATCAAAGCCTCTCCTTTTATCACTGTATCTCTATGTAATTGTCTTAACTGTTATTAATATTCTAGCCACGTATTCTAAATTATTGTTATGAATGGAATGTATATCTATTTGGAATAACTCATGTATTTATGTAGTCTTATGTACAGATTTGATTCTAATGCTCTATTTTGTGCTTTTTAAAGTATTAATGATGTTTATTGCAATGAACCTTTAATAAAAAAAAAAAAAAGAACACAAGAGTTCCTCCCACCTGCCTGCACTCTATGGTCACGAATGAGCCCCTTACCTGTCCTGTCTGTGGATTCACAGCCAAGACCGAGCTGCAGCATGGAAAGGGTGCAGGGGAAAAGACAGACTACACCAACCACTGGAAGATGGGACTAATCAATTGCAGATCCCTCCCAAAACACGCAATCAGGATTAGGCTTCTAATAGAGGAGGAAGAGCTGGAGGCTCTATTTCTGACAGAAACCTGGCTCAGAGATTGCTTCAGCCCAGACATTGTAAATGCCCTTCCCCAGGCCTTTGAAATCTATCGCCTGGATAGAAAGGGTAAAATAGGAGGGGGCATTGTTAATATTTGCAGATCACATCTAGCCTGTGTCATCGCCCCCCATAATGTAGCTAAGTGTGAGGATTTAGCTTTCAGACTGTCCCTCACCCCTGCATGCTCTTTCTCAGGCTGCCTTATCTACAGGCCACCAGGGACCTGTACACCGTACACCGTACCCCAGACATTTTGGCTAGCTTGATAATAGGGAAAAGCATCTTTACTGTTCTAGGTGACTTCAGCATCCACTTGGACAATCACACTAATCCCTCAACAATGAGATGTCTAGTCGACCTAGACAGCTTACTCAACTGGTACACCTGCCCACTCATGAAAAAGCAAAACACACAAGAAAGGCCACATTCTTGACCCTTTTTTTTCAAATGACCCCAGACTTGAATCACTTGGCTCCATACATGTGCCAAGGACAGACCATTCCTTCATTCCAATCCGGTTCCTAAAATCCAATTTCGCAGAGCCAAAAAATGTAAGCTCTGTTCTGGAAAGTAAATGTCCAAGGCAGACCCCCGAAGCCTGGATTACAGGCCTTGAGTCATCCGCCCCACCAGAATCAAAAGATTTAGAAGAAGCCCATAAAAATTGGTTATCCTGGATAAACGGATCCATAGACCGGAACTTCAGAAAGCCAAGTCCAATAAAACTAAAAAACACCAACAGATCATCCTGGTTTAGCCCTGAGTTGGTCTCCAAAAAGAAAAGCTGGAAAAAGCTGGAACAAAGTTGGAGAAAAACGTAAGACCCTGAGCTCAAAATAACCTATAAATTAGCTTTACAGCAAAACCACAAGAATATTAGGAAAGTGCAAGCTGCCTTCTTCGAAGAAAAAATTGAGGACTCCTCCAACTCTTCAAAGGAGCTGTTAAAATTGTAAAGTCCCTCTCTACAATCGACCCAAGTGCAAACATCTCTCAATGCTCAAAAGAGAGATGCAATGAATGAGCCAGCCTCATTCTTCAAGAGCAAGGTTGAAAATATTTACAACTCACTACACCCTAACATAAGCCCAACATCAACATCCACTGAAGCCCCCACCACCTCCCTTGAACCTCACAAGAATGTAGAACTTTTACTGCCCTCCCCCCCTGTTCTATTCACTTTCCCCAAACTGAGGGGCCTATTAGGATGACGGGCGGAATTCGTCCGCCCATCATCCTAGCTGGGATTGGGACCGCCCGCCATAAGGGCGGGGGTCCCTTGGGGGGTATCATGATGTGCCCGCCACAGTGGCGGGCACATCCTGCATTTTTAGCATTGTGACGGGCGGTGCTCTCAGCACCGTCCGTCACAAGGCAAAAAATTCTTTAAAGCATCTGCTTAAACAAAGCAGCAGGCACCGCGCGGTGCCTGCCGCTTTGTTTATGCAAATGAAGGGGGTACCACAGGTACCCCCCATGTGCACCCCCACCTCTCCTTCACTCTGGGGGCCCGCAGGGGGCCCCAGGAGTGAAGACTGCATGCCTTTCCGTGTCGGCATCGCCGCTGCAGAAAGGCATCACCAGAAGCCCATTGTAATATGGCTGGCGGTGTCTGAAAGACACCGCCACCATATCAATCCTTTTCCGCCCCAGCCGCAAGGCAACGAGGTGGAAAAGCGGTGGGCAGTCTTTCCGTCCGCCGCGGGAGGAATTCAGGAGAGGATGTCGGCGCATTGCACCCACCAGGCCGGCGGTGGCTACCGCCAACCTGGCGGGGGCAATCCGCCCAACATCCTAATGGGCCCCTGAATGAGGTACAGGTTGGCTCCCTGCTACAGATCCGGGGCACCTCTAGACCCAGAGCCTCTGCACATTCTTGTTCAAGGGGAGAAAGGTGTCCTAACTCAACTCTCCCACCTCATAGCCCTATTTCTTGAAAGTGGCACAGTACCCAAAGAGTGGAAATATGCCATTGTAAAACCCCTACTGAAGAAACCCCAACTCGAACCCGCCTCTCTGGCGAACTACTGAACCATCTCACTGTTAGCCATCTTGGGCAAGATCGCAGAGAAACACATTAATAAGACTATCTCACAATTTCTAGAAGACAATGGTATCATACACCAAACACAGATGGGATTTCGACCAAAACACAAAACAGAATCGGCCTTACTTGTTGTCACCGAGAAACTAAAAAGCATCTACGATCAGGGAAGAGCTCCTGCAATCGTGCTTCTGGATCTAAGCGTAGCTTTCGATACAGTTGACCATGCTGTACTGTAAACAGGCTCAAGGGTATTGGAATCCGAGGCACAGCCAAAAAATGGTTGGCCTCCTTCCTAAACGGTAGATCTTTCCAATGCATGGAGGCCGGAATCTTTTCAGACGCCTAGACAGCCCCCTGGGGGGTTCCTTAGGGATCCTGCCTGAGCCTGACCATCTTTAATATATACCTGAGCCAACTAGCTGATATAGTACAGGAGTTCGGCCTCTCCATCGTGTCATGTGCCGATGACACACAACCAGTGGTCTCAATCTCTGACTCCATCAACTCAGACCACAGGCAATTAGCCCCTTGCCTGGAAAAAATTGGTTCTTGGATGGCCAACTGCAGCCTTAAGCTGAATGGGGATAAAACCAAGCTCATGATTCTGGGCAGCAACTTTAGCCAAAGCTCGGAGATCCCCTGGTAAGCAAAATGGGGTGGGCCCCTTCAACAAAAACCTCCATAAAAAACCTACTGATGTGACTGGACTAGAACCTAACGCTGGAGATCTGAACAAAAACTGGCGAGCACCTGTTTTGGGATACTCCGAATGATTAGGAAAATATTGAGCCTGCTCCCAGAAAAATCATGGATGACAGTGGTTCAAGCCTTAGTGGTGTCAAGGCGTGACTACGGTAACTCCTTATATCTGGGCTCCCCCAAATATGTAACAGACAGACTAGAAATAGTACAGATTGCAGCAGCCTGACTGCTCTTGAAGATACCCAAGCATCAGTCAGTAAGGGCTTCCCTCTGGGAACTACACTGGCTTCCGGTCAAGGACAGGAGAAAATTCAAGTCCCTCTGTTTGGCCCACAGAGCTATGCATGGGAAAGGTCCTGCGCTAGTACAAGACCTGATCTCCCAGTACTCACCATGTTGCCATCTCAGACCAGGATCAAAGTTCCTGATGAACACCTCCAGAATTAAGAGATCCAGATGGAGTGGAAGATCTTTTAAACACCTAGTCCCCAAGCTGTGGAAAAGTATGGACCCAGAGCTGCGAATGATCGAGAGTGAAACAACCTTTAAAAGGAGACTAAAATCATGGTTGTTCCCTTAAGTATCTGCTGAAACTCTCCCTGTCTTGCTTCATACTAGTGCAGGGATGCCTAAGGGTAGCCATGAGCTCTACAAATCCCTAAACCTAAACCTAAAGACTGTACCTATAACCACGTTCCGTCTGAAGCAAATTGTGCTCACTGACAAAGACGGGTGAATGCTTCCACTCACTAATAACTAGGGCTCCCGGTTTTATGGTATTTTTTGCCATTTCCATCTGTATTTATTCCTATTTATATTGTTCTAATTTTATTTGTATTTATCCATATTTAATTTGGGTTTTCTGGAAAAATTAAGCTGCAATTAGTATATTTCCACATTTATTTAACCAATAAATATGCACTCATGTTTGAATGTCTGCTAGATTTCAGTGCTGTGAACACCAGCAGAAAATAAATCAGTGCACTTATTTGAAAATAAGCACATTTCAGTATCAACCTTGAGCCAATCTACTGCTGTTAAAGCCGCTTTACTAAAATTCCTTTCTTTTTTAACCCCCTTTTCTATCAATCCATACATCTATTTGCCTGGCAGTCATGGCAGACCCCATTTAGAATTACTCAAGAAGCAACCCAAATTCCATTTATATCAACTTTAAAAAATAAATACAGACAAGAAAGTTAATGTTTTCTGTCTGTATTTATCTGTAGAAATCAGTAAAAACGGAAAACAGGTGGCCTTACTAATAACACACTCTCTGAAAAGCCCTTGAGTATAAGGCCTCCATATATATTTATTTGGTCCTGGCAAAAGCCATTGACCTGTAAGGACCGTTCCAAGCCGAGACATGTCGACCCAACCACTAGGTGTTGTGGATCAGTGACTCTTTCTCTACCACCACTTTTGTTTTTAGACTTATCCCTATCCTACTCTTTTCCCCAAATAAAGATTCGTCTAAAGGATAGGGGATAATTTGAACCCACTCACCACTGTCAACATCCAGACTGTCTCCTACCTGGTGGAGGTTTGATGTCACTTATAGAACGATATTTACAACAAGGGGTGGTGAGGGACAGAGTCTCTGAATTAAGCAGAAAACTCATCACCACCCCCTTTTCTGAATCATTTTTGTCCACCATAAGCGTGGAAGGGTATACTCAGATGTGAGTCCCTAGCTCGTTGCACCATCAGGATTCAAGCAAGCCGGGCCGAAGACAGCTGAAATGCCAGAAACCGGTCCCCGGTAGCTTGTTTCCTTCCCAGTATAAGAATTGGCTTGGTAGTTTGGTCTGCCCTGTTCCCATGATGCACTGGGCCAGGGTCAGACTAATTTGCATATAGCCAAGTTCTGAGCTGGGATGGTGCAGTGAGCTAAAAAACGGTAATGGATCAAGCCCTGATCTTTGTACTGGGTAAGAGTGGTCTGCTTAATTCAGACACTCTGTTCATCACCACCCACTTTTCTGAATCATTTTTGTCCACCATAAGCGTGGAAGGGTATACTCAGATGTGAGTCCCTAGCTCGTTGCACCATCAGGATTCAAGCAAGCCGGGCCGAAGACGGCTGAAATGCCAGAAACCGGTCCCCGGTAGCTTGTTTCCTTCCCAGTATAAGAATTGGCTTGGTAGTTTGGTCTGCCCTGTTCCCATGATGCACTGGGCCAGGGTCAGACTAATTTGCATATAGCCAAGTTCTGAGCTGGGATGGTGCAGTGAGCTAAAAAACGGTAATGGATCAAGCCCTGATCTTTGGACTGGGTAAGAGTGGTCTGCTTAATTCAGACACTCTGTTCATCACCACCCCCTTTTCTGAATCACTTATAGAACGAGACACTCGAGTGACAAGATTTAATGATGGAGCTTTCCACTGAACCACACTAAGCAGAGATTACATACACCGAGTCTTTGAAAGTTCTGGGACTCTGGTATTGAGACAAATGTGGTTCATACCCCCTATGCTACTATATGCATCAGAGTTTATCTGTATGAATCAGCATCTCAATGACATGTCAATATATCGATCAGCGTGTGCCTGAGTGTCTTAGTGTATGGGTCAGAATGTCACTGTGTGTGGGGGGGGCATCAGTGTGTGCTTGGGTGTGTCCGTCTATGCATTAGTGTGTATGTGTCTGTTTCACAATGTGCATCAGAAGTACATTCTTCCCTGTACCATGGCCTCCCTACAGCATACCTAAGGGATGACTTATATGTAGTAGAAGAAGACTTTAAGGCTTTCCAATGTGTTTTCACTATCAACTCGGCCTAGCACAAAATTTGTATATACAATCATTACTGTAGCAGGTCCAAGACAGGTTTAAAGGGCAACTTGTCTGCATGGGTAACTTGTTAGTGTCAGTTCTTAAATACTTTCCTTAAATTAGTGTTCTGGAGTAGCCTTCCTTACACATAATTGAATTCCCTCTTCTCTGTGTTGCACAATCAGACATACAATAGCTCTACAGGTATATTTTTTTACAAATCCCAGCAAAGGCACAGCCGCAAAGTAAAACCTTACGAATATATTGAATATAACAATTGTGGATAAGGTCACAAAACTATATGTCAGACAGAAAAATATTCACTTGACCACTATCAAAGTTTTCAGTCACGTAATTCTAACTACTTGAATCGGTGCTTAACTATACTTGTTAGTGCCTCCTTTATTATGTAAATAGTTGAATGTCAGGCTGTTTACGTGTTCATATCAGTTACATATCAAATGGTTGACTAGTTCCATAAGCACTTCACTTCATATAGAAACAAATATTTCAGCAGTCTTTAAGTATGTTACAGGATAAGTAACTAATAATCAAACTTTATTACATTAACCTGACACTTATAATTCACTATATTATATTTTTTAATGTCTACATTATTATTGTCCTAATTTTTAACATACCTCTAAATTCTCCATGTCGATCCTCAAATTTAAGTTAAGAGTTTGTATGTTATCCGGAGATGAAATTCTCAAATACAATTGAGTGTCATCGGCATACATGTGGTGTTGAATGTTAGAGCGGTTCAGAATTTCGGAGAGTGGTTGCTAGAGTGGGCAAGAGTGTGGATCCTTGGGGTACTGGTTGCAAGGTTGACTGGTTGTCAACTTTTATTATTTGCATTCTGTTTTGTAAGAACAAGGATAGCCAATTTAGGACAGGGCCAGATAGCCCCATCCTTTCTTGAAGATGAACAATCAAGTTTTCATATTTGACTGTGTCAAACACTGAGAACAGATTAAGACGGATAAGCAGGCAAGGTACATTCTGGTCAAGAGATCTGAAGGCATTGTCAACAACAGGAGACAGGAGGACAGGAGAAAATTCAAGTCCCTCTGTTTGGCCCACAGAGCTATGCATGGGAAAGGTCCCGTGCTGGTACAAGACCTGATCTCCCAGTACTCACCATGTTGCCATCTCAGACCAGGATCAAAGTTCCTGATGAACACCTCCAGAATTAGGAGATCCAGATGGAGTGGAAGGTCTTTTAAACCGTTTGTGTTAGACAGCCGTTTCAGTACTTTGACCCGCTCTGAAACCTGACTGGTATTAGTCAAGGTGCTGAAATATCTTGATGTATTGTGAGCGCATTTCTCAAGCAGTTTGGCTAAAGTCTTGATATAGTAAGTGGACGGAAGTTGTAAGTCTGCATTTGGCTTTTTTGAAAAAGGGTGCCTTGTCCCATCTTGAGGCAATCAGGAATCCTACCCTGCAAGAGAGATTCATGGATAATCAAGGAGCAGAGGGGGGTAATGTCAGAATTGAGATCTTTGAAGAACTTAGTGGGTAGAGGATTGTTGAATAATGTGAGGGTTTTAATGCAGTTATAGAATTTAGCAGCTCAGATACGTTTGCTAGTAAAAAGGAGTTCCGTGTGCATTGTTTTTTGCAGTATAATCTATGGAGTAGGAAGTTGGGGCTCTCACTGCTGTTAACCAAGATGATGGAGTGGGCACGGTCTGATGCTGCACATTAGTTGATGAGAGTTCCAGTTCAAGTTACATTTTTATTGTCTTTTCAAACAAGTATGCTGAGAAATCCTCCCCACTGGGGCAAGAGATCTTGGGTACAGAGAGTTCGTTGGTTGAGTGGTTAGCTTGTTGTTTGATGATTTCAAATAGTTTTTTGGGTCTGTTTTTGATGCTGTGAAGCTGTGCCCTAAGTTATTTGGTTTTTGCACTATGGATATGTTTAATATTTGAGCTTCTAATCATCTTCAACTTTTAGGGTTTGTAATGGAAGGTGAGTATCTTCGTAATCTCTTCTTAAGCCTTAGTTTGTGACTTTCCTCGTATAGGGAGTAATTTAACCAGGGCTTGGATTGTGTGATCAGCATCCTTCTGAGTTGCTTCAATGCAATTGTGTCAAAAATATTTGTCATGGTGTAGATGTAGTGATAGGTAAGGTCATCCAGGTTAGTCATGTTAGGGGGGTGGTAGAAGTAGATTATTACTAATGGAAGTTAGGTCATTTACATTGATATCTCTCAGATTGCGAGACCACTGTTTGGTCTTGTGAGGTTGACCTTGTCTGATGAGTGCCTTTTCCAGAATGTGAAAAGAAATTTGGTAATGATCTGACCAATCACAAGGTGATATGGTACCAGGTTTTTCAGATGTTATCTCTAGCTATGATTAAATCAAGGGTGGGACCCTTGTTGTGATTAGGTCTGTTGTAGGCCTGGGTGAAGTTTAGGTCAGAGAAGAAAACTTTGAAGGTTCACAATAGGGGATCATTTATGTCATTTCAGTGTAAGTTGAAATCCCCAAGGAAGATATGGTTGGGTTGTTGGTCAGCGTTTGAGGCTATGGATGCCATTATTTGTTTGATGAAGAGAAAATTGTCACCTGGGGGATGATATATCATGTGGAGCAAACAAACTATCTTGCCCTTGTTCCAGATTTCAGATTTCAATGCCTAGGTGTTCAAATGAGGACATAATAGAAGTTTGTACTTGTCTCAAGGTGAAAAAGGAGCGATGCAAGCAATGACACTCCCAACTTTAACAGGTCTCCAAGCCTTATAATGTCAAAATTCAGGAGTGACTAAGATTTCCAGAATTGGAGAGGAGGTGTCATTACGCCAGGTTTCAGTTAGAATCAGGAGGTCCAGTCCTTCATGAGGATAAGGTCAAAAATATCCACTGTATGTTTCACTGCTGACCTGCAGTTCAGAAGCATCGATTTTATGTGCAAATGAGTTGCTACCGCTTCTAGGTGTGAAGTGGCGATAAGTAGTAGGTCATCCTTGTTCACAGTTCCCAGGTTAACACTTGATTCTCTAAATGGGTTGGAGGGAATAGTTTGGATGTTGAATGGTGAGGAAGAAGCGACATTGCGAGACGCATTGTAAGATAGAAGTAGGGAGAGAGTGTCATCATCAGACAAATGGTGAGTAGACCTACGGGGCCTGGAATGGTGATTAAGAATGGGCTGTGTTTTCCCATGTGGACTGCGCGGGTTTTCGGAAGACGACATTTTACTCCTTCATCATTGAGAAGTGTAAGAGGGTCCGCAGGCTATCTTTAACAAGTTGGAGATCATGCTTGGAGGGCAGGTATGCATTGTGTGCAGTAGGTCGAGGAGTAGATAGTAGATGAGACCCATTGGGGTGTTTGGAAGACTAAATGGGTTGCTCATAGGTGAGAAGGTAAGTGTTGGGGGAGAGGATAAGATCCTGCTTGAGGGCAGCCATGTTATCCTCCATGAAGGGTGAGTCAGTATGTGGGTGGCAGGTTTAGGGGTAGCTAGTAGATGAGATATCTCGGAGAGAGGAGTGATGGGGCAGAGTGGATTTCTCAAAGGTGAGGAGGTAGGTAGAGGGGGAGGACACTGGATGTTGCTGGTTAGAGGATGGAGTATTGGAGTGTGAGACTGGGTGAGGGGTCAGGAGAGTTGGCAGATTTACTTCCTCTATAAGTATCTTAGGTTGAGGGGCAATGTGCACCGATGGGCTGGAGAGAACGGTGGAAAAGTGTGGTCTCCGTTGGCGAGAATGGAGAAATAACGCACTGGTGGGTATTAGAGCTAAGGTTCACCAGACTATTGTTGTTGGAAGCTTTAGCAGAGTGAGCATTATCTTTCAGACAAATGAGTGAAGAAGGAGATGACAAAACCCTCACTTTGGTATTCAGGCAGACTTGAGCTGATATACCAGGGCTAGGTTGTTGGCATTAAATTCACGGTCAGTGCCAGGAAATTTGCCTCCATCAGATTTAAAAATGCAGTAGTAAATCATGATTGTTTCAGTAATTTTTTCAAGAAAAGCATGCACTTATTCTGTTACATTTCTTTTCCCAAGCAGTAGTTGGTTTCACATTAGGTGCAATGTTTTGCATACTTTTTTATTCTCAATCCCTTCAACTGGAGACAGTTTCCAGTTATTTACGAAGCTTCCAGACACTTCTAATTAAATAATCCAGATACAGGAAAAACATCTCCCACGTTTCGTATGAAGCTATCAGAATGTGCAGTGTGTGTGTGTGACAACTTGAAAATTCTGAGGACTTGGCAGTGCCAGATAGTACTCGGGGGCATATTATCAAGAACAGGAGATAAAATTATCGCCGCTTTATCAGCAGAAAACTGCAGATAAAGCGGCGATAATGGGCTTGATAATATGCTCTATGGAAGTCCAATCGAAGCTCATGTTAGATATGAAGACATCTAACATGGGCTTCGATTGGAATTCCATAGAGCATATTATCAAGCCCATTATCGCTGCTTTATCAGCAGTTTTACGCGGATAAAGCGACGATAATTGTATCTCCTGTTCTTGATAATGTGCCCCTCTGTGTTTACAAAAACTCATCACTGAGGCATTGATGCACTTCATGTTTTATAAAACAGAAGAACAATAAAACTACGTGTGGTTATTAACACATGGATACGCCGTTAAAATAGTGAACTAATTCTGTTTACTTTTAAATGGCATCTACCTACTATTCGTTGGTCGTTTATTTTCAGTTTTAATGAAAAATTCAAAATTAACTTTATCACTGAAAGCCACATGTGGGTATCAATTCGTATCTGAAATGTCTGTAATGCATTTAATTCTCTCTATTTAGACCAGTCTATAGTATATTTTATTGCACGTGCTTAACTTGAGCTGTTGGATGCAGGTGCGGCTCACTGTTACTCGTTTTTGAGAACTGTCACATATTTTTCCTCATCAGACTTCCACCCAGTGTAGAGAGAGAAAGACACAAAAGAAGAAAAGAAGGAGGAAAAGAAAGACGAAAAAATAGGGACAACGAAAAAAACTGTGATAAAAAAAGAACCCGAAGCAGTGTGATAAAAACACAGGAAATGTGTGGTGGTGGATGAAGGAAGTTTGAGGTGGAATTAGGACTACACCACCGTGGTATTCACTACCCCCAACATTCAATAGCCACGAGCTTCCGATCAAACCTTTTGGCACTGAATTTAGGGACTCATTTACAGAAAAATTAGCAAAGGGCTGCACCGCAAGTGTTTTTGCTGCGCTGCCCTACGGCAATTTGAAAGGGCAGAAATATACCCTATTTACGAGATACAGTGCATTGCTATCCTTTCAGCCAGCGCACAATTTAGTGACTAGCTCCAACGGGTGCCTGTGTTGGTGGTGGGATTGTTTTTGTGCAGGAAGGGGCACCTTACGGCACAAAACCAATCCAGAGAGGCATTTTCATCATTTTATAAGTGCTGCAGAATGCAGCACACATGGAAAGAGTTAAAAACAATGAGAAATTGAAAAATGCTCCTTGTTACGCATGCACTGGGAGGCGTAAGGTTTTGGAGCTGCTCCAGGTTTAAGTGATTGTGAAAATCTGGGGCAGCATCAAAATCCATGGGTATTGCATGGGAACACCCACTGCGATGCCCATGGAAGGCCTCCTTGACGAAGAGTAAGGCAATGCAGCACTATGCGCTGCCGTTCCATACTTCATATCTATGAGACTATGCAAAGCCATGCAGGGTGGCTTTGGATCACCTCATAGACATATTTGAGAGGCCTTTGCCCCCAGAGCATCAAACAAAGTGAGGCTCCAGTGGAACAGGCCTCTTGTAAGTAGGCCCCTTAGGACCAGATGTACGACCATTCCAAATTGCGACTCGCAATTTGCGCTCAATTGCGAGTTGCAAATTGTGAGTTGCAGTTTGGAATGTGCAGCAGTTTCAGAGACACTGTTTGCGATTCCCAATGGGGTCGCAAAATGCAAGTCTCATTAATATTAATGAGCCACTCACAATTTGTGACCCCTTTGGGAATGGCTGGCGCTCCAGGGATGGTGGCCTGCTGGGCTCAGCAGACCTCCATGTCTGGGACTGCTTGTCAATAAAAAAATTTTTTATTGCATCCCACTTTCCTTACAGAAAAAACGGAATGCAGTTAAAAAAAAAAAGAACGTTTTTGTTTCATTTTTTTAAGGACATGTAGTGGTCCCTGGGACCACTGCCTGCCCTTTAAAAATATTTTTAGAGCCAGTCACAAAGGGGAAGGGGTCCCCTGGGTACCCCTTCCCATTTACAACTCCATTAACACCCTCTTGAAGAGGGCAGTAAATTGCAAGTGTTTTGCGACCTCAATTGTGGTCGCAAACATTCATACAATGCTACAGATTCACTATTAGGAAGGAAACACCCCTTCCTAATAGCGAGTTGCAAAATAGTGTTTGCACATGGCCATGTAAGTTTTTGCTTGCGCAAACAGGTCGCAAACTCCTTTGCGAACGCAAAAACTGGTCGGACATCTGGCCCATTATCTTTTACAAATTAAACATAGTTTGTAGCAGACCGTAGGGCACATAAAGATGGCAAATGCAATAAGGAAAATGGGTACAGAAAGTTGCTAAAATATAACTTACATGGATAATATTAGCTGTGTCATTACATATAGTTGCAGAATTAAGAAATATAGGCGAGGTACTCCATTGCTTCTCCTATGATGGATGTCATTCAATAAAGCCTCTTGCCCTCTGCCCTCAAAGTTGTTCTTTCCCTTATGATGCATGTGGCAAATATCAGCTATTTGTGGCTTTTCCTGAGCTGCTGTCTCTCAGAATCTCTTATGAGCTGTGCTGTAGGCGTCCTTGCCTGGAAGGGTCACTGATTCTCTGAAGGGGTTTCTGCAGCTCCTACTCTCCTCGGTAGCCAGCGAATTTCTGCCACAGTGCCAAGTCTGACTCTGATTTGATAATGTCTGAAAGGTAGGGTGTCTGTATCTTCATGGTCCGAACGTCCTACTGAGTTTTGAGGGCCTCTGTGACAGGAGTGAGCTCCTGCAACACTGACTGATTTCCCAGTATGGAGTTTTCCGTTAATTCTGGCTTGCCAAGGATATTTGAACTACTGTCTGTCAGACTGAGTATAACATGGGCAAAATAAGTGATGATTTCTTGGGACAAGTGCTGGATTGGAAACTTGAGAATACAGAGGGACAGAACAGAAATCAAGCTGTGGAACTACATTTAAAACTCATGCGGCACGGTCCTTGGCCAGACACAATGATTGCGACCCAGAGAGTACAGCTGCAAACTGTTCTCAGCCACTGCAGTGCCAGAGAACTGGGTACCGAACTTGGTCAAAGTCCATACCCTATGCCTGGCATCTTTTGGGCATGTTGAAGGGTCATGTCTGATGAAAGCCAGCAGTAGGGATCATGGGCTCACGTTGTGACAAAGGTTATGCTCAGTGCCCTCTAATCACTGGGCAGGACCATCGGACATGACCTGTGGACATTTGAGGCCATTCGGTGCAAAGGACTGAGCCAAATTGAATGCCCTTCACCAACTGCCTGTTGGGCATGGCTGCATGCTAAGCCCAGTAAGTGCAGTGGCTGGGCTACTGAACAGAAAGCTTGGTCCAAGGCTGCAAAGTGCATAGGATATCTATTGGGCAAGGCCGTAGGCTGCACATAGTCATTACAGAAGACAGTGGCACAAGCAGTGTGAAGCCATGCCCTGCTTCCAGTTTCTTCTAGGCACAGGTGAAGGCAGTACCCACCTAGTAAAAATGTCATGGACCTTGGTCAAACCCTTTCCTTTATCAATGTAGTCTTGAAAAACCTACCACAATAATATGTGGAGAACCACCAGGTTTTATTGGTGATGAAGGGAGTTGTTGATTTTGAGCATTTGCGAAAAGGTCAGGTATGGATTTTCTTTCTTCTGCAAATACGTGCAAGGTGGCATTATTCATTGCTTACCTTTTAGGGAAATACCCAGCCATAGGTCTCTTCTCCCAGCACATTGTCTATCTTTTCTCCCTTCCGCCCTTTCTGTACCAGATGCCCCGCCATCTATGCCTTACATTAAAGTAAGTTCTTTACTTGTTGGAACCAAACCTACCTAAACTTTGAGACCTCTACCCGTAGTTTTACCATAGTGACTATACCCTCCCTGTAACCCACTACCTCTTCCTTTAGCTCCTCTTTAATATCTCTACATGTAGAGTTGTACCACTATCCCTGCTTAGGCCCTAGTAATTTTAATACCACCTATATACTAATACATCTATTGTCACTCTAGTAAATGTATACTATGCATATACACTACTACACCTACTCCTAGAAATATTCTATTGGTTCTATACCTACCAATCCCCTAATACTTCTACCCCTGCCTATGACCTCCTGCCTCTAGCCTTACTTATACCATAGTGCATGTACGTATACCCTAGTACTGCTACCCTTGCCTATAGCCTAGTACCACTAGGAGCTTTACCTTTTTTATATCCTACTATATCTACCCATGCTTGCACTCTAGTCTCTCTATCTTACCTATACTCTAATATTACCCTTTCTCTAATACATCTATCTACAGCCTAGAACCTCTGCTTCGCCTTTGTCCCTACCTATATCCTAGTTCTGATGCACTTTGTCCACCTTAGTACCTCTATCCCTGTCTTTGGTCTAGTACATACACCTCTCCTATACCCTATTACAACTACCACTACTTCTGCAACTGCCTGTGTACTAGTAGCTTTATTACTGCCTATATTCTAGTGCCTCTGCTTGTACTCTAGGACCTCTCTTCATGCCTATACCCTAGTACCTCTCAGGATGTTTATACCCTGGCACCGCTACTCTGCCTATACTGTAGTGCATCTACCCCTGCTTGTACTCTAGTACGGCTACTCCTACCTACAGCCTAGATCCCACAGCCCCTTTTCCATTATATAATGTCCCTGTTATCTACTTTTTCTGCTGTGATTTTGTCGAATTTCACAACTCTTTCGAGGGGAGGGTGGACGTTTCCTCATTTCTGAAGTTTCACAAAGTGAGTTTGCACTATACCAGGATGCTGAGTGGTATTTGTTGGTCAAGTATGAAATGATTGCCGTCACAATAATTTTTTCGAGGGTTATGAAGTGTAACATTCCCCTTAACTCAGGCATAACATTCCCCTTAACCCAGGCATGTAAATGTAAATGTGGGTGTACTTGTAAAGCGCACTGCGACTCCATGGAGTATCCTGGCGCTGAAGACCGCTGGGGAACCCGTCCTGGTTTTCCTTGTGAGATGGTCCCTTTCTGGGTATCTCCAAGGTGAAACCAGGCATCCCTGGCGTCTGTGGGGGGCCGTTGTAGAGATGAGGCAAGCTTAATGCCCACAGTTGCCGAGTGTGTTCCCTGGTTAGAGTAGGCACCGAGGCGAGAATTATCGAGTCCGTTTTGACCCTGGTCCACGACCCTGCCGCGTCGGCAATTGAACCCTGGTCCCGGGCCGTTCTCTGCTTGCGGGTCTGCCACCTCTAACCAGTGAGCCACACCACTCCAATTGTGTGAATCAATTCTCAACCCATACATTAGGTCCGCATCGGTCTTCAAACCTACCTTAACCCTTTAAAACGCCCTACACCTGCTTGTACCATCTAATCTAAAAATACAATAGAATTAGCTATTTTTCTGTTCATTTCATTCCTGAATGAATGCCGAATGTACTCTGTTATGTAAGCTCAGGCACAATGTTTTATAATGAAGCCAATTACAATATTCTACTCGCTGCAAGTCAGCAGCTGTTAGCTCCACTCTTCTCACCTCAGTACATCAACAAAGTATCAATAAAAAACTCACAAAACTACTCAAATAAATGAATACTGTAACCTTGTTCTCTTGTATGTAGCCTAAACACAAAAGTAATCAATGTATCTAAGCATCATGCTTTCACTTCTTAACAGTCAATAAACATTCACATTGGGATAAATTTAAATGAAATATTTGCAGACCAATCATAAAAATCGCATAAAAAAACATGCCACAAATTGCTTTCATCAATATGAATTAAGGACATGAATGGCCTCAAAGATCATGTGAATACACACTTTTCGAAGTCACGTTCCCAATATTTTTGCCTTTTCTGAGGGAACTTTTAGGGGAGCATGTTGTTTGTCAAGTTGGCGTGAAATTAGTTTCCCTCTCAGGAATATGTGCCTGTGGTAGAGGACTACAGAATAAATAATCCGTGCGTCTTCAACACAGGGCTACAAACTTTTAATAGGAATGAAGTTTTCAATTTGCTATGACGAATGCTTTGTGATGTGACTAGTTACATAAAAAAATACTACAGATTCCTTGGGTGAAAAAAAAAGTGTATGCATTGCTTGAAATGGACTCAGACTTTTTGTAGGCTTTTCTGCAAAAGCAGGTCCCTTGATCGTCTAAAGGGCTTTTTGGCTTCCTCCACAAAAGTTCATTCGTCGTGTGTTCATCTTTCATATCTGTGAGGGGCTGGAAATGGAAGGCAAACAATGTTGAAAGAGACTATTTCCAGAGACTAGAGTGCAAGAAAGGTTGGAATTGATAGCGCGTAAAGAGGATCCACAGTGTTGTACCTACACCCTGCAAAATATGCTTCTGCCTCAGTAATTTTGTCAGCAGGACGAAAAGTGTGTGTTCGGATGTGTAAGTATGAGGCTATCACTGGCTTCGGAAAAGTGTTGGCTTTTGCAGACACTAGCGGAAATGCCATGACTTTTGACTGCTGATATTCTAAGAAGTGTGTGCTCGCCCCATGTGGCTATTATGTATGTATGCATTGCTATTTATCTAGCTCGAACGTAGGTAGGGAGTTACGGAGTGCTCTGCATTATGTAGGCTGTGAAACATGATGCAAGAAGGTATTTTGGACCCCAACTATTACATCTTTGAAACAGTTTGTCGGTTTAAATTAATTCCACTATTAATGTACGTTGCTTATATTTACATGGGACCTCAAGGTAACCACTTGGATACCGTGCTCTGCTTCTTAATACGCTCGATTTTTCAATTGTCATGGGCTGCACTACAGGCCTTGTCTCGTAATCTGTAAGGTATGTCCACCAACTTTACAGCTTTTAGTGGGGACGAAATTGATTGGCAGATGGCCAATCGGTCAAGCCCTGGCTATGATCGCCTTTCTGACTTTTCAGTCTGCTTTGGAATAACTACGGAGTGGGTTACACACCTCCATCACACTTCATTTAATCAAGTGGTAAAACTTCAGAATGAAAATGTGTTCTTTTCAACATGACCAGTGTTGTAGCGCAACCGTGTTGGGCATCAATAAAACTCTACTTCAAAATATTTTACCCCAGAATAACCTCAGCTATTACATCTACCTCACTAGGTCCTCCGATGGATCTTGTTCTGTGCTGAAAGAGACTAGAATATTTAGAGGATGAACTATTATCGTATGATGACCTAGAATAAGATAAGTGTGAGCATTTATTCATTATGAAATGATTTGCTGAAGCAAATCTATCTTTAGGTTAGTGAAATTTGAAACCGATAAATTGACCACAACAAATGAATGGAACAGAATAAGCAGAATAGTTATCTCAGTGGGTATCTGTATCACATTTGATGAAATTTTCATACCATATTAATTTATGACTTATAAGGATTTAAACATTAACAAATCTGTGGGAATCAAAGTTTGGCGAGAATGTTATCTTCCTCAACCTAGAGATATTATATCATCAGAAATGAATCCTTTAAAGCAAATAACCCTCACACAAACCCTATAGATGAAAGTTCAGTAATCGCCAAATTACCAGTTCATAGACAGGATTTTCCTTCCCTTTTCACACTGCAGCATCATTGCCACAGCTGTTTTTGGAAACCGTCCAGCCGGAAAGACAGCACTATGCAAGCATACCAGCCATCAGCAAAGGCAGTAATTCGTCTCAATGCGCGTTAGTTTCCGGAAGTCCAAATCATCCGTCTCTGTACAGCAAGGTGGGTTGAGAAAGTGTTCAAGATAGGAACAGCTCCTATCCACACTTTAGGCAATTATACTCCATAGATTTCTGGTTTACATCACTTCACATCACCAATTTGATCGGACTACTCTGTCCCATTGGTCAGTTTCAATGGGATGAGATGGTTTATTGAGCAAAAAGTTTACAAATCCGGAAGAATAAAGTGATCCATTCGTTTGCATTTCTTTAAGATCACTGTCCTTAGTCGTACGGTTGGTTATGTCATCTAGGAAATAGGCGAGTCCATGCTCTCATCCTTTGCCAGTTCTTTCCCACGCATGTGCACTAGTAAGTAAAAATTGTGTTGCAAGTCCAATAGAGTGAGCTACAAGCGTGAAAAGGATCATTAATTGATAGAACACAAGTAGAAACTTTATGAAAGGTTCCCATAGGCTACAGACTATTCAGTTCATAAGTTTTGGGCCTTCATGAAACACAGCTTGTACACAATGACTTTATGTTAAAACTAGCAGCCCGTCCCGACCTTGTCCGGGAGCAATCAGGCTTCCCCGACCACCGGCTGCCCCGACATTGTCCAGCAGCCCGGGACCCTGCCGGCCCCTACATTGTCCAGCAGCCCGGGCCCCCAGGCCCCCGTCCGCCTCATCCCCCGCCTGTTCCGTCCCCCGCCTGCCCCGACCCCCGCCTGCCCGGTATACACCTGTTACAACGCAACTTTTACAACTACCTACCATTACAACGCAACTTTTACAACGCATACCATTACAACGCATTGCGCTGGGGGGCGCTCTAGGATAGGGAATAAGTTTAATTTACTATCCAACACCTTCCCTAGTGTCCACGGGGACTGGAGTTGGAATAGTAAATTATACTTACCACTATCCAGCACCTCTAAGCACTATGCGTTGTAATGGTATGCGTTGTAATGGTCGCGTTGTAATGGTAGGTAGTTGTAATGGTATGCGTTGTAACATGGTACATCCCCCCGCTCCTCAGTTCACCGCTCCACCGCTCCGTGCCGCTCGTCACCGCTCCTCCCGCCTGTCCGCCGGTCCTCACCGCCTGTCCGCCGCTGGTCACCGCTCCTCCCCCGCGCCATGTCCGCCGCTCCTCCTTGCGCTCGTGGACGCCGCTCCTCCCCGCGCTCCTGACGTCAGCACGCAGGTCGCGGCCGGCGCTACTTCGAAGGGACTTTTTTTTTTAAGGTACATTTTTCAAATAACGCATATTTTTATAGTTTATATAGCCTATGTCCATCTGCACACCCTGACGATTACAATGATGTATCGGGTGTGTGGATTGGCGCTGTGGTTCCCGAGTTTACCCGCCTCAAAGGTTCAAAGTTCTTGCTTTATAATAGTAGTATAGATATGATTTTCACATTATTAGAAACCATACATTAGTTCTTTCATTTAGTCAAATTAATGATTCTCATATACGTCATGTAAGTAAAATTAACTCTCTATTTTCATTTCACATTCTATTCAGCAGTTTTCTATTTCACCCAAGATTCAAAGGCACATTTAGAATATACTTTTTATAACGCAAATCATTATAACAGCTATTTCTTCTTCATTATCGGTTTTCATTATTCCACATTCTAAGGTTAACGATCAAGTTCATAATACATTGCAGTTTTTATTCATTCATAGAGTTTTCTATGCTATCATTCATTTATCACATTCATTTACACATAGAGAGAAACACCTTAATATACTTGTAAAACTTTTAGTTTGTTTACGGTTAAATGTCATTGTAATCCTACATCTAACATTTTGCATGCTTTTATGATGCAGTACTGAAATCAAGTTTCGTGTGTGTTTTCTTAAACGTGGTAACTTAACACAAATTTGTCATGTTCGAAAATAAATATCACAAATTATTTTTCCAGGGTGAATTCATAGAGATAGACAAAAGATGACATCCATGCTCTTTCACCTGCAAGTTATAGTAAAAATGTTGTGCCGTAATCTAGAAAACCTTTTGAGACCCCTGCACCTCAAATCTTCTTGGTGTTTCTGGTCTTGGGATATTCAAGCAATGTTTTTTTTTTATTTGACTTGTTTCAGCTTTTGCTTAAAAATATTAGCTTAAACTGGAAACATGCAAAATAGTAGTTATAATGGAACGCACACTAGGCTGCATTATCAGAGACTGAGACAGGAAACATTACTCTCAATGAGTGTGGTATTATATGTTTGCTCAGGACAACTTTCATCTTTGTGGTCCATTTGTAAAGTATTAGAAATATATAGCTCAGTGATTAGCACAAAGGCCTGTAGAGAATAATTAGGTGAGGGGAGTCTTTCACAAGGACAGCCAGGTAAGATATAGTCTCTTAGTAAGGGAGAAACATGTTACGAGATCAAGAATGTGGGTGGGTTTTCATTTGCATAGGGCTGGATCCCCAAAGTGAGTAGAAGCTCCGGTGTTTTCAGCCAGTTACTTTCAAGCCATACCTGTTGTTGCCTGGGTCGTGAAAGCCCCCGGAGGGGGTTTGCTCCTGGTTCTCCCGCTTTCATAGCTGTTGCCGCATCCCGCACCTCTCCACCAGTGGAATCACACCTGAGGGGTAGGGACTACATCCCCCAACAGCCCCCAGTGGTGCAGCAAGTCGCCGTCATCAGTCAGCACCAGAAGGCGCTTAAAGCCCCAGGCGAACACGCGCAGCGCGGGACGCGCGCCGGTGTGTCCGGGCGAAGCCCTGGCCAAGGGCGGGCCCGTCCGTGCCAGTCACAGCCCGGAGGAGGCTGGGCTGGGCCACCACTCTTTCATCAGCATATTGGGTCCCACTGTATAATTGGTTAGTGACATTAAGTTGTTGTAAAACCTGTTTGTGAAAACAATCATTGCTGTCAACATGAGTAAGTCCACGTATAAGGGGGTAGTAGGCACGTTGGATGCATTTTTAGTGAGGGCTGAGTCTGTATTAATTAAGGAGATTGAGCTCACTCAAAAAAGGCTATCTTTTGGCCCACGTAGAGAATCAGCCGGGGCTGTTGTAAATTCCGCACATGTAGGAGTGGGTTTGGTAGTAGAACCAGCACCTTGTCCAACCCCTGGCCCTCCTTTTACGTTGGTAATCGGCCCCCATTCTCCATCCATAGTGAGTGGCCATAACTCCTCTGGTTCATCTCATGGCTCAACCCCCAGCCCAACCCCAGACAAGATACTAACACGTCAACAGCGCCAATCACAGGCCAAAAAACGTGATGGTCTCATGGTTGTTGCTGCGTCTAAAAAGAGGAAGGCAGGGGGGCTTCCCACTACTGTGCAACAGACTACTAAAGTAGCAAAAACTAAGGGGCCACTGCGTGGGAGGAACGGGCTCGTCCAAGTTGCTGGTAGCTCTAAAAATCCCGCATTGACATCGAGTAACATTCCAACTTGCTCTAGTCTGTTGTCTAGTGATGTGGAAGCAAGGCTCCTTGCTAAGTTTGAAGAAATATTTTTGGCCAAGCTCGATCCCCTTGCTTCTCAATTACTTGACATCAGCCAAAGGTTGACAAAGATTGAATAGCAACTACTGGCAAATTCCCTTAATTGTCCCACGGTTACTTGTATTGTATCAGCCCCACCCATAAGTGCTCCTATTGTCCCTGTTGTCCCACCAAGTTATGCTAATGCACTGTTAAGCTCAAATGTAGTTGAATCCTTTCACCATCCAGTGGGCAATGTTGTGGGTCAAGAATCCTTGCCATTATCTGCCAGAGGTACCTCTTTAGGTGGTCGCCTTCACTCGAGGGCAAAGCAGGATGGTTTCAAAACCCACAGTGCACTGAAACCTTGAATTTACCACCAGAGTCAACTCCATACACGATTGTCCTTGCCAATGTCCCTCATATCCAATCTGAGACTGAGGAGAACTGTGTTTCACTAAGGAACAAGGCACTCCACTATTTAGATTCCAAAACCAGATTGGGAGGTCAGCTGTTTAGAGGGTATAAGATGGCACGTAGGGTAGCTTGGATTGGCAATTCCCAAAAAATGAGCAGAGGCGTTTATGTGGTTCTTAACTTTGGTTCTCCTGATCTAGTTAAGTTGATACTTAATATGGCTGGTTCCAGGCAAGTGTGTGAGGGAAGTATAAAAATCTTACCCCTGGGGTTTTTCTACCATGCAAAATGCCAGATTCCATTGTCATTGTCCACCAGTAGTCAGGCATCAATTTCACAGGGGCCATACAAGTACGCAGTTCCAACACTTAATAGGTTTGATCCCTTTACCAACCTAGAGGACATTGACTGACTGTGCCCAGTGACAGTGCCACCAAGTACTCCTCTGCTATGGGATCAGGGATTAATTGGGAGTGGTGAGCATGACCCCAGGGGTTGGGATCCATTTGTATCTCACTGCAGCAGCTTGGGTACTCAGGATAGATCAAGCCCCAGCTACATTGATTTGGGCAGTAGTAGCTCTCCTAGTGCGCATGTCAAATCCATACCCACTCCTACAACAGACGCAGGTCTAGCGCAATGTTCTCCTGCAGAGTGCCAAGGAGTCCTTAAAATAGTTTCATGGAACATTGCGGGGCTCGCAAGTAAACTTGCTTCTACAGAGTGGACCACTTTCATTGAGGAGCAGGATATCATATTGTTTCAAGAAACATGGGCAGTTGATAAGGTGTTTCTGGAAGGTTATATTAATTATTCTAAACCAGCGACTCAGGGTGCCAGAGGCAGACCCAAGGGTGGGTTGTCAACATGGATTAGAAGGTCCCTCTCATACAACTTTGAGGTGATTGAAATCGATTGTCTGGACATCCTCATCCTTAAGTTATCCCAAGGCACTTCCAAGGGCATTCTCCTTATTAATCTTTATTCTAGGGGCTTGCCAGGTGGGAGATCATCTTATACTGTTGACGCTTTAGCCGTCTTTTTAACTAATCCCAGATGGACCAGTAATATTATTATCGCATGGGATTTCAATTGCACGTTCAAACCCCTTGACTGTGAGGATCCTCATTTTAGCACAGAGGAGGATGACCAATGGCTAATCCCCCCCCCCTTGGACATCTCTCCTATCAAAAAGTGGACAAGAGCAGCCATTCAATTGAAAGCTTTGTGTCTAGAGCATGGATTAAAGCTGCTAACGGCCGCTCGAAATCTGACAAACAAGGAGCCTCAACATTTAGTAACGGGCACTGTTATAGTCGCTTGGACTATCTTTTGGTTAATTTGGAATTATGGTCAGCTTTGCTTGATATGCTGGTTATTGTTAGACCAGAAAGCGATCATAACCCACTGGTTGCCTCTATGCGAGATGTTGTATTTAGTAAATCCAAGGTGCTGCAAACTAGACTAGACCACGTAGAGACCCACCTGACAAATGACACTAGACGCCTTAAATGGTGTAAGGTAGCGCAGGACCCTGCGAAGCTGTCAGTCATGAGTTGCCTGGTTGCAAACTCTATTGATTCCCTACATGCTGAGGCAGTTTCAGGGCCCTCCAGCGAAGGAGCCGCATACATTCATGAGCAGCTCTTCAATAAACTTAAGGGTTTCTTTATCACTCACAAATCCAAAGGCCCCGTTCCATCTGGATGTAAAACAGTACCTTGGTACAACTCCAATTGTCGTGCCGCCTATAAATCACTCGCAGCCGCAATTAGGAGTAAAAAACTGGATTTGATTAGAGTAAAGCGGCAGGGTTATAAGCTGTCTAAAATTAAGGCCAAACTGGAGTGGGACAAGGCTCATTGGGTAGAACTCCTCCAAGCCTCCTCCAGAAGGGACATGCTATGTTTTTGGCATCTGGTGAAATGGGGAAGCGGGGACCACTCTATAGTCCCTACCAACCAAGTGGGGCCGGATTTATGGGTTTCGTACTTTAAAGGCCAATTTGCATCCTATTTGGGCTTACAGGATATGTGTGATGTGCCAGTAAACCCCCCCCTTAAGTATCATTCTTCAGGATGTAAAATTGCAATTATCAAACGCCAAAAGGCAGGGCGCCGGGTCTGGACTACATTCTCGCTGATCTTTTTGTTCAAGACCTGGCCTCCTGGGCCAAATATATTCAACTTTTAATGAATGCTATCGACCAGGGTGGAGCCGTTCCCAGGTCCTGGGCCAGTGCAGTTATCCTCCTCATTTTCAAAAAAGGGGATCGGTCAGTCCCTGGAAATTACAGACCTATCAGTCTTATTGACTGCATTCAGAAGGTTGTGGCACAAGTGATACTTGGGAGAATCCAGGCATGGTTGGTTGACTACCATATTTTATCTGACCTCCAAGTGGGATTTAGACAATGTGTCAGCACAGTGGACCAGGTGTTAAGGTTTATACTTATCTACTGGTGCACTGTTACTTTGGGGAAAGGGGCCATTTATGCAGCCTTTGTGGATCTGAGGTCTGCTTTCGATCTGGTTCCCTGTACAAAACTGTGGCATACATTGCAAAGGTTGGGCATGCCCATGGAGATTCTGTCCTTTGTAATTAAACTACACACAGACAAGTTTGCCCAGGTTAGGTGGGACTCGGCTGGTCATACTACCGATACATTTCCGGTTGAGAAGGGTGTTCGCCAGGTGTGTGTCCTCGCTCCAACCCTATTCTCCATATATATCAATGGGGTTTTGAAATATTTTGAAGAATGTTCGACTGATGCCCCGAGTTTAGGTGGACACAAGATCCCACTCCTAATGTTTGCCGATGACACCCTTGTCCTTTCCAAAACCAGACAGGGTTTACAACGTGCATTGACTAGGTTCGAGGAGTTTTGTGAGGACTTTGACCTTGTTGTCAATGTTGACAAGACCAAGTTTATGGTCCTCCAAAACTCAATAAGGAACACAGGCGAAGTTAGGATGCGGGATGGGGCGTTGGAACAAATGGAGACGTTTTCTTATCTTGGGGTTACCCTTGACAAAAAGATGAGTTTGATTTGATTTTATTTGAGATTTGTATAGCGCGCGAATGCCCATGGTCAAACACGCCCAACTTGCTGGTGTACTTCTCAAGGAATTCAGTCGCTCTTATACCAAACCCGTGGCCCCAGTACTCCAGATATACAACTCCAAAGTCAGTGCTGCCATTTTGTATGGTTCTGAGTTGTGGGCACATGTGAATCTAGAAGCACTGGTGGTTATGCAAAACAAATTCCTAGGATTGGTAACGGGTTTGCCACAATCAACCCCCCTTATCCCACTCTATATGGATCTGGTGTGTTATTCCCTCAGAGATATTGCTGGACTAAGATCAGTCCTATATTGGAGAAGACTCTGGGTTACCCCCGAACTATCCAATTATGCTCTTGCGGCCCGGGAAATTCGGGACTTGGACCTGAACAAATCTATAGGGTGGTTTAGAGGTGTCAAACTTATTCTTATTGAATTAGGACTGTCAGGGCTGTGGCTTTCCCCTGAGGGTAGTATCTTTCCCTCCAAAAAAGAGTTAAAAACAGCTTATTGGGATTGGGTATACACAAGAGATCACACACCATCAATCAGGCCCACGCTGACTAACACTTTTCTCCTTACCAAATCCCATCCCCAATATGAACAGTACTCTGACCTAATCACCTCTACCCATGACCGCAAATTATTCCACCAATTCAGAGTAGGCACACTACCAACTAAAGTCTTTACATCTAGTTGGTCTAGTCCACAAGCAAGCAGTAGTAAATGTCTGTTTTACCCAAACAGGGAAGAATCGGTGGGCCATATTTTATTTGCATGTCCCGCCTATTCTAACCAAAGGAGATATTGGCTTAAACCCATATTCTTCTTAATGGGGACGAGGGATCACAGTGAGGCGCTCAGTCTTTTCAAAACGGCCGAGGACGGCCCCTTTGTGATCGCCCTAGTTAAGTTCCTGGGATGAGTGTGGGTTATACGCTGGTCCGAACGGAGGCGTTGACAAATTCTTCTACTAGTGCTATGTGTGTACCTGTTGATATTTTTTATTACTCTAGATGCATATTCTTTGTACTTTTATTTTCTTTAACTAATGAACTGTCTCTGATCCACTATATATCCTAGTTTTAACTTGGTTTTATCTATTTATAGTTTTTAACATTGTAAAATTGGGTTTCCTCACTGTCACTGGCATTCGAATAAGTGTAATGAACTGTTCACAACGCATGTAGACCCAATGTTTCTGTAATGTGCTGACTTTTGTGATTTTATTTAGATAGAAATAAAGTTTATAAATCGACTGGAAGCTCTATGAGAAAGGATCCTGACGTCGGCCATTTTAACCAAAGAGACCTGGAATTGCTTGCAGGCAAGTAAAACAGGAACTGCTTTAAAAGTGGGATGGATGGTGGAGGCCATTCTGCACAATCCTGCCCAACAAATGTTGCCAATCATTAAAGCACTCGCTAAAAAAAGAAGATGAAAAAAGAATAATGAGGAAAAGAAAGAGTCTGCAAGATGGTTGCTGTCTGCCTGTAAAGTGGCCTAAGGAATTGCCTACTCTCCACTTGCAATTAAGGACTATAAGTGATGTCCAAGGGTCAGTTGGCTGGCTTCCTGTACTGGCTATGGAATAGAAAAAGTTAAATAAAGGTGTGGTCCTGAATGGGAGAACTAGCTGCTCAGTTACTAGTGGAGTACCCTGTACCATTAAGGAGCCCTGGCTGGAGAAAAAATCAGGATTGACTTTCACAATCTTTCAGGAATTTGAAACTCTTTGTTCTATCCTAGGGAATTGACAGCATTGACAAAATCAATAAACATGAATTCGTAGAGAAAGGTTCCCTCAAGCATTGCAAAAGCAGTCAAATACTTGGCCTGAAAATAAAGATTAATCTGATGATAAGCCTTTGTCAAATCTTTTGTTGTGAATATGCGAAGACTCAGCAGGAGATGTGCATCCAAAAAATTACTGTTAAGACTTAATAAATTACCAAAGAGTCTCAATTAACCATTTGCTTTCCTGAAAATATTAATTCGAGCCAACCAACAGGATGACTACCTTGGATCAATAAATGTTCTTGCGACTATGAACTGCACTCTGTCACTTCTGTAGAGTGATTATCTCCGCTGTATTTGATCACTTTCTTATGAAAACTTCACTCTTCACTTTTTTCTCCCATGAATAATTCATACACTTTCTGATTCTGGTACTTAACAATTTATTTCTAAATACACTTATCTTTCATAGTAGTGTTGTAGAAAAAGATGGCTCAAAACATGTTTGGGGATACCCATCATCAGAGTAAAAAACCTAAGTAAAAGCATCTATGAAAAAAATATTATATTTTTTCAACTATTCGATTTTATACAGTATTTAACTATCATTGATAACAGAAATCTATGGTTACATGCGACAACAACTGCTAATCATGAAACTTGAATATATTACCTCATCTATCTGACTCATATTAAAATGTAAACATTCTATCAATGGTTTGAATTGGTATGTAGTACATCATCTGGAACTACCATCACAATGACAAACAATGCCTACTGACCCGCACTACTCCCACAAAAGATATAGCCTGGCCCGATGGTTTGACAAGAATTGTTCAGTAGCCTCACATAATATTCGGAAAGCTCTAAAAGTTTCACCAAGAGCTAAGGAACACATTCACGAACTAAGGAATTTGTTTAAGTTAGCCAGGGCAGAAAGACAGAAAGAGATAAAACGCGAAGCTTGGCAAACATTAAAGAAAACATCTGCCTTGAAAGATAGTAAAACTTTCTGGAATGTGGTGAACTCAGTCTCCCTTCAAGATAATGGTGGTCCCTCTCTGGATGTTCATATAGAGGAGGACGTGGATAAGCTACTTTCAGGACATTTTTCATAACCCGGTGGGATTTAGCCCCATGTCTGACAATTTGCCTATTAAAACATCAACCTGTATTTTATCTGAACTTGTGGAAGTAGTGACCGCTTTGTCACAGTCGCCATCTCTTAAAGCAGTAGGACCCGATGGGATCCCATCTGATATCTTTTTGACTAATAGACAATTGTGGTCACCTTTATTGACCGTAGTTTTTAATTCAATAGCATTAAATGGTCCCCTGCCCTCCTTGAAAACCTCAGTAATTATACCTATCTTCAAAAAAGACAATGCCTATAATCCACTCAACTACTGCCCCATTTCCCTGCTGGATAGTACCGCTAAAATCATGGGTAACGTACTACTAAACAAGTTGGAAATTTGGGTGATGGAGAAGAAAATTCTCGCCAAAGTCCAGTATGGGTTCAGGCAGGGTAGGGGTACCATCAGCCACTGTCTTAATTTCTCATCATTAGCTGCGAAGTACTCCTTGGCAAAAAAAGGACATGTATACATGGCCTTCATGGATCTGTCGAAGGCATTCGACTGTGTGGTACACAGCAAACTGTGGGATATCATAGAGTTCATGAGAGTGGAGGCCGCAATTATCAATTTTATTAGAGAGTCTTACTTAGACACCTCTTCTATGGTCCGATTTGGTCGACGCGAGGAATGCACCAAACGTTTTAAACCTGAAGGGGGTCAGACCGGGCTGTGTTTTGGCCCCCTTTCTATTTGTTCTCTACACAAATAACTTGTATGAAGCCCTAGTCAAAACATCAAAAGACACTCCTCAAGCACAGAACGCCCTTCTTCCAATTCTGCTATACGCGGATGACGCAGTTGTTTTAGCAAGAACTTCCATAGCACTCAAAAATCTTATTACCGATTATACGGCTTTTATGTCCAATCTGGACCTCAAGGTAAATAAATCTAAGAACTTTATTTTAGCTATGGGAGGTGCCCATAGGAAACCCCCAAGTTTGTATCTTGATGGGGGAAAAATAGAAAAAGTTCCAAGCTTTAACTATCTCTGGGTGGTCTTTGACTCAAAGCAATCGTGGAAAGCAACGGTGCAGAATAGGGAAGTTCGCATGAGCAAGAGCATTGCTGCAAATTTCCGCTTTTTGAAAAAACTGGGCAGTAAGCTCGTGCCGGAAATGATTAAAATGTATCTAGCTAAATCAAGATCCATTGCCACTTATGGGGCAGGGATTTAGGGGATAGTGGACATCGCACCCCTCCAAGTAATAGAAGACACCTTTATTAAGAGGCTGCTAGAGGTTCCAACAGTTTTCAGCAGCTTTGTCGCTCACAAGTAGGTTGATCTGCCCTATATCAGCGTTGTTATTAAACTGGCTCTGCTCTTTTTGTGGCTGTCAAGATGGAAAAGGAACAGCTTTGCACTAAATCAACGGATTCTGAAAGGCATTTTGTCCCTAGATCATAACCATAAAATCCCTTGGCTCTCCTATGTAAAACATACCTTGGCATCACTGGGGCTAACAGAACTTTTTGTCACTCCTAGCCTCTGTGAAGGTTTCCCCAACTCAAGGCTAAAGGAACTTTTTACCAAGAAAACTGCCTCCGATAGGTGGAATAGATGTCGGGGGGAAAATTCAGTTTCGACCTACTATGACCTACCACACTTACAGCAAGGGGTTCCATCATACTTTTCTTTTGTTGAGAATACTCAGCACTGGTATATTTTAACTAGATTTCGATTACATTATATACCGATAATGTTGGGGTATCCATCAAATGCATTCTCAATCTCGCAACTCCCCCCTTGCCCTTACAATAATTAGTCACCTCAATCAACCTTGCACATATTGCTCTTTTGCACTTTTTATACAAAAGAAGGAAACTGTATATTATCCCTCTGATGAAGAAATTTAGCTATCGCTCCCCAATGTTGGCTCTTGCTATGTTACAAAACTTAGAAACTCCGTTTGTTTGTTTGTTTCACTATGGTCTCCTTCTTACAAGCTACATTAAGAAGTCAAAAGGCCAGCAATGTACCTCCTTTCTTACATGAACGAAGTTACATCTGGGGTGGACCATGATTTTAACTGCCTTCCGCGTTCAGTTTTTAATGCTAGCTACATTTTTACATTCAGCACTTGCATGTATGAACAAAGCAAATGCTTATTGTCTCTTGTCCTGACCATGACCAGATTTGCACATTCACATTTAGCATGTATGAATCAGTTTACGGTCTATTTGTGGAAATTACTTATTTTTTTATACTGGTTTTATCTTTATATATGTCATTAACATGTGTCTTAACTTTATTGATCCAATACATGGAGTTCTGGCTAATGGTTTTATTCATCTGGAAAATTTTTAATCTGTTTTGTTTGCAATTGCATCTGTATTTTGTGGTACGCAATATCGATTGTATATATTGTTTTATTCATGTACTTTTATGATTTTAACCAAATGCGAAATAAAGAATAATTTGATTCGACAAAAATGCCTTACCTTTTACTTGTTTGTTGGAAAATCAGTAGTACATTCACATTGATTTAAAACTTTACATGTTTCATTATCTGAAATAATCATTTAAACGACTAACAACGCCTTGCCTTTACTCATTGCTCAGAATGTAGAAGACAGTGCTGATAACGCTAAACTTAGTAGGCATTAGTAGGCATACTTCCTTTGCCTATATATCAGTGTTGACCATGTACATTTTTGTTGTTGTGCCTATGTGAGTCTCTATTCATAACGTTATTTGATAATTTACTGTCTGTTTAAAGGTACCGAATTAAAACGGGACTGCTTGCTACAACAGTAAAGCCTGCACACAAACTTTTGTTAAAAGGTTACATCGCATGAACGCAGTTAATACCAAAAACATAACTAAACCGAGAAAAGAATTGTGCCCAAGTCTCGTGCAAATGTTACCATCAGCACCAAATAAGTCATTAAAATCCAGCGCAGAGGCATACTCTATTTCGGGACTGTATTCCATGTAGAACGAAAGAATGGAAGACAACCAGCTTGTAAGTAGTTACAGTCATGTGTTATTGGCCTAGCTCAGCCTGCATCATCTTGAAGTGGTCCTATCTCCCTGGTAAAGACCCACTGAATAAAGTTAGAATTGTTGAGGGTTAAACGGTCTAAAACTAGGAAGTGTAAAAAATAAAATATTTAAGGCTGGAAGCTAATAGTAGTGCACAAGCTGAAAAATACTGATATCCTGCTTTAATGCGCTTGCTTTGTGGAAACCTGCCGTCTTATTGTGAACTATTCCAATGGTGTGGGAGCCAATGTGAGACAATGGGGTTGTATACCTAAAGTGCATTATTAAATTGGAGAAACAAAGACATTTTGGAAATAAAAAAACTAGTATAACCTCTGCCCTTCTAGGAGGACATTTTAAAAATAATATTTTGTATTTAAAATATGAAAGTGTGCTGTGTATACTTCACACCATTCTAAAATGGCAAGTGCCTGCCTTCATTCTAATTGATTGTTGAAGTGGAAGAAACGTAAAGGAGCAAATACGCTTTATCAAGATAAATATTGCTGGGATCTCCTTAACACCTTGGCTGTGGCTGGAATTCCGCGCCGGTGCTGAACATTCCGACCGCGGGCGTGGTCATGACGGCTCCCAGCCGTCATCAGCACATGCCCACCGTGACTCATGACGGCTGGAAGCCGTCATGAGCACTGAAGGGGTTAGTTTCCTGTGGGCGACAGCTTACGCCTGAAAACTGATATTTACCCACTCATTTAACTGCCTGCAACAAATCAATTAAAATATCAAGTTTAGTACATATTAATACTCATTCATCGAATTCTTAGGAAGATATGTCCAATCCCTCTAGAGCTCCTAAATAAAACTATTTCTGTAGAAAAATAAGATATTTCAGTAGTTAAAAATTGGGTTTCTGGTTTGTTAGGGTATGCACCTTAGACAGGCAGAAACCACCACTCTAGTCTGGGCAAGTAAGTTACACACCAAAGATAACTTGTTCTCAACCCCGGTTAGCTAGGCGCAGCGCAGTCTGGCCTATCACCAGGGGCAATGTGTAAAGCGTTCGTGCAACAGACTCATACCAGTGACACAATGAATACACCACAAAAAGGACTCCATACAGAATATGTAGAAAATAAACTATTTTGTACATGTAACAAGAACAAAACTAAATGAATCATAAATACTGTGCATGCTATGCAAATCCTGAGTCAGTGCTCATTATCCTGACAATGCAAGAATCAAAAATGACTTACATCATAACCTCAGGGCATGAAGTTAAACAGATTATAGAATAAAACCACATGGATCATCAATACTTTGCATATTATGCAAATTCTGACAATGCAAGTATCAAGATGGCATACATTATAATATCAGGGCATGAAATGCAGCAGGTTAGGTTAGGGAAACCACATAAATCACCATATGTCACCAGAGTACATGAATCACACGAATTGCAGTTAAAATGTATGACACAGCACACCTGTGGTCTTGTTAAACGTTATACAGTACACAAACAATGGAATATGGGGCATAGAAGCACCTGCACTCCTATCCTTGGTAATACAGTTATTTTCCTGAAATTCCCCTACACCAACAAGTTCCTAGATCAAAAGAACGTGGGCTTCGTCAAGGACTCTGTAGTTGCTCAACAAGGTGCACTTTGTCCTGTGAAAGGGGTGAGGGGAGGCCCCAACTACAGGGATTTATTGGGTGAGACCTTGCTGGGTCATCCCCCATGTACAAGAAAAATGAAGGCAGCAGCCCACTCACACACAGTCCAGCTGTTAAGCCTCCACTTTGCAAGGGTATGAGAAGAACGACCCTGTGACTGTGCGGGGCACTGTACTCATGAAAGGGAGGTGGGTGAGGCTTTCACAGCTGAGTAGGAGTCCACAGGGTTCAGCACTCGCAAAGTGCTGGATGTTGTGGCTTCTCTCGCTGGGTCTGTGATGGCTGTCTCTTCCCGTTGCTGGCTCTACAGGCCTCACAGCTGGGAGGTCAACAATGAGGCCAAAGGACTAACAGCAGCAGACTTCCATTGCACGAGGCTTCTTTTTAAATAAAAATAACCATGGAGTGCCCGGGCAGCGCAGACCTCCCCGCATTCATGGTCCTTACTTGTCACGGCATGGGCCATGTTGAGAGACTTCCCTCGGTGAGGCCGCGGTAAGTACACAACCCAAGGTGCCCTCCTGTGCAGTGTCACCAATGCTCTTCTGCATGGCTCTTGCTGAGGAAATCCACTAGGTAAGCTCCCCTTTGGCAGAGCAGTGCTGTAGTGAGAAATAAGCACTGCACTCACTGTTTCACTCTAGTAGACGAAATATGTAACGCTGATAGATGAACAAGATGTAAAGAAAAAGGGGAATCTATCTGGATCCTCATAAACCCCAGGCTTCCACACGAACAACAGTGGTGGTAAGCAGCCAGCCAGCCTCTGGAGACCACTGGGGAGAACTCAGGGGGCAAAAGGCAGGCAGGCCAGTGCAAAGATTCACTTTGCAGAGTGGCAGTTCCTTCAGCAACCTAGCAGGTTAGCACAACAAAGCAAGTAGTCCAAATGGCGGTTCCTCCCTGCAGCACAGCAGTATGTAGAGCCAGCAGTTTCTGGTTACAAGTCCCACTCAGTGTCTAAAATCATGGGGTCAGAGTCCCTGTACTTATACTCCAAAATGTCCTTGTTCAAGGAAGAACTTCAAAAGAAACCTTAGAAGTGCACAAGACTCCCCTTTAACCCCAGCTCTAGCTCCAGCATCAGTTGGGGGTAAATCGGCCCTTTGTGTGAGGGCAAAACAAGCCTATACAATTGTAAGGTGTAAACACCCCCTCTCTCCCAGCCCAGGAAGACCATCAGTATGCTTTATCCTTTTCCATTCTTTATTCGATCGATTAGATCATGAAAGATTACATCCACAATTAAAAACACAATTAATTTAATAAATCCAATGAGCATGAATTAAAAAAAGGACAGTGCAGTTTTCATCCTAATATACAGATTCTGGCTGTTATTATAGTTTGCCTCTCACAAATCGAAGTTATATTTAAAAGATCATGAATTGATTGCACTATATTTCAGTTAAAATTCAACAAAACAAAGAATTGGTGTAAAACTTATACCGAATCTATATCAAAATTCATGCAACGAGTGCGTATGTGCCACATCGCAGTTAAAAATGTGGCTACCGCAAACACAATCGGGGGTGATACGTCTGTCTTTAAAATTCTGTAAGCAGGCAAATAATGCCTGAAACCCCAGCTTTTAAGGAGGGGAACAAGCCAATACTTTCTAGGTTTCTGGTAGGCCTTGCAAAAAAATATAATGTGCAAATCATTTTCCTGTTGGTGTGGGCATGCAGATGAATCAGATGTAACCCTGTTACACCTAACCCTTCCTGAGTGAGGGCTGTCTGGAAAGCATGCACAAAGTGTGGCTGTCACCCAGGCATGTATTAGAATCAGGGTGCAAAGCACAAGGAATCATAAATGCAGAGAAATGCCTACGCAAACAAATGGTTGAATGTATGACATTGTTCTGCATTCTGTCCATCAATTGATCTTTTGCATTTGTCACCCGAGTGGAAGGGGTATGCCCAGACGTGGGGCCCGTGCTCTCCATGCCACTGGAGTCAAACCATCCTGGCTGATGATGGCTGAAAGCCCGAAACCGGTCCTAGGATGCTTGTTTCCAGTCCAGGGAGGACCTGGCCTGGCAGTTCGGGCTGGACTGTTCCCATTGGGTGCAGGGTCAAGACTGATTTGCATATGGCTGGGTCAAAACGTGAATAGCATGGTGAGCAAATAAAACAATGGATTTAGGCCCAGATCTCTGTACTGGGGTGAATGTATGACGTTGTTCTGCATTTTGCCCATCAATTGTTCTTTTTACACTTTCTAAAAGTGGCATTTCAAAAATAGTAATGTAAAATCCAACTACACCAGGGAACAGGATTTATCACTACCATTCTAAACATACCAAACATAGTAACGCTACTGCTTTCAGATCATGAATTACCACTTAAAAGTATATAAGGGAATTCCCAATGCTACCGTATGAGAGGAGTAGGCCTCACAGCAGTGAGAGACAAAATAGGCTGTTTGTCACTACGAGGACATGCCACACAATAAGGCACATGTCCTATCTTTCACTTACACAGCACCTTGCCTATAGGACTACCTAGGGCCTACCTTATGGGTGACCTATGTGTAATAAAAGGGAAGTAAAAGGCTTGGCAAGTAGTTTTAAATGCTATGTCAAAGTGGCAGTAAACTGTGCACGCAGATCCAGTACGGGGCTGGACTGAGACAGGTTTGAAAGGCTACGTCAGTGGGTGGCATAAGTAATGCTGCATGCCTACTAGTAGCATTTAATTTACATGCCCTGGGTGTATCGGACACTACTGTACAAGGGACTCCCAAGTAAATTGCCATACAGGTGTAAACCAATCATACCATGTTTAAAGAGAGAGCACATGCACTTTAGCACTGGTTAGCAGTGGTAAAGTGCACAGAGTCCTAAAACCAGTAAAAAGAGGGTCAGAAAAATAGGAGGAGGAAGGCAACACATTTGAGGATAATCCTGCAAAAAAGGGTCAGGTCCAACATCAGTTCAGTCATTTAAGCTCAATAGTTGCATGCTTGATGTCTTAATTCAATAAGTTTCTCTTTGCAGCAGTCCGCTATGTACAGGACATCCACTTGGTTTTTGCAGTTTTAATGATTGGTATCTACACTGGCTTATATTGTGGCTCTCATTGACTAAATATCTTGCCTCAGAAGACTTTTCAGGTTTGCTATGAATGACCCTTTTTTATTCATACAGCTTTGTTTTCACCTTTCTTTCAGTTTTCTCAATATAAATCTTTAAACATGAACACTTTAAAAATATATACACAATCAATGCTGTCCCACAAAAAAGGATGCTATTATTTTGAAGATTTTTCTTGAATATGGATCTCTTATTTCATTTCTCTAGATAACTGCATTGTAGAGGGCACACTTTCTTCATTATATCATTCCTGAGATTGGATATTCTCTCTCAGGAATATTCCCAAGTACTTATTTTGAAATAGGCCCTTTTTTTAATGACAGCAAAAAGCACATGTATAACAACACATTTACAACAAATTACATAGTGATAGGAGATGGCAGCTACACTTTTCCAGTTTCCATTAAAAGTCTTTGAAAGATAGTGTACCAATCAGCCAGCTCATAAGAGTGAAACGGATGGTGAGTGATTAAAATGAATGGGTAAAGAATTAGAAAAGTGGGCGAGAAATTTGGAACAATGTGGCTGTCTGACATGTAATTAACAGAGCAATTGATAAAATCATGTGTCAGACTTCTGGTGGTGTGCACTCCATTGCCTGCTTCCAGAGGGTTGGTTTGCCCTAGTTATCTGCTGAGGCCTCAGTCCTTTATTGTGCACTCACGCTCTAGGTGGCGAACATTGCAATGAGGTACGGGGCATTGACTTGGGTGGGCGGCTTAATAGTAAACTTGCTATGAACTCATACTTTTGCAGCCCTTGATTTGTGTTTTTATTCATTACAGGCTGGAAAACAAAATGTGAGTGACGGGTATGGCCTAAAACTGTAAGGAATTACACTGTGTTCCGATGTGCCGGGACAGACTACGATGTGCTTTCAGAGCCCTTGTGTACTTGGCATAAATGCCAGGAGTATCTTGTGAACTCCCGCATTGCACTGCAACTTCCAGATGCCCAAGTACTGCAGCCATCTTGGATGGGGCACTTATGTAAATCCAGCCTCGTCCAAGATCAAACATTCACTATTATCAGAGAGAACTAGAGAATGGACTTTTCATTGAACTCTCTTCCTCTTTCCTTAGAGAGAATATTGCAGGGCAGAACTTGGCCGAGTCTGCTCTTTGGATCCCTGTGCAGGTTCAGGTATAGGACTAACAGTGAGCCTGAAGGGGAACCTCCACGAACATTTGACTCATTGCGTAAGACGATTGGGTCTTCACCAGTAAGGGCCTTCTTGGCCATATTTTTTGCTATTATGGATTGGGTTATGTATTATTGTGAGGCCCCATAAGAACTTGGTGAATTTACACATAATGTTTCACAAACAAGAGTTGGTTGAAAGAGTAGAGCACAACTAATGATTCTGGCAGGGTTTGGTACAAATTTAATTGTCTCTGTCAGCCAAGTGACATAACCTTGGTTTTCTTGAACTGAATCTGAGGAGAGAGGCAATACATATATCAGACTCATTTCTAGTATGTACGCTGTAGCATCCTGCCAGCCTAGGGCACTTGCCAATCAGTACGTCACACACAGAGAGTAATTTTACATGTCTTTGTTCTACTGCTTGTAAGTCAGAAGTCAATATGCTAATTCTGCCTTCAACTCATTCATTCAACGCTTACGTCACAGGCCTCTGATATACAGTGTTAGCACTCTTTAATTACATGACAAAACATCTCCTGCCTTGTTAAATAAAAAGTCACAACTTTCAAAATAGATAAATAAATAGATTCATATATAAGCAGATGCATGATTAAATACATAGATACACAAGTAATTACAATTCTTCAATTAAGCACTGTGGTGCATGAATCCCATCTCTTGACTGAGTCAATGGAAACTGGTAGTCAAAGTGTCAGTGATCTGCACAGGTGAGCTGGAATTATCAGGTGATACAGAGTCATCAACAGTCCGTCTAGACCCAGTCTCTACATTGACATTGATGTTTGGAGAGTGATGAGGAATCTCTAATAAGGGACTTTCCAGGACGCTGGGCAGTCACCATGTGTCCTTTGGTGTTGGTGATGGTAAAGGGTTCAACCTCAAAAGGAGCATCAGATTTCCTTCTTCTGTATTGTCGAACAAGCACTCAATCTCCTCTTGTAAAAGTGATGTCCTTTGCATGCCATTTTTGAGTAGGCATATATTATCATCTTCTGTTTTTGACCAAAGTTCATAGTGTGAATTTCTCCCTCATTCTTAGATCTGAGGTTGGTCCATTGGGGTAGCTTGGTCTTCATGGCTCTTTCAAACATGAGAGTGCAGGGCTTTCTCCTGCCATTAAGTGAAGAGTTGAACTGCAAGCTCAAGGAATAATGTTTAACACAGCTTTGATGTTGAGCTTCTCTAGTTCAGCATGCTAAACAGCTTTCTTTAAAGTATCCATAAACTGTTCTACCAGCTCATTGGCCTGCAGCCAAAGAGGAGTACTTCTTTGATGCTTTATATTGAGTTGATTTACAAAACCTTTAAATTCTCAACTATTGAACAGTGGGCCATTTTCAGACTTGAGTACTGTAGGTGTGCCCCATGTCACAAAGAAGCCATCTAGCTGTTGAATTACCTTTTTATGTGTAGTGGATAAAAGGTCTTTCACCAATGGACAACAGGAGTATTCATCAACACTGACCAGAAGATGATGTTCATTCTCAAGAGGACCAAAGAAATCAATAGCAATTCACTCCCAAGCATGATATAACAAGTCTGACATGCTTGAAGGGTGCTGAATGACTTGAGATGAAAGACAGTGGCAGATATAACAAGTCTTTAATTATTTTTTGACCCTTTCATTGAGATACGGAAGCCAGACTCGGTCATGGAGTACTCTCTTGGTGGCAACTATTCCTTGATGTCTCTCATGGTGTCAGGATTTACTGAATGTCTTTGCTTTGATATGTGCCTGACATGTGAGTGTCCTGGACCTAATAGGTGCCTTTGTCGTTTATATATACATTTATGCCTATGTCCTTGATCCTGGTTTATGCCTATGTCTTTTGTGTTTCCTTCTTTGTTTTAACCTGTACTATTTGCATGTGTATATGCTTATTGTTTCGTTTGGAGTGCCAATGCTTGTGTCTTTTTGGTTGCTGTCTGAGTCCTTTTGTCCCTGTGCAGCCACGGTAGACTCGATCCTGGGACTATAAAAGGAGCCACGCCCTAGGAGCCATGCGGATTATTCAGAGAGCTTTCCTTGAAGAGTCTTGGTTCCGCTCCCTTTCCTGACATCCCGCCTTGCCTGCAGAAGTCAATGGGAGCAGTTCCAGTTTGATTTGTGGTATCCTACCACCGAGATTCGATGAATGAAGCAGAAGGTAGGATCCACCCTGTATCTTTCAAATCGCATCTAGGAAGGAGTCTTGTATTACGTGTCTTAGTGCGGCTTGCGAACTCGCACCTTCATTTTGCGTGTTTCGGTGCAAGAGCCGATTTCTTCTTACGCGCCTCGCCCGAACTGAAGTCTTTTGGGCCAAGTGTTGTGTTTTGTGTTTAGTTCGACTTCTGAGCTACCTTAAAGGCATTAGGAACTTCATTAATGCGGACACATTTTGAATTCTTTATTCGAACTTCGAGTTGTCTTATTCTTAAACCAAGGTTGTTTCTAGAGGTTATATATTTTGAGCATTCCATCTTTGAATAAATAGTGTTTGCAGAAGAATCTTATAATGAATAACTGTTGAAAGGTCGCGAGATCCTTACTATAAATGCTGCTGAATACTTCAAAGTCCGAATAACCAGATTATTTCTAAGTAGTACACCTTCTTTGTTTGTGCTAAGTTGTATCTAGAGCTAGAACATTCAATCCAAGTTTATTAGATATTTGCTCATTCTATGTAAAACTGAAGCAAGGTTATTTTTTTCTAAGTGAACAGAACTTTGAATGCCAATGCTTAATTAACCAGTTTTTCTTTTAGGTATTAGGGATCTTTTGTCGTGAGTTCCAAGGTGTTTTCAACAACGTAGCAGCTCTCTCGTGTTCCAGTTGTTTTGTTCTCTTCTCGTTCCAGAACTTCCTCCCCGCAGTACCCTCCCTTACCTCCCCTCGTCTAGCCACTTTGATACTCTGCGGAACTTTTAGTGCAAAGACGAAGCTGCTGGAAGGTGGGATTTTGGGTACTGTTCCTGAGGAACAAAATCTGCGAACCATATACTTAGGTTCCTGACACATGGGTGACATTGATTACTTGCTGTACCACGCAGAATGAGGCCTTCTCATTCTCTTTTAGCTTCAAATACTCATTGCCATTAGTGAAAGGTCTGGAATGCTTTGTTCCATGCTTGATGAGCAATAATAACTTTTAATCTTAACATGTCACTATCATGGCTTGTGTCATTGACAATTTGTTCGAAAGACATGACAGCTGGTTTGCTTGATTTCACAATAAATTGTTTCAGGCCTTCGATGTCTTAGCTGGGATACCCGGGCATTGTAATGGCACTTTTGAAAAGTAATCAGATGGATTCTGATCTTTCCCTGGATAATAAATAATCATATAGTTGTATTCTTGTAACCTCAACCTCCAATGTTCAATTCAAGGAGAAACTTTGGCTTTGGGATTGCCAAATATGGTCAACAGTGCTTGAAGATCAGTCACTACAGTGAAAGTCTTTCCATACAAGAAAACATGGAAATATTCACAAGTCCAGACCACTGACAAACTTTCTTTCTCGGTTTGTGAGTACGCATGTTCTGTTTGTGACAGGCTCTTACTGGCATATGCCATATTATGTCCCCAGGCATTTAGCTTTCTGCTGTGCTATTGCTAGATCAGTTATCATAAACCCATCAGAAAACACATGGCCAAAGAATTTCAAGTTTTTCTTGTGGAATTCACATTTGTCGGCATTCAAAAGTAAGCTGGCATTTGTCAGCAAATGACATACTGGTGCTGGAGCTTTGTCACTTTCTTTCTATGTAGCTCCAAAAATGAATATGTCATTATTATACTTAAGGGCATTTTCTACAGCTTGTCTGGGATGTTCAATGACATCTTGGAAATGTTCTGCAGCAGAGGATACACCAAAAGTCTGCCGCTTATAACGAAACAAATATGAATATAGCTGGATTATTCTTTCAAGCTCCAATTGGTGATTTCCTTTATTTAGGGTAAGTTGAGAAATATGTTTGCACCATTCAGTTGAGTTATCATATCAGCAATGTGGGGAACAGGATGTTTCTCTCTCTCTCAATTGCCTTGTAGGCCTGACGCATGTCAACGCATGTGCGTACAGCTCCTTCATTACCTCTTTTATGCAGTACTACACTATAAGAAACCCATGGTGTCGGTACAGTGGAGCGTTCAATGAAGTCATGTTTAAGTAACAAATTGAGTTCCTCTTCAACAGGGTCTTACAAATGAAACACAATTCGCCTGTGTCTTTGAGCAACAGGATGAGCATCCTCATTTATATGTAACTTTACTTTCATTCTTTTGAGTTTTTCTAGCCCATGAAATAATTAAGGACATTGACTTACAAATTCATGATGAGCATTCATATTGTAGTTCACTGACATCAGTCCTATATCAGTTGCAGTATTAAAACTCAGCAAACTGGCGCTTGAAGCTGTTCCTTGAAGTACATGAATAGGTGCTTGTGCCACATTTTTCTTGTATTTCATCATAGCTACAAAGGATCCTTGACTCTTTAAAGGCGTTGAAGCAGCCCATGTGTATACTTTGGTTTTTGACTCAGCCAGTAGTTGTAGCCGAGACAGTTCTAGATACTTCTCAGGCATGATATTTATTGATGCACTACTGTCAATTATGAATGGTATCGAACATCCATTTCTTTTAGAGTTATCTTCAGACAATATTTAAATTTGTTTGGTGCTTCTTCCTGTCGATTTTTCTTCACTTTGAGTTTTTTCTCTCATTTTAGCAGTCCACAAGTACATGCCTTTCTGAGGTAAACATCAACATTGCACAATTATCATTGTTACTTTCACTGGAAACTAAGACTGAGGAACTCTTTGTCGATGTTCAACTTTGTTTGGTGTTGATTTGCCTCAGCTGTTGTGGCCACTTGGCCTTGTAGGAGCACGTTGAATGTGCTGAGGTAGGGCTTGGTCAGCCATTTTATCTTGACGCTATGACACACTTTTCTTTGCCCTACAAGTCATCACAAAATGTTTAGCTTCACCACAGCCAAGGAATGTTTGCCCAATGATGAAACGTTCACCTTCATGTGGAAATGACAATCCACACCTGTAATATGGTCTCCATGGCAGTCACTTAATGATCAGCTTGAGCTGCCTTGAGTACTTTTTCTAAACTCAGAGTTTCCTACTGCATTCTTCTTCGAAATGAATCTGACAGACATCCATCAATTGCTCTGCGACAGGTAGCTTCCTCATTGTTAAATCTGTTGAATATACAGTGCTTCACCAGAACATCCAGCCCCTCCAAAAACTCATGAATACTCTCACCAGGTCCTGGCGCTCTTGACCTACTATATATCTTTCATAATACACATTTGGCAATGGATTAAACTTGTCATTAAAGGCTGTTTTGATTTGTTTGTACGTCACTTCACCCTCTGGTGGCACATTTTCATAGCTCCTTTCACACCTTCACTGGCCATAATGCTCAGATACTTCATCATCTTGTTTTCATCTTGTTCATCTATTACATCTACAAAATCTTCAAAGGTCTCTATCCATGACATACATCTATAGACAATATTGTGTTTTTGGCAGTATTAAATGCAGTTGGAGGTTTTAAGAATGCAGCAGCCATATTTACTTTGGTGGACAGTAGTGGTCTCACCTTGGCTCTCCATTGGAGCTCTTTCTCGTGTGGCATTCTAAGGAGTTGTTCTGTGCCCTTGTGTGGCAACTTTGGTGGTGGGCTGCTTCTTCTGGGGACAACTCCACACACACACCTCCTCGCCCTCCTCCAGGGGTCTGAAAGCAGCATGTTGCAGCACTATGATTCGTTAAGGGTTTTGGTAAGTATATAAGCCTTGTATTCTATGACTTATGGTTGGCTTTGTGCTTCAATGTTTCTACACAATCACCTGGTTGATCTCTGCATCTTAGCACATGCATTTCAGTTTAATCTGAACTGAACCATAGCTGTATGCTTCTTTCATAACTTAATTGCATCTGCCTTTCGCTTTCTTACTCTGTTGAGCGTATAGTGTTGTTTGCATAATGGAGCAGCATCTTTTATGTATGGCATTTTTATTCAGTTCCTGGAAACCAACATGTAGACTTTCAATGTCGCTGTCTTTATCATCAAGCATTTTTTTACAGGCTGGCACTGTGCTGAGACTCCACCTGCACCAGCGTCAATTGTACACTTCGACTGCATCACACGAGGGGCGCATGAGCAGTTTGCTGGACCACGGCAAACTCCCTGGAAGAACGATTTCAGTGTACGGGCTTGAATCCCCTATCAAGTCACCTGCCACCAAGGCACTCACCAATAAGTAGCCCCTTTGTGCTTGCGCACTTGCTGCAGCATAGCACCAACGCAGGCAGCCTTGAGTCATGGGGCAAGGTTGCCTGAGTTGCAGGCAGGATTTTATTCTCAGATGTGTTTACCTCTTTCCAATTGTGCTGCAAAATGCATTACACTTAGAAATTGGAAAACATGAGGAGAAATAAAGATATTTCTCCTTGTTGTGCCTACAACAGAAAGGAATCGTATTTTGAGGCATTCCCAGTTTTACCTGTCTTGGTGATTCTGGAGATGCACTAAAATACATGAGTTGATGAGTGGGAACACCTGTTCTCCACCCACGTAACACCTTCCAGGTGCAGATTAACACAAGGCAGTGACTTGCGCGGTGTTGCGTTACTCCAGATTTACCAAGCAAAGCAGAGCCACACAAGGTGGCCTTGCGTGGCTTGTTAAATCGGACTTAAGGATTGGATTTCCTTTGCGTCACACTGCATGACACAAGGGCAACAAAATTCTAGGATAAATCTCACCATTAGTCCTAAATATCATTTACTAGAATATTGTCCCATTAGATGTAGATATTCTATTTTTAACAGCAATGGGACAATATTGTGGTAGAAAATATTTAGGATGCTATATTTATGTCTGAGAAGAATATTCTTGTCCCAGTCTTGGTTCCATATGCTGCATATGAATATGTTAACAACAACATTCTGGCAGAGCCTCCATGTTTGTTAGACTAGCCTGACAAACATTTCATATGCTGCCAACACATTTGGTCTGTGTTTAATGGACTTGTCTATCAAACATAGACCACAACACCCTCATGCTATAGTCTGTCTTTGTTGGATCAAAGGCTCAAACACATGCCGTGACAGCAGATGTTCATATCCCTTGTTTGTCCGACCAGACCCTCAAAAACATAATCCCTGGCATTTGTATACTGTGTTTGGGTAAATAAGCCTGTAAGACTCCGTCAGCATCTTCACATTTCCGCAGGTTACATTCATTAAATTGAACTCTCAATGACTTCACTCCGCTTCTTTTAGCTATGTTTTATCTTTGACAGACTAAAGAAAAACCATGTAAACCCCAACAACAGAAAGGTACAATCTTTGCTTGACATGTCTTTAAGCCAAACTTTAGATGGTGTCAGTTATGACCACACCCTGCGTGACTATAGGTGGCTCGGCCATGTAGAACATGACTCAAACCATGCTAGTATATGTGTTCTGCTGTGCCATGCTACTCTCTGTCAGATTCAAATGTTGTTGTTTTTTTAAACTATAATATGGCATTGAACCATATGTTGCTGCATTTTTTTCCTTTCTCAGAATGCACCTCCAAATTCTTTTTCCTGTTCCTGCTGGATCACTACACTTCATGTTAGAATGCATGGCACGTCTTTTTTCCAAAGTCCGCACCACACAGATGAGACCAATCAGCTAATTTTTCGAAAACTATTAAAGATTTAGGGTCCTATTTAGTTATTGTCAGACATCCCAATGTCCCATCAGGGGGAAGAGGTCCCTGCCTTCCCCACCCTGGAGGATGGGCACCTGTCATACTTAGAGATCTCAGTCTGCCTGATGGGGATATCACTGCTGTGAGCACTGCCGCTAGTGTTACTCCTTTCCCAGCAGCAACGTTTAAAGAGCAAGCACTATGTTTAAAGGCAACAAAGTGGGAGTTTATTTTGTGAAAACAACAAAATAATGGCCTGATGCACTGGGAGCTTTTTCACTGCACATGGGGGCCGTTAGCCATTTTACCTGACTGTGTACACCATCCATTCCATGGCGGACACAAGTAGGGAATGGTGGTCATCCTATCCTAAAAGGGTTAACACCAGAGGAGCGGGCAGATACTTTTTTTAAGTTCAAAAGAATTTTATTTGGTAGTAATATCACACTGAAAAATAAAATATTGATTACTTTATTTCTTTTTTATTGTGATGTTTTATGTTTTCATTATACATTTCAGTTGTAAAATGTTTTTCTTTGAATATTATTGGTATTTATATTTTTGGGGATGTTGGGTTTAATGGAGCATTGGATGAGTAGTTTTTTTTAATTATACATAAATTAATGTGCACATTATGTTTTATCTTTTTATTGTACCTATTTGTTTGAAGGTTTAATATTTATTTAATTATGTATTACATTTTTTATTCAGGCTGTTGAGTTTATTGGGAGGTTGGGTGGGTAGAACTGTTTAAATAACTATATATTAGTAAATGTTAATTGATTATTTGCTGAGTACCTTATGTATTTTAATTGTTATATATGTGTTTAAAGGTTTAGTACATTTTGTATTGATGTATTAAGTTTTAGTGTTTGGTTCTAAGGTTTATTGGCTTTTTGGGAAGTATTTTTTGAATTATACATTAAATTATTTTAATTGAATACTATTAAGGGTGGGCGTAACACAGCTAATTCTGTGTAGTGTAATCATGAAGAAATACCAAAAGATTCCACGAGATTAGAGGAAATTGTGCGAGAAAAGTAATTCTGCCTTTAGCGCTATTTCTTAGCCCAAAATGCTCCATCACATGGAAAATGGATGGGAGGATGCATTTTGCCCTACGAAATAGTGCTAAATGCGACAGAGCATGAATAGCGAATGTGAGCAGCCATTCAGGCCTGCTAAATATGCAACTGGTGTAGGATTTTCCCCCAACTTACCAATGGCATTTAGCGCTAGTTTATTAGCACAAAATGCACCTGTGCCTTCAAAATGGATGTAAGGGTACGCTTTCCTCTGAGAAAATGGTCCTACATGCAACAAAACATAAACATCACAGCAATTGTTAAAAGTGCTCTCGCAGTTTGACTTTTTCCCCCCAAAGTACTCTTAATTACGTGAGCGGTCATAATCGCATTATTATCAGTAAGTCTGCATCAAAGAGTAACACAGAAATACCAAAATGACTCTGATTAATTGTATATTTTAAATTCAAAGTGTGGGGTTTATTCTGGAATTTGATGGACTGTTTTTAAATACAGAATTTGTAAATTAAGATTAATTGATTAATGTAATAATTATGTTACATTTTAAATTGTCAAGTTATTAGACTTGCCCCTTTCTGCAGGGTCATCCCCAAACTTTTTGCCTACACTCCTCCATTATTTCTGAATTTGTTGTTGTTGCCCTTCAGACTCTGTGATTTGTGGTGCTAAAATCACCATCTTCCCAGCTTTCAGGGACAGGCAGACTTTTGCCAGAAAACTGACATGTTCTACACAGTATTAGCAATTTACTCAGACATAGCCTATTTTTACTATTTTTTGTGCTTACAACCTCCTCCCAGTTATTGGTAGAAATGGGTGTGAAACCAATAATGGATCCCAGATAGCTATACATTTGTAAAAAGTAGACAAAAGTGGAAATTCAGCAATGGATCATTTGTGTAGATCCATCAAGGTTTTCCTATAGAAAGTAACAGTTGAAATAAAGAATATTGAATTTCAGTCAAGTGCTGCACCATGTTTATTGGAACACCTGGGGTAATGCTGGGTGTAAGGAAATGTGTGCCTGCCCGGTGATCCCACAACGTGAGGTTTGCAGGGGATTGTGGTTAAGAAAACATTTGGGGAACCACGCATGGTTACACCTCCCTGAACTCCCCCGGGTGTCTAGTTTTAAGAAATGTCTGGGTTTGGTGGATTTCCCAGATGGCCACCTAGCCCAGGACCAAAAACGCTGGTGCACCCTTACAAAACCAGGTCATTTTGTGATAGATAATTCAGATGTCTCCAAAATATGTTTTGGGCCCTTACCTGTTGTGGGTACTTGGCCCACCCACACAAGTGAGGTACCATTTTTATCAGCAGACCTGGGTGAACGCTGGGTGGCAGGACTTTTGTGGGGGCCCAGTGATTCCACAACTTTGTCGCACAGAAATGTGAGGAAAATGTGATTTATTTGAGCTAAAATTGAGGTTTGCAGGGGATTCTGGGTGAAAGAAATGTTGGGGGATCCATGCAAGCCCATCCCCCTGGTCTCCCTGGATGTGTACTTTTCAGAAATGTATGGGTTCAATAGGTTTCCCTAGATGACCGCTGAGCCCGGGACTCAAAAAGCAGGTGCCTCCCTTGCAAAAACAGGTTTTTTGCTCATCTCGGGCCCATTCTGCTCCTGGGGGCTTCACGCTCGCCAAATGAGCTACCTATAGGGCATACTGACCTTCCCAGGAAACCCTTGAGACAAGCTGGGACATGGTGAAGTCAGCTGAGTCTCCCCGACACTGAACATGAACTGAACATGACAAACTCAGCATGATGACGGAGCAGTATGGTTGAGTTGAGGTGTGGACGCATGCACACTGGGCTGGGTGGACCCATCATCATGAGAGAAAGAAGAGTCCTCTAGGAAGCAGGATGAATACTGTCTGCTGCAGCAAGGGTGAAACCAGAAGTACACAGTCGTGGGCAAGGAGTCCCCTGTGAGGAGATGAGGAGCCGACCTGGGGCCTACTGTTAGTGGCAAAGTGCAAACTGGCAGCTGAGACCGCAATAACTAATCGCAGAAGCTCATGGCCCATGGGTGGAGCAACGCGATACCGGCTCCTATTCCATGAGGCTCTGAGAAATATTGTAGCACACGGGCATAGCAAGAGGAGTTGTCTTTGAAAAGCCATGTTCCAGGGCGGGGACTATGAAGGGCGCAGCCAGGGGAAAAGCCCACAAAAGGTGAAAATCCCTAGAGGCATCACTAGAACCTGCCAGGCATGAGAAAGGTGTTGGGTATAATGTGAGGTGCAAGGAAGAGTATCTGATTTTTCACCACATGAACTCTGTGAGTCGAATGGTGGTGCTGGAAAGGCCCACACTGGGGGGAATAATCCCAAGGAACTACGAGCAGCCACAGTGAAATAGAGAGGTGCGGCTCAACCCACGAGGCCTAAGTAAGGATATAGATCCTCTTACCAAATGAACTGCATATTTGCGCAGGAAGCATAATGCAAAAGCACTGCAAGGAAGGCAACTCCTGTAACTGGGTGACCGCAATCATTGGAGACCCCCCACTCTCCCTACAATACCTTTGTGGACAATCTGCCTACCATCAGAAAGTTGGGAAATAACAGGCAATGAGATAAGACAGCTCAGCGGAGGGCACACTACCAAGAGCTGGCCCCTACAGCAAAGCCAGAAACCCCAAAGTGTTAAACCAATCATAGATTTATTTTCAAAAGCTAAGAACACTGACCAAGATCACACAACCCCATCGGCCACTATGGCTGCAAAAATCACGCCTTTAATGAAGGAAAGTCTTAAGATATGTATCATGAAGATTCAACAAGATCTGGAGAAAAACTTCCATAACACCCTCCAAAAACTGCATGAGGAGCTTGAAAAAGATGTAGCAGAAATACCAAGAATTGATGAGACAATGCATGGATGGAGCGGAGGAATTCATTGCAGCAACAAACAAAGCAGACCAAGTAGTCACAACCACTATATGCTACCTAGAATCACAAGTCTCCTGGTTGAGGAATAAATGCAAAGATCTTGAGAACTGTTCTAGGTAAGATAATATATGGATTTGTAACTTGAAGGAAGATACGGAGGAAGACGACGTGACAAAATGTATTACGGAACTGTTCAGAGCAAAACTGACCAGCACATGGGCATAGAGAAAGCACACAGAGTGGGGCTCAGGACCCAAGATACGAAAGACAGACCCAAAGACATTGTCATGGAAATCTCAAGGTTCCCCATGAAGGAGTGCATAATGGCAATGGCTCACAAATTGAAGAAACTAAATTATGGGGGCAGCGAGGTCTTCCTAATCCAGGGTCTTTTCACGGCTACCATTCAGAGACACAGAGAATTCACAGCGGTGATGGCACAACTAATGGAAAAACAAATTTGCTACTTCGAGCTGATACCTGAAGGTCTCCAGTTTATTTGGAAAGTTACCAAAATAACACTCTGAACTCAAGAAGAAGGGAGGAACCTGCTAGGCTTACAGGATGACACTGGAGAGAGTGATCAAGAAGGATGACCACCACGCAAGGAATTGAGAGCACATGGAAAACCTAGGCTGAGAGGGAACAGCAGACAGCCACAACAGTAAGATTGAACAGACAAACATGCCTACCCCACAAATGGGATGGGTTAAAGGTCTTCTAGCTGACTGCTAGCCTCGATTGAAGGCGGAATGCAGACATCTGAGAACAACAAGATTGATATTCAGCAATTAAAATACTAGAGGTACTGTCTATGAGGGGAAGAACCATGGAAATAATTCATACAATAACACAATATACCTGAGGTGTAGGAAAAAGTGGGATAAAAACAGGGGGCCGGGGGGAAAGGAAGTGGAGGATAGGAGATACTGAGATGTCCATCTTCACACAAGACACTTAAACAATGCATATTGTCTTTGTTTGGCCAGACCTCGGTCACGCAGATTGGATACCCGATCAAACTTGCATTGGGAACTGGGATACTCCTACCCACAAAGGGGACATAACTGTTTTTTTGTTTGTTTTAATGTTACCGTTTGGGAAACCACAACACATTCAGGCTGGGAAATGCAGGTAGTGCGGACCCCCAGAGCCATCAGGTCCAAAACACCATCATTAAGATTACCACTTTAAATTTTAGGGAACTTAGCTCGCCACATAAATGATGTATGGTCTGGCACTACCTCAATCACCACCAGGCCAATATTATTTTCCTTACAAGAAACACATCTCTTGAAAAAAGATCAGTTTCATATGAAGTGCAAAAACGTATCCTTCACAATACAGGGGCATCTGTAGCAACCAAGACATTTTCCCATTCAGGCACAACATACCCGAAGAGATAAAGATGGTTGGAGCTTACTACTACAAGTTCTCATAGACAAATTGCCCCTCATGCTTATCAATATATATGTGCCTAATTCAAAACAAGAGGAGTTCATCTCCTAAAACCTGTTGTCGCTGGTGGGCCCTGCCACAGGGGGAATATTCATGGGGCAAGTTTTGATTTAATCTGCAACTATGAGCGAGCTAGTTCACCCCACAACACACAAGCAGCAAAAGGGGCCTCCAACAAACTTAAAATGATTCACTGATCTAAGTCTGACAGATTGATTGTGACATACTAACCCCAATAACAAAGAATATATGTTTTACTTGCAAGCTCACAAATCATACTGTCTAATAGACACATTCCTTATCGCATGAGATCTAATGGGTGGGGTATTAGATAATAAAAGTTGAGGGGGCACTATCTTAGATTATAGCCAAGTGAACATGATACTGGTAGACATTAGGGCAGAAAAAAAGAGCACAATCTGGAAGTTCCCCCTGATATATTATGGGACTGTGCACACTGGGAAGAACTAGCTGAAACCCTGCACAACTACTTTATGGACAACAATCCTGGAGACTCCTCCTATAATACCCACAGGGACGCATTTAAGGCAACCAATAGGAGGGTAGCAATCTCTTTGACAGTCTTTAAATGGAGCATTGCATAATTAAAGAAGAGGCAGCTACTAAAGGAGCTGGAGTGGGTGGACAACGTACAAAAGCACTTCCCCTCTATGCAATCGTACAGGGAAAGGAATAAACATCAGGGGCAGCTTAAAATTCTTAGTACTAAAAATACAGAGACAACTTTCCAATGCTAAAAACAAACCTGTTATTAAAAATGGAACAAGGTAGATATAATACTAGCTGGCAAACTAAGAGCCCAAACAATGAGTGAACACATCCCTGTGATACACATACCAGATGATAAAGTAATCAAGGACTAGAGGGAAAGATTGACATTTTCTTGCACTTTTATTATGCTCTATATTCCTTGAGCAATGAGGATCCAGACACCATAACCTCCTATCTTAATAACCTGGCATTCATTACAGGCCCCATAGAGTGAAGAAGCCTGCTGGAGTAACCTATCTCCAAGCAGAAAGTTCTGAATGGTATTGTAGTATGGCCTAGGGCCTGCTTTGCGTGCATGTTATGTTAGCATGGCTTATTAGAAGTTTAAACGTCATTTTTACATTTTGCTGCTTTTGCACATGACACTGCATAGCTGTTTTTGTAAGTTAGCCTTCATGAAGGCTTACACATGAGAAAAGGTTTGTTTTCGACATCTCTAGACTTACATTGTGCCACTAGTCTGCACAGTGAGTGCTAAAGCCGTCAAGGTTATCAAAACATGTTAGGTATTTTTCGACATGTTCGGGTAACAATTTCTAGACACAACATTTTGGCAGCTGTGAGCCAAGTAAGATTCTGGCATCCTTATTATCACACACTAGCCATGATTTCAGGCACCTGGAAGATTTCCGTTTCCAGGAATGTAGAAAGTCTGTGCTGATCCAGATGTAATTTACTCTTACTGAGCGGAAAGGTAATGGGGTCCCCCAAAACAAGCCTAAGAGACCTTCTATAGTTTATAATACATAGTTCCTATATAGGGAGGGTGTTAAAACTAGGCGTTATAGGACCTGTTTTCACCATTATTGTAATATGATTCCTCCTTTTGTATTTTATGGAATTGTAACCATGCTGACCATATTATTTTTAATCATATGGCTGCTTATGCTGGCTAAAATACTGCACATGAGATCACGCCTTTAAAAGAAATATTTTAACCTTACCGTGTTTCTTCTTTACTCCTGTTGTGGACTGGTATGAGAGTATAACAAAAGAGTGTTCTCACTTGCCACCATTCCTGAGATGGTCCTAAGTCACATGTTCTAGGTTGTCTAATCATTGGTTACTTTGCTATAGGACGAAGAGCTAATGTGACACTGATGCTAGCTGTTAGGGGCTTTTCTAGGTACTGAGGTGAGTTTCTGATACAACACAATTCACTGATGTCCTAGATCTCTGTGCATAGTTCTGTGTATGAGCAGGATCCTTGCAACATGGCGCTGGCAACGAGTGTGGTCTTATTGTGAGACACTTGAGTAGTGCTTATATCAGTCTACGACCCCCTCACTATTGTTTCCGGTTGACAGTAGTGACGGATAAAACCTGCCTATACTTACATAGGTCATTTCAAGCTTGATTTTTTAAAACAGTTTTCTGTTGAATTACTACCCAGTTGTGCCTTTATATATATTGCATTGTACTTCTTTATCACTGTGTCATTATGGCTGTGGTTGATATCCCAGCACACAGTTGCTTGGCAGTGCGGAATCACTTGCAGGATTACTCATGAGTCACGTTAACTGCAGTAGATGCTGTGTCTGGTGTATTTCACACTTACACCCCTGCTGATGTGCCTGCAGTGTACGCTCCATATAGGACAATGAAAATTTCAATTTCGGCTTGGCAGTATGCCTTTTGGTTTAATGGCGCCCTCCCACACGTTATAACGGCGGTCAGACAAGGGCCGTTGTCAATCCCAGGTGCTACTTGGACTGTTTTAGCTGCTTACACCCCGCATCCTCAAGCGGGGCAGTTGACAGCTCCGCAACTAAGACCCCTTTATGCATCTGCTGTGTCAGTTATTAGGGGTCTGGTTCATTAGATTACCCGCAACCTCCCGGTGGGGCCCTGGGTGGTGCAGTGCATCCAGTTGGTGGAGGGGGGCTGAAGCTTAGTCCCGTCATGGTTAATGCAGTCATGGGCAAGCGTCCCCAGGATAAGGATGAGATGCCTATTTGGCTTGCCGAGAAATTCGACCAACTGGAAGCAGTATTCCCGAATACTACTCCTGTGGAAAAACTCAGGATCCATACCATAAGTTTTCAGAAAGACTTGGTGCTAGACATAAATGACTGTACAACTTGGGGTGTGATTTTTGCGGCAGTCTATACTAGGTGCTTTGGAACCCCGTCAATGGCTGTCCTACCCTCCGCCATTAAACGTGTTCAGGATCAACATGGGCCGGAGGCGGCCATGAAGTTGGGAATGTGACTCGTAGGAGCGTTTGACATGGTCCGCGATCTCGTCCTTGCAAATGTTAAGGGGGATGTGATAAGTTTCCAGGTGTCTAATGCTTTGCGCGATGTCCCCGTCAGTTACCGAAAATTATTAAAAAGGCTTATAAGACCGTTGGCCGTAATAGTTTGGGTGTTAAGCCTTTTGCTAAGAAACAAGCACAGCAGCAAACTCAACAAGCGTCATCTGATAAGGATGACCGCCCAAAAGTTCAGAAACAAAATTGGAGTAAGAACAAAAAACAGGGGCAACAGCAACAGAAACAGGGGTCCCGTCCTGCTTCACCTACACCTGCCTCTACTGAGCGTACATGTGAGTTGCGCGACCACAGTACTATTAAGTCACCTGATAGATTTCAGGTTCCTGAACAACGTTCTCCTCACTCTTTGCAGGAAACATCGATCTCAACCACCGGTGGAGGAGGCGGCGGCGGCAGATGTCGGGGTGCCCAACAGAGCCTTGAGCAGCCTCGCAAGGCTGGCGGAAAAAGCAAGCAGGACGAGTCACCACAACAAAGACCCCAGTTTCAAAAAAAGAAAGTTGCTGCGGTAACAGCGAGATATGCCACAGATAGTGAGAACACAGCTTCGGAATCAGACATGGGCGCTGACACTGTTGGACAGCGCGGCAGAGATTTCCATAGTGCGAGAGGCCCTGCATTCACTACTGAAGGTGACAGCGACTGACACCTTCATTGTAGTTGAGACAGCTGACACTTGAGTGGCTCCCATGACAGACTTTATGAAATAGTCCTTGTAATTAAAGGAGACATTGAACGTACCATAAAAGGGGTATTTTGGGAAAATATAATTACTACCTATGATAGCTTGTTGGCAGAGGTCGACTGGCCCTCTCCATTTGTCCTAGGTGCTCCCCAAGGGGAGGAGGTAATCCTCCCTAGTTTCACGCACACAGTGCCGAAAGAGCAGGCACTGCATTTTGCAGAAGATTGGAGTAGCAAGGTGTAATCGAAATGTCTGTGTCTCCGATGAATAACCCTCTTTTTACTGTGGCCAAGCCAGATGGTTCGTACCGTTTGGTATTGGATTACCGCCACTTAAACTCATATTGTCGTATGTGTGTGGTGCAGAATACTCACAATTCTGCTCTTGTGGATAGTCTCATGCGTAAACGGTTCAAAACCACACTTGACATTTCCAATAGTTTTTTTGCCCACAATCTGTCCCCACTTAGTAGTCAATGGACAGCTTTTACCAGTGGTGGCAAACACCGCCATTTTTGCTGTTTGGCTATGGGCTATGACAACAGTCCAGGTGTATTTGTCTCTCGCATTGTCTCTCTCTAGGAGGGGATCGACACAGATGCATGTTCGTATGTGGATGACATTTATCTCATGGACGGCTAACCATGGCTGCATTTGTGCCGATTGGACTGCATAATTTGCAATTTTGTGGATTTTGGCTACAAATTTTACTTTTCAAAGTCTCACATTGCAGAGTACACAGTGTTGTTCCTGGGCTAAGGGCTCAACAATGAAGGTCGAGGATTGGTTCCTCACTTCCTGGAGAAATGCGCACTTTTGCAAGCTCCCACAACACTGAAGAAATGACAATCTTTACTGGGCTTTTTGAATTTCGGGCATACCTACATTCCCGAATATGCCCAGCGTATCAAGCCACTTTACGCTTTGATACAACCCTCTTTTTTCAAGTCGCGCTGGCTGCCTGAGCATTCAGTCAACTTGCAATCTTTGCAGGCTGATCTGCTTGAATCTAAATTCTTGCTAACCCATGACAACCACACCAACCTGGTGATATGAATCATGCCAGGGGCGGTGGGTTTCACGTACGTCACTTTTAATGAGGGTGACACAGTCCCTATCGCTTACAAGTCACACATGTACACTTCGTCTGAGTTGCAATTTTCCACTGTGAAAAAAGTTTTGACAGCAGTGCAAGTGGCGATTCTTAAGAAACTTGCACTGTCGCAGGGAAAACGTATTTTGGTTGTTACTCTGTATCCTGCCTTAGAGGCAGTGACGAAAGCCAGCGTACCAAATTCTAAGGCTTTGCACCCTCTGAGGATACAATGGGCCACGCCCTTGACATCTCCAGATGTCCCGTTCATTTTTGATTCCTCACGGCACACTCAAGAGTATTTGCACTATGAATTTGTTCATCCTGCTCCTCTGACTATGCGCCGTCTTGAGGATTTCCGTTGTATCATTTACACTGATGGCAGTGCGCAAGCGGCTAGGGGTTCAAAGCACGCATATTCTTTGGCCTGCGCAATTGTGGTTGGTACTATGGTGGATGGTGAATTCAAGTCCGATGTTGTGCATACTCACACATTAGGGGACTGTACCGCCCAATTGGCAGAGCTCCGTGCTCTGATGTATGCATTAGAGTACACAGACCCCAGTGTGACCACTCTAATTGTAAGTGACTCTTACTACTGTGTTCAATCCTACAATGACAATCTACCCTTCTGGACTCAAAATTATTATCATGACTCCATGGGGCACACAGTAAAACATAAAATGATCTGGGTTCGAGTGGCTGAGCTTAAAGAGAGGCTGCCACTTGTCTTTGTAATTCATACTCTGGGTCACCAGCGTGTTGGAGTTCACGCTGTTGGCAACTGTATCGCGGATGAGGCTGCGAAGACAGCAGTTGCAACCTATGCAGTAGCAGCGGTTACATGTTCCAAAAGTATGATTGATGATGACATCTTGGCAGCTATTGCTGCAACAGAGAAGGGAGGTAATTACCCTAGAGTTTCCCCTTCTAAATACTCTTATTATTAAAGACCTGATAAAGTTTCTTTTGTGAGAATTAACGTCGTTGGTGACCGGTTAATATCTAACGCGGACTGCAGGCAGGCTTTGATTACAGCAGCCCACACGGGAGGGCTTCGGCGCATGCCGGTGTGTCAGCTACTGTTTTTCTTCTCCAGCAATAATATTGGTGGCGGGGTTTGTACAAACAGACGCATAATTATGGCCTTCAATGTGGCATTTGTCAGCAAATTAAACCTTCTACTGCTGCACGCCCGCCCCAAACTCAGTTGCACATACCTAATAAGAATCACTGACAGAATTTCGATGTCTAAAAAATCGACCTACTATAACATCGAGTCTCTATTATCGATAGCACTAATATCGACACCCTATACTTAGCATGTAAACTACAATAATATCGAGCAAACTATATCGATGCACAAAAATATCGTATACAGAAATATCGTTAGCATTATTTTCGAATACAATAATATCGACACTCAATACTACATATAACACACTACAATAATATTGATTACTAAAATTTCGATAGCACTAATTTCGTACATATCAAAATATCGATAGCTAAATAATACTCCTTTTTTTAGATATAACACCAATAAATCTATTATCTACGTAATACACACATTTCAAATGACTTCACTAATGTAATTTCAAATTATTAAGTAACATTTAGTGTACAAAAATTTATTTTCGCCAACTAACGAAATTTTTATATAAACTTGTTGTAAACATACTTATTTAATACTTAGTACTCATTTTACATAATCTTTATTTATTTAATAAGTATTTTTTAACATAAATATATCATTTCAATTCTTCAACATAAACTATTTAAGAAGATATATCTTAAATATTTAACTTTAAAAAAATTCAAACTAACCAATAGTAACTCGTCTTTACATATCTGACCAATCAGATAGCAAACTTAATTACACATAGACTATATAAACCAATCACAAACAGCCATACAAGTTGCAGGAAATATTCTTCGTGACCACATACTGCCAATTTTGGGAGCACCATCTCTATTCTTCTCTGCAAGAAAATTCGTCCAGAAACTACAAGTAAGTAATCATATAGCTCTGTTACTAAATTCTAATGTTATTTTGCAATTACTTATAGACCAACATTTGTAAACTAATTAGTTATTTCTTTATGTACTTTACCTTTAAACAGACTCTACAAACAAATAAAGTTATACTTCAACTTCAAGATACAGGACACTTTACATTTAAAAAAGGTATCTACATATGTTTAACATTTACTTAACGTTATTTGCCAATTATTGGCCTAATTTAAAACTCTATACTTTGTTTCTTAGCCTGTAAATCTTAATACATATTGTGAAGCCAGAATGTTTTGAGGAAAAAACGTTACAATGCTGTGTAAAAAATGTTTTCTTCCTGTTCTTAAATATGTTTTTCTATGCTTTTACTCATAATACATATGTCATCCTCGGTTCTTTTTAGCAAATAAGTAACAATGCTTAATCACAAATGTGCATTCTTTATATAACATATAAACGCATTAGTAATTTTCATCAACTTACTCTCTAAACAGAACTCAAAAGTACAGAAATCAGAAAATTCACATCAAAGAACAAACATTCTGATACTACTATAATTCTCTTGGTAAGTTCATAAATAAAACATAACTAGTCTTTATAAACTCTATATAATGTACTAGAAATAAAAGTGACTCTTTTTATGCATCTGTTACTATAATCTTCCTGTTCTTAAATATGTTTTTTTGTGCTTTAACTCATAATACATGTTTCATCCCCGGTTCTTTTTAGCAAATAAGTAACAATGCTTTAGAACAAATGTGTATTATTTATATAACATAGAAACGCATTAGTAATTGTCATCAACTTTCTCTCTAAACAGAACTCAAAGATACAGAAAAGAGATAATTCACATCAAAGAACAAACATTCTACTACTACTATAATTATCTTGGTAAGTTGATAAATAAAACATAAGTAGTCTTCATAAACTCTATAGAATGTGCTACTAATAAAAATGACTCTTTTTATCAATCTGTTAGGATAATCTTGGAAATTTCTCTGTTTAAATCCAGTGAAACTAAACTATTTTTAGAGACGTTATAAAGTAAAACAAATGTTACCAAAAAACAAATAGTAACTTTTCCTATAACATACTTCATTATTTCTGTACAGACCGTGCCAATAGAAGAACAACATCAAAGTGAACAAGCATCTACTTTTGATAAATAGAACATTACTGCTGGTAAGTAAATTACTAGAAGAATACTAGCTTTATTTTAAATCTTTTATACATTTCTGATTATATTAATATTTGTATATTAACTTTTCTAGATACCAGAACTCAACAATGACTGATGATGCAAAATTTATTACATCTCAGAAAGGCAAATTTTTGTTATGCTATATGGGCTACATTTATACTCAGGAGAAACAAAAAGACCTTAAAGTGAATTGGAAGTGTACAAAATATTACTCCAATAAATGCTATGGCCGTGCTACAACAAGGGAAACTAGTGTTATAAATACCACTGAACATAATCACCCACCAAACATCTCAGAAATAAAAGTGAGATCCACTCTTGAGAATATCAAGGAATTAAGTACCAGATCAGAACTACCTACCAACGTAATTCTTAAAGAATTACTACCTAAAGTTCCCAAAGAAGCAAGAAGTCAGCTACCATCTATTGCTTCCATTAAAAGAACAATAGCAAGAACAAAAAAAGCAAGTAGACCCAATATACCAACTCCTAAAACTTTTGAAGAAGTCATAATTCCACCAGAGCTTGTAATTACTCATAATGACGAGCCATTTATTTTTTATGATAATCATAGCAAGGATAAAAGAATTATAATGTTTGCAACTAATAACAATATAAAAAAATTAACTGAAAGTACTACTTGGATGATGGATGGAACTTTTTCTATATGCCCAAAACCTTTCTACCAGTTATACACAATTCATGGGCAATATCATAATACCTGTATCCCCTTCATATATTGCTTATTACCAAACAAACAAGCCACAACTTACTCTGAAATCTTACAAAAAATAAAGGAACAAACTTCTGATTACTTCCCAATGAAAATCATCATAGACTTCGAGCAAGCTATGATTAATTCAATTTTGAAAACTTACCCACACACATCCATTCAAGGATGTTATTTTCATTTCAATCAATGTCTCTGGAGACATTTACAAAAATCTGCCCTTAGTGTTGAGTATGCAACAAATATAACTTTTGCATGCCAAATCGAACATCTCATTGCTCTGGCATATGTACCAGTAACTGATGTTGCCGAACATTACAATTTGTTACTTGAAAGTCCTTTCTACACCCAAAATGAGCAAAGACTCGCCCCACTTTTAGATTACTTTGAGGACAACTGGGTAGGAAGACTACACAGGTCAGGCCACAGACGCCAGCCAAAATTTGCAATTCCCTGGTGGAATGTCTATCTACCAACACTCAACCAAGAGGCAAAAACGAACAATGCTGTTGAAGGTTGGCACAATGCCTTCCTCTCTTCTACTGGACGTACAACACCCACATTACACAAGCTAGTCACAGCTATACAAAAAGAGCAAAGCTTTCAGGAACTACGTATGCAGCAATCTGTCATACAGCTGAAACCAAAACTCTCTAGACAAACTGCTCAAATGTATTTATATCTTCAACAGCAAGTCCAACTATATCCTACAACAAGAGGACTGGAATATTTAAAAATGATAGCCAAAACATTGAACTAATTGCAATAACTAAATTAATTAATAGAGATTAAACAATATCCTTAATCTAATAAAACACATATTTTAATATAATATAAAAATATTTATTTAGTCTAATTTATATTTTAACACTATTCTAAAAAGACTAAATAAATATATTATTATATCACAATATTTGTTTTTAAAAACTGCTTCCATCCAAATAAAATAACATAAATTTATAACTTACCTTTAAATAAAACATCATAAAGATAATCCTTTACCGACAATACAATGTGTAAATATCAAAGACGTAATCCAACAAATCATTATTTATGTTTGTTTAACTCTGCTAAAACTCTCCATCATCCAAATTAAACGACTATTTAAATGCCATTTAAAATAACGACTGTTATCTTAAAGTGTGAAAAATATTTCACAGAACTGAAAATATAAAGGAAGAATGTAAATCATCTCCGTTCTAACAACTGAAACACACTTCCTTTCCCCAAAAAAAAAAATCGGAAACGGAAATACCTGTTTCAAAATACGAGAAAAAAAAACAGCTAAACAATCACACCGACATAACACTAACGAGTATCCCATAATATATAAACATAAAAATCCTATTAATTTTTATTTTAATAAAATTATACCACATACTCATTAACTCCAATTTTTTTAAATGGTTCAAAAAGTCGTGAACGAAAATACGTATTAATTCCACTCCATTATATGTAAATAGTCATACTTTAATTACCAACCCCAAATTAACAAAATATAACCTTTATTTGTAATTTACATTACTTTAAAAATATAAAAGTAGAATCGTACCTACTCAAAAGTGAACCTGCTTCCAAACGCGACTTTCCCTTTACCAAAATAACGCAAAAAGACAAAGAGTGGTTACAAAATAAACGAGCCAAATTATATGTAACTGTGAAAAGTACTACTATAAATGTGCATTATTGTTATATATATAGCTCGAAATTATGTGTACTCTTAAAAAAATTGTATAGTATATTGTAAATATAAAATCTTTTTGGCTGTATATTAATTATATATTACATAATTTTACTATTTATTACATTAAGTATGAAAATATATAAATATTTAATGTAATATTTATTAAAATTATTATATAACTAAATATGTAATATTGTATTTGTTTATCAGATTTAATTGTTTACAATATGACTAATATGTGAAAAATGTTATTATTAAAACGTATTTATTAATAATAATAATCATACATAAGAATATTGTAATGTTAAAAGAATCATTTATGATGATGTACATGTTCTCATTAGTATATTTATCTTTTATTAAACATTTGAAAGTGTTCATATGTTAATATCATCATCAGTATATCACAATATGTATAACAAAATTGTGACTTATGTTTTTCATTACACATGTCTGATGTTTTATTAAGAAACAATAATTGTATTATGTATGTATAATATCATACATTGCATTATGTGAACTAACAATTTTTTCTCTACAAATTAAATGTACTTGTCAAGAAAATTACTCAAAAATGTGATTCTTCAAAGAACATTATCCTCCTTTTTTGTTTATATGTATACCAAACATAGCTTGATAAAATGTATATGTGATCGTATATTTCAAGTGTTGAATAAAAAAATATACAAAAAAGCAAACTGGTGTCATTATTTTGTATTACCTATGACAAAATCATTATTATGTATTTTAGCAAATGTATTATAACTGTAATGTTCTATCTATTTCTATATACCACATATAAATAAATAACATACTATACACTGAAGTTATAACAATTATTAATCATACACCCATATACATATAATATCAATATTTGAAAGACACATAATTAAACTTTTTAATATTCCGACTCCAATAACCATTTACTTTAGGTAATTGCTTCTCAAAAACCGTGATTGATTTACTATTAGAACAGCATTCACCATTTAATTAGAGTAAGTGCAGGACACAGAACATATTACATTTACTCTTCCAACTCCAAATAACAATTAATTTAATTAACTGCAGGACATTAAATAATAATAAATTATTATAGTAAATCAAATGTAAAAAAATGAATAATGTAATATGATTAAATTTAATTTAATGTAATAAATTTAATTTAAATAGAATCTTAATTTATGTTTTCCCTGAACACCTATAACTAAAAACTGACCCTGAAACCTAAAAATACCCCTTGACCCACAAACTAAAAACTGACCCTGAAACCTAAAAACACCCCTTCACCCACAAACTAAAAACTGACCCAGAAACCAAAAAATACCCCCCTACCCACAAACTGAAAACTGACTCTGAAACCTCACAAAACCCCTTTACCCACAAACTAAAAACTGACCCTGAAACCTTACAAAACACCTTTACCCACAAACTAAAAACTGACCCAGAAACCTGACCAAACTCCTTCACCCACAAACTAAAAACTGACCCTGAAACCTAAAAATACCCCTTGACCCACAAACTAAAAACTGACCCTGAACTCTAAAAATACCCCTTCACCCACAAACTAAAAACTGACCCAGAAACCTAAAAATACCCCTTTACCCACAAACTGAAAACTGACTCTGAAACCTCACAAAACCCCTTTACCCACAAACTAAAAACTGACCCTGAAACCTTACAAAACACCTTTACCCACAAACTAAAAACTGACCCAGAAACCTTACAAAACCCCTTCACCCACAAACTAAAAACTGACCCTGAAACCTAAAAATACCCCTTCACCCACAAACTAAAAACTGACCCAGAAACCTAAAAATACCCCTTTACCCACAAACTGAAAACTGACTCTGAAACCTCACAAAACCCCTTTACCCACAAACTAAAAACTGACCCTGAAACCTTACAAAACACCTTTACCCACAAACTAAAAACTGACCCAGAAACCTTACAAAACTCCTTCACCCACAAACTAAAAACTGACCCTGAAACCTAAAAATACCCCTTTACCCACAAAGTAAAAACTGACCCAGAAACTTTAAAATACCCCTTTACCCACAAACTAAAAACTGACCCAGAAACCTAAAAATACCCGTTTACCCACAAACTGAAAACTGACTCTGAAACCTCACAAAACCCCTTTACCCACAAACTAAAAACTGACCCTGAAACCTTACAAAACACCTTTACCCACAAACTAAAAACTGACCCAGAAACCTTACAAAACTCCTTCACCCACAAACTAAAAACTGACCCTGAAACCTAAAAATACCCCTTTACCCACAAACTGAAAACTGACCCAGAAACATAAAAATACCCCTTTACCCACAAACCAAAAACTGACCCTGAAACCTAAAAATACCCCTTTACCCACAAACTAAAAACTGAGCCTTAAACCTTACAAAACTCCTTCACCCACAAACTAAAAACTGACCCTGAACACTTAAAATACCCCTTCGCACATACACAAAAAAGCCCCTAAAAGCGCAAAAAGTACCTTTGAAAAAACTACCCACCCTGATCCACTATAAACTCGACATCCCACTCCAAAAAATATGATACATTTATTTTTAAAATATCTACTAACTTATATATTTTTATACTTTTTACTACATACACAAAATACCTCAATTTAGAACACAAACATAATAGTGTTCATAATTTCGTATTTAAAGCAAATGTTTATAAAATTTCTAAGAGAAATAAATTTTAAATAAAATACGAAATTTTTCATTCTATGATTAGAGTATACTTTGTTTATACACTACCCACCCTTATCCCCTTGAAACTATACATCCCACTCATAAAATAATTAGACAAATATTTTAAGAAAATATCTAAAATTATTATAATTTCTAATCTATTTTAGTATATAAACAACAGCAAACTAAAAAAATAAGTACTATATTCGATAACAATCGATAGCATTTCGCATGATTCCAAATACTTTTAATTTTAGAAATTTCGCAAATTTATCTGAAATTGCGAAATTTAATTTTATATAATTACCCTATATATTTTTAAAAAACTACCCACCCTTATCCCCTATAAACTCTACATCCCGCTCCTAAATTTATAGTACAAATATTATATAAATATAATGTAATATTTTATTATTTTTAAAACTTTTTTGTACATACACAAAAATTAATCATAATGTTTAATATACTCCCTTAATTTCGATAAAATGTCGACAACTACAAATATTGTCAAAAATTTGCGAAATTTTGAAATTTAAAGGAAATTCGAAATTTTAAAGTGTACAATTTCGATATACTTTTTTAAAACACTACCCACCCTTATCCCCTATAAACTCTACATCCCGCTCCTAACATTAAAATACAATTATTTAGTAAAAATTTAAAAATTTAGATATATTTACACAATTAATTAATATATATCCAAAAGCAAAGTACAAATAATTTAACAATACTCAATAAGTTTATATAAAAAATCAAATTTTAAATAATTTGAATTAAATTTCGCAAATTTAAATTTTTTTTCAAATGCGAAATTTCTTATTCCATATTTACAATATACTTTTTTAATACACTACCCACCCTTATCCCCTATAAACTCTACATCCCGCTCCTACACTTCTAACTAATAATTATAAAATTATATGTAAAAATTACATTATATATAAACAACATTTAACTATATCATTATTTAACATACTTTAAAACATCACTTTTACATATCGATATTTTTGACATTCGATATTTTCGGCATCGATATTACTGATTTCGACATTAATGTCTTCGATATTTTTGACACACACATAAATCGATATTTTCAACTACGATATTTTGGTTTCCGATATTTCTTACCATCGATATTTTGGACTCGATAATATGGTACATCGACATTAACAACTCGATATTTTGACTGTCTACCACCTAATAAATCACTTGAATGTGTTTATTTAGATAACTGCGGTCCTTTTGTCATCTGATACTGCGTATAAGTACATCTTAGTAGCAGTTGACTCTTGCACGCGCTTTGTGTGGCTATGGCCTCAAAGAGTGTTGATTCCAGATCTGTCGTACAGGATTTGTGTGTTTTTGTGGGAATTTTTATATGAAATACCTTCCATTCGGACAAGGGTCCAGCGTTCGCCTCTAAGGTGTACAAGGGTGCTATGGCTTCATTGGGGGTCCAGGTCAAGTTTTCGTCTCCATACCGGCCTGAGTGAAAAAGTGTTGTGAAGCGGATGAACCATGACTTAAAGCAATCCTTGACAGCTAAGGTATTAGGTACTGGCACAGACTTGCTTAACCACCTCAATAGCATACAAAGTGCACTAAATAATCTCCCTAGAAGGTCTCTGGGTGGGCGGACCCCATACAAAATGCTCTTTGGCATCAAAATGTTTGTCCCGGACCTTGATGGTCTAGACATGGTGGTGGCAGCTGCATCCTTTGACGTAGATGAACATTTTAATGTTTTGCAGAACCTACAAAAGACCAGAGACAGTCTTGCAAAGGAACACTTACCCTCCACATCAGATGCTGTGTTGCAGATTCCGGTAGTCGGCTGGCTACCCCAAGTTGGAGAACTGGTCCAAGAGAAGATCGATAACAAAAAGGAATTCGGTCCTCACTTTCGAGCTCCATTTGCCGTACTTGGCATCTAGGGAACAAGAACAGTCATTTTACCCACTCTTCCTGGGCGAAATGGCAACAGGTACATCTCCATTGAAAATGTCAAATGACACAGCATGGCCGATTCTTCATAGTATGACTCCTGCCATTTCGTGTCCAGCAATGGTGCAAAACTCTCTTAGTTCCAGATCCTGTAATCAGCCCTGATGTTGTCATTGAAATGACTACAGTTGTGAATCCTTTGTTGAATTCAACTGCTGGTGATCCTCTTAATGATACTGAATATACTTACCCCACTGACTTGTCTATGCCTGATGTGGAGACCCGTGTGGCTAACCAATCCCGTTTTTCATTTGACACTGGCTCTACAACATCGAGGGCCCCTTCAAAAGTCTCGATTTTTGCTACCTGGTTTAAAAAACATTTTTTGATTCCCCCTTGGACTTACCTTTGCCTAGTACTGTTTGCAATTTTTTTATTCATGTCCATCGGATTTGTGGTGTATTTTTTTCGTTTTATTAATGGACACTACGTTCAAGAAAGAACTTCAATTAGACTGATTGATGGAACTTTGGCCCCCCCACTCCTCTTCGCACAAACTGAAGAGGGACCAGACATTTGTGAATATAACTGCTTGGCCCGTTTTAGATGGGATTGTATGGGATGCTGTAAAGTTCCAGATTCATGGTCCCATAGAGGTATTAATGTTCCCAATGTACTCCGTGTTTCTATGGGGGATGTGGTTAAACAAAATATTTGCTCTGATGATTGGGACGTCCAAGCCGTAGAGGCTTTGTTTTCTGATTTGAAATATTATGCTGCCTTTGATGCTGAAGATTTATATTTAGGGCCTGCAAACTATGGTTATTTGTACTGTTACCAGCATTTTGGCAATCACTTTCTGCATAAAACAAATTAATTTAGAAATGGGGTTAACTACACACAGTGGGAACATTGTCCCACACCCGTGGAAGGAAGCTCAAAGACTCTTTTGAAAAAGTTTTTTTATTTTACTGATTTTAATCAATCAAACCCTGATGCATTTTATTTTAAGTTGACTGAGAAGTCCTCTTCCAAGGTTAGACTTACCCACTCTAAACTACTGTATTCAAAGTCCTTTATTGACCAGTTGGCTGTTGGGGGCAATGAACTGTAAAAAGATACAATTGATCTTAAATCTGTTTGGGGTTCTAAAAGTTGGCAAGTGCAAGGCACTGAGGTTTTGCATTGTGCATGCCTAATCTCGAACCATATGTTGTTTATGAATGCTACTATTTCTCAGACCACATGCTTTGGATTGGCTACTTATAAAAAATTAAATGCTCCTTCATTTCCTGATTTGGGTGAATTTCTTCATTGGAATAATTACACCAGTAGTTCCCTAAGTGATTTACAAGTTCTGTTGAAAAATTCCTCTTTTAATGTCTCCAGCATTAATCCCGAAGGCTGGTTACAATGGCAAAAAAGTGCAGATTCCTGCCAGCACCGTTTTCTGGGTCTGACTCCTGGCTATACAGCGGTTAGTGTAGATCCCCGTTTTCAGACTCAACATTCAGTCACCACCTATTCTGAAGGCAAATTATGTCAGAGTTGGCTCAGAAACTCGACCTTAGTGTCTGTTAAGTTGCATTTGTCCAAGCTGACTGACAACGTCGACTTAAATGATAGTGTTAAAGGTCCTGCAGAAGGGCAGACCGAAAAGATGGATATATGCTGCTTACAACGAGGTTTGGAAACTTTCTCAGATTGAAGCTGCTTCTAGGCTCAGAGCTATAGATCAGGCCAATTTAGAAAAAGTGCTTGCCGTTGTAGATAATAGCATTAACACCCTTTCCTCCCAAATTTACACATTGGATAATAAAGTTTCATCTGTTGTTGATATTGTGCAAGAAGACGTTGCTGTACTGTACCATGGGCAGAATCAATTGCATACTGTTAGGCAGTTTGCATGGACTCTTCAAACGTTGAAAAATGGCAAAGTGCCTTGAGATTACATGAACACGAGATTGTTATTCTTGCCTTTTAATTTGACTGTTAAACAACAATTTATGTCAATGAAAGAAGCCACGTTTTCACTGTTGTGTATTGAAAAACTGAAGCCATTACCCTTTTCAGTGGCCGAGTCGAATTCTGCAGTTTGGCTCATTCATGGGTTGATAACTCTAACTTTTCCCCTTTTTAAATTTGAGTCTTGCATGAAACACTATGCCATAGGTAGATTTGAACCTTCAGGTAGTGCTTATATTCATGAAGTTTGGAATCTCCCGTTCACATATAGGTGCTTGAGGGAAGGAAACAAAGTTTATTTGAAAGGTGAAGATTGCACATCCACACCAGATCAATTATTAGTCTGTAGAAATCTGCAATTGCACGGTTCTTGCAATGTCCAGGCGCCAAATCTTGCGTGTGTTTTGTAATGCACCCCCCACCCCGGCTATTACACCGACTTTCACACTGCTTGCAAATGGCAGTTATTTATTATTAAATAATAAAGATTGTTGTGGTATGCTTGCCGGTATTCCTTATATCGTTACAGTTTCCCAGAGTGTGGTTTGCTGTAAGAATGTCTTGTTTCCTCCTCCACATGGGAGGCTCGATGCTTCCATCTGGCCTTCTATTCCGAGTTCAACAAGATGAGTCGAATAAGAGCTCTTTTGTCCCAGAAGGAAGTCTCACTTATATCTGCGCATGAGACATTCATCCTTCACGTTGCAAATACTCGCACTGAGGTGAATGCCTTATTAAACACAGACCTGCCCCTGCATTTCAGGGATTCGATTCACACAATCTTTAATGCCTCGTCGACCACTGGCCTGGCACACTTTTTTAAAGTAGTATGTTCTGGCCTTGTGACCTCATTTCAAACTATATTTAGTGTGATCCCTGCATTTTTTCATGAGATCTTTTCGAGTGTCTTTGGTGGTTTCCTGTTAATTCTCGCTTTAGGAGCGGGCATATCCTGTTAATTTGTTTACTCCAGAATGGATGCACAGTCTGTGCCCCACGACGATCTGCCCCGGCAGCTCCAGCTTCGTGACAGGATGCTCCAATACTATGGATTGCTGCCTCTGGCAACTCTGAGTGTGGCATATGGTTTATCTTTCCGGTTCTCATTTTTCACTTGCTTGCAGCCTGTTTTCCATTGCCTGGATTGTGGATTTGAATGGGTCCTGGATTTGTGTCTCTGCAACACCGTGTCTCCTGACCTTGAGTTTAATCTACTAATGAGTCCCTTAGTTGCTCATGAAATAGATTGTTCTAGTTTTGGGAGTATGGCCTGCGCAGCGGCTCATGGGGTTCTAGGCAATTGGAACATTTGGACTGCTGCCAATGACTTTCTGGTGCGCAGTTATCTTGAAGTAAGCCCGAGTTGTCCTCTGATGGTGCTGAAGGCTCCGGCAATTGAAAAACATGTATGTTCATTTCCATTACTTTATTGGATGGCTGAAATGTTCATGGATGAATACAACGACTTCCTAGTGGCGGCAGTTGCAATGTATGGTGCCTATACGCTGTTGGATTGAAGTGTGAATTTTTCTGCTTCCTAGACAGGGACTGAACTCGTGAAGAATTTTTTTCTCCCCTGCACTGCCTTAATATTTTTTGAATTTTTTAAGTCATGTTTTTTTTTTTACACCGTGGCCACCCGTGTTTATTTTCACTAACTTGGTTTTGTTTTTATTTCGGATTTTACTCCCAATTATCAAGTTTGGCAAAATTCCTGAATTCGGTTCTGTCTCATTCAAACTTGAACTTTGCGTTCTATGAATCTTGCCCATTTGATTGTGCGTTCCCCGATCAAGGGAGGGTGTAGTATGGCCTAGGGCCTGCTTTGCAAGCATGTTATGTTAGCATGGCTTATTATAAGTTTAAATGCCATTTTACCTTTTGCTGCTTTTGCACATGACACTGCATAGGTGTTGTTGTAAGTTAGCCTTCACAAAGGTTTACTCATGAGAAAAGGTTTGTTTTTGACATATCTAGACTTACATCGTGCCACTAGTCTGCACAGTGATTGAGTGCTAAAGCCGTCAAGGTTATCAAAACATGTTAGTTGTTTTTCGACATGTTCGGGTAACGTTTCCTATACCCAACATTTTGGCAGCTGTGAGCCAAGTAAGATTCTGGCATCCTTATTATCACACACTAGCCATGATTTCAGGCACTTGGAAGATTTATTTCCGTTTCCAGAGAGTCTATGCTGATCCAGATGTAATTTACTCTTACTGAGCGGAAAAGTAATGGGGTCCCCCAAAACAAGCCTAAGAGACCTTCTATAGTTTATAATACATAGTTCCTATATAGGGAGGGTTTTAAAACTAGGAGCTATAGGACCTGTTTTCACCATCATTGCAATATGGTTCCTTCTTTTATATTTTATGGAATTGTAACCATGCTGACCATATTATTTTTAATGATATGTCTGCTTATGTTGGCTAAAATACTGCACATGAGATCACGACGTTAAAAGAAACCTAACCGTCTCTTCTTTACTTCTGTTGTGGACTGGTATGAGAGTATAACAAAAGAGTGTTCTCACTTCCCACCATTCCTGAGATGGTCCTAAGTTGCATGTTCTAGGTTGTCTAATCATTGGTTGCTTTGCTATAGGACGAAGAGCTAATGTGACACTGATGCTAGCTGGTTGGGCTATCACTACCTCACCCTCTCAGCTGATTAGGCGCTGACTGGGGACCGGGGAAAGACGTGGAATCTTCCCAGAGCCGCCATCTTGGGGGAACCACTGTTTGCGGGCCAGTTGTTTTTTGCCCTGATGCCTTAAATAGGGTGCTAGCGCTCACGTGCCCACACCTAGTGATTCTTGTGGCGGAAGCCGGGAATCTTTCTAAAGCATTCTGCCAATACTCAGCGCTTGCTTTTTAAAACGTGCACCTTGTTACTATTTTTTAATTGTGCTTTGTCTATCACTCCCTCACCCCCCCCAGCTGATTAGGCGCTGACCGGGGACCGGGGAAAGACACAGAATCTTCCCAGAGCCACCATCTTGGGGGAACCACTATTTGCAGGCCAGTTGTTTTTCGCCCTGATACCATAAATACAGCGCTAGCGCGCACTCGCCCACACCTAGTGATTTCTGAGGCGGAAGCCGGGAATCTTTCTAAAGCATTCTGCCAGCACTCAGCACTTGCTTTTTAAAACGTGCACCTTGTTACTATTTTTTAATTGTGCTTTATTTTATTTATTTATTTATTTACGAGCTTATATAGCGCTGGAATCGACTCCAGCTGGAGTATCTCTGCGCTTTTGGGCCAGTTAACAAATACAGAGGAGAAAGTACAGATGTGGATTAGATCTCATTTTTAAATAGAACAGTTTTAAGGAGTTTTCTAAATTTTAAATGAGAGGTACAGAGTCTGAGAGTCAGGGGAAGTCGATTCCATAGAATGGGTCCTGCTACGGATAGCGCTCTGCCTCCGTGTCTGGTCTTTTTGGCACGAGGAACTACCAATAAATGGCTTGTACTAGATCTGAGTGACCTGCAGGGGATGTAAGGGGTGAATTTCTGTTGCAGGTAGGTGGGGCCTTGTCCATTTATGTTTTTATGAATGATATAGCAAATTTTAAATTTTACTCTTTGCCGTATGGAGAGCCAATGGAGTTGATGTAAAAGAGGTTTGGATGCTGTTCTTGGTGGGGCATTCAGGACTAGGCGCGCCGCTGTATTCTGGACTACCTGAAGTCTGGCCAGCACTCCCTCGTTGGCAGATAGAAGCAGGCCATTGCAGTAGTCAATACGGCTCAGAACAAGGGTTTGCACTAAGGTCTTCCTAAACGTGTCTGGCAAAAGAGGGAAAATTTTTCGCAACATGCTGATGACATGAAAACATGAACCTGCAACAAGGTTGCTGTGTTGATTTAAAGACAGATCCTGATCGAGGCGGATCCCCAGGTTTTTCACGACCTGTTTGGGTTCTGGGACCACACCAAGATCGGAAGGCCACCAATCCGGAGGCCATAGAAGCTTGGCTTCGCCAAATAGCATAACTTCTGTTTTGCTAACGTTGCACTGTAGATAGTTGGTGGACATCCACTGTGCAACGGCCTTCATACCAGCAGAGAAGAAGTTTTTTATCTCAGCGGTGAGAGTTTCAAAAGGGAAGAGGAGCTGCGTGTCATCCGCGTAAGATACGGGGATGAAACCAAATTTTCGCATCACTCTTGCCAGGGGTGCCACATAGATGTTGAAGAGTGTTGGGCTCAGGCAGGAGCCCTGTGGCACCCCTTTAGAAATCTCCACCTCTGCTGACCGATGTGTACCCATGGTGACAGTCTGGGTGCGATTGGTTAGAAACTCCTTATCCAGTCAAGGGCTTTGTTCTTAACTCCTACGTTCGACAACCGGTCAATAAGGATGTTGTGTGACACGGTGTCGAACGCTGCCGACAGATCTAATAACACTAGAATCACGGAGTAGCCTTTGTCTTGAAGCATATGTAAATCATCAGTGACAGACAAGAGGGCAGATCACTCCCTCACCCTCCCAGCCGATTAGGTGCTGACCGGGGACCGGGGAAAGACGTGGAATCATTCAGAGCCGCCATTTTGCGGGAACCAATGTTTGCGGGCCAGTTGTTTTTCACCCTGATACTATTAATGACAGAGCTAGCGTGCACGCGCAACACACAAGTGCAGTGGGCGTGCCGCTGGCAAGCCTGTCTGCACCCGTCCGTGCCCGATCGAGCCCAGAGGCAGGAAATGCTGCCCAAATTAGAACTGCCGCCCTGACCACAGCTTGTATAACTTACTCCGGAAAAACCCTATGTGAAATTGGAATGCGAGAATTAACTAACCACTCTCCCAATATATGTTGCCTAACTAAGTTTCCCACGATTCTTGAAGGGTCGGTAGTTTTTAGAACCTGCCTCTTTCAGAGCATTTCAGTCACCACATGCTCCCCTGACCTATCAAATAAACCTGGCCAAAATTCTTACAGCCCCAAATACATTCTATGTAATGTACATACTCTAGCTAAACACCCGATTGAGATATGGGATATGATCTCCTCTCATTCCCCAGAGCTTTGTTTTATTACTGAAACCTGGCTAACACCAACAAACCATCCCTCGATCAACCTGGCCATTCCAGAGGGTTATACATTTATCCATCTACATAGAGTGGTCAAAACCGGGGGAGGCATTGCTATAGCCTTTAAACACCATTTAAAGGTGCAATGGATTACCACCTTAGGCAATGATAGTTTGGAATTGGGAATCTCTAAAATCACCATTGTCCGCTATGGACGCCTGGAACGGAGCACTGATTTATCGACCTCCAGGCCCGAGAGCAAACTTTTCCAACAATCTGATCGAACATATTGCCATGCAGGTCCTGGTCTCCAGTAAGTTTATCCTGTTTGGTGACTTTAATTTTCAAAGGGAAGGCCTCGCTAACGCATAGGAAATTAAGCTCATCTCTAGCCTTAATCAAATTGGTCTCTTCCAAAGGGTTCCTTGCCCAACTCACCGGGCTAGTCACACCCTGGACCTAATTTTTGCTAACATGGAGTACCTTAGCAGCTATTCTCCATATCCCTTAACAAGGACTGACCATTTTATGGTCATGTTTACTTATCAACCACCATCCGTCCGGACTCCAACGGGATATTTGGAATGAAAGAAGAAGGAATTACGTAGGCCTTGGCATAAACGTACGCTGGAATCTTTTAAGGAAGTTGTCCCCCCTCCTAAGAGGGAACATGCTTCCAACAACTCTGATGTCTTGGGCTTGCTGGAAAGTTTTAACTACGAGTTAGTGGCAGCACTAGATTTAGTTATTCCTAAAAAAAACAGTGCCTAGCCCAGCGGCGGCAATCTGCCCCTGGCATACAGGTGAGCTGAAAACTGACAAATCCAATTGCAAGGTGCTAGAGAGATGATGTAGAAGTAGTAAAAACTCATTGGACAGACACACTTATAAACTAGCTCTATCTAGTTACCACCAGAACATAAAAACGGAAAGACAAACCTATATATTGAATCAAATCGACCAGTCTAATAACTCTTCTAAAGCTTTATTATAGTAGTTAAAGACTTTAGTTCACCTTAAACCTGTAAACAGTCACCAGTTGAGTCTCAGGAACTCTATGATTCAATAGCTAGCTATTTTCATGAACAAATCTCACTGATCTATGCAAACTTTTCAACTATTGAATCTCAGAACCTAGCACTAATCACTGGACTAGAAGAGTCAGCAACTCCAGCTGCTAGTTTTCTTGAGAAGTTTGAAATAGCTACGCTTGACGAGATTATTAATTTACTATCGTCGGCGAAATCGGGTGGGCCAGGTGATCTGTGTCCACCAAAAATGATGGCCCTTCTCTCTTCTAGCTGTGCGCCTGAAATTCTTAACATTTTGAACTGCTTGGTTCAATCAGACACGATCCCTTCCGTTTGGAAGGAAGCCTATGTACGTCCCATCTTGAAAAAGTCTACTGCCGACCCCCAAGTGCTCTGCAACTACAGACCGATATCTCTGCTACCTCTGTTGGACAAGCAATTGGAAACTATAATAAATAGGCAACTAAGTTCCTACTTAGAATCTAATAAGATCCTAAACCCCTCACAATCTGGTTTTCGCCCGGGTTTTAGCACGGAGACAGCCATTTTGGCAGTTACTGACTCCGTGAGGCAGGTTATGCAAAATACTCCCCTACTTGCCAATGAAACATCAAAGAACTGTGGTCCAGGCAATGGTGATGAGTCGCCTTGATTACAGGAACGTACTATTGGCTGATAGGGCGAGACACTGCTTTCCAAGTTACAAGTGATCCAAAACACTGCGGCAAGGATGATACTAAACCGCCCCCAGGTTCCTCTTCACTTCCTTTATTGAGAGAACTTAACTTGCTACCAGTGAAAAAATTGTCCTTTTTCAAGATTTGCTGCCTTACTTTTAATGCCCTGAATGGTAAGGGTCCTATCTACTTACAAAAGAAACTCACAAAACAGATCTCGGGTTGTAATCTTAGATCCAACTCATTAGCTCTCCTAAAGGTCCCCCGAATATGTCTCAGCCGTACCGGGGGTAGAACCTTCTCGTACATTGCTCCTAGGTATTGGAATCAGCTCTCAATGGCCCTGCGTAAATGAACTTCTTACCTTGTTTTCAGGAAACAGTTCAAAACTTTTTTGTTTTAAACCATACCCACTAATGATACCGACCTCTTCTCCTTCTTTTACTAGGTAAGTGCCAAGATGCCCCCGGGTGAGTTGTGTGCTATAGAAGTGTATTTGACATAACATATCATAGTGGAAAAATGTACAAATAGGCTTATCCCTGCTAGCCTAACATTCCTGGACACAGTGAAATCGTTTGACAGGGTGATCTGGGGTTTCCTTAACGCCACTCTAGATAGAGCAGATATAAACTTAAATAGTGATACTGGTGAATTATGTTCAGCTGGAGGCACACGTTCAGGTGAATGCAGTCCCTACCAGTAAATTCATACTCCAGAGAGACATGCACGAGGGGTGCCCACCATCACCCCTTTTGTTTGTGTTAGCAATTGAGCTCTTAATTAATGCAAATACATTCCCATTCCAACATTAAGGGAATGACCTTTGGGGTAAAGCAACATAAAATAGGCTTTTTTACAGATGATGTCTTACTGACGCTGACAGACCTGGAGACATCACTGCCACCAGTCCGGGAATGCTTGAGGACCTTCAAATAGTATCCGGCTTTAAAATAAATATGGACAAATCCAAGATCCTGAAAATTTCCCTTCTGAAAGACAGAGAGCAACATCTGAAAGAGAATTGTACAATGAAATGGGCCAAACATTCCATGAAATAGTTGTGAATTTAAATCACCAAATTGCCGGTAGAGGTGGGCAGAAAGTTTCATTCTGCACACAGAATTGGCAGAATTTGAGTACTCCACATTACTCTTGTACAAACGGTTGCAGGCAGTTGTGAGCAGTTGGGGTAACAGGGCTGCTTCTTAAGTAGATTTGCTACCGCTCAAGGAGATTTTCTACTCGAATGGCTGCTGAATCAACTCAAATGGCTGTGTGCTCTTGCACACTGCATGGTGCTGTTTGCACCATTTTTTCCAATGCTGCTCACGCTACTAAATAGCAGCACGAGCAGCATGACATGCATATTTTCCACATATTATTAGAACTCCATGGAAACTTACAGAGTTTTTATGTAACTCTGCGGAATTCCACGGAGTGAAACTTGGTGAGTGCAGGTGACCTCTACAAATTGGTCAACACATGGATCAGGGCCAACTGGCGTAGACTGAACCCAAAAACCATAGCTGAAATGAACAAATCGAAGGGACAATTTATCTTATGGATAGGCAGAATAAATGTCATAAAAATGAACATACTTCTGAGGGTCCTATACTTGTTTCAAGCTCTTTCCATGCATATAGCTAAACAGGAACTGCACTCATTACAGAATTATATAATAACATTTGTATGGGAAGGGTGACCTGGCTTCGGCGCCACCTAAGATGGCTGCCTAGTAGAGAGGCTCTGCCACGTGTCAGATCAGTCGCTCCTTTTCTGCCTGCTTTCCTGCCACCCCGACGGTCATACTGCAACTGTAATGGAAGCTGCAAGTAAGAGGAGGCTGCGGTGCCACTTTTCGCTGACGCAAGGCACTTGTCTCTTGCTCTTTTGGCATCGCGGCTGCTTCCTGAGAAGGGGGCGCCATATTTTTTATTTTGATTATGAGCTTCTCTACTGGCATGGAACCTCTTTGTTTGGAACATAGAAACAGGTGCATGAAAGGTTGAACAGATTATATGGGATGCAGTTTTTATGGTGTTTATTTTTTAAGTGGTTTCTGCGCTTATGAAGTTTTGAGAACCTATCTTCTAGGAGCTATCTGGAGTTACTTAGTTTTTTTCCCTTATATAAACAGTGAAATATTGATGACATCTTTTATTATTGCTGACAAGCTGTACTACTCTTTTTATGGAAGCCGCAATTTGTATTTACTCCTAAGGGCATTTATCTTCTTCTGGATTGTGTGCAGGTCATGTTTCAAAGCTACTAACAGAGGACCAATTGGACTCCCCTGGTGAAATGGCGAATTCTGCTAATCCGTGTAACATCTCCTTACAATCCACTATCAATAAGGCTTCATCGCCCTCTTCAACCCCCAAAAGGTTAAAGCATGATCCTCCTTCGCCTGAGAAGTTAGCATCTCCTATTTCTTTGGAACTAATATTGGACAAAATCCATGCACTGTGTCCTTTTATTGAGGAGATGAATAACAGGATACAATATCTGGATGACAAATGGCCATCGATGGAGAGTTATGTTTCTGTGGTGGAGCAGCAGGTCTTAGATTTGTGTGACGAAGTTAACAAAATTCATTCTTCGGAAAGGGAGGTGCTTGCGCTGCAATAGCACACAGAATATTTGGAGAACAGGAAAAGGCTGAATAATCTTTGCATATATGGCCTTCCTGAATCTTTGGAGAGAGAGGATGCTGTCACTTTTTTTTACCTCCTTCCTGCCAACATTTTTAGATATGCCTACCTCAACCTTGCTCAATATTCAGAGAACCCATAGGCTTGGGCCTCGTCCTTCGCTATCTGCATCTTCTTTCAAACCCAGAGGAACCATTTTCCTTTTTTTGGAGTTTACTAACTTATTGGCAGTCCTTTCTGGGGCTAAAGCTATACATCAAATCACTTGGCGTGGTCAAATACTTTTTCTATCTAAGGATTTCCAACGTCACTGCAGCCAGAAGGAAATAATGTCTTAATTTATGAGCTCCTTTACGTTTTCTTGGCACCAGATACAGTCTTTTTTATCCATGCATCTTTAAAGTGACCTTCCAGAATAATACTACCACATCATTTGAGGACTCAGCAGAACTTAAGAAGGTTATACAAATGTACACTTTGGTTCCTATAGATAGTGCTGGTCCTTTTACTGATTGATGTGTTTTTCCTCTTAGTTTCTCTTTCCCTTGTTGGGTCTATTAGATGGTCTAAATTGATGGTTTTGCAGTATTTAGGATATTTATATGTATTTTTTAGAAGTGTTCAATATGTTATATTATTTGTTTTTAAATGTTTTTTTATCTTCACTGCAGATTCATCCTATGTATTACATTTCTTCGGTCCATCCTCTTGAGTGTTAAAGGTCCTCATGTGGCTTCACTCCTCCCCTTCTGGGCATGTCATCATCTCATGTGTTGTCACCACCCCTTTTCTTTTCTTTTTTATTACCCCTTCAGATATGTTTTTTCATTCGTCCTTTCTGGATCTGTACTGTCTCTTCTTGTTGGTATCCTTTTCTCCCTATTTTGCCTTCCCTAGTTTCCCTTCCTAACGATTTCTTATCCTCCTCCTTTTCCTAACGCCTGTAATAATTTTATTTTACTCTTGGCTTTTTCTGTCTTTTTCTCTTTCATGTTAACATGCTCAAGCAACTCATCTGTTAGTTTATAATTCCGTATAATATCATAGAATAATAAGGGTTCTAATAATCCTGTTAAAAGACAGAGGACATTATCCCATTTAGGTAAATCCAATCCTGACCTAGTTATCCTGCAAGAAACCCATCTTAATGAGTTGGAAGCTTTAAAATGTAAACATATTTGGGTGGGATATGTGTTTGTTCCCCCAACATTGAATTAAAAAAATTGAGTCATATTGTGCAGGAAATGACCCAATTTTACTTTTATTTCACAAGAAACAGATGATAATGGTAGGTGGGTTGTAGTTACTTGTCTTATTGATAATGTCCCCCTTACAGCGTTAAATGTGTATGCTCCTATGATATCTGACCACACCTTTTGGCCATCTATTGCTAGGAAATGTGCACAAAACAATGACTCAAATTTTATTTTGGGGGCAATTGCAACCAAATTGTGGATCCTTTTTTGGATAGATGTTCTTCGACCAAATTTGTGTCTCAAAGGATGCCTAAACAGTTTCATTCAGCCATTGTTGAAGGAGCTTTGGTAGAGTCCTGGAGGCTCTCTAACCTACTGCATGAGATTACCCATATTACTCATGGTACACTTTCATGTTTAGACCATATCTTTCTTTCTAAATCTCTCTCGCAGCATATCACATATTCATATATTTCTCCAATTATCCTTTCTGATTTTTCTATAATTTTTACTGACTTGGATTTAATATTTCTCTCTTGCAGGATGCTCAGTTTTGTAGTTCTTTTATTTCCTTTACTTCTGAATTCTTTGCATTCAATGACAATACTTCTATTTCTCCTCCTTTGTTATGGGTTACGTTTAAAGCAGCTGTGTGTGACTTTATTTTAAGTTACGTTTCTAGGACTAAAAGAAGTCATGTTAAGGAACACACTGCTCTGCTTCTTCAATAAAAACTCTGGAATAGAAATATTTCTGTTCTAAATTGCCGTCAGATATTCATAATCTACTTCAAGCAAAACTTAAGTTTAATTTAATTTTTACTAATGAGGCAAACTGTATTCTGCTTAGGCAAAGCGCATGTTATTATGGTAGGAAGAATAAAGCAGGTAAACTTTTAGCAAGCTATTTAAAGGTTAACCCCTTCAATGCGCCGCGATTCCCCTGGTGTGCTGTAAACAGCACGAACAGGGGCGGGCCGTGACGAACCCCAGCCGTCATCAGCACACGAGCACCGTAGTGCATGATGGCTGGGGTTCGTCATCAGCATGGAAGGGGTTAAAAAGGAGAGGCATCTTATTGATACTTTGACATACTTGCAAGGGGGAACTGTTACTAACGATTAGGATATTTTAGAGGAATTTGTTCAATTCAATAAATCATTGTATACTCCCGAATCACTGGTTCAATCCTCCACTTTTGTAGATTATTTTGGTCAAATTTCTCACACCATTCCCCCTGACTTGGATTTTGAACCCTTAGAAAGGGATCCTACCCCGGAAGAAATCTTTCATGTGTTACAAGCGGTAAAATTGGAGAAAACTGCAGGCCCTGATGGGTTCATGGTGGAGTTTTACTTCTCACATATTTTTCTTTCATACTTATTTTGTTTGTTTACTCACTTCGTAGATTCCTCTCCTACAGCTGGCACCTTTCCAGAAGCTATTGTATGCTCATTCATAAAGATGGTAAGAATCCTCATTACTGTAAAAGTTACTGACCAATCTCATTGTTAAATGTTGATTATAAGATCTTTGCCAAGTTGCTAGCCCTTCTTTTAGAGTCCCATATCTTATTGGGAAGGAGCAGTCAGGATTTTTTAAAGGCAAACTTATAGCTGAATTTTGTTTACTGTTTCATGTCCTTAGTAAAGCCCCTCTGTTTAAATCCTCACTTGTGGCCATAACAATAGATGCTGAGAAGGCCTTTGTTAGAATTAGTTGGGATTTTATGCTGCTGTCATTAACATGGCATGGTTTTGGGCCTAAATGTATTGCTTTTGTTTCCCTTTTACATTATTCCCCTAAAGCATCTGTGTTGGTCAATGGCAAAGGATGGTAGGGATGTCTACTCTCTCCGTTATTATTTGTTTTCTTTCTAAAATTAGTCTTAACCCATTTATTTCTGGCTTTATGTATGACGACCATCACTTGAAATTTGCTGCTTATGCAGATGATATTTATTTCCTCTCCAGAAAAGTATTTGCTTTCTCTTTTGAAGGAGATTTCTTCTTTTTCTGAGACATCAGGATATTAAGTGAATAAAGATAAAAATGGAAATTCTTCCACTTAATAAATACATGTTTAGTAATCCTTACCTTATAACTGGTTTTCAGTGGTTTGCTTCTGCCAAAATTAAATATTTAGGTATATGGGTCACAAATTCTCTTGCTGATACTAATAGAATTAATTTGAAAGAACTTAGTATGAAGGTTGAAATATTATCTCTTCCTGGTATTCTTTATTTTAATCATGGTGGGGATGTCTGGATGTGATTAAAATGATGATCTCCCTTATTTTTTTTGTGTCTCATTTCTATTTTGCCAATTCATATACCAAAATCTTTTTTTTTAAATTTAATTTGTTACTTTATTCTTTTTTGTGGCATAAAAAGAAATCTTGTGTAGCCCTTTCTACTTTGCCAAAAACCTAAAACTGCTGCAGGACTTTCAGATTATTATCATTATCATAGAGCCTTTTTTGTGACAAGCTGGCCTTTGGACTTTAGATGCAATTTCTCCCCTCTCTCCTCTGTGGCTAAATGTTGAAAGAGTTCTCCTTAGGCCCTTCACTTTTAAGGAGATTTTTTCTTTTTCTACTACAACCTCGTTCCTTTACACTCCAGTTTTAAAGCAGTCTATTTCGTTGCTCAAGTCTACCTTTCTTTGAACTCACTTGACTCCCTCCGTATTTCTTTAGATGCCTTTATGGTATAATTCTTTAATTCAGATCAATATTAAACCCCAATTTTGTGATAGTTATCATTGTCCAAAGTACTTCTATTTTCGCTTTCCATAATTGATAAATGTAGTACTTGATAGATAGTTTTCCCTACAGAACTCTTCTTCTAGTTTAGTTCCTCTTTCTTCAGCATTACTTGAGTTCCTCAAGTCAGGTCCTAAAGCAGCAATCTACAAATGTCTCTTGTTACCGAACCTTACTCAAGCCAAATCCAGGGGCAAACTTTTATGGGAAGAAGAATTGGGGGTAAGCTGGCAAGTTTCGTTTTGAAACAAAATTTGGGCCTGAATTTATAGAATTTCTAGATCAGCTAGTATTACTCATACCCTCTTTTTTTCATTTATCACAGGCTATATTACACTCCTATACAATGTTCTAGGTTTTCCTCAGGATATCTGCTAAGTGTTGGACCTGTGATTTTGCTCAAGCAGATCTTATGCATATGTTATTTAGATGTCCTGCTACCATTTCCCTTTGACTCAGGATCTGGTCACAAGTTAAAAAGATTTTTCACATACAAGAATTTTTAATTTTTAATGCACTGGCGCACAATGTGCTGCCTAGCGCCAATGCAGGTATCCTTGCACCATGGTGCAACGGTTACTCCATTGCTGCACAAAAACAAAAATGCAGCACACATAGAAAGAGGAAAAAATGAGGAGACTCCTTGTTACGCCTCACCTGGGGAGCTGTGGTATTTTAATGCATTCCCAGGTTTAACACTGATGGTAAATCTGGGAATGCACCAAAATCAATGGGTGAATGTGTGTGTAAACCTACGTTCCGCCCATGGAATGCTTCCCTGGTGCAGAGAAACACAATGCAGTGATTTTCACTGCATTGCGTTACTCTGGATTTTTCAAGCCAAGTAAGGAGGTCTTGTGTGCCTTGATAAATCAGACTTAGGAAATGTATGGTGATTTGGACCCATTTTGTGGTGCAAGGACAACACAACTTCTACATAAATATGCCCCTAAACCTCTCAGATGTTGCCAGAACAGCTCTTGACGTATGGAATAATGTCTCACAGTTACACTACAGACATAAGTTTATGAGAAGCTGAACTTTACTCGGGGGCTAGACACAGGGAGCTTTATGACCTGGAGACAAGGGGTGGCTTATGATATGAAACAGGTTCTCCAAGTGCGTAATCAAGTCCTTTAATGACTAGAAAAGACATTTCATGGCAACCGAACTTGAAAGACTATGATGCAGCCAAATACATTTGGCTATGCACCAAGGGACCAAGGAAGTTCCAATTAGACCCCTCACTCGATTCGAGAACTTGCTCAGCACTTACACCATGACTAAAGGTATAATATGAACACACTTTAGAAATTGGCCATATTAAATAGCTTAGAAAAATTAGATACTTCAGACACATGGAGACAAAATGTGGAGTGCACACTGGCAGGATCTGTGCAAAAAAGTTCTAGCCTGCAACATAGAGAGGCCAAATATAAACTACAAATGAGATGGCACGTGACTCCTTGTGAATGAAAAATGATGTACCCTAAGCTGATGAATTGTTGCTAGAGATGCAGAATAGATAGAGGCACATATCTTCATTTTTGGTGGACTTGCCCAGCAATACACAGGTTTGGGCAGGAAATCCAACACATATAGCCTCTATACTGGCGTTTAAAATACAGAGAGAACGAACCAGGATATTTTCATTAGGTCACCTTCGAGGAGCAGCCAAGAACCTGATTATATTTTCCTGGAAGAAAAAAGTGGTGCCCCCGTCAGAGCAAATGGCACACAATTGCACTAGAGAAACTGACATCTAATCTAAGGGAGGACAATAAAAATATTAAGAAAATCTGGTATGGCCCTGTGCACGACCCCACGCTATGCACAGCCAAAGGCTGTGAGAGACCAGGACTTGGGAGCCAGCGTGGAATTGGGTGCATTGCCTGGCCACAAGCGATGCCCTGCGCCCAACCCCAGGCTGCACACAGCAATGGATATCTCACTTTATGTTAATGCAAACCATAGAAATTCAGTGAAAAAAACTAAAGGTTAAACTGACATCATAGTTTGAAACTGTAAGTATATCGTATTTAAAAAAAATTGAAACTGTAGAAATTCACTGAAAAAAACAAAGGTTGGGGATGTCATAGTTAGCTGAAAATGCCAGTTTGGACATATCATTTTAAAATAAATAAAAAAACACTGAAATTCACCAGTTATAGTTATTTTCTGTAACTATAACGTGCGCCCTACAGTAACTCTAACTTGCGCTCTCACCATGCACTGCTAATTACCTCACAAATTGCATCACTCATGACATGTTCTATGATACCATTGACAACATCAATGCAATATCTGAAATGCAGTCAAATATGCCGGCGCCAGGAACGAAAATGGAGAATAAATTATGGCCCAGAAACCCATGCCCCCTAGTGTGGTTCATGGCATTTCAAGGACAGTAGCAGTCCATATTTCAGAATTGCTAAATAGGAACCCGGCCTCAGGGCATTTTTCTGCAGTCTGGAAGAAGGCAGCGGTTCTTTCTATAACTTAAGAAACCTTCCCTAGACCCCCCAAGACGTAAAAATGTATCGACCTATTTCACGCCTTCCTTTGCGGGCCAAGATTCTTGAGTAGGACATAAATGCTGAACTCATGACTTTCCTTGATGAACACCATCCTCCGTCCTGCTCTGAGTTCGGTTTCAGACCAAATCATTGTACTGAGTCAGCCTTTACCGCTGCTATGGAAGAAATCAGATCCATAGTGGACAAGGAAGGGAATGCGGCTCTAATTCTTCTGGATTTATCAGCCATGTTCAATACGATCAACCACTAATTGCTAATTGACAGGCTGGAATCCATTGACATTAAGGATTCTGCCCTCTCTCTCTTAAGCTCCTACCTATCAGGTAGAGAGCAAGTAGTAACTTTGGGCAATTTTATATCTGAGACCTTATGTGGGGACCCACAGGATCATCATTGAGCCCCACTCTTTTTAATGTTTACGTCACCCCTTTTGGTAAACCTGATTTGATCTTGTGGTTTTTCAGTGATTTCCTATGCTGACGACACACTGATTGTAGTGCCAATCTTGTGTAACATCGAAGAGGTGGCCAAAGAGTTTAACAACTGCATGGCACAGATTGTCACCTGGATGAATGATAATAGCTGTAAATTAAACTCATATAAAACTGAGGTACTTCTAAAAGGGAACAACACATCTTTCTGGACACCCACTCCTGTTAAAAAGGCCAAAAACCTGGGTGCCCTTTTTGATCGAAAACTATCTTTTTCAGATCAAATAAATCAGGTAACCTCATCCTGATTGTTCCAGTTCAGAATCTTGAGAAAAATCTTTCCTTTTATTTCTCCAGAGCTCCAAAAAACAGTAATTGTTGCCCTGGTTATTTCAAGTATCAACTATTGTAAAGCACTGTATGTAGAGATCCAAAACCATCTGTTGAACAAGCTTCAAACTCTACGGTACAGTTGCTTAAGAAAACCCATCAATTAAATGTGGTTTCCCAAACCATTAAAGACCTGCACTGGCTTCCAGTTCAGCATTAGATGAAATGTAAGGCACCTGCATGGCACTCAGGGCTCTTCGCAATACTGGCCATGATTTCTGAAAAACAATATTCCAATGGTATACCCGCAAGCACACGCTCCATTCCACCGGAGCTAAAATATTATCCACCCCCAGATTTAATAAAACCCTCTTGGGGGGAAAGAGAGGAGGGAAGGGGGGCAGATGCTTCACATTTGCCACAAAAAAACGGTGGAACTCTCTGCACTTTTTGCTTAGAGCACAATCTGATTTGCTACAATTTAGGATATGTCCTTCAGTGCATTAGGTTTTTTCTCCTGGGTTGCTGTCTGATGCTAGCGCCAAGACATCCTTGGGCATTCCCACGCTTTATAAGACTTTTACTTATTTTCTTACTTACTGAAATGACTTGATTGAAAGCATCACTGTGCATTGCTGGGCATGAGCTACAGTTACTTTATAGAATGAGCTACAGTTACTTGAAATAATTATAACTGGTGAATTTCAGTAATTTTGTCAGTTAAAAAAGCATGTTTTAACTGATATTTTCACAGAGGTATAAAGTCCATTTAACCTTTGATTTTTTCAGTGAGAATAATAACAATTACATTTATAGAGAGAGAGATAGATATATATTGATATAGATATATAGCTATATTTAGTTATATATATATATATACATGTATCAAAACAATCCCTTTTAGGCTTAGAGTGCCACATAAATTATGTAAAAAAGCAAGCAAGGAACTCTGGGTAGTTCCAACGTTTAGGTGGTGAGAAAATCCTGTATAGAGCACCCTTCAATATGAACAACACTCTAAATCTTCTCACCTAAAATGTCTGTTTTTCTAGAAAAGTTTTAAGCATAGGATTGAAATTTAAATATTAAATGTTGAACACCCTACTAATCATATTCTGTTTCAGTGCAGAGACTGTGCCTAGAGCTCACACCCCCCAAAGACCCGTTTTGGTGGGTAAACCTCTACTATGCACAGTCCGCCATCAGTGCATAGAGTGTGTCCATTTCCCACCACAGACGCAAGTTATGCAAGCCCCTACCATGCACAGCCAGTGATCAGTTTGCAGACTGTAAATAGAGATAATTCCCCCCACAGACCGAAACACCATTAGGTCTTCAAGCCTGAGCCATCTGTGCTCTCTGTGCAGCTCTTCATCGAAAACTCCCTCCGTCCACATACTCAAGACTTTTTATGTAGCCAGGGGCCTACTTCATAAACTTAGGTATGTTACTAATATCTTACTATACGTTTAAAAAAGCTAGATATTCACTGGGAAAAAACAATCAAAGGTCGAAGTGATTTTATAGTTAGGTCTGTTAAAAAAAATGTCTTTTAAAAAAAATAGATACCAGTTCAGGTCCTCCCTGAGCCGGGAATACAAGCAATCTAGGACCAGTTTAACCCTAGTTGAGGCTTATCAGTCAGGTATAGCTTGGTTTCAGTGACACATTACTATCACTTTTGGTATACTTTAGCGTGTAGTCCTACCTGGGATTAGTATGTCCATATGTGGTTCCCGAGCACCCTGTAGTACTGAAACCAAGTAATAGCTAGCTGATAAGCTCTAATCAGGGTGACACCGGTCCTAGGCTACTTGTGTTCTGGTTCAGGGCAAACCTGGCCTCGCAGTTCTGGCTAGACTGTTCCCACTGGATAAGGGTCAAGACTGATTTGCATATGGTTGTGTCCAAACTCCGGTGGCATGTGGTGAAAAATAACGATGGATCTGGATGTGGCCTGAGTAATTACACGGCTGAGTTTAATGCAAGTATTCCATCAAACACTTTTTGTATACTATAGTGTGCAGCCCTATGTCGGGAGGGTATGCTCAGGTGTGGGTCCCGTGCACATTCTGTCACTGGGACCAAGCTATACCTGGCTGATAATCCCTAATCAGGGTGAAACAGGTCCTGGGTTGCTTGTGTTACTGTCCAGGGAGGACCTAGCCTGGCAGTTCGAGCTGGACTTTTCCATTGGAGCAGTATCATGACAGATGTGCATGGGGCTGGTTCCAAACTGATGTGGCATGGTGTTCAAAATAACGCTGGACTGGGATGCAGCCCAAGTAAATACTAGTGACTAAGACTGATTCAAACATTCCATCCATCACTTTTTGAAAACTTAATTATAAGCTAAGCATTTGGTATGTTTTTGTCCAGTGTAATCTGGCCACTCATTACATTTATAATGTTATTTTAATGATTTAGCATATGGTATTTAGAAGATATAATAATGAGAGCTTAAATCAACTAGTACATTTTGTTCCCTCTTAGAGATAATTACTTACCAATCGTCTAAACTTTCTATGGGCGTATTTTCATATAATTAAATGATTAAACAAAATGGAATCCACTCAGAAAGTGGTAGTGGTCCCTAAAGTGGTGGGGAGCACACAGTGTTGTTTAAATGCCCCTCACACACCAACAGGCCCCTTGGTGTCATGCTTCATCATCAGGGCCTTCGCATCCCTCTACGGGATGCGGCGTGCTACGACTAACGGCTGCGTAGGAGCACTTAGTAGTGAGCTATGTGAGGGTGTGTGTTTAAGGGAAAGAGTGTGAGTGAGGTGAGGTGAAAAAAGTGAGTTAAAAAATACCTGGCGCGCAGGAAAAATTATTTATTATGTCCTCGGCTGGTATTATTAAAAAGGGGCAGAGTGAGGTTGATTGTATACGTACTAGGGTATATCAATGATTTCAAAGTGTCAACATGTTTCGGAGCGCAAGGACTCCTTCTTCAGGACAAGGATATGCACGTTATCCTCACCTTACTCACATGAAATGTTAAAGTGTTTTATACAAAAATTAAATGTGTAATGTACTTAACAATGTTGTTTGTATAGGTAAGTTCAGTTGCGCCCAATTGGCGTTGAAGAGAACCTGTGGAAAAAAGACATAATAAACATAATAGTCGGATGTCCAGGAACTTAGGGAAGAAAATGCTTTCCTAGTAAATGAGGGTAAATGGCAGAACCCAAAATGAGGTTCTGAGACCCTGTAAAAAAGACATTTAAAAGGACACACAGAAAAACTGTCCACTGTAACTCATTAACACAATGTTTGTATTCCAGGAAGCGGGCTGACATTTTCGTGGTTGACTTCTTGCATCTAATATTGCTTTTGTGCTCGTTAATCCTTATCTTTACTTGTCTCATTGTCATTCCCACGTACTCCTTTTTACAGGGACATGTGATTAGGTACACTACATTCTTGCTGTTGCAGTTGGTGAATGTGCGTTGTTCCCAACTAGTACCATTAGTAAAGGTAAGAGTCTGGCTTTTCTTGGTGAGGTCCTCAGCACAAAACTGAGACAAAGAAAATACCCTAACCCTGTGATTCGCAAGGCTATGAAGAGAGCCAGGAACTTTAATCGTGAAGCTCTCTTGGAAGACAAACCCAAGAAAGATGACCAATTGAGTAGAACAGTTTGTGTCACTACGTATAGCCCAGTAACCAACCAAGTAGCCAAACTGGTCAACAAACATTGGTGCATACTGACAAGCGGCACACTGTCTCTGGAGAAACCACTGTTTGCCCACAGACGTGGTAGGAATCTAAAAGACATGCTCGTCCATACAAGTCCTCCTCCACACAGAGTGGGACAAACAAGATTACAAGGGATACAGGGCCATCACCCATGTGGCAATTGTAACAGCTGTCACCTCACCAAGAAAAGCCAGACTCTTACCTTTACTAATGGTACTAGTTGGGAACAACGCACATTCACCAACTGCAACAGCAAGAATGTAGTGTACCTAATCACATGTCCCTGCAAAAAGTAGTACGTGGGAATGACAACGAGACAAGTAAAGATAAGGATTAACGAGCACAAAAGCAATATTAGATGCAAGAAGTCAACCACGAAAATGTCAGCCCACTTCCTGGAATACCAACATTGTGTTAATGAGTTACAGGGGACAGTGATCGAGCAGCTACCCTCAGAGACAGGGCTATTTGATAAAGAGCAACGGTGGGTGTTCCGCCTAGGGACTGACACCTCTGGGCTCAATGACTTAATTCCTTGGAGCCAACTACGCTGAACACTTGAATGACACCTGTTTAGCCATTTTTAGGAATGTATACAGGGTGTGGTTTAAGATCTGGACACACCCAATAAGACTTGGCATAACCTTAATGTTTATGGCGTTCTCCTCCTTCCTCCCTCTCCCAAAAACATTTCTGGGATCCTTTTTCCTCTTCTGTTAGTCAGTGCTACCATCATGACCATTTTTAGTATTATTAGCGCTATAATTTATCCTATGCGCTACTCCCTTCTCCTTAATACTCGCATTATCTTGTGCCCGATTTAATTTCTGAAACCGGAGTCGGTCACAGCTACCGCCCCGAGTACCTTTTCCCACCTTTTCCCACCTTTTCCCACAGTGAATCACTCCCGGCCCTTATCTTGTTCCTCTGTTCCGCCCTCCCCGTCCTCCTCCTTGCCCTTCCTTTCCTTTCCCCCTCCCTTGGTCCACTGTACTCAGGAGATAGGATTTTTTTAGCGCTGGGATACCTCCGGGTGACTACGCGCTCTACAAAAATAAATAATAATAATAATAATAATGCGCGTCTTCTCAGCACTAAACCTTAGCGCATGCGCGTTTCGGTCCAAGCTCGGGGCCATCGCGCATGCGCAGATTTACCTACGCTGCGTTCCTACGCTGGTGCAGACCCTTCCAGCACCGCACCCAGCCGATCGCACAACACTGGATCCGCTGTGGAGATTATCTCCGTATTTGGGCATACTTCCGATGATCATTAACCAATCTTCCTCCACTAATTACCGAGCCCGGAGTATAAATAGAAAATCGCTAAACCAACCCCTCACTTCACCGGAGCAGCGTTGAGGGGAAGGCAGGCGATTTGACCATGCAGTAACCCTGAGTGGGGTCACACGAGCTAGGAGGAGCATTGTGCATCTGTTACCTTGCATTTTATACTTTCTGCTGATCTTACCTTAAATCAACCTAAAACTCACCCTCAAATATCCTTTAGGTTGCTTTACTGAGCAGTGAGGAAGGATTCCCCCAATACCACGCATAGGCTCATGAGGTTATCAGACTTTGAACAATAAGTAAGCCTTCATTTAATCACTCTCTCCCTCTCTTCATCCATACCAGGGAGACAATTTAAACTGTAGATGTATGTCTGTGTTTTTCTGTGTGTCCTTTTAAATGTCTTTTATACAGGGTCTCGGAACCTCATTTTGGGTTCTGCCATTTACCCTCATTTACTAGGAAAGCATTTTCTTCCCTAAGTTCCTGGACATCTGACTATTATGTTTATTATGTCTTTTTTCCACAGGTTCTCTTCAACGCCAATTGGGCGCAACTGAACTTACCTATACAAACAACATTGTTAGGTACATTACACATTTAATTTTTGTATAAAACACTTTAACATTTCATGTGAGTAAGGTGAGGCTAGCGTGCATATCCTTGTCCTGAAGAAGGAGTCCTTGCGCTCCGAAACATGTTGAAACTTTGAAATGGTTGATATACCCTAGTACGTATACAATCAACCTCACTCTGCACCTTTTTAATAATACCAGCCGAGGACATAATAAATCATTTTTTCCTACGCGCCAGGTATTTTTTAACTCACTTTTTTCACCTCACCTCACTCACACTCTTTCCCTTAAACACACACCCTCACATAGATCACTACTAAGTGCTCCTACGCAGCCGTTAGTCGTAGCACGCCGCATCCGTAGAGGGATGCGAAGGCCCCGATGATGAAGCATGACACCAAGGGGCCTGTTGGTGTGTGAGGGGCATTTAAACAACACTGTGTGCTCCCCATCACTTTAGGGACCACTACCACTTTCTGAGTGGATTCCATTTTGTTTAATCATATTGCCAAGGGAGACTGAATCCACTTGCTCTCTCTCTCTCCCCCCTCCTGGTTGTATTCGTATTTTCATATACTCTGGTAAGCCTAGCAAATTGCATTGTCACTCCTAAAGGGTACACCTAAATCACAATTATGTGAAATTATTCTTTTACAAGATGACTTCAGTTTATTAATTCCTCCTGGTCCTATGCTTCATTTTCCAGAAGTTCTAAATAATAAAGAGCTATTAATTCTCCTACTTTGCAATAAGTAAACCTCACCATGACATAATTGAATAATATTTGATCTTATAAGATGATAAAGCAAATAAAGCTTATCTTTAACTATGGAGGAAAAGGTTCAATTAGTGTATCTATTAAACAACTTCTTCAGATGTTTTCTCGCACATGCTGATTTTAGAAGCATTTTTCCTATATTTAGATAGTTGTAAGTTTCGTAAACCATGAAAATGGGTATGATTTACAAATATGTTATGCTATTTTATGACACATTTAAGACTACCTTCACTAAAAAATGATTGACTTGGGGCAGGGAAAAACTTTTGTAAATCAGTCCTAAATGTTTCAAACAATTCTAAACCAAAAAAGGGAGCCTTTAGGACATGGTGAGCCAGGAAAGACCCGTCATAAATTAGGCCACACTTTCCTACCGTAAGGCGGATATAAAAGTGTCTTCGGCCAAAACTATCCTCTGAAAATCAGGACCATACATCCTCAGTGTAATTAACTCAATGGTACTAATACACTTTTTAGGCTTTATCCAGTTACTGCAAAGAATTGTATTTCCTCTAATATTTCAGAGCCTACAATTCTCAGCAATCATGTATTGGACACAATGCAGATTTTTGAAGCTGATCGAGAGGATTGTGAAAATCCATACTTCTCTCCCACAATTATCGTCAACCAAGTCGTCAGGGACAAGCCCTTCTACCGAGACTCTCAGTGCCAGGCATGGGACCTCCTAAGTGGAGAGTAAGATATCTTAGCCATTCTACAGAACGATGGACCATCATAATACTACTTGATTTATAATGATGTTACTTAATAAAATATTTGGGAGTCAGGGTGGCTCAACACCAATTGTCACTGTTATTTGTCTTTCACACACCTGACATTTGCTCCTGAATATTCCTTGTTATAAGATCACATGAGTTAGGGATTTTAGCCACGCTGCTGGTGATTGTTCTGTTTCTATTGAGCTACTCGAATAATTCTGATCACAAAACACTCCAAGAAATTCATCATAACTAGAATATGAAGTTCTTTGTGCCTCAAAGATTAAGGAATACTGTGGCTAAAGAATTTTAATTTATCTCATTCAGTAGCCCTTCATTCACCAATAAGCAATTTGGAGATGGTGGATCAAAAGTAGGAATTACTTGCCCTTGCCACAAGGAACGTGGTAAAATAAGTACAATTCCATTGGAGGAGAAATATTACAGTAGTTATTGATATTCATTAGCCATCGTTTTTCTGCTCTGTAAACAATTTACACAAACTCTCCCCCCATTCTATTTTAAAACAATTTCTGAAAGTGGTTTAAAAGACAGGCGACATGGTCTGTATCCCTTTATTTACAGATCATTGTTTTAGTAGAAAATTGAGTTACTGATGTTCATTATGTGGTAAACAATGTTTTTCAACTCATCCGTTCTTGCAAATATTTAATATATGTTGTGATATAATCTTATTAAAGGTAACAATAACATAATGGAAACAAAACCATTGTCTTGTCTTTAATAAGGTTCCTGGCTACCTGGGGATCTACCAACGTGGTATTGTGGCGTTATAGTGCTCAATGCTGTGATGTGACTTTAATACTGTAACTGAAGGTAAATTAAGTGCTTTCACTTGCACATCATATATTTCATGGCACACATTTGCAACCTTTGAACATCATATTTCATTATACCAATGTTCTGACAAGTGTTACCCTTCTGAGGACAGCCCTTTTCTTGATTCATATTCACGAAAGCAAAAATACAGCCATTACATCCACAAAAAAACAGCCATTAAAACGGTCAAAATAGGCAATAAAATTGATCACAACCTAAAAGTTGTTTTACAAAGTATAGATAAAGTTGGCTCGAGTTTTCAAGGCTTCGAATTGAAAAGGCAACACCACAGTACAAACATCAAGTGTACCCAGTTGCAGTATAACCCCCAGAGCCTCCCTACAATGCCCCTGACTATATTTATAGAGTATATATTAGAAATGATTTGATGTATGCTGTTCTGTCCATGTCAAACAATGCTAAAAAAACAAAAAAATGGAGGGTTCTCTGTTTTTAAGACGGATCACGTGAAAAAAAGAATTAACGTTCTACCCCAATAATTTTGCCTCAAAAACGTGAGCAGTCGATGAACCAGATTAAGTCTAAATCTGTGATAGTTGTTTGTCACAACCTATAGATACGACTGTAGCCTGTCCCCTATCAAAGTAGCTAAATATGCTTGAACACTGTTTTTGACGGAGTCCGCTATCAGTCTCTCATCCTTAAAAAGTTCAAGGCCTAGCACCTGAAAGCCACCTCGACTAACATCCAACAAAGAATCAGGATAGGTACACATTTGTGGATGTTTCAGCCTATGACATTGTATGCTTATGGGTTTGAACCAAGGGATATCCATAGAGTGATCTAAAGCCATATAGCCTTTCATAATTAGCCTACTGAGAAGGTTTCCTTCTGTATCCATAACCCATGCCACAACAAAAGTATAGCCAATCCTTATTAACCCCTTCCAGGCTCATGACGAGCTGGGCTCGTCATGGTGTAGCCTCCTCGCACACTGATGACGAGCCCAGCTCGTCATGTAACATGGGTTTTTTAAAATCACAGCATAGAAGGAGAATTCAACTAGCGCGGATGTGGTTAAATCAAGCTCTCTATGACAGATGGGCATAGCACAAGGGGGTAGTGCCGCCAATGAGGCTGCCAACAATCTTCTCAGGCAACTATTTTCTACAAATTCCCGCGGTTTTATGTTTGTGTAGCCCCAAACACCCACCCCATACATTGCTTTTGGAAGGCACTTTTGAAGAATAAATTAAACGCATTTGCCAAACAAGCTTCATAACCTAGTTGTGAAGAGAAGTTTAAAAGGGATGCTATTGTTTTCTTGTATTGGTGACTCTTAGCTTAAAGTAGTTGTCTCCATGATCCCTTGACGTCAAAATAGGACACCTAAATATGAGAAAAAAGATCTCATCTATAGATTTCCTTTCCAGCTTGAAGGGTCTATGCTTTGGAGGTCAGGCACTGAACATTACAGTAAATGTCTTCCCTCTGTTTACCTGAAGATCTAGATCAAGTATAAAAGCCACAACGCATCTAGAGGATGTTGAAGGACAATTGGTGCACAGGCCATAAGAACTAGTCAACCTAGAAGAGGGACAATTCATGTCAGTGCCCTTCTGTGGCATATGTCCCAGCCCTGTTCAATCAACACCCCTTCAAGGTTGGTGATAAAAAGCATACATTGAAACGGAGCAACGACACGTCCCTCTCTAACTCCCCTTGTAATGCCCAACAGGGCAGAAAAGGCTCATGCCCTGCTGTATCTCACTTTGGATGTCGATATAAATGCCCCTAAGGAAAGTAACAATAGCAAATGACATTCCTGCAACCAAAGACCACACTTTGAATGGTTGACATGATCACTTGATGGGTCCATGAAGGCCAAATGAAGTAGGTCTCTTTTAGCCATGGAGTACCTTTCAATTAATTAATAGCTGTAAGTTGGAGCATTGGTCAAAGGTGCCAACCCCTTCACGGAACCTATATTGAATGTTAAAAAGTATCTGTCATTCCTCCGCCCATTAGTGTAATCTGGCCATGAGGAACCTGCTAGTCCCCTTAACGAGTGAATCACACAAAGAGATAGGGCAGTAATATCTGGGGTCCCCTCTGTCGCCTTTGGTAAATGTAGGACTGACTAGAGACATCAACCAGATATTAAACTTTCTAAACCTGTAGATCTCTATAAAGTCGTTCATAAGGAGTGGGACCATAAGTTCAAGTTTGACTTCAAAAGGTCTACCGGGATCCCATCAGGGCTTCTGTTTTGATATATCCATAAACATGGTCATAATACTTGAATCAGTAGCTTTATTGTCTAAATATATCACAAATCTACCATTTATTTCCTGAATCAAGCCTGCCAGAAATCCCTCATGGTTGACCCTATGCCACTTAATACTCACCCTGTTCGATACCATCACCTCAATATAATTCACATAATCTGTGGGTATGTGACCGATTCCCTCATGATCAAGGGTAAAAGTGAAACTGAGGCAGTTGTTGTCACTAATACATGCCGTGTGTGTATTAAAACTCATAAACAAATGTATGTGAACTTTGTGTTACCAAATTAAAGTTTATTGTAGTCTTTCAGCCTCTACCTATAAAAGTATGCTTAAACTCCAGGGTATGCTTGTAACTATGTTCTGATACTCATGTAAAGCCCTCTGATACCTCCGGGTCTAGCCAGCGCTATATAAAACCTTTAAATACATTTGCAAACACAAAGTCAATTTTCAAAATGACTTAATTTATTGCCTCGCCACATGAGTAAAGTGTGATTGAGCAGAGCCATCAGAGTCCTGAGTTCCGCAGACCTTCAGGGCAAGTGAAGGACATAAGTGTGCGTTAAAGTACCCTGCCCATATAATATAACTTTCTACACCACTCTCCAATTGGTTTTCTCTTGGGTGAATTAGATCCACTCTGTCCGATCAGGGCAGATTGTTATAAAAATAAACTATCAAGAGTCTGAAATCTTTTGCTACTCTGAGAGTAATCGCCTGAAAGTGGGGGGAAGCGAGCTTACCCTAACCATGGAACCAGGAATCGAAATTGAAGCAAAAACCGACAAACCCTATTTGGCTCTGCCCACTGGAGATGAAAACGCTGGAGTGAGAAATGCCTTAAATCCGTTTGTATGTACGATCTCTGTTGCCCATGTTTCCTGGAGACAAATGATAGAATATTCATAAACCACCTTTAGCCTTTCTGGATTGTGGAGTTCACTTTCTATGCCGCCTATATTCCAGGATAAAAAATGTATCTGGGGATTACCCAATGTTAATGCAGCATGAGGACGCTTTACTGCAAGCTCAATAACTCTGTCTCGCCCAAAAGACTCATGGAGGTTCAAGGAAGTACAACAGGATAACATGGGGTACCCAGGAGATTAACGCTTTTCTGCATCTCTTAGTGAAGCAACATCCTATCTTTCAATGTCTTCACCATCTGAAGAACAAAATGTCTGTTATTGAGCTACTAGCAATCAATTTGATCTTATGTGTCTTTGTGTGTATTTTGTAGCTGGCTGTGAAGCTGTCCTCTGGGCTTTCTTACCCAAAGTTTTCGAGATGTCATGTTCAAAAAAGAGGCCTTCTGCCTCTGTACCTGGTTCAAATAGAGCCAGTCCAAAAAGTTTAGATCCACTTTTATGTGGATGGATTTCTCTCCAAGAGGATTACACAAACACAGTTCCTCCAAGCCATAACAACGCTTTTACTGCTTTTTGTTCAAGAATCCTCCTCAAGGTCACATTAAGGGAATGGTAGGCACCACACAAGCTGCAGTAGAGCAGCAGATTGAAACAAATGCACTTAAAAATGTTCTTCAATTCCCACCTATACACACCCGTAATTTCACATACAACCTAGATGCATGCACACATCAGAGAACAGTGTTCCCATTCCTCCCCCGACTCATGTCATCTCAGAGAGGCAATTCAGGATATATGCAGTACACCCCAGCCAATTATAGAAGAGTACCTGGGAGCAGCAACCACCACTGCCATCGATAACCTATTAGCAAGCACCTCGGGCACTTAATGATTTATTCACTGGAGTTGTTGTATAAAACATACACGGCCATGGAGTATCTGAGTGCTTTGCAGAGCAGAAGATTACATACCGCATAGCACGTCACTAGCCACATTGGTAATTGAGGGCATGCTATGAGAGAGACTAACAAATACACACACGTCTGCGAGAAAATAAAAGAAAACATCATGGGCCAGATGCACCATTATTCAGATAACGAATTGTAAATTGAGAATGGTAAAGAATCGCAGATTCTGTTTCGGTAATGTAGATGTACTACATTTTTTAATATGAACATTTAAATCAATTTTTATTCACAATTTTAGTTTACCAATTTCTACATTTAAATTCGGCAACATTTGCTTTTTTACCAAATCCCAATTTCCTAATCAGTAATTTGCTGATTGTTGTACTGTAGACGGATGATGCCCTTACAAGCAAGAAGTGAAATGTTTCTTTACTTCTGAGAGCACAAAGAAGGAGGGGGAGGAGTAGATAGGATATTTCAAATAATTTAGAACTGCAACCAATGTTCTTGAATAGGTGGAAGATGGATGCAAACAGAAGTATAAATTCAGTGAACAAGTGTTGGAAATGTTAGTTGAAAAATGTAGGAATATAACGACCGGCTTTCTGTGCAAGAAGCAACTAAAAGATACATTTGGCAGACAGAACAGTGGAAGCAAGAGTGTGCCATGCAAACACCTGGTAATACAGTCGAAGCTTTGGGGACTCTTGTTTAGTAGGGCTTTAAATCAATGACTTGAAGTACTGATGTCTTACCTGAATCGGCGACAGCATGAGGTGATACAATACAGGATGAAAATAATACGAAGAGGCGCCTCTCAAAAATACACTGGAAAGAGTAGTTTAACTTGTAAAAATGGCCAGTACTACAAGATTCCTTACTAGTAGAACTGTAAATATATGCAGACTGAAATGTCACAATGTTGGCAGGTTTTTTGCTAAAGATCGCATACGAGACACTACAGCTCTTGAAGCGTTGAAATATTTACAAGCATGCACAATAAAACCCACACACACTTCACATGAAAGTGGGGAGGCATCACATTTAGAGTTGCTGTTCTTGATATACACTAATCGCACATCAGAAGAGGGAGAAGTGAAGAGGCAGAAAGCACCTGGGCAGGATCTTCCTCAGGTAGGTCGATAGTTACCAGAGGCAAGGGAAAAAAATCACTAAACAACGTTGAATACTAATATTTAGTTTAATTTATATTTTTTTTAACTTGCTGGAAATGTTTTTGAAATGTGTACATGGCAAAGGGGAAATAACTTTTTTCGCACCTTGAAGTTATCTGTGAACAAACATGAAAAATGTTGTAGGTTATGATTGTCCTGCGTGGCATTCGACCACCCTTTTTGCTTCCTGCCCTGGGGGTGGGAAAAGGTCTTCACCATCATTATCTTTAATATCACTATGTAGTCATTTTAAAGTGGTTTCCCTGTGTAGCATTGCACAATAAGCTATTATTTTGCTGGATACTTCAGGTGAGTATTGTAAGCCTCCAATACTCTTATGAATGCACGTGAATCTGCTTTGTAAAAGTCCAAAAGTTGTTTTATCCACTGACCTCAAATGTGCTATATTGTATCAACTTTCACTGAGGGTAACAACATTCAAATATGGTGTAAGTAGCTAAGGACGATATGAACATGGTCAGTGACGGCTACCACCCCCTCCCTGTGAACCCACATCAACCCAGAACACATTGACACGAAACATAATTGTCTTTGGAAGGCGGGGGGTCGCAAGAACCCCCCGCCGTATTTATTAAGATACAAAATAATAAAATTATTAAACAAAAGATACAGTTTTATGCAAAAATATTCAGGAACATTAGATACAATCCTATCAACAGGTATGATAGGCTAACCTTAACAAGATTCTAATACAGCTTGCTTCGTAACCGAATCTAACATCCTCCTCTGAAAATATTTGCATACTAACATTTCTGGCCATATGGCGAGGTCGCTAACCGGAGTCAGGTCCTACTAGCTGTGCCCTTACCACAGGTGCGCATGCGCATCCGAGCCCGGTAATTACTCGGTCCACTCCGTGAACTCCATTTACCCACTGAAGGAGGGCCCTTACTCGCTTCATACGCTGGCGTAATGAGTACGCGCGGGGTGGCTACCAGCCTAAGGACAGTGTGACTCCCCTACCCGCGCCCCTTTGCAGCACCAGTTATACCTGCCCCTGAAGTTCTAGGAGGGGCCAGTGACCCCTCCCCCTGGGTGGACACCTCCAAAGGATGATGCCCCCCCTCAGACCTTAAAATAGCTCACCAGTCATGACCTTACCGCATGTCCATACCCTAATAAATACGACGACCTGTGGAAAAAGATATAAAGGACAACTACACTATCTAAATCAACATGTCATGCCATACCATCGTCAGGCTACTAGGGGAAAAAAGGCCTAAACAAAATTGCAACCGACATTTTATGTTTTAGCGCCACTTCCTAAACGGGAAATAAGTAATTGATACACGACAATACACACAATAAACAGGTGTACAATATGCACCAAACAACATTGCAACTGACATTTATGCTTCAATACCACTTCCTAAGCGGAAAATAAGCAATTAATACACGTCAATCCACACAGTAAAACAGACACCGCAATGTTACGGGGATGGTCGGTTGGGAAAATTAGGAAGCCCCGAGTGCGGGGCACGACCAGTGTGGGGGAGCGTCCAGGCGACAAGGGGCCACCTGAGCGCTCCCCCCTCCTTTATTCCCGGGATCGCGGGGAGGGGGCGCCACACCTACTCCCCCCGCCCCCAGCCGCCCGCCCCTCCGACCCAGAAGACTGTACAACGCCTTCCAGGTCAGGGGTCGGGCGCCAGCCAACCGGGGGTGCGGCGCACACCCCCGCGTCAGCATTGGACGCCGGGAGGTCACGCCCCCACCACCGGGAGGCAAGGGGAGAGGGGATCGCCGCACCGCCATGCGGGGGGGGGCCGAGGGCCCCCCTTTTCACATGGTCAGTGACGGCTACCGCCCCCCTCCCTGTGAACCCACATCAACCCAGAACACATTGACACGAAACATAATTGTCTTTGGAAGGCGGGGGGGGTCGCAAGACCCCCCGGCCGTATTTATTAAGATACAAAATAATAAAATTATTAAACAAAAGATACAGTTTCATGCAAAAATATTCAGGAACATTAGATACAATCATATCAACAGGTATGATAGGCTAACCATAACAAGATTCTAATACAGCTTGTTTCCTAACCGAATCTAACATCTTCCTCTGAAAATTTTTGCATACTAACATTTCTGGCCATATGGCGAGGTCGCTAACCGGTGTCAGGTCCTACTAGCTGTTCCCGTTACTGCAGGCACACATGCGCAGCCGAGCCCGTTAATTACTCGGTCCACTCCGTGAACTCCATTTACCAACTGAAGGAGTGCCCTTACTCGCGTCATACGCTGACGTCATGAGTACGCGCGGGGTGGCTACCAGCCTAAGGACAGCGTGATTCCCCTACCCGCTCCCCTTTGCAGCACCAGTTATACCTGCCCCTGAAGTTCTAGGAGGGGCGACCCCTCCCCCTGGGCGGACACCTCCAAAGGATGATTCCACCCCCTCAGACCTTAAAATAGCTGCTCACCGGTCATGACCTTACCGCCACAGGCCAGCATTGTTACACGACGATCTGGCCTCCCCCCTTCCTACTCCTAAAAAGGTCATACTCACCTCGCAAACCTCTCTAACCATGCCAATATGTTATTGGACCACATGACGTTCCCTGCCTCAGTCAAGTGCACCCCGTCCCACAGGTAGAAATGTTACCCCCAAATACACCCGGGGGGCTCGAAATAATTTTCCAATTATGTGTTGATCCTCTTTACCGAGTGATTCAACGCCTTGACCGAGTCCCCCCCTCGCCACTGCCACCGAGGTATAAGTTGCGACCAAACTACTGTGCATGTCCTGGTCACCCACCCCGCAGTGGAGATGATTTCCTCTATAAGGATGCGCCTACCCAGTTTGGCCAAATCGTTCTCCCCCAGGTGAAGTATCACCACTGACGGGGGCGGGTTGCTGAGATAAGAGTTCCTGAAAATAATCTCTGAACTGGCTGAGGCATAAGCCCCCCCTCCCAAAGAAGGAAACAGAAAACCCCTTTTTCTCCCCCCTTCTCCTCCTTTCACTTGAAAGAAAACCATGTTTAGTGCGCCGCACATAAGAGTGGCCCACAATCCAAGTCACCACAGTCCCTTGATCTTCTTGTCGCTTGTGTTGAGCTGCTGTCGTTCCTTGACGCTCCTCGGCGAGTTCCTCCCCCGCGTGACAGGTTTGAGAAACTGCAAAAACCAGAAATACCAGGCGTGAGTCACCTTGCCATGTTATGACATGTCAATCCGTACATATCGTTTGTAACATTCTGACGACCATCTGCCAAGTCTCTTAACGTTCTCTACTGAGAGTCCCCTTACAACTGCCTCAGTTGCTGCCTCAATTCTGAAAGAGTAGGTACCAAATTCTGTAGGATCCAAGCCTGCTTCAGCGACCGCCAACTCCAAGACTCTTCTAAACTGATACCGGGTCAGTGGTGTACCGTTGGCGTAACACAATAGTGCCCCCCCCGCCGTACACTCCCGCTGCCTTCTAAAGACCTCTACGTGCGAGACCGGGCAGCAAGGATTGGTCCGGGCCCGATGGAGCACTATGGTATCCCCCCGTCCCTCCTGGTCAGTTTTTGATCTCTGAATGTTACCCACATTGTATCCTCTCTGATCATCACGCAGGCCGATTGGAGGCCGCCCTGTTTATCTCCTTTTGATGTCGCTACCAACTCGCCTATCCTTAGGGCTCCATAGAACGCCAGTGCGAACGCAGCTATGAACAGCAGCACCTCCCACGTTGAGCTACAGACGCCATGAAGTGCCGATAGCAAGGCTGTGAGCCATACTAGACCTATCGGCTTTCTCAAATCCGTCGAGTGTCCCTGTATGCGGCGCCAACCCCTCAAAGCCTAGAGCACCACAAAAGTGTTCGTAGGGTCCTTCATGCCCTTGGCCTGTGCGAAGAAGGAGACAGCCGCCCTATGCCTATTCGCAGCTGCCACTGAGCGCCCTTCCCTGTGCATCAATTCCAGATAAGCTACAAAACTGTCCTCTTGCGCCCAGCTACCCTCCCATCCGTGCCCCAAGAAAGTACGGTAAGACAAGAACGCCCCATCGTATGCTGTCTTGGTCCTGGGGGCTAAGCTAGCTGCCACGAGGTGCGGTAGTCTGGGTCACCAATCTGCCAGAGAGCAGCCGGGAAATGTGCTGGCGAGGGGTCTGCTGCAGGAAGCTGTTCCCAGAATACCTGCATTTTAAAGTGAGAAAGTGTGTCAGCTGCATTATTGAGGACGCCAACTCTGCTGATGCAGTGGGGGGCCGGGCCACACTATCCTGCCATTAAAGTCCTCCAGGAATGCCATCCATATCCGCATATCCTGGCGAACCTCAGATGACAACCTAGTGAGGTGATGTTTCTCCCGCAATCCCTTCATGGCTTGGGCAATAGAGCGTGAAAAGGGGCGTGCCATTGGGATGACCCGCAATGCAAAGTTCAGTTGCCCCACCGTCTCCTGCAGTTGTTGTAAGGTAACCTTGTCTTTGAGTAGGCACTGGCGCAGGGCTGCCCTAAACCTCAACACTTTGTCCCTGGGCAACCTGAAGCACCCCTCCACTGAATCTATTTCAATGCCAAGGAATTCCAAACAGGTGGATGGGCCAACCATCTTTTCTGGCGCCAGCGGGACCCCAAAAGCCCGCATGAGCACGCAAAATTCCTGCAATGCACAAGCACACTCCTGAGTACCCGCCGCTCCTAGGAAAAGGAAGTCGTCTAAATAATGCATAACCTGTTTGTGGCCCGTCGACTGCCTCATGACCCATTCTAGAAAAGAGCTAAAAGTCTCAAAGTATGCACATGATATGGAACAACCCATAGGCATGCACTTATCCATGTAAAATTTGCCTTCAAAAGCGAAACCCAGGAGGTGGTGGTCCCAAGGATGAACAGGTAGGAGACGAAAAGCAGATTCAATGTCAGATTTTGCCATTAGTGCGTCCGGCCCTAATCCCCGCAATAGTTCCACCGCCTGGTCAAATGAAGCGTACTTCACACTACAAATAGCATCATCTATGGCATCATTCAAAGATGCCCCTCTTGGTGCCGATAGGTTGTGAATCAGTCTAAACTCGCCCTTCTGTTTCTTGGGTACTACACCCAGTGGTGAACACACAAAGTCGGGGACAGGCACCTCCTAGAATGGCCCAGCTAACCTGCCCAAGGACAGCTCTTTTCCAATCTTAGCAGCCACTACTGCCGGATTATGTTGTACGAATAACTGATTCCTGCAATGTGCGCTGCCTGTGTATCCCCATGCCGGGATCCTGAAACCTTGGGAGAAACCTTCCTGCAGTAAAGTAGCCGCTGTGTGGTCTGGGTATCTGTTCAACCATGGGATCATTGCCAAGACGTTTATGGGAGTGGGACCAGCCGTGCCTTCCAACTTATTCTGGTTTCTTCCCCCCTCTCTGACCTTGGTTACCATTTATGGACCTGCACATTGTCTCGGGATGGGAGGTGTGACGGCAAATTGCGCAGGCGTGTCTAAATTTACATGAGCCAGCCGGCCTCGTACAGGAGCGCTTATTAAAGTCCCAGCACACACCCCTCCTTTCCCCCCCACGCCCCTTATTCTTCCCCGGGAAGTCATTCCCCTGCGCTGACCGAAAGGGCTGCTGAGGTTTTGCAGAGAACACCTTGACTGCACTGGTGGACTGGGCCGGGGCCGTGTTCCCTGAGAACTGCTTATGCCAAGACATAGAGTCAACCTTGTCCCATGCCAATGATGAGTCAAATTCCTTAGATTTCCTGAAATTCACATCATACTCCTTCCACGCCTCCCCAGGGTACTGCTCGCTCCACCCTACAATCCTGCTCTGGTAGCAAGCCATTGCTGCCTGTACATTAGGAGGGCGTTCGACCGTGATAGCCGTAAGGATCGAGAAGGCCCTGATCCAATTAAGCAATGTTTCCTCCATCCTGAATTTAGCACTCTGTACTCTCCATTCGCTAGGGTGCATCCATTCTTTAAGTACTTTGGCATTCTCCATTTCCCTATTGTCCAGCAACAGAGAAAAAATATAAATATACTTTCCCGCCCACATAATTTCTTTCACAGCCCTGGAAACATGTTGTGCTAGATCCTCATTCCTGGACGGGATTGAACCGTCACCCAAGAGAGGCAGAGCCACCTCTTTACCATTTCCGGACACTTGAGCTGGTCCACCTTCGATTCCGTTCGGTTGGGCGGTATTCGCACCTGCAATTGAAGAAGAAGAGGGGCCCGCAGCACCACCAGCAACCGTTGCTGCCCTAATTTTTTCCACCATCTTAGCCGCCTCAGCGGTATGATCCGACGTTGAGGGCAACATACCCCCCTTTTGCAACCAAGGCAATATAGCCGCTATCTGAGCTGCTAGTTCGGGCGGGACTGGAGCTTCTGAATCTGGCACTACTGCCGGCACCACCGGCCCCCCTGGGAGCACGCCCGGCGGAGCTGTGGGCTAGGTAAAGGGGCGGCCGGTGGCGGCGCCCCTGACGCTGGGATTGGTACCACAAGCGGGGGGGCCCAATAGGTGCCGGCACGGGGGCCGTTGGAAGCGGCCCAACGGGAGCAGACGGGGCCGGCCCCACAGTAGGGGGCCCCGGTGGCAAGGCAGGAGCAGGTGCCGCGGGCGCCGGCACTACCTCAGGTGTAGGGGGGACAGCAGGAGGTGCAGGAGCGGGTGCGCTGCGCCTAGATCTCTTGGCCTTGCTCCTCTTAGGTGAGGTGTCGAAATCCCCCCTTGGTAAAGGCGCTGTAATCTGCCGTTTGGGCCTACCCTGTGGGCCTGCAAGGCCATCAATCCTCTAATTCATGCGAGCCTCCATATCATCGACCTTACCCAACTTTTTATCAATGGCATTCATCCTACGCATCATTTCCTGCATCATCCTCTCCATCTTTGACCCCTTAGCCCCCTTAGCTCCTGGCATTCTGCTGCCCACTGCACGACACTCTTACTGCCGAAATCGCGACCCGTGCACACTTGTACCTTCAACAGATGGAGGATACGCAAGGGGGCTGTGAGCACCATGCAACTGCGACCGCAACACACCGGCTCGTCCGATTGTCAGGGGTGACCAAACTCTAACGTAGAACCACCCGGCAGCCACTAGCAGCAATGAAATGCGAGCCCCCCGCTCTCCCCTTACCACCGACGTCCTGCGTGTTCCATGGTCCCGTTCTCGGACACCACCGATTTTGCGTCCACTGTACCAGAGTTGCCTGGTGAATGCTCTGTAACGTACGGTCCACGCTCAGACTGCCTGCTTCCAATGTCGCGCTCCCACACACCCCAAATAGCAGTCCTCGCTTCGGCGCTGACCTGCAGTGAAAGGGAAAATAATACGACTTTTTGAGTCAAGGCGCTGCCGTGTTCAACGCGTTCTCTTTTGGCTGCTGTCCTCCTAAGACTCAGCGCCTTCCTCCAGCCGCTTGACCGTCGACAAAACCTGAAATATAGGAAAAGAAAATTAGGAAGCTTTGAGCGCGGGGCACGCCCAGTGTGGGGGAGCGTCCAGGCGACAAGGGGCCACCTGAGCGCTCCCCCCTCCTTTATTCCCGGGATCGCGGGGAGGGGGCGGCACGCCCCCTCCCCCCACCCCCAGCCGCCCGCCCCTTCGACCCGGAAGACTGTACAACGCCTTCCGGCTCAGGGGTCGGGCACCAGCCAACCGGTGGTGCGGCGCACACCCCCCTCGTCAGCATTGGACGCCACCGAAAGGCATGCGGAGTCTGCATTGGGGGCCGAACTCTGGGGGGGTGTGGAGGGTGCACAATGGGGGTACCTATGGTACCCCCCAGCAGTTCCATGCACAGCATGGCAGGCACTGCGCGGTGCCTGCCATGCTGTGCATGGAAGTGCACTGCATGCCTTCCTGCCATTGTGGCGGGCGGTGCTGAGTGCACCGCCCGCCACAATGTCAGGAATGCTGGATGCGCCCGCCACTGTGGCGGTTGCATCCTAATTCCAGACACAGGACCCCAGCCCATATGGCGGGCGGTCCCTAGTACCGTCAGAATGGTGGGCGGGCAAAGTCAGCCCGCCATCCTAATGGGGGCCATGGTTTGCAAATGAGATGATGCAGAGAAGAGATGTCAACCTCAGGCTGCAAAAAAACAGTTATTGACTGTTCTTATAAATGCAGCATGTAGAGCACTGGAACAATAGAGGCTGGTGTAAAGCATGTAAGCTGCCTCATACAGGTAGGAACATTTCTCTTTTTGCATGCTTGCCTCCATGTTTTGGATTGATGCTGCTGTTGTTTTGACTCTGAGCACAAGGACTCGGCTAACCAAGCCCCAGTGCATGTGCTCTGATCCCTAAAACATTTATAAGTCTAAAATGCTCCAAATTGTAATATTTAACTTAACTGCAAGTCCCCAGATATATGGTACAAAGTACACCCAGGGCCTGTAAGTTAAATGTCACCAGTGAACTGGAGCACACATTATGCCACCATTACACTCACAATGAAAAACATAACTCCAGGCCTACCTCTGTACCCTGTCTGTGCAGTTTTAAAACTTGAAATTTTACCTATAATAATACCCCTTTTTGACTGTCCTAAACCATCCTTTTGAATATTAATGTCAACCCTAAGTAGACCTTAATGCCCACTAAGACAGCGAGCATCGTATTTAAAAGTAGAACATGCAAAAGCTGTATGTTAAACATGTCCTTACAGTGACAAGACCCTGCAAGCTTGTGTTACTGTTGCAGGGTTTCATATTTAAGCATTGTGGGCACAATATTAAAGTTAATAAAGATATATCTGCCTCTGAACCAGCAAAAAATTTATTCTTGGACTTTTTCAAATATTTATTACAAGCCCAATTCACTGGTAGAGTCGGTTTGTAATAAATATTTTGCTAAATGTACTTCTTAGAGAAAGACATCTCTTACAAGTGTAAAGTCTCTAGAAGTCTGTTAGACCTGACATCATTGGCTTGAGTCTCTCCTCCATTTTTCTGTTTGCCTCTACTGTTTTTACGATGTTTTGCTGGTATATGCTTTGGGCGCCGTGTCACTGCTGATCAGTGCCATAGCGCAAGTGCTCCCTCTGTTAAAATGATGTATCTATTGTATCCATGTTTGGCTTATTTGGTTTACTGTCAGTCCCTAGTCTAGTGCACCAGGAGTGCCGGGGCTTGTAAATACAAATGCCGCTCGTGGGCTTGCAGCACGTGTTGTGCCACCCACAGGAGCGGCCTTGGAAAAGAATGTCTACGGGTCGGTCATTGCGAGACCCACGTGCAGTCTTGCACTGTCACGTCAGCTGCGCAGGTATACCTACCTGCCAGCCCCTCCAACCTTCCCTTAACTTCATGTTAGTCACCCCTATGGTAGGCCCCCGGGCAGGGTGCATTGTAAGTGTAAGGTAGGACAAGCCTGACCAGGTTGGCATGTCCTGATAGTGAAGTGCCGCCATCTTAGTGCTTCACTATTGCGAGGTAGCCTGCTCTCCGTTGGATAGAATGGGCCGCCGGGATTATTAATGCTATGATCCTAGCTGGCTCGGAGAGTACGGTGCAATGTCGAGTTTGGTATCCCTGAACTCGGGGTTTAATTACGCATCCGTTGGTGTGGATGGTTTTTGGACTCTGGGTTCGAAAGTAGTACTTTTAGAAAGTGTCTATTTTCTTGTCTAACCATATCTGGTCTCTGCTGGTCTTACGTGTGTGTGACAGGAGCTGGGTGGCTCCACGAGGTCTGGATGAGTCAGTGTGGGATGAGTGGGACATTTACGTTGAGAGTAGGGGGAGAGTAGTTGTTGATAGCCTGCCTTGCCTGATACAATGCTGGCTCCACCTCCTGCCAAGCGACTGATGGCTCTGTGCCTGCCATGGACAATCCTAGCCCCACCTCCTGCCAGGAGGGCGATAGCTCTGCTCCTGCCAGTATCAATACTGGCTCCACCTCCTGCGGGGCGTCTGAGGACCCGGCCCGGCTCAATGAATAGACCAGGTGCGACTACCTAGCTCCACCCACCGCAGACCCAGGATGTTGGGGAACCCCCGGCATAGACAAAGGGATCAAAGACGAAAAGGGGTATAAGAGAACTAGGAAATCAGATCACTTCTGACAAGGAACCCTGTAACCAAGGACAAGAAGCCTGCTGATCTAAAGGACTGCCTACCCCTTCTCCCAGTGTGCTGTTGTTGGGGGAATCCTGCAGTGCTTCTTTATTTTTGCCAAGGAACCAGGAGAGAGGAACTGTGTGTGTACTCTCACGCTTGCTAAGAAAATCTCCAAGGACTGGAAGAGTGCCAGTCTCCTGCTGAAGTCACAGGGCTAAAGGACTTCATCTGCTAAAAGTGCTATTTGCTGGAAGTGTGAATCCAGCCTCTCTGAAAGGACCAGCAATCACGACGATCGGACGCTGGGCCCAACCGACGCCAGCAGCAACGCCAGTGAGTAGGAGTACGGCTCTAACTCCAGAGGACCTCGTGTCTGCCCCGCTGCTGATCGCATCAACCGTGTGCCCTTCGACGCCGTGAGCGCTGCTCACTATGTGCAACTGCATCATCGACAACGCCTGCTGTGGCCTGATCGACACCGAAGACGCGACGCCGGAGTGCTCGACGCCGCTGATCATCGTGTGCTTCAATTTCCTAAGGTACTGTGTTGTTGGGGGTCCGTGTGACTCCAGGCCCGGCGCAGCGCTCCTCGCGGTCGACGCCGAACCTGTGGATTATCTTTGCCCCAGCGTTGTGTAGCTCCCGTGTGAGTTACCCTGTTGCTACGAACTTTGTTTCCAAGAAGAAGATTTGCTTGATACTAAAAGACTCTTGTGCTAAAGAAGAAACTACCTTTGAACTATCCTTTTTCCTTCCCGAACGTATTTATTCCGATTGTGTACAGTTTTGCCGTTATTTGGTCTTGTGCTAAGTCTTATATAAAAATACTTATTTTTATAATACTACTGTGTCGTGTCCATTTGTAGTGTATTCACTTTATTACTGTATGTGGTCATAATTGCTTAACACACAGCCTCTGAGATAAGCCTGTTCTGCTCTGCCAAGCTACCAAGGGGGTGAGCAGGGGTTATCGAAGGGTGTGATCCCCTTGCCCTGACTAGAAAAGGAGTGTCCCTATTTGTCAGAAGTGTATACCTCTGCCAACTAGAGACAGCCGGTTCTAACATTGGATGCAGCGGTGGGGATCTGGACCTTGCATTTATGACCCATGTACAGTGATTAGTGTGCGCTACGTAGGGAAAGCAGACCATAGCGCAGTCACAATCTGATTCGGAAGGATCCTATTTTTGTTCTCCGCTTTTCTGAAACTTGATTTTCTGAACACTGCCAGTTGTAACCATGAGTGACAACGGAGTCACTGCCCCTGCCATCGTTGTTGTTGAAGAGTTCGAGAGGAGTAAGCTAAAGAGATACAAGAAAGATGAGCTGAAACACTTTTGCAACCAGTTTGAAGTTCCTACCACCGGCCTCTCGAGAAAAGATGATTTTTATAAAGCATTACAGGCCTGGTGGGAATCCAGAAATCCCTCTGATGTGGTGGTGGTACCCACAGAGGAAGGGGATGAGGAGGTGCCAGTGAATGGACCTGTGCCCTCTCCCGGAAGCAGTGTTTCCTCCAAAGGTCTTTCCCCTGAAGAAAGAGAAGAAAGGGCGAAAGAGCGAGCTTACAACATGGAGATGGCAAGGCTAAAGATAAATGGGCAGTTGGAGTTAGAAAATGCAAGAGGTAGAAGGGAAGCTGACTTAGAGATCAAAAAGTTGGAGTTTGAACGAGAGAAGTTAGCTTTGGAGCGTGAAGCCAGGTTGAGGGAACTGGATATCCAAGCTAAAAAGTTAGAGTTGAATCCCTCTGGTGGCAGCATTCCATCCGAGCCTGCAGAAAGTAAGTTTTACTTCCCGAAAGATGTGATCAAAGATTACAATAAGAATGAAGATATTGGTCAGTGGTTTAAAGCATATGAGTTAGCATTGTTGGCCCACCAGGTCCCTGAGAAGAATTGGGGAGCGGGGTTGTGGGGTCGCTTTGTGAATGAGGGAAGAGATACCCTGTTAGACATGCCTGTTGCGGATAGGATGTCGTATGCTCATATGAAAGATGCTTTAATGTTGCGATATGGTTTAACCCCCGAGCAGTACAGACAAGCTTTTAGAGAATGCAAGAAGTTGCCTGGTACGACGTGGGTTGAATATGTGTCTTATTTTTGCAGAGCCATGGATGGTTGGGTAAAGGGCAGCAAAGTGGAAAGTTATGAAGCTCTCTATGATTTGTTTGCGTGGGAGCACTTGTCTAATAACTGTTTTCCAGAGCTGCGCCAGCACCTGATTGATAGCAAGATATCTAACCCTAGAAAACTTGCTGAGGAGGCGGACCGCTGGGTCAGTACCAGGGTCCACAAGGGTCCAGTGGGAGACTCAGCCAAAGGTGGGCAGGGTCCCCAGCAGAAGAGTGGGGGGGACAAGGGTAAACAGAAGGAGTCTCAGAAAGGGCCCCAAAGTAATCCCCAAGGGAACCAAGGGAAAGGTTCCCAGCCTCCCCTGAGAAGAAGCCAGGGGCTCCAACGGGTAAACCTGTTCATAGGGGCCCCCTAACCTGCTACGGTTGTGGGCAGGTGGGACACCGGTTTTATGACCCCCAGTGTCCCAAGAAGGATTCGAATGCACCGCCGCGTGCGCCCCCTCGTCAGTTGGCAAGTGTAGCCTTGGGAGGGGAGGAGATGGTTGTCCATGGTGGGAGGGGTCCCGCAGAAATGTCCCTGGTCTCGCTAGGAGACATGCAAATGGTCCCTCCACCCCCTCTGCCTAGTAACACTAGTAAATATAGGCAGTGGGTGACCATTAATGGCCATAGAGTGGAAGCTCTCAGAGACACCGGAGCGAGTGTGACAGCTGTCAAATGTCACTTGGTGTCCAGAGAGCAGGTGGTTCCCCACGCATTCTACCCCGTGATAGCTGCCGATAACTCCCAGAAGGAGTGTGAGGTGGCTCAGGTTTCCTTTGAATGGGGGGGAGTTTCAGGTACTCTTCAGGTTGCTGTGAGGCCCGCCATGCCTGTCGACTGTCTCCTGGGCAATGATTTGGAAGACTCCCCTTGGGCTAAGGTGGAGAGAGCGGCGCACTTGAAAATGTTGGGTGTGCCAGAGTGGGTGTGTGCAACCACTCGATCCATGACAGCGAGTAAGGGTGTTGATGGGGTCCCGGAGCCTGAAAGTACGGCCCAGGACCCAGCTGTGAAGAGAAGAGGCAGGAGGCGCGGGAAACCGGCCCCCGTCGTTCCCGTGGTCCAGAAGGAGGTAGACCCTGAGGGGGATGCCCTGGAGCCCACAGGGGAACAAATTGCCGAACTGGGAGATCTGCCCGAGCTGACCCACTGGCAGCAGGATGGTGGTCCCTCCAGGGAGGAATTCTGTGCGGAACAGAAGGTGTGCCCTTCTCTTGTGGGCATGAGGCAGCAGGCCTCAGCCCAATCCTCAGGTGATCAGTCAGGGTCACATTTTGTGTACTGGGAGAACGACCTCCTGTATAGCGAGCCTAAGGCTGCTGAGCCTGGGTCAGCCCGTGTGCTGGTGGTACCCCAGCGCTTCAGAGCCTTCCTACTGGGTTTGGCTCATGACGTACCGTTAGCTGGACATCTGGGGCAGGACAAGACCTATGACAGGCTTGTCACCCATTTCTATTGGCCTCAGATGCGAAGGGATGTAGACATCCACTGCAAGACTTGTCGCACTTGCCAGGCAAGTGGGAAAAGCGGAAGGAAGCAGAAGGCTCCCCTCCAACCTTTTCCGGTGGTCAGCACCCCCTTTGACCGGGTGGGTATTGACATTGTTGGGCCCCTGGACCCCAAGACAGCCCTGGGCAACAGGTTCATCCTGGTCTTGGTGGACCATGCCACGAGGTACCCGGAAGCCATCCCTCTCAGGACAGTGACGGCCTCCATGGTGGGACGGGCACTGATGGGGGTTTTCTCCCGGATGGGGTTCCCCAGAGAGGTGCTGTCAGACCGAGGCACCAACTTCATTTCGAACTATATGAAGTCTCTGTGGAAGGAGTGTGGGGTAACCTACAAGTTCACCACTCCTTACCACCCTCAAGGAAATGGGCTGGTTGAGAGATTCAACCGGACCCTGAAAGGCATGATCATGGGTCTTGAAGAACCAATGAGGCGGAAATGGGACGTCCTCTTGCCATGCCTGTTGTTTGCTTACCGTGAGGTACCGCAGAAGGCTCTAGGGTTCAGCCCCTTTGAGCTCTTATAAGGTCACCCGGTAAGAGGGCCTTTGAGTCTGGTCAAGGAAGGCTGGGAGCAATCTCCCAGGAAACCTCCCCAGGATGTATACAGTTACATGCTGGCCTTTCGGAACCAGACTCGGCGCTTCAGAGAACTTGCTCAGGCAAATCTGGAGGCCAGCCAGGAGGAGATGAAGCGATGGTACGACCGGAATGCCACTCTGGTAGAACTTCAGCCTGGTCAGGAAGTGTGGGTCATGTCCCCTGTGGAACCTTGTGCGCTCAAGGACAGGTGGACTGGACCGTTTAAGGTTGTGGAGAAGAAGAGCGATGTCACCTACTTGGTGGACTTGAAATCTCCCAGGAACCCCTTGCGGGTCCTGCATGTCAACCGTTTGAAGCCCCACTTAGAAAGGTCCGAAGTGGGCATGCTCTTAGCTACAGATGCTGGAACGGAGGAGGAGAGTGAGCCTCTTCCTGACCTCCTGTATGCTAAGGAGCAAGACGGGTCAGTGGATGGTGTGGTCCTCTCTGACACACTGACCCTTGAGCAGAAACAGGATTGTCGCCACCTGTTGGGACAATTCCCGGATCTGTTTTCCTTGGTTCCGGGTGTCACGCATTGGTGTGTCCATGACGTTGACACCGGAGACAGCCCTCCTGTGAAGCACAAGGCTTACAGGGTGACTGACAAGGTCAGAGCGTACATTAAGGAGGAGGTCTCCAAAATGTTCGCGTTAGGGGTGATTGAGTCCTCTAGCAGTCCTTGGGCCAGCCCAGTGGTCTTGGTCCCGAAGGCTGCAGCGCCTGGTGCTTCACCAGAACTCCGGTTCTGCGTGGACTACCGAGGGCTCAATTCAGTCACGAAGACTGACGCGCACCCCATCCCCAGAGCTGATGAGCTCATCGATCGGTTGGGAGCTGCCCGGTACCTTAGTACGTTTGACTTAACGTCTGGGTACTGGCAGATCGCCTTGACCGATGGGGCAAAAGAGAGGTCAGCGTTCTCCACACCAGATGGGCTATACCAGTTCCGGGTGATGCCCTTTGGGATGACGAATGCCCCCGCCACCTTCCAGAGGTTGGTCAACCAGGTCTTGGCTGGACTGGAGGAATTCAGCGCCGCCTACCTGGACGACATCGCAGTGTTCAGCGCCAGCTGGGAGGAACACTTGCGCCACCTCCAGGAAGTGTTGTTGGCCCTGCGCGGAGCAGGCCTCACAATCAAAGCCAGTAAGTGCCAGATTGGGCAGGGTTCTGTGGTGTACTTGGGGCACCAAGTAGGGAGTGGTAAGGTGGCCCCCCTGCAACCCAAGATCAATACCATCCTGGCTTGGGCACCGCCCAAAACCCAAACGCAGGTGAGAGCCTTCTTAGGACTCACTGGTTATTACAGGAGGTTTGTCAAGGATTACGGTAACATTGTGCACCCCTTGACTTTGCTGACTTCCAGGAAGCAGCCACGAAACGTGATCTGGACTGATGCCTGTCAAACGGCCTTTGACACCCTGAAACCTGCAATGTGCACCGCACCTATACTCCAGGCACCCGACTTTTCGAAAGAATTCATTGTTCAGACGGACGCTTCAGAGCATGGCGTGGGGGCTGTTCTAGCTCAGGTGAATGAAGAGGGCCGAGACTTGCCTGTAGCCTTCATCAGTAGGAGGTTACTTCCCAGGGAAACGAGGTGGAGTGCGATAGAGAGAGAAGCATTTGCTGTGGTCTGGGCGCTGAAGAAGCTAAGACCCTACCTGTTTGGGACTCACTTCCGGGTTCAGACAGACCACAGGCCCCTCAGATGGTTGATGCAAATGAGGGGTGAGAATCCAAAACTGTTGAGGTGGTCCATTGCTCTACAGGGGATGGACTTTACGGTGGAACACCGCCCTGGCACAGATCACGCCAATGCTGATGGTCTGTCCAGATTTTTCCGCCTTAGTGATGAGGACTCCCTAGGTTAAGGGTAGTTCTCCCCACATTTCAGCTGGAGGGGACACGTGTTAGACCTGACATCATTGGCTTGAGTCTCTCCTCCATTTTTCTGTTTGCCTCTACTGTTTTTACGATGTTTTGCTGGTATATGCTTTGGGCGCCGTGTCACTGCTGATCAGTGCCATAGCGCAAGTGCTCCCTCTGTTAAAATGATGTATCTATTGTATCCATGTTTGGCTTATTTGGTTTACTGTCAGTCCCTAGTCTAGTGCACCAGGAGTGCCGGGGCTTGTAAATACAAATGCCGCTCGTGGTCTTGCAGCACGTGTTGTGCTTCCCACAGGAGCGGCCTTGGAAAAGAATGTCTACGGGTCGGTCATTGCGAGACCCACGTGCAGTCTTGCACTGTCACGTCAGCTGCGCAGGTATACCTACCTGCCAGCCCCTCCAACCTTCCCTTAACTTCATGTTAGTCACCCCTATGGTAGGCCCCCGGGCAGGGTGCATTGTAAGTGTAAGGTAGGACAAGCCTGACCAGGTTGGCATGTCCTGATAGTGAAGTGCCGCCATCTTAGTGCTTCACTATTGCGAGGTAGCCTGCTCTCCGTTGGATAGAATGGGCCGCCGGGATTATTAATGCTATGATCCTAGCTGGCTCTGAGAGTACGGTGCAATGTCGAGTTTGGTATCCCTGAACTCGGGGTTTAATTACGCATCCGTTGGTGTGGATGGTTTTTGGACTCTGGGTTCGAAAGTAGTACTTTTAGAAAGTGTCTATTTTCTTGTCTAACCATATCTGGTCTCTGCTGGTCTTACGTGTGTGTGACAGGAGCTGGGTGGCTCCACGAGGTCTGGATGAGTCAGTGTGGGATGAGTGGGACATTTACGTTGAGAGTAGGGGGAGAGTAGTTGTTGATAGCCTGCCTTGCCTGATACAATGCTGGCTCCACCTCCTGCCAAGCGACTGATGGCTCTGTGCCTGCCATGGACGATCCTAGCCCCACCTCCTGCCAGGAGGGCGATAGCTCTGCTCCTGCCAGTATCAATACTGGCTCCACCTCCTGCGGGGCGTCTGAGGACCCGGCCCGGCTCAATGAATAGACCAGGTGCGACTACCTAGCTCCACCCACCGCAGACCCAGGATGTTGGGGAACCCCCGGCATAGACAAAGGGATCAAAGACGAAAAGGGGTATAAGAGAAGGACCCCTGAACTAGGAAATCAGATCACTTCTGACAAGGAACCCTGTAACCAAGGACAAGAAGCCTGCTGATCTAAAGGACTGCCTACCCCTTCTGCCAGTGTGCTGGTGTTGGGGGAATCCTGCAGTGCTTCTTTATTTTTGCCAAGGAACCAGGAGAGAGGAACTGTGTGTGTACTCTCACGCTTGCTAAGAAAATCTCCAAGGACTGGAAGAGTGCCAGTCTCCTGCTGAAGTCACAGGGCTAAAGGACTTCATCTGCTAAAAGTGCTATTTGCTGGAAGTGTGAATCCAGCCTCTCTGAAAGGACCAGCAATCACGACGATCGGACGCTGGGCCCAACCGATGCCAGCAGCAACGCCAGTGAGTAGGAGTACGGCTCTAACTCCAGAGGACCTCGTGTCTGCCCCGCTGCTGATCGCATCAACCGTGTGCCCTTCGACGCCGTGAGCGCTGCTCACTCTGTGCAACTGCATCATCGACAACGCCTGCTGTGGCCTGATCGACACCGAAGACGCGACGCCGGAGTGCTCGACGCCGCTGATCATCGTGTGCTTCAATTTCCTAAGGTACTGTGTTGTTTGGGGTTCGTGTGACTCCAGGCCCGGCGCAGCCCTCCTCGCGGTCGACGCCGAACCTGTGGATTATCTTTGCCCCAGCGTTGTGTAGCTCCCGTGTGAGTTACCCTGTTGCTACGAACTTTGTTTCCAAGAAGAAGATTTGCTTGATACTAAAAGACTCTTGTGCTAAAGAAGAAACTACCTTTGAACTATCCTTTTTCCTTCCCGAACGTATTTATTCCGATTGTGTACAGTTTTGCCGTTATTTGGTCTTGTGCTAAGTCTTATATAAAAATACTTATTTTTATAATACAACTGTGTCGTGTCCATTTGTAGTGTATTCACTTTATTACTGTATGTGGTCATAATTGCTTAACACACAGCCTCTGAGATAAGCCTGTTCTGCTCTGCCAAGCTACCAAGGGGGTGAGCAGGGGTTATCGAAGGGTGTGATCCCCTTGCCCTGACTAGAAAAGGAGTGTCCCTATTTGTCAGAAGTGTATACCTCTGCCAACTAGAGACAGCCGGTTCTAACAAAGTCCATTTGCATGAACTTCCAAATGTCATCCAGGAGCCGAATAGCTCCTTGATGAGGTATGAACTGGCTCCCAGTGCTGAGACATAGGGCCCGATTCACAGAATGAACTTACTACTTTTGGCATTCACAGAATGCACTTACTACTTTTGGTATTCACAGAATGAACTTACTCATTTCGGTATTCACAGAAGTTAAGACTACTAACTTTAGGACTCCTAAATGCCTTCTGTGAATACCGAAAGTCTTAAAATTAGGATTTTTCTCAATTTAGTAGTAGTAAAGTTAGGACTACTAACTTTAGGATGCCTAAATGCCTTCTGTGAATACCGAAAGTCTTAAAATTAGGATTTTTCTCAATTTAGTAGTAGTAAAGTTAGGAGTCCTAACTTTACTACTACTAAATTGAGAAAAATCCTAATTTTAAGAATTTCGGTATTCACAGAAGGTATTTAGGAGTCCTAAAGTTAGTAGTCCTAACTTCTGTGAATACCGAAATGAGTAAGTTCATTCTGTGAATACCAAAAGTAGTAAGTGCATTCTGTGAATGCCAAAAGTAGTAAGTTTGTTCTGTGAATCGGGCCCACTGTCCTTGGATGTTGGAAGGTGTTCTCTTCCTCTGACAAGATGACCATCTGGGTTGTGCCCAGGCCTTTATTTATCCTGAAAAAGGTCTACCCTGTCACAGGCAGACAAAACTAACACTTGGGCCTGCCCCATCTTTTGGCCCTCTAGTCACCAAGGCACCAATCCAGGTGGGAGAGAAGCTCCCACTGAACCATTTTTGAGTGGCCACAGAGGAGGGGCTGCTTGTTTGCCTTACTGCAGGACTAGGCACAGGAGCTCTGCACTGGGGAAAAAAGGGTTTCCCATGTTGGATTTTGGTAAAGATGGGTACTGTGGGATTACTCCAGTAAGGGACTGTTTCAAAAGTGGGCAGAGTACCCCTGGGAATTTTTTTCCTAATGGTTAGGAAGTATCCAGGAATCACCCCTACCCAGCGACTAATGCCAGGTATACATCTGACACCAATGCAAACCCTCTTCAGAAATTTGCTGGACCTATGGAAGAAAGAAAAAGGACTGCACCTGTTGTTGAGACCTGAGAGTAGACATCAAAGGTTGGACCTGCTCTCACTTGTCCTAAGGACTAAGTGGACTTCAAGGGACAGTGGTTGACTCCTGTTGAGCTGTGAGGACACGACCCCTACAAGAAGCCCACTATCCTTGAAGAGCAACACTGACTGGTTTCAACTGCACCTGTCCTGGACCTGCTCGTGGCTTCTGCTAGAGTGAGTCCTGACCCCGAGGTTCTGTTCCTAGGATCATAGAACCCTTGGTTGGTGTCAGAGTATAATCATCCTGCCTAATGCTAAACCTGGAACTTAGAAACTTTTTGTTAATTTTTTTGCCTGGAGAACCACTGAGGGGCCCAACCAACCGCCCAGCCTATCCATCGAGGGATCATTACTCAAGGGCGTGGCTGTGCCACAGCTCCCACTACATTCTTATCTTGATGCCAGACTCTGTCAACTCTAATTACGCCTTTGTTTCAAGCCACAATTTCATCTGAACCTTTGTCGAAATAGACCACAACTCATGCCAGAAACTTACGGGGTGCGAAAACTTGACCATCTTCTGCCAGACCTTTTCCTACCTAATCCAGTGATTTTTCTGAGGTCCATCCTTACAGTCAAGCCCCTTCTCTTGTCACATGATAACTGGTAACCTTTCCACCAGGTTGAACTTGACCCGTATATCTGCCTCATGCTCCATCACAGTTGGCCTTAAACATTACCTTGTCTCGGTCCATCGCTATCAATTGACCAATTTTGTCTCTTTGAGCAGTTGGCACTATTTTTATTTAAATATTTAGAAAATTGTTTCTCTTGTTTCCCTTATTGGATTTTGCTCTTTTTGTATCATTTTGTTTGGCGAATTCTTCTAGGTTTTGTATAACTTAGAGAGGTATTTTTTAACTTTGTAATTGTTTTGGTACTTCAAAATGCCTAACACATTTACAATAAGCCTGTTGACTCTGTGCCATAGCTAACAGGGGTTGAGTCCAAGTTTCAGTTACTGAAACCTTCACTAGACCTAACAAGTATAGGGACATTATTACTTATGGAAGACTACCATCCACCCCAACTAAAAATCCACTCTCTCACAATGAAGGATTCACATATGGGATTTATCTAGATCACTCAAGTGGCCAGGAGGTAAAATACTTCAAAGGAAAAATCCTAGAAGAGCTCCAGGCACGGCCCAAAGAGAAATCAATCATCCCTCTTAATCAGACAGGCTTTGCAAAGTGTCTGTCGGAACAATAACAAATATATTGGCCATGGCACTTTTGATTGATAAGGCAGATGCAACAAAAATGCAGTTACACCTATGCTTCATTAAGGCCGCTGGTATGTATTATTTTAGGACCCTTTTGTAAGTTTCCTGATTCATGCCCTTATATAGGTATAAATCACCATATCCTTATATAGGCATAGAAATCAAAACCATTTTTAGGCATAGCTCATGCAGTCCAAATACGGTAGGGCTACTTCCACTAGTTCCGAAAAACCACAACGATTTCTTGAAAAAACTCAGCTTCAGCAGCTAGGGACTTCCCCTTGCTTGAAAATTGATTTGTGTAGGAGAGTAGGGTCTGCTATCCTATGGTCACCCCAATTTTTGCTTTTTGCTTCACTGGTTTTCGACTTACTGAGGCTGTGGGCCTGCTAATCAGACCCCCAGCCTGCTGTTCTCTCTCTAAATTCATAATACATGTGCTATAGGTACATACCACAATTGGAAATGGACTCCTTGTCAGCCCCTGTACCATGCACTATAGGTGCTCAGGGCATAGGTGCCACCAAGGCCTACCAGGGGCTGAAGCATAGCTTTTGCCACCCCTGGCTGGTTCTTAAATTGACACAACTGGCTGATCACTCAGCTGGGGCAAGTGGGTGTAATCACCCCTTGCTTAGATATAGTATACCTATATCTAAACCTATATCTGGACACATATAAACCTGTGAGTCACTCCTATGGAAGGCCTTATCAATCCTGGAGACAGAGTGCGTGGTTTGATGTGAGATGGAGCTCTGGCATGAGCTGAGCCTGTCTGCAGCTGTCGGGAACAACTCCCTAAGCTGATCCGGGATAATGCCATACCATATACTAGTAGGTGCATTATAATCCTCGCGGTTATATGTCATCTTTGGTTTGGCTTTATCAAAACATGTCGTGTAAGGTGTCATACGAATTGGAATACTACCCCCTCGCCAGTTCTGGCGACGGGGGTAGCATTCCACCCCTCTAGAGGGAGAAGACATGTTACTTTACTAAAACGCGGTTGATTTAAAATGAGCCTCAGATCCACAAAATGGATGCCTCTGCCACAGACACGGGTCTGGCCTCCTGCTGCTGAACGAAACTCAGCAAATGGTGGCCTGGACAAAGGGTTTCCTGTCGCAGGGCGGTGTCAAACCACCCCAGACAGGAGATAGTGGATTGTAGCAGGGAGGTTTCAAAGAAACCAGACACTGCCTGGGGAGCACAAGGCTGCCCCTTGCATAATCCAGCCAAACCGGTTCTGGGGCACACCAGCCCCTGTCCCAGGGCGGCCTGGATCAAAGGAAAGGGGTGTAACCACCCCCTTCCTTGGTCCCACCAATAGGAGGGGACCTAGCAGGATGTCCAGCCCACCAGATTCGAAAAAGAGTGGGAGCAGTGCCAATGCAACTCAGATCATCCTGAAGAAACATAAGAAACGAATTCTGGACCCTTCGACCTACTACTCGACGTAGAAGACTGAAGAATCTCCCTTGTGGTCAAGGAGTGACCACCCTGTGCAAACAGGCACCATTCAGCCCTCGACCCTTGCTTTGTTGCAGTTCCCGCCGGAACTCAAGCAACAGAGATCAACGAGATCAAGCTTGCCTGCCTTCACCCAGCCCGATCCACAGTTCCTGCAGAGCTGAGACCAGTGGAGGCGACCGGAAGCGTGGGGCACGCCATCTTGAAAAGGCCACGAGACGCTGACCGTGCAGCCCATAAGTGACCCACGAAGCTGTACACCAGGGTTTGAGAAGCCCAACCCTGAGCTACACTTGCACCAAAGCTACCCCTTCCACACTCGACGAGTGCTGCGTGGGGCCCTTCTGCTTGTGTTGGCTCGACGCGTTGGCCCGGTCACTAGCCAGCTGGCTTGTGGCCCCTGTGCCAACGAAAACTTGAATACGACTTGCTTTTCTGGTTGCTCCAGATCTGCACCAGCTCCTGTGAAAAGGAGCCCCTACTCTGACCCTCCTGGTCCGAGTGAGAAGCAATCTCCAGGTTCTGCGTGGATTGCTTTTGCCAAGTGCTGTTTGCTGCTATCTTGAAGCCGATGGTGCCGACGGCGAGAGCCTGCGTGGGACAGATCGTGACCCGCTTCTGGACATCACAGATGCCCCAGAGCCCACGTGACAGTGGAGAGAATCCTCTCATCAACCATCTGATTGCGCCCGACATTGCCTGGTTCCATCCTGGTTCCACCCTGGTCACTGCTGAGTGACCCAGACTCTGTCCCCTCTGCTTTCAGATTCATCTCGACTTCAATCCACCCTTGGATCACACCGGACACTTCTGCTTCCCATCGCCTGCAGCTTCTCCAGCTCCAAGCACCAAGAACCTGCGTGTCAAAACCCGACGCCACTTCGACCCTGTGCACCCGCTTCCTGTGGGTGAGGTAACATTGCAACGCCGGTGTGCCCACGTTGGTACGCACCTCTAGGGTCTGTGTCTTAAGTTTTGTTCCTCTAGGTTCAGCGGAAGTATCTTTAAACTAACTTTGTGTAACTTTTACGCACCATTGACATTGCATTGGTGCAAGCCGCACTTTACGTGCTGCACCCGAATCCCGCGGGCTTTTACCGACTTCAGCATTGCTAGTCCCGACTGCTCCCAGCGATTCCCTAGGCCCTAGGCCTAACCACTGTTCGATTGGTATCTCTTATACCACTTTTTTGATATATGGTCTGAGTGGCCACCCGCCCTCATCCATAATTGTGCAACTTTGTATGTTATACTGTGCTTTTGATTTAACGCTTGTGCCCCTTTGCTCATAAAGAGTACTGGGGATTAATTTAGAAATAAACACATATATTTTTATAATATATACTTGTGTGGTGTCCTTTCATTTGGTATTACAGGATTGTATGTGGTAAAACAGCTCGCTTAACACGACCTTTTAAGTTAAGCCTTTAAGGCTGCTTAGTCCATGCTACCCCTAGGATAGCTTGTCTAACAAGGTTGACTTACAACCAGACACCATAAGGAATTGTTTGGACTGATACAAAGTGGTTCCAGAATTGGAAACACTACATATCAGGCCAACTTCTCACATTGGTGGCAGCGGTGGGATTTGAGCTTGCTGTTTGTTTTACCATTGCAATCTTTATATCAAATTGAAAGATCACATCAAGTACCTTAGGTACATATAAAATCAAAAGCTTAGCATATTAAGTTCTACTGAACTTAGTAGTTGTAGGTTGAAGGGACTAGCACACCCTGACTACAACTCACTAGCAAGGTACAGTAGGAAAACACTTAGTGTAGGTAAGTGCACCACTTACACCTCACTAGCAGTCATGTCTGATACAGGTGGAGCCTCAGGCTCTGCGCCTGTAATAGTTGACCCTACCCAGGCAACTACCAGATATGACAACCTTAGCCACAAAGACTTGAGTGCCTTGTGCACAGCAAGGGGGCTAAAAAGGGGCAGAGGCCCTACCATTCCTTCCCTGATAGCTATCCTGGAAAAGGATGACTTAGATAAGGTGAGTCAGGCTCCCTTAGATTCAGGTGAGGGGATGAACTCCCCTGAGAATGAGGATCTTCCAGAAGAAGAAGAGGAGGAGGAAGAGGAAGAGGAAGGCTCAGACTTAGAAGAGCCCGAAGATCAGGATCAGAGGGTGAACCAGATTGGTAAGCTTAACAAGGCCAATCTAGACCTACATGGGGGTGGAGAGGGCCAGCACCTCCCCAGATCCCATAACTTAATTCTCCCAGGCAATAGGAGGGTGAGATCTCCATCAGGGGACTCTCATGTTTCTAATGTCTCAAGAGAATCTCAAATGGGAATGACTTCCCCCCAGAGGAAAGAGCATAGGGCCAGGATGAGGGCTGTCCAACTCCAAATAGAAAGGTAAGAGGTAGCCTTGGCTCAAGCTAAACTTGCTTTAGCAAGAGAAAGAAAGTAGTGTGGCTTAGATGCCACTGGTGGCAGCAAACTTCCTAAAGACAAAGACAGGAGCTATGATAATAGAAACCTGACAAAAATGGTGCCCGCCTACAAGGAAGGGGATGACATCCACAAATGGATGACTGCTCTTGAGAGAGCCTGCATGGTACAGCAGGTTCCTAAAGAACAGTGGGCAGCAATTTTATGGTACTCCTTTTCTGAGAAAGTGAGGGATAGGCTTCTCACAGTTAGACCTGAGGATGCCAAAAACTACTCTGTCCTGAAGAGTGCTCTTATTGAATGGTTTGGCCTAACCACTGAGCAATACAGGTTGTTGTTCAGAGACACCCAAAAAGCACAGACTCAGGACTGGACTGATTTTGTTGATTGTGCCACTAAGGCTCTGGAGGGTTGGCTGCAGGGAAGTAAAGTCTCAGACTATACAGGATTGTACAATCTTATAATGAGAGAGCAGATCCTTAATAACTGTCAGAACCAGCTGTTGCATCAATACCTTATTGACTCTGATTTGACCTCTCCCCAAGAATTGGGAAAGAAGGCAGACAAATGGGTCAGAACAAGGATTAAGCAGAAACCCCAGAACCATGGTGACCAGAAGAAAACAGACCAGAAGGGTGGGAATCAGAAAGATAAAGAAAAGGACCAGAAGTCTTCAGGCCCCCAAACTAGTAATAAGGAGGGTGGTTCCCAAAATGACAAAAAGAAAAAGAAGAATGATGGCCCAAAGAAACCTTGGTGTAATACCTGCAAATCAGTTTCACACTGGGGCAGTGAATGCACTAAGAAAAACCCAGTTGCTGCCACTGCAGCTCCTAAAGCAACTGCACCCCCTAGTACAGTCAGCAGTGGTAGTGCACAACCTAAGGTGATAGTAGGGTTAACCCTGGGTACTGAGGTGGAATCTGGCCTAGTCAGAATCCCCACACAGGCAGTTCTCCTATATGATGTGGACTTATCTTTGACCACTGCAGTAAGCCCCAGTAACCTGGGTAAATATAGGCAGACTCCCTTAATCACTGAGAAACTGGCTCAGGCCTACAGGGACACTTGTGCCAGTGTCACTATGGTGACACCTGACCTTGTGGACCCTGGTCAGATTGTACTAGGTGAAAGTTACCTAGTGACCAATGCAAGCAACTCCACTACTTCACATAGTGTGGCTGTTGTGAACTTCTCCTGGGGAGGGGTAGATGGCCTAAAGAAAGTTGTTGTGAGTGCAGACCTCCCAGTAGACTGTCTGTTAGGCAATGATCTTGAAAGCTCAGTTTGGTCAGAAGTGGAGTACAGGACTCATGCAGAAATGCTAGGGATTTCAGCTCATGTCCTTGCAGTGACAAGGTCTCAGGCTAAGAAGTGCCTTTCTGAACCAGTGGTGGATCTGGAAACAATTGACCAACCACAACCCAAGAGGAGGAGCAAGAGGGTTAAGGCTGTGCCTTCCCACTTGCCCCAGGTTGAGGATCAGGATCACAGGAAACTGATTCTGCAGTCCAAGAGGAGACTGTCTCTGAGGAGCTTGAACCTGACCAGGTTGAGTTTCTAGGGACAGGGGGACCCTCAAGGGCAGACCTGGGGCAGGCCCAATTAGATTGCCCTTCACTTGAACCCCTCAGACAGCAAGCTGCTGCTGAGGCTGCAGGGAATGCTCAAGGTGCCCATAAAGTTTATTGGGATGAAGGACTCCTTTACTCAGAGGCTAGAGACCCCAAGCCTGGTGCCACCAGGAGGTTGGTTATACCTTTGAAGTTTAGGGGTTTCCTTCTCACCTTGGCCCATGATATTCCCCTTGCAGGACACTTAGGCCAGAATAAGACTTGGGACAGGCTTGTTCCACACTTTCACTGGCCTCACATGTCAGAAAATGTCAAGGAGTTTTGTTGCTCCTGTGTCACTTGCCAAGCCAGTGGTAAGTCAGGTGGCACAACAAAGGCCCCCCTGATACCATTACCTGTGGTGGGGGTACCCTTTGAAAGAGTTGGAATAGATATTGTGGGTCCCATGGATCCGCAAACAGCATCTGGGCACAGATTTATACTGGTGGTAGTGGATCATGCCACCAGGTACCCAGAGGCAATTCCCCTGAGGACCACCACAGCTCCTGTGGTGGCAAAAGCCCTCATTGCAGTTTTCTCAAGAGTGGGGTTTCCAAAGGAGGTTCTTTCAGACAGAGGTACCAACTTTATGTCTGGATACTTAAAAGCAATGTGGAAAGAGTGTGGAGTAAGCTATACGTTTACCACACCCTACCATCCACAGTGCAATGGGCTTGTTGAAAGGTTCAACAAGACCCTAAAGGGAATGATAAAAGGCCTACCAGAGAAGCTTAGGCGGAAATGGGACATCCTTTTACCCGGCTTGCTCTTTGCTTACAGAGAGGTCCCACAGAAGGGGGTTGGCTACAGCCCTTTTGAACTTTTGTTTGGCCACCCTGTGAGGGGTCCATTGTGTTTGGTGAAGGAAGGATGGGAGTTACCTCTCAAAAAGCCTAAGCTAGATATTGTGGACTATGTACTTGGTCTCCGCTCCAGGGTGGCTGAATACATGGAGAGAGCATCCAAAAACCTTGAGGCCAGTCAAGAATTACAGAAAGCTTGGCATGACCAAAAGGCTGTTCTGGTTGAGTTCCAGCCAGGACAGAAGGTGTGGGTGTTGGACCCAGTGGGGCCAGCAGCACTCCAGGACAAATGGACTGGACCCTACCCTATCATTGAGAAAAAGGAAGAAGTCATCACCTATGTGGTTGACTTTGGCACCCCCCTCGGAGCCCCCACAGGGTGCTCCATGTAAACCGTTTGAAAGCATTTGTTGACAGGGAGGACATGAGTCTCCTCATGGCCACAGATGGGGATCAGGAGGAAGAGAGTGACCCTCTCCCAGACCTTCTTTCCCAGAACCCTAATGATGGATCAGTTGATGGAGTAGCCTTGGCAGGCAGCCTCACTGAACAGCAACAGGTGGACTGCAGACAGGTGTTGCAGGCCCACAGACATATGTTTTCACTCACACCCAGCCAGACTAATTGGTGCACCCATGAGGTGGACACTGGTGACAGTCTGCCTGTGAAGAATAAGATCTACAGGCAACCTGACCATGTCAGGGATTGTATAAAGGCTGAGGTGCAAAAGATGTTGGAACTTGGAGTGATTGAGCCATCAGAGAGCCCATGGGCTAGCCCAGTGGTCCTTGTGCCAAAACCTCATACCAAAGATGGGAAGAGAGAAATGAGGTTTTGTGTGGACTACAGGGGTCTCAATGCTGTCACTAGGACAGATGCACATCCCATTTCAAGAGCAGATGAGCTCATTGATAAATTGGCTTCTGCCAAGTTTCTGAGCACATTTGATTTGACAGGTGGCTACTGGCAAATCAGACTAGCTGAAGAGTCAAAAGCCAAACAGCATTCTCCACCCCTAGTGGACATTATCAGTTTGTGGTAATGCCCTTTGGTTTGAAGAATGCACCTGCCACCTTCCAAAGGTTGGTGAATCAAGTCCTTGCTGGGTTGGATGACTTTTGCGCAGCATATCTAGATGATATTGCTGTCTTTAGCTCCACCTGGGAGGATCACCTGATCCACCTGAAGAAGGTTCTGGAGGCCCTGCAAAAGGCAGGCCTCACTATCAAGGCTACTAAGTGCCAGATAGGGCAGAGCAAGGTTATGTACCTGGGCCACCTAGTAGGTGGGGGTCAGGTCCAACCACTGGAGAGCAAGATCCAGACCATACAGGACTGGGCTCCTCCAACTACCCAGACACAAGTCAGAGCCTTCTTGGGCCTGACTGGGTATTACAGAAAATTTGTAAAGAACTATGGGTCCATTGTGACACCATTGAATGACTTGACATCCAAGAAGATGCCCAAAAAGGTTCAGTGGACAGTTAGCTGTCAAAAGGCATTTGATGACCTGAAGAAGGCCATGTGCTCTGCTCCTATCCTGAAGAGTCCTGACTACTCCAAACAGTTCATTGTACAGACAGATGCTTCTGAGTTGGGGGTGGGAGCTGTGCTTTCAAAACTTAATCAAGATGGTCAAGACCAGCCCATTGCTTTTATTAGCAGAAGGCTGACTCCCAGGGAGAAACGTTGGTCAGCTATTGAGAGGGAGGCCTTTGCTGTGGTTTGGGCCCTGAAGAAGTTGAGGCCATACTTGTTTGGTACTCACTTCCTAATTCAGACAGACCATAAGCCCCTCTTGTGGCTAAATCAGATGAAGGGTGAAAATCCCAAACTGCTCAGGTGGTCCATTTCCCTACAGGGGATGGACTTTACAGTGGAGCCCAGGGACTGACCATGGTAATGCAGATGGTCTCTCCAGGTACTTCCACTTAGAACATGAAGACTTATCTGGTCAAGGTTAAGTTTAATGGCCCTGCGTTGGGGGGGGGGGGGGGGGTTGTGTAGGAGAGTAGGGTCTGCTATCCTATGGTCACCCCAATTTTTGCTTTTTGCTTCACTGGTTTTCGACTTACTGAGGCTGTGGGCCTGCTAATCAGACCCCCAGCCTGCTGTTCTCTCTCTAAATTCATAATACATGTGCTATAGGTACATACCACAATTGGAAATGGAATCCTTGTCAGCCCCTGTACCATGCACTATAGGTGCTCAGGGCATAGGTGCCACCAAGGCCTACCAGGGGCTGAAGCATAGCTTTTGCCACCCCTGGCTGGTTCTTAAATTGACACAACTGGCTGATCACTCAGCTGGGGCAAGTGGGTGTAATCACCCCTTGCTTAGATATAGTATACCTATATCTAAACCTATATCTGGACACATATAAACCTGTGAGTCACTCCTATGGAAGGCCTTATCAATCCTGGAGGCAGAGTGCGTGGTTTGATGTGAGATGGAGCTCTGGCATGACCTGAGCCTGTCTGCAGCTGTCGGGAACAACTCCCTAAGCTGATCCGGGATAATGCCATACCATATACTAGTAGGTGCATTATAATCCTCGCGGTTATATGTCATCTTTGGTTTGGCTTTATCAAAACATGTCGTGTAAGGTGTCATACGAATTGGAATACTACCCCCTCACCGGTTCTGGCGACGGGGGTAGCATTCCACCCCTCTAGAGGGAGAAGACATGTTACTTTACTAAAACGCGGTTGATTTAAAATGAGCCTCAGATCCACAAAATGGATGCCTCTGCCACAGACACGGGTCTGGCCTCCTGCTGCTGAACGAAACTCAGCAAATTGGTGGCCTGGACAAAGGGTTTCCTGTCGCAGGGCGGTGTCAAACCACCCCAGACAGGAGATAGTGGATTGTAGCAGGGAGGTTTCAAAGAAACCAGACACTGCCTGGGGAGCACAAGGCTGCCCCTTGCATAATCCGGCCAAACCGGTTCTGGGGCACACCAGCCCCTGTCCCAGCGTGACCTGGATCAAAGGAAAGGGGTGTAACCACCCCCTTCCTGGGTCCCACCCATAGGAGGGGACCTATCAGGATGTCCAGCCCACCAGATTCGAATAAGAGTGGGAGCAGTGCCAATGCAACTCAGATCATCCTGAAGAAACATAAGAAACGAATTCTGGACCCTTCGACCTACTACTCGACGTAGAAGACTGAAGAATCTCCCTTGTGGTCAAGGAGTGACCACCCTGTGCAAACAGGCACCATTCAGCCCTCGACCCTTGCTTTGTTGCAGTTCCCGCCGGAACTCGAGCAACAGAGATCGACGAGATCAAGCTTGCCTGCCTTCTCCCAGCCCGATCCACAGTCCCTGCAGAGCTGAGACCAGTGGAGGCGACCGGAAGCGTGGGGCACGCCATCTTGAAAAGGCCACGAGACGCTGACCGTGCAGCCCATAAGTGACCCACGAAGCTGTACACCGGGGTTTGAGAAGCCCATACCCTGAGCTACACTTGCACCAAAGCTACCCCCTCCACACTCGACGAGTGCTGCGTGGGGCCCTTCTGCTTGTGTTGGCTCGACGCGTTGGCCCGGTCACTAGCCAGCTGGCTTGTGGCCCCTGTGCCAACGAAAACTTAAATACGACTTGCTTTTCTGGTTGCTCCAGATCTGCACCAGCTCCTGTGAAAAGGAGCCCCCACTCTGACCCTTCTGGTCCGAGTGAGAAGCAATCTCCTGGTTCCGTGTGGATTGCTTTTGCCAAGTGCTGTTTGCTGCTATCTTGAAGCCGATGGTGCCGACGGCAAGAGCCTGCGTGGGACAGATCGTGACCTGCTCCTGGACGTCACAGATGCCCCAGAGCCCACGTGACAGTGGAGAGAAGCCTCTCACCAACCATCTGATTGCGCCCGACATTGCCTGGTTCCGTCCTGGTTCCACCCTGGTCCCTGCTGAGTGACCCAGACTCTGTCCCCTCTGCTTCCAGATTCATCTCGACTTCGATCCACCCTTGGATCACACCGGACACTTCTGCTTCCCATCGCCTGCAGCTTCTCCAGCTCCAAGCACCAAGAACCTGCGTGTCAAAACCCGACGCCACTTCGACCCTGTGCACCCGCTTCCTGTGGGTGAGGTAACATTGCAACGCTGGTGTGCCCACGTTGGTACACACCTCTAGGGTCTGTGTCTTAAGTTTTGTTCCTCTAGGTTCAGCGGAAGTATCTTTAAACTAACTTTGTGTAACTTTTACGCACCATTGACATTGCATTGGTGCAAGCCGCACTTTACGTGCTGCACCCGAATCCCGCTGGCTTTTCCCGACTTCAGCATTGCTAGTCCTGACTGCTCCCAGCGATTCCCTAGGCCCTAGGCCTAACCACTGTTCGATTGGTATCTCTTATACCACTTTTTTGATATATGGTCTGAGTGGCCAGCCGCCCTCATCCATAATTGTGCAACTTTGTATGTTATACTGTGCTTTTGATTTAACGCTTGTGCCCCTTTGCTCATAAAGAGTACTGGGGATTAATTTAGAAATAAACACATATATTTTTATAATATATACTTGTGTGGTGTCCTTTCATTTGGTATTACAGGATTGTATGTGGTAAAACAGCTCGCTTAACACGACCTCTTAAGTTAAGCCTTTAAGGCTGCTTAGTCCATGCTACCCCTAGGATAGCTTGTCTAACAAGGTTGACTTACAACCAGACACCATAAGGAATTGTTTGGACTGATACAAAGTGGTTCCAGAATTGGAAACACTACATATCAGGCCAACTTCTCACAATTTGTCCAAGAACTCATGGAGTTTTCAAAGAACTGAGACTCTTTGATGACGTTATTATGTCCAACTGTATGTCAAAGTCGGCACCTTCAAGGTATAAATATGCCCACACTCGCCCAAGCAAACATACAGTGGTTTGGAGCAGTTCGACTATCTACTTGCCCGACGTACCCTGCTACAGCAAGTGCCGAAGGAAGCCGACCCTCCAGCAGGCGCACTGAGAGAGAAGCTGTCTTTTCTCCTGCCGAGAAATCCTGCTCACGTGTTTCCAGGCTACCCTTGTGGGTTGCTGGGAAATCGAGTCCTGAGCCTGACCTTCTTTATTCTAAATTAAGGTACGGAGTTGATTAGACACTTAGAGAAATCTTGGGCAGATTTTTGGAAAAAGAATACTACATTTATGCTACACCTCACTTACTTCCTCCCTCGTACTAAGCTTAGGTTAGGTACACCGGGGTAGGAGTATTTTAGAAGCACCAGTTGAGTACTTTTAGACTCTGTTGTTTATGTATGTATTTATATATGGTTTAGGAACCATACAATGCTCTTACAGTATTATTTTATTCTACAATTTATACTGTATGCATTATATTTTACAAACAGTGTTACGATTGTAGCAGTTCATTTCCTATGCTTGAGAAAGAAGACTGTTCAATAAAACCTTTTATTGAAAACGCACGTCTTTCTACTTTCTCTGCAGCTCCAACGAAACGAAGCATTCATGATTGACTGAGTGAAATATCTATCAATTGTTTCAACGACTCTGAAGATATGTTTTATCTTGGGGAAACAAAGTTGTCATGTTTATGCGGTTGTCAGAGACTAATCTGTTCTTGTGAATTCGAGAACGTTTCTAGTGACCTCGGAGCTAGCTGGCACACACAATTAAGTCTAGTATATTCGATAGAGACCTAGTCGACCTCAGTCCTACGTCTAATCTATAGGATAAATTATTCCAATGCGCAGAGCCTATTGGGAATATAGGAACTACACTACACCACTTTTGACCACATGAACCCTAACATACTCTGGGTCAAACTGGCAAAATGGGGTATCCCACAGTCTCTGCTGAACCTGGTAGTCAATTTGCACACAGATACATGGGTCCAGATAAAGCTGGGCAATGGCTCCTCTCCGTCAAGACGTATACCAACCAAGAAGGGACCTAAACAGGGGTGTGTCCTGGCTCGGACCCTATTTAACCTCTGCTTAGCAGACCTGGTACCAGCACTGAATGCCTGCAACTCACACGCTTCAAGAATAGGAGGATTAGCACTACCATGCCTTCTCTATGTGGATGATATAGTCCTGATCAGCCATACACAGGTAGACCTTCAGACCTTCTCACCACCACACAGGAACTCTCCAAAGCCAACAGACTAACCATCAACCTGGAGAAAACAAGGACAATGACAATCAGGAAAAACTGAAAGAAATCACTGGTCTGGCAGTGGGGCAACATACACATTGAACCTGCGATGGAATATAAATACCTTGGCGTGACTATAGACAAGGGAGAAGACTTCGTCTCCCAGAAGAACACTATCAGCAGGAAGGGCCTTGTCCTGGCAGTCTCACTAAGGAATCTCAGTTCAAAACTGAGCAGTCCATTGTTACTCCCCTTAGTTCAAGTTACACATGCCAAGCTTTTACCAACGATAGCCTATGGCAGAGGAAACACAGGCATTACAACGCAAGCCTTTACAATGCAGCCAGTACAACACAAGTTCCATTACAACGCATGCTATTACAATGTATGCCATTACAAAGCATATATCTCACTGTCCCGCACCTTCCCTGAGGTAAGCACCCGACTGTAGTAGAATAGTAATTTACGTTATAATGGTACATACGTTGTAAGGGCTTGTATTGTAATAGAATGCTCTGTAATGGAAGTTGCATTGTAAAAACCACTTTGTAAATGAATGTGTTGTAATAGTTTGTGCTGTAACATCATACATCCTATGGCAGTGAACTACAGAGCGGCAGAGATTCGAAAATCCTGGAGAGCACAATTGTAACTGTGTACAGAATTATTTTCAGCCTGCCCAAATACACCTCACTAGCACAGATTAGGTTGGAGTTTAGACTACAAAAACAGACCCTGGTAATACAAGGAACAAATATCATCACCAGGGATAAAGTCCAGAGAGCTACACCAGAAACTCTTAATCATTACCTACGGTTAGAATTACATCAACGACATTCATCACCTGCTTCATCCTATCTCAGAAGATGCCTGATTAATACATGGCTATAACAACTCTGGGAAATAGCCCCCAGCAATATTGCATTCAAAAAACGTATATGGAAAATGGAAAAACGTTTATAATGGACTGACTGTAGATAAAGCCACACTATCAAAGAGGGCCCACGGCTGAATGACCCTGAGCACTTACGCGCCCTGGCCCCCCAAAAATACATCAACTTAGGATATGCCACAATTGTCAAAACTCAATTGCTGAAGTATCTACTAGATCTGCTACATTTCACACAGCACCTCCCACACTGGCTTGAGGATTAAGGGGGCTCCACCAGCTGCATATCCAGCACAGCACTGGAGGACCAGTTGCACTCTCATGTAAATGTAAGATTTTCTGAAGGAAGGTAAACAGCTATTGGAACCTCACTTCAGCAGAGATCCATACACAGAGGCAAGCATGCTGGCCTGCTTTACACCAGAGGACTCACAGCTGAACTGCCGTTTGGTAAAATTCTGAGATTGGTGGCCAAAAAAATGCTAGTGCATTGATGGAGGGACGTTTAGCCAGAACAACCAGGCACACCTAAGGTTTTTGGGATGAAATCACTTAACCCACAACACCTTCATACCCCATGTAGTGGCCATACAATACAGCAACCACTGAACAAACCTGCTTGGGAAACGGGTTCCCCACCAATGGCCATTCCCCTAACGATGCACATAAATTAACTTAAAACCCCAATCCATAATAAAAATGGATTACAAAAATTATTTTGACAATATTTTATACATTTTTAATGCTGCTCCTTGTTGCAATGCTAATCAAATAAAACTAACAAGTATATTGACATAATTACTTATGGTAGGTTGCTATCCATCCCAACTAATAATCCACTTTTTCAAAATAAGGGATTCCCATATGGGATTTGACTATATATCACTCAAGTGACCGGTGGAGGATGCACAGTCTTGAAAGTGTGAGGAGAAATATAGCAAAGTAGGTTAGGGAAAAGTTTTAGGATGTAGGAATGAATGGTAGGTAGTTTCAAAAGAGAGAAGATGAGGTGAAACATTTAATGTGCAGTAAAATGTGAGGTTAGAGAAAGAAACAGAGTGGTACATTCAATGCAGAAGAGAGGGGAAGTGCAACAGGAATTTATGGGTGTTAGATATCATGCAACGGGAGTGGTTCAGGGGCCATTGTTAGGTGTAGGAGATGATAGTTTGTACAGAACATGAGAAACTAAATTAAGAGGAGGAGGGAGATTTGGGATGGAGAAGGGATGGTGTGACTTGAGTATATTCACTTCAGTAACAAAGGTTATAAGTCATGGTAGCATGGGAGAGAGATGGAGGATAAGACAGGAGTGAGGGTTGGGCCTCACCTGTGGTGGTATAAGCCTGTTTAAATGGACTCTTTCAGTGTTCTAATGTGGAGGTCAACATGAATAATGTTAGCATCCATGGCCAGGACAGTGATTTCCCATTATTAAAAATGGAGATGGAAAGGTGAGCCTTTAAAAGAGCTGACAAGGTGGTGGATAATTTCTGGCCTTATGGATGTTTGCTTTTATAAGAGCTTGACAAAACACTGTCACAATGACCAATTCACAAGGAGATTCTATAAGAGGAAACACAAGGTCACTGTTCAATTTCCCATCACTTTGACTATTGTATTTGTCTACGCTAAAGGTTTTAGGGTGATTGTGTAACAACTTGTGTTGAAATTATTTGTTGCATTTTTGGATTGTTCCATGGATATCATACCTTATGTGAGCCTGTAGCGAATTTAATGAGGCAAATCTCATGGTGTCTTGTCTTTTAGGAAGATTTGATCAAAGGAAACAAAAAACAGAAGGGGATTCAAAAGTTGGAACTGCTCCAATTGATTTTCAGCAGAGGAATTCATCAGGGAGCATATGATCTATTTGTTCAGATAACATACCTGAATATGTTCATCACGAGCAATAAAGCAAAAAATATTGAGACGTCTGTCATGATAGATCCTCATTTTTATTTTAGCAGGAGGTTGTGCTTGTCACTGAAAATGTTGATGCGGATGATAATGAAACTTGTTTCATGGTGAAACTTACAATATGGTTCCCACAATATTCCATTGTTCATTCTTGAGACATTTGTAGAGTTGTGAACTGAAAAACATGGATGAAAAAGCATGAATTTAAGATTACTTTTTTCAAACGCTCTATTTCAGCTTGGGGTTGTGCTATCACTGATGTATTAACTACGGTGAACAGACCGAATATCGAGTTTTTTTTCTCGAAGTACCATAATATCGAGTTGTAAATATCGAGGTACAAGAATATCGACTGCAAGAATATCGTGGACCAAAATATTGACAGTAAGGTAAGAAATATATATTTTTTTAATATTGAAGACAGTAATATTGTTCGTAAAAAATGTGTTGTTAATAATATCGATGTTTATATTACTGTTATATATTTTAGTATGTATTTTAAATGTACGTGTGCTATATTTTTGTTTAAGTATTGTATGTATTTTTTAATATATGAATTTCATTTTTAAAGGTTATTAATCTTTTTTTAAGTAAATTTTGTGTTTTAGTTCTGTAGCGGGTTGTTGGTTTATAGGGTAATAGGGTGGAAAGTAATATAATTACAAATAATTAATTCATATTATTTATTAATTAATGTTTATAAATGTACTATTTTATATTGTTAATTGTGGTAATTATTTTTTATCGATTAGTTATTAATTGGTTATTAATTATTTGGTAAATACAATAATTATGTTATTTTTGTAGGAGTTAATTGTGGGTTTATAGGGGAATAGGGTGGGAAGTAATTTAATTATTTATAATCAATTAACTAATCATTTTTATTAATTAATATTTAAGTGTTTCAGTTTTTATATTGTTAATTGCGGTAAATAATTTATTATTCATTAGTTGATAATTGTTTGTTAATTATTAATGATTAATTGGCAAATATCTACATTTTGTTATTTTTTGGGAGTGTGTTGTGGGTTTATAGGGGAGTAATTTGGGAAGTAATTTAATAATAATTAATTTATTTATATGTTTTATTATTTAATATTTATGTATTTTAGATGTTCTATTGAAAATTGTGGTACATGATATAATGTTATTTATTTATTAATTGGCTAATAATAATAATTAATTATTTATTAAGTATGTTGTTTGAGTCCTTTTTTTATAATGTGTGATAGGGGAGTAGGCTGGAAATCAATTTAATTTCAATATATTTTTTAATTTGTTGATTATAAAATGTATTTTAAGTTGTTTTATGTTGTTGATTGTGTGAATTAAATTATTTTTTTGTTTTTCAATTGCTTGTTAATTTTTATTAATTCATTAGATAATTATTAATCAATTATGGTAATAGTGTTATGTTTTAGAACATTGGTGGTGTCATTTATAGGGGAATATGGTGGGAGGCAAAATAAATGTAATTTAATAATTGGTATTCATTTTAATTATTTCATTTGATTGGGAATAGAAAATTATTCCCCTATGCAATCCAACACTTTCTCTATGGTTGCACTTGCTGGAGTGGGAATAGTAATTTTTACCCCTATGCTATCCAACACTTTCCCTACTGTTGCACTCACTGGAGTGGGAATAGTAAACTATTCTCCTCCGCATTCCAACACTTTACTTACTTTTACACTCGCTGGAGTGCGAATAGTAATTGTTACCCCTCCGCTATCCAACACTGTCTCTACTGTTGCACTCCTTGGAGTGGGAATAGTAAATTATTCTCCTCCCCTATCTAACAATGTCCCTACTGTTGCACTCGCTGGAGTGAGAATAGTATTTGTTACCCCTAAGCAATCCAACACTTTCCCTACTGTTGCACTCACTGGAGTGGGAATAGTACATTTTTCCCCTCTGCTACCCAACACTTTCCATACTGTTGTACTTTGTGGAGTGGGAATAATAATTGTTACCCCTCCACTATCAAACACTTTCCCTACTGTTGCACTTGCTGGAGTGGGAATAGTAATTTTTACCCCTCCGCTATCCAACACTTTCCCTACTGTTGTATTTGCTGGAGTTGGAATAGTAAATTATTCCCCTTCGCTATCCAACACTTTCCCTACTGTTGTAATTGCTGGAGCGGGGATTGTAAATTGTTCCCCTCCGCAATCCAAAATGTTCCCTACTGTTGCACTCGATAGAGCGGGAATAGTGATTTTTACCTCTCTGCTATCCAATACTTTCCCTACTGTTGCACTCCCTGGAGTGGGAATAGTAAATCAACAAATCTTCAAACCTCCACTGTTGTGGCGAAAGAAGGGACGGACCCCACAGCTTCAGGCAAGGCAATTTTATTCAGTACCTTTCAAGCGACGCGTTTCGGGTATCCCAGTACTCTTGATCACACCCTATATATATATATATATATATATATATATAGTTTGTAATATGTTTCTAACATTTTATAATTTATTATAATATTGTTATTTTGATATTATTAAATATATATATTATATTTTAAACATATCTATGTTTCCTTTTTTACGTTATATTTATTATTTCTAATTTTATAAATTTTATAATAATCATAACTATCTTTTTTTTAAATGATACTTATTATTTACTTTATTTTATATTATGTTTTAAACATTTTTTAAAAACTATATTTTTTACGATTTTTTTACCATATTTTTTTTCTATATTTATGTACTTACCATGATGTAGATAGAATGTAGATATTCTTGACTTCGATATTTAGGCGTCGATATTTTGGGACCTCAATATTGTGGTCATCAATATTCTGTCAGTGAATTATTCATTACATAGGTAGGTAGTGTCTATAAATAAAAGTGGGCTTCCCCTTGAATCAATTCCTATGTGTATCTACAGAGTTCTGTAGAGACGCACTACCAGTGGGGGCATCTCATAAAAAGTTACGGACTGGCCTCACACACCGCCCGGTGTTATGCTTCATCATCGGCTGTCCTCGCTATCTAAAAACTTGGTTTGATAATGTTCCTTACAGTTTACAATGAATAAAGGACTAATATTCCTATTCCTCATATTGCGGCAAACTAAAGGCATTCTACAGAGAGACTAAGAGGCAGATTAGATATTTATAAGAGAGGAACAGAAAAACATGGCCACCATGCTGAAGAGGTTTCATGACTCTATGTAGATTGGTGCCAAGTGCTGGTCGCTCACTAAGGGCCTTGTTCACACAGAAGAGGTTCCCACTCCAGAGAGCATTAGGCGCAACAAAAAAAGACAAACTCCTTCTGAGATGGGACGGGCTCCCACAAGCAGGTAGAGGGGCCACAGATCAACCACTCGAGCCACCAACTCACCTCTGCAACCAAATTGAGAGTTTATTCATCATACGCCCAAAAAGGAGACCTCAGGCTCAGCTCCACTCAAGGGGACAGTGGGGCCAGGACTGGACTCAGACATTACTCAGCTTGGTCAACCAACCTCGGTTCCTGTTTAGCACAGCTTTGTGCACTTAGTTGCAAGTGTGATTAACTAAAGATTTCATCAGGATACCACATGCTACTCCACTACTTGCCCCAAGACACGGAAGATCAGAGCTGTTGACTTCAAGGACGCTTTTTGGTACCACTCCTTTCTGCACAACTGCACCCATTCTCTCAATGCATTTTGGTAAATGTACACACTCTCAAGTAATCAAGGGTTTGCCAGCCATTTTTCTTTGCACAGAAAGTGCTGGGTATCATTAGAATCGTGTTTCTGGTTTATTGATACTCGTCACCAAGGAGCAATCCTGTGGTTTGGGGTGCTTAACAAACTGCTTTAGTATATCAGATTCTTTGCCACTCCAAGGATGCAAGCGTATCCCTATGGAACTTCAACCTAACATCCTTTAGAGAATGTAAACAGGGGGGGGAAGAGAGCTCACTTTCTGCCTATATCAGTTCTCCCAATGGATTCTGGAAGTAAGTGCTGCAAATCCTTGCACTTGTTGTTCATGGTAATTGCCACTCATTAGCCAGAAACAATCCTGTGATAGGAGGGTGCTTGACAAGTCGCTTTCAGTATATCAGGTATTGTACCACTCATGTCCAAGGCTAACCAGTACTTGCTCTTCTCCTACACTCTTTACCTTTTCTTGAGACATAATTTTATTGCATGCACATACCTATTAATAGCCAAAAGTAGAAACCCAACATCAACCTCCGCAAAATCATCAGAAAAACGATGTATTCTGGTTAATACACTTGGCATGCATGATGTTACAAAGCTGGAGATAATATGGCCATTGTTTTTAGTTGATTGGGTGATGTCATAATGTCTTTTTTAATTGATGATGGGAATGGAATGACTAATGTTGCTAATTTTCTGTAAACACAAGGTTTGCTAGTAGGCTATTTGATATTACCATAACATCAACAGAGCGAGAGCAAACAAAATGATAAAAAGGCCAAACAGAAACTGTTTTACACAATATCTGTTTCTCCAAGTCCTAATAAACCATGTCAAATGGTTAGGTGGAAATCATAAGGACTCATTTCAGCCTCCCCTACTGGCATTCATGCTTATGTAGTAACATTATCACATTATTCAGACATTCACCTTGGCTATAAAATAACAAACATATGTGTTGATTGTGTTAGGTATACGAAATGACATTCACAAGTCAGGTAACTGAATATACTCTGTCACTCAACACCAATAAACCATGTTTTTGGTTTTTTAAAGAAAACTCTGATGTGACAGCAATGGAAATACGTACACTGTTTCACAAAATACTATCAGTCCCATTGCAATTATTACCAGTCAGTAGGAGTAACCTTTCAATCTGCTGAGCTAGTGATAGAAGGTTCTGGGTCATCTTGGATCTTTTATGTACTTCATGTTTTTTAAGGAAGTAGGTTGGTGGGAATGTAAATTTGCTGATGACACATACAGCTATTTCCCCAACACCCTTGCATCTGTGCTACTAAGCACATTCCTCTTCTAGCTGTTTGTTCCATTTTCAGTGGACCAGTCCAACACTGAGGGTGTCTAGATACCATAACGAACTTCTGATTATGTGGCACACACTGACCAAACTGGGAAATTTGTTCATGTGTGCATAAATAAATACAATAGCCTTATAACTGATTTTGCTGCCTCTACAAAATTGAATGAAGAAAGCATATTTTGTTTAGTTTCAGTGTCTCCTTGCACTTAAGCCTTACTGCATTCCCGGTCCAATAGAGAACACAAAATACACAGAGTGAAAGATCCTCCTTTTTATACTTTTGCAGAGCAAACCTAGTAATATTTCACTATACGCTTACTTTCCTTACTACTCTAACCGTTCTGGGCTCTCTAGGAGTAGACATTGTGCAGCATTTCCATTTACATAGAGGCATTCCTCTAATTAAGCTTTCTCCGCCAAGATGAGGAGTGAAAATAAGTATGGCTGAAACACCACGTTAGCTGTGCAAAGAGAACCATTAATTGGCAGCTAACTCAATTCAATTCAATTTGACTTTATTCGGTTAAAAAGGTAGTAACCATAAAAGTACATAAAAACAATTCATAATACTACATCATCATTATTATTAAAAGAAACAATTAAAACCACAAGGTTATTGGCAATGCAGATATGGATACAATATACAGTAGATTTAAATACAACGTACAAATTTGAGATCACATTTAGTTACACCACTCTCAAGGCCATGCTGTCGACATAAAGAATAGCAACGGGAAGAACCAACCTCCTGAAGAAGTTAAGTCAGAATAGAATTATGCAAACCAAAAGCCCAGTAACACAGAACAAAAGAAGTAATACCTGATGTTCTCACAGAGCCCGCTGATTCTCCCTAAAATGCATTTTAAACATCAGCATAAAAAATGCGCCATGTTCCACCCTATCTACAAAGTGGTGCATCTAGGCAGATGCGTCACTTTGTAAACCCATGTGCCACATTATACCTGCGCCAGGTATAATGTATTCAGCGTGGGCATTCCCCCACAAAAAACCCTCATAGAAGTGGTGCATTGAAATCTATGAGATTTCAGTGTTCCACTTCTAGGACACCATTGCGTCAATATCTTATGCCTACCTCACAGCAGGCGCAAGACTGACGCAGGCCCTTTCACATGGGGCTTGCCCCATGTGAAAGGACACATTGTTGGAGTTGCATCTGTTTTCAGATACACCCCAGCAATGCGTCGCTATTGCGCCTACAGATATGTCGGAAATACTGGCATATCTATAACTCCTTAAGACATGATGCGTCATACAGTAAATATAACGCATCCATCATGTCGGCAGGAGGGTGCAGTGAAAACTGTTGCATTGCTGTTTCCATGCAGCGATGAGTCAGTTTTCATAAATGAGGCCCTGAATGCTTTTGGGAATTGACATGTAAGGATCACTGTTTCCATGATGATTCCTGCATTATTTCCCCCAGTGTTTCAAATGCAGATTTTCAGCAGCCAAAATCATCATGTGAAACGCCACAACTCAGAATTTCCATATGCCAGGTACTCCTGTTACTAGTCCCTTTGAAATTAACAGGCCATTCTGTAGTATAACTAGGGTGCCATGAGCCCTAATGAAAGAAAGCAAAGCAGGTCCACACACCCTATTTAAAAAGTAAAACACTGTCCTACAAAGGGCCTCTAATGCTGCGGAGCCCTGGCACCACTGCATCTGCTGCACTATTGAGCACTGGCAGCTGCTACTTAACGGGGTGGCGGGGCTGGGGTAGATAGTGGGGGTGGTAAATCAAAAACAAAAATTAAGACTTTCACCTCTAGGCCGCACAACCACCCGCCAACTCTCTGTCCTCATCGATTCCTCAGTCTACAGCAGGAACCAAGAAGCACACAGGCTTCCAGACTCCCCTGCCAATCAAACCGCTCCTTTACAGCAGCGTTGTGATTTGTCTGTGAGTGCCGTGGTTCAGCGCTCAGAGTGGGACTGGGAGGCTGTGCATGTTGTCCACCCTGGCTGTACAATAAAGACAGTGAAGAACATGCAAAGTGTGCATGACGGTTTGGCCGGCCCAAGATGGCCGGCCAAACCGTCATGCGCACTTAGAGTGTGCTCACCACTCCGTCCCCTAATCCCAGCTCTGGCAAGCCCAGCCCCACCCCAAACATAAGCAGGAATGGAAAACTAAAATGATAATAACATTGGTACTTATTATTTTAGTTTTCCATTTTTAAAATGCACGGAGAGCAGTGAGGCAACGCTCCTTCGCCTTAGCGCAGCAGCCGCCACTGTTATTGAGAGGTGCTCCCCAAAGGAAATGAAAATGAAATACATTAGAGCCCTGTTTGGAAAGGAAAAAAAGTATCACAAGTTTTGTGATGAAAACTGATTGGGATCTGAGGAACTGATGTTTCTGATAGTCAGCGGTTAGTGCTGTAGGGAACTGTAGTAAAAGATACCAAACACAAGGCTGTGCAGTAGGTCTCTCTCTCTCTCTCTTGGTCTGTACAGTAGCGATGGAAGCTTACCTTGTTAGCATGCCAAGCAGCTGCAATTTAAGTTGTACTGTAAGTCAATAGTCCACTATAAGTTGATAGCTCACAAAATACCCATAGCTGGCTGGCAGAGTTATGTGAGGTTGTATGAGCTTCTCGTGTCATGCTCGAGCTTCCACAGAACTTAAACTTGTTTATTCGCAAACAAATCACATTAACGCCCCCTTTCTTCACGCGCCTGGCCACCTTGCTGCTGAGTTCTACAGTCTGCTGCATGAACAGAGGCCCTATGGCCACTCTGCCTGCTGACAGTTTTACAGTCATAGTTATAGGCAGCACGCGGGGACCTTGTATCAAAGCAATGCTGTATAGACAACACATTACCTGGCTAGAATTGATGTTCATTCAGTGCCTCAAACACGCGCAAATAATAAAAGGCTTAGCAATATCTGTAAAACGAGCACTGGCAAAGCCAATATATCTGGCATATTGTGGCAACACATATAAATGGAGGCATTCACAAGTGTTGTTTATGTGCATTGCATGCAGAAATACTTCGGATCGCATTGACGTCTGCTGCACTAACTTAGCCAATGAAAGGAAGAAGAAGTAGCAACATAGGATTTCTTTCTTTATTGAAGGCATCTAATAGACAGAGAGGTCATTGGGCAAACAGCGGGATGATTGACGGTACTTCTGAGATATACAATAGCCCCTATGCATTCCAATAGAAGCACTTCTTAGAAGGCAGGATGATGCACTAAATAGCCAGTACCCTGCAGTAAGAGAGCAATATTCCTGGGGATGGAGCCTACTGGATGTGGAGATTCTCTTATTCCGAGAGACACATCTTATGGAGAACCACTGCCATTGACTTCCATTCAGATTTCCATAGGGGCCCATTCAGATTTCCATAGGGGCTCCAAAGGAGTATAGGCTTTAATTAGTGTTCATCTCCCCTTTTGAATGGAGTGAGCCCAATTTGACAACATGTAGTGATTTATCTTTGTTAGGGGGTCCGTGTGGGGCTCCCCCATTGCATTCTGCTCAGTATATTTTAACAAGCCAATGAGTGTTGTATTTGACAGGGTCGGGATCCCATTGTTGGTTCTGCCCATCACCAGACTACAGACGACATTTTCTGAAATCCTTGGGTCTAAGTGATGTGTGACATCATCACCATAGTGACAAGGGACAATACAGCTTCTTTTCAGCAGTGCATTGCACCCAATCTTGGCTCGATTATGACTTTATCCCCACCGCCCATCTGCACCAGGTTTTGAATATACTTCTTCATGTACAGGGTCTCTGTTACCATGCCACACTCAAACTTCACATCCTATGCTGCCACTCAGCTTCTTCGGCCCAATAGCGGTTATGCGTCTGGTTGCTGACTAAGAAAGAATTTCCAGACGCCCTTTGGGAGGACTCAACACAGTTTTACCACCAGAATATAGAATTGGTGAAATCAGCTGCAACCTTATTGGGTGCATATGGAGAGGTCATGAGAGGAACTGTAATTTCCAAGTTGACCAATAGAAAGATAGCTTGTGTGCTTGTCTCCCTCGATCAGGTGATACAAACTACAGAACAAGACTAGGGGCCAGATGTAGGTAATCCAGACAGATTCTAAAATACTGAATTTTACCGATTCAGTATTTTAGAATCTGGAAATGGGATGTAGGTAAGATTCATTAAATACCGAATCAGTATATACCGATTCGGTAATTCCCATTCATTCCTATGGGACTGAAGCCCATAGGAATGAATGTGAATTACCAAATCGTTAAATACCGACTCGGTAAAAGGGGGAAAACATTGAAGGGTGGCAGGGTGTCACTTTGACACCCTGTTGCACCCCTGAATAGTGTATGGGTGCACATGTGGCACACATACATGCCCTAAGGGCATGTATGCCTGCCACATGGCACTGCAATAATTTGCAAAAAATTGCTTCTTTTGGGGTTTTCGATATTTACCACCAACTTGTAGTTGGTGGTTAATAACGAATCCTAAAATGGAAAAAGCACTCATTTGAGTGCTCCCTGCATTAAGGATTTGGTAATTTACTGAATCGGTATTTAAGAATTCGGTAATTTACTGATTCCCTAAATTACCGATTCAGTAAATTACCGAATCCTAACATTAGGCCCCTGTATCTGAAAAGCCTAATACCGGTCGGTAACGGCCAAAACTCGGTAATTTCGGCCGTTACCGACCGGTATAGGGCGACCTACACCTGGCCCTAGGCCCCTACATCTGAAAAGCCTAATACCGGTCGGTAAAGGCTGAAATTCAGTAATTTCGGCCGTTACCGACCGGTAGAGGGCGACCTACATCTGGCCCTATATGAGGTAGACTTTTGAGGTTACACAACATGCATTCAAGAAATCTTCTCCATAATTTTAACAAGTTTAGCTTGATGAAGCTAGGAAAAAGTGTCAGACTATTGAATTACCATATTCATAAAGTCATGCAGGCTATATGAGCATGCAATAAAACAGGCAAATTGCTCCACTGGGTGAGTCGCCATAATGATAGAACTAGGCATCTGCTACATATTGAAGATGCTGTTGACAACATTCATACAAAGCACACAATGGCAAATGCGATTTCTGCCCACTATGGTTCTTTAATGCAAATTCTCAGATGCCACGAAAAGAAGAAATAAATACCCATGTCATGCATTCCCAGTCACTGCAAATAACTTCCACACAGCTATACACTTTAGAAGAGGCCACTACAACTGACGAGATAGCAGAGGCTGTAGAAAATTAATTTAAAAATGAACATTTGACCCACAGACCATGTTAGAATTGCACTTTAGAAAACATTTAAACTGCTTTAGAAATGTTTTCACAAAGAAAATAAAATGCAGAGAAATGTGCATGTGTTATATCGTGAAAAAATCATATTGAAATGTATTATTAATTTAGTAAATAATTCTTAGAATCATATGTAGGTAAAATGTGTAGTACTAAAACGTGTGCAGAATAATATAGAAGATTTTTTTTGTACCAGGCTATCATTATTAAATCAAATGTGCCTCTTTAGTTGGGCCTAAAGGTCTTTTCTTTCGACTCTTAGTCATAGCTTAATAGACTTTTATTTAGAACATTGGCCTAGCACTAGCAACTTGCTGTGCTGACTTCAAATCCATGTTTCTTTAGCTTCCTCACACCGTGTTAGGTCACTTTTTCAATACAATGTGCTGCTGTGACTACTTGAATAAATAATGATTTAGATAGATTTTATGAATGCACCACAGAATATTATTGCAAATTTGCCTCACCATATCTCACTCACTTTGTATTCACAATAGACATAAAGTGCATCTTTTTGCTTAGGTAAGAAGTTTCTCATGAGAACTTTCCTCCATGTAACATAATCCTGGAACAATGTTTTACACTATATCGATGAGAATGTTTACTGTGGGAATCAGGAGAAGAAGTATCGGAAGTTGACAACACCATTGGTTGAGCGGATTCCATTGGAAGAGAGTAGTTAACGCCTAACAATTATGGGAAGAAGACTCTGACCCAGGGCTCTTTATCCTGCCTTTGCGTCTCTTTTACTGGAGGGTGCCTCCTTCACTTTTGTTACAGATGGATACTGCTAAAGGGGACTTTATTTTTTCTTTATTTTAGAGACTCTTCTTTGATCAATGCTACTGCACAGATCATATTATTAAATCGGTTGCTATTGCAGCTGTAAGGAACTCGTCTGAGTTTCCAGAACAACTCTTTAGGGGTACTTTGTCTCATATTCAAAATCTTGCTCTTTTCCTAAAATAACTCTTCATGGGTTCTATTTAGTGAGGATTAGGTTCTTTAGCTAGTTTAGTGACAATTTCCTTTATAGAACACTATTTATTTATGCTGTCACTGCTCAACCTTTTCATTGATATTTCTGTAAAACAACTAATCTGAATAAAGATGACAAAATGATACTAATCCATTAAGATAAATAAAGTGTTGAAACTTCATCAACCTCTCATCATTGACTGATCATTTATCTGACCATTGATGATGCATGCACATTTTATGTCTTTGTTCTAGCTCCATTCCAACTTGGTGGCAAAGGTCCATTGATATTTTCAAGAGACATCAGGTTTTTCCAAGGGACAAAATCTGTAAGTTGAATGTTTAGAATTAAATACCATTCTTGGCTAATCCTCAGGCTTCCCCAAGGCCATCTTCCAGGTGTCCAATGGAACGAGTACAGGCCCAATGGAGTTCGGATAGAATTTATTTGATAACAGACTGACATCCTCACACAACTGCTATTAAACCTGTACACTGAAGCTCTTGAGCTAGGACACCTTGCCAAATACTTAGAGGAGACCCATTCCATCACAATTCTAAAACCGGACAGACCGGACAGACCGTACACCCATGCCCCACCTTCAGGCCAATCTCATTGATAAACTGTGGGACTAAGATACTTGCTAAAATTCTTAACACAGCTTTATAGAGGTATAATTGATCTAATCCATATAGGAGCACAATGATGTTATGCCCATAGTACCCCAAGACTTAATATTTGAATTCAACACAATGCACCTGCCACAACCAACAAAATGCAGCAATCGCTGGATGTGATATGTATTGATTTCAAGAAGGCCTCTCACAGCATCTCTTGGACGTACATGTTCCTATTGCCTGAACATCTTGGCTGTGGACCTCAACATTTGTCCTATGTTAAATGCCTATATAGCAGACCAGGGGCACGGGTGAAGGTAGGGGGGATTATGTTAAGACTGTTCGATGTCAAGAGCAGTGCAAAGTTACTTACGATGAACAAGCACATATCTGAATGCCGATGGTCCGACACTTATGAGAATCAGGTGCCACACTATGCAGATGATCTCTTAATTTACTGATTATTATGGATATTCTAGACACCTTTGGGCTCTACTCAGGGCATCAAGTTAATTGGAGATAAACCAAATTGGTTCCCAAAGTCCTACCGGAATCCACAGCACATAACAGTTTACTGCATGCCTTTAGAGCTCATATATCCAACGGAATATACAGCATACCTTATGGTAAATGATATATACTGCAGTTATGAGGATCATTTGAGATAGAATGTAAGATCACCTCTACACTCTTTTTAGAAAGGGGCTTTAGCCATGAGACCATAGACCAGACTATCAACAGGATAACATCTGTCTCTAGGCTGAACCTCTTAGAGACCAAAATTGAGCTGCACAATTCCGCCAAACCAGAAACTTGTATCATATTCATCACTACATATAACAACAGATGTACCCAGATAAGGAGTATTTTAAAACATTGGTAAGCTTTGGATATGTTTGAGATTCTAACAAAGTATTTGGGTAACCCTCCTAGCATTAGCTTACAGATGGACAGATGGAGCAGATCCCTAAGGGACATAGTAAGTGAAAATCTGATAAGAGAGAATTGTATTGACAATAGCCTGTCGAAGGAAGTAGGTTTTTTGCTGCAGAAAATGCAAGACATGCAATAATAGCAAGAGCACAATATCATTCAATATCCCCAATACTAGCAGGCAATTTACTATCACTAAATTACTCACATGCAACTCTGAGTTTTTGTGTCTGTGGACATATGCATCCCTGCCCCAACCTGTATGTAGGCAGCACCATCCATCCTGTCAAACAAAGTGTGCTAGAACATATGGAGCTATAAAAAACCATGACAAACAATACCCAGTGGCACATAACCTTTTCGACACTCATTGTCACAATAGTGACTATTGCAATTTTTCCTGTTGACACGGTGTGTCTTAATATTTGATGTGGTAACAAAGTGTTAGAACTGCAGAGATTGGAATCCAAGTATATTATTGAGTTTAATCCCGTGGTCGCGAATGCTTTAAATTCAGATGAAGAAATGTCTCCACATTTGGATTAATGATTCTGCCTATATACTGCTTCATTGTTCTCTTTTGGCTTCATAGGTTTTGTAGCTGCTAAATTCTGTGTTTAACTTGTTTTTGTTGATTCTTTTTACACAGGAAGAGCATGAAGCTGCACATCTTAAGCTAAGCCTTTTTCATTTTTTATGATAGTGTGACATCATTATTTGAGGTTTGGAGCTTATGTCCTATTTTGTCTGGTTGGTCCTGGTCATTCTAACTCTATTTCTCTATGTTTGCTTTTTTATTGCATCAAATGCATTTCTTAACTCACTACATTTGCCCACTTTGGCTTTGCACTCTGAGGTTTAATGGACCCACAGGCCATTATAGTACCAGCCCTTTAAATAATGTTGGTCAGCTCAATTTGGGCAGACATTGGTCAAGTATCACCTTACATTAGTCCAGAGGAGTTCGACCTGTTTGTTTACACATGATTAGACAGTTATACTTACAGTATTATGCCCACTTTGGCATGCTTTTTCTGTTGCTCATGTTTACATTGTTTACACATATAACATTTGAATTGTGCTACAATCAGTAATTGAGAAGCATATCAAAAATAAGTTGTATTTGATTTATTATGGTGTTTCCATGTTTTATTTATGTTACTTTGATATTCTAAGATGGTGCTCACTCTATAGTGTTATTAGCTCCAAGTAATGCATGTTGTCTTTTGTCTATGTCAATGAATTCCCCCACAGTATATATGTTTTGAGCTGTTTGCTGAAACATGTTGGTCTAGCTACCTCAATAGCAAATAAATTCACATTGCTTCAGAAGTGATTGTATACAGTGTTCTTTTGGCTTAAAACAACTTACTGTGAATCATTATTTATTATGCATAAAAAATGTTTAATAGTAATTTATATATAAAAATATTTTTTGAGAGTTAAAATAATGAGCATTATTTTCTGTGTGGTTATTTTTAAGTCCCTTCCTCCACTGTTTTCTCTGCCACTGTATAACAGAAGTTATGAATGGCCATGTGTGGTGCTGGGATGGAGTGCATTGTAACTTTTTTGGGATGTAGTAACTTTAGAAATTATTCGTAAATGAAGCGGGACCCCCTTACATTTAAAGGAATAGGGTAATATACCAAAGTATCACAGGAGTCTTATTCTTTGGAGAAAAAATCCACTTTTCAAAGAAGCTCCTTTGAAAAGTACACAATCTGTCAAGTGGCTATACAAATGAGTATTTTATGAATTAAATAATACCTGGTATTAGCCCTGAAAGTTTCTTCCTACGGGTGCGTCCACTACGTATGACATAGGGTTGTGTGTCTTGTGATATGCACTCTCTCCCTTATTTATTTTTATGCTTTCATATTGGTGCTTAACATAAAGTGCTATTAGGTTTATTTTTATGTGTTGTCAGAATTGTTTATTGAACAATAATGCTATCATGTAGTATGGTCTTTAGGATCATTTGTGTATTTTAACTGTATTTAACTATTAAATCGATGTTGTACTTTATTGCATCTGATGTTGTCAGGATTATCGAATGTGAAAATATGGTCCCACTTCCAATGAATGCAGGTGGTACGTGTGATTAAGAGTGAGTGGAAAAGACTGATCTAAGTGGATTTTTTCTCCAAAGGATAAAACTTCTGTGATACTTCGGTAACTCTAGAAATGCAGTGTATGAATTGCAATGGACTTACTCCTTCATGGATGAGTGTTTGTGCTTCCCTTAACCCCTCCTTAGCCCTCCCTAAAAACACCTTACTTCTCCCTAAATACTGCTCATTTAGGAGTAAGTAGTTGCCATGTTTCTTTTTTATATTATTTTGGGTGCATGATTTATGCTTATCATTTCTGTAATCGATGTTCCATTAATTTGAATAAAAGAACAAAATACCGACTTTTCTACTAAACGTGAGAATAACATTTTTAAAACTTCATTAACTCTCTTTATTGTCTGAACATCAAATGTAATTATTGATGTCTTTTGGTGTACAGAGCTCCATTCCGTGGCAAAGATCCATTGGCTGAAAAAGGCGCTGAACTTTCAGATTAACTAAGTAGGTTGAAAGGTGACATTATTGTGGAATTTCAAGAGAGATTTCGGTGCTATCATGTGTCATGCACACTATTAACAACAAAAGACAGCACGGAGAAAAGCGCATTTACTTCTTTTGCTTTTGAAAAAGCAGCAGTGATACTGAACAAGGAAGAGAAAATGATTTCAACGTGTGTTTTTAATAAAGAGGGTGAAGGGATTGTCATGTTTAATCTTTCAGAGAGAGAAGGATGTCTAGATGGTTCAAAGTTTAAATTACTTGCCTTTTGGGTCTTACAAAGTATCACGGCTGGTACACATTAAATGGTTAAAGTTTCCAATGTGGGCTGCCCAAGGATATGTTGACAGTTTTATGCCAGAAAGAAGAATATTTTAACCAAGTATGCATGTGCAAGGGTAGGTGATAAAATAATGTGAATTCTTTATGAGGGACATGTTTTTCTATACTGATATTGAAGCAGCACCTTGAATTAAAAGCATTGTGTATGCATTTAGCAAGCAGTGCATTTACTGATGTTTTAGATGTTACTAATATACACCAAAATATTAGGCGCATTTATTTGCATTGAAAAAAACGCGTGCCTTTTTTCATGTGGAACAGAACTTGTATTGAGATTATTTTGAAGTTTAGTTTAAAAAAAGAATAGACGTTGAAAAGGATTATTGTTTGAGTGTATGTGGTAGGTAGATAGTTAATTTATTGTATTTAAATCAATCAATTAGAAAATGACGACAGTAAAAACAAAATAAATGAAAAAGTGAGCTTAATCGGTTAATCAGCAGACCATGGTGGTTAAGCTTGATATCCGGTTAGTTGCTAGCACTCTTGCCCATAAGAGGAACCTAATGTTTGTTTCATGCCAACCAGATTTAGGCTAAATCTAAAAATGTTAAAAGTTTACTAACAAAACTATTCATCTGGAGAGAGAAACAGCAGCGCATTGCTTCCTTGATTGTTCTTAAGCTAGAAGTGAGTATCCACTGGCGATTGGATATATGAGATTGGGTAACTTTATTAGACGGACTAATTATGGAAGTGTCCACTCTTCCGCTCAGCTAGCCAATCTGCTGAGATGCCATTACAGCATTTCATTCAGTACATCTGTGGGTGCTGCTGGTTCGTGTTTCTAACCTCTTGCAATAGTTGCTAGGGCCTCTTTAATATCTGTCATTTGTCATTCCTTCCTGAAGCTTTTCAAAATTGTCTAGAAATCTGCAAAATAAAGTCCACAGCTTGTAGAATCTGCTAGAAAGTTTACAATTTTACTAATTCTTTAAGGAAATAAGTCAACTGTGGCAAATTAAGAAATGTGTATGCTCTGCAGATTTTGACTGTCCATAGGTATTAGTGTTTTTCATATTAACTAATTGTACGCATACATAAGTAAAGCTCAATGAGAAATTAGCACCAGTACTACGATTAACCTTTGGTAATTAGTATTTCCTTTACATTGCTTAAGAAAAATCAAAATCTTTTGCCTTCACAGAATAGAACCATTACAGACTACTGGGGTAACCCAGAAAGCGTCAAGAGGACCTGTGTGCAATGTGGTAAGAATAACAATTGGCCCTGATGTATTTCTATGGAAGAACCATAGAGGGAATCACTTATGAAATTAATTTGTATCAAAAATGTTATTTGCATAAGTAAAAGAATATAACGAGGATTCCTTTCAAAAGAATTTCTGTTGTTATGTCTCTTTTTCAGATCACTGACATAATATTGATTAAACTAATATAGAATTACAAAAATATCGAGGATAAAATATCGAATACAAAAATATCAAATTCCTATCTACAAACAGGTAAGTACAAAAATATCGAATCAAAAATATAGTTTAAAAAATATAGTTAGCCAAAATATCGATTTTTCTTTAATGTCTTAAAAATAATTTTAAATTAATGAAATATTAAAAATAATTAATTAAAATGTACTTAAAAATACCTAAATTACCTTAAAATTAATAAATAATTAAAGTTATAAAAAAACATACAATTTTATTTTTTAAAACATATATATATATTAACATAATATTAATAAAAAAATATACAATATTTGTACCGTAGGATAGCGGAAGGGTAAAATATACTATTACCACTCCAGTGAGTGCAACAGAAGGGAAAGCTTTGGATAGCATAGGGGTAAAAATTACTATTCCCACTCTAGAGAGTGCAGCAGTAGGGAAAGCGTTGGATAGTGTAGAGGTAAAAATTACTATTCCCACTCCAGAGAGTGCAACAGTAGGGAAAGCGTTGGATAGCCTAGAGGTAAAAATTACTTTTCCCACTCCAGAGAGTGCAACAGTAGGGTAAGCGTTGGATAGCGGGAGGGTAAAAATGACTATTCCCACTCCAGTGAGTGCAACAGTAGGGAAAGCGTTGAATAGCGTAGGGGTAAAAATTACTATTCCCACTCCAGTGAGTGCAACTGTAGGGAAAGCATTGGATACCGTAGGGGTAAAAATTACTATTCCCACAACAGTCACTGCAACCGTAGGGAAACCTTTAGATAGCGTAGGGGTAAAAATTACTCTTCCCACTCCAGAGAGTGGAACAGTAGGGAAAGCACTGGATAGAGTAGGGGTAAAAATTACTATTACCACTCTAGAGAGTGCAACAGTAGGGAAAGCGTTGGATAGCATAGGGGTAAAAATTACTATTCCCACTCCAATGAGTGCAACAGTAGGGAAAGCGTTGGATAATGTAGGGGTAAAAATTACTATTCCCACTCCAGTGAGTTCAACAGTAGGGAAAGCGTTGGATAGCGTAGGGGTAAAAATTACTATTCCAACTCCAGTGAGTGCAACAGTAGGGGAAGCGTTGGATAGCGGGAGGGTAAAATTTACTATTACCACTCCAGTGAGTGCAACAGTAGGGAAAGTAAATATTTAATATATTAATAACAATAAATTACATATCAATACCAATAAAAAATTAATTACAAGTAATTACCAATTTAATATAATAATTAATCAATGAAAAATACAAATACATATTAATTATTAAAATGCATTGCCTATTAATACAAATTAATTAGCAATTAACAATTAATTAATTAGCAATTAAAAATTAATTAACAATGAATTCAAACTAAATGTCAATAAATAAATTAAAATATTTAATAATTACAAATAAATTACTTCCCACCCTATTCCCCTATAAACCCACAACCTGCTACAGAAAATAAATTAATAAAATTAACATAATTATCAATTAATCAATTAATCAAAATTAGTTACCAATTAAAAATTAAATAATTACCAATTAAAAATTAATTAACAATTAATTCGAAATAAATACCAATAAATAAATTAAAATATGTAATTAATTTCAATTAAATAACTTCCCACCCTATTCCCCTATAAACCCATAACCCGCTACAGAATTGAATTACGCCAAAAATAAATAACATAAAATTCATTACTTAAAAAAAATTATAATAAAAATATACACTTTTGACACATATGCTAACATACAAAACACTTTAAAAATTCGATATTATTAAAATTCGATGTATTTTAATACCTATATTATATACTTCAATATTTTGGCTGTCTATATTTATAAAAATCTATATTAAATTGCTTACCTTAAATTCGATATTTTGGTTGACTATATTCTGTCCGTTCGATATTTTGTCCTTTCTATATTTTTACTTCGATATTAATGTAAGTCAATATTTTGTATTCGATATTTTGTGTAGTTAACCTTTTTTTTGGTGTATTATTGCAGAGTATTCACTTTCATGGTTAAATGATTATGCATACATTTCTCAATGACTTAGTGAATTAATTTCACAGGATCGAGAGCAAAATGCATTTTATCTCATGTTTACTGAAAGCAAATCCTGCAAATAAAAGAAAGGAGGACAAAAAGAAATCAGCTATAGAATGTTCCAGCAGCGTTTTAAGTTGCCTCTAGCGCCTCCAGCACGTCGACCAGCACCCTCCCGGAGAGTAAAAATGCACGTACTACAGGTCAAGTCAGCGGCGGCTCACACAAGTCAATAGTTGACCGTGGTACTATTGAATGCTAGTCAAGCAAGTAATCAGAGTGGCAGCGAGAATGAAGCTGAACCTAAAGGGCTAGATGTTTCTATGGCGCTCAAATCCAATGCCTCTAGCCAATCCCCAAAGGAACAGTGCCAGTAGATTTCAATAAAGGGGAGCAAGCAGGGCATACAACAAAGAATGTGATAAGTAAATAAGACCTAAAGAATACCCCTTATCTATGAAGCAAGCAAAAATCTGTCTGGGTAAAAAAATGGCACAAAATAATATAATCAAGCAAGAGAGGGAGGAAAAATAAAGACTAGTTCACTTCCCCGGGTTCATAAGTAAATTTCAGTGAGAACTAGCTAAAGGGTAGAAACTAGATCTTCATTTCTGGGAGATAATCAAATTGTTTTTTATGAAGACCCTCACCCACCAACCTAGTTGGTGGCATGCCACATCATTGGGTCCCACTCAAAGTGCAGAGTGCACCTCGGGTGTGCTTCAATGCCTGACTACAGCAGGCGGGTTTTTTGGAATGAGAGTACAGTGGAGTGAATGAGTGTAGATTAAAAACTGTCCAATGGGTCCAGAGCAGCTGGGGAAATTTGATCATGGGCCCTTGCAGTATTTAAAATAAAACAGCGGATATATGTGGAGGTTAGGTAATATCTCCTATATCCTATGAGTTTTACATGTTTCAGCCAGATTAAAAGGTTTGCTGGCTTTCTTCAGGACCTATGTGTGTGGTAAAATAGTGGTGGTCAAGTGTAGCTTGTTAGACCAATCTGTGTCGCACGCGCTAAGGTTTGTTTATTGAGAGAGGAGGTTTTCCTCAGGTTGCTCAAGTCACCAAGATTATCAGCGCGAGCACCATGAATCCTGTGAGAGGGCTGGACCTGTAGTCCCACATTCATCAAGATCTCTGGCCCACACTCCATACCTACTGTGGCCTGCTACTAGGATCCCGTCGAATAATGACACTGTCAGAGTCCGCAATGAAAGATGTAGTGCAAATTCTAGCGGCAGGAGTATGAACAGTATCTGTGGCAGCTATGGAGAAGACTCCAATCCCCTCTCAGCAGGCTTTGGCACCACCAGATACTGGCCTCGTTTCAGAGCACTGAAACAAGGTCCCAGAGGTAACTTGCCTAAGCTTAATCAATCCAGTGTTGAACAAGGGGGGGATTACCCGCAAGGGCATAGCTATCCTGACTCTTTCAAAATGGTATTTGACAATATATTACTCGAGATACAGGAGTTAAAGCTTTCACATGTACAAGATATTGGAGCTCTCTATAATAGACTAACAAATATGCTACATCTGCCAGTTAGACTAAATGAGGTGGAATCTAGTATAGCAGACCTTGAGGATAGTATGGAATCTTTTCAGCAAGACCAGTGATGCCTGAAGAAATTATAATGGCTTCCTCTGAAGCAGAGGATTACATTCAAGGCCAAGTTTATTGTTTTCAAGGCTCTACCAGGTCATGACTCTGTGCCGCTGCAATGTAGATTTAAAAGATATAATCCTCAAAGATCTCTCCAATCAATCACTGCAAACGTTATCTGCACTCACACGTACCAAATATCAAGACAATGGAGCTGGGCGTTCTCAGTAAAAGCAGCTTAGATATGGAATGAGCTTCTGCACTCACTGAGGGCATCATCGAAGTTGCTGCAATTCAGAAAGGCCCTGAAGACCCATCCCAAAGTGCATGTGCACACTCCTCAAGATATCTTCTTGTATGGTAGTGCCAGGATACCATTTTCGGTGACAGTCAGCACTGTATAAATACTGTAAATAATAAAATTGATAGTTTCCTAAAAGCCAGCACTGTGGAAATTAGCACGGAAGCTCAGAAATTTGCTTGATCCCTACTTAAGAGCAAGCTGACAGGATTCAGCAGTTGGTATAGGGTTTTGCGGAAGCACTCGGCTCAAGATCTAATTGCCGAATTTCTGGAAACAATTTTTCAGAAAATGAATTGCAGGCTATCGGAGGGAGATTGGCAGCTTATTTCAGAGATGGGGCACAAATCCCTCAGGGCGGCAAATTATAAAAGGATGTCCTTTCTGTTCCAATGGATAATAATAATTCCTGTTTGCAAAGTGCAAATCTATCACCCCCTTAAGTTACTAGGGGCCATCAAGGAAATAAAGGGAGCTGTTATCCAGGGTCATGCAATGCTGAGTTGAGCTGCCGCCGGCGATCGAACCATGAACCCCGTACTCCGGAGTCAGCCGCTCTGGCCACTGTGCCACACTGCTCCTATCATACTATACTTCACAAACTTTGCATGAAATATTACCATCAGTCCCTGACCATTGTTTTCGTTGTCAATGGGATGGAACAGGTAACTGGCTTCACATATTCTATGCATGCCCAAAAACAATTTTGGAGGATTTTTGTCAGTCGTTATCAAAGGTGTGCAATCTAGAACTACATCGGAAGTGAATTTAGCGTTATTTGGCATTTCCAATGAGAGTTGAAAGTGAATAACCATGGACAATATTGTATTTCTATTGCCTTAATGGCAGGTAGCACGCTCTTTTGTGCTCCCATATTGGAGAATGTTGAATGTTCCAACCTTGCAGGACTGGCATGAGAAAACATTAAGGACGAAAGCTTTTGAAGAAGTTTATGCGAGACGAGCTTGGAAACAACCAACAACCGCCAGAGTTGGAGGAGCCTCACAGCCTGCCCTATCGAAGTTCCTCACACCTGTCTTGGATGCCATCATAAGCTTGGCACCCCAGCACCTTCATTTCCCCCACACTGCCCAGGAACAGCTGGAGACCAAGCAAAGCTTCTAGGCCATAGCTAGCTTCCTGCACGTTTTGGGGGAAATTGTTTGCACACATGTCCTACTTGTGCCCCCTGCCGACACTGCACACAATTACACGCAACAGAAAGCACACGCATTCCAACAATTTGCAGACAATAGTTGAGCACCGGGGACTCTTCACCTTTTTTTTTGTTCTGCTTTTATATTGCATTTTGCCACATGATGCGTGGGAATTGCAGGCCTGTCGATGGTTAACGCTGATTTTTGTATCGCAATTGGCCTCATCGCAACTTTTTTCGTGTTTGTGTTTTTTGGGCGTCGCATTAATTTTAGCACGTTTTTTGGACGCGTTCCCGTGAGACTGTCGCATGGTGCCGCCGGGTTGGGAATACAATGTTAAGACAGCATTATTTTCCCACGATAGACTGCAATCTGCAGAGTTGCATTAAGCTAATTTTGCGATAATTATCACACCTTCTTGAGAATATTCCCCCTCAGTTTTTTATTCTTTTTTGGGGTGGAGGGTATATATCTGTGTTTTGTATTTTTATGCACTTTACATATTCCACACAACCAAGTACTGTATAATGCATTTTATTTCTTGGGGTTTTACTGTGATTATTGATAATTGTACTGCACTTCTTGACAGTAATTATGCACTATTTACACACTGGTATTTTAGATGGAGTTTCCATTGCTGGGTAGGAGCGTTTCCATTAGGATTGAAGACAATCACTACTATTGGTTTTAGGTATATAGAACTGATTACGAGAAGAAATGGCACCATAAGATGCAGCTAACCTAGCTTCCCTCTATTTCAAGGGCCATGTCTGGAATTTATGGCTGCACATGGTGTTTGCTTGGATTATATTGTGTATAATTGTAAATTTGTCTTTTCCAGAGTCATACTTTGCATTACTCTTTCCCTTTTGTCACTTTAGGGTCTATTGCTGTTTATCATATGGTGAAGTACAGTCAAATTCCATTCTGGTGCCAGGTTTGAATGTCGTGAATATTAATTGCACTTGTTGCACTCTGTTAACATTAGGTCTGTTGCTGCTATATAAATGATAAAGTGTTAATAACTTCTGTGTCGGAGCTAGATTGGCTCATATTGTATATAACTATATATTCTCTTTATCACGGGTTATATCATGACTTGCACTGATGCACTCCATCACTTTAGGATTCGATACCGCACAATGCATAGCAGAGGATCTATGTCGTTACAACGCGTTATTTTACAACGCAGACCGTTACAACGCAGTTTTTACAACGCAGGTACCATTACAATGCATGCCATTACAACGCATGTCATTACATAGCAGATACTATTACAACGCATGCCATTACATCGTAAGTATTGGTAAGTATATCTTTTTTTTAAAAATGTAATAAAGTTAATGTAATTAATTTAATTTATTAAATATAATTTAAAAATTGTTAAAACAGTAATTAATGTATTTTAATGTAATTATAGTAATTTAATTAATAATAAAATTGTAATTAATTTAATATATTTAATATAATATAATTAATGAAATATAATAAAATAAAAAATAGTAAATAATATAATGTAATTTATTACAATAAATATAATTTAAATAAAATTAAAATAATACATAATATAATTTAAATAAATATAATTAAAGAAATTTAATTAATTTAAAAATTGTAAATAATAATAATTAAATGTAATAAATTAAATAATTTTAAAATAAATTAATTTAATTTAAGTAATGTAATTCAATAAATTTTTTAATTGTAAAAATTGTAATTAATTACATTTTATTAAATTAATTAAATTAATTTAATTTATTTAAAGTCGTAATACCCCTGTACCCCAAAACACAAAACCCAGCCCTAAAACCTAAAAATACCCCTGTACCCCAAAAACCAAACCCAGCCCTAAAACCTAAAAATACCCCTGTACCCCAAAACCCAAACCCAGCCCTAAAACCTAAAAATACCCCTGTACCCCAAAACCCAAACCCAGCCCTAAAACCTAAAAATACCCCTGTACCCCAAAAACCAAACCTAGCCCTAAAACCTAAAAATACCCCTGTACCTCAAAAACCTAACCCAGCCCTAAAACCCAAAAATACCCCTGTACCCCAAAAACCAAACCCAGCCCTAAAACCTAAAAATACCCCTGTACCCCAAAAACCAAACCTAGCCCTAAAACCTAAAAATACCCCTGTACCCCAAAAACCAAACCCAGCACTAAAACCTAAAAATACCCCCTGTACCCCAAAACCCAAACCCAGCCCTAAAACCTAAAAATACCCCTGTACCCCAAAACCCAAAACCAGCCCTAAAACCTAAAAATACCCCTGTACCCCAAAAACCAAACCTAGCCCTAAAACCTAAAAATACCCCTGTACCTCAAAAACCTAACCCAGCCCTAAAACCCCAAAATACCCCTGTACCCCAAAAACCAAACCCAGCCCTAAAACCTAAAAATACCCCTGTACCCCAAAAACCAAACCTAGCCCTAAAACCTAAAAATACCCCTGTACCCCAAAAACCAAACCCAGCCCTAAAACCTAAGAATACCCCTGTACCCCAAAAACCAAACCCAGCCCTAAAACCTAAAAATACCCCTGTACCCCAAAAACCAAACCCAGCCCTAAAACCTAAAAATACCCTTTTACCCCAAAAACCAAACCCAGCCCTAAAACCTAAAAATACCCCAAAATTACTTAAATTAATATATTAATATTTTATTTTATTTTTAATATTAATTAAAATAATAAAATAATGTAAAATAAAATTAAATAAAAATAATATACTTACCTATACTTACGATGTAATGGCATGCGTTGTAATAGTATCTGCTATGTAATGACATGCGTTGTAATGGCATGCATTGTAATGGTATTTGCGTTGTAAAAGTTGCGATGTAATGGTAGTGCGTTGTAAAAGTTGCGTTGTAACGGTGCAATACCATATCACACACGCACTCAGAGAGCGCGCGCACTTTACACTGGACCACAGTGAAAAAGTGTGCAGAGACCTAAAATCACCAACACCAGGTTACAGAAACAGGCTAGGCAAAAGCAAAAAGTTTCGGTGTGAATCTGTCAAAAGGGCCAGGTCCAACAATAGCCATGTGGTTAATTAGATGGCAAGAGAGAAAAATGTTGCTGGGACACCGGCACACCAACATTACTGGCAAAGAGGAAAAGAAGAGGGCAGTGATAAAGAGCGCACCACAAAATGTTCATGCAAATGTGCTGACAGGGAGAAAAGCAGGAGCCAGATATATGACAAAAACCAACTCATGGCAAGCAGAGTACCTCAGCCACGGAGCGGAGGGAGAGAGCGAGAGACAGAGATAAAAAGTCATCGAACCTCAGGCCTCCGAACTCTGAACAAAGCTGAAGTCCAGCTGTCCGGTGGCGCTAGAAGTCAGTGATCCTGGGGCCTTATTCTCACACCAAATGTGGAAGCTGAAATAAAGAATAGAGAAATAATACCACAGGTACAGCTCTCTGGCAGCACATAAAATGAACAGAATTTATTGGAAAGCAACAGATAATGCAAATAGATGCAGCACAGAGACAGTCAGAATAGCTGCTGACTGTCCGAAGATGTGATGCTTCTGACAGGTTTTATTGACAAAAACCACAATGGAAGCAGCATCATAATGCACGTAACACAGATTGAGCATTGAGTATTTGTCCAATCAGGAGAGGCCTAGGCTGCAGTATACATTTTATGGTCCCAACTATACTCTTGCTGCCCACGTCTCCTGAGTATGTGGCAGTATTGGAACTTTCCACTGTAATGCAATGTTTTAGCTCTGGTACTTTTCCATAGAAATAATTGCAATATCATAGCATGTGCCAGAAATATTTCTAAATGTGACATGCTGAAATACTTGCGGCTAAGCTAGCATCCAGCTCTGTTCTCGTATCTCTCTTGAGCAAGCTTTGCGTTACAAAAGCATCTTTACTTAAGTATCGTGGAAAAGTACAAGCATCTATATTTTGATTCTCATGGCATCTTAACAGGGCCTTAGGCATTTGGTATTACTGCACAAAGATGGTTTCCACAAACCCACAACAAGAAAATGTGGGCAACATGTAGGTACTTATGCTGATGGTACCAGTGATGTTTGCACACTCATGTCACTGTAGAATCACAACTTAACAATGGGAAGTGTTTCACAATCACTGCAAAAAGAGTGCCCTGTATGCCATGTCACATGTAATATGGTCACCATCACATAGATGAGAGACAGTAGTGAGGGAAAATCACTCCTTACATAAGAAAGACAAAACGCCTGTTTGGTACAATTGTCACCCAGAACATCTAAGTACATGAGATGAGTTAGAAGTTCACTCAGCTAGGTATCTGCTCAAGGCAGCAAATTGGAGGTGGACTGGACTCTGCTGTGTTCCTGGTCATAAAGATAACAGGCACAGACCATCAGCTTGTACTTACCACTAGACCTATACAAACAATACTTCTTCTTGTGCAGTGCACATGGGCCACCCCAATATTGATGGGGAAATACCTGCCTGTAACACACAAAGTTGGCAATGTAACATGTATGACTCTGGCCAGGACTCACCCCCTTGTAGCTGTTGTTGGGCCCTCAACTTTCCATTAAGATCCAGGTAGGACACTGCCGGGATGCGAGCCATTGAGGTAGGGTTCAGGGTCCAGCGCGTGCCCCAACAAGTTGGGAGGACTTCCCCAGCTGGACCACCACAATCTTACCGGTCCAGCCCTCAGGTCCTCCAACCTCTTCCTGCAATGGACACTGTGCTGACTAAAGGCTCCGGGAGATGGCTCGTCAAATGGCTCTCTTCTGATGGGTGTAGAACTTGTATGGGTGCAATAGATGAAGAAACAGATTGTACTTGCAAGTTTTTGGATATCTAATTGGTTTTTACACATTTTGTGTACACCTACCACAAACATTAATCAATAATTCACACACTACCTGTGTAAATATCACATGCTTAGCACTACAAAACATGAATACACAGTTTTGAACTAAAATAACTAGCCCACTAACATCATGTAGCCCAGGGCCATCCTAGATATACTGAGATGTGAGGTACTATGACACACACACACACCACACCATTTTGATTTTCAGAAGGGTAAACTATGTGTGCATAACAGTACAGACACCTTTACAGCCAGGCACATTTACTTGATGCATTGGTCCATAGATCCTGGTACCATAGTATAGAAATGAGCTAAAGAACGATGATGGATTCAACCCAGATCTGAGACTCCTTGTCTTTGCTTTTTTCGCCTTAGTTGTCACGGTATGCCCAGACGTGGGTCTCTTGCTCACTTTGCCAATGGATTCAAGCTAGCCTATCTGATAAGGGCTGTTAGCTCGAAACCAGTCCCAGGATGCTTGTTTCCGGTCCCGGGAAGACATGCCTTGGCAGTTCAGGCTAGACTCCTCCCAGGAGGCACAGGGTCAAGACTGATTTGCATATAGCTGTGTCTGAACTGGGGTGGCAAAGTGAGCTGAAGAACGATGATGAATTCAACCCAGATCTGTAACTGGGGATGAGTGTCTGAAAAGTTTCAGCACTTCGTCCATCATCTCTGTGTATTTACCATAGTATAGACTACATCCTAAGACTAAGGTCACAATGAAAGGGCTGGCATGTGTGTCACTGAGAGCTTCCTCTCTGGGGATGTGTGGACATGTAGATACTTAATTGTATATCATACTACATCTTACTGAGATTGTGTGGTATCTACTACCATCACAGGACGTACCTTTTGCCATATACGGCACTTTTACAGAGATGACAATCAACATACCATTGCATGTTTTGTATGATTGGATTGAATGTAATAAAGCTAGTGATTTACATATCAAAATCTGTTGAGAAGTAAGCAACTATCTACACTGTTAATCTGTCACACGTGCAATATGACTGTACAGTGCAAGCAGGACTTATGGAAAAGTGACAACAGACCCATGGGAGTAAGGGACCTGTCGGAAGTAAATGACACACATTGAAAATGTGGGTAAAAAAAAAGAAGTATCAGGTCAGGGGCTTACCCCAGTCACTATTCCAAATGTAGTTCATGTAAAAACACTCAGGGCTACTATTGGTTCAAAAAACTCATGTTGGGAACATCTGCAGGTATGCAGGGAGATTACTCTGTGCATCAGTTGTATCGCCCCAGTAACTCTGCCCCAGCCTGTGCCATGGCCCATAATGGGCACAACTTATTGTCAGACCTTGATCTACACAGGCTGAGCATGCTGATCCCATATGGACATCACATTTCCACCAATTCAAAACATAAAATTAAAATGTCAGGCCCATCAAATACATTACTTCAAGTTTGTGTGGCACTCTGAAGGTTATGTGAGGTATAGCTAGCTCCCAGACAACAGTTTGGCAAAGCCTGATGTGGGCTGAGTGGTATGTGGCATTGTACACATAGATAACATAATCCTCAACTGCTTCTTACAGCATACTGACGCAGCACATATGTGCATGCAACAGAAGTAGAATATAGGGCTTATCATACTCACACATTACAATGGTGATGTTAAGTCCACAAATTCCTGTGCTGCATAACCCATTTCATGATTGTCCTAAGTAGGGACCACATAATTTCACAAAAATGTAATCTAATTTTACTCCAGAAGTCAAAGGCACATTGTAGACTATGGGAATGGAAAGGATGAAGTTGAACAGAGTAAAACATTTATTAGAGTTCCTTGCCCGTATGGCCATAGCGCTGGCCATATAGGGGAAGTATCTCTTCAACCAGGGTCTCTACCTCCTCTGGAGAGAAAGGGAGAGCACTCTCACCTGCTTGGCCTGGCATGATTGCTCCCAGAGGTGGCAAGCAGCAAGTGGAGGAGGTGTTGAGAGCAGCAGTGTCAGGAGGCAAGTGAGTTATTTTTCAAACCATGGCATACATGTACACCACTTATACACCCAGCCATTGGACCACGACCATCGCAATCATCAGCGTTAGTCTATGGCTGTGTCCGCTGCGGGTGAAACCGCCCACCGCACGGTTGACTTCTGCCGGCGGTGGTACATTCCAAATGTCCTATTTGCAAAGTCAGGCATCTGTCATTTCATCGGTTGCAAAACACAGTATTGGCGATGGTTGAGTGTGTCACCACCACTCCAAATGAGGGCTAACATATTTACATTTGGACTATTACATTGCCATGTAATTTCCAGAACACAAATCATTGTGTAGGGCCTTACTATACATAAAGGTAAAATTTGTGTGGTGCATTGTACACCACGATTTATGGTTTTTGACCTACAACTTCCTAAGTTCATCTTTATTGGGCTAATATCAAATTTGTAAATGTATAATATGCACATGTATGATACAGACACATGTGAAGTAGACAATAGTTATGTTAATTATATGCAATGTTTTCTGAACCAGTTATATCTTGTCACATTACTTTTGGCTAACTCTACATATTTGTTACTCTGGACACTGTGATCAATATTCTACATTGTCTCCAATTCACAGGTTTGTACCCTGGGACAGGGAGGAGATGACAGCCTCCAGTGTACTGCCCATTTCCAAACCTTCAAACCATAGAAGAAAGGCATGTCATCAAGACGTTTCATTTAAATAGGCAAACAATATAGGATTTATGTCAACATTTGGAGCCTGATTTCCTCAAAACAGTAATCCCACATGTATCCCACCTATTATGAGACTTATGGCAATATTGCATTTTCTGGCCACAGCTTCATTCGAGTACACTGTGGCTATATAGACTTATGGCAATATTTTATTTTCTGGATACAGCTTCCTTCCAGTAGACTGTGGCTATATATGGTGGTATAAAAAAGCGAGATGGGCCCCTCACACCAAGTGAACAGGGAACTACAAATCAGTAGAGTAAAAAACTCACCTTCGCACAAATGTGTCAGATAATAGATACGATGAAGCACTCAATCACACCACTGAGCCAATCAGTTCTTTCCACTTCCAATTGGGATACAGCTGTTTTTAAAACATACCACCAAGAGAGAAGTTTACATAAAGCTTTAAAACCAGGAACCCCACATATAGGATTCCGACTTTTTATGTCATTTTCTCATGGTACATATAAATTACAGTGTTATTCGATCTGTTACAAGGGCTGATCCATTATTTTTTTTATCAAAAACGAGTTCTGATGAAGTAAATATTCTTCATCTGTGGTCCCTCGTTGTAGTCAGATTCAGAATGCAAATATATCAACACATTTTGGTGGGCATAAAAAGGTATCAACCACCTTCTTCAGGGCAATGTATCTGGGTATGAACCTTCCTCAGATTAAAAAGGATAATTCATTGAATTGCCACAATAATGCTGTGAAATATTATTACTGTACATCTTGTGTTTCCTCACACCTTGGATTTGCCTGTCCTCTATAAATGGGCATGTGGTCTTCTATGAATTGTTAGGACTCAACCCTTCAAATGGGCCGGGAGCTGTGCTCAAACTCCAGCTAATGTCACAATTACTACCGGAGAGGGCCTGGCTTGTTGGTAAGTATGTGCTGTCCTAACTTTGTGTGGGTGATGTCAGGTTGTGTCATCAGAAAGTGTGTAACTTGTTGCTGCACTTATGTCTCTCTTCCATTTAGGAGACTCAGCGTTTCTAACGTCCACAGTTTTTGGCACCGCTGTAGTATACAACTATGCCTGGGGAAGTCCGCTTCAATGAGGCACAAAGAATAAACATGGTGGCCAGGGGAATGGCCTTTTGGGCTCTTGAGGGCCAGATTAAGATATCTGGACAGGTTTGGGGAAGCACTCCTCTACTTATCCGAGAAGATTTGTCAAATCACAGTGGCCTGCTGCATGCTCCACAAAATCGCCCTGCGATGGAACATGCCTTATATCGCAGAGGATGGAGGCCATGAAGTGCCACCAGGTGAGGATCCTGAAATGCTAAATGATGATGATAATGGTGATGAGGAAGGAGCTGACTTAAGTCAAGATCCCATCAACAACTTCTGGTGAGTGTAACGATGTTGTGAGATGTCATGACTTTCACTATTAAAGCAGCTGTTGTTGTGATGAAGTGAGGAGGATGTTGAGGGAAAATATTAGTAACTTAAGCTCTGCATATCTGCTGAAAGGTGTTTGTGGAGGAAGGTTTTGTCCTCTAATGCCTCTTCTTTCATTCATTACATTTTCTTTCCCACCAGGACGGCGCCAGGAACCCCTTTGGGGTAGCTGTGCGCCCTAAAAATGTAATTTAATAATAATAATATGCTCACTTTGTTGGTTTTGCTCTGTTTAGCTCAGACTTTTGTCATGGACTGTGTACTCCAGAATTTGACTATGTGATTTGTGCCATATGTATGGTTCCATAGCTTATTTCTTTGTTTTGGTCTGCTTTAGGTACCTTCATAATGTCATCTTCATTTGAACCTTTCAGAGCTGTGACATTAGCAGGTATATAATGCTGTTTGGAGGTATGAAGTGGACATGGATTGCTCCTGGGAATGACTGTCACAGACTTTGGGTGTACAAATCCTACACCAAGACAGCTTGCACAGCGATAGAATGGAAATTAAAAGGATTCAATTGGACTTGTTCCTTGTTGTGTTGTAGATCTAATGCAGTATGTGGGAAAAGGCCCTCCTACTATCAGAGGCATTATCCAACCTTATCGCCCCAAGAGATCTTTAAGATCAGACAATAAACAACAGGCAGTGGTCCCAAAAATAAAAAGAACATGAGGCAAAGTTGTGGAACCATCTACCTACCGATATCCACCTGCAACCTAATCATTCAACCTTCAAAAAGGAACTTAAAAGGTATCTGTTCCCTTAGGACTGCTTGTAGTGGGAACGGCAACGCTATTAGCGTTGGGATGCTCCCGAGTAGCCATGCGCTTTAGAAATGTCTTTCCATTCCATCATGTGCTTCAACATAGGGCCTGATTACGAGTATGGCTGTCCGAGGCCTGCCAGACTTGCAGAGGTGTGTCTGTGGTGGTCCGGACACTGCCATGTTGGCGGTCCCACCAGCGTATTACAACTTTGGCAGTTGGACCACCATTGTGCCACTGCAAACACCATAGAACCACATTCCCTGTCATTCCATGGTGGTCAGAGGCTCACAATATGCTGGTGGTGCCGCTGCAGCACCACCATGCACACTACTAGTTTCAGGACCGCCAGCGGTATCATGGAGGTTCTTCCTCCATGAAACGGCTGCCAGTCATAAAATAGAGGGAACCCAACAGGACCCCCTCATATTCCATGCATGGGGTGCATGCAGGGGGGCACATGTTGTACCCCCCTGTGTACATGCACACCCAGTTCCAGCATAGCATGGACTTCTCAGCCCATGCCGTGCAGGAACGCACTTATAGCAGTTCTGCAGCAGTGCCTTTCTAAGACATACATAGGTGTCTTTGAAAGGCACAGCCATAGGACCATCCTGCCAGCCAGACCACAAAAACACATAATCTTATGGGCGGCTGCCCTGTTTGGTGGTCCTGGAGCGGGGCAGTGGTTTAGCAGCCCATTCCAGGACCGCCAAACTGGTAAACGGGGTCAAATGTTGTTGTGGGTCCATATCGTGCTAGTCTCCTTTTACATTGGCTAAATCCTCATTGTGTATGAACCGCATGTAGCAGTTGATGTGTCTCCTCATTGTAGGCCAAAGTGCTTGTGGCACATCACTGAAATTTGTTTCTGACACTCCACCAGATGCAGCAACACTGGAGGGGAATGACCCTGTGATTAGTAACTGTTGTACAGCCATGTGTCCGTTTATTGGTTTATATGATCTGATATTTCTTTTGTGACGCAGCCGATATGGCTCTAGCTGATGACATAGACTTAATTTGATTATGTATATTCAACTGTAAATTGTCTGATGTATCCCTTCTCTCCATGTTGTTAAGGTCTACATCTGAAAAGGTCATCACTGACACAGAATATTGGAGTCATGTATGATTTGCTATGTTTCTGACATCATGTTAGCCTATGATTGGCACAATGAATAAAGATGTTATAAGACCAGACACTTGTATGTAGGCTTTGGTGTGACATGGTTGTGATCCTGAGTTAAACATTGTTCACATTCAACATATACATGCTTACACGAGTAACCTGTTTTGGCAAGGTAAGTTTCACCTGGGAGTACATATATACATTGCTAGATGTAAGAGTTACTACAGGAGGCAATGAGTTAATGACTGGTGTTTTGATTGCAGTGAACAAGGAGAAAATGCACAATGTACAAAACTGAACAGGGAAAGTCATGGTGAATGAAACCATAGTTGTAGATGCCAAATTGTCTGAAGTCCAAAATTCTACTCCCATCACAAATGGAAATGAGTCCAGAAATAGTCCACAAAGTGAATGTGTTGCACACACTGGAGGAAATTAGGTGCAAGGTTTCTTACTGGCAATGGTGGGTGTCTTGCCATCCACATCTCCTGGATTTTTTTATGAAAGTCCCCTCCTGCGGGGGAGGGGGTACCCGCTGCTGCTGAGACGGGGTGTCTGAAGACGTGTCTTCCTTTGACAGGGTCTCCCGCCCTGTACCTGATGCAGATGTAGATGGCCCAGATGTAGTTGGATCACAGGAAGGAGTAGATGGTGGTGGAAAAGCCCTGTAGAGGGTGGTGTTTATTTTCTGCAGCACGCCAATGAGCCTGCCCTTGTTTGTGCTGTGGATCGTCTGCTTCTGGTGTATGTCCCTTTGTAGCTACTTCACCTCCTGGATTTCCGTTAGTACCTTACCCATCATGCCTTGGGAGTCATGATAATCTCCCAAGACTTGTTTGATTGTGGCCTGGGTGTGAGTGGCCCCAGTAGTCTAACTCAGCGGGCCCACAGTTACCCACCCATGAACCCTACCCCCACGGGACTGTGCACTTAGCCCAGGCTACACCCTCCCACTGGGCCCTGGGTCCTCAGTGACTGGGTTAGTGATTGTCACCTCAGAATCCAGGACTGGGGGTACAATATATTAGTGACTGTGTTAGGTACACAGGTTGGGGGGTAAGGGTTGACTGAGTTATTGCAGCTGGGGTGTGAAGTGGAAGTGTTGTTGTGGGTAAAGTGAGCCCTACTGCTGACATCTGCCTAGGCTGACCAGATGTGCCTGGAAGGTCATTCACGACCACATCTCCAGGAGTATTATCATCACTGAGGGCTTGATCCTGGGTTGGAGTGGGAGTCTGTTCGATGGCCAACCTCTGGCCACGTGCTGTGCCAGATGGACCTGTTGAGAAATATAGAACATTCTTATTGGTGGAAATGTGGTATCTACATCCACATAGTTCTTGACACAGTAAGTGGAGACCTATGGAAAAACAAAATAAGTAGAGATTACCACTGTGATCTAGTTCTGTGATATTGAACTTGTTTTCAAGACATGCAATACTTGTTTTAGAATTCAGCAGCTCATTAGATGTACTGATATGTTGCATTTTGGATTAAGGAATGAACATGACATCTCCTAAACATTTAAGCTAACACAGTGTAGAGGTAATATGTGTATTTGACCATTCCAAGGCCTTGTTGTGTGAAATACAGGAGAACACACAACTTGGTTGCAAATTTAGCATTATGATTATCATGTGAGTACTGCATAGTCAATGGACCACCTGCCACTTCTAATCAGCTGTGTTACCTTCTTACCCTACATGTATTTGAGGTACACACTTGATATGGTGTTGCTCATGCCTTCAATAGTTTAAGTTGAGGAGACCAGAACAGCATCAAGCTAAGAAGGCATACATGTCTCTGATTAGAGCGTTATATGTAGATTGATCAGTCCATGAGAAACGGAAAACAGTTGTAACCTGGCTGACAAGTGAGTGTGGGCAAACTCACTGTTGCTTCTTGTTTTCTGTTACAGAAAGAGAGCCTCATAGTTGTTGTTGTCATTTCAATCTCTACTTCCACACACTTGACAAATGGTTAACTTCAAGGGAGATGAGCATCAGTTGTAACCTGGCTGACAAGTGAGAATGAGCAAACAACACTACTCCACCTTGTTTAGAGTTACAGAAACAGGGCCTCTTGGTAGTCATTTAAGTCTCAGCAAATGGTGAAGTCCATGAGACTACTATTTCATCTAGTTTTGAGTTAGAGAAACAGGGCCTCATGGTAGATTTAGTCATTTCTATCTTTACTTCCCAACACATGGCAAATGGTTAGTGAAACATATCTGAGGTGCCTGCCACTGGGTGCAGGGATGAACTGCACCTCTGCTCTTTGCAATGAGAGCATGCATTCTGTTCGGAATGCATTCTCTCATTGTAAAGAATAGGATTGTGACTGAACAGAGTTCGGTCGCATCCTACTTCCTGGACGGTTCAGTTCCAGTTCTAAACCGATGTTGGACAGACTCCGGTCCATCCGACATCGGAATCGGGCCCTTAGTGTCCAACTCCTTCACCCAAAATGGCTTAGTTTGGAGTAGAAAAGGCAAATGTAACATTTTTAGTGTCCAACACCTTCCCCTAAATGACTTAGAGTGGGAATTGTAATTTTGTTTTTTAGTGTAGAACAGAATGACTAAAATGGTTTCAATAGAAGTAGGAGTTCTATTTCGTGGCATTTTTCATGAAAATGTAAGTATTAGAAATAAACATTTAAGTATTGTATTTTTCACATGCCTTAATATTATTAACATTGTTCATACAAAGAAAAGTACAAAACAGTTTATTATTTCATTTGTATATGTTTTTGTGGTTCTATGTTAACATTTCTATTGAACACATATATATTTATTTTTGCAAACATTTTTTAAAAACATACTTATTTATTTTTGGAATACAAAACATGTTGAATATGTTTTTTTACATTTTTTTTTAACATTTTGCAGTTTTTACAATATTTTTTGCAAATATGCTGTTGATAGTTTTGTTCTTTTTGTAGGAGGTCTTTGAATGTGTAAAGTGGTATGTGGGGCCTCCCTAGTGTTGCTTAAGAGGCATTGTGCCATCCTTTTACAGTGTTGTTTGTTTTTACTTCTTGAGCAAAGGTGCTGTTGTAGACATTTCACAATGTTGTTTGGAATTTGGGTTGGTATCTGTGTCCTGAACATTGCAGTCTTCAGTTTTCAAAGTATTCACCTAGGTGAATTAGTGTTTGTTCATTTTGTTGGTAGAATGGACTTTCTATATGGTGGTTGTAGTGGTAAGCTGCCTCTGTTACACGCCCATAGGCTAGTACCATCAGGTTTTATTAATTTGAAAGGCAGATTGCCTGATTTTTCCATATTCTACATTTAGTGCAGAATGTTGGAGATGGCGCCAAATGCTTTGATTAGTACCAGTCTTGGATGGGTGTGTGTGGGTATAGGTTAAGTATTGTTTGGATCATAGCTTGTTCAATATTGATTATTATTTCATATTATTTTATGTGGGAGTAGTCACAGTAAGTGCTACTTTGTTTATTAGGTAGCAAGGTGATTTTGATGGGTATATTTGTGTTTTGATATTCCCCATGTGTGGTGTATATCAGAGTGAATGATTTTGGGCACATGTTAAATGTTCCACCCATCATCCATGTTAATAAGTTATCCGCTGTAGCAAACAGTAATGCATTGTCAATATTCAGGTTGTCATGTAGCAGGAAAGGCTCTTCTTGTGTAGTGGTTAATTGTTCATGAATTGTTATAGTATCTTCTAGTAGCAAGAGGTGTATCACTGGTGGCTTTTTTAGTTTGTTATATTCAAAGTTTCAAAGTGGGGATAGCTGGAAGCTGACGTGTGATGCATTAAGGGAGTATACTGTTTAAAGGTTTAGTAGTGAGCTCTTGGTAACTAGTGCTCGCCTCTTTTACATTTTGTAGTACATGCTTCACTTCAATTTTGATGACATTTAGGGGGGTGGCTGTGTTGTCTCACATTAATAACAACATTTCTTGTAGTAGCCCTCACAAAACAAGTATTAGAGTAATAGTTTGCACGTTTCTAATTGACATTTTTGGTGCTAGTCTTTTTTTCTTTTTTTTCCTAGTCCTCATATATGAATTAGGCCCAAGATCTAAGCTGGGATTGGCCTGGGGTGCAACTGTGTTGATGAAAGTTTACTCTCCTTTTAAAGCATCATTCAAACCATTTGCAAGGAAGGTTGCATTCAGCATTACCAACCTCCTCAGCTGTTGAAGTGTGTCTTAATCCTCTGACTGTTTTGGCAATTATTGATCCTAGAACAGTGCTGCGTGGCCACCTGACAGGGCCAACCTACCTATCATGATGCATCACCCAATATTCGTGAGCAGTAGATCTCACATTTTGTATCCTTTTAACAGACCCATTTGAGCAGTCCAGCCTACTACAGAAATGTCCAGTATAGGTCGCCCACTCAGATAGAGATGGTGTAATGGGGGAGAGTCATTTCGTGCAAATTTCCATTCATGCAATTATTATCAGAATTAAATGCCGTTGAGCCCGAACTTTCCCCAATTTGTGAGAGTTCCCATCACCAACTGAAATCCCAAAAATGACCAGTTCAATGCTTACCTCTATCTTAAACCACAAACAGAGAGACAAGGGAGTGAGCCTTCTGTGACTCCCCTCTTAATAGTACCACAACTCACAAACAGAGAAGGACTAAATAACCAAACAAAGGGGAAGAGTCCCTCCAAAGAATTATTCTGTTAATCATTCTGTCAGTATCCCTATCCAACCAAACATTGTGTAGGAAAAGGGTTACAGAGGAGGGGGGAATAGAGGGGAAAATCAATAGATTTGTTAATACTGCCCTCACCTACTATGTAGTGGCATGCTTCATCGTTGGGCCGCTTCTGAGGCACAGGTGCAGACCAAAACACTAGCCAGAGCTCTGACTTTTTTGTGAGGTGAAAGAAAGAAATAGTGAGAAAAGGAAAGAAGCTTTACCCGGGAGGGATAACAGGTAGAGAAAGGAAGCATAGATAAAACTGCCTAAGGAGGTACCAACTGTATTCCTTTTTTCTCGGTCTGCCTGGACAGGATTAAAAATAAGTGGTGTACAGGAAGAGTTACTGCTCCTAAACCCCCACTGTGATTACGAATATGTTTCAGCCATATTCCTTTGCCACACTTGGTCATCGGCCTTCTTCAGGGTATAGATCCCTCTAACTTCTAGTCCTAATCACGATGTGATCAATAGTAAAAAAAAATGAATGGTTAAATCAACCTTACTTCTTCTCCGTAACACATTTGTCACAGATATCTGTAAAGAAAACAATTAATCGTGTGAAAAATCCCCCTAAGCCCAGTGAGTATCTTGAATGACATTGTTTAGGACACCTCTGTGTTAATCCCCTATCATAATTTGTTATAATATGCGCCTAAGTTACACCCGACACCGCATGAAGATAGGAACTCTGCAATCACTAGCCCATTTTAACTTGTATATCTAGGTCCCCCTTCAATGAGGTAACCTGGTAATCGTCTTACCCGAGTCTCATAAGTCATTTTCTCAACCCAGGACTGTCGTGGGATACCGCCCTATAGTCAAACTCTGCACGATAAACCAAATGCTCAAACAAAACCTATCTAAAAGACATGCTCAATTCCGATTATGTGGTATTTTGTTTTTTATACTATTCACCCCAAAATATTTTTCTACTTCTGGTCTTACTGAAGACATATGATCAATAGCCCCTGCTCAAATTCAGCCTTGCAATGGCGTACTTTCGGCACCGCCCTCCTTTACAGAGCAGTCATTCCACCAATGGTAGTACTGTTCAGAGATGTAATGGTAGTGCGGTTGTCTGAACCATGTAGCCCCAAAAGGTGCCCAAAGTCAAAAAGCGAAGTGGTTATGTTAAAAATAATTATTCCACCTCTCGCTCTCCAACCCTGATCCCCTTAAGGTAAGCACTCCCCAACTCTTTTGTGACCCAGGTGGTTATACAGCCAGAAATCGTACTGCTTGGAGATGCAGTAAATGCCTCTAACCTCTCCACTAAAGTTGCCAATTTTACAAATGAGGAGGATTGTCTTCCCGCCTGCTCCCGATTCCACTTTAATGTTAGTCAGGTTTGCCTTAATCAGTACCCTCATTCCGTTTCCTGTAGGTAAACCCATTGGTACAAAATATACCTAACCGGTCCCCCACTTACTTCGTCAAAGGTCGGTGTACCCTTCTTAGCCACTGGGGTACCTCTATCTTACCCCCAAAAAGTATTGAAAGAGATGTATCCACGTCTTGCCAGAAGAGTTGGATTGTTGGACGCTCACATAATAGATGAACATCATCTGTTTTCTCTAGCGCACACTTAAAGCATAGTCTCTTCTTACTTCCACTCATCTTTGACAACTTCTTTGGGGACTAGTATGCCCTTTATAAAGTAAAAAGATGTTTCTCCCTCAGGGTCGCAGATCTCACTGTAACCCAAAGTGTAGCTATAGATACTTGCCATAGGTTTAGAATGTCTAGCTCCGGCAAGTCCATCTTCCAAATCACCTCTGGCAACCTTAAAGAACCATCCTCCTCTTGCACCAACATCCAATAACATTTGGACACTTTCTTCATATATCTCAGGTCCCTCGATATCTCTTCCTCCCAGTCTGTTTTAAGCCCGATATAGGTTGCTTGCCAATTCGTAGCATTAGAACCTTGATAAAGTGAAGTTAATGCAGGCTGCTAAGGAGTCCCATGATACCAATGAGCCTTGATCAAACAGCTGACCCCATCTTGTCAAGCCAGCTGTTGATAAGGGCACAGCTATTGGGTCTAAAAGACAATGAGGGGTCCCAGGCGAATTCCATATTGGTTCATTTCAACTATAGTAGGGGATTCCAAGAATCCATTTAACTTGAATCCACAGTTTACAGGCTGCTAATAAAACTTTGAATTTAATCTTCTTAAAAAACTTGTAGAGGACAAATTTGAAAAGAAAAATATTGCCTTAGACCGAAACTTTTTTTTTCAAAACCCTGAAACAAGGAGGTATTCTTTGCTTGTTTTCCATTAAGAGCTGTCTTACTTTTTTCGGACAAAAGGCCCAATAATATAGCTGGAAATCCGGGAGTTCTCTCCCTCCATCTATTTTTTTCTACGCAGTGTTTTCCAAGCTATTCACACACCTTTATTTTTCTAAATGAAACTACTCTAATCGCCTTGTAGCTTCCTAAACCACTCATATTTGAAGTGTAATAGTAACGCATTGCATATAACAGTGAATTTAGGGAGAATGATCTTCTTGACTATATTTGTTCTCACTAATATTGATAGAGGTAAATGCATCCATGATTGCAGCAATTTTTTGGACTCCAACCAAATTCTATTGAAATTAATAAATGCCTGAACTTTCTAGTATGGAATCAGATGGGCCGCTCAAGGTCATATTCTCCATTTTGTCCTCATTAACTGAATATCCAGAGTCTCTCCCGAAGGCCTCCATTAGTTCCATTATAAGTGGTAACAATGTTTCCTGGTTGCATGTATAGATTATAAGATCATCCACATAAAATGCTTTTTTTTATCCAGTCCAAGTACTGAAAAGGAGGAATTGTTTTGTTCTGACCCAATTCTTCTTGTCAAGGGTTCCATATATAGGTTAAAGAGGAGGGGAGACAGTGGACATCCTTGTCTAATACCCCGGCCTATAGTGGTTTTTTATGTAAGCGGCCCATTTATCACTATCCTTGCTGTTGGTGCATTATATATTGATCTTATAGCCCTGAGGAAGTCGTCACCTAGGCTGTTTTGTTCAATAACGTCATACAGATAGGGCCAGCTGACTCTGTTGAATGCTTTGGCAGCGTTGACCATTATGACGGTTAAGGAAGTCCTAGTTGGTATAGCGATGTCAATTATGCTCAACAAGTCATGTGTTAAGTCATGAAGCTGCCTATGTTTCATAAAACCCTTTTGATTATCATGTACAATATTTATTAGAACACTATCTAGCCTTTTGGCGAGTATTTGCGTAAATAATTTGTAGTCTCTATTCAACAAAGAAATTGGTCTATATGACTAATATTTCTTTCGGTCTTTATCTGGTTTTAAATTGAAAGTTAAAACTGTCTCTTTCCATGAAATTGGGGGCGGTGAATGATTAATATAAATGCTATTCAGTAATTTAGTTAAGTGTGGGACAAGCGCTTCCTTAGGACCTTGTGTAACTCATTTGGGATACCATCTGGGCCTGCATCGTTCCCTCTCCTTAAATGAGTGATTGGTTTTCCTATCTCTGAAGCAGTGATTTCTTGATTAAGAAATAATTGTTGCCAAGTGTCTAGTCTGGGGAGAGTGTCATGTTGCAACCAATCCTTCACTTCTATCTGATTAGATTTCATATCCTCAGTATATTTCTTGAAAAAAATCCCTGAAAGCCATCCCAATACTGTGATCTTCCAAGCAGCGTTCTTGGGTAGGTCCAGTCTGCACGTCCTTTATCTCATTTCAGAGTAAATCTTGCTGTGTCTTCTAGGCTCGTAATTTCCCACACCTTTCCCCATATTCATAATGAACCAGTTAATAGCATCCCACCTCTCCCACACCCTTATTTCTAAAAATTCAGCTAAGTGTTCCTTGGTTTCATTCAATTTCCTCTGGAGCTCAGTTCCTAAGGTATATTTTTTACAGTGCGTTAGATCTTTCTGTGCTTTGTCAATTCTAGACTCACATTCCCTTAGTTCTTTGTTCCCTTCCTTCCTTCTAAAAGCTACAAAACTTGTATCCTTCCATAGATATATGCCTTGAAGACGCCCCTCACGATGTGCGCTAAGGCCGAGGTTTCATTGATCTCAAAATACTCTACTGTGTCCTTTTGTAAAGCATTTACAACTTCTTGATTGCCTAGGAGATTTCTGTCTAGGGTCCACCTAGTGTCTGGTCAGAAGCTCTCAACAGAAATTACTAATTTTACCACTGCATGATCTGAGAGATTTTCTTGTTGATGCATAATTGTGGAAATATTTTTACTTAGCCTTGTATCAACGAGGAAAAAAACCTATTCTGGAGGCTTGAGAGTATTTTTTATTCTGATGGTAAATTCAGATTCTTTATTAGCTGCTGCATGGCCTCCCTCATTTTAGGGGTATTTACTATCAATCTTACTGTGGATTTATCCAAAACATAGTGCAACAACATGTTGAATTCCCCCCATAATAATATTATACCTTGTATCAATTGTCTGTATAGGTTCCTAAGTGAAGACAGATCGTCTACGTTTGGGCCATAATAACCTACCAGTGTGTATCCTATCTTATCTATTTTAACATTAGTTATGCCCCATCTACCCCCTGTATCCACAATGGAAATTTCTAGCTAAACTTTTTGCTGATCCTTTAAATAGTATAGCTACCACTTTTACACTGCACAATTGATTAGTGCATACCAGCTGCCCTATCCATCCATTTGTTTTAAGAATCTCATCCCATTCCTCAGAATGGAGGTGTGTTTCTTGAAGTATTATTAATTCATTATTAGAGAGTTCTACTAGTTCCAGAATCTTCCTCCTTCTACTATGTACCATAAGGCCATTCACATTCCAAGACAGTAGTCTTATTTCCTGCAGATTATGCATCACCTTTATCATAGTTTCTTTTTTCTCTTCCACCTTTAGTGCGCCAACTAATGTCACATGTGAGGACCAATTTTTTGTATTTTTTGTATATTTTTCGCTCATGCTCCCTACTCAGTGCTCATAATTACAAATATGTTGGTGTAGCCCCAGTTCCGTTGACTCGCCCCAATGCACCCTCCCTTTATCCAAATGGGGTAGTGCATATTACCCCTGGAACTCAGATTCTCTGACCTGCCTTCTTAGGACTTCTTTTGGGGAATTAATCTGGCTAATTAAACCCTCAACATCAGAGACCTCCTTCATGTTGTACATTTCATTGTTCCACATGACCCTTAGTATAGCAGGAAATTTCAACTGAGCATTAGCCCCCAGTGATTTAACGGTTTGAATGTGTTCCCCTAGCTCCCACTGGCAATTTTGTGTAGTCTTCACCATATCTGATTGTATATGTTGAATCACCTTTTTGGAAATGTGTTACTTTAAGAACAGCTGAGAGGATTGTTTCCTTAATGATGTAGGTACAGACATTTACTAAGATCTTCCTTGGTTTTATTTTTGGGGGGGTTTCTCGTAAATGAGTCCCTATGTACTCTTTGAATATCCTGATCTAGGTCCCACATCAGAATTTCAGGCATCGACTGTTAGAGAAGATCTATCAAAAAACTTTTATATCTCCCCCTTCCACCCCCTCCGGACAATTTAACAGCCTTCGATTATTCCTTCTGGAATTATTCTCCAATGATTCTAGTTTGTCCCCAATCTCTTTTTCACCTGTTTTTAAGGATTGTATTTCCATATGGTTAGACTTGATCTCCTCCTGTAAAACCCCAAGCAAGGTTTCCATTGTTGTTAATCTTGCTGTAATATCTGCCATTTTAGCTTCAAGGTTCTCACAAGACTCCTGATTTTTTTCCTGGTTAGTATCAGAGGATGCACATTTTTCTTTAATCTCTCTAGAGAGTGAGAGCAACAAGAGACTTATGTCTGGAACCTCTGTGTTGCTTGTAGATTTATTAGCAGAGTTTACATCCTCCATACAAGGGGCCTTTTGTGGTGTGGGTGCTTTCTTGCCTGTAAGTGTAGCCCATGTTTTTAGGTCTCGCCTGTCGATGCGCATGCGCATCGAGCAAGCGAGACTATGGGGGCTTATCCACTCTTTATCCAACTTGCAAGGAATCGTGGCGATTCCTTGCAGTGCCCGTGACTTTTAAGCTCAATGCGCATGCGCATTGAGCTTAAAAGCGCGTGCACATGCCCCCAGCCGCCTGCCTTGCCTACTCTCCCGCCCCCTCACTTCTTGATTGCACGGCCGCTAGGCCGTGCCTCCCCTACTCTCCTCCTCCTACTCTCCTCCCCTCGCTGTCTGTTCCCGCACTCCTCCCACACCCCCGCTCCGCCCCCTCCCCTGCCTGCCATGTCGCGTTGCATTTCTCCTCCCCCCTCCCCCCAGCCGCCTGCCTTGCCTACTCTCCCGCCCCCTCACTTCTTGATTGCACGGCCGCTAGGCCGTGCCTCCCCTACTCTCCTCCTCCTACTCTCCTCTCCTAGCCGTCTGTTCCCGCACTCCTCCCACACCCCCGCTCCGCCCCCTCCCCTGCCTGCACTTTAGACTGCCACGTATTTTTCTCCGTGTAAAATCCGAGGCAGTAAACTAGAAGTCCTTTCACATAAAATGTTCTGGAATCAAAAGAAAGGGCGGGTTGAACGTGAGATGGGCTGCCATGAAAGCTGCAATCTCTCCCCACCACGGTGGGCAGCAGGGTTCTCACCTGAAGGAGTGGCAGTACCCGCTGGTTCAAACGTCTCCTCTCAAGCAGGGGCGCAAGGCCCGACCGGCTCATCTCGCTAAGAAGTACCAGTACGGAGATCTTATACGGGGTCACCCAGTCCTTGATGCCGAACACATTGGCGTGCACCACCCCGTTGGTCATCATGGGGTTGAAGTAGAGGCTCTCGTGCACGCTGGCCATGGCAGGGGATCCTGCGGCTCCCGGGGGCCAGATTATCACCTTAATATGAGCTCTATACAGGATCCTGGACTCGGACACCCAGACTCGCGCCTCTACCTTTCACCCGCACCAGCAATAGAATACAACCAATCAGAGAACTTGCTGTCACGTGACGTCACAAAACAGAGTTGGTCATAAACACTAGCCCTGAAGCATACCATCAGATCTGCGTGTAACGTCGGTGGCCATACTGGAAGGAGTTCGCTTGTCTCTCCTTATGTATCAAAATGTCTACTGTCTCCAAAAAGGCACAGTTTACATACGCTCTTTCCCAAGAAAGTAAGAATTACTTAATCAAACCATTGATTGTTCCAAAACGAAAACAACCAATTCACGATATAACTTTCAATATTGTTATGTCATTAAGTATACATTTTGTAAAAATATGCAATTAACCACGTTCTAATTTAATAACGCTATATTAAAGATACTGTATCTTATATGTGTAAGTGAAGTCATATTAAATAAGTCCAAAACTTGTCGTTCCTAGCTGGCTGTTTCTTGTCAACATGGAGCAAAACTGAGGCCCTTCTCCTCATCCAACTAAAATTTCTTCAGCCTCACCCTCACTCACCCTCACCCTCACTCACCCTCAACGCCTCACCCTCAACCCCTCACACTCACTCACCCTCAACCCCTCACCCACACCCTCAACCCTTCACCCTCACCCCCTCACTCACCCTCACTCTCGCTCACCCTCAACACCTCAGCCTCACCCTCACTCACCCTCACTCACCCTCACTCACCCTCAACACCTCACACTCACTCACCCTCACCCTCACTCACCCTCAACCCCTCACCCTATCTCACCCTCACTCACCCTCACTCACACTCACCCACACTCACCCACACTCACCCTCAACACCTCACCCTCACTCACCCTCACCCTCACTCACCCTCAACGCCTCACCCTCACACTCACTCACCCTCACCCTCACTCACCCTCAACCCCTCACCCTCTCTCACCCTCACTCACCCTCACCCACACTCACCCTCACTCACCCTCACTCACCCTCACTCACCCTCAACCCCTCACCCTCACCCACACTCACCCTCATCCTCACTCACCCTCAACGCCTCACCCTCGTTCACCCTCAACCCCTCACCCTCACTTACCCTCACTCACCCTCACTCACCCTCACTCACCCTCAACCCCTCACTCTCACTCACCCTCAACCCCTCACCCTCAACCCTTCACCCTCAACCCCTCACTCACTCTCAATCTCACTCACCCTCACCCACACTCACCCTCACTCACCCTCACTCACCCTCAACACCTCACCCTCACTCACCCTCACCCACACTCACCCTCACCCTCACTCACCCTCAACGCCTCACCCTCACTCACCCTCAACACCTCACACTCACTCACCCTCACCCTCACTCACCCTCAACCCCTCACCCTCTCTCACCCTCACTCACCCTCACTCACCCTCACCCACACTCACCCTCACTCACCCTCACTCACCCTCACTCACCCTCATCCTCACTCACCCTCAACCCCTCACCCTCACTCACCCTCAACCCCTCACTCACCCTCACCCTCACTCACCCTCACTCACCCTCACTCAGCGCAACCACAGCATCTTCACTAAATATATTTAATAAACTTTAAGCTATTGGCAATATAAAATAAAATCCATTTTATTTACGTATTAATTATTAATTGTTTTTTAAAGCCATTGATTTTTTTTATATCAATACATATAAGTCACATATAAGTCCCGTTAATACAAAACATGTTGCTTTACAAATGCTAGAGGTGTCACATTTACAAAAATTATAACTATTGGCTTTGTAAAGAAGAAAGCTATTAATTTAGCTATTTAGAAAAAACAACACATAAATAAAAAACAAAAAAATAAATAACACCTATAGCTCAAACTTTACTACTGCGAGACCTATTGCATTTCCAATGCTTGTTCTTTCTGTGATGTGATGTAGCTTGCTCTTTCTGTCACTGTGTCTGAAAATATTTTTTAATAATATAGTTAAATATATCATAATAGTTTTACTTTACAGTTTACATAAAACATTATGAGAATTGTTTTGCTTTTTATACTTACACTAGCAGCCCGCCCCAGCGTTGCCTGGGGCAGAAAGGGGCTGGGGGCATCATTTGAGGCTTGCGTGCACTTCTGCCCCCTCCCGTCCCGGCCCCCTCCCCTGATCCTTACCTCAGCCGCCGGTCCCGCTCCAGGCGCCCCGCCCGCACAGGCCGCCACTTTCCAGGTGCCCCCCCGCACAGGCCGCCACTTCGCCCAGCAGCAAGCAGGGCCGCGGCAGTCCTCCCAGCAGGTCGCGATCTTCGGCGCCATTTCCGGAAGTGTTGCCAGGGAGCGCAAACGCAAATGATGTCATCATGCAGACGTCGCGGCCGGTGCTACTTGCAAGGGACTACTTTATTTTTATTTCGAAATTTTTTAAACTACATATATTTTTTATTTTTAATAGCCTGTGTCCTTCTGCTTGCCCTGAGGTTTTCAAAGATGTCTTGGGTGTTCTCTCTTTATAATAGTAGTATAGATTAAACTGTTTTTGCTAACACCTTACCCAAAATCGGGATTTGGAATTGTTGTCATTCACCCTAGCCGTACAGTATATCAGAGTAGCAGTTCAACTGTTTTGCTCAGGCAGGTGCATTCATATTTGACTGCTTGATTTGTCCAGCAGTAAGATGATGTCACATTGGTAGATGCAATGTTTCAATTATCTATCCATACACTCCCACAAACAGATTCATCCATCCATTCACTGAAAAATGTTTCAATGCACCCAGTCATTCATCCATATATGAACTCATTCTTCTTACATATATGCACCAAGTTCCTCTCCCATTTATGCCTAGAAACACTCACTCATATATTCATTAATTACATCATTGATCCATTATCACAAACACGTATTAACAATCCACATAACCACAAATACAAACAAGTTAACCGAAAAGACGCAATTCCACTCATCACAAAACCAATATCACCTTTGTGTTTGCTTGGTATAATTTATGCTGAGCCCACTGGCAGCAGCTCTCAGTCAGAATCAGGAGATCAAAGGACGTGAGACATTAGCAGAGGTATTGAGAATCATGATTTAAACGTCAAAGAAAGTAATCACCTGAAAATATGTTTCAAACCTTTCGAGGGTGACAGAGGTTTTCTCTGAAGTACGTGCAATAAAATAGAATCGGGCAATTGCAATATACTTCCCATGACTGGAACAGATTTTTTGTCGTCAAGTAAACCCTTCCATTGTGCCAAAGGTATTGTTACAGTCCAGTGAATGGATCGTTTCAAAATATATTTTGACAAGCACACGGTTCCTTCTAATTAAGTGGCAGAGCTTACACTGAATGAAAAACGATGAATGCACTTGTAAACACCCAACGCACATTGAAAACTATGCCTTGTAAGTGTCCAATTTATTTCTGGGTGTCACGAGTCTCGAACCTTGGTTTTCAGCACCAAAGTCGGCACTGCTATCCGTCAGGCCACATCCTCTCTCGTTGTGCGGACCTGCATTTTGCACATGTTACTCAAATCTTACATGCTCCGATGGCAGGGATATATCGCTCAGCCGTCACAAGGTAGACGGGTGTTTTCTGACTCCGACCTCGTGGGCCAGAATCCTCACAGTCAGTCGGTGTCATCTGCAAACGTGCCTTTGCCTTACCTCCACGCTCTCTGCAGCAAGCACCCGCTCCTCCGCTCGTCACCACTCCTCCTCGTGTACGCCGCTCCTGATGTCAGCACGCACGTCGTCGCGGCCGGCGCTACTTTGGAGGGACTACTTTTTTATTTAACTTAAATTTCTTAAACAACGCATATATTTTTTATTTATATAGCCTATGTACATCTGCACACCCTGACAATTACAATGATGTATTGGGTGTTTGAATTGGCGCTGTGGTTCCCGAGTTTACCTTGCTCAAAGGTTTGTGTTCTCTCTTTATAATAGTAGTATAGATATGTGTTCTTGATGGTAATTGCAGGATTATTGTCTGTTTTCTTTTAAACATGGTTCAATGTGGTTCAGGTGACTTCTTTTCTGGTGAGGGAAAAAAGTTGTTTTAGTTTTATGTTAAATATCTGTTTGTTGGTAGTTTGTAGGGGTTAATGGCTTTTAGTTTTATTTTTTAACGTTTAAGTTTATGGAAGAAATCTTTTTATTCGAGTTTGAAAAAGAAAAGGGAAAGCAAACTTGCGGCAGTACACAGCTATGGGCCTAAAACCACACTGACCAGCAGGGTATAGATTGCATATAAATCCTAGGTGCACAGCTTAGTGCCTACAACCCGGAGGCTGGCAGCCTTATTATCTGGACTGTAGAAACATATCTATCTACAAAAATGGAACACATAATGGGAACATAAAAAAGGAAAACTTACTCCTCCCCCCATTCCCAAACGACCAAAGTAAAAAACGGGGGATCCTGTACCAATGGCAAAGGTGGTCCATGTATGCGCCCACCACTAAGCCCCCTTGTAGACTCTGCCCCATCATCTTTGGGATGCACTCGTCCCCTTGGTCTCAGGGATCAGATGTAATATTTGAAGGTACTTGGGGCATATCACCTCCGTAAATTCTTTCAACAACACTTGAATGAAAGGGGCCCATAGGTCTATGTAGGTTTCTCTCTTGTTATCTTGCACAAGCGACAGGAACTCCATCTTAAGGGTCAGCCACAATCTATGTAGCACGCTGTGTGGTCGGGTACCGTCGATGTCCCCCAATGTACCAAAATTGCTTGCCGTGCAGCTAGTATTGCTAACGCTATTTGCCTACCCCTTATAGACCGTAGAGGAAAAATCAAAGCGTTAGAGAGCCCTAGCAGTGTGTAGGCGGGAAAGCGCGGGATTTCTGTCTCAAATGCCATATCAATATCATTTAGTACCCCCTCCCAGAATTGCCCCAGTCTCGGGCAGTGCCAAAGTAAATGTATCAGAGAGCCAGCAAGCCCACAGCCCCTCCAACACTTCTCAGTGTGATTTTTGTCCCATCTGTGTATGTGAGCCGTTGTGAGGTACCAATAGGAGAAGACCTTGAAAGCTGCCTCTGTCCCCTCTGCATTATGAGCAGTGTGGTGTGTTCTATAGTGTATATGTTCCCATTCCTTGTCCGTCAAGGCCCTTCCTAGCTCTTCTTCCCAGCGTAACTAGCCCTTAGTGTGCTTCCCTTTCTGTTCTGCAGACAGCATTTTATGTAATTCCGATATCGGGTGTTTGTCATCTTTTTTGCATATTATCCATTTCTCAAACTGTGTTAGCCGTCGTGAGGCCTGCACCAGATAGGGCTGTGAAGTGACGCAGTGCCGTAGTTGGAGATAATGAAACTCATCAGACTGAAGGAGATTGTAGTCTGAGCACAATTGTGCAAAGGGTATTATGCCTGTCTCGTCAAATAGCGAGTGAGCTGATCCACTTGCAGCCCGCCTCCCTCCATTTCTGAAAGGTTTCAAATTTACAGGATGGAGGAAAGTCTGGTTTATCCACTATTGGTGAAATCGATGAGGGGAACGTTGTCAGGCCCCACTTTAGCTCCACTGTGTCCTACACATATAGGGCCAGATGTAGGTCACCAAATACCGGTCGACCGGTATTTGGTGATTGAGATGTAGGGGGCCTTAAATTTACCGATTTGGTATTTTTACAGAATCTGTAAATTTACTGATTCTGTAAATTACCGAAAAGGTAAATTTACCGAATCTCAAATTTGTGATGCAGGTGGCTCTGAAAACAGTGCCACCGGCCCTTAAGAATTTGTTATTTACCACGACATACTATGTCATGGTAAATAACGAATTCCTGTGTACATGCACATCTGTGCATGTACACCTGTGCCATGTGGCACACATACATGCCCTTAGGGCTCTATGTATGTTTGCCACATGGCACACAAGCCAGAATCAAGGGTGCAACAGGGTGTCAAAATGACACCCTGTCCCCCTTGCAAATTCGGTAATTTTAGAGAATCGGTATTTACTGATTCGGTAATTGACATTAATTCCTATGGGCCTCAAGGCCCATAGGAATCAATGGCAATTACAGAATCGGTAAATACCGATTCATTAATTACCGAATCATACCGATTCGGTAATTAATTCGGTAAAATTACCTACATCCCGATTGCCAGTTCTTAAATACCGAATCGGTATGATTCGGTATTTAAGAATCGGTAATCTGGGATTACCTACATCGGGCCCTAAGTGTCACTGCCATGATTGACGATGAGTAGAGACCCCAGACCCTCAGTTTACATGGTAGGCATGCCTCCTGCCATATATGTGCTCCCGCCGCTGCTTGGTCCATAAAGGTCCAATGCTTCTCGGAGAGCGGGCGGTTCTATTCCACAATATATCAGAGAAGGGAGGCCTGAAGATATTTGTGCACTAACGGAAGGGCCATCCCTCCCTACCCTTTGGGTAGCTTCATTTGAGATATGGGTTATCACACCCTCTTCCCTGACCAGATAAATTTATTGATCGCCATCTGCAAGGCCCACAATGTTTTTGGTGGGGGCCAAGGGTAATGTCTGGAAGATATACAAGATCTGCGGCAATACCATCATTTTCACCACAGCGATGAATACGAACCAGGCTAATTTAAGCTTAGTTCATCCATCCAGGGCCCTTGTCGTTTGATCTACAAGCACCGAGTAATTAATTCCCAGCGTTTGCCAAAGCGTGGGGGCCAACAGAATGCCCAGATAGGTTAATGGTTGTGTGGCCCAGTGTAATCGGAACGCAAGTGCTCCACATGCACATGGGGGAAGAAAAGGTTAGGCACCTGAGATTTCCTTAGATTGACCTTAAATGCCGAGATCTCCCCAAAGGTGTCCAACTCCTGCAAGAGAGCGGGAAAAGACTGGAGAGGCTCTGTGAGTGACAGAATCAGGTCAGCTGCGTAGAGGCTTATCTTGTGGATATCGCCACTGAATCGAAGTCCCCTATCTGTGGGTGGTCTCGGACCTGCTGTGCGAAAGGCTCCATATAGTGCGTAAAAAGGAGGGAAAATAGCGGGCACCCTTGCCTTGTCCCTCTTTTGATCGGAAAAGGTGCTGAAGACATCCCGTTGAGTCTGACGAAGGCTCTAGGTGACTGATAGACACACTCTATACATTTTATGAAGCGCTCACCAAAGTTAAAGCTCCGAAGGGTGGCAAATAAATACCTCCAGCTCACTCTATCGAACGCCTTCTCTGCGTCCACTGAAACAGGGCCTCCCTATGGAATCTATGGACACTGTCTATAAGTTATATTAGCCACTTTGCATTATCCCCACCCTGGCGCTTAGGGATAACCCTGCCTGGTCCAAGTCTATCAGGCCCACCATCATTGGGTTCAAGCGGGCTGCCAAAATCCCAGTGTAGATTTTCTGTCTAGGTTAAGTAGTGAAATAGGGCGGTAGGAGCCGCGTAGGCTAGGGACTTTATGATGTTTGAGAATGACCAAGCTTGCAGCCTCAGTAATGCATTCCGAGATTATACTGCTCTCCTGGAAGGAGTTAATGAGGCACATCAGGATCAGCGCTATCTCTGCGCAGAAGGTTTTATAGAACAGGGCGGGGAACCCATCTGGGCCAGGACATTTATTCAATTTCAGCCTAGCAATGACTGATATGACCTCTTCTGGTCATATAGGTTCTTTGAGCTGCGACGCCTGGTTATCAGGGAGGTGAGTGAATTTGCTTGCGTCGAAATACACACGCTCATCCTGTTGCCTTACACTCTCTTCCGTATATAACAACTTAAAGAACTGCAAAAATGTATGGGCAATCTGAGTAAACTTCTTCTCCTGAGGGTTTCTTAATTGAGGATATAGCCCCCGCCATGGTTTTTGCACAGAGCATTTGTGCAAGCAGCCTTCCGCATTAATTGCTGCTTAAATAAATCTTGTGTCGCAAGCGGAGTAGTGCATGCTCCGCCCTGTCTAAGTCAAGGCACGTTAAGAGGAGCCTTTTCTTCTCCAGGGCCCTCCACCATGTCATAGCCCCTGTGTGCTTATGTATGGCCTCTAAATCGCTCACCTCCTGTTCAATACCTTGCCATGCATCAGGTTGCTTCCTGTTCTCCACAGAGGAGACTGCTATCCATTCCCCCTGTGTCATTAGCTTCAATGCCTCCCATAACGCAGATAACGGTGTGTCTTCCTTGTCATTATGTTGTAGGTAGTCTATGATCTTTGTGCGAATGCCCTGTACGATACTGGGTGATTGTAGCAGGCCCTCCCGCAAGCGCCAATGCCTATGGACGTGGGTGTGTGCATCTGGATATATGGTGATTGTGATCAATGTGTGGTCCGACATGGATTGTGGCTCTATAGTGGAGTCCCGCACACTATGTAGCAAAACAGCAGAGACTAAAAAGTGGTCAAGTTGTGCATAACATTTGTAATCCATTGTCTAGGAGCCATTGCCTCCCCTCCGTGGAAAGCGCCCCTACTTGCGCCAGCCTTCGACAGGAGTGGTCCACAACATTGTCCATGACCAGATTGAGGTCAGCACCCACCAGAATCACAGCGTTCGATGATGCCAAGCCCTCCGTGAAGTGCCGGATAAGAAAGGACTCTAGGTGTGTGTTTGATGAGTAAATGTTAATCAGCGTGAGAAGAGTGGCACCCTATTGAAGCCTAAGGGCTAGGACCCTCCGTTTCACTTCGTACAGGGTTGAGAGGTCCTACCGTTCAAACTGTACTCCCAACAAAATGGCTACTCCATTTTTTTTAACGTTGCCTGAGGATCAATATCGATGAGGAAATCGGCGGGATTGCACACAAACCGTATCTCTGGATAGCAGGTGGGTCTCCTGCAGCATGCAGACATCCCCTTCAAAGTTTTCCAACAAGAAGAGGATAGCAGAGCATTTAGCCGGGTGATTAAGGCCTCTTACATTGAGGCTAACAACTTTTAGATCCCTACCCATGTGCTGGAGCTGGTGGAAAGGGAAGCAGAGCCTCCGTATCTAGGGGGCTTAGGATGGCGTGCATGAAGGTGTGAATACGTGACCACCGTGTGCGGATGACTTGAAGAGCGGTGCAGGGTGCCCCAAAATAAATAAACCCAAAAAACATGAACATTATATATTTTCTCAATAATAGGAAAAAACTAATGCAAGGGTGTGTGAATGTATAAACAGGGGCAATTGCACAAAGCAGACCTTTAGAGACGAACAAGGGCAGCCCCCGACTCCACCGCAGAATTATGCCTGGCTTAAAATCACCTTACATTCAGGCGGGGGACGAGTGGACTGGGCTGGTGGTCAGTGAGAAGAGAACCGCTTCTCTTTATTTTTCCATTGTTGCCGTATCCAGCTTGTGGGTGGAGGATGGCCTTCCTACTGTCTGCCAGCAATCTAGTCTGCTTCGGTTCTGACAGGGGACTTGTGCTGAACCTCCGAAGAGGCTGGTGCCTCCATACCCAGTACTTCCCTGGCATCTTGAAGCAATCTGATCTGTCTCAGCTTGCCTTTGTGTCTAAAAATGAAGCAAAAAGGGTGTCCCCAGGCATAAGCAATTCCCTTCTACCTCAGGTGAAGGGTGTTTGATAGAATCCCCTTCTTTTGGACAGTGTAGCTTCAGTGAGATCCTGGTAGAGTGTCGGGGAGTGACCCCTGAATTGCAAAGGGTGCATGTCTCTTGCCTTCTTAATGATAAGTTTCTTTAGCTCAAAGTTGTGCACACATGCCGAAATATCTGGCGGCGGGGCCGTCACTAGTCACGGCAGCCCCACTCGGAGGACTCTGTCAATCTAGATCTCTGTTGTGTGTTCTGGCCCGAGTACCTGGGGAAAGAGGGCCTGGACGAACTCCCTGATGTGTATACAACAAGATGTACCCCGGCACTCCTAAAGTTTAGAGTTCAAGTATATGACATTATTTTCTCAGGACTAATGGAACAAAAGTCTGCTTTAGCACAGGAAAACACCAGAGATTTACTCTTCAAATGTTCATAGATTTATTCCATAGAAAATGCAAGGTTAGCTAAAAGCGTTTTTTGACAATATTTATTAGGACTGAAAACACTAAAGATTCAGACAAATGGTTACAAAATGAGGTTTCTTAGGTTGTGATAGCATGATCCAGTCCTTGAAAGAGAACACAAGAACAGTCAACACGTGTTTCATCACATCCACGAAGAAATCCTGAAGAAATTGTTATGCTATAAGATGATGTCTTCATTCACCACTACCGTGGAGAAGTGTGGCTCAATGGTTAGAGCCCTGATGCAGAGGTCTGGCCTGGGACCAGGGTTCAATACCCCCCACAGCGGTTCTTGGGCTCAATTTCCTCGGACCTGATCATTCTCGCCTCGGTGCCTATTCTAATCATGGGTCCCACTCTGCAACTCTGGACAATAGCTTGCTTAATCTCCACAACGGCCCCAACAACGCTGGGATGCCTGGCTTCACCTTGGGGGTGCCCAGGAGTGGACATTTCACAGGGAAAAGCCAGGAAGGGTTCCTAAGCGGTATACGGACAGTGCAGTGACACTTCCGTTGGAGGTAGCTGTGCGCTTCACAAATGCTGGCATTTTTACCGTCCTTTGACTTGAATTCCCTGAGGTCTTCTCCTTTGGCCCCCAATTTCATTCCACGGATACGCACACTATTGTGGCGGGAGCAGTTTTCCATATCCTCCACATGCCCCTGGAGCTCTATGTGCTGTTCCTTGAGTTTGAGGATCTCCTATTGCATCATCTCAATTTTCTCATCGCGTCCATTTTCATGCTCCTCCAGTGTCGATGCGTGGTCTCAGCTTCATTGACACCAGAGGCAGAAGCTGCTGTCGGAGAGAGTTCCACCAAGCTTCCCGCCATTCAGATTACGATGTGCCTTTCAAGTCAAGCCAACTGTGGCCAGGAATCACCCAAGTGCGAGTTGGCAGAATCAAAAAAAAAAAGAGGTGATAACTTACCTTTTTACGGTGTCCCCAAACCAATTCCATCTTGCAAGCCATTGACCAGGTCATTCCTGTGCTGCTGCTAATTGACCACGATGCTCAGTCATCCTGTTGTTTTTGGGATCTGAGGTAGGCTTTTGCAGTGTGTGGGTGTACATTCAACAGTGCGTGTATGTTGTTGGAGTGCAATGCAATATGTAAACAAAATGGGCAGTACACATTACCTACATCTACATATTGACAGATTCACAACATATATGTGTATTTAGATGAAAATAAGTAGTACTTACCTGTCTCCACTTCTTCATTGCTTCACTCCATCAGGACTTCGCCGCAAGGGCACTGCCAGCATAACGGGAACATCAAATCAGCTCGGCGCAATCCCGCCGAACTGACAGAGGCAGAGTAGTGTTAGCCAGCACTGAAGACTGCTACCGCGGCAGTCTTATGTCTATAGCCGCAACATCTAAATAAAGCAGGCATACCGCTGTCTTCTCAACTGAGTACTTGGGACTACCGCCGCGACAGGATGACAGTAATACCACCAAGATCTAAATCAGCCCTTAAGTCACTGATCTGTGGGGGCAGATAAGCTTGAAACCTGTGGTGTGTTGGTTTGCTACTTTAATAAAGGAAATACCAGAAATGTTTTCTTGGTTTAAGATTCTGAAAGAGTTATGAGTTTGTTTTCACTAATAATAATTTACAGATAGTTTAAAAAAATCTACATTATTTTTTATGTAAATTCCTATTGTAAGTGCTGTTTAAGTGTATATTTTGTGAAGTTAGACCTGGAAGTGAATGAGAAACTTGTTGTAATGGCAGAATTGCAAACTGAACTAGATGTGTGGTGGATGGGAATTTATTATGCAGTAAGAGTCGAGGACAGGACTCTGCATAAAGTCTGCAAGGTGTGCCAGTAGTGTTGAAGCTTTCATTTTCCCTGTGATGGCTTATACCTCCTCTTCTGACTTTCCCAGTCTCACATACATGCAAACATTTATTGCAAAGTGGATTTTCAGTAAACATTTCTAAGATGGAAGAAGAGGTGATCCATCTAAGATCGGTTTATGTTTGTCGACCTCTCATGGTTTAGTTAGGAGCAGAAGTTAAAATTCACATATGTCCTATGGTCCACCATCTTCACATTTATATTTGATGGACGTGGTGGTTGTGATTGTTCCTAGGGGCCTATCTATGAGCTGATTTGCATTGCTTCTGCACCTCGCAATGTGGTGCAAGAGCAACGCAAACCTTAAGTCAGATTTATAAAGCCACGCAAGACCACTTTCCATGGCCCTCAGTGGCTCAATAAATCTGGAGTAAGACAAAGCAGTGTAAATTGTTGCACTGCACTGGTTTTTGATGCATTCTCAGATGGGAATGCGCCAAAAAGGTATGCCTTCCCAGGAGAGGTGTACAAGGAGAAATATCTCCATTTCTCCTTGTAACTTCCTCATGCTATGTGTGCTGCATTCAACCCAGTGCAGTAACCATATATATAGATAACCATATATATAGATCATGAGCATATGAAACACCACAAAAACACCTTCACAGTTGCTCAAAGCCGAGCGAAAAACTGCAAAGTGCACGATTGCCTCAACCTAATATAAACGTATTTTGACTTGTACTTATGTTGGTTGTCTATTTAGTGCTATATTATTGCGCGACCTCCTCTGATGTGTCTGGAAAATGTATCCTTTCTTCCAAAGTTTTGTCCTGAATTTTGACCCTTTGTCCTGAATTTTCACACTCACCGTCCTGAATTTGCACCCAATCCAGTTGGTCACCCTAAATAAGGATGCAGTTACAGGTATGGGGCGTTAAGAAGCCCACTACTTTAGAAATTGCAATATTTAGTGTACTTGTAGTGTTGTTGTTGTGTGTAGGGGTGACAGCGTAAAGGAGATGAAATCGACTTCCTGGAATCTGCTGTACAAATCCTTATAATGTGCAGTTCAGTGATTCCCATATGACACCTGTCTCAGAGAAGTCAGCCAGTAACGGCTTCCGGCTAGCCTGCTGATAAGTACGCACCACCTTCCCAGCTCAGCCAAGAGCTCTCCTGTGATGCACAACTATTGGCAGCGATTCAAGATGTTGTACGGCCTTCGCTCTGCGGAGGTTCACGACCTTCTCATCTTCCAAGCAGGCGATCTGTCAGCACAATGCGGTTGAAGAAAACCAATGCTCCCATCAAAGAATCAATTTTTAACTCGAACACGCGTTAAAAGCCAAATACCGCCCCTCAGACGATATTTCCTCTTAAAATACTTATTTAACCCAATTCACAACCCTGTCTTTTGTTAGAAGAATGGTGAATTAGCGCTAATTGTATATTAAGAACAAAGAGGAGATTTTCAAATACCAAATATCTGTATTTTTTTTTTTTTGAACGACGACAGGTCAAAGTGCACTCACAGCAATCACAGAAACACATCGAAGCAGCTTAATGCGGTACCCTGGAATTAATGTTCCTACAGTCCAGTAAGCATGGCAAAGAGTCACATCCGCACCGTCGGGACCCTGGCACTTATGTAAGGAGTCTGTATCTGCGGATACAGCTTGCTTTGTTTGCACTTCTTCGGCCCTCACCCAGCTCCGCAGTCACTTGGCGTGCATATTAACGAAGATGGAGCGACCTCCCTTTACCTCCTCCCGGCCGCGCCCCTCCCACCCCGCCTCGGGAGTCAACACTGTTGCTCAGTACGAGATGCGCCGAGGAGGCTGCCAGACGGTTGCTATGGCAACTGTTCTGCTCTCAGCGGCTACTTTTCCCTTTCGAACCGGGAGAAAAGGATGGGTTGATAGGTGATCAGAGTTCAGATAAAGAAGGCAGCACAAATTCCCCGGCAGTGTGTTAACGATTAAATACATAAGAGGATTAGAAGTTCTAAACGATAAACTACGATTATTTGCACAGATACCGTGTGTCATAGATTTGATTGTGTTCTCATAGCCTTTTAAAGCCCATTTCATCTAGAACATAACAAACTGGCGCCGGTATACAGTTATCTGACAGCGGTAAAGTGAAAAGCAGAAGAAAAAGAGGTTTTGGCTTTTATGTCGCTTAAGTTTTTAACATAATGTATTGGTCGGTTGATCATACTATATAAATTCTATGTTGCAAAACGGTTGTGACTTACTCTGCGCTTTGCTTTCTCAAATTGCTGGTATTCCAGCTTCCTTTTTTTTTAAATGTAAACTTTACTTTTGTAAAATGTTTTTCCTATAATTATTAGTGTTTTTCTACAGGGTTAATGTTGCTTCTAAGTGCTGCAAACAGATGTAATATACTCAAGTAGTGTTACTGTAGTTACCTACCTTAGAAGGATGGAAGGCTGATGGACCGGCTTGGCGCTGCGCAGAATACTAACACAGACAGTATTTATTCAGTCTTAAAAGTCACTCAGACAGCAGTCTGCGCTATATTGCTACGTTTTGCAATGCTCCACCCTCTGCCGTGACAGCCCAGCAGTTTACCGCCATGTCAAGTTCACCACAAATTAATGAGTAAACGCCATTTTGTACCAAACTGCAAGACCAAACAAAGAGAGAGTAAGAATGACGCGTAGGTATGGTACCTTTATTGGTCCCTACCTAAGCTGTGAGGAGTATTGGCTGCTTTAATGCACCACTGGTTGCATACAAAATGTCCTTACTATCTGCACACCGGCAGGCGATGCACACCTGGCCATAATTTTCAAGAAGCTATTTTAAAGCATAAGGCAATGAATGCAGCCATGTCTTGCCAAAACCACACGCCGCCTGTTTTCTCTGCGGGGTTGTTCGCTGTTAAGGAACAAATGATGGTTTGGCCTGCCTGGGATGGCAGAAATAAAAGCACTATAATGTTATATATTTTTAAAATACCCCTGCAATGCAGTTGCAGTCTCCCCCGTTAACTGAAATGTACCCTCCGCCTTTCTTGTATGAATTAAGGCTTATCACCTCCAGGTCACTGAGGATGTCAGTAATACGTCTTAATTTACTGGGCCGTTTGCCAGTTTATTATGCTATTGACAAAAGCTGACACTCATTTTATTCTGTTTCAACCATCGACAGGTACAGCTGTCCTTAACTATAGTAATGTAATGGGTATGACAATATATATTGCTTACACTGCATCCCAAAATACCTCTTGGAGCCTAAATGTATGTTCTTATCAGCACATTTGTTTCTGGGTTTATTTAGGGTATTCATTGTATACACACAGGGATTCACTTTGGGCCAAATGTACTACTATTATTAAATTTATGAAAAGTGGACATACATTGTGCACTGACATCTTGCAAATGTAATAGCACTTTGCAAACCGACCCATGTACTAATAAAGTATTTAACAAAATACAAATTCGCAGGGGGGTCGCAGAATGGGCTGCCTAAGTAATATTTATTAGGTAGGTCGCAATCACTATCGCAGTGATTGGCTTCAATCAAAGGGATGATGACCTGCAAGGAAGGTACAGCTGGCCACCATCCCTATAATTACATTCTAAAATTGAATTTTTAAATTTTTTAATCATTTCATTTTCCTCAAAGGAACCAGTGCTGCTTTTGAATAAAAAAGTAGAGGGATCTTAAAGAGACCCTGTTAGATCTGGGGATCTCTAGTTGGCAATGGAATTCACCTTTGTCCAAATAGGGACCCTTACTTCTAAGTCAGGATAAGGGGATTTCACTCCGTAATAACCCCTGCTCACCCCCTTGGTAGCTTGGCACGAGCAGACAGGCTTATCTCAGAGGCAGTGTGTTAAGCATTTGTGAATATACACAGTAATACAGTGAAAACACCACAGATGGACACAACAAGGGTTTTATAAAAGTAAGTATTTTTTATATAGACTTAAACACAAGACCCAAACAACAAAAGTCCACAATACTACACTTAAGATTACTTAAAAGATGATTAAAGTTGCTTAGTTCAAGTTGATGGTAAATGCGACAAAGTTCTTAACAAAGTACCTGGATGCGTAACGCAAAGTGAACAAAAGGCTCGCAAAAGGGGAGATGCGTTGGTTCCGTGACCCGGGGGTATGGTTGCATCCATCCCCAATGCTTGCGCAGGGTAGGGGACTCATCGTGCGCCTTACCAGTGCGGAGGTGATGCGTAGATTCTTGGCCTGTGGGCCCGTTGCGGTGCGCATGATGGCACCTTGATGTGATGCGATGATCCGGTTGCGATGCGAGAAGATGGCGCCCTTGATGCGGCGATGCAATGACGCCGTGGCAGGCTTGCGACGACTCTGTACTTTGGAGCCGTGACAGACCCTACGACACGCTTCTCCAATGATGCGATGGCGACTCTCTCGATGGTGTCACGCTTCTCCGGTGATGAGACAGCAGGCCGCTTCGATGAACAGACGCTTCCAGGGAAATGCGGCGAAGGCTCGCTTCTCCGGCGTTGCAATGATTTCAGCTGCGGCGGCAACACGCTTCTTCTCGATGCGTCGCGCTTCCAGGTCCCAGCGGCACACAAGTGACTGGAGTCAGAATTCCCAGCAAGGAAATTCAGGAGGGAGCTGGAGGTGAAGTCTTTTGTCCCTGAGACTTCAGCAGGAGGCAAACACAGTTTAAGCCCTTGGAGAATATTCTGTAGATGAAAGTCCTTACAAAGTTCCTTCTCCTTTCCCTTGGCAATGAAGCAACCACTGCAGGCCAACCCAGCAAACAGCACACTGGCAGAGGGGCAGTCCAAACTCCTGCAGCTTCCTTGGTTCTTCTCCTTGGCAGAAAGGTTTCTTGTTCCAGAAGTGATCTAATTTCTTGGGATCAGGGTCCCAATATTTATACCCCAAAATCCTTTGTTCTCTGAAGGCAGAGGGGCCTCTGCCTAGTCCAACCCAGTTCCTGAGCACTTTGTTTACATGACTCTCTTCTTCCTTTCACTGTGCAGGGCAGAGACATCAGCCGCCCCATAGGAGGTTCAGCCAGCGCAGGGGAGGGAAGGTACAGCTCTGGAGCACTCTGTTGACATGATTCCTCCTCTCCTTTCACAGTGCAGGGCAGAGACATCAGACAAGCCACAGGGGAAGGAGCCAGCGTTGTAGAGGTAAGGCCCAGCCCTATTCAGGTCCCAGGTACAACTCCTCCCGCCCATCTAGATGCAGATCTCTCTATTCACCACCGGGCTGTCCCAGCCTGTCTCCTGGAATTCCCCATCCCTGTCACTCACAAACCCAGACAAGTAATACACAACCCAGCAGAGGCAGGCCTGGATAGTTAGGCAAGAAAATACTTACTTTCTAAAAGTGGCATTTTCAAACACTGAATGTTAAAACCAACTTTGCTAAAATATGTATTTTAATTTTCTGAGTTCAGGCATACTAATTTCGAATTTCAACCATGCTCCCTGAGTCAGTTAGGATTGTAAGAATGTAATAAACTAACTGCCCATTCTGGCCTATGAGAACAGGTAGCCTTCCATAGTGAAAAACGAAAATGGCTGTAATTCACTATTAGAACATGCTACACACATCACAGCATGTCCTACCTTATACTTACAATGCACCCTGCCATTGGGCCTACTATATGGGTGTCTAATATGAAGCAAAGGGAAGGTTTAGGGACTGGCAAGTGAGTGCACTTGCCCAAGTCGACATGGCAGTGCTAGACTGCACACAGGCCTTGCAATGGCAGGCCTGAGACACACTTTACAAGCTGCTTCTATGGGTGGCACAACCAGTGCTGCTAGCCCACCAGCAGCATTTGATTTACAAGCCCTGGGCACACATGGTGCACTGTACTAGGGGCTGACAGGTAAATCAAATAACCCAATCATGGAGTAACCAATTAGTATATCAATTTAACATAGGGAGCACTTGCACTGTGGCACTGATTAGCAGTGGCACAGTGCCCAAAGCATAAATCCAGCAAAAACATATCAAAACAGAGGAGGCAATCCGTCAAAATGAAGGGAGACTCACGCCAATCATACCAGGTCTAACAGACCCCTTTTCCTTTCGAAATCAGTTACTATCCCAACTCAAGGGTCGGTAGCTTATCAATGGTTTGTATCCACCATTGCAATTGTAAACGATTGATATGTTCATTTATGAATCGAAAATAGGAGGGGGACTCCCCTTTCATGCCCCCTTCTATTTGCAATTCAGAAAGGATCGCAAAAGTCCTGTTATGAGTCAGAAAGTGTTTCCTGATGTTTCTCACTCATATAAGGGCTCCTGTGCATACAGAAAATGTCTTTTATGAACGCAAGCCCTGTGGTTTTCTGAATCTCATTTTTTGTGATGACAGAGGGTCTTTGCATGAGGAGCACTTTGAGGAGTGAGAGGGACAAAACCAAGGGCACACTCTTCTCAAAAGTCATGTATAATGGAAGCTCTGGGGTTTATGAAGGTAAACATTCTGTATGTTACCTTTGGCTTATATCATGTGTTCAGAGAAAACTTTTTGTGCCTTGCAAGTTGATTGAACAAGCTGACAATTCTAATCTAGTGGCTGTTACTTGTTTGACTCTGTGTGTACATTGTGTGAGTATCCCCCTATCATGTGCATATTCATGTGTCACAGTGGTTCAAAGCTTTCACAAAAACACAGGTGCTACTTCCCTTTAATCAAACCTAGCCTGTGTGTCCCTTTTTGATAATAATGGATGTCTTTCTCAAAATTGAGCTGTAAGAAAATGGCATAATACTGGGTGGTGGTGGATGGAACCCCACTCAAGCAGTTACTGCAGTACTTGTCAGGATGAAGTCACAAGCAACCCTGAAGTGACTCCAAACACACACAAATGGTAAGCTAGGTGTAATTTAATGACCGTTAGTTCCAACAGCTCCCAGGAAACTGTCAAACCAGAGTCCACAGAGAATATTCCAACATGAACATTCTGTAACCATAGAAGAGGAATGACAACATGGGAGCATGCACCATCATAAACCTAGAAGATAGATTACTACAATATCTCCCTTCATTACAACAACAAAATGATAACAGTTATTGCAAATAAAAACCTAAAAGCTATAGACACTTGCATAAAAAGAAGAATAAAAGCAGAAGAGAAAAGAAAGAAAAGAGGAACAAAGAAGAAAACATAAATGAAAGACATGCATTTCATTTTAAACTCGGATATTACAAAACAGATGATTTATCCAAAAAACAGTATTACAAAACAGATAATAAAAACAGATCATAAATCCAACCGTTTAGGTCGAATCCGGATCCTACTACTCCTCCTAGGAGGAACATATTCTAATTTACAATTACTGTATGAATTTTCTTTGACATCAAATTCATCAATGCCCATCTGTGAAACCACCATCTCTGGCAATTTGTAAATGCGAGAAAGATTCCACCAATTCTTCCCATTGACCCTAACAGCACACTTAGCCACAGTATCTACTTTCACCGGAGAGCTGAATTTAGATAAACCTTTAGGCACATCATGGGGAGATTTAATTTTGACCCAATCACCCACTTTGATTTTGGAAACAAAAGTCTGAACCTTATTTAATTTAAACTGATTACCGCCACCAACCACTCCATTTGTTGTGTCTCTTGCTACATCCAACCCAGGTTGAATAGAAGATTCACCTGACTTCTCATTAAGAATAAATCCCCATTTCTTCATCCATGCAGGACATAAATGGAAAGACGCTTCACGCCCTCTCAATAGTTTGAAGGGGCTTGAACCAGTTATATTACTTGGTGTAGTGCGATGTGCCCACAACATACTTTGCACAGCTTTTTTGATGTCAATCTTAGATGAAACAGCCCATTGAATACATTCAACCAGAATACGGTTTGTCCACTCAATAAAACCATTTGCCTGTGGGTGATATAGCGCCACTCTCCTATGATTAATTCCTGACTGCAAAAAAAAATTCACCATTTCTCTCGAAGTGAATTGAACTCCATTGTCTGATACAATTTCTTTAGGAAAACCTTCCCTTGCACACAGACTTTGAAAAAATTTAATAACTTCCATCGAGTTAGGATCAGGCATAAAATGTACATCTCACCATTTACTGAAATAATCAGCCACCACCAATGCAAATTTATATTTACTTGGCAAAATGTTGAATGGACCTACAAAATCCACCGCCAAATTCAAGCAAGGACCATCTGGCCTGGGAACATCCTGTATAGGAGGAGATACAATTTTCACCACTTTATCACTGGCATTACAAGTTAAACAATCTTCAACTACAGAATTTATTTCTCGATCCATGGATGGCCACCAATAAAAATGTCTAATTCTCTTCTTAGTGTTGGTTTGGCCCAAATGACCCTCATGTCCAAATCTGATAATGCAATTTCTCAACTTTTCAGGTGGGACAAACTTGTCGCCCCTCATAATCATGCCACCTTCCTCCACAGTAAGTTCATCAGCTATCTTTAAATATTGATGTAAGTCTTTTTCTAGATGTTTCTCTTTAGGCCAACCTTCGACTATGTGATTTTGAACTTCTTTAAGAGTAGAGTCAACTTCCAAGGCTGCAAACCATTCCTGTTCAGTAAAACAACACACTGAACAAGCATCAACAGCTGCAATAAGACAATCCTCATCCATGTCTTTGTTTAACTCATGAGCAGAAATGGGAATGGGAAATCTAGACAAAAAATCTGCCCATGTGTTCTTGCCACCTGATATATGCGCCACCTTAAAACTATATTGTAATAATTTGGCACTAAGCCTAGCAATACGTGGTGTGTGTTCCTTTATCACTTTGCCTTGAAGAATGGGAACCAAAGGCTTATGGTCAGTTAATAGATTAAAACTTCTCCCCCACAAAAAACACTTGAATCTTTCAATGGCCCAGCAACATGCAAGCAATTTACGCTCTATAATTAGTATTTTTTCTCACTGGGACGTAATGCCCGTGATGCAAAACCCACCGTTTGTTCCTTACCAAGTTTAGACTGAGAAATCATACCACCCAACCCAAACAAACTTGCATCAACTGATACAGTACATATTAAATTTGGATCAAAAGGTGTGAGCATTTTACATGTTCCCAATTCTTTTTTAAATCAATGAACTCTTTTTCATAAATTTTATCCCATTTGAAAATAGCTCTTTTCGTGAGTAATTGTCTCATATTTACAGTCTTCATAGAAAAATTCTGACTGAATTTAGAATAAAATTCACACATTCCAAGAAATGATGAAACCATTTCCTTAGTAGTGGGACTGGGAGCATCAACAATTGCTTGAACGAAACCTTCAGTAGGTATAATACCTTCACCTGAAATCTGATGCCCTAGATATTCAATGGACTGCACCCCAAAAATACATTTCTGTTTGTTTGCCACAATACCATTCACTTCTAACCTTTTCAACACAAGTGACAAATTACGATCATGTATTTCTTCATTGTCGCCTGCTACTAGGATGTCATCTTGGTAAACAACTGTATTGTCAACACCCTCTAGAACCTTTTCCATTACACGTTGGAACACGGACGCAGCCGAGGCCAGTCCAAACGGCATCCTCCGAAACTGAAATGTGCCAATCGGTTTAAAAAATGCAGTAACATCTTTGCATGACGGATCTAACTGAATTTGGTGATAAGCCCTAGCCTAGTCGATTTTAGAAAATACCTTTGCATCTGCAAATTTTGATAATATATCATCAATACGAGGAAGAGAATGGGAATCCACCCAAATGTAATCGTTAACACTGCGAAGGTCAATGAAAACCCTAAGACTGCCATTCTGTTTGCGTCTCACCACCAAGGGAGACAACCAAAGAGAAGATTCAATAGGTTCAATCACACCTGACACACACATTTTTTTAAGTTCCAATGCCAAATCTTCCCTCACAGGAACATTGCGTAATTTATGCTTGACAGGGACAGCACTTTCCTTAACCTTAATCAAATGTTTAAAACCAGCAATACATCTAGTTTATTCCCAAACACCTTAGGAAACTTCGTAAACCATGATACAGATGAACTCTCCCCCATTAAATCTTCCACTATAGAAACCTGCTCTTTAGCACCTGGTCTTAATGTCATGCCAAACAACCCTTAGTGATACCATCCTAAAATGTTAAGACCTTTCTTTGCTACATACACTTTACCTTGAATGTGTTTATACTTAAAAACCAATGAAGTTTCAAAAACCCCAGATAACTCAATTCTTCTACCCTCATAAGAGACTGGACTTCTGTCAGGTGGACTGAGTGGTTTATTATCCCAAGTTTTCTCAAATAACTCATCTGTAATCATTGTTATGCGTGCCCCTGAATCAGCTAACAAATCAAGTGGTTTATTGTCTACCAAAATCTCCAAAATAGGATCCACACAGTCTTCTGTTTCATCTTTTACTACAACCACTAAGTCTGATAAAGAGCTTACAATTTCTGACTCACTCTCATTTTGCTCATCACAAACCACACCTACATTGCTCTTGTAATTACACACACGAGCAAAATGCCCTTGTTTACCACACTTGTGGCAGGTGGCATTTTTTGCGGGACAAACATTAGCAAAATGAGCTGCAAACCCACACTTTTTGCACGAATTCCTAGATACAAAGTTCTTTTTGTCGTACTTGTTAGGTACAACACAAAAAGAGAAGGGAGGGCCCAAGGGGATGTTTAAAGACCTCACACTACTACAGCCCCTCAATACAAACTATCACAACAGAAAGTAGCAGTGGGTCAATTAATTAAATGGCTCGAGTATGTGTCTGGAATCTGGAGGTAGACCTAAACTACATCAATAATAAGCATCTTTCCTGTGTGGAAAAATACCCATAAGTTGTCGATCCTGGACGCCCTGTTCATCATTTGGATTTCCTTCACACCGGGAAGGTAGGTTTCAAGCCAATGCTAATGATGGAAATGGAAACCTTTTGTTGTTCTCATATGTCAGGGTGTGGATAGACAACTCAAGAGCAGTGCATGTGTAAAAGGGAAAGGGTATGAACTGTGATGTGAACAGATAAAATTGGGTAATAGAATGGACAAACAATTTTAATATACACCTTTCTATTCCCAATATAATAAAAAGCGTGCGATACTAGTGGTTTTACCAAATAGCCACTAATCCTTGTATATGGTCAACATGTTTCTGCAGACTGAATTATGGATCCTCTAAGGTATTCTACTGCTTTCTTCAGGACCTTAATCGCGACTGCTCATTAAAAGTGAAAAAATGAGAAAACTATCACCTGGGTATTTTAGTAGTACATCATTCTCCTACCTTCAGTGAAATCCAGAAGATCCCAGTAGAGATGTGATACCCATCCAGACACAAACAAAAAGAGTAACCAACAGAACAGTCAGTCAGTTTGGTTACACTATACCAGAGTTATATGCATTAGTAATTCGTTACAAAATCGAAATCTGATGTCTCACAAAATACACCACAGTTTCACAGCTTAAAGTGGTTGCTCTCACTCACCAAAGTTGTAGGAGAGAAACGCTCCACCCCACCTGGCCACAGCTCAGGTACATGGAGCCCCGCAATGATGAGCATAAAAAAGGAAAACATATTGAATGTCGGGTTAATATGACATTCAAAACACAAAATTTACAGAGGGTCAAAGGGGTAATAATTTAACGACCTGTCACCTCATGCCCCAGCACTTAAGGTAAACCACACAAAAAGAGAAGACCAGGTCCAATTTGATGTGTTTTCTTGAATGGTGCTAGAGGATCACTCGGATACGTGTGTAAGGAAGAGTGTTGCGTCACAAAGGGTCAAAAGAGTCCCATCAGACCACCCTCGTGGCGGCATTTCATCATGTGGGGAAAGGGGGGCAACAGCTCCGTGTACCGCCCGTGCCAACAGGAAGATGTCACGGAATTGGAAAGCGGTACATGCAGCCACAATTGTGCGCAACCTCCAATTCAAAAATTGCAGTGCTCAAAGAAAAAGTGCTATATTAAAAATGACTACCTAAACTGAGAACATTTTTCTTGTAAGGATAAGTGTAGGTGTCAAGATTAAAACCCGCGCATGGTAGTCAGAATGTGAGACTACATTATGGCGCTGTGCAGTATGGTCGACTAGTTTCAGCTAGATGGAGAGTTTCTCCAGCTTTCTTCAGGACCTTTAAATTAGTTAGCTACTGCAATACAATGTGAAAAGAATAGACAGAAGTGTAAACACATTAGTTTCACACAACAGCGTACAATGTACTCTTTGGGAAAACATGTCTCCCAGAACTTAGAACCTTAATATCCAGTATGGGTAGGAAAGGCTTCTTCTTCCTGTGTAAAGAGACAGAAACAAAAAATACCATGTATCCATTAACACACGAGAATCAGCATGACCCAAAAGACACCATCAAGACAAACCACACCTGCGAGAACAATTGGCGTTCCGCAAACAATAAGCATATTAGCTACATCACGAGGAGGCATTTCCTCCTAGTGATACTCACCCAGCTTTATGTGGGTGAAGACCTCACCTCGCCCGGCAACCGCTCGGGAAATTGAGGCCCCGCTCTAATGTGTAGAAAAAAAGGGGGAAGGACACAGTAAGCATAAAGTACAACTGTGTCCAAACCAATCACTACACACAAACACCAATGTACATGTGATAGACACCCAACTACCTTGCTGTAAGCCACCATCGCCACTGGGTTAAATTAATCAAAATAATTGTTATTTATACTATACTTTTTATTTTATTTAATAGAAAGTGAGTAACCTAGAAATTGAGATGGTGATAGGGCCAGTAGCAACTATCTGACACCCCATCACTAATGTCGTAAAGATACTTGAGAGTATTATGATAAATTACAGCACTGTGGTGTTATAATCCAAACCTAGAGGGAAGGAAAGTGAGACCCCGATCTTAAGGTCTTGCCCAAAATAGCGCTGTACATAAAATAGAGGGCAGCAAGGATATTGAAATGTGGCCTGTTTAGCACTAATACGCAATACCACAGGAAGTAGTGGGGACTGTTAGCTGCCAGCGTTGCCTCTACATAAGGGTGCTAGGGGATAATACCCGTGACTCTTTAATCGCTCACCTATCCGTCGGTGCCCCTGGCTCTCAATCCAGCGGAAGGGGAGGCACCGACGAGTTCGCACGTAAGGTTTAAATGTGCGAGGCTTCTGAAGTAGTTAGCCAATTGCAGCGACCGCTGTGCCCCTGAGTCCAGACCTACGTATGTAACTCGTAGGGAGTGAAAGAGTAGACTCACCTGTGTGTCACCGGAAGACTCGGGTCCGTAGCGTCTAACTCTAATCTAGTCGCGCATGCGCAGTGCTGTTGGGAGTTGGAAAACGGAAACCACTAACCCTTCGCGCATGCGCTGAATATAGACTGCAACACACGTATCCGAGTGATCCTCTAGCACCATTCAAGAAAACACATCAAATTGGACCTGGTCTTCTCTTTTTGTGTGGGTTAATATGACATGTCAGGAAACCGACTTCATTTTACCACCTAGGAGTCAGCAAACACATCTTGTAAATTCACCTGAGTATGTTCGTAATAATCTGAACATAGGCATGCTCTATTGTGCTAATAAGTTTCACAATGGCCTCTCTTTGTATGTTAATCGTAAGTGTAATGACGCTACTTTCACATATTCCGTCGTTGTTGTTCGGAAATCATTATCGGGAAAGCAGCGTCCTGAGATATCCGCCCCGTTACTCTAAACGGCTCTGTTCTGTCTCTCGTGTCTAAATAATGGAGACGAGCCTTGTCGGAGTTTTTGTGAGGCCACAAATAACCGTAACACCACCTTCCTTTCTTCAAAAATAAATTCGCCCCTCACTAAAGTGAAGCAGCAGCCTAGTGCGTGACCTGACTAAGCAGGAACAACAGCCTAATACGCGCCTCACTCACCGTCCGGTCAGTACTCCAGACTTCCTTCTGGGCTATCTCGGGGAGGTGCCGACCGGAATAGAGTGCTGATCTTTGAACATTCAGCATGGGTCGCGAGAAGCGCATCACAACTATGCGCTCTCGCACGGGTTCATGGGAAAAGTAGTTACGAGCCCCAAGCAGGCTCTTGCTCGCGTTATCACCGTACCCTCGAAATTCATTTCGTAGCCCCAAATATTTGGCAGAGGTTGACTCTCAAAGCACAGTTTATTTTGTAGTGGGGATGTTGCAGTAAAGATTTGGCAACTTGCCATTGGGCTCGTTTTGCAAGTCCAATGGCAGCACAAGACCAGAATACTGCTGGCTTGTAAAGCCCTGCAAATTAATACTGGGTAATCACAAATCGAGTACATAGGGGCCAATTGATGTTAAAGAGACCATATGTCCCTAGTGCTCAGGCACTGATGATGATAATGATACGTTTGTATGTCTATAGATCGAGTTGCATGCAATATATGAACTGTTGATGCAAAACACTGGTACATATGGGGCAACAGCCAGGGGATGAAAAGTAGTGAATCGCCACATGTAAAATTCTGCGCCGTATAAGTCTTTATGAAACATAACACGCCCCATATGTCTTTATGTGGTCAAGATTATTGATCATATTGTCACAGCTGATCTATACTGGCCCAAATACCGCCATTCTTCTCAATGGACATATACTCGTCATCTTAGTGTAGTCCGGACCTCAAAGGAGCTATATCTCAGGGGACCTAGAGCGACATCCATGGGATGTCTTCATTCAAACCAGCTTTGTCGGAGTTCAATTTGAAAACCCATTTCTGTTCGCGCCTAAACAAGAAATTCTTCACATCAGATACATGGGGTGGAATCATTGGCTGTTCAATCAATCAATCAATCAATGACATTTATAGAGCGCACTACATACCCGTAGGGTCTCAAGGCGCTGGGGGTGGGGGGGTGCCGCTACTGCTCGAACAGCCAGGTCTTCAGCTTCTTCCTGAAGGAGAGGTGGTCTTGGGTCAGGCGCAGGTCGGTCGGGAGGGAGTTCCAGGTCTTGGCGGCCAGGTAGGAGAAGGACCTTCCTCCTGTAGTCGCTCTTCGGATGCGGGGGACGGCGGCGAGGGCGTGGTTGGCTGATCGGAGGTGGCGTTTGGGAGCGTAGAAGTTGATTCGGCTGTTGAGGTAGCTCGGGCCTTGGTCGTGTAGGGCTTTTGTTGACGGGGAGCCAGTGAAGGTCTCTCAGATGTCCGGAGATGTGGCTGGTTCGTGGGATGTCGAGGATGAGTCTGGCTGAGGCGTTCTGGATCCGCTGGAGTCTCTTCTGGAGCTTGGCGGTGGTACCGGCGTAGAGGGCGTTGCCGTAGTCCAGTCGGCTAGTGACGAGGGCCTGGGTGACGGTCTTCCTGGTCTCGGTGGGGATCCACCAGAAGATCTTCCGTAGCATGCGTAGGATGTTGAAGCACGCCGAGGAGACGTTGTTGACTTGCTTGGTCATGGAGAGGGAGGAGTCCAGGATGAAGCCCAGGTTGCGTGCATGGTCTGTCGGTTTGGGTGCGGTGCCCAGGGCGGGAGGCCACCAGGAGTCGTCCCAGGCGGAGGGTGAAGAGCCCAGGATGAGGACCTCCGTCTTGTCTGAGTTCAGTTTCAGGCGGCTGGTCGTCATCCACTCGGCTACCTCTTTCATCCCTTCGTGCAGGTTGGCTCTGGCGGCGGCGGGGTCGTTGGTCAGGGAGAGGATCAGCTGGGTGTCGTCGGCGTAGGAGATTATGCTGAGGTTGTGTTGGCGTGCGATGGCCGCGAGGGGGCTCATGTAGACGTTGAAGAGGGTGGGGCTCAGTGAGGATCCTTGAGGGACGCCGCAGATGACTTCGGTGGCCTCTGACTTGTACGGTGGTAGGCGGGCTCTCTGTGTTCTTCCGTCGAGGAAGGAGATGATCCATTCCAGCGCCTTGTCCTGGATTCCGACGTTGCTGAGGCGCTGTACTAGGGTGCGGTGGCAGACAGTGTCGAATGCCGCGGAGAGGTCTAGGAGGATGAGGGCCGCTGTTTCTCCGTTGTCCATCAGGGCTCGGATGTCATCGGTGGCGGCGATGAGGGCGGTCTCGGTGCTATGGTTGGCTCGGAAGCCAGACTGCGATGGGTCGAGGGATCCATTCGTCTCGAGGAAGGTGGCCAGCTGTTTGTTGACGGTCTTCTCGATGACTTTGGCTGGAAACGGGAGTAGAGAGATGGGGCGGTAATTCTTGAGTTCGGTGGGGTCTGCCGTAGGTTTCTTGAGTAGAGCCTACAGTCCATTTTAGATCAGTAGGACTGTGACCTACTTCCAAGAAGTGATTTGTCATTTTGGTTGCGTGGCGCTTGCATCTGATTGAACTCTTATGTTCTGAAATTCGAACCTTTATTCTCCTGGTGGTCATCCATACATACCTCATATTACAAGGACATGTAATGAGATATATGAGGTTTGCACTGTTACAATTTGTAAAGCGTAGTTGTAACCATGGCTTTTCAGTTCCAATATGATTCTCTGCACACAAGTACTTTTTCTACACAATCCAATAAAATCCAACAAATTGTGAAAAAACATTGGGCTATTCTCAATACAGGGACCGATAAACTACCCCCACCTCTTTTCGCATGGAAAAGGGGTCAGAATTTAAAGGATCAACTAGTCCACACTAGGCCTAAAGTGACAATGCCACGATCTGTGGGGACATTGTGGGATTTGCCAGCAGTGAGAGGTCACCATCCTTGTGGGAATTGCGCTGCATGTCCCCAAACCTCTAAGACAACGAGCATTGATATTGGAACTGAAAAGCCATGGTTACAACTACGCTTTACAAATTGTAACAGTGCAAACCTCATATATCTCATTACATGTCCCTGTAATATGAGGTATGTTGGGATGACCACCAGGAGAATAAAGGTTCGAATTTCAGAACATAAGAGTTCAATCAGATGCAAGCGCCAAGGGACCAAAATGACAAATCACTTCTTGGAAGTAGGTCACAGTCCTACTGATCTATAATGGACTGTGATTGAACAGCCAATGATTCCATCCCATGTATCTGATGTGAAGAATTTCTTGTTTAGGCCAGAACAGAAATGGGTTTTCAAATTGAACTCCGACAAAGCTGGTTTGAATGAAGACATCCCATGGATGTCGCTCTAGGTCCCCTGAGATATAGCTCCTTTGAGGTCCGGACTACACTAAGATGAGGAATATATGTCCATTGAGAAGAATGGCGGTATTTGGGCCAGTATAGATCAGCTGTGACAATATGATCAATAATCTTGACCACATAAAGACATATGGGGCGTGTTATGTGTTATAAAGACTTATACGGCGCAGAATTTTACATGTGGCGATTCACTACTTTTTATCCCCTGGCTGTTGCCCCATATGTACCAGTGTTTTGCATCAACAGTTCATATATTGCATGCAACTCGATCTATAGACATACAAACGTATCATTATCATCATCAGTGCCTGAGCACTAGGGACATATGGTCTCTTTAACATCAATTGGCCCCTATGTACTCGATTTGTGATTACCCAGTATTAATTTGCAGGGCTTTACAAGCCAGCAGTATTCTGGTCTTGTGCTGCCATTGGACTTGCAAAACGAGCCCAATGGCAAGTTGCCAAATCTTTACTGCAAAATCCCCACTACAAAATAAACTGTGCTTTGAGAGTCAACCTCTGCCAAATATTTGGGGCTACGAAACGAATTTCGAGGGTACGGTGATAACGCGAGCAAGAGCCTGCTTGGGGCTCGTAACTACATTTCCCATGAACCCGTGCGAGAGCGCATAGTTGTGACGCGCTTCTCGTGACCCATGCTGGAGGTTCAAAGATCAGCACTCTATTCCGGTCGGCACCTCCCCGAGACAGCCCAGAAGGACGTCTGGAGTACCGACCGGACGGTGAGTGAGGCGGGTATTAGGCTGTTGTTCCTGCTTAGTCAGGTCGCGCACTAGGCTGCTGCTTCACGTTTAGTGAGGGGCGAATTTATTTTTGAAGAAAGGAAGGTGGTGTTAGGGTTATTTGTGGCCTCACAAAAACTCCGACAAGGCTCGTCTCCATTATTTAGACAAAAGAGACAGAACAGAGCCGTTTAGAGTAACGGGGCGGATAGCTCAGGACGCCGCTTTCACGATAATGATTTCCGAACAACAACGACGGAATATGTGAAAGTAGCGTCAGTACACTTACAATTATCATACAAAGAGAGGCCATTGTGAAACTTATTAGCACAATAGAGCATGCCGATGTTCAGATTATTACGAACATACTCAGGTGAATTTACAAGATGTGTTTGCTGACTCCTAGGTGGTAAAATGAAGTCGGTTTCCTGACATGTCATATTAACCCGACATTCAATATGTTTTCCTTTTTTATGCTCATCAGTGCGGGGCTCCATGTACCTGAGCTGTGGCCAGGTGGGGTGGAGCGTTTATCTCCTACAACTTTGGTGAGTGAGAGCAACCACTTTAAGCTTTGAAACTGTGGTGTATTTTGTGAGACATCAGATTTCGATTTTGTCACGAATCACTAATGCATATAACTCTGGTATAGTGTAACCAAACTGACTGACTGTTCTTTTTGCATGTGTCTGGATGGGTATCACATCTCTACTGGGATCTTCTGGATTTCACTGAAGGTAGGAGAATGATGTACTACTAAAATACCCAGGTGATAGTTTTCTCATTTTTTCACTTTTAATGAGCAGTCGCGATTAAGGTCCTGAAGAAAGCAGCAGGATACCTTAGAGGATCCATAATTCAGTCTGCAGAAACATGTTGGCCATATACAAGGATTAGTGGCTATTTGGTAAAACCACTAGTATCGCACGATTTTTATTATATTGGGAATAGAAAGGTGTATATTAAAATTGTTTGCCCATTCTATTACCCAATTTTATCTGTTCACATCACAGTTCACACCCTTTCACTTTTACACATGCACTGCTCTTGAGTTGTCTATCCACACCCTGACATATGAGAACAACAAAAGGTTTCCATTTCCATCATTAGCATTGGCTTGAAACCTACCCTCCCGGTGTGAAGGAAACCCAAATGATGAACTGGGCGTCCAGGATCGACAACTGATGGGTATTTTTCCACACAGGAAAGATGCTTATTATTGATGTAGTTTAGGTCTACCTCCAGATTCCAGACACATACTCGAGCCAATTAATTAATTGACCCACTGCTACTTTCTGTTGTGGTACTTGAAAGGTACACATTTTGAACTCTTAACTTCAGTTTGTGGCTTGTTTTGAGTTTGAGATTTTACATTTTTCTCTTCATCTTCTCTCACAATATTAACCAAATTTTTATCTGGTTTCAATTCCCTCTTAGATTTTTGAGAAAGTTCAATACTTTTAACTATAGATATTGTTTCATCCAAAGAAGGATTTTTAAGAGTGAGCAGTTGCTCTTGCAACTTACCATTATTAGTATGAACTACTATCTGATCACAAATTAACTGAGATGTAAATTGTTCAAACTCACACTTAGATGGAAGTATGCGCAAAGCTGCCACATAAGCAACTATGCTCTCTTCTTTCTCTTGTTCTCTAGTGAAAAATCTATGCCTTGCTACCACCAGACTTTTCTCAATATCAAATCCCACCCTCGTCGCTAATTTGAAGTGACTCCAAACACACACAAATGGTAAGCTAGGTGTAATTTAATGACCATTAGTTCCAACAGCTCCCAGGAAACTGTCAAACCAGAGTCCACAGAGAATATTCCAACATGAACATTCTGTAACCATAGAAGAGGAATGACAACATGGGAGCATGCACCATAATAAACATAGAAGATAGATTACTACAATACCTTAAATTAATCTGTGCCCAACCCTCAGGTAGCAGGCACAGAGCAGTCAGACATAACTCAGAGGCAGTGTGTGAAGAACTTGTGTAAATATATTTCACACTCAAGTCCGCCTGGTCCTTTGATATAAAAAGGGCTAGTGGCTAGTACACTGCCTGAAGCAATACCCTATAAAAATAAGTATGTGTTTGATGTAATGTAATTGTTTACATAGAAGGAATACTTTTTAAGGACGTGAACCCTCACTCACCCAAGTGTGACATGCTTCATTAGTGGGTCCCTTCCTCACACCTGGACTGCAAGATCCATGGTGTGGAATATAACTCCTAAAGTGGAAGGAGCAGAGGTGTTTTGATGAGCAATGGAAATAGAGTCAGTGACAATTAACAAGTTTGTTATGGTTTCCTTTTCAGTGAGGCGCTCCTGGAGGTACCCAGCGGCTTGAGGGTGGATATCACTTACGCTTTGAGGAGGTGAGGGATCCATCATTAAACATAGGATATGACTGCAAAGTTAACCACTGCTAAAAAGTATTTGTGTGGCTGCTAAGCACTGTTAGATTTTGAGCACATGTTTCTGACAACGGTCATCATTTCTACATACATAGTTAAGCACCCTTATAACTTAGCAAAACGTTGTGTGATTGTGTAATGTTTACTTTCTGTTTTCTCTTTTACCTTTCGAGAATGATGGTAGACCTGCTACATATTCGGGCCACCAGTATGGCTGTCTTTATCCTTGACTGATCCGCATAAAGATTCGTATTTTGCATTATATCAGCACTTTGAACAGAGTGACTAATCAACTATGGTCCTGATGAATGCCCTGAATCCCCTTTTGGGGTCCGCTAGTGGGCAGAAACATGTTGACCACTGAGAGGGGTATATTTGGTTTACAACGCCAGTCTGCCTTTTAACTCTACCCCTATGGACCTACAGAATAAAGGTATTTTGGTCCTCTGGCGGTAGTTTTAACAAACACCACACACTATATTTTCACTAGCACTTTGTCCCTCACTGACTCTATTTCCATCACTCATCAAAACACCTCTGCTCCTCCCACTTTGGGAGTTGTAGCCCACACCATGGACCTTGCAGTCCGGGTGTGAGGAGGGATGAAGCATATCACCCTCGGTTGAGTGAGGGTTTATATCCTTAAAAAGGATAACTTCCATGTAAACAATTTAATTGCATCACTTCCATGTAAACAATTTCATTGCATCACACACATACTTATTTTATAGGGTATAGTTTCAGGAAGTGGACTAGCCTCTAGCCCTTTTGCATCATAAGACCAGGCATACTTGTGTGTGAAATAAATGTAATGGTTGGATTAGTACGCAGCTTGTAGGGAAGATCCCTAGATCCCCAGTGTGAATACTACTAGGAACTTGGGTAACACAGTAAAAAAAATCACAAAAGGATCAAGTTTAGTAAAATGGAGTATATTTTACATAAATAAAACAAGAGCAAAATGACAAAAATCCAATCAGTAGGACCTGATATATGCAGGTTTTAAATTTTCTGTGAAAATAGTGCCAAAAAGCACAAGGTGCTAACAGTGGACACACCAGATTGGGACCCAGTTAGGCCAGAACAGAATTAATTAATTAATTAATTAATTAATTAATTAATGAAGAGTGTCCGAGGAGTGTTTGTTGCTAAATGGGAGTAGCCCATAGGTTCATGCAGCATAACACAAGCCTTAATATATCACAGAAAAAAAGCCAAGTTTTACGTTTCCTGTGGATTTTAGTCTCTCTTTTTAAAAAAAATATTTTTATTCAAATCCCCCCCCCTTTTTTTGTTGTACAGGGCACAGATATTCATTCAGGATTAAAGTGCAAGGTTATAACAAATCATACAAAACACAACTACAAAATATACAAATAAAATAGCGATGCAAGGGGACAACAAAGCAAGAAAATAAATTAAATCCTAGACACATTAATTTTCAATACCTCCTATCCCGGATCTCTCTCCTTCCAGCTTTGTATAGGTTCCCATATTTATTTTCCTAATTTCTTGCCTCTTATACCCTTCCTTGCATAGATTGCTTTCTCAAGGTTGTAAGTAGCTAATAGTTTTGTTAGCCATTGGTGGAATGTGGGTGGTAGACGGTCCAGCCAAGCTGTGGCAATGCACAGTCTCAAGACAGCCATAGCCATAAAGATTAAAAAAACTCATGCTGAGTCTGGATAGCATTATCCGCTACTCCGAGGAGTACCAGTGCTGGCGTTAGGGTAATCTCTATCCTTAATGACCTCTTAAGGAATACTTCAATTTCATCCCGGGTAGTTTTTAAATGGGTGCATGTAGCAAGCATATGGACTAAATCAGCCTCAGCACTATCACATCTTGGGCACGTGATACCAGCAGCCCCTCCCCATTGTGCTATCCTGGCAGGCTTATGATACAGAAAGTACAATGTCTTATAATGTTGTACCTGAAGTGGTGCTGAACACAAAAGTTTCTGACCTAATTCCAATGACCTACGAAAAAGTTCCTTCTCTACCCCCAGCTTCAGCATCCATTTATTTTCATATTTTTCCAGATCATCTACTTGGTGCTCTATTAATTCAGAGTAAAATCTTTTATTTGTACAGTCTGTACCATCCTGTATAATATCCAAAATAGTGGATTTTAATCTCAAGGGGAATCAAAAGCAAATCACGTAGAAGTTCATTCCAGGCTTTAGCCGCCTGGAAGGACAAAGCTGTACTGCCCCTACGGGCACGTCTGAAGGGGGGTATCAACAAAAGCATGGTCAAGTCAGAACTCAGCACTTTGGTAGGAAGATACTGTACACATCCCTTCACTAGATAACCAGGGCTAGACAAATGCACTGCCTTATGAACCAGAACCAGGGCTTTGAACAGGACCTAGATTCATTTGGACGACACCTTGTGCAACTCTTTGGTGAAAATTAAGCTATTAAAACAAAGCCAACTGTGGAAGTGTGACTTATTGCACTTGTATGCAGCCCTTGATACTGCTTACACTTTTTATGTAATGATCCTTAACGTATCAAGCTTTTGTGCAATTCCTACAGCACAATTGGATTTTGGATCTCTCAAGACTAATAAGATGGGGCCTATATATTGCCCATAGATGAAAAGCCAGCTGGCCTACATTTTCAATCCCAGGAATTCTATTGTTTCAGGTGGGCAGGCCCACTACAGATGAGTATTTCTCCACATTACAAACACCTTTAATACTGTTCTGACATTCTCTAGGTTGCTCCTAACTGTCCGGATAAAGACCCCCTATTAAGGTTTTAATTGGCCTTCACTATCCTGGGTACACAGTTGACATCTTTCATTTTATATAGCCTGTACTGATCTAGCTATCCACAGAGGGACAGTATCAAAGTGTACACTATACCATATATAATAGATGAGAAATGATTTAACTTAAAGGGTGTCAGACAGGTGTTGGACGTCATTTGTTTGTAATCTTAACTTATTGAAACTGTATCATTTCCTTTTATCTTCTTTTACCTTTGCAAAAGCCCTTCTTTCCAGCACTTGCAATTTATACTACGGGTTGACTGCTGTTTAAAAAATAATAAATACATTGTTGGAAATGTGATCTCTGGTTGGCTAAAGCTTGCGCCAAAGCCAGGCAGAGACCGCCACTCTAGTCAGGGCAAGGGAGTTACACGCCAAAGATAACCCCTGCTCACCCCCTTGGTAGCTTGGCACGAGTAGTCAGGCTTATTCACGTGGCCATGTGTAAAGCATTTGCGCACGCACACAGCAACAACATCTCAGGCACACTACAAAAGGAACTCCACACAAGGTTATATAAAAAAATAGCCTTTGTATTCTCATAACACATTAGAATAGTAAACACATAATATACATGGTGCCACCTGTCACTGGCTCATATCTACAAGGGGTTATATACACCTGACAGGGCCCACTGGACCACTGTCAGAACCATCACAAAACGCACTTTGTAAAAGTAAAACATGTCATAAACTTACAATCAGTAACCACTGGTAATCACGGTACTTAGGATCTGCCTGTAACATAACTACATTATGCACAGTATCACATAAGGCGCAGATTACATTCTGTGCCAACCTCACCAGCATAAACACATTATGCAATCATCTCACAAGTCTAAATGCATTAGACCCTAACCTCCTAAGCATAAATTATATTAGGAAATTATCTCAGTGGAACATAATCTCACTAGCCTAAACCATACTAGGCAAAACAACCTCATACATAAAACTACAGTAGATAATAAACTAAAACATAACACAGTATGCAAAACCTCATAATAAGAAAATCACATCTAAAGGCATAAATCAGGGTGCATAAAATAGTACATGAATTACATTTCCAGCGCACCTACATGAATAACATTAGGGCCTGGCGCCCTACAAACCTAATAGTCCCCCTGGCCAACTGGCCATCTCTAAGGGGCTCAAATGCCCTATGTCCAAAATTCAGGGCAAGCTGCCAATGCAGAAGTCAAGCATGCGCAATCTGCGCAGGCCTAAACGTTGCAGCTGGCACTAAGTGCTGCGCAGCTGTGAATGTCAAATGTGGGGCATTGGCGCCGACTGTGCCCTGCAAAACAAATATGCTCAAACTGGCAGGAATACGAGCACCGACAATGTGCTCCAATCTGGGGACCAACATGCCCTACAGACGTTGCATATGCCCTCTAGCAAAACAGGGCAGCTGTAGACCAATGGCCACATGGGGGAAAGCACATGCCCCCCTGGACCCTTTATCACCAAATCTGCCAAGGGGCTTTTGAATCAAACTTGCCTCCAGCGTTGGAGCCACATGGGGCTCTGAAAATAATCATGTCACATCGTTGGTGTGCACGGGGAGCAGTAAACAAATAATGCCCCCAAGCCCCCACAGGGACTTTGAAAACAAATGGTGGCTGCCCGCCTGAAATCAGCCCTCACTCACTGGGCTCTACCTCGTGGCGGGACTCCTTTTTGGCCAGGACGGACCGGCAGCACTCCTCTTGCATAGCAGGGCTTCCCTCCACTCCTGAGAGCCCTGTGCTGCCATCTGCAGCCTCAGCCGCCTCTCCTACTTCACCCAGGTCCCCCTCCTGGGACCCGGGGTTTTGTCATGGAACCTCAGAGGCTCCGGGCAGCACTCCCTCCTTCTCGCATTCTCCGGTGGGCGGGACTTCCTTTCCTCAAGAGGAAGTCCTGCCCCACTCCAGGCATCGGGCTTCCTGATTTCCGGTTTTCGACCAGGCCGGCGGTGGTGATACGCAGGGTGGACTCCCACAATAAAAAAATGAGTATACAGCGCAGCGGCCATGTGGGGTGGGCACCCACAATTAAATAAAAATAATCAGGGTGGGCACCTGCATCAAAGTAAAAGCATCAGCATCACAAAAGCGGAGTGGGCATCCGCGGAACAACAATAAATGCGTGGTGGGCACCCGCCGCTGCAGGCATCACAGGGAATCACTATGGTGGGGGTTCCCTCCCAAAGGGGGGCTGCAGCTCAGCACTGCGCTGCCCCCAGGCTCTCCCTCTTCTGTGGGGAAAGTTCAAAAGATAGCGCTCCGAGGGCTCAAAAGAAAGGCTGCATAAAGTTCTGGGGAATAAGGACAATGAATCAAAGTCAGTCCCAGTAAAAAGGTCCTCAAAAGGTGAAAAGGGCAAAGGAGGGCCCAGGGAGGCAAGCCCTCATGGTAGCCCCCCCTGGGCCCCAGCAGCAGCACGCCCTGGCAGGAATAGCAACAATTTCATGGGGTCACAGCCCCTACATTTATACTTCATTTCCCTTTGTGTCACAGCACAGGGTTTAGGTATACCAGTTAGAACTGGTTTAAGGGAGCTTTGGAGCACTTTGTTTTTCTCAGCTCCCCTCTCCTTTGTCAGGTGGGGCTCAGGGATTAGACCCACCACGGGGGCGGAGGCGGCATTGTGGAGGGAAGGCACAGTCCTAATCAGGTCCCAGGTGCAACTACTCCCTCCCATCTACATGCAGATCTCCCTATACACCACTGGGCAGATTCCCCCTGACTCCTGGAGCCACCCACACCTCTCAGCTCATGTCAATCACAAGCCATACATGCAATTCCATGCATTCCTATGGGAGGGCAGGCCAATCTCACACACATACACAGAGAGTGCACACACTTTACACTGGGCCACAGTGCTAAAGTCCTCAGAGGCCTACAATCACCAACACCATGTTACAGAAAAAGGCTAGGAGAACGCAAAAAGTTTCGGGTATGAACCTGCCAAAAGGGCCAAGTCCAACACACATATAAATTCAATGTCAATGTAATTGTGAATTCATTTCAATTGGATTCTGTGTGTTTTTGTGTTGCAATGTTGGTACGCTCCTCCTCTTGTTGAATAATGTTATGTTCCCCTGTCCTGTGAACCGGGGACATATGACTACCACTTTGGAGTTAAGGTAGGTTAAAAATGCTGCTATAACCGTTGATATTCAGCTTGGACCATTTCTTTCTGTATCATGTCGTACTCAGGTCCTAAGGCATACTGGGTTATCTGATTGTTATGTAAATAACTTTCTAAAAGTGGGATTTTCAAAATTTTAATTTAAAATCTGACTTTATCATAAGAGAGGATTTTTCATTGCAATTCCAAAGACATCAAACAAGACATGGTTAGCTGTTTTCATTTGGAAATCACAGCTTTTTAAAGGTTATACGGTAACTCCAATGTTGTAACGTCCAGCCTAGCAGCATTATAGAACGCAATTGAGACTTACCATGTTGTAACATTAGCAAGTCCTGCTCGATTATTTCAATGGCAGAGGATATAATGCTGTCCAAAGAATACATTCTGAGACAGAGTCGTTAACAGATTGTCCACTACAGAGAGAGGTTTCTCTAAATGAATACAATCAATTTCTCATAATCTTTCTGCAGTTTCCATTTGCGTGATTTTCCATGCTTCATTGTAAGCAGAGTATATACCGGCATATATGAGACATATATGAGACATTTTTGACGTGGTTTACAAGGTCCAAGTAGGAAGTCTCGTAGATCAACGCCTTCTTTAAGTAAAGTTAAGTGTTGTTTAATTTCTGGAAGTGTGGATTTCTGTAGCCACTCAAGGCATACTTTTCCAACACTGCATGTTGTAACTATCCCTGGATGTTGTCTCTGGGAATATCTTGGATCTGCCCTAGGTACTGTGAACCCTTGTGTTTTGCTCAGGAATCTTTCTTGACAGTTATTTGTGTCTGTGGGCCAGATTAACCATTTTTTCCAATCAGGATTAGTTCTGTTCTGTTGTAAAATCTGTTTTACGTCTACCTCCTCATCTGCAGTGCTATTACTGTCAGGTGTGGACTTAGGTATGGACAGTTGTTAAAATCGATAAACTTTAGGTGTACATAAGCGGCGTTCATTTATGTTCACCGCAGCCATATTGTTAAAAGTAAAATGACGATTGTGAACATTTCCTGCGCCATCTTGTTTAGTGGGAATTTATATGTGCACGGAAGCTGCATCCATTTAATCCATCACAGCCATTTTGTATTCTGTTAGTCACTTTTGTTTCATTCTGCCCTTACTAGCATCCCTCTGACCAACCTGGTATGTGAGCTGGGGACTATAAACTCTATTGTCACAACGAACATCAACACCACTTGCTGCCACAAACTCGTTTTTCCTCTCATCTCTGTTTACAGGCAAACCCTTGGACATTCTTACACAAACAGGTTCCAAATACCAAACAGACTCTTGCAAACATGGTATATTGCACTGCAAACAGCAAGACTTGTTTTTGCCAACAATGGGACCTGTTTTTATCAACAGAACAGACTCTTAGATCTGGCCGGTCTCACATGTTTTAGACCCTGAAGCAAGGTCCAGCTGCAAGATAAAATTGTCTGTTTGGCCGGGGTGGGATGCTGAAACAATGTTGGGCTTGTGTGACAACCTGCCCGGGGCTAGGACTCAAGATTGTGTAACCATGTTGATGAAAACAAATTCATCGTGTCAAACCTGTATAAAAGGAAGAGCCAAAAGTGTTGCCTGTAGAACACCTCCCTGAGACATCTCGGTGTCTGCAGTTGACGTAGTCTCCTCTTGAGAGTAATAAACCTTTTTCTTGCCTTCTAGTTTCCAGAGCCTGCCTCATTATTTTGTTAGAGAATCTAAAGTGAATTAAAGGTGACTCTGCGCCGGGCAGCTTTGGGGTCTTAGGAAAATCGTTGCTTTTCACAAATTGGCGTCCCAAACGTGGGGTCCCTTTTTCCAGCAAGTGGCAGTAGTAACACTGATCTTGTTCCGTGGATTGTTAAGACAGCTACTGGTTTTCTGTAAGAAGGCCCAAATTCCTTCTTCCCGCTATCTTTTCCCTGACTAAATCCCCAATCTTTGGAATCCAGACAGGTCTTGCTGGGACAGGTGGTTTTTCATCAGTGGTCATTGGCTTTTGCGTTGTGTTGCTCAGACTTCTTCTTATTTAATTTATGTCCTGTAAGACAGCCAAACGGTTTTCGATATCAAAAGGTTTTTGTTCCTCCACTGAAGTGTGACGATCAAGATCCTGGATGATCATTTTAGTACCAAGCAGTAATTCATATGGAGTGATTCCACCCAGAATATTTCTTACCAGATTATTAAGACTACGTTGGACACTTATTAGATGTTTGACCCACCCGTCACCCGAGCCTAATACCCTAGCTGTTATAGATTGCTTTATAACGATGAAAGCCTCACTACGAGCAAGGACTACCACTGAGTAATCTTAATAGACGTACTCCAATTGTAGGGAATCAAAAGATCATATTTTATTTGTAGTTCATGTTTTCAATTTTTTATTTGTGATATTGGTTATAACAGTCGATCATATTTCGTCATATGATTAAATTTGAAAAGAGGTAACCAAAGATCAAACATGTGAAGCAATTCCAAAAACTCCGTAGTGGGGTTGTCCCCAATGCATTCCGTGCACAGCACTTCATCAGGGGGAATCTATTAAACAGAAATATAGGGAAATACATTTGTATTGCTGCAATAGGGAGGCGGAAATACATCAAAAATAATTTACCATGTTGCACAAGGTAAACCCCAACAGTGCAGGCAACGTGGCTAAAGCAAAACTAGGGGTACCAGAAAATATATGTGCGGGATGGAGAACAAAAGTACTGCAAGGAATAAAAAGAAAGATATCAGGAAAAATAGGTTGGTTCCAAGTAGTACGCTGTTACAAAAGAAGTTGAAAAAACCTGAGTGAATAAGTGAATGGGGACCTATTAATTAGAAGCCGAGAGATATGAAATTATAAAAGGTGATAGGAGTAACGCAATGCGGGTGACATACGGTAAAAGAGAAAATGATATAAGGCAGTGCAAAGGTGGTCCCAGTGTTTGAGTGATCAAAGAGGTATAGAAGAGATATGGAAAAAACCTTAGCTCAGGATCATAGGAGTGGGTGCGTGACATCAATTAACAGTGCACGTAATGATGAACCCGAATGTGCAACTGGCTAAAAAAGTGCGCAAAGATTAGTACATGCCGACGTTATGTCAAAACGCTTAGCGGGTATAAATACAGTGTGCAGGGCTGTGACACTTACCAACTACGCGGAGAAGAATATCCAGTAAACAAAGTTAGTGCCCGGTCCATGTAATGGCGAACCCGGAAGACGCCGTGTGCTGTGCGCATGCTCCATTAAAAAACCCCCATGTATAACCATAGAAATAAGACCACGTCTGTGCAGAGCAGAATAAACAAAGAAAACAACGCAACAGGGTGCGCAAAAGATATATATGTAAATCAATGGGAATACCTTAAATAAAGAGTAGAGTGACGGACCAAAGTGAACGAGGTAAAGTAGAGATATAATAGTAAACGAACAAGTGCAACAGTGTTAGCAAGAAACTAAATGACAACAATGGGACATGATAATATATATCTGCAATGGATGGTGGCAATAAAAAATATAGTCATGAGACAATCAATGGAAATCAGAAGGATGAAAGATAAAAGAAACAGAATGTAGGAGACAATTATACTTAATAGATACATTGTGAGTAACAATAGAGAGGGTGGAGAGGAGAACAAATGGAGGTGAATACAGGAAATAAAGGATAATCACAAAATAACGGGAGATGACAAAAGCCAACTCCAGATGACAGTCACAAGAGGGATCTTAATCTGATTATAATAGATTCATATACTAGTTTTACAACTGACAACTAAATTCCAGTCTTTCCTTGAGCCCTTTGGGCTGAAGGGCATGTAGGCGATGGATCCAGTATAATTCTTGTTGTAACAGGTATTTACTGTTATCTCTGTGTGATACTTTTTCGATGACTTCTAGAATCAGAAAACGAATTTGGCTGAGATTGTGGGAATTTTGAAAGTAATGAGCAGCAATGCATGACTTCAATTTTTTTGTACGGATGTTGCTTCAATGTTCTGTGAGCCTTGTTTTAATTTTCCGTTCCGTTTTTCCCACATAGGGGAGACCGCATGGGCACTTCAGTAGGTATATTACATTGCTGGTGTCGCAAGTCGCATTAACTTGAAGATGTACCTTGCGTAGGATGTGATACTGTATTTCCTTTGATGATGCCACTGCAATGACCGCAGTTGTGGCATGGTAGGGTACCTTTGAAAACCATGGAACTTGAAGTTGTAGTTTTTTTTAGAAAAGCTTGGATGTTTTTTGAACGCTGGTAGGCAAAAATAGGAAGATTATCGAAAATTTTATTGAAGTCACTTTCAGATTGTAGTAGAGGCCAGTGTTTACGAATCGACTCTTTGATTTTTGGAGAGTGTGTAGAATATTTAGACACAAACACTAGGTGAGTATCCTGTTCGTGAGGTTTTTCTTTAGGTCTAAGTAGCTCATCTCTTGTTTTCACAGCCACTCGATCTTCTGCCATTTGTGTAAGGAATCTTGGGTAACCCCGTTGATGAAATTTTTCAATGATTTTAGTGCTGTTAACTGTGTAGAGAACCGTTGTACAGGCAATTCTTTTTGCTCGTAGCAACTGTGAGTACGGTAAGTGACGTTTAAGGCTAGGTTGGTGAAAGCTTTTTAATGCAAATAGTTATTTCAGTCAGTGGCCCTGGTGAAAATGGATGTCACTAGCTGATGGTTGATTAGCTTTATTTGAACGTCCAAAAACGCAATTTCAGATTCATTGACTGTATGTGTGAATTGTATTCGGTCATTCACTAGATTCAAATTAGCAATTGCGTAGAGTAGCTGAGTTTCACTGCCTTTCTATATTAGGAAAATATCGTCAATGTAACAATAGTATGCACATAGAAATGGTTGCCAATTTTGGTTGTGGAGAATGTGTTGCTTCTCAAAAAAGTACATGAAAAGATCTGCATATGCCGGAGCGGCACAATCGCCCATAGCAACTCCGGATAGCTGTAGATAGTAGATATTGTTGGGGGTTTTGAAATAACTGTGATGTAGCATAAATTGCATTAGTTCCATGATGAAAACCCGTAGATCCAGTGGTTTGTCTGTGAGAACTAGGGCTGAATCCAAAGCTTCCAAACAGAGATTGTGCGGAATGGATGTGTATAATGAATTTACATCAATCGTGCACAAGATTATATGATGATCTGGAGGAATGATGATACTGTGGAGTTTGATAAAAAAATCAGTGGTATCTTGTAAAACTGTGGACATGCCTTTCACACTGGCCTGTAGGTGTTTGTCAATATATAATCCTGTAGGTTCATGAATTGAATTGCATGTACTTACGATGGGACAGAAAGGTGGCTTGCTGGGGTGTTTGTGGATTTTTGGCACTAGCTATATGTAAGGTATTTGCGGATGATCTTTCATTAGGAACCTCTTGTTCTTTTCAGTGATGGTATTGGCTGAAACTGCTTTGGTAACAAAGGTGAATAAAATTGCTTTGAAAGTACTGGTCGGGTCAGTGTCCAGTGTCATATACAAATTTCGATTACTTAGATGGGCGTTCAAGTTATCAACGTAATAGGTGGAGTCGAGGACTACGAGTGCACCTCCTTTGTCTGCTTTGCAAATGGTTAACTTGCTGTTGGAGGCTAATTGATTTAAAGCCTGCCGTTCATTAGTGGAAAGATTGGATTTGTTATGTCTTCTGGTTTGAAAAATCTCATGCAGATCCTTTTGGACTACAGTTTCAAAAATGACCAACACGTTGTGGCTCACTGGTGGTACGAAGGTAATTTTAGGTCGTAAACCCATTAGTGTACTGTGATCTGGTGTGCTCTGGGGTTCACAGACATTACTAAAAAAAAATCTCAAACTTAGCGTTCTCATAAATTTGTAGAAGGATATGGCTGTGTGCAATGAATTACTATAGTGTGTGGGCACAAAACTTATCCCCTTTTGAAGGACTTTTTCCTGCATGGTCACTAAAGGAGTCTGCGATACATTAATGACTAGACTCTGTGACTTCTGGTCGATTTGGCAGGATCTAAGGCTTCTGATCAACCATCCAAGTCACAGCCCCCTAGTGTACCTAGGAATACATCCGAGATTAACATTGAATCAGAGCCTTTTTAGAGGCAGGCCCTGTGCCAACCATAGATCCAGGAGGTCAAAGCGGAAAAACCACCTTACCACCACCTGCCAAAACGACCTGAAGTCACAGAGTCTAGTCATTAATGTATCGCAGACTCTTTTAACGACCATGCAAGAAAAAGTCCTTCAAAAGGGGATACGTTTTGTGCCCACACAACCTAGTAATGAATTGGACACAATTCACAGCCCTGCACACTGTATTTATACCCGCTAAGCGTTTTGACATAACTTTGGCATGTACTAATCTTTGCGCACTTTTTTAGCCAGTTGCACATTCGGGTTCAAATGTGAAAACAACAATTGATGGACAGAATGCAGAACAATGTCAGATATTCACCCCAGTAAAGAGATCTGGGCCTAAATCCATCGTTTATTTTGCACTCCACACCACCCTAGTTCAGACATGGCCATATGCAAATCAGCCTTGACCCTGTGCCTCATGGGAACAGTCCAGCCCGAACTGCCAAGCCATGTCTTTCCTGGACCGGAATCAAGCATCCTAGGACCGGTTTCTGGCTATCAGCCGTCTTCAGCCAAGATAGCTTGACTCCAGTGGTGTGGAGAGCATGGGACTCACGTCTGAGCACATTCGGGTTCATCATTACGTGCACTGTTAATTTATGTCACGCACCCACTCCTATGATCCTGAGCTAAGGGTTTTTCCATATCTCTTCTATACCTCTTTGATCACTCAAACACCGGGACCACCTTTGCACTGCCTTTTATCATTTTCTCTTTTACTGTATGTCACCCGCATCGCGTTACTCCTATCACCTTTTATACTTTCATATCTCTCGGCTTCTAATTAATACGTCCCCATTCACTTATTCACTCAGGTTGGTTCAACTTCTTTTGTAACAGCGTACTACTTGGATCCTACCTATTTTTCCTGATATCTTTCTTTGTATTCCTTGCAGTATTTGCTCTCCATCCCGCACATATATTCTCTGGTACCCCTAATTTTGCTTTGCCTGCACTGTTGGGGTTTACGTTGTGCTACTTGGAAAATTATTTTTGATGTATTTCCGCCTTCCTATTGCAGCAATACAAATGTATTTCCCTATATTTCTGTTTAATTGATTCCCCCTGATGAAGTGCTGTGCACGAAATGCATTGGGGACAACCCCACTACGGAGGTTTTGGAATTGCTTCACATGTTTGATCTTTGGTTACCTCTTTTCAAATTCAATCATATGACGAAATATGATAGACTGTTATAACCAATATCACAAATGAAAAATTGAAAACATGAACTACAAATAAAAGATGATCTTTTGATTCCCTACATTTGGAGTACGTCTATTAACGTTCTTCACGCGCTCTGGCGCTTTAAGAGTGCTCAGCGGTAGTCCTTGCTCGTAGTGAGGCTTTCATCGTTGTAATGTTCTAGCACCTCATGGACAACCTAAAAGAATATTACAAGCACATACTGTATCGATACTCAATTAACACATTTCAGTATACAAGTGAGTGCTGCGGCGCCCCCACAAGTTTATCATAGATTGCTTTATGTCATGTTTTTTTCTTTCCACTACCGCATTTCCCTCAGGATGGAATGGACTTGAGTACCGCAATGCAACGCCCAAGCTGGCCATGGCCTCTTTGTAAGCTCGAGAGCTAAACGCAGGACCCTGGTCAGAATGTAGTGTGCCGATTGCGTATGTGCCGATAAAGACACGCAAATCTTTTATAACAGTTCGGGCGCAGCCGAGCGCTGAGGCCACATCCACATGAATCATCCTAATGGTTGTGGGACTGCATTCATCCATTGCGACGACTGCGTGTAGACAGTCTAATGCTGTCTAAGAGTGGTGTCTGTACTGGGCAGGCTATACTGCAGTCAGGTATCTGGTGGCTTTCAAAGCTATGATCTCTGTAACAGGTATCACAGTTAATTCCTAATTCGTAAATATGGGCATTCATCCCTGGCCACCAGTACATCTCATTCAGTTCTATTAGAGATTTTGAGATCCCTTGATGTGTCAGACACTCTCCCTTATGTGCTTCTTGAATCAAAGCACTTATCCGATTCCTGTTTGGAATTACCCTATATCCCACTCCAGGGATTCGAGCAAAAGGAACGGAGTTGGCATCAATTTTGTATGTATACTTGAGGGGATATGTTAGATGTAAGGCAGCTCCTCTGCCTTTGCTTGTGGCATTGACAGCTAACATTGTTTCACCGTCTATTTTTGTTATTTACCGAGTGATTGCAGCTACGGTAGCCGTTTGCACAGCTGCCTTCGCAGCTTCATCAGCCTATGAATTCCCTGCAACGTGAACGCCATCAAGTTGATAACTCAGTGTGTGGATCACGTGAGTCTTTTGTAGTTCTTTCTGTAATAGAACTACTTGTTCCCAAAGCATTTTATGTTTAATAGTTCCACCTTTTGCGTCTTTGAAACCGTTTTGAACCCAGTCCTGCAGATATTCATTGTAAGACTGGAAGCAATAATACGACTCGCACACTATGAGTGTGGGGAATTCGCGATTGGTATTTTCAAGCGCCATCTTGAAAGCCTGTAGTTCAGCTCGCTGAGCTGTACAGTGTCCGAGTGATTGAATTTTAGTGACCATAGGTCTAAATTTACCTTCGCGCCAGCAACCTTTAACAATCGCACACGCAGCACTATGGGCTTGTTTAACCCCAATTGCGGGCTGTCCTGGTCCGTCTGTATAAATTATACATCCGTAATGTTCTAGAGGCAGAATCTCAGGGGGCACAGGACATTTGTGTTCATATTGTAGAAATTCTTGTGTTTCTAAGTAGGAGTCAAAAACTTATTCAATGTCTGTTGCAGCAAGAGAATTAACCCATTGTATCCATCTCGGATGTAAAGCCTTAGCATTTGGAATGCTCACTTTTGTCACTGCCTCTAAGGCAGGTACAGGTGTAACGATCATTATGCGTTTACCATGCGCGAGAGGTCTCTCTTTTGCTACTGCAGTTTGAACCGCTGTCAGAATCTTTTCTGTTGAAGTGAATTTCATTTCAGCTTGTGTGTACAAGTGTGATTTGTAAGCTATTGGTACCTTTTCACCTTCATTAAAGGTTAGGTATGTGAATCCGGATCTCCCTGGGATGATTCGAATCACAAGGTTGCGCACGTTGTCGCGTGTCTGTAACTGTGCTTTTGCTAACATGTCTGTTTGTACTGAACGCAACATTTCTGTGTGTTTTTGAGTCCAATTAGTTGGGTTGAATGCTGGTTTTATTAGTTCGTCTAGAAGTTTAAACTTTTCTGCGTAATTTAGAACATAAGTTCTTCCAAAATTCAGGAAACCTAGAATTGACTGTAAGTTTTTAAACGTTTTTGCAGGTTGGAGCAGTGCACATTTCTCTATAGAGTTTGCTGCTAGGCTTTTGCCTTCACTTGAACGTTTGTATCCTAAAAGTAGAACGTTGAATTTGTACCCTTCAGAGGCGAACCCAAGTATTATGGTATTCACTCTTTTCAAGTGCACGTCCAAATCATCGTAAGATAGATGTCATCGACATAAGATAATGCCTCATCATGATACGTTTGTAGTAACTCTGTTACTCTGGCTGAAAATAACCCTGGACTATTCTTGAATCCCGCAGGGAGACGGCAATTTGTTGCTCTGTCCCCATATTTGCGCAAGCGGTCAAGTTCATGCTTTCTGGTGCAATGTTTTAACAGAAGAACCCATTAGAAATATCTAATGTGGTTTTATATTTTTTCCGCACAATGTTATTCATCAGTGCTGCACTGTGTGCATTTTGTACTGCAAAAGTTTTGCAACAAGAGTTTAAGTGTCTGTAGTCCAAAACTAGACAATATGTATTGTCTGGCTTGGAGACTGGAAACAAAGGATTGTTCATAGATGAGGTGCATGTTTCAATCACCCCTTGGTTTTCAAGTTGATTTAAAATCTCCCTGACCTGTTTTTTAGCTTCCTGTTTAACAGGATATTGCCTTTGCATTCTTGGTCGAGTTTTTAACTGGATTTTATGGTGAGAAAATCTTCATCCCACCCTACGTGGTTCTTGTATAATGCTGGACCTTGGGCTACAGCCCATTTTCTGGCATAGGTGTATTTTTTATGAATTGGAATGTGATGAGAGAAGGCTGGCATAAATATCTCTTTGCCATGTGGGCACTCCCTGACAAATTCAGGGGGCCCGTCGTGTTCAGCTCGAAAAATGTCATAACCCTTAGATAGCTTCTCCCAAAAGAGTTCTTTTATTTTCCTAGTTATGTCCCCCTCCATCCGGAGTGTTACTTCATATAACTTATGGGGTACACTAACCCTGGTGTCGGCAGTTTCAACTTGAATACATTCATGCAAGTCCACTGTCTCCAGTTGAGCCTTCAGGATCTTGCGAGCTATGGTGATTTCTGCTGCACTGTCTAGCATTGTCTGGGCCCACTCCCCATTCTTGAGTTGTGTCCTCAAGATCCTCGGCATGTCTGATCTTTAGACTTGCTACCTTCTTCTTGGTGAATTGAGTTTTCTTATTTTTTGGAACGTGCTGTTCGTCTTTGGACTTCACGCGTTCTTCCTGTTGTTCTGATCGTCCTCTTCTTTCGGATTTCTGCGAGGAAGTCTGAAAGGTATGAGAGCAACGTGTATCAGTATCTTGATATCTGTCAGGTTTTCTCAAATTATCCCCATTTCTGAGGTTATACCTCTTTTCAGAGGGCTCCTTTTGAGGAGACCTACCTCTAGTCTGAGAGCTTTTTTCTTTAGGTGGTGTCTGTTTACTATTTTCCCACTTCTTAGTGAGATTATTTTTAATAAAAACCTTTTCAGGATTTTCTGTTAGTTTGGGTTTTAATGGTTTACCCCCCAAACTATCTCTTCCTAGTTCTTCATAGAATTTTTGAATAATTCTTGCAAGTTCATATGGTTGCTGTGTTATATCTGTTTCTTTTAGTTTTTGGCGGATTGCCACGGATGCTGCTTCACATTTGACGTTAGCTAATAGTATAGCCGAGACCTTTTTGAAATCTTTTAGTAACTTCATACCAAGATTTAAGGCAGGCTCTGGTCCGTATTCATTTTGAATCTGTCTTAGGACGTCTGGTATTACCGCCATAGACGAACACCATGTGTTTATGTGTAGATTGAAGTAAAGACTGTACCCCAAGTATCACAGTCCTCCACGTGTGGTGTGATCCCCATTGGTAAACAGATTTTCAGAATCCTGTGTTTCTAGTGAGGTGCACTATCGGGAAATACTGCCTCTATTTGAGTAATTGTTTGAGCTAACCAGAGCGGAATTTGTTCCCGTTTTGCGGGTAATTTACCAATGACTGATTGTATAGTCTGTGGTGTAATTTTGTTTGTATTCCCCTGATGAGGGGTGTACTGTGGAATCTTTATAGGAGGTTGGACTGTTAAAGTCTGCATGACATATTGAACCAACTGTCTATGTATTTTAATTAATTGTTTTAGCTGAGCTAATAGTTCTGGACCTGTCATTTGTTCAATGGCAGGATGTGGTGTATAGCTGGCTAATACCGGCCATGTTGCTCCTGGTTTACCTAATGGACTGAGCCTGGTAATGTGATTTTGATGCTGTAGGGCGCCTTTAAACCAGAGCTGATGCTCTTGGTACGTTAGTGGAATTTCAACGTCCCCGAAAGGAGCGTATTCCACTGGAGGTTCCTCTACTTTGCAGTAGTGGAACTCATGTGTTACTGGATTTGCTGCAGGAAACAGAATCCATGAATAGAATACCTCTGTCTGCCTATATTCATTTGCCTCTATAACAAATATTACTTTATCACCTCTCGATGATACTCCAATATTTATAAGCTTTATAGTGATTGTTTATTATATTTACCGGGATGAGTATAGCATCCGGGTCATTCTGTTGGAGACTTGTGCCGTCTAAAACTGCCTGATCTGCTGCTGCAGCTCTCTCCCTTTCTTCGTCACTCTCTGACATTTTGTTGACCGAAAGTTTTCAGAGCAAATTTCAAGGAAACAAAGATAAGGTGCACAATATTTTTGGAACACTTTATCCTTCAAAGTTGAATAAACCAAAAACTAATACATAGGATTTTCGTCCTTCTTAGTTATGGTGGATATTATCCTTTTACCGACTCCAGACGTCAATTGGAGTATTTTACGGGAAAAAAGGGGTCTGTGTGAAAAGCACAACTGAGTTACTCTAGTATCTAGAGTTAATTTATCGCCTTACCAAACGTTGGGCACCATGTAGTGTAGTTCCTATATTCTCAATAGGCTCTGTGCATTGGAAAAATATGTACTATATATTAGACGTAGGACTGAGGTCGACTAGGTCTCTATCGAATATATTAGACTTAATTGTGAGTGCCAGCTAGCGCAGAGGTCACTAGAAATTTTCTTGAATAATCAAGAAGGGATTAGTTTCTGACAACCGCATAAACATGACAACTTTGTTTCCCAAGAATAAGAAATGTATCTCTAGAGTCCCGGAAACAATAGATGGTTATTTCAGTCAGTCAATCGTGCATGCTTCGTTTCACTAGAGGTGCAGAGAAATAGGGAGAGGGGCGTTTTCAATAAAAATATTTATTGAACAGTCTTCTTTCTCATTCAGAGGAAATGAACTGCTACAATCGTAATACTGGTTGCAAAGTACAATGCGCACAGTACGAAGAGTATTATAAAATAATACTGTAAAAGCATGATATGGTTTCTAAGCCATAAAATACATATAATTCATGCATTAATAAATAAAGACTAAAAGTACTCAACTGGTTCTTTGAAAAATAGGCCTACCCCGGTGTACCTAACCTATGTCTAGTACAAGGGAAGAAGTAAGTGAGGTGTAGCTTAGTTTCAGTATTTTTTTGCCAAGAATCTATCCAAGATTTCCCTAAGGGTCTAATCAGCTCCGTGCCTTGGTTTTAGAATGAAGGAGGTCTGGTATCTCTCTCTCAGGACTCGATTTCCCAACAATCCGCAAGGGTAGCTTGGAAACACTGGAGCTGGATTTCTTGGCAAGAGAAAAGACAGCGTCTCTCTCAGTGCGTCTGCTGTAGGGTCGGCTTCCTTCGGCACTTGCTGCGGGAGATGTGTCGTGTAGGTAGATAGTCGAACTGCTCCAAACCACCGTGTGTTTGACTGGGCAAGTGTGGGCATATTTATACCTTGAAGGTGCCTAGTTTGACGTAAGGTTGGACATATTAACGTCATCATAGACTCAGTTCTTTGAAAACTCCATGAGTTCTTGGATAAATCAATATTCAAGCAAGGGGAAGTCCCTGTCTGCTGAAGGCGGGTTTTTCCAAGAAATCGTTGTGGAGTTTCGGAACTAGTGAAAGTAGTCATGCTGTATTTGGACTGCATAGGCTAAGTCCAAATATGGTATGATTTCTATGCCTATATAAGGATAGGGTGATTTATACCTATATATGGGCATGAATCGGGAAAATTACACTAGTGTCCTAAATTCATATACAACAGTATGTGATCTGCCTTGGACACTTAAAACTCAAAGATCTGCATCACTATATTTGTCTGCAGTCACCAAAACAAGCCTGAAAATGTGGGACACAGTGTCCACAACGCATGGTCTTTCCACACCTATGGCACCATACACACCATAGCATGCAAATACTAGCTTCACCCCAGGCCTAGATTCAGGATTTCAGAACTAGAAAATAGGAGGGTGCCTCACAATAAGGGATATGTTCCATAGAGGTAAGATAAAGTTATTCATCAAGAGCAAGAAAGATTTTAAGCTGTCCAAAACAGAAAGGCTACAAAATGCTCAAATACATCACTGGGTTATGCAACCGGATATCAAAAGACATGCAACTAGGAATCATTATCAGCCCTTTTGAAAAAATTCTGGGAACATATGATATCACAAAATGGCTTAAAGGAGCAATATACAAAATGTTAGTAGACAAAGCAGCGAGGCTACAGTGGCCCTATAAAGGGGTATAGGAAATGAGTCTGGGACAAGCCTTTGAAGATAAAAAGTGGTAATTACTATGGCAATCGAGTTGAAAGAACTTCAAGAGCCTGCAACATAGAGAGTCAGAGCATAAACTACTCATTAGCTGGCACCTCATTCCTAGTAGACCACAGAGAATGTGCCCATAATGTTGGACCGTTGCTGGTGTTGTGGAACTAAAGAGGGCATGTTCATACATACCTGGTGGACCTGCAAGGCAATCCAGACATTCTGGTACGAAATTCTGAGCCGCATAGACTCCATATTGGGGGGCACAGTCCCCAGAGAACCTGCTCTTTGCCATCAACAGTGGAAGGAAGAAGAAAGAGGGAGAAAGAGGTATAAGGTAAGGTAAAAGCAGGGTGCCCTTAGACATCTTTTAGGGGCAGCCAAAAGGAATTTGCACTGCCAACAGAGATGTGGATACAGAATCTGTTATCTACGCTAACCCTGGCGAAATTGACATAGAACATGGGGCCTGCTGCAGTAGTATCTCACCTCTTTCCATATAATGCGGTGTATGCCGGGTTATGCCACCTGCTGGATGTGAGCCCCATTTTATTATAGAGGGTAAACACTTGAGCAGGAGAAGCATTGATGAAGGGGAGGAACAACTCCACTATTGCTCTAGAGGTGGATAGCAAGTAGTCTGAATGTGTGTAATGTGGGGTTAAGGAAGGGGGAGGGAGTTTATGGGGGTTAACTTGTTTTTTTTCTACATGTAATGCAAAGTACTAGCGAAATGTGCACGGGTTGTAGTTGCTAGAAATGGTGGGAGGACAAGTCATGTCACAAGATGCCCTGCTATGTAGCAGGATAATGTGTTTGCAGAATATTAATACCATAATATTTGGAGCAATTTCTTAATTCATTGTGCATCTCTTTGCAGACGCACTTTTCTGAGGTGCGAGTCTGGCCTATATTCTACTGTCTCTAATGTTTGATACATTTATCTGGTTGATATAGTGTTTGTACTACAAGAAATTAGCAGCTACTATAGACTTAATCGTTTTGGTTTGTATATTGCTTTTATGTTCATTCAAGTGTGTTTTTATTTTGTATTCCATTTTCTAAGTAATCCAGTGTGTGTACATTTTACATGCAAATTAAGTTTTGTGTATCAATCTTAGGGCCTTATTATGAGTTTGGTGGTCCATGAACTGCTATATCCACAGTCGCAGTCCGACTGCCGCAAGCTTCCGCCATATTACGAGTTGGGCTGATTGCTATTGCATAGACCACGGCTGGACCACGGCTGAACCACTGACCCCACAAGCACACTGCAGACCACAGGGGTCACAGTCAGGGAAAAGCAGCTGCCATAGAGCAGTATAAAAAAGTTTAACTGCTATACATTACAAGTTTTTTTTTTGACAACCCGACCACTGCTGGGAGACTGCCAGCTTCAAGTTGGCAGAAACAAAGGATTTGGGGTGCATATTCACCCCTTTCCTCTTCTTACCATCAGAGTTCGACGTGGATCCCTTTCTTCAAGTCCCCTCTTCGCAGGAGTTTCTTCATCCCGAGGAATATGACCCTGTTTGTGGTGAAATACAGGTGAGTCTTTTTGTGCCACATACCCATTGCGTGGTCTGCCCACATATGGGCCAGACTCCAGCAATGGGTAGATGGCATTTTTCCATTTGTATCATGCATATGTGTGCATTCAACACATATACAGTCGAAATGTTCACACAGGCATCGATACATATGGAAAAATAGGCACCACCACCACAAAACTTCCACAGTCACACCATCGACTCAAAATATTGCAGTCTGAAGACCGGCAGTGCTGTTGTCTACAGACGGCTGTTGTGTTTGGATGGGTGGACTACAAAACTCGTAATCAGACCCTTTGTGTGCATTCTGATGGGTATTCTTAGCCTATGTGTGGATGTGTTGGTTCCTTTTCTGAAATTACATTGCTGCAATTTCCACAACTGTGACAGGGCTTTGAATCCAATTTGACCAGACCTGTTTGATTTCTCTTTGGTTGATTTGAGAACATTGAGACCATTTTAATTTGAAAGCTTGCAAGATCAAAAGCAACATGTTCCTTGAATGAACAAACTATTACTTGAAGCATAATGTAAATAAGTATGTATATGAGCCATAATATTTGTCCAATGTTTTTTCCGATTAATGTTTTGTGTGCAAATTAGAAAACAAATGGTTTTATTTAAAAATATGGCTTGGCAGCTATTCTAGTATAGTTACATGCTTATTTGCAATCTACATTAAATAGGAATTTTTGTTTTGCTGCAAATTGTGTTGCTTTTAGTGTGGTAAGTGGCTCTTCAAATATGATTAGATGAATAGGGGTGGGTGGAATTTGCGTAGTCGCTCAATGCAAAGCTCCACAAAATATCAAAAAATCACTCTGAGCACGCAGAGTTCTGCGAACACGCGTAATTGCTTGTTCCGCACAATCACAATGCTTTTTTCCTGTTCGTGAATGCTGTTTGCGTGCTCGGGGAAATATCTTGAGGACAAGCATTTAGAAAGCGCGAACAAGCAAAAAATTCCACGAAGCCGCGGAATTTATGGCAATTCTGCGTTCTGCGCGGAACGCGAAATTACTCAAATTCTGCAAGCAGAACAGAATTTACCGCCCAGGCCTACTGATAAACTGTGGCTTGCCTCCATGACCATGGCCTAATTTCAGGATGGCCTAATGCAGCAAAGGGGCCAGCCATCTTGAAATTGTAAGTTGCAAAGTTGCAAATAGCCTTTACGTGAAAATCTATTTCATTACATTTTGTTTTGTAAATTAAAAGTTTTTTTTTATAATTTTGACAAAGATTGTTTACCGTTCGTCTAAATTTTCAATGTAAATATTAGCTTTCTGAGTTTTTTTTCTGAGCTGGCACACTTGAGCATTGCACCAGGGCCAGAAGACACCCGAGTCAATCCCTCCTCCTGCCCCACATCAGAAGCCAATGATCAGTGATGCTGTAAGCCACCTGTAAGTAACCACTGCCACCTGCCACACATACATCCACAGATGTAATTCCATATGAAAACAGCCAACCTGAATATCATCTTTGACAGTGGCATGTGCACAGCAAAGTTATGTATCAGATATGTATGATTGACTCCACCCCTCTCCTCCAGATTTTTTGCTTTCTCATTTATTTTGATGCAAACATATTTAACTATAAAGCAGAGGAAATGGTTTCCAGCCAATATGGTATGTGTCGAGTCAGAAGATGTGGCATTACAGCCACAGCTGCAGACTTTTGAACCGGGGAACCCGATTTGAGTCAAAACTTTATATAATTTAATTTTCTCATGCCTTAAAAAAATAAAATAAATGTGACCTTGTTTAATACAACTGGTGCTCATGATCATGTAGAGCACTTCCAACTTCCGGCCTATCTCACTACTGCCTACTCTGGCTAAAGTATGTGAGAAAATTGCTTTCCGTCAGTTAGACCACTTCATTGAGTCATCTCAGGCGCAGCATCCGGCCCAGTCAGGGTTCAGGGCCGCCTATAGCACCGAAACTGCCCTGGTTGAGATGTCTGAGGCGATTCGAGAGTGCCTAGATGGAGGTGGCAGAGCGGTTCTGATTTTACTAGACCTCTCTGCCGCCTTCGACACGGTGCCCCACAGCCTACTTCTCACCAGACTGGCGGCAGTTGGCATCTCTGGATCGGCACTTGATTGGGTAACATCCTTTTTGGACAATAGGACTCAACAAGTCTGGATGCCTCCCTACGCTTCTATGCCCAAGAACCTCACTACCGGTGTTCCACAGGGGTCTACTCTTAGCCCCCTGCTTTTTAATGTGTATCTGACGCCTTTGATTTACCTGACAGAACAGTTGGGGGCAAAAATAATGTCTTACGCCGATGATACCCAACTTTTGTTCACTTGGCCTAAGGACAATTTGGATACATCGGTAGTCAGATTGTGCCTCTCATCTGTCTTTCGCTGGCTAGCACTTATTTATTTATTTATTTATTTATTATTTATTTTGTATACTTGTAGAGCGCAGACCCGTCACCCAAAGGGCATCCTGGCGCTTTGAACTCCGGACGGTTGCACTACTCACTGCTCAAACACACTGCTTCATTGCACTTGCCCAGCTCAAGTGCAATGAAGACACGTCCGAGGCTCTCCTCTTCGGATCCTTTCCTGATAATGTTGGTGTTCTCTTATGGCCACCTGACCTTCCTCGCCCCAATTCTATGGGGGCCCAGCTAAGAACGTGGGGGTTTGGTTTGGGAGAAATCTGAAATTTGAGGACCACATTAGGAAACTCACCGGCACATGCTTTGGTACTCTCAAAACCCTACGTAGGTTTTTTCCACTCCTTCCGCGAAAGGCCAAAGAGACTGTGTCATGCGCCTTAATCCTCTCCAGGCTTGACTATGCGAATGCCCTGTTTAGTGGTCTACCTGATTACCTGATTCAATGGCTGTAGGTGATCCAAAATGCGGCTGCCCGCCTTCTGTTCACTCTGCCTGGGAGGGTTAGCGTCCGCTCCCATCTTCGCAGTCTCCACTGGCTCCCGGTGGCTCACCGGATTCTGTTTAAATCACTGGTCCTCTCCTTCCGAGCTTTCCATCAACTCGGTCCGATGTATCTGAGAAAACGGTTTACCTTCTATGTTCCGAATCGATGTCTCCGATCGACCAATCAATCTCTGATGGTGGTGCCTAGATTCAGGTACTCTAGACTGGGTGGCCAGTCCATTTCTGTTAAGGCCGCCAGGGTCTGGAATGCGCTTCCCCTGTGTCTCAGGGCTGCCCAGTCCATTTCTGTTTTTAAAAAGGATCTGAAAACCTATCTGTTCAATAAGCCCATTTATCTGCCCCCTTTCCTTTCTCTCCTGAGGCCCTACTCTGCTTACCACTTCCCCCTCCGCTCCAGGATACTAGTTTAGTAACAGAGCGCGTTATAAAATCATTTATAACATAACTGTAATTCCTTTGGGCTGAGGGTGCTATATAAAACTGAACTCAAAAAAATGCCATTGAGACGGTCATCTCTGTTATGTTTCCACTCCCAACTTTCCTTCCTCCTTTCCCTGCCCAATTAGATACTTTCTTTAGATAATGCTGCTTGCACTCAGAGGTGGTTGCACAGCCTCTCAGATGGAGGGTTAGTTGTTGCAAACAAGGCCAAGTGGGTTCACTATGTCTTACAGAGAGTTGTGAGGCTGACATCTGCCTCTGGGTTTGGACAGACACTGAAGACCAGATTTACGAAAGGCCCTGCACCAGCACAAAGTGATGCAAAACGGTGCATTCTATTTACTTTCCAAGACAGTAGGCATTTTTCACTGGAAAGGGACAATTTTTTCAAAATAAAAACACTGTGCTGCTTTGAGTCTCTTAGCATTAAGGGGGCATCACTGGGATGCTATCTGGATAGATCAGCGCAAGGCTCATAGGTTTTGACAACAGCTCCATCTATTAAGATAGCCAGATCAGGCTTTGGATCAAAACCTAAAGCCTCCTTGAGGTAGGCACTAACAAGGAGAAATGTTTTTGCTTTTTAAAAAACTCCACACATCGCATGTGTGCTCACGTACACAGCACACATCAAGTGTGTTGGATCCTTTTATTTTTTGCCCAGACATTTGTACAGGAATAGTATGCTTCCTGTACTAACCCTATGCTAGACAGCCTTTTAAAGTGCCAGCACAGGGTATGTTACCAGGTCAATCTTCATAAGTGTGGCTCTTCACTTTGTTTTCCCCTTGTGCAACACAGTAAAATTGTTTTAAATAGCACGAACTTGACCCATAGGTATCAGAGCGCTTTACATGAGCACCAGTTGCGATACATAAGGACACATTCATTTTTGTTGGGCACGGGGAGATCAAGTGATTTGCCTAGAATCACAGGATGTTGAATGTCATTGCCGAGTCTCGAACCTGCTTCCCGAGATTTGAGGTTGACCTCCCTAGATGTTAGACTCAATCCTCTCCCTGGTCCAGCCAGGGAAAACAGTCCATTGGCAGGAGATGCTGCTAAATGAGCTGTTCTATTCCAGATGTAAAAACCCATCAAGGAGCCACCACATGTAGATCAAATTAGCTCTGTAAAAACACATTGCATGAACTATTGGTGCCCACTGTCAACTTCCATGGGGATTTGTATTGTTTATATTCATGGACTAGCTTATTTAGTGCATTGCCAGTGGTGCCTTTGATGAACAATGTAAAGTTGGCAAACTAAATTGCAAAGGGCCTAAATATTATCTGACAAAACTATTTTCTCCTAAATATTGTTTACAAAAATATCACCTTGCTGGTGTTAATAATAGAAAATCTACACACCACGGAGTAACATTTTTGTCAGGTGTATTAATGTCCAACAATATTTTTGTTATCAATTCGCTAACATACAAAAAGGCAGTGAAAAGTAAACTACTGCTGTCCATCCATGTCTTTTATACAATCCATTATATCACTGCATTTTTCAGTGTCTACTATCCTGTACATGTGGCTTGCAATTAATGACTGCACGAAAAAGCAAGGTTCAACACCACTAGGGAATGGTGGGATTTATGGTTAGAAAGAGAATTGAAACCTTGAATTAGACCTTGCGATATCTCAGATTTTATCTGGGTGAGCTGTATATTTAGGGCCAATTCACCTTAGTGAGCTGTAAAATAACAGGTGTTCATTTCACCCAGATAGCAAAGGAGCAATAAAGATGCTTTTAAATCTTGTTTTTAACTTGTCACAATTGTTCTGTATTCAGAGACAGAGGTCAGAAGTCAATTTACCTCTTTTTACACTTACTTTTCTTTCTCTGACTGCAGCGTTCCAGCATTTTGTAAAGTGAACTATCTGATGTTCTGTACAAAGAGTGTGAAATGAATGGCAATAGAGTGTCAGGCAATTTTCTACCACACAACATTTAAGTAGCTAATAAGGGAACTGTACAAACATTAGGTCTGGGCAGTAAACTCCGCTCCGTTTGCGGAGTTTGCAGAGTTTTCTGCACTACGCTCTCCGTGGATCTTGCGGAGTGCAGAAAACTACGCTTTATGTAGTGCAGCCGAGTTTTTTCACTGCTCGGACTCGTGAACGGTAAGTTTGCCAACGCGAGCTGCAGCTTGGGTAGAATTTCTACCAGAGCGGCAGGAAAATCAGTGCGAACTGCAGGTTGCACTGCACTCCGTCACTTGCGGAACTCCACAGAGTTCTTTGGCACTTCGCGGAGTTCCACGTAGCAAAACTCTGCAAACTACGCCCAGGCCTGACAAACATTTCAAAATATATTTCAGTAGTTATAAAAGCCAATTTTTTGTAATACTGTGTTGAAAAAATATTTTAATTGAACAAAAACAAATCACAACACTTTACCTGGTGATGTACAAATGATAAATGTGTTTGCTGAAATCCAATTTTCACAGATTATTATTTATACACTATATAGTTTTATCAGTACGCCTGCATTTTAGTGGGAAAGCTTTGGGCACTTTCAATAAGAAGTTTACTGTCTGCAAATGACAGTGTTCTACCAAATCATGCTTTAGTAATATAGGGCCATATGTGCAAAAACATTTTTGAGGTTGCAAATGGCCCAATTCACAGAAACTGATCATTTACGACCGCAAAAAAGATTTTTAAAATGTACAAAAGTCTAATTGCTTTTCGGGATCCTGTTATTGATTCACATTTGGGTCTGTGTAACGGTATTGGGAAGAGGTGTGTTTAGGTCGTCCTTTCCCAATACTGATTCGCAGTGGTATGTATTAATGTATTGCAAATTACGGTCGCAAAACATGCCTTTTTAACTGGCACCTCAAGGGTGCTGATAACCATTCACAAATGGGAAGGTGTCCCCAGGGTACCCCTTTCCCTTAGTGAATGTTAATCCAAATATTTGTCCCATGGACCACTGCATACTCTTGATAATGAAACTTGAATGTTACTTTTTTTCTTTTTTCCTGTAAGGAAAACATGCTGCATGTTTTTAAAAAAGGATTGCTTTATTAAAAAGAGATCACAGACATGGTGGCCTGCTGACCCCAGCAGGCTACCATCCCTGTGATGGCTGCAATTCCTAATAGGTCACAAACTGCGACCTACCTCATTAATATTCGTGAGGTAGGTCTATTGCGAAACCATTAGTGATCACTATTTTAAAATTCTAGAGTTTTGTACAGTAGGACTTGCGATTAACTAACTGCAATTCACATAGAATCGCAATAACTAAATTCTCTACATATGCCCCCATATTTATTAAACAAGATCTTTCAAGGCCTGTGAAACCTGGCAGCTTTTTGTTGATTTATTTGATAAATAGTTTGGTTCCATAAACTAAAGTGGGACTTTGATCTCCCAGAAGGCATAGAGAAACCAGAGATCTAATTTTTGGTAAAAGGTTTGATATATTTTTTTAACTTATTGAAGTTGGGTTTGACAGATAAACCCTAACTGTTCAGTGGGTACCTGAGTCTCTGAGGTCCGTGGGAGCAGCTAAATTGCAAGCTTCATGAAGGAGGAACGCATATTCCTGACCACCACTATCACTCTGCAACTATAATCACAACTGCCTCTCACTGTCACAACTAAAGCAATAAGCTTCAAATTCTCTCCCAGCACCTAGTACCTTAAAATATTTATGTCAGATGCAGGAAAAGGCAACATACTGTTATTTCCACACTCTTTTTTATCTTTGTCAAACCCCATGTATTTTCTGTAGCCTCTGTGACTCAAGAACAGTTAAGCAATTCTTGTGACAATCATTGCTGCTGTCCTTGTATACACTGCAATAAAATGCTACTGCAAAATCTGTGAATTGCAAAGTATCTCGCCTTTTGGTTTTGACTTTACTAGGGTAGTTTATATTGGAGAATGATGTGGAGTAGGAGGTTTAGTTCAAGTTAGCATACTTATAACTCACTGTTTCAAGGGGTTCCTGGTTGGCAGAGGTATGCACCATGTCCAAGCTGGAACCACACGTCTAGTCAGGGTATATCCAACACAGCCTAAATTATCTTATAATCACCCTCTGGAGGTTTGGCACAGAGCAGTCAGACTTACCTTAAGAGGCAATTATTTGTGCAACACTTCATGCAATAACACAGTGAAAACACCATTAAAAACTTTGCAACAGGATAGAAACATAGATTATGATTTAGAAAAAAAGAAGACCAAAATGCCAAAAATCAAATGTGTAGAAGTCGAGATATAAATTTTCAAAGAATAAATGTCAGAATAGTGTTTAGAAGCAATAAGTGCTTGAACTGGTCATCTGGTCATGCTAGACCGGGGCAAAGTTAAACTTAGGCCGAATGCAAAAAAACACGGGGCAGATACAGGGACCCACTTGGGCCTACCGAACCAAAGTACCTTGATCCGGAATGCATCGTCATCGACGAGGATGCGAGGTACAATTGAGGCGATGCATCGGTGTTGACGAGTGACGTCGACACTTCAACAGTGTTGTCGCAGTTGACGAAATGCATTGATTTTCTCCATGCAGATGAGGTGATCCGTCGGTTTCTAGTGCTCGCACTGGTTCCGGATGCAATGCACATTTGTTGCTCCTGCAGCAGCCAATGCATCTATGCCGATGCTCTGGTTCCGAGGACAATACACAGGGTCCGCTCCATGCAATAATGAGGAAGCGCTGGTTCTGAGGGTCCAGTGCCAAGTCAACTCCTTGTAACAAAAAGGATGTGCTCGTTCCGATTTGCTGAGAGGTGAAGATGCACCAGTTCAAATGAGGATGAGTGGGTTCTGGATAAAGAAGCACTTAGGCCTCACTGTCAAGAGTCAGGTTTAGGGTGACACCACTTGGCAGGGCAGGCTCACAGCTTGCAGAATCTAGGTGCGAATGCAGGCAGTTGAAGTCTTTGATATCCCTGAGAGTTGGACAGGAGACAAGCCACCCACCCAACAAGGAGAACGCAAGGCAGCAGGGCAGGCCAGAAACACTAAAACACAACACAGCAGAGTCCAGCATGGCAGAAAGTAGTCCAGCAGAGTGGCAGTCCTTTCAGCAGCACAGCAGTTCTTCTTCCTGGCAGAGTAGCCACAGGTCCAAAATTGTACTGATTTGAGAGTGCCAGAGGTCTAGTACTTCTACCCGGTGGTGCTTTTGAAGTGGGGGAAACTTCACAGAAAGCTTTGAAGTGCAAAGATATTCTTCCTCCTGGCCCTGGCTCCAGACACACTACAGGGGTTTAATACATTATTTGTGTGGGAACAGGGCACATCCCTTTCCGGTGTAAGTGTCAGCTCCTCCCTCCCATCCTGCTTCGGTTGGCCCATCTTTATGCAGGTGACGGCCCAGGCACACCTACCCTTCCTTTGTGGGTGACTGTCTAGAGGGAATCAGGAAGCCAGCTGCTACGCACCCCAGACATGCATTCCAAAGACAGGCAGAAAGCACCAAATGGCTAACATAAGTAAATGCCAGCTTTCTAAAAGTACTAAACAAAAGAAGGTTTTGGTCCTGTCACTGACCAGCTTGGACCTACACAGTCTCACAAAACAGAACAAAGTAGCTAGTCAGGTTTGTTTTTTAGTTAATTAGGAAACACCCAGCCTGTCTGTACTGCGTGAACCACAAATCTGCTTACACAGAGATTCTTTATTCTGTTTTATTCGAATATTGTTAGTTCATCTCTATGTCTTTGAAGGACATCTTTGTCAAAACAATCAAGTAAACATTCAGACAGAAAATATGCGCAATATATACAAGAGTGGAAATAGTTCACAATACATACTCAGATTTACAAACACCGAAAAAAATATACGCTATATACAAAATGAATTGGAACATGAAAACATTGAGCAAAACACCAGTCCTTTAAATAATGAACCAATGAACAGGCGGACACACAAATTGAATAAAACTTCCTGCCTGTCTCAATACACCTGTGATTAAGTCTTTTTTATGATTAAACAGCTAGGGAGAGAGGCAGTAATCTTAATAATTCCCTGGCTGCACCCTTCTTCCTTATCACAGGCTGGGGGTCAACGCGTTTCGAACCACTAGTCAGTTGAGGGTTCTCCTCAGGACGTGGACTGGGTAAATCCTTGTCTGCAGAAATGGCGCAGGAACTGCAGGGCTATAAGATGGCTTCACACAGTGTTGAATTTCTGGACTTGAAAAGAGTCGGAAAGAGTCGAAGACATGTTGATAGGAACGCTCACAGGTAAGTAATAGATCGGAGGGATCATAAAAGGGGGGCTGCTGACCTTTGCTTGGTAATCAGACCCAAACTCGAATGAATCTGTTCAGCTTTCTAAAAGTGGCCTTTGCTAATCTGGAATTTAAAATCCAACTTCACCCTAAATTGTAATTTTAAATTGTGAGTTCAGTGTCACCAAACTTGGAAAGTCTGTCTCTTTAAAATTGGGAATAACACTGAAAAGATGAAAAAGGTAATCTCAATGTTATCCTATGGGAGAGATAGGCCTTGCAGTAGTGAAAAACAAAATTGCAATTTTTTCACTACAAGGACATTTAAAACTTAAAAGTACATGACCTGCCTTTTAAATACATGGCACCCTATCCTGTGGATTAGAGAGGGCCTACCTTAGGGGTGACATATATGTACAAAAAGGGAAGGTTTAGGCCTGGCAAAAGGGTTTACTTGCCAGGTTGACATAGCAGTTTACAATTGCACACACAGGCTCTGCAGTGGCAGGCCCGAGACATTGTTAAGGGGCTGCTTATGTGGGTGGCATAATCAGTGCTGCAAGCCCATTAGTAGAATTTAATAGTCGGCCCTGGGCACATGTAGTGTACTTTACTAGGGACTGATAAGTATATGAAACATATGAATTGGGTCTGTGCAAATGTTACCGTATTTAGAGGAGTGTGCGTGTGCACTTAAGCACTGGTTAGCAGTTGTAAAGTGCTCAGAATCCTAAAGCCCACAAAAACAAGGTCAAAAAAAGGAGGAGGAAGGCAAAATATTTGGGTTGATCCTTCAGAGAGGGCCTTATTTCAACAATCACAAAAAAATAATTTGAAAGTATTGTTATTTTTTTAGTAAACAAGTAAGAAAATGTTGTCAATATAAGGATGATATTCTTATTACATTTAAAAGGTCTTATGGCACTGATGATAATGCTGATTTTTTTGTTACACTGTAACTTTTCTGTGCTTTGTATGGACATGCACCCATTTACCAATGGCTACAGTTATAATTCCCATGATACTATACCCAAGGGCTGTATCTGCCTTTCAGAATTTCCAGGATTCTTAAGTTGTACAGTTCAGTACATGATTTAGTTTATAGGCATTTATAATTTCTCTTCAGGTCAGCACCTACCACAACTTCCATCTCTGCACCACCAACAAAAAAAAGGGAATGAGTAACCATGAGGACACCTTGTTGCAGAAAAACTATCAGAGGCCACAGTTTGGGGCTAAGATAGCTAGCAAGAGCAGAAACAAGAACATGTCACACTGGCTGCCACTCACCATGAGGTTCAGAGAATCAAGGTTGAGGGTATAGTGCTTGGTCCTTACTTGGTCATCTCCTGCAAACTGAAAACTTAACACTACAGTTGGAATTTCTCTTTGTATGTTGGTTCTACCACAACAATAACATTTAATTCAACTCAATTTGGGACTCAAGCCAAGTTCCTTGAATGCTATCCTAAATTTGATCTCTTCACTTTTGGGTATCTCCACCCTTGTTATTTCGGTTACTCCTTGTTTGTCTATTCTCATTTCTTTAGCCGAGCTTGAGCTGTGTTCTACCCCTTTAATGGTAGCAATTGACTCTTTCAAATTAGGATTCTGCTACAGCAATTTTTATGGTACCTTAACCCCTTCACTGCTAGGCCTTTCCGCCTCCCCACCATGCTAAGTCTTTTTTGGCAATTTGGGGCCGTTTGCCCTCAAGCATTCAAATCTTTTTAGCCACATAAGGAATCCACGCCCAATTTGCATCCTTTTTTTCAACCGTTGTGGGGAATCTAAAGGTACCCGGGGTTTGTGGATTCCCCTGGAAGACAGCATCTGTTTTATTCCCCTAAAAATGGTATCAACGAAGGGTTGGTAGTGCTAAAATCACCATCTTCCCAGTTATCAGGATCAGGAAGACTTCAAACAGAAAATCAAAATCTCCAACACAGTTATAACATTTTGCTGGGGGATAGCTATACATTTCCGAAAAGTTGACAGTGTTTTCAGTTCTACAAGTGGTAACTTGTGTAGATCATTCAAGGTTTTCCTATAAAAAGTAACAGTTGAAATAAAAACAATATTGAAATTGAGCTGAAAAAAATAGCCATTTGTTTCTACATTTTAATCTGTAACTTTTTACAGTTTTTTAAAGCTATATGTCATTACATCCACAGGACCCTTCTGGTTGTGGGATATATAAGACTTGCAGGTTCTGCAAGAACCTGAGGTACCCAGAGCCATCAACCAAGCTGCACCTTACAATGGATTTTCATTGTGTACCAACTATACAGCAATTCATATGGTATAGTATTAAGACTGGAAAAATGTTATGAAGGGCAACTCTGTATTTCTGAAATGTACAACAGATACTGAGTTTAGGAGCAGTGGTTGTTTGTAGATCTCTAAATTTATGGGCAACCTTATAGGCATGTGTTTCAGAGGGCATTTTGTAAAATGTCTTCAATGTTACACACTTGCTTAAATTTGAAAAGCACAAATGTAGAGGTATTCAATTGGTAATAACAAATGTTCTATTATTCTGTATTCCCATATGTCTCCTGATAAAAATGGGACTCTACATGTGTGCTGGGCCTTTTTCCTGCGACACAAAACACCCTAAAACGTGAAGTCAGAGATATCATATTTCACCCAGCAGAATGCATGTGTTTTTTACAAAGCGCCTAGCTGTGGATTTTGGGCCCCAGCTCAGCCGGCACCTAGGGAAACCTACTAAATCAGCAAAACTTTTGAAAGCTAGACACCAGGGAGAGTCCAGGGTAGGGTGTGTGGCTCTCACCAGGTTTTATTATTCAGAATCTCCTCCAACGCTCAAACTTTACCTAAACAAAAAATAAATTTTCCTTCCATTTCTATGATGAAAGTCCTGGAATCTGCAGGCAGCCACAAATTTCCTACCACCCAGCATTCCCCCAGGTCTTCCAATACGAATGCTACCTACTTTGTGTGGACAGGCCAAGTGCCCACAACACGAACGGGTGCCAAACACAATGTAGGCACATTGCACTTTTCCATTGAAAAATTATGTGTTTTGTGTGGTGTGGGTAGCTGTGGAATTTGGGCACCAAACCAGCACATTTTTTAAAACTAGACACAAGGAGGTGTCCAGGGAGGTATAACATGTGTGGCTCTCACCACGTTTTCTTACTCAGAATCCCCTGCAAACCTCATATTTTGCTTAAAAAACGCATTTGCCTTGCATTTCTGTGAGGAAAAGTCCTGGAATCTACAGGAGGCCACAAACTGCTTACCACCCAGCATTCCCTTAGGTCTTCGGATAAAAAACTGTGTAACATGTGGTTGGGAAAAGTGAGTGCCCATGGCATGAACTAGTGCTGAATGCAATACAAGCACATTGCACTTTTCCACTGAAAAACATTGTGTTTTGTGCAATGTGAGTTGCTGTGGATTTTGGACCCTAGCTCAGTCTTCACCTAGGGAAACCTACCAAACTAGACAAAAGGGAGAGCCCAAGGTGGGGAATCTTGCATGGCTCTCACTAGCTTTTGTAATCCAGAATCCCCTGTAAAGCTCAAATGTCGCCTAAAAAATGAAGTTTCCTAGCATTTCTGTGAGGAAAAGTCCTTGAATCTGCAGACAGCAATGCATTTCATCCCAGCCAGCACCCCCCCAGGTCTCTCAATAAAAATGCTCCCTTATTTGTGTTGGTGGGTCAAGTGCCTCTGACACGAACGGGTGCCCATCGCAATGTAAGCACATCTCATTTTTCCAATAAAAAACGATGTATTTTGTACAATGTGGGTAGCTGCAGATTTTTTAGTCTAGCTCAGCTGTCACCTAGGGAAACCTATCAAACCAGCACATATTTGAAAACTAAAGACTCGGGGAAGTTCAGTGTGGGGTGACTTGTGTTGCTCTCACCAGGTTTTTTACCCAGAATCCCCAGCAAATATCAAATTTTGCCTACAAAAACACATTTCCCTTGCATTTCTGTGGGGAAAAATCCTGGATTCTGCAGGCAGTCACACATTTCTTACTACACAGCCTTCCCCCAGGTCTCCAGATAAAAATTCTACCTCACTTGTGTGGGTGGGCCAAGTACCTGAGACAGGGAAGGACCCAAGATATATTGTGGAGACATCAAAATTATCTGTCACAAAACAACCGGTTTTTGCAAGGGGGCACCTTGGTTTCTGGTCCCGGGCTCTGCAGCATTCCAGGGAAACCTACCAAACCCAGACATTTCGAAAAGCTAGACAAGTGGGGAACTCCAGGGAGGTGTGGCTTGCATGGATGCCCAAATGTTTTCTTACCCAGAATCCCCTGTAAACCTCACATTTTACACAAAAAACACACTTTCCTCACATTTCTGCGTGGGGAAAATGTGGGATCACCGTGATGGCACAAATTGTGTACCACCCAGTGTTCCCCTTGGTCTCCAGGTCAAAATGAAAGCTCACTTGTGTGGGTGCCCAAACAGAGTCAGTCTACGACCAAAATGGGTCCAAAAGTAAAGTCTTTTTTGGGTGGGAGGAATATAATGAGGAAAGTGGTGATCTTTCAATCTAGCAACATCCTTCAGCAGTCCAACTCTAGGAACACTTGCCTGCTTCACTACAACAAGGCTGTCTATCACAGCCTGCTTAAACCGAACCAAAGTAATATTTGAATCTATAGAACAATCCTTGAATACAACAAAAGCATTGAATGTTGCCAAATGAAACAGACGGACGGCCAACTTCTTATACCAAATGTATGATTTATGAATAGCACTGAGGTAGTCAGCATGTAGACATCTCTCCTGTCTGAAAAATTCACCTCTAGAAGTTTATCACTATGCAAGGCACCGCACTGTCTCCTCTGAAGTTTTTACAAACAATCTCAAACCACATGTAACAATTTCCACTTTGAACAAATCCTTGAACAATTGCACACCAGTGTAAAAGTTATCCATATATAAATTGTGTCCTTTGTGAAAAAGTCCTCTACCAAGTTTCCACACAATTTTCTCACTGACTCCAAAAGTGGACTCGCAACTAGGGGGGTCAATAGAGGAATCCCTACCAGTGTACACCCTGAAATTAGACATATCCTGTACTACTCTCAGGCGGCATATACATCTTAAATCCATAGTGTGCCCTCTAGCTAGGAATGTACTGCCTAAAAACCAAACAGTCCTTGAACGGGATCAAGGACTGATCCACAGCTATTTCTTTACCTGGAATATAGATCTCTGAAAAGCAATCTACAAAATGAAAAGGACAGTCAGAATCTTGAAGAGACAGTCAGAATCAGGATGATCCCGTGGTAGTGCTGAGGCATTATCAGCAAAATGCAGCATAGAAAGCAGAAGAAAATACCGACCCCAACTCATGGTTGCAGGAAATATAGCAGTTGCCATCAAGGGACTAGTAGACTAATATGAAGCAAGTGACAACTTCCTTATCAATCCCATCAAAAAAGTTTAACTTCTTCCACTTGGTAGCTCTAGAGTGGGGCATAAGTATGCCACTGTTGTCCCTCAAATACTGTTCAGCATGCAAATTAGTCTTTTTAACAATCTCATGCAAAAATATATAGTCTATAAATAACTGAAAGAAATTTATGGGCAAAACGTTTTCAACATTCCCTCTACATCCTGTGACACCAATAAAAGGCAGGCAGCACCAGCTGCACCATGTTTTCAGAAACCTAGAGCTGAGCACTTCCAATGGGAAGCCTTCCCGCCCCCAGGCTGCCATCCAGCTGCCTCCTGAATGCACTATCTGCATATCAGTGTCTTCTACTAAAAGACGCACTTCCTCCACACTGAGAGTGACGTCATCATCAGATGATTCCTCTCAAACAGAATATTCACTGCCAGAATCTTGGACTTCTTCCTATACCTGTGATGCAGAGTCAGTCTCAGAAACATGGTCAGAAGAAGATTCAAAACGCATGCTAACAACCTACTGAGTGGTAACCCTGTGGCTAGCCATAATTCTTACTAATAAAAGTTACACAAGAAATAACTCAATAATAACTAACACTGTGTAAAATAAGTAATATACAAACTGTGACTTTATCAAACAGAAAGTAAAACTACTGACATATAGTAATCTTGGAAGAAAATATAAATCAATACAAAGCACATAAAAAATCTATTTACTCAAATACAATACCACTCACTAGCCAGAGATATCTAGACTCTGAGTCACCTGCAGCTGCTCTGCACAGAGACAGCAAGCACCAACTATCTCCCACTAGAAAGGAAAAACAAAAGAAAATTGCACACATGACAACACAATACACAGCATACACAAATCCAATGAGACTTTCACACACAATAAAACAGAAGCTAAATATGCTGTTATTAATTATTACACCATTTACAAAAAAAGTATTCATGCAGGGCACGGATACTCATTTGGGAAAAGGGAACGCCCCCCCCAAAACCACAAAACAACCCCAAATCCATCTCTGGTGGCCTGGTGTGTGTATTCCAGCTGCATGATCGCAGCCCCACCCACGATTGTGCAGCTAGAATGCACTTCAGAAAACACTGGGGAGAGGAAAAACTCGTAACTTTCCCACCAGTGCCTCTTTGTAGGCCTCCACCCCTCCCAGAAGGAAAACTCCCCTCTCCTGTCCACGGGCATTGGAACTAAACATCTCCAGTGTCTCTGCATGTACTGATGACACCGGCGTGTGGCATGAGCATTGACATCATCAGATCGCTGGGGGAAGGGGTAGAGGTGGCAGCGGAAGCACTTCGGCTGCAATCCCTGGGGGTCCATATTACAGGTCGTCCACGGGGAGCTCCAGTGCTTCCCCTGTGGGTCGGTACGAAGACGGCTTGGAGCCATCCCCCACACATGTCTATTGTGTTTGTGAAAGGCTCTAAGCCATTTGAAACACACAAAGGGTTAATATTATTGGTACAGCATACCAACTGGTCTCTTATGAGCAAGTCAGTTAGCTCTCTAAATTCACAAAGCCTTCCCATATTTCTCAAACAGGCAACATAGGTTTTCCCTTGTTTACATGCAAAGAACTAATGTCTTTCCAACAGTTCATTTACTTGTATCCCAAAATATTGTACCAGCATCTTTATAGTCATTTCATACACACCCCTTTGTTCATCAGCACTATGCAGAATTGGTTGAGGGGGATGTTAACCCTTCTTAAGCAACAACCACAATGCCTGTCATGGTGAACCCTAAAAAGTCACTAAATTAAACTGTGCTTAACACTCTGGTACCTTGGCACAAAAGCAGTCAGGCTTACGTTAGAGGCACTATGTAAAGTAGTTATGCAGTACTCAAACAGTAATAAAGTTAAAACACAACTCAATAAAACTCCTACTCTAGTTTAGACAAATGGAGTACAATGCAATCAATTATTTGACTCCAAAACAACTAAAATCCTATCAGAAGAACCGGAGATATGCAGTTTTAAAGATTTCAAGTATGTATAGCACCTAAAGGCACAAAGCGCCACTTGCAGTTATCTGATCATGCAAGACGGGGTGAAGGTCACATGCTCAGGCCAACCTCTGTGGAGTTCTGGCCGGGTACAGGGACCAGATTAGTCCAGCTGACAAAGTTACTTTCTAAATTCCAGTGCAGTAACATTTGAGGTTTAGGTGGCTACAGGGAGAGCCTCGCAGATGGTCGCCGCTATGGGGCAAAGAGCGGGCCGGCCATCATGGACAGTTGCTGTTGTAGTAGGAAGATCTTGGCAGGAGTCATGGGCGAACGATGCTGGAGATTCAAGTTGGCAGTCACTGCAGTCTGTCTATGCTGTAGCGTGAAGTGCAGACCTCGCATTGCCGGTCATCACTGGCGCTTGCTGTAGCATGAAGAGTCAGGTTCACAGGACCTTTGCATCTGCGGTCAGTATCGGGCAGCAATATCTTATCTTGAACTGGCCTGTTCGCGGTCACAAAGAGCCCAAAACTTCAGGATTTCTTCTTTTCTTCGAGCAGGTCAACTGAAGCCATGAGACCGGTCAAGGTCCTAAGGGGCTCCTCTTGGGGAACTGGAACTCACTCCAGCAGAGGCCAGCAGGGATCAGGCAGTTCCAGTTGCTGGTCCAGACAGCAGGTCAGGTGGGTAGCAGCATGTAGGTCTCTGAAGCTTGTTCAGGATTTAAATTACGATTTCTCAGACACCAAACATTATCTTCCTACCTGACCCCAATCAAAAGCCATCACTTATTAAATGTAATAAGGTAGCCGACGTCATCCTATGGGGAAGTAAGGCTTTGCAGTAGAGGAAAATGAATTTAGGGGTCTTTTACTACCACAAAATGTAGACATAAAAAGTACATGTGCATCTATTGAAATACAATGCACCATGCTCTATGTGTAATTTAGGGCCTGTAACATCCTACCCCATCCCAGGTACTTGCAAATGATCATTCCACACATGAGCTTGGTATTACACATCTTTATTTATCAGCTTGTAACAGTGAAATGAACATGCTACATCATGAATTTTATCCCCCAAGCACTTATATCACTGTTGTAAAGAGTCTGTCAGGAATCAAAAGGGTCCTGTCATCTCTAACCCACAAGACACTACATCACCCTCTTTGTAAAAAGTACTAATAATACATATATACATTATAAATCTTTAACAAGTTGTTTTGGTGCTCACATTTCTCGCCCGGATTTACTCATGTGAAGCTGAGGAGACACTGGAGAAGGGTCCCTGACTGTCATTGGTGACAGAGACATTTGTATAGTCATTGGGCTCTCCTTGAAATGTTAAGAATCTCATGTAATGGACTTACCAGGACGTTGAGCAGTCACCATGTGTCCTTTACTGGTCACAACCCTATGTGGGTCAGCATCAAAAGGAGCAGCAGACTTTTGTTTCCATTTCTGCCTTACAATAGCTTTGTCTCCTCTGTTGAGCACAGTGTTGCACTCACAGCTGCATCTGTCCGCATAAGTCTTCATGTGACGTTTGTGAGAAGAGTCAGTACTGTGAAGTTTGTCAATATCAAAAGATCTCTCATTGGTCCATTGTGGCACTTTGGTGCCTATGGCTCTCCCAAACTTTAAGGTGTCAGGGCTTTCACCATTGGTAGAATGCGGAATTGACATGTAGACACGAAGTACAGACTGATTTAAGTGCAAGATTTTCCAGCGCAGTGTGCTGAATGATCTTCTTGAGGGTACTAATAAATCTCTTGACCACACCATTTGCCTGTGGCCAGAGAATTGTGTTTTTCTGAAGCTTGATATTTAAATGAGTGAGAAAGTCTTTAAGTTACTGACTATTGAAAGAAGGGCCATTGTTAGAGTTCAAAATCGAAGGAACACCCAAAGTTTCAAAAAACACTTTCTAGTCTCTCAATGACTCTGTCATGAGTCATTGACAACAAATCTTCCACCAGAGAATAGTGGGAATATTCGTTAAAAATTACAAGTGGATGAGTTCCATTGTCAAGGCGTCCAAGGGAGTTAATTGCTATCTTCTTCCATGCATGCTTTGGGATATCAGACATGTTTAATGTAGGGTTTTATTAAATGACAAACAGTTGCACAAATGACATGTCTTTAAGTCTTTTTCAACTCTTTCATCAAGATGGGGGAACCACACTTGGTTCCGTGAAATTTGATTCCTAGCAACAACTTCACAGTGACCCTAATAGGCCAGTTCAATAACTTGTTGTCTCAGACTCTCGGGTATGACAACTCTTGACTCTCATAAGATGATGCCTTCTAGAGTAACTAAAAGTTCCTCTTGCACATTTTGGAATTTCTTTTATTCAAGTTCATCATGAAGAGGTTGAGTATTTGTTTGCCACAACTGGTGTGTAATAATATCTTTGAGTATTAGCAAATGCCCCGTCAGTACATGTGGCATCAATGATTTTTTATACATACAAGACTGCAGGGGTACTGGACTTTACAATGAAATTAATATAGTCATCAGCCGCTTTCGATGAAGTGCCATGACACTGTATTAGCTCCCATGAGAAGTAGTCGGAAAGGTTTTGAACTTTTCATGGATGATTCAAAATGGTGTAATCATGCTCCTGCAATCACAACTCCCACCTCTCAATGTGAGGGGGCATCTTAGCTTTAGAGTTTCCGAAAATGGTGAGTAGTGCTTGGTGATCAGTAACATCTGTGAAATGTTTTCCATACAGGAACACATGAAAATATTCACACGCCCACACTACAGCTAGGCTTTTTTTTCGGGCTGTGAATAAGCACGTTCTGGGATTGACAAACTTAAGCTAGCATAAGCCATGCTGTGTCTCTGAGCATTGGAATGTTCAGTGTGCTGGCAAATGATGGCACCCAACCCCCGAGATTCGCATCAACAACAACCTCCATCTGCAATTTCGGATCAAAATATGCCATTTCAGTTGCATTCTCAATTGTATGCTTGATTTTCTTGAAACTTCGTTCACATTCACTTGACCATTTAAATGGGACATTTCATTTTATTAAGGCTCTCAATGAGGCACATACAGTGGCAAATTCACGTATATGTCTTTAACAGTAACTGTCCCTACCAAGGAAGGATCTCAGTATAGTTATATCCTGTGTCGGAGATGTGGATGACAAGGCTTGTACTTTGGTCTGGTATGGAGTATTTCTCCCATCAGAAAAGACATGGCCAAAAAATGTGAGTTTGGTTTGATGAAACTCACATTTTGCCACATTTACAGTGAGTCCTGCATCAGCAAGTAAACAACACACTTGTGTCAGAGCTTTATCATTTTCCTTTTGTGTGGCCCCAAAAATGAGTATATCCTCACTGTAATTGAAAGCATTTGTGACTCTATAATGCGACTAATGACATCCTGAAAATGGTTGGCAGTAGATGGCTCTCCAAAACGTAGCTTTTTATGTCAAAACGAACCTGCATGAGTCGAAAAGTAAGTAATAGACCTGCAATTCTCTTTGGGTTCGAGCTGGTGATACCCTTTGTTTAAATCAAGGTAGGAAAAGACTTTAACCTCCATTCAGCTCCATAATCATGTTGGCAATGTGCAGACTTGGATGTTGTTCAATGCGGCTGGTCCGGTCGCTAAGTCTCCCCGCCGCTACTTTGGCGGATCCTGTGTGTTTGTTACATGGACACCGATGGGATCGGAGGGGGCCTCAGCCACAGGTATATATTAGCAAGATGGCAGCAGAGCGGACAATGCTTTCTACCCAACCGGGTTTGATGGAGTGAGCTTACACGAACTACTTTGACCATAATGCCTAAGTTTGTGATGCCCACAAGGGCGGGGCTTGTTATTAACTAAAAACAGTTGTTCCCATCAGCGCGTCTTTTCCTCTACAATGCAGCCAGTGAACAAGAGCATGCAGATGCTCGAAACGCGTATGGCATGTTTGGAAGGCTTGTGGCATGCTAATCAACCCTGCTACCTGTGGCATTTTGTGTTTACACCCCCCGTGTGTGGCGACTTTCATGGGCACCCTTTTTTCGTGTGATATATATATATATATATATATATATATATATATATATATATATATATATACATACATACATATATATATATATGTATGTATGTATATATATATATATATATATATATATATATATATATATATATATATATATATATATATATATATTTATTGAACATGAATAATATATTTTCACCAATGCCAATTATATTGCTTTGGTGGCCTGGAGTAGCCAGAATTGTCACAAGTATAAGTGAGATGGTTATTTGTTATACGGGTACTGTTATTGGGAGTGATAGTAGGAGCAATAGGTGCTGCAAGCTGCTGGGTCTCCTGAGAATGGCCCTGGCACTTACATTTTTATAAATTCAACACTTGTCTGAAGTCATGTGTTTGCCCTGATGTCAGGTGCTCGGCCTACCTCTGAGATTGCCATACAACAGCAAGAAGTAATTGAAGGTGTGTGAGTCATGAGCTATGTTGGCTTCCACTCCATGTATAACCACTTAAGAAAGAAGCCTATCAGGGATTGCCCATGGTGCATAGATTTGAAAACAGGTTTTCTGTCAGAGGATGTAAAGGGTAGGTACCCTGGTAGGAAGTCGAGGCCTTCACAGAAGATAAATGTCATGATATAGATCATGCATTTGAAAGGGGATAATGCATGTCACCCTCGGCTTTTGTAAATTTATTATGAACTGATACAGATGAATTTCTATTATTGAGAGGTACATGAATCTGCCTCCCTGATAAACCTATTCAAACTCGACCTATATAAAAATAGAAACACTATCTACTCTGTAAATAAAGATGAAGTAGTTGCTGTCCACGTTGGTGGGATAGAGCTCTTATGTCCTTTATAAAGTATGAGGACGAACAGTGATGTGTTTCACATACACATGTATGGCTTAGGCCACCCCTACGCCTTGCTTCTACGTGAAACCCAAACACAGCTATAGAAGATCTATTATCATTATGAATTGTATGGTATGATAAATATTATGGAAGAGTCTGACAGAGTTGGGGCTGCCTACATTTACAAAACAGAAGGATCCATATGACCATCTCCTTAAATGACACCATCATCAAGCTATGTAAGGGTGGCATTGTTATAAAGCAGGGGTCTCCAAACCGGTCCTGGAGGGCCGGATCCATGCCAGATTTTTAAAATTACTACATGTATCTCAATGGGGATATCCCAAAAATCTGGAATGGATCCGGCCCTCCAGGACCGGTTTGGAGACCCCTGTTATAAAGCCAGTGGAAACACCAAGCATTTCACCACTTTCAGCGGAAAGGGGTCTCATCAACCTGAGGGGCCCTTCCCCCAACAAGGAGAAAGCATGGAATCCATGGGAGGCGCCTCCCCAAAGATGGAGAAAGCTTGGAATCCACGAGAGGCCCCTCCCCCAAGATGAAGGAAGCTTGGAATCCATGGGAGGCCCCTCTCCCAAGATGGCGAAAGCTTGGAATCCATTGGAGGTCCCTCCCCCAAGATGGAGAAAGCCTGGAATCCATGGGAGGCCCTTGGAATCCATGGGAGGCCCCCCTCCCAAGATGGAGAACGCTTGGAATCCATAGGAGGCCCTTGGAATCCATGGGAGGCCCTCCTCCCAAGATGGAGAAAGCTTGGAATCCATGGGAGGCCTCTCCCCCAAGATGGAGAAGGCTTGGAATCCATGGGAGGACCATCCCCCAAGATGGAGAAAGCTTGGAATTGGCAGCTTCAATTACAGGCAGGCTGGGAGCATTTTTATTACATGTTGCTCCCTACCCCAGATGTTCACGTCATGCTAGTAATTCACGGGTATTTGTTTGTTTATCTTATGCTTTGCAGTCTATATATTTATGAATTATTTTTGCTTCTTTTTATTGGTAGTGGTACAGATCACATCTGCTGTTGCATTGTGGTCCAGTTAAAATCAATCCGAGCAATGCAATAACATGAAAAGGGCACCTCTTTACCTTCACCAGGCCCTGTATGGAGTGCAATGATTCACGATACCGCAGTGTGGAGCTTGCTGCCATTCATTCTATCTTACAAGTACATGAGTGAGAGAGATGTTGCAAGAGGAACACTGAGGCCCAAATTACGAGTTGCACGGTAACGGGGTGTGTTTACTGCACTGTAAAGTTACATGCTAGTTTACAATTGCCAATCAGTAAATCCTCATAGTACCGTTCAATTATGAGTAAAACCCCATGCACTGAGGAATTTGCACGTTGGACTGTTTTTTTTAGGCCTTAAAATCTGGCGAAATTCATCATTCCCTGGCGTTTAACCAATGCATACATATGTAAATGTATGCCTCAGGCTCTGTGTAGTGAGGGGTGAGGGAGGGAAATGGGGACAGAAGGGAAGGGAAGTGGAAACCTTTTTCTAGCAGTGGGAAGCAAGCATTGTTAGAAAGAAAAAGGTTCTCGCTGTCAGAAAAAAACAGCAGGATCAAATACTTGGCAGCTGCTGCAGCCACAGTCTCCTGGGATTTTTCAGGCCAGTTATGCCGCCTGAGCAAATCTAGTCAGGTTCCTCCACACCCGGAAACGGATGTGGAAAAACGTAACAACTAATAAACAGGAGGAGCGAAAATAATGAAGCGTGCATTCATTTCTTTCCGCCTGGTCGTAATGGGCCCCCGGAAGGTGTACCTTTAATTTATATGTAAACTTACTCATCTGCACGGCCTATCTGTACGCTGCCATAAACGCACAGTCACTTGCTTATGTCAGAGCTTTCTGAGAACAGCAATCATATTGGACTGTCACTTGCTTATGTCTGAGCTTTCTGAGAACAGCAATCCTTTTGGACTGTGGCTTGCAAATGGCCTACAACACTCAAGATGTCACTCCCCATCAATAATTGTCTCTGCCCTCTAAGGTGTATCGTGAAGTACCCAGAGAAACATTACGGGTGGGCTAAACGTTCAGCTCCATTTAAGTAACACCTTCTCTCGTTGTAGATACCAATGTTTCTGGCACACTTTTATCTCTCTCCATTCATTTGCCCCCACTGTTATTAATCGCAGTGAGGTCAGCATTCCGTACTTTCATTTCACACCTTGGATGTGCCGGAAGACGGCCTATGGTTAGGTGCTGCTATGTATATATATTTTTTTTTCATGCATTGTATTTGTAAAGTGAACTATTATGAAGGAGCTGGGTTGTCCATTGCTTTGTAACTTGGTTATGCTTCTGGTATTCGTTCAGCACTTATTGCACACCTAATTATTCTAGGCACTACAGCAGCAGTAGGAAGCAAACGCAACAGCGGTATGACGATGTATAGATAAACAAGCATTCTGCTTGCATCGATGATAGTATATGAGTGATAGCATTATGCTGCGGACAGGGCTTCTGATGCGGGTTTCAAGTGGCAAAAATGTCATCTCAATTTTTATGATTGGGAGTAAAACGTGTGCTTATGGGATTAAAAGTAACAATTCTGATTCATGAATCAATCAATCAATCAATCAAAGACATTTATAGAGCGCACTACTTACCCGGAGGGTCTCAAGGTGCTTGGGGGGGGTGCTGCTACTGCTCGAACAGCCAGGTCTTGAGCTTCTTCCTGAAGGAGAGGTGGTCTTGGGTCAGGCGCAGGTCGGGAGGGAGGGAGTTCCAGGTCTTGGCGGCCAGGTAGGAGAAGGACCTTCCTCCTGTTGTCGTTCTTCGGATGCGGGGGACGGCGGCGAGGGCGTGACTGGCTGATCGGAGATGGCGTTTGGGAGCGTAGAAGTTGATGCGGTTGTTGAGGTAGCTCGGGCCTTGATCGTGTAGGGCTTTGTGTGCGTGGGTGAGGAGACGGAAGGTGATTCTTTTGTTGATGGGGAGCCAGTGCAGGTCTCTCAGATGTCCGGTGATGTGGCTGTGTCGTGGGATGTCGAGGATGAGTCTGGCTGATGCGTTCTGGATCCGCTGGAGTCTCTTCTGGAGCTTGGCGGTGGTTCCGGCGTAGAGGGCGTTGCCGTAGTCCAGTCGGCTGGTGACGAGGGCCTGGGTGACCGTCTTCCTGGTCTCGGTGGGGATTCACCGGAAGATCTTCCGTAGCATGCGCAGGATGTTGAAGCATGACGAGGTGACGGCATTGACTTGTCTGGTCATGGTGAGGGAGGAGTCCAGGATGAAGCCCAGGTTGCGTGCGTGGTCTGTCGGTTTGGGTGCGGTGCCCAGGGCGGGGGGCCATCAGGAGTCGTCCCAGGCGGAGGGCGAGGGGCCCAGGATGAGGACTTCCGTCTTGTCTCAGTTCAGTTTCAGGCGGCTGGTCGTCATCCACTCGGCTACGTCTTTCATCCCTTCGTGAAGGTTGGCTCTGGCGGCGGCGGGGTCGTTGATCAGGGAGAGGATCAGCTGGGTGTCGTCAGCGTAGGAGATGATGTTGAGGTTGTGTTGGCGTGCGATGGCCGCGAGGGGGCTCATGTAGACGTTGAAGAGGGTGGGGCTCGGCGAGGATCCTTGAGGGACGCCGCAGATGACTTCGGCGGCCTCTGACTTGTACGGTGGTAGACGGACTCTCTGTGTTCTTCCGTCGAGGAAGGAGATGATCCATTCCAGTGCCTTCTCCTGGATTCCGACGTGGCTGAGGCGCTGCGGCGATGAAGGAGGTAAAAAATGTACATTATATTTTGAGTGTGATGGAAATTGACATAATTGAAAATATAATTTTTTTTCCCTGAAACCCCCTTTTCTGACTAAGAAAAACAACGAAGAGCCGCTGCGGCATATCACTTCTGATGCCCTGTGTTGTACCCCATTTGGGGGAGCCACAGGCAGTGCTTAATTTGTAACATAATGAGTGCTGGTGCCCAAAAAACTGATCAGAAGATAGCAGCTGTAGGAAAGTGCCATTTTTGACATGATTAGCCCCCACTTTTTGCCTGATGTCTGATGTGATTTTGAACTGTAAGTGCACTGGGTCCCTGCTAACCTGATCCCCAGTGTCAGTGCTCTTTTCCAAAACCTGTACCAGGATTGGCACAACTTTAGTTACCCCTGTAAGTCCCGAGTAAATGGTATCCCTGGTATCTAGGGAATGAGTACTGAAGAGGGTCCTCTGGGGCTGCAGCACTGGTTGTGCCACCCCAGGGACCCCTCAGCAAGGCTATGCGCTCAGCCATTGCACGCTGCATGTCTTAGTGCAGAGAAATCCGAAGAGTCCACATGGCACCCATATACACTGCATGGGATATTGGTAAGTCATCCCTAATGTAGGCCTTTAGCCATAAGGCAGGGTGCACTATATCCTATTTGTGGGCCTATCAGCATGTGCAGATATGCCCCTACAATGTTCAGTCTATTCTAAGATTTGGAAGTGTATAGGAAAGCCATAAGGGGTGCTGCTTCGCTAGTTGGGCCGTTGCTGTTGCTTTCTGCCACCAGTGATCCTTGGGGGCCTCTAGACCCTGTGACATACACCTGCGGGCGCAGCCTGAGAGGAGAGGAGACATCGCACCCACGTGCAGGACTCAAAGTCCCAGGAGCACTTTTGCCGCTGCAACACCTGGTCATCCCGCTGAGGACCGCTCACCAACCACGGACGTTATATAGTCATTCCCCTGAGCCGCTAGCGGGAGCGTGCCCGGGAGAAGCCTGGGACAAGGGCGCAACCGTCTACGGCCGTCCGAGGCTGATAGAGGCGGGGCAGGGCCACCCCCCTAAATCCAACCCACTGACCTGGACTTTATGAGGTACTTTACAAAGGTGTATGGTTATTGCACCATTTGATGTAATACACTGCTTTGTTTCACCAACGGAGCTCTAATTTATCGTTAATGTCAATGTCCACACAGGTCAGGAAAGGTTAGGGGGGGGGCTGTGTGAGTGACACGTTAGATCAATTTATCACCTGTGCATATTCAGTCCTCGAAAAAGAAATTGCAATTACTGAGCGGCGCCTTTCTATAGAACCACTAAATCGCAAACGTTCCTCGCTGGGGCCACTATCGCTGGCTCTTTCTCCGGCTAACATCCAGGAACATACAGAAGATGTCCAGCTGGTTAATGTATCATCTAGCTCAGGGAGCTTAGGGGCGAACCCAGAGAGGCCCATTGTACAATGTCACATATCACAGGCAGACTCACCAACTCCATCACAGAGGGTACCCCCAAATATGGAGCATATGCTTTCCACTAACACTCCGCCTCCCCAGGGTATTTCAGCACACTCAGTGTCCACATATACCGCAGGGCCCAGAATAGCTACCTACAAAAGAAAAAGAGCCGCCAGTGGCCAGAAGGGGGGGGCGTCCACTAACCTCTAAAAAGTTTAAATCAAAAAAATAAAATGTAATAGGAGAGATAATCGGGCAGGGGGGCAGTAAAATCCACACCTTTTCCACCAGCTGCCGAACTACCCGCTGGCAGCCCTGCCCCGGGCAGTCTACCAGCGTCGGTGACCGCTTGTCCTAAACCATTTGGGGCTACAGGCGCCATATCTCAGACTCCCCCTTATCGCTCACCTAGAACAAATTGCGAAATCACTTATTCTCCCATATTAGAGAGGGTAAAGGTACTGTCGGAGAGGTTGGAAAGATTTGAGCAAGCCACCCTGGATAACTTTTTCACCCTTAAAACACTAATTAAATTAAAGTCGAGAAACAAACAGGACAACTGTGTTCCCATACAAAAACCTCTGGTAGACCTTTCATCCATTCCGGGCCTTCAGCCTACAGCAATAGACACCCCAATTCCTAGCTCCAAATCTGGAAAGAATCTAAAGATTCCAACCACGACCAAAGGGGTAAAAGAACCCACACGTGGCTCTTCCACACATGATTGGGAAAAAGAGAGTAGCCCAAGTAAAAAAAACGGGCATTGTAGCAATCATCTTACGTCAAATGAAAAACCTGGGATGGTAATGCCAGATAGCCAGCACTTAAGTCATATCAACTTACCGCCTGAATGCCAGCCATTTGTAGTGGTCTTAACGGGAGTACCACAGTTAAAGTCTGGGAAACATGAATCTTATCATGAATTGAAAAACAAGACCACTCATTGGCTGAATAGGTATAGACCACTCCCTAACCAGTTTGATGGTCAGGTTCTTTTTGTCAGGAGGGTAAATTGGGTTCATAGTAGGATTAAGGATACCCCTGGGGATTGCATCCTTGTAAATTTCAGGGATGCCCGCGTCTCGAGGTTCATTTGTAACCAACAGACCGACCACAATTGTAGTGGAATTGGCACCTATGATCTGCGCCACTTCCATTTACAATTTGCAGATCCCCAGCATGCTCAGAACTTCTACTCTACATTTGGGGGGGTCTATGAAGTTTCTATTTTTACTAACCACCCCGAAAGTATAGCAACCGCTTCGAATAGAAGTCTTCTGTCCTACGGGACGGATTGCAGATACTGAATGGGAGACTACCGTCCCTTTCTTTGTCATCTAACGTCGTGGCTGGGTCTTCGCTAATTGGCAGTAAGGTGTCACTTAAAGCACAATGGATCCTTGGAGTTACTGACAGCGCACCAAGTAATAATAATGACATCTGTAACTTTAGATCAGGCCCAGAATCCCTTATCTCATATAGTAGTAGTGGGAGCTCTAAGAGAGAGGGAAAACTGCAGGGGACTACTATCAGGACCGAATTAAGTGGCATCCAGGGTCCTGGCGTAGAAGATCAGGAAAGGAGCTTGATGCTGCTAGCTCAAACCCCTGGGGCGGGGAATATTGCTAGCCTACGGGTAGCTACTCTGTCACACCAGGCAGCAGACCTTAGTGGGGCAGGAGGCAGCACCCTTTTAGTGTCACCACATTTACCTGAGAATATAGCTGTGGCTGATCCTCCTATAAAGCTATTGTCCTGGAACATAGCGGGCATTTCCATGAAACTAGACTTGCCAGATTGGAATGCCCTGGTTGAGTCTTATACAATCTGCATCTTTCAGGAGACATGGAGCCTGGTGCCCCACTATAAAGTGGGTTACAGAACCTTTTTTTTACCAGCAATATCCCCCCGCACAGGGAAAGGCCGCCATTCAGGCGGGCTGCTTGTCTGGGTAAGCATTTCGATGGGAAGCAGTTTTAAACAAATACAATGTAACTCACCAGACATCCTAAGGATTACAGTTAGTGGTGCACGGAGAGGGAGAACCCTGGAGATATTTAACATATATGCCCGTGGCACAAAAGTTGGCACTCCATCCCCCATAGTTGCACTTTTGGAAGAAGAACTTAGGCGATGCCATCAGAGTGCATATGTCCTTGTTGCAGGGGACTTCAATTGTACATTTGAGCCCCTTGCAGCAGAAGACATCTTAGATACTGCCGAGGACGATACCAGGAGGGGTATACCCATACTTACAATTAGACCGATACAGAGGTGGTCTCAACGGGCTATACAGATGAACACGCTCGTAATGGAATTTGGCCTAAGAGCAGCAAACGGCAGAACTCTTTCAGATCCGACCGGGGCTCACACGTACAATAGAGTAAATCATTCCACAAGGATTGATTACATACTCCTTGATTTCAAGCTATGGGGTTTCATGCAGGACAAGGATGTACTTCCAACTATGGATCGTGATCATAATCCTCTTTCCCTGAGCCTGCATCCCCTGTGGCCGAGTGTGCACGGCTCTGTAACACCACTTGCATCAATGTCGACTTTAGAAGTGCGCCCCTCTAATTGTGGTAGGCGCTTGAAATGGTGCAAAGTTGCATTGGATGATGGGAAAGTCGAGAATATCTGGACTATTCTTTTAGCTGCACAGACTAAGTTGCAAATAAATCCTATAGACCAATGTGACTTATCTATGGTCTCGGATATTTTCCAGGAGACCATTGTAGCCTTGGGTAACTTATTTCTTGTCCAAACCAGAGGTGTTGCACAGAGAGAGCCCAGCAGACATAATGGTAAAGAGGGATGGTACACAACTAAATGCCGCCATAAGAAATCTGCATTAATAAAGGCTGTAAAGAGCAAGTCCCAAGGGTGTATCCAGTCGGCTAGGGAAGAATCCAAGCGGACTGTTGTAGAAGCAAAAAAGGAGTGGGAAGATCAGTATTGGCGATCACTTAAAGAGGCTAGCCTCGGGAGAGATCCTGGCCGTTTCTGGAATATTATAAGAACTAAGAATAAACCTGGTCACGACATGATAACTTGCAATATAGTAGGGCAAACATGGTTTGACCACTTTTCTAAATTGTACTCTTCTCCGCAGGGTGGACAAAATGAGCCCATCCCCTATAGCCTCTTGCCAGTCTCAGGGGATATGAATATGAATAGCTTCCCATTTACAGATAAGGATGTAGAAAATGCGATCAAGTGTATTGTGCCACAGAAAGCAGCTGGGCCCGATGGAATTCCCGGTGACCTCCTTCGCTTTGACCCTCACAAATGGGCAAAGCTTATTTCTAGTTCATTGAATGCCATTGACAATGGGGCACTGTTAGAACTGGCTATTTCTGGTTGGCTAAGGCTGACACCAAAGCTAGGCAGAAACCACCATTCTAGTCAGGGCAAGGGATTCACACGCCAAGATAACCCCTGCTCACCCCCTTGGTAGCTTGGCACAAGCAGACAGGCTTATCCCGAAGGCAATGTGTAAGCATTTGCGCCAGCACACAACAGCAACAACATCCTAGGCACACCACAAAAGGAACTCCACACAAGGTTATATAAAAATAACTTCTGTATTGTCAAAACACATCAGATAGAAATCAAACATGTACATTGTGCCAACTGGCACGGGCAATATTCACAAGGGATTATTTACACAGTACAGGCCCACGTGGGCGCCTGTCAGAATCAGCACTTAGTAGAAATAGCACTTCTAGAACATAGAATATGGGATATAAAATCACTGTAGCACAAATTAGCAAATATACATCACAACCAGTAACTACTGGTAACAGGTAAGTACCACCTACGCAACCCTAACCACCTTAGGAGAATGTCACGCAGGGAACCAGGACCTCACTAGGACCACCTGTACTAGAAAGAACAACCACCAAAGTATCACAATACGATTAGGGGTATAAGCAAGAACACATTACACATGATGCATCACAACATTCAGAGGTGTAGGGAAGGAAAACACATGATGCATAAAACATACATTCAGCACTGTAATAACAAGGCACGTGATGCATCAAAAACACATTCAGAGGTGCAGGGAAGGAAAAACACATGATGCATAAACCAACACATTCAGAGGTGTAAAATCAAGGAAGACACTTGATGCATAAAAACATTGAGAGGTGCCAGAACATAACTCAATAGCGCAAAAACTCATGATGCATGAAAACACATTCAGAGGTGAAATAAAACCACATACCAGCCCCCATCTAATGAAGGGACTAAAGAGCCCTGTGTCTAGAATGTCAGGGCGTACTGCCACGCAGCGCCAGTCAGGGGTGCGCCACCGGCGCAAAACCTAAACGTTGCAGGTGCCCACTACTTGCTGGGCACCTGGGAACATCACAAGACCTAAACGGTGCAGCTGCCCACTAATTGCTGGCAGCTGGGAATCAAAACTGCAACAGGGTCCTTACTGACCCTATAACAGAACTGCGCCAACTGTTGGAGCCACACAGGCTCTGAAAACACTCATGTCACATTGCGCAGAACGTTGGAGCCACACAGGCTCTGAAACTGGTGGGGAGAAACACAGCGTGGGAGCCTCGGGGCTCCGACCACCTGACTGTGTCCCTCAAGAGCCTCTCAGGGCTCGCAAAACAATGGCCCCTCGAGCCTCGCTGGGCTCATAAATCAAATATGGGAGGAAGCCTCTCGGGGCTCGAAGAACAGAAAATGCCCCCAGAGCCCTCGTGGCTCTAAATCAATCAAATGGGCAGGGAGCCTCTCAGGCTCAACAAATATGCCCCCACAAGCCTCTCACAGACTTGTAAACGCGGTGGAGAGGCCCAATGCCATCCGGGGCCGCCCTGACTCAGTGCCTCTAAACCGACACCAACAGTAGCCACACAGAGCCCCCCCAGCCCTTCCTACTCACCGGGCTGTCTCTTGAGCGGGGCTCCTCCGGGCTGCGGCTTCTCTGCTTTTGGGGAGACACGCAGGGCTCTCTCGACTTGCAGGAGCCCCGCTTCAGCTGATGCCCTACTTCACCCGGCCCCCCATCTCGGGGCCGGGACTTAAGAATAAAGCCTGCCAGACTCCGGGCAGACTCTTCTGTCGAACGGGCCGCGGACCAGGGCTCTGCCCGCGCACATGGCTCTTCACTCGAGCCCCGGCCACGGTACCTCTCGGCTCCTCTTCTTCTCTCGTCTCGGGCTCCCTCAGCACACGGGAGCCCCGCAACAGCCCAAACTTCCTCTTCCGCATGGCCGCACTTCTGCTTCCGTCGCAGGCCCCGCCCACAACCAGGCGGGCGGCGGTGGCGGCGATCTATGTGTTTGGCTGCAGTGAGGGGTGGGCACCCTCGGTTAACAAAATAAACGTACCAGCGAGGTGGGCACTCGCTGAGGCGCCATACACGGGTAGCACCCGAATTTATAAAAATAAAGCGCACACGAGGCACTCGGGGTCACATAAAGGGCACCGATTTAAAGACTACCTTTGACCTGGTGCCTCGTGAACGCTTATGGGGAGTATTGGCTGATATGGGGATTCCATTGAACATTCTGTCCCTGTTAGTGAGGCTTCACCAGGGTAACTTTGCTCAAGTAAGGTGGGGCCCTCACGGGCAGAAGACCAGCAGAATTCCGGTGACCAGGGGTGTCCGCCAGGGATGTGTTTTAGCTCCTACTCTGTTCTCACTTTATGTGAACGGCGTGGTGGAGCATTTGTTGAAAAGTCCATCTGATCCACCATCCCTGGCGGGCGAGCGAATCCCAACCCTACTGTTCGCCGACAACACCCTCCTTATTTCTAAGTCCCGGTTGGCCTGCAGAACCTCCTAGATAGCTTCCAGTCCTTTTGCATCCTGAGAGGGCTTGTGATAAATACAGATAAGACCAAGTATCTGGTGTTGAATCTGCCAAAAAAACTTGGTAGACCCCCAGTTTTGAATTCTATACCATTAGAAAGGGTTATGGTATTCGATTATCTCGGAATACGCATTTCGGATTCAATGAAGTGGAACCCTCATATACAGAAAATGCTCCTAGGTCACAAAAGGGTAGTGGGGGCAATCCTCAAGGAACAGCGCTATTCCTCAACTACACCTATCGGCCCAGTAATTGAAATTTACAAGGCTAGAGGTGTAAGTTCGGCCCTATATGGAGCCGAACTTTGGGGCTCAAGTAACATGGAGCAGTTGTCTAAATCTGAAAATAGATTTTTTAAAGATTTAATGGCACTCCCTCAGAGTACCCCTATGGTCCCCTTGCTATTGGATTTGGGCTGTCACTCGATTAATGACCTGGCTAGACTCCAACCACTTTTATTATGGGCTCGGCTATGGCGAGCGCTGGAGTTGGGAAAATATGCTGAAGGTCTGTCGGAAGTGATGTCTATGTTGGGAAGGCACAAAATCAAGTGGCTCAAATATGTTAAATCCCTCTTATGTGATCTGGGCCTCCGAGAGGCATGGGAGAACAAATCAGCTCCACCGAAAGCAGTTTTAAAGAAAATGTACTGGAGCTTGGTATCGAATAAGCGTAACTCTGATCCCAATTCTGGAAGAATAACTAATGATTTTTTGAGGATCAAGGATGCAGCAGTTAGTGAGCCTTATCTTGATATTATCCAAAAGTCCTCTGATAGAGCGTTGTATTTTAAATTCAGGATTGGTACATTGCCAATTCGGGAATCGGCCGCCCACTGGAAAGTCCCTTTCCAAACATGTCTTCCTTGCCCTTATTGTGATTCAAGAGTAGAGTCAATGGCACACATTTTGTTTGCATGTCCGACATACAAAGCACCTAGGAATTATTGGCTTAAGCCATTGTGCGGAGAATTGGGCACAAGAGATTACTCTGTAGCGCTGCGCATTCTAAAATCTGACACTTGATTGTTGTATGCATGCGGACTGGCAAAGTTCCTTAGATGGGCTTGGTCCATCAGATGCAAAAGGCTGAGAGAAAATATTTAATTCAAGATTTTATCTGTTTGTTTAAATATTTTTTATTGTCTTGCAACGTGATGTGTAAATGTATCTCTTTTAAAGAAAAACTATAAAAAGTTGCCACCAAGGTGCTAATATTGATGAAATGAGTTGTAACCCTAAAGTGTTGATTTTTGTTCATGCTTTTAAGATATGTTTTTATCGAAATAAAGCCTTTTTCATACTCATACTCATAAAGAGTACATGGGCTGGATACTTATCAACACGAGTTTCCTAGCTCCATGATGGTTTCACTGATCCCTAAGGTGTTTGGTAGCAAACATCTTGTCTTAATATATCCTCACTGATGCCAGTGGTCGATTTATTAATGAATGCATATAGGAGACTCTTTTAGAGGGTCCCCTGAACACATTCCAAGCTCTGGTGTGGTTCCTGACTTGTTTTCTTATTTTTTCTTTATTGAATTTCAAGATTAACAACCACAGCACTGCACATCATTCAAGGAAAAGAAGAAAAGCTAGACATGTGCACATCACCAATAAGTTCAATAGCAGTTGTTTTATACCCAAGTGTGCATTTCCAATATATATGCATTTCTAGGCTGTAGTGGTAGTAGTCTAGGAACATACGTGCGCCTTTCACCCAGGGCAGCAGTCAACGCAGTGTTTCCAACAAGTGTGATCTCACTCAGTGGCATCTTGCTCAATAGGCAGTAAGTAGGCATGAAGGGGCATCCAGATATATTTGGGGCATGGGGTAAGAGGTTGTAGGTGTACGTAATTGTCACCCACTCGCTTACAGCAACTCATACTCCCAATCCAGTCATTCACAACCATCAGACGGTTACTCTCCCAAAGGAGTGCTATTTCCTGCTTACCCAACAATAAAGCCAGCCTGCGTTTGGCACGTGGTATGGTGAGGGTATGGCCCAAAAGCACCATCAGGGGGTCTGGTGTGAGTTAATTGTCTATCATAGCTGAGATGTATTGAAACACTGCCACCCAATAGGCACAAACAACAGGGCATGTCAACGTAAGGTGCACAAAGTCTGCTCCCTCCCCTTTGCATTTCATGTAGTTGTCACGCTTCTTATGGTCAAACGCTGCAAGTGCTACAGGCGATAGATAGTACCGATGCAAAAATATAAAGTGTAGAATTTTGTGTCGCTGACTAATAGATATACGTTGTCTTTGCGTGCAGCAATATGTCCACATTTTATCCGTTATCATCACCCCTAGCTCCATTGCCCATGTCTCCTGTACCCCCCAGTAGTATCTGGTCTCAGCGCAATACATGCTTGTTATAGTCGTGAGGTCATATGTGCTCCTCCAGTGTCTGTCAAAGTTAATATTAATGGAGAGAAATCTACAGGGGATAGTGGATAGGTAGAAACCAGGGATCTCAAAGTGCTGCAGAGACATCTAAAGATATAATGGTGCTTGTGCTGTATAAGCCCCAGTTCAGATCACCTGTATCCGAGCACCACAACTGGTATGGAAAAAAAATTGGGACAGGGGTGCAAGGATAGTGTAGAAAAGGTACAAGAAGCGAGGTAGAACTACCATTTTTATTATGGCCACTCGGCCTGCCATGGACAGGGGGAGACGGATTCAGCGGTCTACCTACACCTCAAGATCAGCTAATGCTGGGCTATAGTTTCATTGTAGGACTTGTTCCTTATCTATGTGAATATGTATGCCCAAGTATTTAGTACCATCTATGGCCCACTTAAGAGGGAACTCTGCCGGAGGTGGATGGGCCGCCTCCGTCAGTGGGAACAGCTCGGACTTAGCCCAGTTTATGCGAATGCCAGACAGCTCCCAAAATCGCAAAATCTTCTGCATAAGCGGAGGGAGGTTGAGGTAGGGGTTATGAATAAATAATAGGTTGTCGTCTGCGTATAATGACATCAAAAGTAGGCTATGTGTGAGCTGTAATCCATGATGCAGATGGCGGTCCTGTAATGCCCTGACCAAGGGGCCAATCGCTATAATGAGCAGGAGGGGGGACAACGGACATCCCTGTCTAGTGCCATGTAGGACCGGGAATACATCTGACAAGGACCTGTTTACCTTTAACCAGGCTATTGAGTTGGTGTATAGGAGCATGACCAATGTGACAATCGGGGGGGATACCGGATTACCTAACACTGCCAGAAGGAAAGGCTACTCAAGAGAGTCAAAGGCCTTTTCTGCATCCAACAGGGCCACTGCCACGGGTACAGCAGGAGAGACTTTGTTGAGCACCCCGAAGACTGTTTTAAGGTTGAGAGAGGTGGACCTGTTCGGAACAAAGCCAGATTGGGCCGATTCGATAAGCTGCTCCATTAGCAGTGCCAATTGGGTCGCCAGTGCTTTCGCCAAGATTTTATTATCCAAGTTTAGTAATGATAGGTGATGATATCAGGCGGTTTTGAGGGTCCTTGCCCAGTTTCAACAGCAGATTCAGTAACGCCTCACAAAGTGTAGGGGGAAGGGCGTCAGTCTCTATAGTATTGTTGTATAAAGCCAAAAGGTGTGGGGCGAGCTGATGCTTGAAGGCTTTAAAAAGGCCCTCCTCAGGCCATCAAGGCCAAGGGCCCTAGTTCCATCTAAAGTTTATGAAAAAACGGAGTCTGGTCCTGGGACGAGGGGGCAGCTGGACCGAATCTATACATGCAAAAAAGAGGATTGCTAGCCCTCCCAATAGTTTAATCTCTCAAAGTTTGAGACTACAAACAAAAATGAATCATTTGTTTGTATGGGCAATTTTATTTAAACCCTTTTGCACTTATTTCAATAACTTTTATATCTTTTTCATTGGTTAGAAGAACACTTCACAAAAAACATTTACACATATTTACAACTACTATACAATTGACATATATACAAGTAAGCGAACATTTATACACAAACTTCTTTTACAAAAGAATATAGTGATTATGTATCCACAAATAATTACTCTTTGCGAAATTTCAAACCACTATTGTACCCACAAGGTGAAAAAATGGCAACAAGAATTGAATCTTTTCTTATTGTATGGCAATTAACTCAAAGATAATGAATAATCCCTTCAAGGGCAAACGGCAAACAGGCACCATAAAATATTAGCCCTTGAAGGGATTAAACTATTGGGAGGGCTAGCAATCCTCTTTTTTGCATGTTTAGTTCCATCTAAGGCATCGATGGCCTGCGTCACTTCCTCTAGGGTAAACGGTTCACACACAAATTGCCTATGACCATCCGGAAGCCACACCATCGCAAGCTCTGTGAGATATGAAAATATTGCATCCCAGTCATGAGTGGTATGACATGTGTATTGGTTCTTGTAATATGACCGAAAGCTAGCCATCCTGACTTGTTTTCACTAATATGCCACTACTGTGCATGTTTCTGACCTCATGGGGTGAGAGACAGCATTCTCAGAGGACAGAGACAAAGCCTTCTCTGGGCAGAGGTGCTTCACACCTCCTCCTCCAGGACAGGATGGTCTTCCTGGGTGGGAAGCTTCAAAAGCAATGCTGCCTTTTCAATCCAACCCAGGAACCTCCAGATAGTGGGGGGCCAAGCTACCTTTCCTGCTCCACTTTTGGTAGGAGGCAAGGAGAAAAGGAGAGAAGATTAGTTAGATTCAGCGATGGTTCCCCACTTTGCCTTCACCACCCCTAAGGCGGTATAGGTGATGTGAACTGCTCTCCTGAAATTCCATCATCTTGGGATGGTGAGAAAACCTCCCGTAAGGGCTAGGGTCATGCCTCTTCCCATTGGAAGTGGTCACTAGAGGGTGTAGACACCCAAAAGGTTGGTAGCCCATTAGCTACTACCTGTGTCCCTTTGTAACACCCCTAAATTCAGTATTTAGGTGGCACTCTGAGATCTGAACATCAGATTCGGCGGACAAGAGAAGAACAGGACAAAGAAGACCTGCTGCTCGGGAAGTGAGGCCCTTCTGCAAAAGAAAAATGCACCAAACCCTGCCTGTTGCTCCCAGGACTTGACAATATTTGCTGCTGTGTCACCCTGAAACCTGAAAGGACTCCATGAACCCCAGAGCACACCAGCCTTTAAGAAATTGCAGTGAAGCTCCCTTGGAGTGAAGGTATCACTCCCCAGCACACCTCAGGCACCGATCCCGTGAAATATGGTTTGTCTACTTAGTGTTCCCCGATGACCTTGATGCAGCACCAAAGCAAGAAAAGGGGCAACAGCTCCAGGGGGTCAGATCTGTCTACCCACCAAGTTTGGAGACTTCAGGACCCACCAAAGCCACATCATACTACTATCTGGGGTTCCGGACCCTGAACAAAAAACACCAAGAAGAAGAGTCCACACCAGACTCCTGAAGTACCAGAAGCAAGCACCTGTCAAGTAACGCATCAAGAAACCCAAGACCCACTTACTGAGTGGCCCAGCTGTCTCCAGATCGCCTCTTCAAGTTGCCTGCTCCTGACTGAAAGGACCTTAAAATGCATGAATCTCCACCAACCTATTTGCTCTTCACCCAGCACTGTCCAACCCTCTCCTCTCTGGTAGTTCCCAGGTCATTGCGACCTTCTCCCTCTGCAGTGCTTTATCAAGCGGCCCCCTTCGACCTTGCATACCGGCTTCCAAGACCACACTCACCACCTCTGCTACTGACTGATCCGGGACTCTTCAGAACTCCTCATGCTGGAACTTTGGACCTGGTCCTGATATTCACCCAAAAATAAGAAGGTGAACTTCGTAAAAGCATTGCCTGAAATTCTATGCATTTTTTAGCTTTTTCCCCATTCTTTTCTATGGTGCATAATTGAGCATAGAGGTGATATCTTCATCAAAATGTCTAATACCGTATCTCTGAAAGTACTTACCTTGGAACTGTGTTCTTTGTCTTAGAATTACATAAAAATGTATATTATTTTTACAAATTGATCTCGGATTTATTTTTGAGTGTGTGTCTCATTTATTGCCTCTGTGAGTACAGCAAATTCTTAACACTACCCTCTGATGAGCCTAACTGCTCACCCTCACTATCACAAAAAGAGAATTAGTATTACCTACCTTTGGGGATTTCTCGTACTCTCTACGTAGTGTACTTCATTTTTGTACACTGTAAAGAGAGGCGATTTCCTATAGCGGACAATGCTATTAAATATCCCAGGGCTGAACACAAAGGGTGTGTAGTCCAGAATCCACCTCATGCTGCGAAATAAACTGCCGGACACTCAGTGCCCCTTTAACTCACTTTTGTAGGCTCCTGCTTTTGCCTCTGTTGCTGGTTTTTCCATCTTTTATGTATTTATTTATTTTAAAGGTTTTATATAGCGCTGGCTAGACCCAGAGGTATCAGAACGCTTTACAGGAGTGCAAAGAGGTACAGTAATCGAAAGATTCCATCAAAAACATTGCCATACAAACCAATATTAAAGGGAAAGCAGATAAATACGAGTGATATTTACAAGAGTACAATGATAAGCTCACGTGGGTAGAGGGAAATTAGATTAGGGTAGATGTGAGGAGATGAAAAAGAGAAGATAAAGAAGGGAGATATGGAGAGTGGAAGTTAGAGGAATAGGGGAATGGGAGATCTGAGGGAGGCAATGCTAGAGGCTAGATGTCATACTTAAAGGTAGGGCAGGGAGTGTGGTTGGGGGAGTAGTAGCGTGAGGGAGGGGAGATAAGAGGGAGAAAGGGTAAGAGAGAGAGTTGGAGGGCAAAAGAGGGGAGCCTGATGGGGCAAAGAGCGGGAGACGGTGTCTGAGGTAGGTATTATTGACCCCAATATTTGTTGAGGAGATACGATTTGAGGTCTCTTTTGAAGTTGATGTAGGAAGGGTTACAGCGCAGGTCTTTAGGCAGGGAATTCCAGATGGAAGGAGTGTTTCCAGAGAAGAATCGAGCCTGAGTGGTTTTGTTTTTTAACAGAGGAGGAATAAGTATGAGTGCGTTGGTACTCCTTGTTGGTCGGGTGCATCCTGCTTTGTGGAGTTTGTCTGAGAGGTAATGTGGGGAGTTTTGGTGAAGGGCTTTGTGCGTGATACATGCAATTTTATAGGTGGAACTTACTGCCTTCGATGGGAAGCCATTTGAGTGTTTTAAGTGCGGGGGAGATGTGGTTGAACCGTTTGTAGTCAAAGATAAGTCTCACAGCTAGGTTGAGCACAGATTTGAGAGGTACTTTACGTGTTCCAGCAAGGATAGCGTTACCATAGTCTATTCTAGACAGGACCTGCGATTGGATTACAGTTTCGAAGTCATCGGCCGGAATGAAGGGTTTAATTTTTTTGAGATGGCGGAGAGTGAAGAGCTTTCCTTTGGCTGTGGTTTTTATGTTGGAGGTAAGAGCAAGGTTATAATCAATGGTAATGTCTAGGGATTTGACTGAATTGGAAGTGGTGAGAGAGAGCAGTTAAGGGCATTAAGGTCGGATATCCAGTCTTGTATGGATAGAGGGTTGTTTTTAGGAGAGAAGAGAGTGATTTCGTGTTTTTTTGGGGTTGAGTTTAAGATTATTGTGGTGGAACCATGATTGGATCTTGGTCAGGGTGTCATTGAGGTGTAGGACATCAGAGTGGGATTTAATCTTATAGTTAAGTTGAGTGTCATCAGCATAGAGGTGGTAATTGATTCCTGCTTGTTTGAGAAAGAGAGTGAGTGGTTCCATGAAGAGGTTGAAAAGCGCGGGAGAGAGAATTGATCCCTGGCTGACACCGAGGGAGATTGGAGTGGGGTTAGAAAGACAGTTCTTGATTTTGATTTGTTGGGTTCTGTGTTTGAGAAATGAGGTGAACCAGTTGAGGAAATGGCCATTGAGGCCAAAGCGGACTTTAAGAGTGTTAAGTAAGGCAGAATGATTAACAGTATCAACAGCAGCGGAAAGGTCGAGGAGAATGAGTTGGCAAGACTCACCGTTGTCAAGTGAGTGATGAATGTTGTCAACTATTTTGAGCATGGCAGATTCTGTGCTGCATCCTTTTTTGAAGCCCTGGTTGCAGTGAGTCAAAAAGGTCGAACATGTTGATGTGATTATCCAGTTGGAGCAGGGTGCATTTTTCAAGGGTTTTGGAGAGAAGAGGGAGGTTAGAGATAGGTCGGAGGTTATTTAAGGTCATTGGGATCTGCGTTGGGATTTTTGGGGATGGGTGTGATTTGACCCAGTTGGAGGGAGGCAGGAAAAAACCTGGTGGTCAGGGATGAGTTTATAATGGTGGTCCAGAGCGGGGCAATGATATGTTTAAGGTCTAGGAAAAGGTTAGAGGGCATCGGATCTTTGGTGTGAGAGGATGGTTTAAGGTTAGAGATGATGTTGAAGACTTCTTGTTCCGTGACAGGGTGAAAATTATGCCAGGAGGCATTGTTTTTTTGTTGCTAGGGGAGAAACGTGTTGGATTCAGGTGGGAAGGTAACGGATGGGAGACGGGAAGGGACCTGGGGAGGATTAAATGAGGATGGAAATTCAGGAGAAATGTCATGGGAAAGTAGTGGGTTGGGGGAGAAGGAATTTAAGAGGAAGGATTGATCAATTTTGGTGATTTTATCAGAGAAGAAACTTGCAATTACTTTGCATTTCTCATTAGTGGCTATCAACTTAAGGGGAGCAAAGGATGTTTGGTTTTTGATGATGTAGAAAAGTTCTCTAGGTCTGTGTTTGACCCTATCAAGCTGTGTGTGAAAGAAGGAGGTCTCTTCATTGAGGATGTGTTTTTGTAGTTGGACCTAGTAGAACGGAGGAGAGGTAGATGGGAGGGGGGCGGGTGTTGCCTCTAGGTTCTTTCAGCCTCTCTAAGAGAGCTTCTTTCATTTATAAGATCAGAGTTTCAACCAGTATTTGGAAGGTATGTTTCTTTCGGATTTTATTTTGGGAGGGGCCACTTGGTCTAGGACCTCAGTAACTAATTTATTATAAGGCTCGGTGAGGATGTTAGCATTTTGGGAGAGGGGAGTTAGCAGAAATTGGGCTTTGAGTTTAATTTCCAGCTCGTCGGAGGGGGGGGGTTAAATGGAGGTTTCTGGTCAATTTCTTGTGCTTGATGTTTTTGGGTTGGAGGGAAGGGGCTTTAGTGGTGATTGTGAAGAGGATGAGGTGATGGTTGGACCAGTCGATGAGGATGATGTTAGAAAGGGAGGCCAAATCATTATTAGGGATGATGGCATCAAGAGTAGCCCCTTTGGTGTGAGTTGGGGAGTGACAAATTTGTTTAAGGTCACTGGTCTCCGGAAGATTCGTGAGGAGATTAACAGCAGGGTCTTTTATTTCATTCCAGTGGAGGTTGAAGTCTCCAAGGAAGAGAATTTTAGAGTTGGAAAGTGAGGATTGGGTGAGGAGGTCGGAAAGTTCCTCGGCGAAGGGAAGGGATTCACCAGGAGGGTGGTAGATATTGTGTTGGCGAATCAGTGGGGCGCCCTGAATTTTAAGTTTAGCTCCGAGGTATTCAAAGGTGGCAGGGTCAGAGTTCTTGACAAGCAAGAGTTGACGTTTGTTTTTAAAGATGATTGCTAAACCACCTCCAATTTTATCTAGTCTATGTTTTCTAAGTATGGAATAACCGGGGGGGGGTGTAGGTCAAGGATAGATGTAGAGTGGGCCTTGAGCCAAGTTTCTATAAGGAAGGCAATGTCAATGTCTTCGCAGAGAATCGTTTCAGCTATATGAGTCGCATGCCTCACAGCTGGGCGGCAATTGACCAGCATGCATGAGAGGGGTTTAGGGTTGTTTATGGGGGGAGGGCATGTTTGGATAGTAGTAAGTTATGTTGGAGGTCTGAGGGAGAAAGGGTTGGAAGGGATTTTGCTCGTCCCCAGGATCACGGGAATGGTAGAGTGGGGGGTGGGTGGGTCAATTGGATATTTAGGGAGGTGGGATTTACAAAGGTCGAGGAGGTCAGAGAGGGAAAGAAGGCTCATGGCACAGGGGAGTCGATGGGAACAGTTGCAGTGGGGGAAGGGTCTCCACTGTAGAGGGTTGGAGTTGTTTTGTGCATCAGGGTTTGGGGAAATCATGCAGTTAAAGAGGATTTCATAGGAGAGGGAGTTCAAATCTTTCCTGAGTGAGAGAGTTCAGACGACAAGAAAAAAACTTTCTTAAGGTGGGAGAGTTCAGACGACAAGGTCAGAAGATAACTTTCGATGTTGGCTAGGGTCTGTGCTAAATTCAGATCAGAGTCATCCGGGGAGGGCGGTCTGTGGAGTGAGTGGGTTGGGAGGCCAGGGGGGGTGGAGGAGAGGCGTTCTCAGGTTGGTGGGCGGAGGAAGGTCCGTGTATTCGGAAAGGGAGTGCATGGAGTTATAATAGGTGGCCTGAGATGGTAAGGGTCTTGAGGGGGGAGAGAGAAAATAACATCCTGGCTAATAACATCTTGGCTAAGGGGGTGAAGGCAGTTAGGAGAAGGTGAAATAGGTACAGGCAGCCAAATAATAGGAATATCGGGAGGAGGGTGCTGGAAGGGGGAAGTGAGGGAGGGGGTGTGTCTAGTGGTGGGCGGGGAGAAGTCATAAGAGAGAGAAAGGGTTTGGGAAACTGGGCATGCTGTTGAGGTGTCCGAATGAGGGAGGATTGCTAGCGAGGGGGGTAATTGGAGTATTAGGTTTGAGATTCATCGCACAAAGTATAAGTGCCTGTAGGATTAGGGGTTGGGGACAAGGAAGGGGAGGGTGAGAGGATGTCAATCTGTTGGGAGGGTGAAGTGTTAGTAGGTGGAATGGAAAGTAGGTAGGATTAGGTGCCGAAATGTTGTTCAAAGATGGTGAGGTGATTTTCAGAAGCTTGGATTAGGATGTTACCGGATTTGAAGATAGAAATATCTATTTCTTCGAGGAAAGCAGGGGAAGGGGAGGTGGACAATTTAAAACCATACGGGATTTTGCATGATTTAGTAATGGGGAGATGGCAGAGAAAGGTGCTTTTCCACTTGGAGGGACATTCTGAGTAAAAAATGTAGTTGGTTTTTATTATGGAGGAGAGGCTAAGGTAGTTATCAACAAATAGGGTTTCCTGGTGATCAGTAAGTAGTTTGTGTTTAAAGTTTTTCCATCGTTTTTGGAGAGATTGGGTGGGTAGAGGATGGACCATGAATTCAGGCCATGTCTATTGATGGGTGAGTCCTGTGGATTGACTCTGTGGTCTGTTATGATGGGGGTGTGTGTGAGGGGGCATGGTAGTTGGATTAAGGAGGCTAGGGGAGGGGAAAAGAGGATGGGGAAAGAGGATGGGGAAAGACTAGATGTGGGGTGTAGAGAGGTGTGGGGGACGGAGTAGAAGCAGGGTGAAAGTGAGCGAATAGAGTAAGAGACCAGAGGGGGAATGGAGTAGGAGGATAGTATTTGAAGGAGGAGATGTGGTATGTCAGTGTCAGGTGGGCTAATCAGTCAATACACATATAAGCAAACTTGGACAAGTGTGGGAGCAGGTAGGAAAAAGGGGAAGGAAGAGAGATCGAAAATCGGTGTCAGGTGTCAGGTGGGCTAATCTTCTCTTCCTCCTTTCTCATTTGTGTGTTTTCCTCTCTCTTGGGGAGTATCTGATAAGGAAAGTAATGGCTGGCTGGCCCCACCAGCCCCAAGAATTAGTTCTGGTGGGCTCCACTGGGAACCACCAGCTCACATTAGGCACTGGCCACTGAGTAGACAGGAATAATGGCCACAAGTGTCTTGGTTGGGTCCTTTACTGCTGGTATTCTGGTGGTCTTCTTAATATGCTTCTGCAAACTAGGCAACCCTTGTCCCTTTTGCACCTGACTCTCAGGGTAGTAAAGGCAAGCAATTAAAAGCTTCTGAGTGAGGTGGGGGGGGCAAATTCTTAGGACTTAAGCAGCCACATCCAGCTCAATACTTATCTTAGAAAAACAAAAGTACTTTAATGTCACATCAAATAGAAATATTACACAGTTTGATAGTGGGATTAGTTCCTGGGTTCTATCATTTCACCTTTGTGTCTACTTAACTGCCAGTCCCTCTACAATGCCCTATCCCACTTCTGGGTGCCCTCTAATGGGAAATGGCCTGAACAATGCAGGCAGAGCCACGCGTGCTGTTCCAACGTAAGCGCAACCAAGCTTGCCTTAGCCATGCATATGCCTTAACCATGCATATGCGCAGTTAAGGCAATGTGCAGTCTCGATGCTAGAATGGGCAGGCCTACTAACAGGAAATATTGGGAGAGGATGCAGTGAGGTAAGTGGGGCTGGGGCCAGGTTTTAGGGGGATGGGGTTGTTTTTAAGGGTTCAGGTTAGTTTTTAGGGCTCGGGCGTTTGGGTAGCTTTTAGGGCTCAGGGGGGTCGGGTAGATTTTAGGGCTCAGGATGGGATCAGGGTAGTTTTTAGGGCTTTGGGGGTTGGGATAGTTGTTCGGGCTTAGAGAGATCAAGGTAGTGTTTAGGGAGCAGGGGGGTTGGAGAAGTTTTTAGGGCTTTGGGGGGGTCAGGTTAGTTTTAAGGGCTAAGGGAATTTTTTAGGGCTCGGGGGGGTTGGGCAGTTGTTAGGGCAAAGAGCAGGTGGCATCAGGTGTAATCTATACCACAAATTCCTATACCAGTCATTCCTTTACCACAGAATTGCACAGTAAAACCATGCTTCTCAAAAGTATGCGTGGTAAATTAATGAGTTCATGAAGACGCATTCAAGGTTTACGCAACATAGTATAGGCACGCTTGATTTGGGCAATGCATGCTCTGTCATACAGCCCTCCTAATGTCTACTATGACTATTCAGAGATGCAGTTATTGGCAAACATTAGGCATAGGTATGAGCGCACTAAGCAATTAGCACATTAGGCTATTTTTATATCAGTTCATTCTGTTCCTGAGCCAACGTCTTCCCACTGGCAAATGGTAACTTCCTAATAGTAGGTTTATCTTTGCATGTCCAAGTCACAATCTCTCTGTATTTCGATGTTATGCCCTGTTTTACCTGCTCAGTTTATATGTGGATGTGTGTGGTGTCAGATGATGTGCTAGACAGCATCTTTTGGTGATGTGGGACTATGGGCAACAACCATGCTCCTTACTCAGACTGCTGGGATGAACAGAATAGCAATCCTGATCAGAGGGTGCTCATCTTTGGCGGTTGAGCACCTAGACTGCTTGATAGGCCCTAAACTGCAGCCTAGAGGATGGGTCTTTCAGTATACACCATATGTCAAAAAGGAGCAGCACAAGATGTTCAGGCACCCTGCTGGGGTGCAGGACAGCATGCTTTTGTTTTGGCTTGTAGATTCTTCACGAAATTCATTACATGAACTGAATAGGGAGATTGAGTGACCTCACACTGTTTGGTTCACCACTGGTTTTGCTCCTTATCTCATATTGCTTTTTCAATGTGCATACACTGGGAGCACACCTGGCTTCTCCTCTTTGACAGCCTCAACTTCTTTAGAGCCCAGCTCACCACTTCCCGCTCGGAACTGGCAGGCAGGCAGGTTTTAAGCATTAATCAGGCTGCAGCTTTTCCAGCAAATTGCTTAGTCTTCAGGTGATGTCACTTCACCTCTAGGACACTGGCTGTCATACAGACATAAGCCTAGGTCTCACAGCAGTTCTTCCAGTACTCTACTGAGCACTCCTTTCCTTGGCAAAGAACGTAGAACTGGAGCAATGTGTAATGGTATGGATCCCACCTAAATAAATCCCTTTTCCAAACAGGGATATGGAATCACTGTCTAACGCCCTAGAATCAGTTTGGAGTGGTTTCTTTTCAAATGTGATTATCTGGCTGTTGAGTTGAGACAGCCTTTGTTTAAGGTGATGACTCTCATAGCAGGTAAAGATGAAGATCATTCTAAGCAGGAGTATCCAAAACATGAGCACAATAAAGTGTGATTTCGACGGAGAAGGGGCGCTGAGCAGGTTTAGCAGCAAGGGGGGCATTTTGACAAATGTGTAGAGAAAGGACACCAACCCCCTCTCTGCTCAAGAAGCTGGAATCCCCTATAATCTTTAAACCCCTAAAAATACTAGGGAAAATCTCCTTGTGCGTTTTCAGGTAGGACTCACCTGAGCACATTAGTAATATTTTTCCTCCTCATTAAGGAAGCTGGCGAATGGCCCCCCTAGAGGAATTTAGGGATCCCTGGTCCTGAGGAATGCCTTTGACCCTGATGCAAAAAACCACAGTTGATGGACAGAATGCAGAACAATGTCATACATTCACCCCGGTACAGAGATCTGGGCCCAAATCCTTCGTTTTTTTGCACTCCACACCACCCCAGTTCAGACATGGCCATATGCAAATCAGTCTGACCCTGTGCCTCATGGGAACAGTCCAGCCCGAACTGCCAAACCATGCCTTCCCTGGACCGGAAACAAGCTTCTGAGGACCGGTTTCTGGCAGTCTAGCCGTCTTCAGCCCGGCTTGCTTGAATCCAGTGGTGTGGAGAGCATGGGACTCACGTCTGAGCATACCCATCCCACTCGGGGTGACAAATGCAAAAAACCACAGTTGATGGACAGAATGCAGAACAATGTCATACATTCACCCAAGTACAGAGATCTGGGCCCAAATCCATTGTTTTTTTGCACTCCACACCACCCCAGTTCAGACATGGCCATATGCAAATTAGTCTGACCCTGTGCCTCATGGGAACAGTCCAGCCCGAACTGCCAAGCCATGCCTTCCCTGGACCGGAAATAAGCTTCCGAGAACCGGTTTCTGGCATTCCGGCCGTCTTCAGCCCGGCTTGCTTGAATCCAGTGGTGTGGAAAGCATGGGACTCACGTCTGAGCATACCCATCCCACTCGGGGTGACAAATGCAAAAAAACACAGTTGATGGACAGAATGCAGAACAATGTCATACATTCACCCCAGTACAGAGATCAGGGCCCAAATAATTCGTTTTTTTGCACTCCACACCACCCCAGTTCAGACATGGCCATATGCAAATCAGTCTGACCCTGTGCCTCATGGCAACAGTCCGATTCAGAAAAGGGGGTGGTGATGAACAGAGTGTCTGAATTAAGCAGACCACTCTTACCCAGTCCAAAGATCAGGGCTTGATCCATCACCGTTATTTATCTCACTGCACCATCCCAGCTCAGAACCTGGCCATATGCAAATCAGTCTGACCCTGTGCCTCATGGGAACAGTCCAGCCCGAACTGCCAAGCCATGCCTTCCCTGGACCGGAAACAAGCTTCCAAGGACCGGTTTCTGGCATTCCAGCCGTCTTCAGCCCGGCTTGCTTGAATCCAGTGGTGTGGAGAGCATTGTACTCACGTATGAGCATACCCATCCCACTTGGGGTGACAAATGCAAAAAACCACAGTTGATGGACAGAATGCAGAACGATGTCATACATTCACCCCAGTTTGACCCTTATGGGCTTCTAAGATGGTCCGAAACATGTTGGCCTAAGTCTGATGGTGGTGTCAGTCATTGCTTTCACATTATCGCCCCACCAGTTTTTAACCCTCCCTAATGTACCCATCATTAAAGGCAAATAGCCGGGATACATTAAGGTATTTTTATTCACTGACCTGAGTCCCTCTAGTGTCCAGAAGCTTTTATCTAAAAACTCCTTCTTGTGCCAAGTCCAACAGGAGGTAGAGTCCGCCAAGGAGGTACTGCCAGGGTGATTAGAGGTTGCTGATGAAGGAGCATGCCAAAATGTTGTTTGTGAGGTTTCTTCTTTTATAAGGATGACCTTCCTTCACTTCAGCACTCACACAGGGTTTCTGTGACCGTCCAAGTGGGAATTTTCTGTCATTTGTTTTCAGGCAAGAATAATAATTGTCTATTCTACCTGCAGCTGCTGTACTTTTTGTGTTAATAGTCCCTGCCTAGAAACTTCCTCACCTCTAACAACAGAATCTGATTATCTCCCCATCTCTTCTACCATCCACCAAATGGCTGTGTTGAGGAAGGGGTGATTAACAATCTCTTGCCAAAAGTGTGCTCATATAGTTTCTATGGGTTCCACTGTCAACCTTCTTCACTTTGGTGTCGGGGTCTTCACTCCCCAGCTTCAGCAAAGCAGAAAAAGCACTTCCACTGACTGCAGAATCCGTATCCATCCTCCATCGTGTGCCATATTAAACCATTTGCAATCCTAAATGGATCCCACTAGTCCCAGAAATCACATCTCACCACACAGAATGTCTACTAACTTACATGTGCCGTAAATCCACCATACACACATGGATTCGATGCTTATGAAATGTCAGGGCAAAGATCCATCTCAGCAGAACTTGTACTTGAGATGGGCCAGAAGACCGCAATCCCCCCAGAGCAGAAAAAAGTCTGCTCTGGACTACTAATTCACAAAAATTGCAAAGCTTCCACCACCGCTTCATGTCAGCAAACCATGACATGGACAGTAGTTCTATGTTGATAAAAGAAAACAGACTTGTTGCACCACTCTATGTTACAGAAGAGGTTCAGAATGTTGGCTTTAGAATGGATAAGTCTAGGCCTGAGCGCATACATTACATTGGTGTGCTAACCAGGCTGACACAAAGGATAACATTTTCACACACAATAGGGTTATTTGTGCAATGGTACATGCCCATTTTCTATTAAGGTAACATTCCCGTTCTAATACCCCGACCAGGGCCAATACCCTGACTGGACATGTCATTTGGGCAGGGCTGCTACAAACATATGTGTTCTTCTGTGTATCCATTAACCTCTGTATCAAATTCTTGCTATAGACATCTCTGACTTGATTGCTCATGTTATCAATTCCTTAAAAAAATGTGCAATAAGAAGTGCAGAAAGAGAGTGAACTTCTTTTGTTTAGCAAATGCTTGATAATCGCATACCTTAGCATTTTACTAAGGGACAGTGCTAGCCACTAATCGCCGTTGGGAATTCATTTTTTAATGACATTCCTGCCATTATAACACAATGGATTTTCGTCTTTTTCTGAACACAAATAAAGACGTGTCAGGCTTCCTTATAGTTAGTGGAAACAATTTATTGAAGGTATTCACTGTAAAATATTTAAGTGTACCACTTACAAAACAAAGTTTATCTTCTGACTGATTTTCATAATACTAATCTTTGAGGATACAGATTAAAACTGCTAAAACAGTCTGCTCACCAAAGGGGTCCTACTCTCAACAAACGTCATGTTGAAGTCCTAGATGTTGCTTCATTATGTGAGGTTTGTTTTTTAACTGCTGAGGGAAACATACAAAGCGTTTTCCAACTATTATTCCCATACGTCCCTAAAAAAATAATACGTCAAATCACAGTTTGTATAGTAGGCTAGCTGTAGGCAAGGTTTAATGTGACAACTGGAAAAATGAGAAATGCCCTATTTGACCTAAGAACCGTCTTTCTGTGTTGAAGCCATTATGATGACTATCCTGTAAGGATTATGGTTAGACCCCTTAAAAATAGTTTTGAAGATGTGCATCTAAAACATGGGTACGCACAATCATTTCCCCAGGCGCCACAAAGTATGGTCTATGGTATAACCGAGGGCCGCATTGATGCCAAAAGGATGGGGGTCGGCAGAGCCGGTCCTAGGCCTTCTGAGGCCTTCTGAGGCCCCGGGCGAAAGGGAAGATGTGAGGCCCCTCTAAGTGCCTTACTGCCTGCGCGAGTGTGCTTTTCCCTACTCTGCGGGGCCGGCAGGGGGCCCCCTGAGCGCGAGGCCCTGGGCAGCTGCCCATACCGCCCATGCCTAGGACCGGCCCTGGGGGTCGGGTGATAAGGGGTTTGTAAGGTGGGTGTAGGGGGAGCAAATCATTTTCATGTAGTGGCTGAATTTTACAATGCGAAACCAGAAAACCTGTGATCAATTAGGCTTCCCCACTCGATCAAACTGTGTGATCCTAGGCGATTGTTATTTTTTCAATTTGCCTCCTTTAGCTTCTCATGTGCTTGATTTGATAAACTATGAAGTTGTCCATTTATAATAGCAACCCAGGCCACCCAGATGGTGCATATGACAAGTGACTTGCCTCTTAGTTCATTATTGCCATTCTTGTCAGGGTTGGTGGAAGTATGAATGTTTCTAAATGCATATTTGAAAACTATAATTTAAAACAAATACCTCTCAATGCAGTGATATAATCAGATATATTAAGGAGAAAAAGTTCTGCATGTTAATGAAATACATGCTTTTGAATTTTGAAGAGATTTTATTATGTTTTTACATGCTTGCTATGAGATCTCTTTAAAAATGAAGGTAACTCTAAAGTTAAGTGGTGCAGGACGCCTTAGGTACATCCATTCTAAATGTAGTGCTGAGTAAAGTAAAAAGTAAGTATGGGTGGGGAACTCAGCTGCGAAAGCAGAGTTTTGCCAATTCCGCACTCGGCTGGGGGTGCGAGGTTGGCAAAAAAAACTCAGACTCCACCACATGGTGGAGTTTCCCCCCTGCCATCCACCCCTAAAGCCCTCCCCCTGCCCGAGTCCTCCTTACCTAGGTCTCGGCAAGGCGTTGTCTGTGCCCGGACGGCCTCCTCGGCGCAGGAGGATTCTTCTCCTTCAGTCCTTATCTTGGGCTGCGAAAGTGAAACCCCTTCCTACAAGACTTGCAAGGACTGCGCATGCTCACGCATGCGTCTCCACTCTCCATGTGGACACATGGGCAGTCCTCGCGAGTCCTGCAGGAAGGGGTTTCCATTTTACAGCTGCCAGGACTGGAAGAAGAATCCTGCACCGAGGAGGCAGACTGGAGTCACTGCCGGCAGAGTTAAGTTGAGGTCTGGCATGAAATGAAATTAAATGAAATGAAAGAAACATTTATAGACTGCATAGCTACCCTGAGGTATCCCAGCGCTGTTTACAGACGGAGACCGAGAGAGCACTGTAAAGATGGGTCACACAGAAATTGGTAGTGAATGAAGGTTTATTCAGGATACATCGCGCAGCAGATAAATGCCTCCACTCTTTCCCCTCAGCTCTCCAACTGTCCCACAATCTAGAACACCAAGACATGGGAGCAGACTTGGAGCGAGGAGGAGAGCGAGACAAAGCACGAGAGCAAAGCATACATACATAACAAGCACCTTTACTAACCAGTGACTTTGAAAAGCCCAGTTTTTAGTAATTTCCGGACAAACCTATGATATGATTCGTGATGTATTTGGGGTGGGAGGGCATTCCAGAGCATAGCCGCATTGTAAGAAAAAGAACGGCCTCCGCTACTTGCTCTCTTTATTTTTGGCACTGTGATGAGCAACATGTTCGCTGAGCGAAGGCTTCCATTTGGGTGGTAAGAAATGATCAAAGAATGATTGATTGCTGATCCCTGTCCCCAGAACGACTTATGGGTAATACAGAGTGCCTTGAATTTCACTCTCTCTGAAATCGGAAGGCAGTGTAAGATTTTCAAAGCAGGTTTGGTTGATTGCCGATAAGGAACGTCTAGGAGCAAACATGCTGCACAGTTCTGAATATTCTGAAGCCTGGCTGTAGTGGTTCTAGGTGCTCCTAGATAGAGTGCATTTCCATAGTCCATGCATAAGAGAATCTACACCTGGACAATGATCCTTCTTGCCAGGAATGGGAGGAGAGGAAGCAGTTTCTGAAGCATCCTCATTATGCCGTAGCAAGTTGCAGACAGTTTAGCTGTTTGGAGCCCAAAAGTCAGGGAATGATCCAGCCACATGTCAATACTTTTAATCTGGTCTTTTGGTGGAGTGGCAGGGCAAAGGCAATTTGGCCAGTGTAACTCTGTGTTGGAAGTCAGGGGTTGCCTAGGAGCATGACCTCCGTCTTGTCTCCGTTCAACTGTAAGCAAGAGAGCTCCAGCCATTTGGCAACCTCCTCTAAATAAGGGCCTACACTTGTAGAAGAATTGTCTGGGTGATTCAGGGCCATGACCAATTGTGTGTCGTCACCATATGTGACAATTTTTATGCCAAATGGATGGTCTATCTCAGCCAATGGCCTCATATATATATTAAATAATGTGGGGCTCAGGGAGGATCCCTGAGGCACACCGCATCTGATGGCGATACATTAAGACACAACTTCTCCCTCGAAGCCCTGAAATGATTGGTCCTCTAAGAAGGATTGTAGCCTCATGAAAGCACCCCCTGACACTCCCAGTCTCCTGAGTCTGAGGGTCAGGATATTATGATTGCCGGTGTCAAATGCGGTGCTGAGATCCATGAGAATGATCGCTGCTACGCCACTCTGATCTAAGATCCTCCTGGACTCTTCCGCCACCGCTAGGAGTGCTTCCTCTGTCCAATGTAGAGGCAGGAAACCCATCTGCGACGAGTTCAGCAGATTGTTTGATTCTAAAACCCCAGATAGCACTGAATTCACATGCTTTTTGAGGATTTTGCTGATCGTAGGGAGGAGGGAGCTAGGTCGATAATTCCCCAGAATCTCTGCATCCAGATTTTTTTTTTTTTAAATAATGCCTTTACCATGGCACATTTCCATGGCAGAGGAACTACTCCAGAGGAAATGGAGGTGTTGATCAGGTCTCGAATGACTGGGAGAATTGTACCCTTTGCTGATTTCAGCACATGAGAGGGGGCTGGAACCCTAAGTGATCCTGATTTAACCTGGGCCAGAATGGCTTCTAGGGAGTTGAGATCCAGCTCACGGATGTGATCCAGTATTAAGGGGGTTAGAGCACACCGCTGACACATCACAGCTGAATTACCTCTTTGCATCATGGTCGATGTGGTTCAGTGTTATTCGCTCTGTACACAGTTCACGCAGTTCAATGGCCAGTGCCAATATTCTCTTCAAGCGTATCCCTAGACACGTGTTTCTAGATTCCAATTTCATCAGTTTGGAAAATATTCATAGGTCGTTGGCGTGCAACAGCAATTTTCTCAGGAATAATACCAGTCTCAGCATGCAGGTGCCCCCGAGCTCGCCAGCTCACGGCTCACGAGAGCCATTTTAAACAGTCAAAAAGGGGGTTGGAGCACACCGCTGACACGTCACAGCTGAATTACCTCTTTGCATCTTGGTCGATGTGGTTCAGTGTTATTCGCTCTGTACACAGTTCTCGCAGTTCAATGGCCAGTGCCAATATTCTCTTCAAGCGTTTCCCTAGACACGTGTTTCTAGATTCCTCTTTTATCAGTAGGGAAAATATTCATAGGTCGCTAGACCTGTTGCCACAATTTTCTCAGGAATAATACCACTCTCAGCATGCAGGTGCCCCCGAGCTCATCAGCTCACGCCTCACGAGAGCCATTTTAAACAGTCAAAAAGGGGGTTGGAGCACACCGCTGACACGTCATAGCTGAATTACCTCTTTGCATCATGGCCGATGTGGTTCAGTGTTATTCGCTCTGTACACAGTTCTCGCTGTTCAATGGCCAGTGCCAATATTCTCTTCAAGCGTATCCCTAGACACGTGTTTCTAGATTCCTCTTTCATCAGTAGGGAAAATATTCATAGGTCGATAGACGTGCTGCCGCATTTTTCTCAGGAACAATACCACTCTCAGCATGCAGGTGCCCCCGAGCTCGTCAGCTCACGACTCACGAGAGCCATTTTAAATAGTCCAAAAGGGGGTTGGAGCACACTGCTGACACGTCACAGCTGAATTACCTCTTTGCATCATGGTCGATGTGGTTCAGTGTTTTTCGCTCTGTACACAGTTCTCGCAGTTCAATGGCAGTGCCAATATTCTCTTCAAGCGTATCCCTAGACACTTGTTTCTAGTATTGCCTGGGGACCCAGAGAATGGGTAACCATAGATTGCTGGTCCTTGTGAGTGGTTGAACAAGGAAATGTGAGATAAATATCATGGTTCTTGTTGTAAAAGAATTCTGCCAGGTTGTTGCAGCGGGTAAGGACGCCATCTGTGGAAGCTTGTGCTTGTGGTGCGAGGGGTTTAATGAGAGTTTTGGCTATACGGAAGATTATCCACGGTGTGTTGGTGGTTGAGACGATTCTTGCCCCATAGCACGTGGCTTGTGCCCTTTTGATTTCTGCTTGATATATTTGAATAGCCTCTCTATATTTTTGTTTGCCAGGGCTGCATAGACTTTTCTCCATTTCCTTTCTAATTTTTTACAGACTTGTTTAAGCTCGCAAAGCTTTCTCGAGTACCATGACGAGACCTTAGATCTGACTCTTTTGTGGCATGATTGTTTAGGGAGAGCAAGATCTCATTAAAGCTCAATCCACGTGTTGAACATATCAATGGCCACACTCTGATTTGAGTCATTAGCATCATTAGAAGGTGTGGTGGCATCTAGAGCTCGGATCCACTGTTTGAGGGGAAGTTTGAACCATGGCCGATCCTAACGAACAATCTTCTTAGATGGAGTTGGTGGCCCCGTGGTGACCCATGACAGCGGGATCAAATAGTGGTCTGACCATGGAAGTTGCGTTGGTGCCCCTACTGAAAGTTCCTTATTGTTGGTAAAGATCGGGTCCAGGAGATAGCCTTTAATATGAATACTTCCTGACACTTTTTGATAGAACGGGAGTGCTGAGAGGTTTTCCCTTAACTCATAGACAACAGAGTTGTTGGGGTCATCTAGGTGCAGATTGAGATCTCCCATAACGGTAAAACACTGGAGGGAGAACTAGCTAAATTGGCAACAGTGCAGCTGATTGCCTTAAGAAATTGTCCTGGTGTTCCTGGGGGACGATAAATCAGTAGTCCTAAGAATGTGTGAATCGGTGAAAAACGAATTGAGAAGGCCATGTTCTCACAATTTGGTAACGGGTCGGGTGTGATACGTAATCTGAACCTATCTTTGTATATAATAGTGATCCCGCCCCCTTTAGCGCTTTTGCGGTCTAGTCTTTGGATGAGGTAGCGGGAGGCAAGATTTTGTGTGAGGATTTGGTCTGACTCACTGGTAAGCCAGGTTTCGGTTAAGAATAGAGCGTTCGGGCACTCACCCTCTAGGAGAATGGACATTTATGTTGCGTGCTTTGGTAAAGATCTTCAATTCAAGAGGAACATTTTGTGGCATACATGGCTCTTCTCCAGCGATTAAGCTTCAAGACATGGTGTAAATCTAAAAGAGCAGTATGGGCAGATGTTAATATCCTCGAATAGTCATATGGAATGAGAGCAATTTTACCATACAATACCTCTAAAGAAGGGTAAAACTTCGGAGTCATATACACGTTTACCTGCGGACAAATGGTCAGGGTCTATGGCCCCTGGTCCCAGCCGGGCGCAGACCGGCTTGCCTCTGGCGTGCCTGCGGTGCGCGACCGCTGCACATGGCGGCCCGCTGCATGTCGCGGTTGCTCTTTCTTTTTAAGCGTTCCAGCAACTAGCCTGCTAACCATAGGCTCCGGCTAGGGCAGAGCAGCGGAATTCCACTGAGTTTTTAGGCAACTCTTTGAAATTCCGCGTACTGCTACTCCGCCAACTCTGCCCACTCTTAGTAAACAGCAGACTAGTCCTGCTGATCACCAAGGGAGCGCATGCAGCCCCCGGCCGTACTTTAAGTATCACTGACCTAAAATGTGCGTCTCGCACTTCTATATACAGTGGATTTTCTATTCCAATCATTTAACATATATTGTCAAAGTGTTCTATTATACGATTCCACTATGTGTTGCCTATCTTAATGACACGCAGAAAAATATAGGCAAGCAAGTAATCTTTTCTTAAAGGTATCTTTCTGGTGGAAATGCAAAGAACGTATATATGGTTCTACTGCATAAAGAATATATTGCAACTCTGTGCATCGCACACAATTTCCCCTTGTAACTTTGTGCCACAGTCTACTGCTGGCACAGGATTGCAAAAAGTGGGTTCCTGCACCTCATAGACGTGAGTCTGTGATGCAAGGAGCAACACATGCACTTTTAAACAATGAGTTGAAGAAGACAGCGTCAGCTGTGCTGTGCATCATATATGCTCAGAGAGGGCCCTGGGCAAAACCGTTTTTAGCTCCAATTCCCATTCGTTCTTTTTAACTGTTTGTGCATTGAAGTAAATGGGAGGGGTAAGAAGGAAGTGTGGGGGGCACAAGTAAGGAGATTCAGGAGAGGAAATTTAGTCATAATACAGACAGCTTCCACAACTAGTGTTTAAATACACTTTTCTTTGTAGCCGAGTTAGAATAAGGCTGTAGCAAGCAGGTCCTACACCCCTCTATAGGTCTGCGTCCTGGGCATGGGTTCAGCTCGAACACACTAAAGGCCTGCCCCGATGATACTGATGATGATAGAATCACATACTGCTCTTTGATATAGAAAAACAGACTGTTCATAGGAAATGTGTGTTTATGTAGTTTATGATAGTGTGAGTGTGTCTGGTGAACAGCATTATGTAAATGTATTTTAGTCCTTCGATGTTATATTTTTTTAAATACTTTTTTCATATAAAATAAAGGTATATGAATTACTAATGGTTGTGATAAGAATGTTATTGTATACCTGAGGACTCATAACTGTAGTGTTGCTGCCAGTGGGGTGTACCACTGCAGCACACGCCCCCTCCCACTGTTCCTCACATGTGTTGCCCTAAGGCGTAAGGGGGCTTTGGTACAGCCCTTGCGTGAACGTAACGTAAGCTGTGAATAAATAGCCCGGCAAGCCTGGGCGTGGCCAGTTGGCTACTAGCTATCAACGTAGCCCGTGTGTCCGTCTAACCATCATTTCTAGGCCCTAGGCCATCTGCACAGCAGGACACCACATTGGCGACGAGGCGGTGGTCTCACCGGCCCCACCGCGTGCCCATCACCAGCGCGCCGTGTTTTGGCGCCCCCGCTGCACACCAGCCCAACCCCGAGCAGCTTCGCTCGCGGCACACCGCCGGACTCACCAGGTTCGCTCCGCAGCAGTGGCGGCTCCGCCTGCAAGCATACGGCGACCCGCGCTGCCCTTCGGCGGTCCCGCCCGGCTCCTGCCTGCCTCCGGAGCCGTGCTCCCTGCCACCTCCAACATCGACGTGACCGAGGGGTCACCAAAGGTACGGGCAGCGGTGTACTCCATTGGCGTCTGCGGCCCCGACGCGTTAGCCTTCGCGCCCTTTGCAGACGCCGGCCCAGCGCGACACCCCCGGTGTTCCCGCGCATGCGCTTTACGCGCCTCCGACGGATCCTCACGCATCTAGCGTGTCCTCGGCCCCGCGGACCCTGTTTTCCCTCACGCTTCAGGCGGAAAGGTGCCTGCGTGCGCCCACAAAGTGTCAGCCCTCTATTTTCACACTCCTGCGGCTACCGCTCAGCCCCCCCTGCCTGCCAAGTCAGCCTAGACGACCTGCTGCACAGAGTCCCACGCACCTGGACCTTGTGGACGCCTCACAGCATTTCCCCCAGCCCACTGGAAGTGCCCAGACGACCCACGGTGCCCTGCTCCAGCCACCATGGCCAATGTGCCTCCTCTGGAGCCCTTCTCCGTCACAGGGACTCCTCCCTCACAAGCTACACGATGGCGCAAATGGGTTGAGCGCCTGGAGAATTATTTCATCGCAGCGGACATTGCTGTGGCGCGACGTCGCGCCATGCTGCTACACCTAGGAGGGGAAGCAATTCATGACATCTCTAAAGACATCCCGGAGGGAGACCCGCCGCACACCTACTCCACCCTGCGAGACGCCATCACGAGGTATTTCGAGCCTTTCACTAGCGCGGACTATGAACGATTCCTGCTCCGTCAAGCTCGCCAGCTCCCGGAGGAATCAGTAGATGTATTCTACGCGCGTTTGAAGAAGCTAGCCAGCACATGCAGACTCCCGGACGCGGATGACGAAATTCGCGCGCAATTCATCCAAGGGTGTTCATCGCTGAAGCTGAGAGAGAGAGTGTTGGAAACAGACGCCATGCCCATGCGCGACATCCTCGCGTTAGGTCGCTCTAAAGAACTCTCCAAGGCGCGCGCCGCCCACATGGAGCCAGGCCCAGCAGTCAAGATCAAGACTGAACCAGTGTGCGCAGTCAAGTCACAGCGCTCAGACAACCGGACGAGGCCCCAGAAAAAGGACCAGCCTCACCCACCTTCCCGCGACCGATCCTGCCTGTGGTGCGGAGGGGCCACCCCACACAAAGGAGCCTGCCCGGCCCAAGGGAAAATCTGCAGGCATGCGGGAAGGCCAACCACTTTGCAAGCGTCTGTCTGTCGTCACAGCGAAAGAAGCAAGGCGCCCCACCCCGGAAGGCGCGCCAGGTAGCACCACTACCGAACACTTCTAACAGCAGCGACATGGACGATGACGAGGAGGACGCCGCGTCAGTCCACGTAGTGCGCATGCTCAACACCCTGGCAGCCACGTCGTCCAATGAGCCCATGTGCACCGTCCAGGTCCACAGCCAAGCGGTCAGAGCCCTCATCGACACCGGCGCAACGATAAATCTAATGGCAGCCAGCGTGTACCAGTGCCTAGAGGATGCCCCCATGCTTCACCCCACCAGAGTGCAAGTATTTGCCTATGGGACCCGACGCCCTTTGCGCCTCTGCGGTGTGTTCCGAACAACCGTGTCTCACAACTCCACACAGCTGCAGACAAAGATCTATGTATCCCAGGAAGGGTCAGGGTTCCTCCTCGGCTGCAAGACTGCACGTGAACTGGGGCTCATCCATTTTGCCCTAACAGTACAAGCACAAGGCCTAGATCACCTGGTCGCAGACCACTCCTCGCTGTTTGAAGGTATTGGATGTCTACGAGGCCCTCCCGTCCGACTTCACATCGACCAGTCAGTGGCCCCTGTAGCACTCCGACACAGGCGGATTGCCTTCCACCTCCGGCCCAAAGTGGAAGCCGAACTTAAAATGCTGGAGCAAGCCGGAATCATCGAGAGGGTGACGGGACCCACTCCGTGGGTATCCCCTATCGTCGTAGCCAAGAAACCAAAGCAACCTGACGCAGTGAGGATATGCGTGGACATGCGCCTCCCCAACCTGGCCATCAAACGGGAACGTCATCTGACGCCAACCATCGATGACATCATCGGGGAGCTCGCTGGTTCCAAATGGTTCTCCAAGATGGATCTGCGGTCAGGGTACCATCAGATCCCGCTGCACCCGGACTCGCGCCCCATCACAACTTTTTCCACACATGCGGGCCTGTGGAGGTACACGAGGCTCAACTTCGGCATCTCCAGCGCCGCCGAGGTGTTTCAGAACATCATCCACACCGTCCTCCAAGGCCTTGACGGAGTCCTGAACGTGAGCGACGACATCCTGGTGCATACCCCGACCCTGGAAGAACACCTCAGACGGCTCCAGGCCGTGTTCAACCGTCTACAAGAGAGAGGTCTGACGCTCCACAAGGCCAAATGCGAATTCCTGCGAAAGGACATAAGCTTTTTTGGATACAAGTTCTCCGACCAAGGAGTGGGGCCTGACCCAGACAAAGTGCGAGACATCCACAACGCGCCGGCGCCCACCTCCATAACAGCAGTCCGCAGCTTCCTAGGCATGGTGACATACTGCGGGCGTTTCATAAGGGATTTGTCCGACCTGACAGGACCACTCCGCGACCTCACCAAAGCGAACACCACCTGGAAATGGGGCCCGGAGCAACAAATATCCTTCGACAACACAAAGGCAGCCCTGTCAGCCGACACGACGCTGGCGTACTTCAACCCACAGAATGAGTCGCAACTGCTAGTGGATGCCAGCCCCACCGGTCTGGGTGCCGTCCTGTCGCAACGGCAGTCATGTGGAGAATGGGCCCCCATTGCCTACGCTAGCCGCACTCTCACACCAACGGAACAACGCTACTCGCAGATTGAGCGGGAGGCGATTGCCATTCTGTGGGGGTGCCGCCATTTCCACATCTACCTTTATGGCCACCCTTTTACAGTCATCACTGACCACAAACCCCTCATACCGCTTTTCCAAGGCTCTTCCTCCCGCCCACCCCCGAGGATAGAAAAATGGGTGTTGCAGCTGCAAGAGTTCCAATTCTCCGTGGAATACCGGCCCGGCACACGCAATCCTGCTGATTACTTATCCAGACACGCTCGCCCCGTCACGGACGCGGAAGCCGCCGAGGCAGCTGCCACTGAGGAATACGTTCGGCTGATCATCGAGAGGTCAAAACCTCGTCCCATGTCCCTGGAGGAAGTGTCCAGAGCCACCAAGGACGACGACTGCCTCCAGATCGCGATCCAGGCCGTCGAGTGCGGAGACTGGAAGGCGCTCCAGAGCCCTGCGTCCTTCCGCACCTCCGACGCCCAAGCCATCCTGAAAGCCCTATATCTGATCCGACATGAGCTATCAGTCTCCGCCGAAGGATGCCTCCTGAGAGGCCCCCGCCTGGTACTGCCCAGCAGCCTGACCCATCAAGCCGCCCTGCTCGCGCATGGATCGCACCAAGGGATCGTCAAATCCAAGAGTAGACTCCGGAGCAAAGTATGGTTCCCCGGGCTAGACAGAGCAGTCGAGGATGTGGTCCACAGATGTCCCGTGTGCCTGGCAACAAGCCTCCCCAACCCTCCGGCGCCCGTGGCAACCGAAGAAGGCCCGACATCCCCGTGGGTACGGGTGAGTGCAGACTTTGGCAGCCTCCCTGGAGGCAAGTACATGCTGGTCGTGGTAGACGATTTCTCCCGCTATCCAGAGGTGGAAATCGTATCGTCAACAGCAGCCTCGGAAGTGATACCAAAGTTTGAGAAGATAATTGCCACTCATGGGCTCATGCAAGAAGTCCGCACAGACAACGGCCCGCCCTTCAACGGCAGCGAGTTTACAGACTATCTCCAGAGTCAAAACGTGAAACACAGACGAATCACACCAAGAAGGCCTCAAGCCAATGGAGAGGTCGAGAGACTGATGAGGACACTAAATAAAACCATACAGATTGCCATTGCTGACGGCCAGTGCCTGGAGTTGGCCATCTACCAGTTCCTCCGGGAATACCGCTTGACACCACATTGCACCACAGGAATTTCTCCGAGCCGACTCTCATTCAACCGAGTCATGGCAGACACCATCCCACACCACCCGGCATGGGAGCTCGCCCCAAACCCGAAGAACAGGTCCATGGAGCAACGCACAAGAACCAACCAGGAGGCGTCCAGACGGAGGCGAGCGTCGGACAGCCCGATACAAGTAGGGGACAAGGTTCTAGTGAAAGGCCGCCACCCTGGAGGAAAGTTCCGCCTGCCATTTGAACTACACCCATGGACCGTAACAGAGATCAAAGGAACCATGATCACAGCTGTCAGGGGTGGAGAGACTGTCACAAGAAACATCTCGTTTTTCAAGCAAGTACCAGACCCTGACTCTGACCAAGATGAGTGGCAACCAACACCCCAGATGCTGCCACCCGGACCGGAGGAAGCTGGCACTGCGACGGCTCGAGCTGAAGGCACCACCCCGACTGTTCCAACCACCGAGAGTACAGATAAAGAATCCAACGTCAACGACAGCAGGAGCGCGGAAGAGCCGCCCCCAGCTACAGGAGAAAGCCGGAGCCAGACAAAGTACAGCTTGCGTCCATGTCCAAAGCCCTCCCAGAGGTACCGGGACTTTGTAGCACAGTGTTGGCGCTGAGCTAGTCGAGATGGCTGACCCCGCCGAGATTAAAGTAAGACTGTTCTTTTATTTGCTCTTTGAAATGTTGTGTTTGCCACCTTTTGAGCAGAGACTGATCCAGAGACTTTGTGTGGACTTTTGTTTACGCTTCACAACCAATGCTCACAGTATACTGTGCTAACCTGATAGACTACTGGAACTGTTTGCGTGTTATTTTCCTGTTCTGTTCTTCTTATCCCTAGGTAAAGGAGGAATGTAGTGTTGCTGCCAGTGGGGTGTACCACTGCAGCACACGCCCCCTCCCACTGTTCCTCACATGTGTTGCCCTAAGGCATAAGGGGGCTTTGGTACAGCCCTTGCGTGAACGTAACGTAAGCTGTGAATAAATAGCCCGGCAAGCCTGGGCGTGGCCAATTGGCTACTAGCTATCAACGTAGCCCGTGTGTCCGTCTAACCATCATTTCTAGGCCCTAGGCCATCTGCACAGCAGGACACCACAATAACATGATAGCATTTGCTGACTGATATCATGATAAAAGTACTCCAAAATTAAACTCGTGTCTTTTTGAAATACGACAAAGGGGCCCTCGCTTTGTTTTGTATTTAGTAAAACACGTCCTGTTGTGATCAGCAAATGACAGCATAACACCCATTTGTACTTTCATCCAGTGGTAATTTTCTGCAAATGGCTACATCCAATATGCGCATGCTATCTCGTAAGTTATTAATATTTTACAATCATTATTAATAATACCTTGTACATGCCTCAGCACCTGGTCATGGACACGAAATGCTATGTAAATGCATCTACCGTGCAATGCAATGTATTTATTCCTGGTATGAAAGTCCTGTTGTAGTTCAATAGACCTGTGAATTACAACGATAACTCTCTTAGCTGGTCCGTCAAGAATATTCAACAGCATCTGCTCTACTACATGTGCCACCACACGAGGCCATCTTGGTAGTACTAGCACAGCTCCCCCGCCTTGATTGGCGTCCACATCCACTGAGCTGGCCGAATGCATGCAGGCATGCGTGCAAACGGGATGTGGGTTCACCCGTGGCATCACTCGTATTCTAATGAGGGGCTCAGATTACATTTAATTATCATCTTCATTAATGGTAATTGTCCAAATATGAACCTTCATGCATTTTCTGTGCGTAACGTGCCTCGTGCTTATATTATTCAAACGGTATTGCTGTTAAAACCTTCATTTTATTAAACTATTGGAGTTAGAAATATTCCTTTCTTTACTGGGCTGGATGATTAGGGGTTATAAGGCATTCAGCAAATTATTAAACTCCCAGAGTTAGGTGTAAGAGGAAAAAATGAATAGGCCAAGACAATTAGACAGTCGCATAAGAGCCAGTCAATATAATGATTCTTAATAATATAATCTCCCTACTTCCAGCTAATCCACCATTACTATGAGGTATTGTACCTGGCAACACATACATTCAGTGTAAAAGAAAAGGGTATGCATCTTTTTCGGGAAATTACTTAATGCAGCAAACGAAACTCGTATGTCTTTAAGATTTGTCTTTCCAATTTGTTTCTTATGCAAATCATATATTGTAACAAATACTAACGTTCTTCGTGTAGTATCATTACATTTGTGCGTATTATGCAGTGATACATAGACAGTTGCGTCAGCTGACATAGAAGAAAGACACTGATGTCTAGAAATATATATTTCAAGAGACACCTTCCTGTTCCCTTTTTCATAGCTCTTGATGAAGAATGAAAGAACCAGGGCAGAGAGTGAGAGAGTGCTTTAGAACATGCTGTAGTGATACACTGTACTTGTGGAAAGTGAGTACTTTACATTGCCACCGGTAACAACGTCATCGGGAATCAGGAGATAGATGTAGATCACTAAAGATTATGAAGATAGAGTAATTGAGTTGAGGTACTGGCCACTCTTATGTTTACCGGAAAGGCATTTCACTTCTTTTGTGCATTACCATAAAAATGTTGTTTGAGGGCAGCAGTGCTTCTGAATTTGCGTGTAACCAGCATGAACAAGTGCCAGCCTTCCTAGGAAACCAGATTTTTCCATACAGCATAGGTTTTTCTGATGGATATTTAGGTTTCTTCAGTTGAATCGCCTTGCAGGAGATGCATGTAGTCTTGCATGCTGAGTGGTGTTCATAGGGAAGCCGACCTAGGGATGTAAAGACCGGTGTGATGTTCTGAAATCATCTTACATTTTTAACCAGAGAGACTGATGGCTGTATGAAGAACTCCTTTGAAGGAAACTAGGTGAGATGTGATAGGCTGGTTAGAAGTGCCTTTATATAACCTATAACCTATACGTAAAATGACTAAGACTTGGGCCTTTCAAGGCCTGTCAATCTACCAACTCTACGAACAACTACTCCCAAAATCTGTAACAAACCAGACCCTCACAAAATTCAACTCATATCACACACATGGCAATATGCCCTTCTGCAGTCACCCAGAGAGCATGCCACATTTCCAAATTGCAGCACTATAGTGAATGCATACACAGAAATAAACGCCTGTACACAGCCACAGCACCAAAAGAAAACACACACAACACATGCATCATTTCTCAACATCTACACACAAAGCCCTTAGCCCTTACTACTCCAGGAAATAACCCAACCAAGAAAGTTACATCTTTACCAGAAGGTATCTCTGAAATGTGTTTCCACCACAGTTCCCCTAACAAGCCTAACTCCATCATACCATCAGACTCTATCCCAACTATGTTGATTAAATTAACAACGACCTGGTTTCTTTACTTCTCTCTAGATATTAGATCTCAAGCACAGCTATGCATTCACCTCAACTAAATGATGAAATCTCAAACTAACAAGACCCTGCTTACCTACTGACGGTCTTACAACTTCACTGATCCTGGTGTCACCAAATTGCTATTGCAACCTCATCATCTCACCCCGACTACATTTGCAACTGTTGCTCAACACACTTATCTCCCCCTTCTCTACCATAAATCCGGCCAATAACTCTTCCACTCACTTGCCTCTTAGTTTTCTGATAAAATCAACCTCATTAGGAGGTCTATAAGTAATCATCGTACACCCCCCGCCATCATACACTCTTCCTTCACTTTCTTCTAATGCTGCCCGTATCAAATTCCTCCCTGTGGCTCCACCTTCACCTCTATCAAGCTGTAGTTCACCATCCCTCCTGCAATTCCTCCGTCCCTCTCCAGCCCAAACCTTTAACGTAGAGTAGGGGTATCCATGTTAAGTAAACACTCTTCTTTGACACCTACCAACAGTGCTTTACATATGTGCTGGTAATACAATGGCTTCAAAAACCAGTGGTTGGTGCCTTCCCTTTATCCTCTTTTCCCAATCCACATATTAAATTGTACCTGAGCGATACTAAGTAAGCATATGTTTCTGGTGCCAAATTGGCCAACCTGAGTTACATTCCATCAAGAATTAGGGACAAGGACTCTGAAAAATGTGGTGCTGCGGTATCAAAGTATAGTCTCTCAATGTTCGACTACTTCATTGGCTTTAAGATGATGTCAATGTTAGGTCAAACTATGCTATGCTGATCCTTTAAGCTATGATATGCTACAATATGTTATATGTTATGTTGCATTGCGTTACAATACATTGCTATCTTACGGTACGCGATGTTACGTTATATTTTCTTTTCTTTTCTTATCTTATCTTATCTTATCTTATCTTATCTTATCTTATCTTATCTTATCTTATCTTATCTTACCTTATCTTACCTTATATTACCTTATCTTATCCTGTCTTATCTTACCTTTCCTGATCATATCTTATCTCATGTTTTAGAGCCTTTCTTTAGCACACCTGTTGCCAGCCAAAGGCTTCCTGACTGTAAGGATCAGCAAACAATTTGTCGGCATTTATGTGCACATGGAATCTTTTATCATCATGTACAGTACGTATAAGGAGTTACATGTGGGTTGCAGTTCACAGTAAGGGTCTGTAATGCATATCTCTAGACAATAAACACTGCCATGAAACGCAATGTGGAATTTACGTGCTGGAGACTGTAAAGAAATTGAAGAATTGGACTGGAATATAGCTTGACAGTAATAACAGACTGTGTTGATTACAGATTATTTACTTTAATCACTTATTTTGGTGGCATGAATAAACATCTGTCTGCAACAATATACAATAGCATGAAAGACAAACCTTTTGTGTCTGCATAACACAAAACTGTGGTATCTCTGAAAGAATGGAGAGTATTTAAAGGTCTTCTGGGCAACCGGGCCCCTTTCATAGTGGCATTCGCGCCACAGCCCCACCTTTTTCCCAGACAAAAGAGTGGCTGTCAAGCTTAACAAAGGTCAGCCTGACAGACACTCTTCTTTTTCAGGTCAGGCAGCCAGGAGCTAGACATGTGCTTAATGTGCAGACTTCTGACTGCCTGAGCTGAGCTTTGCCAGGCTGAGAATTTTACAATCCCGTGGCCATGACCTCCTCAGCATGGCAAAACTGCCTCTGCCATCCCCCTTATGATGAGGGTGAGTTTCACTGATTGCCTTGGAGCAGGGAGATTCAGTTTTAAGTTGTGAAGTGTCCAGGACCAAGTGTCAATCAGTGACACTTCTTCACAGAGTGGGGTGGGGTCGCAAATCTCACTGACCCCTCCACTTTGTGATAAGTGTGGGACTGCTGCCTTCCCTCATTGGCTGACCTTAGGTCAGCCAATGAGGGTAGGCAGCAGTCCCAACCCTCCTGGGACCCCTGAGGCTTCATTCTCAGAAAGCTGTAGTGAAGGCACGATTTGTTTCTGATGTTTGGTGCAAGCTTGTATGTATGAATGCATGTATGTGCATTTTGGAGAGTGAGTGTTGTGAATGTGTGTGTGCGCATGAGTGAATGCATGGTTGTAATTGAGTGTATATGTGAGCATATATCCCCGGCCACACCCTGCTAAAATAACCGGCCACCACTGCTACTAGGCTGCATTAAACGTTATTTAGGATTGTTTAAATTAAAAATGACAAAAAGGAAACATGTTTTGTGAGAAACAGCAAAACTGGGACATGTGGAAGACAATAACATAGATTATTTTGAGCTTGCTATTTCCATGTATTACACCTACGAGTCCCATAATGCGCATATAGCAAATAATTTACACACATTTTGTTCTAGGAAGCAAGGCAAACATTATGGTATTGATGACTTTGTAACTTAATTTTTTGGCTTTGAGGGATTCAGAGAAGAACCTACTGGAGATAATGGCCTTATGCGTAAAAATAGGCCTGTAGTTGAGGAAAGGTTGTGGATCAGAGGTGTCCCTTCAAAGTAAATCAAAAAAGAGCCGTTATCTGGAAAATGAAAATAAAGAAAAAAAGGCAATGAATCAAATCAAAAAAGGTGTCCAATCACATCGGATTCGAAGTTGCAATCAGCAAAATTACTTTTGAATCCACAACTCAGTCACTGTGTCAATTAAGAAAAGAATACAGATGTCAAATAGTTGGAGTAGTGTATGCACTTAGATATATACCCCCACATGCATCAAGGTAAGGTTTTGCGATTCCTTATTTGCGATTTTTAGGGAATCGCAAATAAGGAATCGCAAAATGGGATGCATGATTTAAATCGCATAATATTTGCGATTCTGTAAAACTCGCAATTTTTACCGAATCGCAAATATTATGCGAATTCTAATTTGCGATTTCGCAATTCCGATTGATTTCTATGGGCCAAAAGGCCCAAAGGAATCAATGGGAAGGCATTGGCATTTTGCGAATTTCAATTTGCGATTCGCAAAATGTTAATGCATTCCATGGGTGCAGGGGGGGGGGGGTCCAAAGGACCCCCCCCCTGCACCCCTGAAATGTATTTTGAAGTGCATGTTTCACACACACATGTCCTAAGGACATGTGTGTCTGTAACATGACAGTGTTTTAAAATGCAATTTTGAGCATTTTAATACATTTTCGCAAATTACCACGAGGTTCACCCTCGTGGAAATTTGCACCCCCTAATTGCGAATTCGCAATTTGAAACACAATAATTTTTTATTTTTTTTTGTAAATAATTTTTATTGCAGTCATGCCAAATCAGGCCAAAGCACAGATATACATCAAAGTAACATTGAGCCGTTATGAAATAGTTCCCGTTACCTCATACACAGCCTGCGTGCCCACAACCCGGGGGTTGGGCGGCAATAAGTTCGTGGCTCCCCCATGCCTGATGTTAAAGGTGCAGGAGTAGCTAGTTACAGGAGTATGTGCATGACTACTTTTTATGTCTCATCTAACCAACGCGATGAGCCCCAACCCCCACCCCCTGCCCTAAACCGGTAACCTCCCCAGCCCCACCTCCCCCCCCCACCACCTGTCTAAGGGCCCTGGCAGCGATCGTTCCTATACTCCTAGGGTGCGTTCTTTGTCGACCATGTGTTCCTGCTGCCCCTGGGTCATCAGCTTGCCCCTTCCACCCTTTCCGCATCGGGGACCTCCTCCCCCTCGTCCTCCTTGCTATCCATTGGGCCTGTACCATCACTTCCCATGAAGTTGCTGTCTCAGTCGCTCCCTGGCTAGGGGTCCTGCGCGCCAGCTGATACCTGTGTGTGCTGTCAGCGGTCGCCCATTTCAGAAATTCCTGCAGCCACCGCCTGGGAGTCAGACCCACCCTCGCCTTCCAGTGCCTAGTGATCTCTCTTTTAGCCACCATCAATCCCATATCTATAAACTTGCTCGTGAGTTTGTTTTTGGGGGTATGAGGGAACCAATGCAAGAGACACTCCGCCGGGCCAAAATCTATGGTCCTGTCAGTCACCTCGTTCAACACATCACCTATGGCCTGCCAATATTCCCGAAGGGCCGGACACGCCCACAGCATATGCACCAATTCAACCCCCTCTTCCGGACAACGGGGGCAGGTTGCCTCTATCGTACCAAAGTACCTCCTAATCCTCCCCGGGGTCATGTACGCCCTATGCAGAATATAGTAGTGGATAAGGTGAAACCTAGCATTTCTCGTGCTGTTGCGAGCCCTGCGTACTAGCTGCGCCCACGTCGTATCAGGTATGTCTTTACCAAGGTCCACCTCCCACTTGGCCTTCAGTGACGTGAGAGGAGGGAGAATCTCTCGCACCATTCTACTGTAAAGGCACGTCACCGCCTTGATTGTTCCCGCCGACATCATGGTGTATTGGCATGCAGCTGCCGTCGCAGGTTCCTCTAGCCCCGTGCCCCAGTGTGTTTGTACTGCCCTGCTCACTGCCGCGTGAAGTAAAAATCCCCCTCTCGGGAGGTCAAAGCGCTCTAGCAGTGCTTGGAACGGGAGTAATGTTCCATTTTCGTAAAGGTCCCCAACCACCTGCACACCCGCCTCCTCCCACCGCTGTAGGTGCGACCAGTCACCTCCATGTGGCAACGCCGTTAGCATGCCCAGAGGGATCTCCGGAGCATACGGGCGCCAAATTCCTGCCCTCTTCTGCACTCGATTCCAACATTGACGGTACGTGCGTTGTTACAATGATAAGTCTCGACCGTCAATCCGCTGTTGAAGGGTGATATACGCCAAAACATGACGGGGCGTTCCCCGCAGCCTTCCGTCTTCCGGGCCCCGAAATACTCGTGCCACCTCCTGCGTGAAGACCTGCAGTTGGGCATCCAAATAATAAAGCTCGTAGTTCGGCACCGCCAGTCCCCCTTCATCCTTCGGGCGGGTGAGCGTTGCCAGCGCCACCCTGCACCGCCCTGCTCCCCAGATAAACGATGTAATCAGAGATCGGAGCTGCCGGAAGAAGGAGCTAGGTATCCAAATTGGGAGCGTGCGGAAGTAGTACAATAACCGCGGCAGGGCGACCATCTTCAACAAGGAGATCCTGCCTGCCACTGAGAGCGGCAATGTGGCCCAGAAGGTCATACAGCCCTTCAGTCCTCGTACACATCGCCCCAGGCTACCCTCGAGCAAATTTGCCGCCTTGTGGTAAATGTGGACCCCCAAATATTTAATGCAGGCAGGCTCCCAGGCTAAGGCCGGCCGGTGGTTCGGCCGAGCAGCCCCCTCTCGTAGCGGGAACAATTAACCCTCAAACCCGACAATGTGCCGAATCACTCCAGTAGTGCCTCTGCGCCCGTCAGATCCGCAGCCCCGTCGTTTAGGAAAAGCAGCAAATCATCAGCATATGGCGAGATGAACTGCTGCCCATCTCTAGCACGTACCCCGATAAAGGGCCGTCCCGTCCGGGCCTCAGCCGCTAGGGGCTCGATAGCCAGCGCGAATAAAAGCGGAGACAGGGAGCAACCCTGACGGGTGCCCCTTTCTACTGGATAGCGGTGGGACACCGTTGCCCCAACTCGTACCCTTGCTATCGCTTCCGCGTATAGGACCTGTGTCCATTGGATGTATCCAGCTCCCAAACCGAATCTTTCCATAACCGCATAGAGATAGTCCCACTCCAGGCTGTCGAAAGCTTTTTCGATATCAACAGAGAGGACCAGCTCAGACCCGATCCCCCCCTCCAGTTCGTCCATGAGGCGGACAAGTCGCCTAACGTTGACCGTGGTGTTACGGGTCGGTATGAAACCGTTCTGGTCCTCGTGCACCAGTCCCGGCATGTGCGGCAGGAGCCTCGCCGCCAGGATAGAGCTCAAGATCTTGTAATCTGCGGTGAGCATAGAGAGCGGCCGGTAAGACGCAGGGTCACTGCTCTCCCTGCCGGGCTTCAGCAGTGGCACCACAAGTGCTTCCCGCATGGACTGCGGTAGGCGGCCCGCTGCCTTGGCCTCTCTGTAAACGATCAGGAGCCGCGGCGCCAAGACGTCCAAATATTTGCTGTAGAACTCTATGGGTAGCCCGTCTATCCCCAGCGATTTGTTGCGAGCCATGCTCCGCACCGCCTTCCTAATCTCCCCTAGTTCGATGTCCGACCCCAGCTCCTTTGCCTGTTCCTCCCCCAGCCGCTGTAGGGGCAGACCGTCCAAAAAGGTCTCGGCCAGTCCCCCCCGGTCGCCTGGGGTACTCTTATATAGGCCCTCATAATAATTTTTAAATCCATCAACTATGCCCAGCTGAGTGTACTGCACCAGGCCAGCTGCATCCCGTAGCTGTAGTATGGGAGAGCATTGCTTAGTGGGGTTCGAGAGCCAGGCAAGAAGGGTGCCCGACTTATCTCTGTCGACGTGGGATCGCAGCACGTAACGTCTATAATCAAAGGCTCGGAGCCTCTCCACTTCAGTGGCTACCTCCTCCCTGGCCGAGCAAAGCACCTCCTGGAGTTCCGGGTGACCGGGCCGCCCCCTTTCTGCCTCCCTCAGCTTGGCATCCGCCTTAGCCAGATCGCTCAGCAACACCTTCCTCACACCTACGTATTCCTTGATACAGATACCCCTCACCACCACTTTAAAGGTGTCCCATTCTGTGGCCCTAGTGGCTGCCGTCCCCTCATTCTCCGCGAAATATAAGTTCATCCCCTCCTCCAGGGCCGCCCCAAGTTGGGGGTCCTCCAGAGTCTCGGGCTGCAATTTCCAGGTCGGGACCCTGGGCTTCTCAGCTACCCACGCTAGTCGGATCAAGAGTGGGTTATGGTCCGAGATCGTTCTCGATAGGTATTCCGACCCAGTGACGGACGGCAGCACACCCCGGGAGCACAGTATCGCATCTAGTCGGACATGCAAATCATGTAGCCCGGAGAAGAAGGAGTAATCCCGGTCAGTCGGATGTTGCCCTCGCCATACGTCCGTCAGTTCCCAACTCTCCTGCCACTCCCTTCTACCTCTAGACAGTCTGTGCACCGGGGAATCTTGCAGTGGGGGGTGAGACCTATCCAAGGAGGGGTCAGCTATGGAATTAAAGTCACCTCCTAGCAGGACCGGGCCCGCCAGGGAGTGAGCCAGCGTCCCTGATAGTTTCGCAAAGAAAGCTAGTTGGTCGGTGTTCGGGGCATATATACTAGCTAGCACAATATCTCTGCCCCCCAGCTTCCCCTCTACCACCACATATCTCCCCTCCTGATCTACCCATTGGCGCGTGAGTTGGAATGGTGTGCCTGCTCTAATCCAAATCAGTACTCCCCTAGCGTAGGCTGAGTAACAGGTGTGATAGATCTGGCCCCTCCACCTCCTCTGCAGCGCTGTCCCCTCCTGCTTCGTGAGATGCGTTTCCTGCAACAGTGCAATGTGCACCCCCCTCCGCACTAAAAAGGCATGCACTTTGTGTCTGCGCTGCATAGTGTGTAGGCCCCGCACGTTCCAGGTTATGCAGTTCAAATGGTTCGCACTAGCCATTGTCCCAATGATCCTGTCGGGATTCTCTCCTCAGTGCCTGCCCCTTGACGGTGGTGGTACCCCCCTGAACAAAACAAAACCTCCCAACTGTCCGCCCCATGGCATACCCAGGGTCAATGACTTTAAAGAGAGCAAACAAACCCCAACTGTGGCCCCCCCCCCTCCCCCAGAACAGGCCCCAATATCGAAATATCAGTCCCCATCCAAACACCCGCACCTGATTGACCCAGGTCGCTACTACACGGCCGCCGCCGTGGGTGCCTTAAGGGCCTACGGAGCGCGGCCTCGTCCAGAAGGGAGCTGCGCCGCCCGCCCCCCGCCCCTCCCCCAATCCCCCAGAATCGTCCGGCTCTGAGCCCCCGGTGTGCCCCGGCCCTCGTGTGCATGGAGCTATGGGCCCCCACCTAGCGCCCCAAATATTACTCATTGTTCACCATAGGCAGTTCAGATATTCAGGATCTCTTCCGCCGTCTGCGGCGTCACCAGTGGTCCTTCAGCCCGATGAATGCCAGAGAGGTCCGATTCCGATCCTGAAGCCGACACATGCGTGTCCGAGTCCGTGCCACGTTTAGAGCCGGGGCTCCCAGCCCACCCCAACTTCACCACCTCAAGCAATGCGGCCTGTCGTTCAGCTTCAGTCTGGGAAGCCGTCGGCCCGTGCTTCCCCTGCTTCCGTTTCCTCAACCGTTTCGATTTCCGTAGCCGTGCTGGCTCCCGCTCCTTTTCTCTTTCCTCCCGTGCCTTGGCACCATCAGTTCCTGCCTTGTATGTCTCCCACCAGTCCCAAGCGTCCGCTGCCGCGTTAAAAAAGAGCGTCTTGTCGTCCACCACCACCCGGAGCCTGGCTGGGAAAAGCAAGGAGTAGGAGATCCCTTCAGTACGCATTTCCTTTTTAATTGTGAGGAAGGAGGCCCGCTGCTTCTGCGTCTCAAAGGTGAAATCCGGGAAGAGCGTGACCTTGCTGTTCGCAATCTGAAATGGGCCATCCTCCCGGGCTTTTTGCAGGAGCAGGTCTCTGTCCTTGTAATGAAGCAACTTGGCTATGATCGGTCTGGGTGGGAGCCCCGGCTTAGGTGGCCCAGACGGGACCCTGTGGGCACGCTCCAGTGTGAAGAATGGCGACAGCCCTTCCGGTGCCACCACTGTTTTCAGCCATTCGTCCAGATAGGCCACCATGTTCGTTACCCCCTCCGTCTCCGGCACGCCCACGATTCGCACATTGCTGCGCCGGCTCCTATTTTCCGCGTCTTCTGCTCGCCTTTCCAGGGTGTGAATGCGGTCCAGGGCCTCCGTAAGTTTGCTCTCCAGCACTTTTTGTGCGGGCGCCTGGTCTTTAATCGCGGTCTCAGTGTCCTTGACCCTGTCCTTCAATTTATCGTGATCCGCCCGGAGCAGGCCTAGCCCCGACGCCACTTGCGCTATATCATTGTGGAGCGCGTCACGCGTGGCTGTTATGGCGTCCAAAATGCGATCCTGCAAACGCTGCAGATCCGGTTGCTCAATGGGGTCACCCTCCGCCACATCCGACGACGCCGCCCCCTCCACCTTGGCTCTCGGCTTCCCCATTTTGGGAGGGCCTTGTCGCTGGTGACCGTCCGATGGCCGGCGCCCCCCCCCGGGCCTCCGCAGTGAGTCCGGCTCCAAGTCACTATGCGGTCCTGCTGCGCAGTTACAGTACTCCTCCTGCGTTTGCCGCCACTGCTCGGGGGGGGAGATCAGGGCTCTCCACTGGTCCTCCCCGCTGCGCGCCCCCCGGGGCCCGCGACAGCCGGCCCCTCTCTGCCTCGGCTACTGCGCTTGCACTGTCGCGCCTCAGGAAACCTGGCACTGCTGGGGCACCTCCGCAGCTCCTCGGGCTACACCGCCTGGTCCCCCAGTTCGATCAAGCCTCCATGGAGGGGCACCACTAGTGCTGGTGGGTCGGGGCCGCTCGAATCAGCGTCCTCCCTCCCTCGGTCCGCTGCACAGTTCCGCCCCGCTCACCTCTGTGCACGGCCGGGGCCCGGTTCAGGTACCTGCTCCACCAGCTCTCCTGGCTCTGGACGCAGTCTCGCAGCTCCTCCCGCAAAGGCACGCCCGGGCGACCGCTTCTCCCAGCGCTGTCGTCCGCTGCACCACCACAGCCGGGGGGCAGGGAGTATCTCCTGCCTCAGAGGGGTCCGCCGCAGGACGCCCCAAGGTCGGCGGCCGCGCTCAATCGGAGCTCTACAGCAGTGTGGGCAGCCGGTCAAGCTCCGAGCTCACAGGGCTCCACCGCGGCCGCCATCATGAGCGCCGTCTTTAACCCTCCGCTCCGGCAGCCTCGATGGCCGGCGGCCGCGCTCTCCGGACCAGCCTCCACAGCCGCTCACACCCCGCCTCGCTGGTCACCACTGTGTACTCGTGCGGCGCCGGGGCTCACACGGGCTCTCCGCCGAGTTCTTCAGGATCTTGAAGGGGAAGAGGCACGGAGCTCTGGGCTCACGCCACCATCACCCTCGGCGCTCAAGCCACGCCCCCTTGAAACACAATCATGCAAGGCTTTTAAGGAATCGCAAATTTGCGATTCCTTAAAAGCAATCCCATCGTTGGAAATCGCTAAAAATAGCGAATTTCACAAAAATGTATGATGCATCCCAAAAACTTATTTAGGAATCGCAAACGGCCGAATTTACCGATTCGCACCATTTGCACTTCCTAAATAGGTTGATGCATGTGGCCGATAGAACCCTGAATGCAACAAAAAATATTGCCAAAAACACACCACCACCTTCCTTGAATACAAAGATTCATAAAAAAAAGTTTTCCCTGAGCCTGACAATACCGTGAGAGGCCAGGACATCAGAGATTAACAGAAAAGTGACAAAGCCCTGATGACAGTCCAGGAACTGGTTTCCTCGGACTAGAAACGCGTCGGCACACCTGAGAGAGCAATTAATATCATTAAGCGTTTGAACTAGCTCTGGCTGGTTGTAAAAGTCATCCTTATTTGAGGATGTGCTCCTTCCTTTTGACTTTGCCTCTCCTTTCTTTATGAACTCAGGTTAACTTTATTGAAAATTTCAATTGTTTGTGTTTGTATAGTGATTTTTTTGTGGAATGTATGATACTTGTGTATATGAATTGTAAATATTTTGTTTGTAAATAGTCATGTTGGAATTTAAATGTATTGAATGTACAGTTTTTTCCTTTTTTGCAAAACTTTCAAAAAAAGAATGACTTTTTTTTAAATAGACAGGTATAAATAACAAGCACTGGCGTTGCCAATAGGTTTCGCATTTGGAAAGTTGGAGCTATTGGTTTTGTAAATGACATTTTATATTTATATATCGTTATTGGCATTGTCAATAACAATATATAAATATAAAATGTCATTTACAAAACCAATAGCTCCAACTTTCCAAATGCGAAACCTATTGGCAACGCCAGTGCTTCTTAAACTAGGCATGAGCTTTGCTAAAGGGGGGAAAAAGTCGAATGCAGACAGATAAAATACTCGAGTCAGCAGAACAGCGAGATCCCCTTTATCATTAGCAGCTTTAGTTACATGGGCATTTCCAAGGCTGAAAATAACGTAATCCCAGACCTACAATCTTTGAATATTTGCAGAGCGCCCTGTGCGCTCGGCGCAATGAAGCGAAGCAGAATACACTTTTTTTTTATTTTTTAAAGAAGGTACTATGCCAAATAAAAGTAAATAAAAATAAAAAAAATTAGGCGCCCACGGTGGCTGACCAGTTTGTACATAGTTTACAGCCGCGCAGAGCGCTCAAACTAGAAAGTAAACAAGTGTTTTGGCCAGATGTGAAAGACTATTCGATGCTGTACTGTAGATGACCATCATGTGCGTTTGCTTTTGGGTGAACAAGTGAGTGTAGTGTTCTCTAAAGGCCGACAAACAGCTTGCCGAGCTGATACAATTCTGCACATATACTAACTCCATACAGTACAATTATCCAGCACATATACATATATTGGCGTCATACGTGGCTAGACTGTCCTTGCACACCCCAAAACTCATTTCATAAGTTGGTTATTCAGTGAAAATGCGGAACTTAGAACTCCGTTTGTGCTCAGTGATGTACAGTACATTATGGACTACACGCATGTACTTAACAGCAATACAGTAAGTGCTGGTAAAACACTATTAATGCATGCCATAGAGTAGGATATACGATACGATAATGCTCTGAAAACGCAGAGCACATGACACTACATAAATAAAGAACAAATTATGATAGTGTTACTGCGGACATCCATACTGATATATAGAGCAAACAACTACACAATTATTAAGAACAGAACACAGGCCACAGTTTAAGATAAAAATAACACTTTTCGAAAAGTACGCCGCACAATAGCTCTCAAGCGCAATTTATTTTAATGCAACTGAAATAAAAACAGGCTCCGGTTATAGCCTGCCAAGTTATTAATCCTACCAAAGATGCTGCTTTATAAACCTGAAGTTAAGCCAGCATTTCTGGGTGAGCCGGCCCTTGTTACAGCTGTGAGGGGCTGCGCCAACAGCTTTACATGTGGTTTCCCTTTGACAAAACACTGCAATTGGCTGTAATGACTACGGCCTGCTCCTGGCACGAGACAAGAAGGGATGTGCAAAAGCATGACCTCATTGGGCGAGGGAGGAAACGTGCATGAGGAAAGTGAAAGGAGAGAACCGAGGAGGGAGTGAATGGAAGGCTGGCAAATGGCCGGAGGGAAGCCGGATGGGGGCGGGAGAGCCTGGTGGGGGGCGGGAATGACTTAACAGCAATGCAGTAAGTGCTGGTAAAACACTATTAATGCATGCCGTAGAGTAGGATATACAATACGATAATGCTCTGAAAACGCAGAGCACGTGACACTACATAAATAAAGAACAAATTATGATAGTGTTACTGCGGACATCCATACTGATATATAGAGCAAACAACTACACAATTATTAAGAACAGAACACAGGCCACAGTTTAAGATAAAAATAACACTTTTCGAAAAGTACGCCGCACAATAGCTCTCAAGCGCAATTTATTTTAATGCAACTGAAATAAAAACAGGCTCCGGTTATAGCCTGCCAAGTTATTAATCCTACCAAAGATGCTGCTTTATAAACCTGAAGTTAAGCCAGCATTTCTGGGTGAGCCGGCCCTTGTTACAGCTGTGAGGGGCTGCGCCAACAGCTTTACATGTGGTTTCCCTTTGACAAAACACTGCAATTGGCTGTAATGACTACGGCCTGCTCCTGGCACGAGACAAGAAGGGATGTGCAAAAGCATGACCTCATTGGGCGAGGGAGGAAACGTGCATGAGGAAAGTGAAAGGAGAGAACCGAGGAGGGAGTGAATGGAAGGCTGGCAAATGGCCGGAGGGAAGCCGGATGGGGGCGGGAGAGCCTGGTGGGGGGCGGGAATGACTTAACAGCAATGCAGTAAGTGCTGGTAAAACACTATTAATGCATGCCGTAGAGTAGGATATACAATACGATAATGCTCTGAAAACGCAGAGCACGTGACACCACATAAATAAAGAACAAATTATGATAGTGTTACTGCGGACATCCATACTGATATATAGAGCAAACAACTACACAATTATTAAGAACAGAACACAGGCCACAGTTTAAGATAAAAATAACACTTTTCGAAAAGTACGCCGCACAATAGCTCTCAAGCGCAATTTATTTTAATGCAACTGAAACAAGTCAGGTCCCGGGCCGCGCTGTGATTGGCTGACGTCACGGGGGTGTCCCGGGCCGGCAGCCAATCACAGCGCGGCCCGGGAATGACGTCACGGGGGTGTCCCGGGCCAGCAGCCAATCGCAGCGCGGCCCGGGACAAAGGGGCGGGGCTTAAAAAAAGCACCAGGAACGCCCCCGAATCGCGTTTTCGAGAGAAAGCGCGATTGACAGCCTCTGTCTCCCAATGGCTAGTCTCCATTTATGGAGCTATCCAATTGGAAACAGAGGCTGTCCTAACCTCACTATTAATAACAACAGATTTCGATCTGGGAGGGGCTTCGCCCCTCGCCAGGTTACGAAACCTAAAAATACCGTTCAAACTCAAAAAGTGTGTGTTTCTCCTATGATCTGAAATACGTTTTTAGAAATTAGTTGGGTGTAGGCATATGCTTGTGTTTTCTAGTTCAATATGGTCCAGCCTACCCCATACCCTACATGGACCTAACTCCTTTGTTTTACAAAACTTTTAAACAGTGGGCATTACTATGTGCTTATGACCCTTTTTGCTTTGCAGCCTGACTCCAATCCATGTCTAGGGTGGAGTGACAGCTGGGCTTGTGCATACTTTCCAGACAACCATTTTACAGGAAGGGTTGGATGTAACAGGGTTACATCTGCATTCATCTGTATACTGAACGGCCTTCCTGGGCTGGGAGAGAGGGTGCTGGGGCATTCTTACATTTATAAAGGCTGGGCCCTGACCTCACACAAAGGCCTTGTTTAACCTCTACTGATGTCTGGAGCCAGAGCTGGGATTGAATGGGGGTGTTGTGCACTTTTAAGTTTTGAAGTTACCTCCACATCAAAGACAATTTGAGTGTAAGTACAGGTGCTCTGACCCCTATGTATTTTAGACACTGTGTGGGACTTGTAACCAGATGCTACTGGCTCTACATACTGCACAAGAAGATTCCTGTGCTGCCAGGAAGAACCGCCATTGGACTGACTACCTTGGTGTGCGACCTACTGGAAGGACTACCTCTTTACCTACAAGGACCTTGTGTGCTGGCCTGATGCCTACATTTCTGCTTGCATGCCCCCCAGTGCTCTCCAAAGAGTGCTGTTTATGCCCCTCATCCATGCCAGTTAATGGGGTGAGCATTTGTTGGGAAGGGGCATGTGGAACCTTCCCCTTTCCCAAAGGTAAGTTGTCTGGAACAGCGCATCCTGTTTTAACAAGCGTGTGGTGTGCACTTTGTGTTTCAGCAATCCCCCAGTCATCTATTCAAGCTGTGTGTCAGTGCATGTGGGCACTAGGAGATTATCTGCCTTCTGCGCAGCCCTTCACTTGGCTTGTCAACGCTCCTGCTCGTAATAGCACCAGTGTGTGCAGCCTCAATGTATCCTTAAGTGCTAGCGCCTAAAAGAAAGGCACTCCAACCGTATAGCAGTGTGGTTCACCGCCCAGTGGGTGCTGCCATGATCAGAAGGTACTGTTGATGGGGCGCAAGTGGTTCCTTCAGTTCGCCGTGTCATGCATCAGCACTATTGTGTGTGCTAGGCTTTTGAGAGCCCGAACCCCGAGTGCTTGGGCCCAACCCAGCGTGCCTGTAAGATGCCCTTGAGGTTTACTGATATCGGTCCTTGTGGGGGTAAAGCTTCCCTCATGGTCTACAGCTTTGAGTGCTTCCATTCTTGCCAGACTCAAGCTGGACAGCAAAACTCATATTGGGGCCACACCGGTTTTGTTTAAAGTAAGGCGCAGCAGTAGGTTAGAGGCGGCAGACCCGGAAGCTGAGATTGGCCCTGGACCAGGGTTGAATTCCCCGCCTCGGCGGGTCTTGGGCTAAAAATTCCACGGACTCGATAATTCTCGCTCCGGTGCCTTCTCGACTCACGGGTTCACACTCTGCGACTCTGGGCAATAGCTTGCCTAATCTCCACAACGGCCCCTCGTGGCGGGATGCCTGGCTTTCACCTTGTGGATACCCTGCCGGGGTTATCTCACAGGGGAATACCAGGACGGGTTCCCTAAGCAAGCGCCGGGAAACCCACTGCGGGTAGCTGTGCGCTATATAAGCTCAAATACATACTTTTGGCAATAACCTGACAAGGGCCGTCCAGGTAGCTGGAACCCCTCTGAAGGTAGCAAGCGCCTTGCCTGCATTTAATGTGATAGGGGCACCACTTCTGCGGTATACAGGGAAGCCCAAATTACTGCATAACATATAATAGAGGCAGAGATGCTCTACAGCCAGGTATTGGCTGATCCTATGTGGTTTTGTCGGTATTTAGTGATACCTGTGATTCTTGTGATTCATGTGTTTTCTCCCCTAACCTAACTGCTACATTTCATGCCTTGATGTTATATTTGTCATGGTTACCTTGCACTGACAGGATAATGAGTAGTATTTCAGGATTGGCCTTGTATGTGCAGTGATGATGTTTTTATGACGTGTGCAACATATAAGTCTTTATCTTATTGCACTAACTGAGGTGTTATGGCAGTTGCTTAGTTGACAAAGTGATTATTGGTTTATGTGGTTTTGGTCTATGTTTAAATGCAATACAGAAACGTATTTTTCTATAATACTGTGCAGATTCTGTTGTTGTGTATTTATTGTGTCACTGGTGTTTGTGTCTGTTGTGCAAACACTTTACGCATTGCCTCTCGGATAAGCCTGGCTGCTTCTGCCAAGCTACAAAGGGGGGGAGCAGAGATTATCATGGGTGTTACTCTCTTACCTTGACTAGAGTGGTGGGTTCTGCCTGTCTTAGGCGCATACCCTAGGCAACAAGAAATCCCATTTCTAACACAAGCGATACCTGTACATCAATTAACCGTGGCACACGCAACCATTGTTTGCACTCCTCTCACCTGACCATGGGTATTTACATTGCAACTAAACAGTAACAAACGCTCTGTGATGCATTGACAGACTGCATAGGAGCGAAGAATACAATTATATTCATTCATGACCATACATACAAAAGGCATGACTGCAAAAACGTATGAAAACACACCACATGAGTGCACCTACCATGACAGAGAACCACTACAATACAACTGGGCAGAACTAAACTGGTAGAAGCAATCACAGTATGCACAGACGTATTGAAATGAAAGGAGACTGCCTTGCAAGGGGGACAATGAAAAAAGAGCCCATGACACCTTCTCAGGTAGAGCTTGCAGCAATATCTCTGAAACATAGCCTACAGATCACCACCAACATGTGCAAGTCATAACCAATATGTATTTGTCTATCATTATACTCTCTCATGACCTGCAAGGACTTGCTTCTGCCCACAACAAGAGGCCTCTATCCAGGACAGCGGCAAAACAGAAGACAACAACTCCTTTTTTGTTCTGGGTAGTTCTAGGTTTATTTGGGTATTTCTAGGTTTAACGTGTTGCTGCTATGATGTATGCAAGTCCACCCACTGAAAGAGTTTTTTTAGGTAGATAGTTAGCGCTTTGCCTTTGTAACACTTCTTAAATAAAGAATGATGAACTTGAACTGCAATTGTGTGTGTGCCCAGGAAGGGGAACCAGCATATGCTTCTGAGTTTAAGTAAGAGTTGATCTTATTTTTTCCTCCATTGATTTTGTAGGTAGTTGCATGGAAGATAGCTTAGAGTTCAATAACTTGGGTGTTGGGCACTTCCCCAATAATTCTATGAGATGAAAGAGGCATGAATGGTCATTGAGTATTTAATATGTATAGGAATTGTTGTATCTTGCACAGGAGGTTCATTTGATGGCTATCTTCCTGGGATATCTTATTAACATGGACCTTACAACTTGAATTGAATTACACTTACTCCTGCCTTCACCAATGTGGGGAACTATTTGCAAGATGTTTGCCTAGGGATTTAAGAGTGTACTATGCTTTGCTTCCTTCAAGCATGTATGCTATGACCCTAAATTTAAGGCAGTGTAAAATTCACCATACTCTTGGATTATTTGCCATCATAGATGCTTTGTTAAGCTTCTCAAATCCGGTTTTTGCATATCATGAATTTCACTACATAAATTGTTTTGTTTTAGGGACTTCAAATATTCACTTAGATGCACAAAAATATAGTTTTACTCAGGGTCACTCCATGAGCTTTGTGTGTTAGTCCCGGTGTACAGACAAAATATCGACTCCAAAATATCGACTGGACATAATATCGAGTTTTAAATATAGACTGGACAAAATATCGACTGGACATAATAGCGACTACAAAAATATCGTTTTTCAGGTAAGTGAAGTAATATCGACTGTATAAAATATAGATAGCAAAAATATCGAATTTTTAATAATATATAATATTTTATAGTGTATTTTTATGTAATAATATGTGTGAAAAGTGTGTATTAATGTTATAAAATATTTTATTAAAAGAATTTTGTTTTTATAATAATTGCGTAATGTAATTCTGTAGCGGGTTGTGGGTTTATAGGGGAATAGGGTGGGAAGTAATTTAATAATAATTAATTAATTAATTAATATATGTTTGTTAATATTTTTAATTGATAATTAATTGATAATTAATTAATAATAATTAGTTAATTAATTAATATAATTTTGTACATATTTTGTATTAGTAATTAATTGGTAATTAATTAATTGTAATTAGTTAATTACATTAATTAGAGTACATTTTTAATATATATAATTTTGTGTTATTGTTAAGTAATTAATTGTGAAAAAATAATATTAATTATTAAAATAATTACAGCTAATGTGCTAATATATTTACTTTATTGTTATTGTTAATTAATAATTAATTGGTAATTAAATAATATTGATAAATTTTGGGTAAAGGAGCATTTTTAGGGTTCAGGGTCAGTTTTCAGTTTTAGGGTAAAGGGGTATTTTTAGGGTTCAGGGTCAGTTTTCAGTTTTTGGGTAAAGGGGCATTTTTAGGGTTTTGGGTCAGTTTTCAGTTTTAGGGTAAAGGGGTATTTTTAGGGTTCAGGGTCAGTTTTCAGTTTTTGGGTAAAGGGGCATTTTTAGGGTTCAGGGTCAGTTTTCAGTTTTAGGGTAAAGGGGTATTTTTAGGGTTCAGGGTCAGTTTTCAGTTCATGGGTAAAGGGGTATTTTTAGGGTTCAGGGTCAGTTTTCAGTTCTTGGGTAAAGGGGTATTTTTAGGGTTCAGGGTCAGTTTTCAGTTTTTGGGTAAAGGGGCATTTTTAGGGTTCAGGGTCAGTTTTCAGTTTTTGGGTAAAGGGGTATTTTTAGGGTTCAGGGTCAGTTTTGGGTTTTTGGGTAAAGGGGTATTTTTAGGGTTCAGGGTCAGTTTTCAAACGATATTTTTGCAAGTCGATAATGTGACCGTCGATACTCTTTGGAGTGGGAATAGTATTTTTTACACTTCTGGTATTGTACGGTAATATAATAGTATCCTATTTAATTATAGTATGTTATTATATATATATGTTTTTACAAATATGATTGTAAAAAATTATTTTTATTAAGTTCATTTATTATTTAATTATTATAATTTAATTTAAGTATTTTTAAGTATATTTTAGTAATTAAATTTTAATATTAATTTAATTAAACACTGTTTTTAACAAAGTCGATATTTTTTATAACTATATTATTGTAAACGATATTTTGTACTCGATATTTTTGTACTTACCTGTTTGTAGATACAAACTCGATATTTTGACTGTCGATATTTTGTCCACGATATTTTTGCAAGTCGATATTTTGACCCTCGATATTTTTTCAGTGATCCGTTAGTCCCATGTCCTTTCCTGAGCAGTGGAAGTCACACACATGGCACCACATATCAAATGTGTGATGGAAAAGCCAGGAAAATAAACTGTGACCTTCCAAACATATGCAATAAAACCTGATTTACTGTTGTCTCTTCTTGATAACAAACAGTTAGACCCTGATACAATGATCAATAACAGAACCTTACTTCTGTCAACAAAAGACTGAAGTCCCATACTTTTGATGCCAGCATAGAGTTCAAAGGAATTTCCAGATGTTTGGCACCTCTGGTAACCTATGAATTACTGGGATGTCCCATGGTCTTGGCAGGGGTCACCACAGCTATCTCCAACTTTATGCACCCATATTCTCTAGGATTTCTTCCTGATTGCCATGTATGTTCATGGAAACTCTGGGAATGCTCTGACCCTCAGGAAGAGCAATATGGTGGCCACTGCTACATCTGAGTTAGTGGGCCCGCAGTACCCGCCTACTGCCATATTTCCATGGTTATAGGACATATCAAAATCTGACAACGAGTACAGCCACCCCTTTCTGACAAGACAGGCTTTTGGTTGGCTAGTGGTGGGGAAAGAGGTGAGAATTTTGGCCATCTAAATAGCAAAATGCCTTCAAAATTGCATCTGAATGAAACTGGGTTTTTGATTGAGGAGAATGAGCACCATTCTCAAGCATGGACGACAACCCCAGTCACAGTGAAAAACAAAAGTCATGAAATTAACTAAGGCCTCACCCTCTGATAGCTTGGCACAAAAGCAGTCATGCTTAACTTAGAGACAATGTATAAAGAATTTATGCCGCACACAAATAGTAATACAGTGAAAACACACCACAAGAAAAATCCCACACCAATTCAGAAAAATAGAGAAAAATTTAATAATCAATTTGAGACCTGAAACTATGATTTTTTTAAATCCTTAGTACAAACTGGCCCCTAAAAGATCAAAGCGCCAACCGCGGCCATCTGATCGCACAAGACCAGCGCAAAGTTGAAAGTTATGGCCAATTGCAATGCAGCGTGGTTTGGATAAAAGCAGTAGATTGGGTCTGGTCTCAACTTACCTTTGGATGTAGAAGAAACTTGAGAAAAATATCTGAGAAGTGTCCGAAGGGGAGGTGTCATAGTTGGGGAGCCACTGGATGAAGTTGTGGTGAAGATGTCTACGTTTGGACTTTGTCACTTTTTTGGAAGTCAAAATTCTTCAGCGGACAGAGCTGCAGGCTGTAGTTCATGAGGGCACCATGAAGCTAGATACCCTTGTGACGGGGGCTGCTGAACAGAATTTTTTGATGGGGTGTGGAATGTAGTGGAAGCTACTATGAAGTCAAGCCGACCAGCAATGCATCTTGGGTGAATCAGCGAGCAGGTAGGTCCTGGTCTTGAGTTGGTTCTCATAGCTCTTTTTGGCAGAACATTTTCTGAGTCCCAAAGTTTGGTTTTTAGCTGTTTGTGCACATTCAGCCTTACTTTCAAGGGTCCAAGACTGGGTGAAATGCATTTGGAGGGTAGGACTTATTTCAGGCAGGGCCCAGGGCTCAATTTGTTGGAGCTATTTGTGTCCCTGTAGCTCGGAACAGGAGGTGAGTAAACTAGCCATTAGAGTCACTATGGTAGTCCTGGGTTCAAGCAGCAAGGCAGGCCTCACACAGCAGGACACTCCTCTGAGGGTACAAGGCAGACTTCAAGCAGTAGGGAAGTCCACTGAGGGTACAAGGCAAACTTCAAGCAGCAGGGAAGTCCTCTGGTAGCAGCAGTGCAGTCCTCTGAGAAACAAAGCAAGCTTCAAGCACCAGACAGTCCTCTGGCGTACAAGCCAGGCCTTCCGAGTGTTCTCCTCAGGTTCAGGGTGTACTGAAAAGTGGGTCCTAGGGTCTAATTGTTATACCTGATGCCAGTTCTGAACTGGGAGAAACTTCTGGAGTTTCTCCCTCCCAGATCATTCTAGAATTTCGTTCCTCCGTGCATAGGCTCCAAGGGGTCTGGGGTGGCAAAAGACTACTGTCAAGTTCTTTGTGAATGTGCTCAGTACATTGGAAAATAAGTGAGGCAGGGAACAGGAACAGCTCCTACACACCCATCCCGGCAGTATGGCCCATCCTGCTAACTCCTAGTTCCCCTTTGTATCTCTGTCTGAGAGGAATACAAAAAGGCCAACTGCCACTCTAATCACAGTTATGTGACCCAGGACACCGGCTTCAGGCATCAAATGAACTAAAAAAAATGGCAACTTTCTAAAAAATAGGATAAAGTGTTTTACGCCCATCATTTATGATGTTCAATTGCAAGACATTTTGTTGATACAAGAAAACTCCACCAAAAAATGAATAAACAAAGATTCATGAAGGAATTAATCAACGATACCACGCTCAGTTGTTTGATGAATTTGTCTACATAGGTTTTGAGAAGGCTGGTTGATTGTGTCACTGTAGTATGCACTTTTAACTCTGTGGTTTATTTTGAAGACACAGTAATTAAGCGCATGAGTAGTGCAGACTCTAAGACTTTTTGTCCTAGTAGGTTCATTGATCTAATACTGGCGGTTGGTGGGTGGGGGGTACTACCGCCTCAGAGGATGCACACTAAAAATTCTTATTTGTAGATTCTTTGGTTTACTTGTCTATTGTGAAAAATGTGAGTGCAACAACAGCTGTTTGTCTTTTCCCCAACATTCTAAAAGTGGCATTTTCAGAAGTGTGTCTTTTCCATTTAAGAGGATTTTAAATTACACAGCTTTAGAAATAAAACCTGATTTTTCTACTGGTCCCAAAACATAATTTATCTCTTAGTAAATTTTATAAGGTGACCGAATATTATCCTATGGGGTTTCACTACCAGGATATGTAAAACGTAAAAGTACATGTCCCAATGTTTAAATATGATGCACCCTTCCCAATGGGCTGTTTAGGAGCTACTTTAGGAGTGACTCATATGTACCAAAATTGGATTCTTTGGCCTGGCAAAAAGCTTATTTTGCATGATTAAATTGGCAGTTTAAAACTGTGCACAGGCTGCAATGGCATGTTTTAAAAAGCTACTTAAGTGGAGGGCACAATCAGTGCAGCAGGCCCACTAGTAGCATTTAATTTACAGAGCCATGGTGCATGTGGTAAAGATTATTAGGGACTTATAAGTAATTTAAATGTACCAATCAGATGTAGGCCAATTGTATCATGTTTAAGGAGTGAGTACAAGGACTTTATCACTGGTAAGCAATGGTAAAGTGCACATACTCCTAGAGAGAACAAAAACAAATTTCAGCAAAACAGGAGGGGAGTAGGCAAAATGTTTGGGGGAAGGTCACCCTCAGGCTGACATGTCTATCAGGAGCCATAAATCAGGGGGTGGAACGTTTGATAGAGTGAAGATAGTGCATCTAGGGCCAGAAGTAATAACACATTTTCTTGACACAAACCCTGAAATTTGGTAAACTGCAGAGATTGTAACAAGAAAATGTGATTTGCGAATGTACTAAACCCTTTTTGCGATCTAGTAACATTTTACTAAAATGCTAAATGCTTTTAGGAAATCAAAAGGAATAGCTATTTTGAAGGGACCTATTTAGGGCGTCCCTTCCAAATAGTAAGTCCTTATGGTATGCATTAATGTTTTGCGACTGAAATGTACTACAAAGCATTAATATTTTATCAACAACTCAAAGGAGGTGGTAACCCCTATGCAAACAGATGGGGGCCCCAGTGAACCACTGTAGCTTTATGAATGGTCTAAGACAAGTTTTTAGGGGTAGGCAGTGGTTTGTGAGACCAATGCCTAATCTTAAAATAGTTTTAACAAACCATTCTCTTTTTTTGTAAACACATTGGGCCCGATTCACAGAACTAACTTAAGACAAAATCCTAAACTTACTACAATTTTGGTATTCACAGAAGGCACTTATTTATTTATTTATTATTTATTATTTATTAATGATATTTTTGAGCGCGAACAAAGGCCTGTCTCGGCGCTAAGATATCTGCTAAATTTAACCAAAGAGGGGAAAAATGAGTTTACTGATTAAAAAGCCAGGTCTTGAGTTGTTTGCGAAAGGACCAAAGTGAACGGCTTGATTTAATCGAAGGAGGCAGAGTATTCCATAGCTTGGAGGCTGACACAAAAAATCTTCTATTTCCCCATAAAACAGATTTGGTACGAGGAACCACAAGATCTCACTCAAGATCTTACTCATTTTGGTATTCACAGAAGGCACTTACTCATTTCGGTATTCACAGAAGTTAGGAGTCCTAACTTTAGAAACCCTAAATGCCTTCTGTGAATACCGAAAGTCTTAAAGTTAGGATTTTTCTCAGTTTAGGAGTAGTAAAGTTAGGAGTCCTAACTTTAGGATTCCTAAATGCCTTCTGTGAATACCAAAAATCTTAAAGTTAGGATTTTTCTCAGTTTAGGACTCCGAAATGCCTTCTGTGAATACCAAAATGAGTAAGTGCCTTCTGTGAATACCGAAAAGAGTAAGTGCCTTTTGTGAATACCAAAATGAGTAAGTGCCTTCTGTGAATACCGAAAAGAGTAAGTGCCTTTTATGAATACCAAAAAGGTAGGAAGTTTTGGATTTTGTCTTAAGTTAGTTCTGTGAATCGGGCCCATTTTGTTTTACTTTAAAGAAAACCTGCTTCATTTAAAAATCGCTATTTGAAAGCAATCCCAGACGGTAGTCTGTTGACCCCATCCCTGTGCGAATCATAGTGGATCAAAACATATGGGTTACCTCATTAATATTCCTGAAGTAGGTCGAATTGTGACCCACCATGATTCGGTATTTTGTGAACCGACCTTCTAGTAACTAGGACGGTTTTCGAAATACTGCTGGATTCACTAAAAGTTAGTGCACAGATTGCAAACACTTTTAGCTAATGCAGTGTGTGTACATCTGACCCCTAATTACAAACAGAAGATTTATAGAAAAAAGTGAAGCAACACATACTCATTTTCCCTTCCTACCCTTTAGCAGTGGTAGAGAAAGTTAAATCATGTAAACCAAGAAAAGAAACACAGGTACATTCAGAATTATGTAAAACACATGAAAGGAAGACACTACTTATATGCTAAGCAACTGACAGTGAACATGTGAATCCATTGTTAGATGTAAGCATTAAATGCGTTTAGCCCAATGGGAGATGTGGTTTGTTGGATAGTTTCCTTACAGTTGCTGCTAACACCCAGTTAATGAAGTGCTGTAATTTTTAAACAAGATCCAGATTCAAATCCTTTGCCTGCCGCCTCCACTTCATCCTTTCCATTGGTCTTGAGAGTGCTTTAATGTTGCAGTAGCAAGACCTAACAAGATCATTCTGCCACGCGGGCATTTTTCCGTTAAGCGGTAGACCAGGGGGCCCAATCAGGCTCTCATTGCCTCTGTCTACTCACAGGACTCCCGGAATCAAGTCGGGCCTCGTGCAATAAGATGACTTTGGCAGCACAACTATTTTTGTATTATGTACCTGCGCCCTTCTCATTTTATTTTGACGAGATTCACATCCCCTATTGCTTCTAATGTGACTTGATTAACGTTATGATCTTTTCTGCTTCATCTGAGAAAAATCTGCAGAATGCAGTAAAAATAGAAGTCCGATGACGCATCACTGCAGGTTCTGTTTTCAGTATTTCACATGTGGCCCATAAAACACGACTCTTATATCTGCCTGGAACCTTAAGGAATGCAAGTCAGGATAACCACAACATCACCATTCCTTTTCTCCATGATAGCTGGCAGGTAATGCGCAGTAATTGAATCACTTATCCCCATCAATTTCTACTGGGATTGCCTCTGACTGATACACACTTTTTGGGCTCAGATGGTCAGGAGACGTGATAAAATCTGCATTCTATTCCTAACATTCAATCAATCAATCTGGATTTGTAAAGCGCGGCTTATCACCCGTGAGGGTTCCAGGCACTGGGGGTTGCTGTTGCTGCGTGACGTCAAACAGCCAGGGCTTTAAACAGTTTCTGAATCCCTGCAGGGTGGGGGGGAGGGGGTCCGGAGGTGGCAGGGGAGGCCATTCCAGGTCTAGGCATCAAGGTAGGAGAAGGCACGGCCACCGCTCCTTCTTCAGTGGAAGCACGGAGTGTGGGTGAGGTAGAGGGAAGCGGAGCAGAGTTGTCTGAGAGGGTTGGTGGAAGTTCAACCTGTGGTTAAGGTAGGCTGGTCCTTCCTTGCGCATGGTCCTCTAGGCATGCGTTAGCATTTTGAACTGGCACCTTTTGTGGACCGGGAGCCATTAACGTGTTCTGAGGTGAGTGATAATGTGAGCCCGCCTCTGGAAGTCGAGGACGAGCCTGGCTGCTGGGTTCTGAATGGTTGGAAGTCTGTTCAGCAGGCGTGAGGTAACCTCGATGTATAGGGTGTTGCCAGAGACCTGGCGACTCATGACGAGGGCCTGGGTGATGGTGCGTCTGGTGCTGATGGGCAGCCACTTGAAAATGTTTCATTGTTTCGCGGGGGGGTGATATTTCCTTTTTTATGTTAAGACTTTTGCAGTATTCACCAAAGAAGATTACAGGTATATATATTTGATAATGCTTTTTAACAAAAGTTTCAGTGTAGTCTTTTAAATATAATATTACAATATCACCATTGAAAGGTAAAGTATATTGGCATTATGGGAGAGAATACTATTTTCTTCCTCATTCAAGTTAGAATGTTAATTTTCTTTCATTTAACTACATCCAATTCCAAAAATTTGCAGAAATCATATTAACACTGAAATATACAGAAATTGTAATAATTTGTCATGTTACGCAATATGTGATTTTTTTTCCACACGCTGTCACACCTAATATGAGGCAATGGTGCAAGTAAGACCACCAAATTTAAGGTCTATCAGTCTGGTGGAATTATTTCATGAAATTAACACCAACCAAATACAGACAATATACTCTTACCATTCACAAATAAAGTAACAAAAAGGTCCAAAACCACATGCTTCTGGCATTACCTGCAACCACAATGGCTGTTGTCCATGATTACCAGAGAAGAAGTCTCACCTGTAATGTTTGTCCAGATTATAATTTTGGTTTGCCTTTTAGCCTTCCCCTTGGAAAACACAAATATCATTGTGCGAATGTGTGTAGCTAACTGGATATGACACCATTTGCATTTGAATTTAAGGTTGGATGAAGTTTATGTTCTTTGCCAATCAACAAGGGGTGACTCTTTCGTATCAAAACGTGTTACTTTCTCTGCTTTAAATAAAGAAGTACTGAAGCATACCCATTTTTTTAAGTAAATTGTAAATTGATACTTGTATAGCGCACTACTCACCCGCAAGGGTCTCAAGGCACTTGTACGAATACCGCTGTTGAACCTATCCTGGCTTTCCCTGTGAGGTGTCCACTCCTGGGCACCCCCAAGGTGGAGGCCAGGCATCCTTAGCGTTGTGGGGGCCGTTGTGGAGATTAAGCAAGCTATTGCCCATAGTTGCAGAGTGGGACTCCATGATTGGAATAGGCACTGAGGCGAGAATTATCAGGTCCGTGGAATTTTGAGCCCAAGACCTGCCTAGGGGGGGAATTGAACCCTGGTCCCGGGCTAGACCTCTGCATCAGGGTCTGCCTCTCTAATCATTGAGCCACACTTCTCAAAGTGGCTTGCATTCCTTCTCAATCGCTTCTTTGAGAGGGGAACTTTATATATAAGCTGCAACAATACAGGTCTATGTAAAGTTAATTATCCTAGATGAGAGAAAATGCGATGGATCTTAGTAAATTGTACCTGCTCTGTATTTCCTGAATAAGGCGAAGGGTGGCATTAAGGATGAATATCCTTCTCAGGTTCTTGAATTTATTTCAAGCCAGATGACAAACAGACGGTATAGGGGTAGAAGGCCAAGGGTGAAGAAGAAACTCATGCAGGCCTGCAAAGAGGGAGGGAGGGCTCTTGGGTTCTCAAACCCAGGCGCTTAATACTGAGAAGCCCAACTTAGAATATCATTTAAGTGGTTGCTGGAAATACATGGTATATGCAATAATGGGCAGGTCAGTATGGGATTTTCAATAGTACTGGAGACAACACAGACCATTTGTTATGCATGATTCTGGAATTATAAGACCATTAATGGACAATTGTGATGGAGCATTGAAAGAGGACAGAATAACTCGTTTTCCATCATGATTTACATCTATTCTCTGGAATGCCAAATTCACTCCATTACTAAAGGAAGATGTTTCTTTTCACAGCCTGTGAATTGAGCACAGGCAATTTTAATAATGTCCATATAGGGCTGAAGAACAAATTAGTTCAGACAGAATGGGCCCGATTCACTAAAGTAAACTGAGACGAAAGTCTAACTTTACGACTATTGGTATTCACAAACAGCATTTACTACTCGTAGGTGCCCTTTGTGAATACCAAAAGTTGAGCTTTATGACTTTTGGTATGCACAAAGGGCATTTACGAGTAATAATTGACCTTTGTAAATACTGAAAGTCATAAAGCTAGACTTCCGTCTTATTTTACCTTTGTGAATCGGGCCCAAGGTTTATGCATGCATGTAGTAGAGTGCACTGAGAGGGGTAGTTTCAATGAAGAAATGAATGGCAAATTCTGTGGCAGAATATCCAAAAGAGCCAGAGTAGTGTGCAAAACAAGTTAAACCAATGCAGAATTATGTGCAATTGGTGCAGGCTCCCCCAGGAAGATAATGTAGCCTAATCTGGATGAGAAATGTTGAAGGCACTGCAAGTTGATAGATGAAATACATATATAGTGTTCATGCACAAGCTACATCTCTTTTAGAAAGAAATGCTTACCAATATTAAGAGGATTTTAGGTTATTGGATTCCACAGGGTCCCTGGGGATCCATGGGGATCCCAATTGGTCAACTCACATAGTAAGTTATGTCCAAACATGATTAGATACTTGCTTTTCATATGTTGCTTGCAGCAAAGCAAGAAATTGCAGCAAAATGGAAGACAAGCTCTGCACAACTCGGGGTCAGTTGGTCAAGAAGAGTATGGACAATAAAGATGACGGAGACACTCATACACAATATAAGGAATGAAAGAGATAAACTCAGCTCTATTTGAAATCGTTACTCTACAACCTACCAAATAGCCACACTCACTCGTTTTTGTTCTAAAACATAATGAGACCTTACCAAATATTTGGACTTTGAAAAGTATTTAAATATGATGAAATGGACGTTCCTACCCCTTTTCTCCTGGTAAACATAGTTTTTTTTAAAGTATGCTACAGGGAATTGTCCCTACTTCTATGTGAGAACAAGGTTTTTGTTTACCTGAGTGTGCTGGTTATGGTTAGGGGTGGTGGAGTGGATGAGGCTTAGGCAAGTCAGTTGAATAATGATACATTACCATGTCAATAGGATAGGAGTACTGTGAGTTGCTTTTTAACTGAAGGGTCGCTCATTTGTTTTTTTGTTTTTCTTTTGTTTGTTTCTGGTTAAATTAATTGGAAAACCAGTAAAAAGGGTTGGAGAATAAAACTGGCCAACCTCTCTCTTCAATCATTCAGACCTCCGACAAGGTATACCTGCATGGACCAATGCTTACCCTTTTCAACCTCTCTATGGCACCATTTGGTTCCTCTCATAGTCATGCAAACAATATTCACAACTTTTATGTGATGCAATTCAGCTTTATTTGAAAACTTCCCTCACCAAATACATTAAAATTGTGCCTCAAGTATTTGAGGACATCGAATCCTGGATGACAAAACATCATCTCAAACTCATCCACTTAAAACAGAGTTTCTTCTTCTCTCTACCTCAAACTCTATCATCCCTGTCCGAGCTTGATTCAGTGGTGAATTAACCTGCCATTTGGGAAAGCACCAATTCAGTAGGCTTCATCCTGGACAGCAATTTTAACCTGCAAGCATTCTCCTGCTATAGAGGCGCAGTATCAGGCCATACTCCATCCAGGAGTCAGACCCTTTATACCAGTGAATGAATTTATACAAGTGATTCAACTTTTGCTGCTATTGAGGCTAAACCATGAAAATTCAATAGTAACAAGAATTCCAAAATTACACCTATCCTATCCAGAAGCAGCCCTACACTCAGGGGTCGATTCCAATACTGGAAAAAAAAACATCCGTACGATTCGTAATCGGAGCCCTCTCCGTACGAATCGTAAACATGCCGTACGACCCGACGAGTACGATCCGGACCGGGGTATGAGGACGCGATTCGTACGGTCCACATCACGTAAGGTCGATTCGTACGGAAAAGCACACAATCACATACACACCGTACGGTCCGTACACCCCATGATCGCGGGGTACGTTGCGTACCCCTGCGATTATGGGGTGTGTGCACCGTACCCCTGTGATTGTAGGGTTACGCACCGTACACCCAGCAAACATGGGGTACGGTCCGTACACCACATGATCCCAGGGGTACAGTGCGTACACCCCATGATCACAGGGGTACGGTGCGTACACCCCATGATCGCAGGGGTACGCACCGTACCCCTGCGATCATGGGGTGTATGCATCGTACCCGGGGGCGGGCGTTCCGTACCTGTTTCGGGGTGAACTCTGCTTTTACGGCTGTTTTCAGCTCCCGTAGAAAAAGGGTCGTACGATGCGTACCCGACACGAATCAGACTTGCTGGGTCGGAAAAACCAGCCGCGAACTGTGCAGATTTCGCGTACAGCAGGTTCCGAGGGAGATTCGTATGGGGATTTGATTCGTACTGTCTCTGGATGATTCGTACAAAGTCCAGCTCATGGTACTTCATCGTACTTCATCGTACGTACGGGGGACATTACAGGGTACGATTCGTACAGGAAAAACTGCTCCGAACGGCTATTCGGAGCTCTTTTTCCCGTATCGGAATCCACCCCTCAGTGTTTAGGTTGGCCACTGGAAAAATCTAATGTGATCATACCTCTCCAATCCTAAACAGTCTGTACTGGCTACCCATTGAGGCAAAAAAGACCTAGAAGCTTGCTTCATACCATGGGAAACACTCTATTTGGGGTTCTCTCTTAAAATCTTTTCTTTCAAAAAGATAAAGACATGAAAACAGTCATTTGGTTGGAACTCTGAAGCTCCATCAATTCTGATGTCAGGATATTATTTTCCTATGATGCACTTAAAAAAAAGTCACATTGCACCTTGAATGATTTGTGGCAGTGGTGATTTCTTTTGATAATGAAAATGACCTCTTTGTAATTTTTGATTTATTTACTACCTCAGTGGTTTATTTTGTATTTGCTTATATTATTTTTCTATGTGAAGCACAGTCTAATGGGTCTTATGTGACTCTACCATAGCTATATGTTTTCGCCATATATTTGCACATGCCATATATTCTCTTCCTATTAACTAGTGCTCTCGTAAAGCATTAAAGAGCCTACTGTGTGGTATCGAAAAATGATAATTCATATATAAGCACAAATAAATACTGCATATTTACTACGCTCCCAAGTACACTCTCCAATGCAAATCTCACAAGAAAAAGCTGGTGAAATTTGTTCAGGGATATGTGGTTAAAAGGAAACATTTGCAATAATTGGTTGCACAAACTTCGATTAAACATGTCATGCCTATTTCCAACCGACACAACTCAGAACTAATACCAGCCCAGAAAATGCCACACTCTGCAATAGCAGTATTTCAATGGCCAGAATTAGAGTAACACAATACTGGGATACAACCAACATTGGCCTTAGAAACAAACAATACCTGAGTAAGTACGCGCCTTGATTGTGAAAAGTTTGCTATCACTTTCATGTTTTGAGGCATTACTGAGGAAGGGATATCAACCCATGAAAAACATTTTATATGTATAGAAAAATAAAAACAAAAGTTAAGGTGCAATAGATCTCTTACCACAAGCATTACCCAGACAATTTTCTGTAGTTGCAAGACGTACTTCATTGGGAATAGATAAATGCACAGGAAATTATGAAATCCATACATTTAAGTGCTTTGCCTTTAGATTTATGTCTATCTCAATAAAGTAGATTTAAATGAACAGCTTGTGAAGTTGATACTTATTTGTTTACACAATCGCCAAAGTTCCTGCATGTAGGAATTACAAATGTATAAATTATGAAAAGTAATCCATAGCTAGCGTTCATGGCACTGATTCCTTTTCTGAGGAGAGGTCTGCAGGGTGTCAACTTCATGACTCTTTGTAAAGAATATCTAAGTGACTTTAGGTCCCACATCTCCTCGGAGAAGCCTTTTCTTTTTGAAATACTTGACTGTTTTTAATGCATTCGGGCCACAGCTCTACTAAGAAGGTTTGAACGCATATCTTTCCCCCAAGTGGGCAGACAGAGTTTTTCAAAAGTGGCTGGGAGGCTTCTCTTGTACTTCTTCGACTGCCTTGTACAGTTCTTCAAAAGTAGATGGGGAGGCTTCTCTTCTCCCACTTGTACCTCTTCGACTACAGGGCACAGTTCTTCAAAAGAGGATAGGGAGGTTTCTCTTCTACCCCACTCCTAGCTACCTCCTAGAAGATGAGGTTACTTTAAAAGTATACAGTTAAATCCACCAAACATGAGCTGGGGAACAGGTTAACTCTCAGACCACTCTGTGCACGTTACAACCTAAAATGAGCCAGGATAGCCGCATTCTACACAATTTGTGGTACATTAGTGCAGGTCAGTATGTTTTGTTTATAGAGGTAGGTTTGAAACTAGAGTTCTAAAAATATGTGTTGATGCCATACCAAGCTACTAAACTAAGAACCAGCAGAGTATATTAAGAAAATTGATATCTGCCCGTTTAATTGATCAGTTAATAAAATTGCTTAATCCATCATCAAATGAAATGCTTTAAAAAGAACTAGACAGTCAAAATATTACATCGCTGCCGCTCTCAGTTTTACAGCTGCACCCTAAAAGCGACCGATGATTTGAAATATGAAAGGAAGAGATTGCATTTGTGAGTATCACAAAGGTATTCCTTAACCTGTGAAATTTTCACTCGTTATAGTGGCACTAGCTATTTGAATCCCACTAATCTATAATAATGAGAGAAAATATAAACAGGCTTCATTAATTATGGTAGCTCTCAGAGCATTTTGTGTTCCTTGCAACTAAAATCAAGTGTTGGCAGAGCCAATTTGTCTGGTGTTGGCTGCCAGCCTTTTGGCAGGTCAATGTTTGGTCTGATTTGTCATATTTCTTGCTAAATTTTACTGTGGGGAAATGGCCAGGCCCTCAATAATCTAAAAAATAAAAAAACACTGGCTAACTACAACAAAGGTTTTTGGTTTCAAAAAGCACATGTTGTGATAGTAATCCATGGTCCCTGACACTAAACGGAACTACTTTGTGTGTGGATGTGTTCCTTGTGAAATGGCAGAATGCTGTCACTCACAGTGAAGTCAGCCAACGTCTGAAGTGGGTTAGCCAATTGCCTCATGCTGTATGCTCTAGTGGGCTGAAGAAATATGAGACCGACTCAATAACAAAGCAATGGAAGAACAATGCTGATTGAAAGCCTGATAAATGTAAGAATAGGAATAGCATTTTAGATACTCAAAAAGTCCTGGCTAACATCAGATACAACGAGGCTGCATTGACAAACTTAGCACATCATTAAATATATAACTTAGGCCAATGTGCTCTTGTAGAAGAGGTTAGGTTTGAAAATGGAGTGCTACAATTAGTAGCATTGGTGCCACCCAAAATATGTAAATTAGGAGGCACCAAAATATATTTAGAAAATGGGTCTCTACCACTTCAGTGCATGCATACATGGCAATCATCTTTGAAAGCATTTTTATGAATATTTTAAGAAACCCTCGCACTAAGGAGAAATTAATCAAAGGGTTTAATGCACAAGCTGCACAAGATAGTGAGGGATATTTCAATAGAGGATGGTGCAAACACTGTAACATGCTGACTATATGCCAGGCAAGAGTCAGCACTTTAGCCTTCCTCATAACCCTTCAACCACCAGTATGCCAAGCACACACCGAAGAATGTTTCTCAGATATGAGTCTAACACAGGAAGAAATTGCATTGACTGAATTATAAGTCTCCTAGCATACAATCTGGACATTGCATAAACCTGTATCAAACATCATAAGTAGTTACACTGCCACAAGTCATACCTTCTATGGGGTAAATGCTACAAACCAATGGATACAATTTAAACCTGTGTCATTTTGGCTTCAAAGTCAAATTTGTTTCTTGCATTAGGTCCTGGCATCTCCTCCCTAACCCCCAAAAAGATGGAGCCCTTTTAAAAAAAGCTCCTAATCTCTTAAAAACCTAAATAGTAAGGAATAAGAATTATGTGTCACCTGAACTTCTCCTCTTTCATAGATCTGATCAAAATCTACTACGCTCATAAACCTATCCATGATTCAATAAAAACACATGCCACATCAAACAGTTCTCAGTGTAATGTTCTATCATCATTTAATTGACATTTTTTGGAGTTGTTATTTTTTTTTTTTTCAGTTCAAAATAAAGTTTATTAAAATAAAAGAAGTGTCAATACAAAGTCAAAGTAAAATACAGTATCAGTGTCGAGGTCAAATGCAAAAGGAAATAAAGAAAATGCATGAAAACATTACAATAATGGAGAGAGGAAAAAGATACATAATATATGAGGCTATCTGAAGGAAAGCAAAACAAAAGGCATTTGTGAAAATTAACGGGCTATAGAAGAAAGAAATGGAACGAAAGGTGAGTCATGGAGGTTTAGAAACCTCTTGCTGAGAGGGAGATAAATGGGTGGAACGTTTTGCACAAACATCAAGATAAAAGGTAATGGGAAGCCATAAGGCATATCTCTTCGGGGCTAGGGTAAGAGGGTATACAAATGCAGTATCTAGTCTGTGGTTGTAGCAAACATTGAACCACCAAGCTTTGAAGGTAATATTGTTCGAATTCTTCCAGTTAACAGTAATCTGTTGAAAGGCAACAGCTAGTAACAGGTCAATAATTTGTACATTGGAGTTAATATGTGCCCAGGAAGGAGAGAGGCTCCCTAGAAAAATGTCAACAATAGAGAAGCCATCATTTCACTTTACCCTCATTTGAGGGAAAGCTGCATTTCAAGCCTCACCCATTCGCTTAAAAAAAAGGGGGGGGGCCTGATTCACAAAGGTAACTTACACTTTTTAGTAATTTACAATTTTGACTAATTTAGTCTAAGTTACAAAACTCGAGTGTAAGTAACTAATAAAAATAGACAGGAGTAAGTCCAGCACCACAGACAGCAACCACTACCCAAACACCTTCCCATAGAAAATAATGGAGGCAGGGAATTAAAATAAAACCCCCAAAGAAACATTGTTAAATTAAACTATATTATTTAACACAGTTAAAAATATAAATACATAAAATGTAATGTTGAAAAATGTATTTAAAAAGTAAATATATTCATTTAATTATGCAATATTTTTATTACTTATGTTGAATCTAAAAAATTAATAGCAGTATTTTTTGTTAAAATAACACTAAAACAATTTTAAATAATCTTATACATCACATTCATTCTTTATTAATGCGTAATAAAAACATTTCTTCTATAGGTGGAATGTATTTTCTAATTTAAACTTCTAAAAAATATTTTTAGTTTAATTTAATATATTTCCATTAGTTAAAGATTTATTTGGTATTGAAGATAATAGTGCTGTATCATTATTTATTTTTGTCTATATTAACAAAATGTCAAATGAATTTACATTCAGATTGAACATAAAACGTATTTTAATACTGATTTTCAAGTTAAAACTTTTATTTGTCCTTCTACATTACCATGTGGAGATCTGTCTTGATTGCAGATATGCCTTATGTTAAAGTACAGGGAAAGTTTAAAAAAAAAAGGTGTTGTGAATTTAAACTAGAGTATTCCACACCATCTTTTAGAGACTGAAGTTTGATCATGTAAGTTCTTATGAAATACATTGAGAACCCCCACCCCTTGAATTCTCAGCTTCTGAATACCAGGCATAAAAGGCAGGAAAAAGCCCAAGGCAATTCAAAAAAGATGCATGAGCAAGAGTACTTGCCAAAAAATGACATCCAACCATGCAAAACACACTTCAGAGCAGACAAAAAATAGATTTGTGGTCAACTGGCAGGTGTAATAGACATTTTGCAAACTGCCGAAGTCAATATGGAACCACCTATTATCGCACTAACTAAGTTGATCACAAACAATATGATACAAGACATGACTATGAGCCCAACCACCTGTACAGCAAGCCCTAGTTAGGTCACAACATACAATTTCTCCAGATCTAGAGCTACAATGGCACTCCAATGTTATGTCCCTAGAACAGGTTTTAGGCCACAGAGTAAAGGTTTAGGAACCCTAGGGAGGTAAATTCTTTAGAGGATGAGAGTCAAACAGACATTCTGAAAGAATGCTAAGGACTAGTTGAAGGCCACACAATTACAATCCATCTGCAGGTTCACAGGAGAAAATTCAAGGTGGTGAATCAATGGCATTAAGGAGTAAACTGGTAACAAAGCACTTCAAAAAGAAAATGCCAGACTAAGCCAAGACCCACCATCAGGCATCCATGCATAACACAATAATTGGGTTTGCTTTTACCTGTGGGCCTATAGGCTCCTTTTCTTGAACCACAGGAGAGTGGGCAAGCATTCCAAATCATTCCATATTTCGTATTTACCTGTAGCTCTGAAAACATATGGACCCTGTTTCCAATTTACTTTCTCTAACACCCATGTCAAAGTACTGTGAAATGCACAGAATGTGGGTCCAGGAGGGATCCCAATTCATATACACCAAGTCTGAAAAATCAAAGCTTTCTTGAGACCAAGCTTCCCTACCTGATGTTGTATCATAACACAAAGGGTTAATAATTTAAATGCTTTCTGCAGTAGGAACAAACACAGCACTTCACATTGCAATGTAGGTGATCCCGCACAGGCCATCTAAAAAACAAAGCAATAAGAATCTACAAACTTGGAGCTCATGGAAGATAAGGTGTCTGTAGTTCTTACATATTTCACAGGGCCCGTATGATTCACCTTTCAATAATCACCAGGAATTAAAGTACTCCTTAGATAGCTCTATACAGAATTAGTTAATTGCTAAAATGTAGCATGCAAAGACTAACTGCAAGTAGGGCACATTGAAGCTTCAAAGAGACAAGGAACTTACTGATATTTCCACTTAGCCCATGGTGGCCATCTTTGAAAACATTTTGGAACATTTTTGGTAATCACATTCAAAGATTGCTGCAGTGAATGCGCACACATTTGCAGCAAGCTACTTTGCCTGCATTTATATATATTTTAATAGGTTGTAGTCAGAGATGGCTACTATGGATGCAAGTACATTCATAGCAGCAATCTTTGAATGGGATTTCTTAAGAAATTACAAATGCCATTCAAAGATGTATTTAGCACATGCATTTGGATGCACACAAAAAGGCAGACATTTTGGAATGGTTAAAAACAAGTAAGATGGCCATACGCAGATAGCTTCACTGGCAACAGCCAAAATGCTATGGGAATGTGGAGGCATGAGGATGGTATGTGGGGGTGGGAAAGAGAGGAGGTATTAAAGAGATGTGCATTGAGGGAGTGGAAGCAGGGAGAGAGAGGAGAGAAAGGAAGATAAAACAGTCCCTCACATGCAATGCAAGTTCTGATGTCAGCAGTAGAATAATTCTCCAACCAATAAAAAGTCTGTAAGATCAAAAGATCAAAAACTGCACACAGAGCCCATATTTTGCTGCAACTCAGCCAGGCAGGGAGTGCCCCCAAAGTCTTGTACCAAATTCTTAATTCCTCTACAAACCCGAAAGCCTGTAATAATGAGGCGGCTCCCTCTCGAGCACTCTGTGATAAAATAGCTATTCATCTTGCACAGAAAATTGAGCTGATCTACGATAAAATCACCACAGTTTGGAACCTCCAGAATTATATTGCATTCTGCTGCCCTCCAGCTCTGACTAATGTGCACACGTTAGAAAACTTCCCTCCTCTCACAGTTGGTGACGTGGAGTCACTGTTGAATACGGTCAAATCAGGCTCCCCTGTGGATAATATTCCAGACAAAATTTCGTCATTGCTCTCCAAACCGTTATCCCCCCCCCACCATTTGCTGTCTGGATTCGGGGGCAGAGGCAGGGATTGCTTGCAGCAGGTGGAAGAGGTGGGGGCTGAGGAGAGAGGTTTGAGTGGATCTGAGTAGCAGCAGAAGACCTGAGAGCTGAGAGAGAGTAGGGGTAGATTCCTGCATATGGAGACAGGGAGCAACAAGGAAGGCGAGGTCCCCTCCAGGTACACGCTGAGGACCAGGAACATAGGAGGTAAGGCAAATCTTCTTCCCATTTCACTAGACGACCTGCCTGAACTACCACAAGGAGCGAAGACTACAATTAAGGCGAGAAGGGGGCGACAAAGAGTGTCCTCACAAGGTAGAGGGACAGGGAAGACTTTAAGTGGGAAAGCTAACGAGGGAAAGAGCGTAATAAAATCTTGTCCCCTAACTCCAAGAGTTAAAGTAACTCCTTTGCTCAAATCTTTTTTTCAAGTACTGCTGAGTATGCAGAAAAATTATGCAGGGAGCTTAAGCTCTAGCCCTGAAGAGTGCACTTCTGATAATACACTGAATACTGTTATTAACCTGGGCAAAGATAATGAAACTGAAGACAAGGTTGAACTGAGCACTTCGACGGGTCAGAGTAGGACCACCCCAGTGAGTTATATTAACAGTCCCAGTAAGAAACAGGTACTCAGTCCTAACATCAGCTGATGAGCAGGAAGCCCCACTTTCAGAAGTAAATGGGGACAGGCAGAACAGCCTGGGCAGGTTAGGTATGGGAGTGCCTGTAACAAAGAAAGAGGCAGAGATCTCGCTTGCTAGCATGCTATTGGAGTTGAAGAGTGATATTAAAACGTGTTTTGAGGTATTGAAGGCCAACCAACTGGGCATACAAGCATCCTGCTCTGAGCTAGACCAGAAGCTAGACGAGGTTACCTCACGCACAGAGGTTTTGGAGGAAGAAGTTGGCGCAGTGAAACAGGACGTTGAGAAAAATGTAATCGAGATCTCCAAACTTGGCAAACAAAACCAAATGCTAAGAGAAGATTTAGAGAGAGTCGAGAATCATTCTCGCAGGAATAATTTAAGATTCCTAAATATTCCCAAAAGTGAGAAATGGGCAGATATGAAGGCTTTTATAATCTCCCTCCTTCGAAAAACGATCCTGAAAGATAGGGAAGAGATAAGTCTTGAGCACGAAATACAGAGGGCACACAGAGAGACGTTTTGGTACAACTTACAAAGAACCAAACCCAGGAAGATCTTGGTAAACTTCCTCTCCTACACTATCAAGGAGGAGATACTCAGCAGCGCTCTAAAAAATGGGCCTTATGTGGTTAATGGCTGCTCCCTCCTTGTCAGATCCGATGTATGTAAGGCTACAGAACAGAGGCAGTGGGAGTTAGGCAGAAAGATGGAGGAGCTTCGCAGGTTGGGAGCAAAAGTGCAGCTAAACTTCCCCGCTGTGCTGCATATTATGTGGAGCAACAAATGTGTAATGATCGTTCAGTCGAAGACGTGGAAGCATTAATTGACAGAATCAGCAAGGGAAATACTTTGAAATGAAAGACAGCTCTCCATACACTAGAATTGTGTTAGCAGGTTTCCCCTGATGGTACGCCCATAGGCATTATTATACCGAATAATTTAGGGAGGGGTCCCCAGGGTGGGTATAGGTGTGCAAGCAGGGGGGGAGGTGGTGGGGAAGCACGGGTGGGGAGCAGTGGAAAAAAAGTCCTTCATACCTCTCATACAGGAATATTTAATAATTTAGGTTTGAAGCAAGGAAGGGAATCTATCAAGAAGGATGGCTTTTGCTAACATTCCGAGCATCAATATTCTCACATGTGAATAGTCTTAGGTCTAAACCCAGGCAGAGGAAAATATTGCAATATAAAAAGAATAGTCATGCACAGGTTATGCTTTTACAGGAAACACATCTCCTGGCAAATGAAAGTAAGGAGCTGTTTGGGAGGTGTGGTAGGGTCCAACATTTTATTTTTTCAGATCAACTACATTGCTGTAAGGGAGTTGCAATCTTAGTCAGGAGTGGTCCCGGAATAGAAATTAAAGAGTCGAGTACAGATAGCTCGGGCAGATGGGCTCTGGTTCGTGTAAAGGGGCAGACAGGGATTTCTTATGCATGGGACATTATGGGCCCAATGAGGATAATCCCCAACATATTGTAGATTCAGAATTGAGGATGGCAGCAATTTCAGCCCCCGTAATTGTGGGCGGGGATTTTAATGTTTTGTTGGACCCTGTGCTAGACCGTGCCACAAGAAGAGAGAGTGTATATGTCCCCAGAATGAGGAATGCTCTGAAAAATATGATACATGATTTTAACTTAGTGGATGTCTGGAGACATTTGATGGGTAAGACAAGAGGGTTTACGTACAGTAAAAAAAACCATCATTTCTCCAGACTTGACTATTTTTTAGCTAACAGGTCTTTTGCAGCGAACATTAGAAAGATTAAACACCTCCCTGCCCATATCTCAGATCATTCACCAGTAATGGTAACTGTGCAAGCATCAGGATCACAACCACCCAGGAGATGGACTCTAAAGTGTGCATTTCTCTTGGAAGAGGGGGTAGAGATACTCTAAAGGAAGCAACAACCAAATATTTTGTTAATAATAAAGATACCACCCCCCCCCCCGGGTATTGTATGGGATGCCTTTAAGCCATATATTCAGGGATTCTAAAAAGCCTCACATCATCAAAAAATCGAAATGAACGGTTAGCACTAGAGAACATGGAAAAGAAGATTGGGATTTTAGAGGAGGCTCTGTATTCCATAAGTATGGGGGAGGGAAAAATGAAGCTGGAAGGGAGGCTAGAAGAGGTGCAATTGGAATTTAAAATAAGGATAGAACAAAAGTGGAAGGCTAGATAGCAAGCAGCGAATATAAAGGATTTTGAATATGGTGAGAAAGCAGGAGCTCTGCTTGCCTGGAAAGCAAGGGTCGAAAGATCATGAAACGATCTAAAGGAGCTAAAAAGTGATACAGGAGAGAAGTCAATAGTTGGGACACCATGCAGGAGAATATAGTAGCATTGTTCTCACAGCATTATACGGAAAATATCATGTCTGATACCACAAAGGTCAGATGTTGGCTGAGCTCACATGACCTCCCGGCACTGAACGAAGAAGGAAAAGAAACGATGGAAGCACCAATTACACATGAAGAGATAAGGGGAGCAATTAAGAAATCTAAAATTGGGAAGGCGGCAGGGCTTGATGCTGTCCCATCTGAAGCATATAAAATTTTAATAGAAGAAATATTACCTGTCTGGGAGAACCTCTTCAACTTGATTTATAGAGGGGGAGTGCGGGTCTCAGACTCATGTGGGGAAGCCTCTACAGTTCTGATACAGTTCTGATACGGAAACCTGCCAAGGACCCAGCTAAGGCAGAATCATGTCTGCCGATATCCCTGCTAAACGCTGACTATAAGATCTTTGTTTCCTTAAGCAAATACAAGATATTGGGTGGGAAGATGACTTCATCATGATTACTCTTGACATTTGTAACCTATAGACAAGCATAAGACACATTGATGGAATGACAGCAGTAAGATTTTTCTTGGGGCACCGCCCGGCCAGATATTTGAAACACAGTGAAATGTTAATGGAATTTGTTTCATTTTGCTTAAATAACAACATTTTCATTTTCCAAAGCCAAAGATATTGGCAGATAAGGGGTACGGCGATGGGCACCTGCTACGCCCCCAGTTACGCAAACTTGTTTGTGGGCTGGTGGGAGAAGCAGGTCCTGGGCCGATGACAAGGGTGAGTGGGTGGACAAAGTGGTCTGTTGGCGGAGATACATTGATGATCTCTTTGTTATTTAGAAAGGATATAAGGCATCGGCAGAAGCATATATCACCGCCCTAAATGTTAACGATTTGAATCTAACATTCACCCATGAGATGAGTAAAAATGAAGTTAACTTCTTCGACCTTAAAGTTTTTGTAGAGTCCGGAGGCATCCAAACAGCCCTATACAGAAAAGCCACGGCTGGCAACTCTGTCCTACATGGACGCAGTAGCCACCTGAAGACACTTGTAAACAGTATCCCCTATGGGGAACTATTATGAATTAAAAGAAACAGCTCAAAGAAAGAAGATTACGATCTGGCAGCCAACAGTAGCATGAGACGCTTTAAATCAAGAGGATACTCACAAAACGTTTTGCAATTGGCCAAAGAAAAGGTAGACGCCATAGATAGACAGACATTGTTGGGAGAAACACCAAGTCAAACATCGAGAGAAGGAGCAGGCGATTTGAGACTAATTACTAATTACTCTTCTGCAGCCAACAAAATAAGGGGAATAATGCGTAGGAATTGGAATATTTTGAACTCAGCATTATAGGAAAAGAACTTCCTGAAAACCCTCTAGTAACATTAAGAAAATCGAGGTCTTTAAAAGACAAACTTGTGCAAAGCCATATTACCAAAGAAAGGCCGATCACAGGGCTGGAAAGCCTTCATGGCTCGTTCCTGTGCAGGAAATGTAAAGCGTGCAGCTCCAGCAAAAAGGTCCCAAAGTTTCAAATCCCAGATAAGAAATCTCGTACTAAGATCTCAAAATTTATGACCTGCTCCACAACCCATGTAGTATACTGTCTTGAATGCCCCTGTGGCTACCCCTACATAGGGAGCACAGTCAATGCGGTTAAAAAATGCATACTTGAACAGCAGAAGGTAATTGCAAACAGAGATGCGAACAATCCGGTAGCCCACCATTTTGCTAGCCATCACAACAGCGACAGAAATCTTCTACATTTTTTCTGCCTAGACTTTATCCCATTTAACATCAGGGGAGGTGACAAAGAGAAAAGTTTACGACGTCTGGAGTCAAGATATATTATCGAACTCCAGACCAAGTCACTGAAAAGTTTAAATGCAGGCGAAGAACTGGTAACTCACTTATAGTCCAGCTTAGATTAAAAATGAACAGCATATGTGTCAAGGGAAAAAGACGGACAGGTATTAGTATGGGTTCATATTAGCCAATATTAAACCATACAGGAGATTATGTAGTATGATTCAGGAATGGAATAAAATGAGTAGGTCTATAAGGAGGCTATAATTTGGACACAGAAGGTATTAACCAAGAGAAGGTGTTCACTGTGAAATCCAAAGCCAGCCCATTCAGGGCTTAATTAACTAACCGATTATAAATATAAATTTTGTGAATATTGAATCATACTAATTTAGAATGAATTAGAACCATGACTAAATATTTCGGAATACTGGATGTTGTTTTTTCTAAAAATTATTTATTAATGAAATAGGCAAAGCATTTGAGTTATTTACACGTTTTAATATGGCGACCATAATTGTACATGGAATGCAGTGAAGCAATGAAGCCAGTGTGTTAAGCGACTTTGATTTTGCCGTTAAAGGGTTTAGTAACTTAACAACATTTGTTATTATGTAAATTCAATGTAAATACTGAAACACGTGTACCCATAAAATGAATTGAGTTAATGCACTGCCTTAGTATGATTTAGTCATTCCAACGTTGCAACTGAGATTGATTTTTAAGTCTGTCATCTATATTGATGCAAATATGTGAATATTAACCTCTGCCTTGCAGACGCCAGCTGACACTGACGAAAGCTGAAACGCGTCTGTACGAATAGATTTGCGCAATAAATCCTAAGCTGGGTTTAACCTAACGAGAGTATATACATATATATATATATATATATATAACATCCAGCAGATGCACCTTCCCTGGCGGGCAGGAAAATTCCTACCCTCCTATTTGCAGACGATACCCTCCTGATCTCCAAAACCCCAGCAGGCCTGCAGAGTCTCCTGGCTAGTTTTAAGATCTTTTGCGACTCAAGGGGACTAGTCATTAATGCAGGGAAAACCAAGTTCCTGGTCCTAAATCCCATGAAGAAGACTGTCAACCCCCCTATCCTGGAATCAGTTCCACTTGAAAGGGTTAGGGAATTCGATTACCTAGGTATTCGCCTTTGTGACTCTATGAGTTGGCAATGCCATCAACAGAAAATGCTGCTGACCCATAAGAGAGTGGTGGGGGCTCTTCTTAAGGAACAACGTGCTTCACCCCTTAAACCCATCGCACCAGTACTTGCTATCTACAGGGCAAGAGGGGTTAGCGCAGCTTTGTATGGGGCTGAACTATGGGGCGTGCAGAATGTGGAACAATTGTCTCACGCAGAAAACAAGTTCCACAAAGATCTTATGGGCCTCCCTTATAGTACTCCAACTCTCCCACTTCTTCTGGATATGGGCACTGGGCCCATCAGCGATCAGGCAAGGCTGCGCCCTCTTCTTTTGTGGTCACGCATTTGGAGAGTGCCAGAATTGTCTGGTTTTGCAGAGGGCCTAAAGGAAGTTCTTTCATTACCTGGTTGGTCTAAGGTCCGTTGGCTGAGGGAAGTTAAGCACCTCCTCACTGACTTGGGCCTTGAAGACGCTTGGATCACCAGATCTGCTCCGCCCAAGATTGTCTTGAAGAAGCTATATTGGGGTTGGGTCTCTGATGGCAGAAATAGCAGGGCCAACTTGTGTAAGTCCACAGTTGAATTCCTTATGGTGAAGGAAGTGTATTTTTGTGAGCCATACTTGGATATTATCCTAAATTCCTGGGATAGGGCCCTCTACTTTAAGTTCAGGGTAGGCCTTCTCCTAGTGGGACAATTAACTGCTAGCTGGAAGGTTCCGGCGCAGTCAACACCATTTTGCCCCTTTTGCACTGACAGAACGGAGTCAGTTTCCCATTTACTGTTCGAATGCCCGGCATATGCAGCCCCACGCCGCAGATGGCTGAAGCCACTCTGCAGAGAGCTCGGCACTAGATCACATAAGGAGGCCCTACGAATTTTAAAATCAGATCCTTGGCCCCTATTTGCTTGTGGCTTGGCAAAGTATCTGGGATGGGCATGGCGCATTAGATCTAGGAGGTTTTTGTACATTGTTTAAAATCCATTTTATAGACTGTTTTTATGTACATGTCATTGTATTATGAACTGTATACTTATTTTCATGCACTGACCTTTTTAAATGTTTTATGTGTTTGTATTGCTTTTTAAGATACCAACTATATCGAAATAAAGCTTGTTACAACAACAACAATATATATATATTTTTCTTTTTCACTAAAAAAAACCATAGGTTTCAGACACTATAAAAAGTCAAGTAAACAGTCAATCACACTGCTACTAAATCCTCCATCCAGATATTTATATATCCACTCATTCTTCAGTGCAGATTGCTATATTATATATATATATATATATATATATATATATATATATATATATATATATATATATATATATATATATATATATATATATATATATATATATATATATATATATATATATATATATATATGTACCAACAATTACCTCTTCTGTTCCGAAGTAAGCCAGGACACCCGGAATGTGTTTGCGAAAATTTATTCAGCAAGTGAAAAAGTGCGACGCGTTTCGCCGATAAGGCTTGCTCACGCTCGTCTAGAATACAATGACGGCCATTTTTAAAGTGCTCAAAACACACCCCCAGTGTACGCATATCACCACCATGGTAATGCGGGCTGCCATCTTATATAAGTACTAATAATACAAATTCATTGTGTACATAATACATCATTGTCATGATTCAACCTTGTACCGTATTTAGAACCAATACTAGAACGTCTGATGACATCATCCAGTGAATGTGGTTTGGTTTGTTATTTAAGTATGTATTATATATATATATATATTCACTGAAAAAACCATAGGTTATAGACCATATATAGTTAGGAATTTGCATTTACAAAACCTTGAAAATTCACTGAAAAACCATAGGTTAGAGACCATATATAGTTAGCTGGACATTTTATTGACATAAAACCAATGAAATTCCATATATAGTTAGTTGCACTAACTATATATCGCGCACCCGCAATCCACTGCTGATGATGTCACATATTACATCATTCATGACATGGTCAGTGACATCACTGATGACATCACTGATGACATCTCAAATGATCTGTTCACAAGATCCTGCCTCTTCTCCCCCTCCCTTCCAGGAAATTACTTGTCCAGGGCCTTGTCATGGCACGGCTCGATTACAGCAATGCCATTTTTCTGGGGGCCCCTGAGTACACCTTGGCCAAACTCCAACGTACCCAGAATGCGGCGGCCAGGCTCATCATGAACCTTTCCCCTAGAATGTCGGCTAAGCCCGCCCTCAAAGCCCTACACTGGCTCCCTGTTCGCCAGAGAGTAGAGTTCAAGGCCCTATGTACCACCCACAAGCTCATGAATGGAGCTGGCCCTGACGCGCTTAAACATATGGTTACCCCATACAAAGCCTCAAGATCCCTTCGCTCCGACGCCGAACATCTTGCTACGGTGCCCAAATTCAAGAAGGCTCGTTCCGGCGGACGCCGCTTCTCGGTCAAAGCCTCCACAGCCTGGAACCTACTCCCCCTCAGCCTACGTCTGGAACCCTCCCACATAGTGTTCCGTAGGAAACTCAAAACATTCCTGTTTCCCAATTAAAACACTCCCTCCCCCCCCCCTCTGGATATCGACAGGTTTAATAGCGCGGGGATGCCTACGGGTCACCAGGCGCTCTAGAAATCGCGAAATAAATGACATCACTGATGACATCACTGATGACATCACTGATGACATCTCAAATGACATCATCTAGTGTCTGTGTGTTTTTGTAAAGTTTAAATATGTTTTACATATTGAAGAATGAGTGGATGTATGGAAGACTGAGTGTGTGTGTGGCTGGCTGGGAGGTGTGTGACTCTGTGCATATCAATGTGTACTTGTATCAGTGATTGTATAAGAGAGTAAGTATGTGTTAGTATATGTGTGAAAAGTATGGTGTTCTGTGTTTAACTGTATAGATGAGGAAATCGAAGTGTGATTGATTCTTCACAGGACTGACTAGGTGTATGAGTGCATATGATAGTGTTGTAATAATGAGTGACTGTATGTATGAGTGATTGTATGGGTGAATGAGTGAATGTGTGTGTAGACGTAGGAATCAGTGAGTGCGTATGTAGTAACTGGTATTGGTGTGTCATGATGTCATCAGTGATGTCATTTGAGATTTCATCAGTGATGTCATTTGAGATGTCATCAGTGATGTCATCAGTGATGTCATCAGTGATGTCACTGAAGTATGGTGTTCTGTGTTTAACTGTATAGATGAGGAAATGGAAGTGTGATTGATTCTTTACAGGACTGACTAGGTGTGTGAGTAACTCCATGGTTGAGTGGCAGTGTGTGAGTGTCTGCATAGGTGTATGAGTGCATATGATAGTGTTGTAATAATGAGTGACTGTATGTATGAGTGATTGTATGGGTGAATGAGTGAATGTGTGTGTAGACGTAGGAATCAGTGAGTGCGTATGTAGTAACTGGTATTGGTGTGTCATGATGTCATCAGTGATGTCATTTGAGATGTCATCAGTGATGTCATCAGTGATGTCATTTGAGATGTCATCAGTGATGTCATCAGTGATGTCACTGACCATGTCATGAATGATGTAATATGTGACATCATCAGCAGTGGATTGCGGGTGCGCGATATATAGTTAGTGCAACTAACTATATATGGAATTTCATTGGTTTTATGTCAATAAAATGTCCAGCTAACTATATATGGTCTCTAACCTATGGTTTTTCAGTGAATTTTCAAGGTTTTGTAAATGCAAATTCCTAACTATATATGGTCTATAACCTATGGTTTTTTCAGTGAATTTCATTGGTTTTTTAAAAGCTAATATCTATAGCTGTAAAATATATTCTTTATTACGTGACGTATCACGTAGCCCTGTGAGACGCCTCATGGCGCGTCGCATAACCGTGATGTATCGGCTCTGCAGCGCAAACAAAACCCGTAACGTAAGCGTGCCGGAGCACGCTTACAGATATATATATATTTTTTAACCTTAATTAGACAAAATCCACACGTGCACATATCTTGAGGCCTTGCAAAGGCACATCAAACAAACAGTCCCTACAATTTTGCCAAGTTTGCTGGAAATCTATTCCCTTAATTTTTTTTTTACTGTTTCTCTTGGTTTTCCCCTTGTTACGCTTACCGGGACGCTACCCGGTACGCGAACCGGACGCTCCAAAAACACAAGATGGCGGACTCCCGTTACGCTGCCGGTTAGCTGCCCGGTTCGCGTACCGGGAAGCGCCTCTACCGCGAAAAATCGCGGGGGACTTTAATATCCCCCTCATCAATCCTAGGGGGTCAGGAGGGGTTTACCTTGCCCCCTTTCCTTCATCTCCCCCTTCTTTTTTCACCACATCTTGTCTCTCGAACCTACCGAGAGACAAGATGGCGGCCGCTCCGGACTGTTTACAATGTTGACAGCTACGCTGCCGGTTAGCTGCCCGGTTAGCTGCCCGGTGAGCTGCCTGGTGAGCTGCCCGGTGAGCTGCCCGGTGAGCTGCCCGGTTCGCGTACCGGGACACGCCTCTACGGCGTAAAATCGCAAAAAAAAAAAAATATTATTTTTTGCCCCGCGGGGCACTTTAATATCCCCCTCATCAATCCTAGGGGGTCAGGAGTGGTCTACCTTGCCCCCTTTCCTTCATTTCCCCCTTCGTTTTTCACCACATCTTGTCTCTCGATCGTACCGAGAGACAAGATGGCGGCCGCTCCGGACTGTTTAGAATGTTGACAGACACCGGAGAGCCAATCAGCTTCGCTTCGCGAAGTTCCGTTACGCGTCAGGTACGCGAACCGGGGCGCTAACCGGACCGCTGTCACAGATATATATATATTTTTTTAAACGTTCATTTCTCAAAATCCACTGGAGCACATATATTGAGACATAGCAAAGGCACGTCGGGCAAACCATATCTACAATTTTGCCAAGTTTCATGTAAATCTATTCAGCCGTTCGAGCTAAAAGTGAGTCCAACCGCCCTATGGAAAAATGAATGGGAAAAACGCGTTTTGGGACCCCCCTTTTTTCTCGGCCCCCCTTGACGAACCCCCCCCCCCCAATTTTCAGGGGCTGCTCAGAAACAAAATGTGCCATTTTCCTGAAAATTTCAGCCAATTCCGTCCACAAACGCCAAAGTTATTAGACATAGAATTTTCAGAAATCCCATAGAGAAAAAATCCTAACTATATATACCCACTGGCTATCGCCAGTAGGTAATATACATATATAAACATATATAATCTGCATATCTATATAAATATAAATGCATGCATACATATACATATATGCATACATATGCATGTTATTTACATGAAAGTTTTAAAAACACTAATAAAAGCAAAGCTAAAAAGCCACCTCATTACAAACAGAATGGCTTTAACTTAAACGAGGGCGAGATCTATTGCATTTTCAATGCTTGTTTACTTTGGTTCTACCAAGAAGGCATTCAGATGTGTCACACATTTGCCATAAATTCTGAATGTTAGCACTCTAGTTGCTCATTAGATCACTGTAGTAAAGCTAGTGCTCACCAGGGAAGTCTGCTGCTAATCATGGTTTGCAGCCATTTTCCCGCATTTTTTATCCCGCAGACTTTCAGTCCGCATACCATTATCCCGCAAGGTCATTGACCTCGCATACCATTATCCTGCATTGTTTCAAAACGCATGTGCATTTATCGCGCATGCCTTTACAAAGAATTACGTTTTAAAGGCATGTATGGTAAATGCATTTGCGTTGTGAAAACCACGATGACGAGAGAGGTTAGTGGGTTTGTGTTAATTTTTTCATGGGTTAGTGATTGTGTAGTGTAGTGTAGTGTTGTGTAGTGTAGTGTTGTGTTAGTGTAGTGTAGAGTTGTGGTGGTTGTTTAGTGTAGGGTCATGCTGGGGGTAGTGTTTTAGGGTTTAGGGTTGTGTTGTAGTGTTTGCGTAGTGTAGGGTCATGCTGGGGGTAGTGTTTTAGGGTTTAGGGTAGTGTTGTAGTGTTTGCATAGTGTAGGGTCATGCTGGGGGTAGTGTTTTAGGGTTTAGGGTTGTGTTGTAGTGTTTGCGTAGTGTAGGGTCATGCTGGGGCTAGTGTTTTAGGGTTTAGGGTAGTGTTGTAGTGTTTGCGTAGTGTAGGGTCATGCTGGGCGTAGTGTTTTAGGGTTTAGGATAGTGTTGTAGTGTTTGCGTAGTGTAGGGTCATGCTGGGGGTAGTGTTTTAGGGTTTTGGGTAGTGTTGTAGTGTTTGCGTAGTGTAGGGTCATGCTGGGGGTAGTGTTTTAGGGTTTTGGGTAGTGTTGTAGTGTTTGCGTAGTGTAGGGTCATGCTGGGGGTAGTGTTTTTGGGTTTTGGGTAGTGTTGTAGTGTTTGCGTAGTGTAGGGTCATGCTGGGGTGTAGTGTTTTAGGGTTTTGGGTAGTGTTGTAGTGTTTGCGTAGTGTAGGGTCATGCTGGGGTGTAGTGTTTTAGGGTTTTGGGTAGTGTTGTAGTGTTTGCGTAGTGTAGGGTCATGCTGGGGGTAGTGTTTTAGGGTTTAGGGTAGTGTTGTAGTGTTTGCGTAGTGTAGGGTCATGCTGGGGTGTAGTGTTTTAGGGTTTTGGGTAGTGTTGTAGTGTTTGCGTAGCGTAGGGTCATGCTGGGAGTAGTGTTTTAGGGGTTACGGTAGTGTTGTAGTGTTTGCGTAGTGTAGGGTCATGCTGGGGGTAGTGTTTTAGGGTTTAGGGTTGTGTTGTAGTGTTTGCGTAGTGTAGGGTCATGCTGGGGGTAGTGTTTTAGGGTTTAGGGTTGTGTTGTAGTGTTTGTGTAGTGTAGGGTCATGCTGGGGTAGGGTTTTAGGGTTTAGGGTAGTGTTGTAGTGTTTGCGTAGTGTAGGGTCATGCTGGGGTGTAGTGTTTTAGGGTTTTGGGTAGTGTTGTAGTGTTTGCGTAGTGTAGGGTCATGCTGGGGGTAGTGTTTTAGGGTTTAGGGTAGTGTTGTAGTGTTTGTGTAGTGTAGGGTCATGCTGGGGGTAGTGTTTTAGGGTTTAGGGTAGTGTTGTACTGTTTGTGTAGTGTAGGGTCATGCTGGGGGTAGTGTTTTAGGGTTTAGGGTAGTTTAGTTGTTTAGTGTATGCTAAAGGCATATTCGTTCTAAAAGTTTTCGTTATTTTAATTTGCGGCCTAATAGTACATGCAGGATTTCGTCATATATTCGCTAATCATACTTTCTATGGCAAAATGAACCCCCTCATTTTGTTCCTTTTTAAATTAAATGTTTTAAGAGTTACCACTTTATTCCAATCAAGATGGCTTCAGGTGTGCCATACCTTTGTAATAAGTAGGACTGTTAGCACTCTAGTTGTTCTTTAGAACACTCTGGGACATTCTGTCATTGGGCTATAGTTGGGCTACATCTGGCTGATATTTGGGCTACATTTGTTTTTTTTGTCTCTGGTGGCCATCTTTGGGCTACATTGGGCTACATTGGGCTACATTGGGCTACATTTGGGCTCCAACATATATATAGCCCAATGTAGCCCAATATATATTTTTCAAAGTTAATTTTTGTAAAAACCACTGGAGCCTATATCTTGAGACATAGCAAAGGCACATTGGGCTACCAGTCCCTACAATTTTGCCAAGTTTGGTGTAAATCCATTCAGCCGTTCAGGCTAAAAGTGAGGCCAACCGCCCCTATGGAAAATTGCATGGGAAAAACACGTTTTGGGACCCCCCTTTTTTCTCGGCCCCCCCTTGACGAAACCCCCCCAAATTTTCAGGGGCTGCTCAGAAACAAAATGTTCCATTTTCCTGAAAATTTCAGCCAATTCTGTCCTTAAACGCCAAAGTTATTCGACATAGAATTTTCAAAAATCCCATAGGAAAAAAATCCTAACTATATATACCTACTGGCTATCGCCAGTAGGTAATATATATATATATATATATATATATATATATATATATATATATATATATATATATATTTTCTCTCCTCCAGTGCCGGTTTGCGCACCTTGGGCTGTCGTGGAACGGTCCCGGATAGGCCACCGACCGGCCTTCAACATGTACCAACAATTACCTCTTCTGTTCCGAAGTAAGCCAGGACACCCGGAATGTGTTTGCGAAAATGTATTCAGCAAGTGAAAAAGTGCGACGCGTTTCGCCGATAAGGCTTGCTCACGCTCGTCTAGAATACAATGACGGCCATTTTTAAAGTGCTCAAAACACACCCCCAGTGTACGCATATCACCACCATGGTAATGCGGGCTGCCATCTTATATAAGTACTAATAATACAAATTCATTGTGTACATAATACATCATTGTCATGATTCAACCTTGTACCGTATTTAGAACCAATACTAGAACGTCTGCATATTAAACGACGTAATTATAAACAAAAGTTTCATGTTTGTGCCTCATGTTCGTAAATATGAAAAAACATGAAAAACAATTTGGCCAGGCACATTGAAGATATTGAAATTCCTTGAACGGACACATATTAAGCCCAATGCTTCAAGAGTTGTCACAATATCACATAATAGTTCACATCGTGCATCGCGGTCACGTGTTCACATTCTACATGAAACCTAGATTATCATTGGATGTTCGACTGCAGGCCAGTAATACGCCTAATGCAATTGGATCTCGCTGTTAGGATACATAATGTAAACAACGTGCCGGCTATGTTCATATTATTGACTAGTATAGCCCAAGTGGGCAAGTGCAGTAGGTATTAATGCACTAACTGAAAAATCAGGTAATATATGATACATATTGTTCAGTGATCATAAGCTTCCAGACACGAACGGAAAGTGTTTGCTCAAATTAAATGTCAACATGGCAGGTGAATTGGAGTCTCGTCGCAAACAGACAGCGGACAAATTATTCTTCAATATTGCAGGCGAAAATGTAGAGTCGGCACAGACTTCTGTCAGCATTGGGCAAGAAATAACCCTGCAAACTAAACTAGGTCTGTTAGAAAAATTATACAAGAAAGAACTCTCCAAGTGGTGGGAGGCGGAGTCACTATCCAGATACATTGAAGTCAAACGAGTTCCAAGGGGTCTCCGGATTTTTACAATTCCCACATACGAAGACCCGGATCCGGAGATGATCAATGAATGGTCTGACAATACCTCATCGTGTTCGATGATAATGTTGAAAATCCTTGTAAAATATGCCCTTAAAGACCGTGCCAAGCTTCTGAAAGATATAGAGAATCTCCTAGTGGAAATTGAACCATTGATGACGAAGGAAGCATTAGAAGAACATTAAAAGAAACTCAATGTGAAAATGGAGAAATTAGAAGAAGAGATCACGGCCAAAAAACAACGGAAATTTATAAGGGACTTCAAAGATTATCAGTCTGGACGTACTTTAACATTTCAGAAAAAGTACGACCATCTCTTTGACAAGAAAACAGGGATGGCGCTGACCAGTCAACAAAAGTCAGGATCTAACGTGGAGGTAGTGGAGAGTGATGTATCGGATGGTAACTTGTCAGATGCCTCCACATCTGGCAACACTCAGGAACCCCCAGCTATTGTCAACAAAAGGGTGAATTTTTTAGCCCAGTTCCAGATGATGAGTCAGAATCGGACAGACACCTTTCAGGGGGAAAAGGGGAATCAAAGAGGTCGAGGACGTGGAAGCAGAGGAGGAACAGGCGGAACAAACAAGCCAAAAAGAGGAGGATCAAACGCCACGCAGGCTCCAATGGGAATGGCAACAAGGAGCAAGATTACGAAATGAACATGACTGTGGTGAACCTCTCACGCCATGTGCTAATTGAAGGTGAGAAAGAGATCTTGGTACTTGGCCTTTCCTTTTGTCCATCCCAGAATATGAACTTTGCACAGACTCGTATCGACTTATTTTTGTTTGCGACGAAATTGAAACTAAAGAAATGGTATTGCACTAAAGTTAAAGACAGACCAGTTGTTTCTGCTAGCAATACACTAAGTAACCTTGATGTAGAGGACATTTTTCTATTAGAGGAAATTCATGGGGATGGTGTAAATATGAGAGAGGAACCTGATTGGGAGAGCTGGGGTTTTGACCTAGATAACAACCCGGGGTCGAAATTTAAACCTAAGAGCGTGTTCTTACCTGCAGTCCAATGTGACGCAATTGATGTGTTTGAGAGGGGTGTATTGAAAGACCTTTTGAAATTAAGATACAAGAAAATATCTTAAGAGTAACAAAAATCTATCTCATACCCAACAAATGTCTATTGAATCCCTCAGAGCGGACAAAGAAATTGTAATACGTCAATCCGATAAGGGAGGGAATGTTGTGGTTCTGGATAAATGCAAGTACCTCCAGGAGGGTCTCAGACAACTACAGGACACAACATGTTACCGCAGGTGTGATAGAGATGATGTTTTAAGGTCCACCAGCATTTTCAGAGATTTACTTTTGGAATGGAAAGACAAAGGGTTGATAGAAACGGAGGAATATCAATATTTATACTGTGCCCACCCTAAGGTCCCAATAATGTACCTCCTCCCCAAACTCCACAAAGACCAGTGCAACCCGCCGGGTCGCCCAATTGTGTCCTCCATAGGTTCCCTCCTTGAGCACACCTCCAAATATATTGACCACTACTTGAGAACTTTTGTCATGGCATTACCATCATATGTCAAGGATACCACCCCATTTTTGAGTATCATCAATGGTATCCACTGGGAAAACAATTTCACACTGGTTACCTTAGATGTCAGCAGTCTCTACACCAGTATTCAACACGAACAAGGTTTGAAAGCAGTGAAGCACTTTCTGAACACCAGGTCTATCTCATTGTTACTACACTCCCAAATGCTTCTGTCTATGATTGACTTCCGTTTAACTAACAATTTCTTTTTCTTTAATGACGTCACGTATCACCAGTCACAGGGCACAGCTATGGGAACCTGCTTCGCCCCCAGCTACGCGAATTTATTCATGGGCTGGTGGGAGGAGCAGGTTGTCCAAGAGATGGCTGATTTCAACAATGTGTCCCTGTGGCTGCGATACATAGACGATATTTTTTTCATTTGTAATGGCGATGAGGACTCAGCCAAGCGGTTTATTGACAAACTGAATGTTAACACCTTGAACCTAATCTTAACAGAACATATCAGGAAGACTAAGATGGAGTTCCTGGATGTGGAAGTGGAAGTGGTAAATAACATCCTGACCACTAAACTCTTCAGAAAAAGCACTTCTGGGAATAGTCTTTTGAGGGCTTCGAGTTGCCATCCTAAAAGTCTTGTCTATAGTATCCCCTATGGAGAACTGTTGCGCGCCAGGCGCAACTGCAGTACCCAAGATGGATACGAAATAGAAGAAGCTGTGATGTGCCAGAGGTTTAGGCAGAGAGGGTATGGTAACAAAGTAATTGCCAAAGCTGTAGAACGGAGTCATAAGAAAACCAGGGATGAACTACTAGCTCCCAAACCACCCCAGACACAATCTGAAACCATCAGATTCATTACTACTTTCTCTGGACAATCTCAGGATGTGAGAAAGGTGTTTAAAAAACACTGGCATGTTTTAAATACTGATGAACATCTTAAGAAGTATTTAGGTGACAACCCCCAGATCACGTTCAGGAAGGGCAAATCCCTACGGGACGAACTCAGTCAAAATTACGTGACTGAGAATGGTCTACCTGACCATGCTACAAATGCTGGATTCATATGCTGCAAGAAATGTAAGGCTTGCAAATTCAGCAGAGATTGCAAAAACTTACTGATACCAGGAACTTCCAGAGAATTTACTATCAGAAAGAGACTATCCTGCAATACCCCATACAGTGTCTACGTACTGATATGCCCATGCAACAAGTGGTATGTGGGTAGTACGAAGCATGAGGCAAAAAAGAGGGTATTAGAACATCTGAGAGCGATACGGAATCTCAACAGACAATATCCGGTCGCTAGACATTTCTTTGAATACCACATGCAGGATGAGACTAAATTACGTATGGTGGTTATTGATTGTGTTGATCTGGGAATAAGAGGTGGCAACTATGAACTCTCTATGAGGAAGCTAGAGTCCAAATATATAATTGAATTCCAATGCCTGACTCCGTTAGGGCTAAACACAAGTGAGGAACTGTCAGTTCATTTTTATGAAGAATAATTATATGTATTTCATGAATTAGTAAATTTGCTGTCTGTATTTTAAAATGGTTTTATTTATTTTGTAAAGTTTAATTATTTTTTCACAGGTAATGTGGGGAACTGCTGGATACAATGAATCAGTTGAACACTGACCTTGTTGAACATCATGTACTCACCTTGTCAATGCCTAATGCGGTATGGAGTTGTGATCGCCCACTTGGGCAAGGACTTGTTCCATGAGTTTGGACATATTGGACATGAACTTTGAGAATCATGTGCCAACGTTCTTCTGGCAATATCTTGGTACAACACTAGCTCACTGGGGCAAGGATTTGAACAATATGTATCATATATTACCTGATTTTTCAGTTAGTGCATTAATACCTACTGCACTTGCCCACTTGGGCTATACTAGTCAATAATATGAACATAGCCGGCACGTTGTTTACATTATGTATCCTAACAGCGAGATCCAATTGCATTAGGCGTATTACTGGCCTGCAGTCGAACATCCAATGATAATCTAGGTTTCATGTAGAATGTGAACACGTGACCGCGATGTACGATGTGAACTATTATGTGATATTGTGACAACTCTTGAAGCATTGGGCTTAATATGTGTCCGTTCAAGGAATTTCAATATCTTCAATGTGCCTGGCCAAATTGTTTTTCATGTTTTTTCATATTTACGAACATGAGGCACAAACATGAAACTTTTGTTTATAATTACGTCGTTTAATATGCAGACGTTCTAGTATTGGTTCTAAATACGGTACAAGGTTGAATCATGACAATGATGTATTATGTACACAATGAATTTGTATTATTAGTACTTATATAAGATGGCAGCCCGCATTACCATGGTGGTGATATGCGTACACTGGGGGTGTGTTTTGAGCACTTTAAAAATGGCCATCATTGTATTCTAGACGAGCGTGAGCAAGCCTTATCTGCGAAACGCGTCGCACTTTTTCACTTGCTGAATACATTTTCGCAAACACATTCCGGGTGTCCTGGCTTACTTCGGAACAGAAGAGGTAATTGTTGGTACATGTTGAAGGCCGGTCGGTGGCCTATCCGGGACCGTTCCTCGACAGCCCAAGGTGCGCAAACCGGCACTGGAGGAGAGAAAATATATATATATATATATATATATATATATATATATATATATATATATATATATATAATACATACTTAAATAACAAACCAAACCACATTCACTGGATGATGTCATCAGTGATGTCATCTGAGATGTCATCGGTGATGTCATCAGTAATGTCACTGACCATGTCATGAATGATGTAATATGTGACATCATCAGCAGTAGATTGCGGGCGTGCGAGTTATAGTTAGTACAACTAACTATAACATGGGAATTTCAATGGTTTTGTACGAGTGAAATGTCCAACTAACTATAACATATCTGAAACCTATGTTTTATTCAATGAATTTCTAAGGCTTTTTAAATGCTAATTCCTAACAATAAAAGGCCTCAAACCTATGTTTTTTTCCAGTGAATTTCAAAGGTTTTTTAATGCTAAATCCTAACTATACCCTGCCTGAAACCTATGTTTTTTTCAATGAATTTCAAAGGTTTTGTAAATGACAAGTATTAAATGTATTTATTGTTATTTTTTTATACTGATTTTCAAAATAAATTTAGCTTTGTATTTTTAGATATTTTATTTTTTAAATTACATTATACATTACATTACAAAATATACTTTCTCAGAATGAAATACTTTAGTTTAAATACTTTGCAAATAGGCAATAGACTTGTAAGTACGGTAGTTACAGTTGTTGCAATGGGCAACTCAATTTCAAACACAATGCAACATTGAGGTCAATGTGAATTTCTAGTTAAATGCAATTAATTACTTTTTCTAACCACAGGACTGGATCCTGAATTCAGTCCTGAGACATCACCTGTAAACAGTTGAGTAAAAGCATTTTAGTTACAGTAGTGATTTTTAAGGAATTTTATTGTATTTTAAAAGATGACAGAAACTTTTTCCATAGAATCACCAATGTTATCCTATAGGAGGAAATTCACTTATCAGGTAAGTAGTGTTAACGTTACTTTTTCTTACTCATTGGTGGATCCTGGTTCCAGCACGGATGCGTCCCCTGTAAACAGTCAAAAGAATGCATTTAAGTCATACAGGCAATTTTTAAGGAATATTTTTAGTTTGTGAAAATAGACACTTAGAAACTTTTCTGGTGAAAAACACACAATATAATCCATTGGAAGGTAATACAAGTTACTGGTAAGTATGATTAGATTTCCTTTGCAAGATCTGTACTGGGCTCAAAGAAGCAGCACTGAGGTCACTCCTGATAACAGGTGAGTAAATCTTAATTCGTAGTTCTGCTGATTGTATAGGAATTTTTTAAAGTTCAAAAACTCCACACTTAGAAGAATTTCTAAGTGAAAACAGTCAATGTTCGCCTATGGAAGGAAATTCAAGTAACTGGTAAGTACGGTTAGAAATACTTTTCATGATCAGTACTGGGCTCAAAGATGCAGCACTGACGTCTCTCCTGATAACAGGTGAGTCAATCGGAATTCGTAGTTCAGCTGATTTTAAAGAAATGTTTTACGTTTCAAAAATCAACACCTCAAAACGTTTCTGCTGAAAACCACACAATGGATTTCTATGGAAGGAAATACAAGTTACTGTAAGAATGCTCAGAATTACTTTTCAGGGTCAGTGCTGGGCTAAAAGATGCTGCACTGGGTTCTCTCCTGATAACAGGTGAGTAAATCGGAATTCATAGTTCGGCTGATTTTAGAGAAATATTTGTAGAATGGTAAAGGAAGGGGGTGGGGCCTGAGGTGACATGTGTGCAAACACGCCCTGTGGTGGGTGTTACGTTGTGGGATTAAGTGCCCTTGAATCCTGAGGTACCCTGGGAGCCAACTAGCCACCAGGTACCTCTAGTATGCGCCAGGGGGGTGTGTTGCAGAGAGATGTTCAGAGGCCACGCACTCTGCATCGCAGCTCCGTGACGCTTACTAGAGGTACTTGGTGGGCTAGTTGGCCCCCAGGGACCCTCAATATTGAAAAGGAATTAATTCCCCAACTTAAACTGGGCCACAGGGCATGTTTGCACACATGTCACTTCAGGCCCCACCCCCTCCCTTTACCACTGTGCAAACGCACCCTGTGGTGCATTTTAAGTTGGGGAATTAACTCCCCTTGAATACTGAAGGGACCTTGGGGTGCAACTAGCCCACCAGCTACCTCCATTAATTGCCACAGAGCTGCGTTGCAGGGAGGTGTAAAAAGGGGTGTGGCATCAGAACACCTCTCTGCAACGCAGCCCCCTGGCACATACTGAAGGTTCCTGGCGGGCTAGTTGGCCCCCAGGGACCCCTAGTATTCAAGGGGAATTCGTTCCCCATCTGCAAACGTGCCAGGGGGCACGTTTGCAGGGTGCAGCAAGGAGGAGGCGTGGCCTCCGGCGCAATGCCGGTATTTAATTTTTTCTTTTTTTAAGAAGGGGGGCTGTGTAGCCCCCTTCTTTTTCTCATTTTTGGACCCTGGGGACCCCATCCCCCAGGCCTGGCCCCTATTTTTATTTATTTTTTAATAAAAAATTTGGGAAGGGGGCCGCGTGGCCCCCTCCCGAGGCCTTAATCTGCCCTGGGGACCCCATCCCCCGGGGCATGGCCCTTTTATTTTTATAATATATTTTAGGAGGGGGCTGCCTTGCCCCCCTCCTTATTGCCCCGGGGACCCTATCCCCCGGGCCGGCCTTTGTTTTTTAATTTGTTTTTATATATAATTTGAGGAGGAGGCCCGCGTGGTCCCCCTCCTGGGCCACTAATAGCCCTGGGGACCCCATCCCCTGGGGCTGGCCCACTCCTTTGGGGACCGTGGGGGGTCCCCAATCCCCCCACGGTCCCAGCCGGCTCCCCACATCCTGCGGGAGCCGGCATTGCTTTTCCATATGGAAAAGAAATCTGCTTTCTTATTTGGAAGAGAGAGCAGGTTCCCTGCTCTCTCTTCCATATAGGAAAGAAGTTTGCAGTGACAGGGTGGGAGCGGCGAGGCTCCCGCCCTGTCATTACAAAGTGCAGTGTCCCAAGGGTGGGCACCCCGGGACACTGTAGGAGCCGGCCCTGGGGGTTGGTGGTCCCAAGGGGCCTCGAGGACTCCAGGAGGGGAGCCACCCGGCCCCCCTCTCATCAATTGAAAAGCCCCGGGGTGTGGTGGTCCCCGGGGCTTTGGGGTCCATAACGGACCCCCAAATTGAAAATGTAGTGCCCCCCGGGGAGGTGGCGGTTCCCTGGGCATGTGGGGGGGGCTCAACACTCCCCACACGGGTTTTTTTATTTTTAAAAAAATGCTCCGGGGTGGCGGTCCCCGGGGCTGCGGGGGGGCCTGTGATCCCCCCTGCATACATTTAATTATAGCCCTCGGGGGTGGTGGTCCCAGGGGGTGGGGGGGCCTCAGAACCCCCCACCCATTTCAATAAAGTCCCATGGGGTGGGGGTCCCCAGGACTGCAGGGGGGCCCCGTGAGCCTCCACATACATTTAATTGGAGCTCCGGGGTGGAAGTCCCCGGGGCTGGGGGGTCTCAGAGCCCCCCGCATACATTAACTAAGAGCCCCGGGGGTGGCGGTCCCCGGGGCAGTGTGGGGGGATTGGGAGCCCCCACACTTTTTACTTAATAATGCCCCCTGGATTTGGCCCCTCAGGGGCAAATTACCATATTTACAGGGAGACCGCCTTTCTTCTTTTTTCTATTGCTAGGATTCGCGGATCCAACGCGCATCCCGCATTTTTTTTGTGGGACCCCCTGAGCAGGCCTAGGGGGTCAGGGTGTGTCTACCCAGCTCTCTTTTCGTGTTTTGTGGCATTTGTTTTTGACTTCTTGTGCCTCGGTTCTACCGAGGCACAAGATGGCTGCCAACACTTCCTGATTTTGACAGTTGTCAGCCAATTAGCCTTCAGCTTGTGCACGGCAGGGTGCTTGTAGGCTCCGCGTAGGGTACGTGGATAGATAGGAGGATCCACCGCACCCATAGATATATATGTGACTTTAACTGTCATTTTCTCAGGAACTACTGAACAGAGGAGGCAAGATGGCAGCCCCAACTGTGGCCGTGTGAGGTGCTCCGCTGATGACCCCGTTCAAATTCCCTACTAGCAGTGATTTCCCTATTCTTCCAGCCCGTTATCTACCTGCTCCATGCTGCTGACTTCTGTCCAAGTCTCGGATCTGCTACAGCCGACTTAAAAGTTAAAAGTGCTCAGTGTGATCCGCGTCCTTCTGGCATCTGAAAGCATCTCGGCTTGCCGCTTGCCGCTTCGGGCGTTCCTCACGGCGCAAGGAGAGAGCAGTCTCAGCTGGGTGTAATTGACTGACCGAACGAGTGTGGCGCTCCAAGATAGCGACTGCCCAGATCCCGTGCTGTGGATCATTGCTTGCTTCCCCTTCGCCTCTGTGCTGTTTGGTGTACTGTGCTCGGCTCGGCTCGTTTATCGAGTCAAACGATTGAAATAGCCTGCTGCAAACATACTCACAGCCCAGTAATCTACGGTTAGATACAGAAGATTCCAGTTGAGAAGCGGAGTGCTTTTGGCGCCTTTTGAAGCACTGAAGGTAAAAAGGGGCTAAAAAGAATACATTCAACAGTGAACTCTCTGCGCTGTGCTGTAATTGTGGTGTTTCTCCTTTTTAACAATATTCGAAAATTTAAATCAGCAATATACTCTGTTCTGTACAAGGATGGCGCCTAAGGGAAGGGGCAACGCGAGGAACAAAGGTGGGGCAGCGGCTGAGACACCAGCTGGGACCTCAATTAGCGGGGAGTAGAGTACTCCTACCGACAAAATCAGTAACGATACTAGAACGAGAGGGGCGGTCTGCAAGTCGGCTATAGCCTGCGCTGATGGTGGCTTGGCTAGTGTGGCTATAGGAGCAGGAGGAGGAAACGCTAATGGCCAAATTGCGAAGACGCAGCCTGGGTCAGTGGCTGCTCCACAGCTACAAGCGCAAGGGGGGTAAGGTGCACTAGGAGCTTTACAGAGTCATTATAGAGACTCAGCAGTCCATCAGACCCAAGAGACACCTATCAAACAAAAAACAGTTGCAGCGATCTTTGATAAAAGGCGGGGTACCAGGCCGAAAGAGAACTTGGAGCTGAGTAATGAGCATATCGGCAAAAATAACGCTGTGGGAGCTGGTAGAAAAGAGGGCTCGTCAGCGATAAAAGGGAATCCGGTTTCGACAGAGGCAGTCCCTCCAGTAATGGCTGTAGAAGATGCTAGCTCTCAGTCAGGTTCGAATATGGAACTATCTACTTTGGCATTGGATAAGGAGCTCAAATCCGAGACAGATGGAACATTTTATTCAATGTCGGACTTAACAACCTTGTCTGACAAGGAACATGAATTGGATAGTGCCAGCAATCTTGGGGACTGGGGGATCTCCCGGATGATGAAGAAGGAGAAGACCCTGAACAGTTTCAGTCCCAGGACACGGTGAAGAAAACAAAAGATATTAGTGAAGGAGTACAGCGCAGATCAACTTGGACGAAGACCTGGAAGAGGATTCAATTACTCTTGGCCTAATCTATAAGACTGTTATGACGCACCGTAGTGAAACAAAAATGGAGGGGCAGCGAACGCAAGGCGCGGTAAGGAAACTACAGAATACTGTACGGTGGTTAATAAAAACATGTGCGGATGTAACATCTCGTGTGGTGGAAGTAGAGGAGAGAGTATCCTCTGTAGAAGATACTCTAGCGAAGCAACAAACTGCGGTAGAGTCCTTTTAGAAATAAAAAGCTGACGTGGACTGGAAGCTCACGGACCTAGAGAATAGATCACGCCGTAATAATTTACGCATATTAGGAATTACAGAAACAAGAGAGGGGGCTGATCCGTGTAAGTTCGTTGTCCAGCTGTTCAAGGAGGCATTTCCAGAATTGACTACATGGAACTGGGAAAAGGAAGTAATCAGTGCTCACAGGTTCCCGTTTGCGGTGAGACGGCGTGGGAGAGAAAGACAGGGTGACCAAAACTCATACCCAATGGCAATCTTAATTTTTTTGAATTACTATTTGTTGCGAGAAGCTATGATTTAGCAAGGCCTGGAAAAAACGAGTTGGTATGGGGTGCGAGTTTTTTGTTCGCCCGGACTTCTGTTCGACAACTGTCAATGAACAATGGCAAATGCGGAAACTATTTGCTCCTTTTCAAGGAATAGGAGCCCAGGTTTTTCTGCTCAATCCCTCCAAATTAAAGGTCATTATTAATGGTCAAACGAGGTTTTTTACATCCGGTAGGATGGCCAGGACTACTTATCAGATCTGGAAAAAAATGCAAAAAAGTGTTGAAAAATGCTAAAAAAAGGATTATCTAGTATTGGATTTTGATATCAGGAACTTATAATCTGTTATTGTTTTTGTAAGGCATTTGGAATATTGGGTGGAGGGTAGGGTTAATCAATGCTTTTGCTATTTGTTGAAATGTCAATTAGTGTATCTCTCTTTACAATGATATGTACTTCTTGACTTATGTTTACGATATAATTGGGTACTCTCCTCGCTTGGTAAAGCTATGTGCTTAGGAGACAATGATGTCAATTGTAACTGCTTCATATGCATAGGTAGAATAGGAGAAACTTTTTTGCTCTTATTCCTCTTTTTTTTTCTAGGTAACTTTATATGTTGGGTTTCTCTGCAGCTATGCAATGTATAGTTTCTAGGGATTTTTGATCTGGATTATGGAATCCAAAAGTGAGTAAATACTGTTAAGAGGAGTAAACAATTGTATTCGAGAGTGGGATAGGAGAGTGCCATATTAGTGTGGTAGGGAATTTGATGGGGTGGGGGAACGGTTGTTGCACCTCAACATCACTGAGGACAGTGTCCTTAAGCCTCATTCTGGGTGGTGGGGGTGTGGGGGGAGTTGTAGGGGGTGGGAGAGCGGGGTGGCTTTAAAATCAAAAAAATTTGAGACTTATTTTGCAGAATTGGCAGTACAGATTGTTTATATAATGGTAGGCAGGAACTATGGTACACCACATAGGCCGAGGAAAGCTTATCTATGTTTGATTTTTTTTTCTTTGATGGGGCAGGATAAACTTGTGATAGGCACTTGGAATATTTGTGGCCTTAACGATGCTAAAAAGCGGGCTCTTTTTTCGAAAATTGTCAATTCTATGCGGGTAGATATACTTTGTATACAGGAGACACATATACCATGGGGGAAGCGAAGTTGTTAGCGCTTTGCTTCTCTGGTTGCGTTAGGGTCACAATCAGTTGCGTATCATCAGCATACGATACTATCTCAACCCCATATGTATCTGTGATTCCACCTACTGGGGCCACGTAAAGATTGAATATTTTAAGTGATTTTGATCTCACCAGTGCTCATAACTATGTGGGGAGAAAACCAAAAGTGATCAGAGTTCTTCAGGCTCTTCTTCAGGAGCATGGTCTTGCAGATTTGTGGTTTCTCCATAAGAAAATAGAGGATGGATTTACGTTCTACTCTATACCTCATAAGAAAAGTGTTAGGCTAGATTATGTTTTTCTGTCAAAACAGGTGGCAGCTGCCACTGTTATTTTTTGTTTACCACAGCTCCTTTCTGACCATAACCCATTGATCGCTGAATGTCCTTGGCCACGAACTAGGAAACCACCTATAGATTGGACGTTTGAAAGGAAGCTATTATTCGAGGAGGGGTACTGCTTACATATTAAAAAATGGGTCGTTCAATTTTCGAATATTAGTAGGGGTCCACCACAGACCAAGTGGTTTGGGACACGATGAAAGCTGGACTACGGGGCGAGACTAAAAGCTTCTCTTCTTATAGGTGGAATTTAGAACAAGAGCAGATGATTATCGGGGTTAAAGAGCTTATGGAGGCAGAAATTGAATTAACTTCAAATATTAAGGATGGAAATGATATAGTGTCTTGCCAACAAAAGGTGGCGATTCTTAAGGCCCGGCTGTTGGAGTCTTTTGGTCAGGATCTTGCGACGAAGTACCTACAATATCACACAGAGATGTTTGAGTTTAGGGAGAACTCGGGCAGGGTCCTTGCCAAGAGACTCCGTCAGCGGAGTATTCAGAGTCAGGTGGTAAAAATTCAAGACGAACGTGGAATAATACAAGACAGTCAGGAAAAGGTTAACGAAGTGTTTCTGGATTTTTACTCCTCTTTATATCGAGAAGATACTTCTAGGCTAAATATAGAGAGAGCCGCGGAATATTATTTAGCAGATCTTGAGACCGCCGTTATCTCTCCTGAACAGGCTGAATTTCTGGCCACCCCAATTCAATGGGAGGAGGTCGAGCTCGCTGTAAATTCTTTGGCTAATGGTAAGGCTAGTGGCCCTGATGCAGTCCCATTAGAATTTTATAAGGTATTCTTAGCTGAAATTGGGCAGATATTCCTTGAGGTATTAAGAGCAGCCCAGAGGGGTATAGTGCCGGAATCATGGCAAAATGCAACCATAGTGTTGTTTAAAAAAAAGGGTAAACCTGAGTTGTTACCATCGTCATTTAGGCCGATTTCTTTAATCAATAGCGATTCAAAAATGTACTCAAAAATAATAGCCGGCCGACTCGTGAAGGTGATCACCCCGCTGGTTTCCGTACATCAGCATGGATTCATACCGGGCCGGGACACAGCTGATCATGTCAGACGTTCCATTGCATTACTGGACTGGGCCCATGTTACGAACTCTCCCCTCGGATTGATCCTGTTGGACGCCGAGAAGGCGTTCAACAGGGTCTCCTGGGGGTTCATGTGGGCCGTCCTGAAGTGGAAGAGATTCCCAAAAGAATTTATACAGGCGATCTGTGCGATGTATCTCTCTCCAAGAGCGCAACTTCGTATCTCTGGCCAGCAGACAAGTTCTTTCTCCATAACTAGGGGCATGCGACAGGGGTGTCCCTGTTCACCCCTGTTGTTTGCCCTGTATATAGACCCCTTCCTTTCTAAAATCGAGGCTAATCAGGGTATAGTACCGATAAGAGCTGGTAATACGTCGTATAATCTGTTAGCGTATGCAGATGATATAGTCGTTATAACATCAGACGTCTCATCTGCCTTTAGGGAACTTAAGGAATTAGCAGGGCACTTCGGGGCAGTATCGGGCTACAAGCTTAACGTCTCAAAGACCCAGGTGGTCCAGACACCTAGTATGACAATTTCTGATGCCCCAGTTGTTCCCGAAGCCACGTATTTAGGGGTGCGTATAACCTCCGCAGTAGATACCATTCCGGATCTAAATATCCTACCAGTTATAGATGAAGTAAATACTAAATTAGAGCGACTTGATAGCCTGCATTTATCTTTATATGGACGATGTAGCGTCATTAAAATGTTAGTCCTTCCTAAGTTTTTATACCTGTTTAGGACCATCCCTCTTTTGATTTCCCAAACAAGCTTGACAAAGGCAGATAGGGTCTGTTATAGGTTTTTGTGGGACTATAGGCGTTCACGTAGGGCAGCCAAATGGATGTGTCTTCCCCATGATCGAGGGGGTTGGTCGGTTCCCAGTCTCGTTATGTACTATTGGGCTGCAATGTTACAAGCAATGGGCGTGTTGCTATGTGGAGATAAAGCGAATGTACCAATATGTAATAGTCCTACTATTTTTGAGATCGGGTTGGGGTCTGCTGCAAAGGGTATTTTACTAGAGGTCCTCGAACCCAGCTACTACAAGAGAACTCGTTTTAAAGTTTTGATCGCTGCAAGCACTATTAGGCGGCTGATCAGGAGGAAATTAGCTATTCCAAATATGAATCTATTTACGCCGTTTAAAGCCACTCAAATGTTTCCTAGCATCTTTCAGGATTACGTTATGCATAGTTGGCAAAGCAAAGGTGTTTATGGGCTGGGTGATATGGTGGAGGACGGAGTAGTTTTACCCTATAGCGACATTAGGAATACATTTCAGTTATCTCCACGCAACTTTTTAAAGTAGTTACAGATCCAAAGCTTTATCCAAAAATATTTGAAGAAAACACCTGGTATGCTGGAGAAAGTATCAATTATTGAATTGATCAAGAAGAGAAGTAGAATAGGAATATTGTATCAATATATAATTTCAACTCTTCCGGATGAGTTCAAAGCGCTAAGTGGGAATCGAAGTTAGGAAGGGTTGGTATTTATTTAACCTCGGTGTTAGAACTTGCTAGTCAGGCTATTGTGTCAGGCTCACTCAAGACTCAAAGCTATATGGCAATGTTAGATTTATATTACACACCCGCTAAGAGTGCAAAGTGGGGTGCCATAAAGGGCAACGCCTGTGCACGATGTGGGCTGCTGGCAGCCGATGCAATACATATGTTCCATTCCTGTCCATCCCTTTCTGGGTTTCTTGATGATATCGAGCGCTTTATCAATGGTACACTTAAGATTAGATGTCTATTGACTCCGGCACTTGTGATATTTGGGGTAGAGGTTGGTAATACATTAGCAGGCAGTAACTCTTTTTATGAATCAGCCCTTATATTTATAGCTATGTCGCAGGTCCGTCTATGCATAACATCTCAGTGGCTTTCTCCAGAAGCTCCAACATTTGTGCAGTGGCGCGCAAGACTGTTAGCTATACATCGGCTAGAATTCTCTGTTTTTTCTTGTAGAGGGGGGAGGAGGCAGCAATTTGAAACCAGGATGTGGGCGCCGGTGGCGGAATGGGTTGGATAAAGGAATAGCAATATTTAGGCTGCATTTTCGTTTGCTATTCTTCCGTCTCTGCTCTGCTTTCTTTATTTTCAATTTCTAGGAATGTTTTTGTTGTACCGCTTGTCTAATTTGTTTAATGATTTTCTTTTTTATTCTGTATTAGTAACCAATTCTGCTGTGTAAGTAGGAATTGTATTGTTAAATGCTTAGTCTCAATAAATAAAAATAAAAAATAAAAAAAGGAACTACTGAACGGATTTGCACCAAATCAGCAAAAGACATGAGTCTGAACCAAGGACTACCTCCTTGCCCCCTTTTTTCTTGGCCCCCGCTTGACCAATCACCCCAAACTTTCAGGGAAGGAGCAGAACTGAGCTGGCCAAAGGTTTGGAAAATTTCACGCACATTCATCATCCGGTGCAAAAGTTATTCCAAATAGAATGTTGCGGATTTCGTATGGATAATAGGTCCTAACTATAACTATCTACTGGCGACCGCCAGTAGGTAATGTATATATATGAAAAAAGGCACGAAATCCACTTAGTGAGTGCAATCTTATTTTATTTTTTGTGCATAGCCGCCATGACGCATTTCAAACCACCAGGGTTATATATGGAATAGTGATTAAAATGGTCCCTGTGGGCTTGAGGAGCCGCGCCAGCGACCAAGATGGCCGCTTGAGTCTCTGCTCCACCGGCCGCCATATCCTGACCAGCCATTCGGCACATTATCCTGAACCCCGTCCCTACCATCGGATGGGGGACCAGCACCTGAGTCACTGGGTGAAATTCTGGTTCGTTTGGGTGATTCGGTGACAGATTACCGTCGTCCGAAACTTTGGGCCCTTCGGGCGTGGACGCCGGGACCCCGAGTGTGGCGCTGTCCGCAGTGGAGTGCGACAACATCGGCCTCTGGGACCGGAAGTGACCGGTCGGAACCTGGTTTATCACAGGAGAGCCGCGGCTGGGGCGTTCTGAGTCCATCTATCCTGGTCTGAGATCGCATTTCTGAGGAAGCTGCCTGGACCCGATTGGTGGTGGCAATGGCGTTGAGAGGAGACCTTGAGAAGCCCCGGACGAAATCGGCGAAGAATACTCGTCAGGTCCAGTCTAACAAAATGGACAAGTAGGCCATATCCAGGAGGTCCCCAGCTGAGGTACCCTGACCGGTGGTAGGGATGGTGATTTAGTTGTGGAGGATCCTACTATGAAAGACTTGATGGCAGCGATCACCGGGGTCCAATCTTCCTTGGGTAAGATGGACACTAAACTGGACTCGGTGTCGATTGAAGTGGGCCTCATAAGGGTTGACCTTACTAAAACGACGGAGAAAGTTAAGAACTTGGAAATTAAGACAACGAGTCTCATCGAGGATGTGTCGCAGCTGCAGAAAGAGGTGCGAGATCTTAAGGCGGCCCGGTCTCAATTTGATCGAAAGCTCGATGAATATGAAGGACGGGCACGCCGCAATAACGTCCGCATTCTAGGAGTGCCGGAGAGGTCGGAAGGGTTGACTCCGGATCTCTTTGTCGAGGAACTCGTTCTGCAACATCTCAAGCCTAAGCACCTCAGTAACTTTTTTACAGTGGAGAGGGCCCATAGAGTTCCCGGTGGTCGTCCTCATCCCGTAATTGCCCGGGTCCTGAACTTTCGGGACCGAGAGGCTATCCTGCAAACGGCAAGATCCTCGGGCCCGCTGGCCTAGGTAAATGTAAATGTGGATATACTTGTAAAGCGCACTGCTGCCCCATCTCAGGGCATCCTGGCGCTGTATACCGCTGTGGAACCCTTCCTGGCTTTCCCTGAGAGATGCTCCCTACTGGGCACCCCCAGGGTGAAGCCAGGCATCCCCAGCGCTATTGGGGACGTTGTGGAGATTAAGCAAGCTATTGCCCAGAGTTGCAGAGTGGGACCCATGATTAGAGTAGGCACCGAGGCGAGAATTATCGAGTCCGCAGACATTGAGCCCAAGACCCTGCCGCGTCGGGAATTGAACCCTGGTCCCGAGCCAGACCTCTGCATCAGGGTCTGCCGCTCTAACCATTGAGCCACACTTCTCCATTTTCTTCGCTATTGTTCTTCCCGGACTTCACCCAGATGGTACAGAAACAGCGGCAGAACTTTATGTCCATCAAACGGAGGCTGAGGGACCGGTATATGAAGTACTCGATGATGTTTCCGGCTCGTCTTCGGATTGAACATGATGGGAAGACTTGGTTTTTAGATAATCCTGTGGTTGCTGCGGACTGGCTGGATCGGATCGAGGGTTCGGACTCCGGGGCTCAGGCCCAGACAGATAATGAAGAACAGTGACTTGTCGTCGTGTCTGTGTCGAATTAACATTATTGGTGGCGTAGTGGTACTGGTTGGGGTTGTTCTTTCTTCCCCCCTGGACTATTTTTGTTGGGGCCTTTTTTGTATTTTACCATGCGGGGGGACTGTGGTTGGTTTGGGGTGGTGGGGGCAGGCGGCCTGTTGTAAGGTCCTCCTCTGTTTTTCTACTTTTAGATACTTGTGATTAGTTGGGGGTGACAGGCACACTGAGAGTTGGGGATGTGCGTATGCTACATGCAGGGGTGCAGGGAGGGGGTTTGGGGGATTGAGAATGGGGGGTTTTTGTTTGTTGATTTGTTTGTTTTGTGTGACCAGAGTCCGCTATGGGTGCCTATGGATATCCTGTTCTTTTTAGGAGATATGAATGGCTTCCGCTAGGTTGGGTTTGGGGTTTTCCGTCCTCAGCTGGAACGTGAATGGCTTGGGTGACAGGATCAAGCGCACTATGGTGAGTCATCTGATTAGAAGGCACTCGCCAGACGTGGCTTTGCTGCAGGAAACTCATCTCATGGGTAAACGTTGTATGGCGCTTCACAGAGGGGGCTACAAATTAGCGGCTCATGCGTGCTTTACTTCTGGCTCTAGAGGAGTAGGGATCTTGGTGAAAAACTCCTTTCCTCTCACTATCCAGGCGACGTGGTCTGACAACAGAGGCCGATATGTTGGAATATCGGGGCTTTGGGAGGGTAGGACTGTCATGTTTCTGTCTATCTTTGTCCCTCCAGCGTTACAGGTGGATATTTTCCGTGATTTGGGCCGGGTGTTTCTGACTCTGCCCATCGGGACAATGGTACTGGGCGGGGACTTCACCGCCTCGGATTGCTCCGGGATGAGTACAGGACCCTGACACGTGACAGAGCAAAGACACAACATGCTACTACGCAGAGTAGAATATATGAACATGGCGACAAGGCCGGGAAGTTGATAGCATGGTTGGGAAAGGGTGATTGGGGGTCTAGGTTGGTGCCAGAACTGCGTATTGCGGGTGCGGCGGCTTCGTTGGATCCTCGGTCGATTGTGGATGAATTTGCCCAATATTTCGAGGAGGTCTATACCTCGGCAGGGGACTTTACGGAGGGAGAAAATGCAGATATGATTCGGGACATTCCGATGCCGGTTCTGTCTGTCGAGCACAGGGAATTTCTGGACTCTGCCCTCACGAATGATGAGGTGGCGATGGCCATTAGGGGGGTTCACTCCGGCAGGGCTACCGGCCCGAACGGTCTCCCCATTGAATTGTTCAAGCTTCATTCCAACCGCTTGGCCCCGCATCTGAAAGATATGTATCTTGAAAGTAGAGACCATGGCGAGCTACCTATGATCAAAGCCTTGCGAACATTGTGGTCATTTATAAGGACGGTATGCCGCATCTGGAGTGTTCGTCGTATCGTCCAATTTCCCTTTTAAATATAGAGCCTAAAGTGCTAGCCAAACTGCTTGCCGCCTGTCTAGTGAATGTTATCACGACGCTGGTACATCCGGACCAGTCCGGTTTTATGCCGCGTCGGAACACTGCCCTTAATCTCCGTCGGCTCCACGGAGTGGTGGCGGGTGCGTCCTGCATCCATGAACCGGCGGTGTTGTTGTCCCTCGATGCCACTATGGCTTTTGATCGAGTGGAGTGGCCGTACCTGTTTGCGGTCCTGGAGAAGTTGGGGTTTGGCCCCGAATTTATTGGTTGGGTTTGCCTTCTCTACTCAGCCCCCCTGTCTCGTGTGTTCGTAAACAATCATAGGTCCCACAACTTCTCACTTGGGAGGGGCACTCGTCAGGTTTTCCCTCTCTCACCACTCTTGTTCGCCCTTGCCCTGGAACTGCTCGCGGCCTGGGTACGATGGGACCGTTCGATTAGAGGACTGCATTGGACGTCAGAATGGGAGGATAAGATTTCGCTATATGCTGATGACATCCTGTTGTATTTGACCTTCCCTCACAGTTCCTTGTTGGTTTTTCTGGATATCCTTGCTATTTCCAGGAGGCACTCAGGTTTCGCTATTAATTGGGCGAAGTCGGTCCTCTTTGTGTTAAGTGGTGAACCACCCAGAGTGCCAGTGAATTGCCCGGTGAAGCTGGAATTGGTCAGTTTTCGTTATTTGGGGATTCAGATATCGAAGGACCCCAAGGTACGCTTTAGTTTCAATTTATTACCCCCATTGGCCAGACTGCGTGGTGATGTCGAAAGGTGGAAAGCATTGCCACTCTCCTTGGTGGGCCACGTGGTCCTCTTTAAGATGTTGGCCCTCCCGCGCTTTTTGTATGCTCTGCAGAATTCCTTTGACCCAGTATTCGAAACGCGTCAGGCAGTGAGTGTCAGCTGTGAAAGATATTGGCGTGCTGCTGTTCTCCGTATTTCTAAATAAAGGACCTGTGCTTGAAGGTCTGTGTCTTCATTCGAGTGCCCCTCATTGGAAGGTCAAGCAGGAGCAAGATTTATTGGTGGTTGCCTTGCTGTCGAGGGAGCACCACCACATGTAATATGAGGGCCACTGGGGTCGGACCTGCCGGCTTTTGTTTGTGGAGTGGAGACTAAAGATAAGGAGGGCAACAACGGCTGAGGCCCATCTGTGGGATTCAAAGACACTTCAGCAGACAAATTCATGCACTTCAGAGGGAACGTATTTCCCCACGGGACTGCCTCCCCCATAATGCAACGTGCAGCTTCGTATCGAACAGCCAATAGAGGGCGCACAACTGAATAAATAAAGGGAGGAGAGACCGGGTGTGCATTTCCTGTCACCACGAGATGCCTTTGATAAAGAATTGTATTCGAAACGCGTCAGGCAGTGAGTGTCAGCTGTGAAAGATATTGGCGTGCTGCTGTTCTCCGTACTTCTGAATAAAGGACCTGTGCTTGAAGGTCTGTGTCTTCATTCGAGTGCCCCTCATTGGAAGGTCAAGCAGGAATAAGATTTATTGGCGGTTGCCTTGCCGTCGAGGGAGCACCACCGCATGAAATATGAGGGCCACTGGGGTCGGACCTGCCGGCTTCTGTTTGTGGAGTGGAGACTAAAGACGAGGGGGGCAACAACGGCTGAGGCCCATCTGCGGGCTTTAAAGACACTTCAGCAGGAATATTCATGCACTTCAGAGGGAACGTATTTCCCCACGGGACTGCCTCTCCCATAATGCAGCGTGCAGCTTCATATCGAACAACTCATTGAGGGCGCACAACTGAATAAATTAAAGGAGGAGAGACCGGGTGTGCATTTCCTGTCACCACAAGATGCCTTTGATAAAGAATTGTATTCAAAACGCGTCAGGCAGTGAGTGTCAGCTGTGAAAGATATCGACGTGCTGCTGTTCTCCGTACTTCTGAATAAAGGACCTGTACTTGAAGGTCTGTGTCTTTATTCAAGTGCCCTTCATTGGAAGGTCAAGCAGGAGCAAGATTTATATATATATATATATATATATATATATATATATATATATATATATATATATATATATATATATATATATATATACATATAGTTTTTCCTGCACGCTGCCCCCACTCATACTCCTACCATTGCTCATCTATAGAGAAAACGCCCAGCTCCTCATCTTAGGGAGTCGTATTCCAGACCTCGGTGTGACGAGGGAACCCATATGATGAAGCATGTCACCTCATCTTAAGAGGATTTCTTCCTCCTGCTTTCTCTGACATTACACCACGCTCTACTCTCTCCTTCCTTTTCTCCATCTCACACCCAGCCAGGCGTACCGTTTGTGTGATTAAACACCCCAAAAATGACTCATATAGAATATTTTTGCCCATGTAAACCATTTATCTAAGCCTCAAATTGAATGGTCAAGAACATAAATCACATTTTGTAATCAAATTTAATAGACATCATTTAGTAAAACTAGTAACACATTGTCATATAGATTCAACAAGATAAACCTTTGCCTGTTACCTAGGAAAGAAAAGAAAGAGAGAACATGGGAATAATCAAGTGTCAGCATTTAGGTTATGCAAACAAATCAAGAAGAGTTGAAGCACAATGAGTCACAGAAAAGAGTCCACAAACTGCTAGGGGAAGAGTTATACCAGCACACTTCACCAGCTTGTAAAGAACAGGTTTCAGTCAGTTTGGAAAGTTCAGTTTGAATGGGTTTATTTATTTATTTATTGGGCTTCTAAAGCGCGACAGCTACCCAAAAAGGACTTCCCGGCGCTAGGAGATACCTAACCAATGAGTAGATCATAAAACTCAGAGGAGAGGCAGGAGCAGGTTACTGATTAAAAAGCCATGTTTTTATGGCTTTACGGAAGTGGATGTAGCGAGTTTCCAAGCGTAAATACAAAGGGAGAGAATTCCACAGCTTGGGGCCCAACAGGGAGAATGATCTTCCCCCCATCCTCGCTCGGCGCACTTTGGGCACACAGAAAAGGCCTTGAGATGAAGATCTCAGGCAACGAGCCGGCGTGTAGGTTTGCATGAGGGCTTGTAAGTATCTGGGGGCATTACCCCATTTAATTCTGTGCATAAGGATCAGTGTCTTAAATTTGACTCTGTTTTCAATTCGTAGCCAATGGAGTGCCTTAAGATGACCGGACATGCGTTCCATTCTGTGGCATTTGCAAAGCAATCTTGCAGCGGCATTCTGCACAAGTTGAAGGCGTCTCATGACTGCCTGTGATGATCCCAAGTAGAGGACATTTCCGTAGTCTAGACGGGAGGTGATTAACGCATTGACCACCGACTTCTGTGTGTCGTCAGGTAACATCCAGATGATTTTCCTGAGCCATCGCAGGATGGTGAAACAGGTAGATGTTAGGTTAGTGACTTGGGGCTCCATGGTTAGGCCGTTATCGATGATAATGCCCAGATTGCGTACTTGGTGCGACGGAGTGGGTAGGGAACCCATTTCAGAAGGCCAGTGTCTTGAGTTCCAGAGATTTTGATTTGGACCCAGTATTAAAACCTCCGTTTTGCCACCGTTTAATTTGAGCATACTGTCTCTCATCCAAGTAGCAATTTTCCTAAGGCCTGACTGCAAGAGGGAGGAGGAGTCATGGTCTCCGTTGGAGAGTGAAAAAATGATCTGTGAATCGTCAGCATAGGTGAACATTTTGAATCTGCTGCTTGGGCGATCTGGGCGAGAGGGGTTACGTATAGGTTGAAAAGCAGAGGACTCAACACCGAGCCCTGGGGGACTACATAGGGGGATAGATGACATTTGAGGCCGAGGTATTGGAAGTGATCTGAAATGTCCTAAGTGTAAGGAAAGATGCTATCCAGTCCAATGCTTTGCCCCTAATGCCCATGGCAGAGAGCGACTTTAACAGAATGTTGTGAGAGATGGTGTTGAACTCTGCGCTGAGGTCAAGTAAAATCAGTGCAGGGGAATCCCCTCTGGCTACCAGAAGATAAAGATTGTCCTTCACACCAAGCAATGTCGTCTCTGTCGAAAAGCCAGGGCGGGAACCCGATTGGGAGGGGTGAAGTATGTCATTCACCTCCGTGTACCTGGCAAGGTGACCATGGACATGTTTCTCCAAAACTTTGGAGAAAGCAGGTAGGAGGGATATGGGACGGAAATTGGCCAGGATTTTAGGATCTGCCGATGGTTTCTTTAGCAGTGGTGAAACCATGGCATGTTTCCACATGGAAGGGACCTTTGCCGTGGAGAGGGATAAATTCAAAGTTTGGCAGATAACGGAAAGTTGTGGAGTATCCAAGAGTCTGAGTACAGAAATTGGGAGGGGGTCGATTGGAGAGCCAGATTTCACTTTCCCTAAGATGTCTTGAAGGCCCTGCACATTAATCCCAGGCCAGGATGTAAGTGGCTCATAGGACAGGTCTGGCGAAAGAAAGATGACCTCCTCCTTCGGGCCAAGATCCGGATTCATTGCGGCTTGTGCCTGATGCTGTTTGACGATGTCCTGATAGATAGTCTCAATCTTATTTGTGAAGAACTGCGCCAATTCTTCACACTGAACATTATCCAACGGAAGGGGTTTGGCTGTGGTGTTTGAGCCCGCTAACTCTTTTACAAGATTGAACAATGTTTTTGATTTATTTGTGGCCTCAGAAATAGTCTTCGCCACGTAATTGGCTCTAGCTGTAGTGCAGGCTTTGTGGTAGAGCTTAAGTTCATTTCTGTAGGTCGAACCAGCTGCAGGGGAATAATCTTTCCTCCAGAGGCGTTCCAAACGTTTACACTTGGATTTTACAGCCTTCAATGACTCATTGTACCATAACGCTGGGGAATTGTGGGTTTTGTATTTTTTGTGAGTCAGAGGCAGGCAAGTGTCTAAGGCTCCTAAAAGCCACTTGTTGATCTTTGTGGCTACAATCTCCATGTCCTCCTTGTCAAATATCTGACCCAGAGGTGCAGCGTCTAGGACGGAAATGAAGTGATTTATATCCAGCTTCTTCCAGTTCCTTTTACCGGACTGTACTGGCATGCTAGAAGAGCTAGAAGCCATTGGATCAGACACACTAAAATTAATTAGGAAGTGGTCTGACCAATGCAGGGGCAGGGCTGGAAGGCAGTGTAACAAGGGAATGCTGGAAAAAATAGGGTCCAAGAGGTGACCTCCTGTGTGTGTTGCTCCCGAGTTCCACAAAGTAAGGTTCATGGCAGCAAGGTCATGAATTAAGTTTCTGCCTGGTTTGTTCAGTGGGTCATCAAAGTGTATATTCAGGTCTCCTATGATGGACAGGTTGCTGTAGTTTACCCGAACCGATGCGGTCCAGTCCACAAATTGAGTAGCCCAGGATTGAACGGGACCAGGTGGTCGATAGATCAAAAGACCAGTGAAGGTGAAATTCGGGTGTAGTTGGAGTTTAAAAAGGGCCAACTCGCAGGCATTTAGGAGACCGGTTCCAAAGTGCATTGAAATGATTTTTTAAAAATGACTGCTATGCCACCCCCCACTCCTGTAGGTCTATCTTTTCTAACAATGGCATAGTTTGACGGTAGGGCTTCTGCAATGTCGGGACCTGCACTGGCATGTAACCACGTCTCTGTGAGAAATAAAGCATCAAGTGAGTTGTCAGACAGAAGGTCATAGATGTTTCTTTTGTGTTTGCTGAGAGACCGGCAGTTCAAGCTACCGAGAAACCACGTGTCTGACGACTTGCGGTCTTTTTTATGTGTCTGCATTCTGCAGCACACATAGAAAGAGTATATGCTTCTTGTGATTATTTTTGTACAGAAAAGTTTCCCTTCCTGTGCAAAAATAATTATCCCTGCAACGCAGGCACCCTTGCACCATTGTACAAAGGTGCCTGTGTTGGGGCAGGCAGCCCATTGTGAGCCGGTGCAGGGGAAAAATACAGGAATGCGCCCTATCTCATAGATACTGTGCATTCCTGACCTTTTCTTTTGCCGTAGGGAAGCGCAGTAGAAAGGCCTCCTGCGCTTCCCTACGGCAAAACCTCATAAATGAGGCCCCCAGTCTCTCACACTCAGACACTTGCCTTCTGGTTGTACCATGGTAACTGTGTAAGGAGCCAGTGTTAAAAGCAGGAATGCCTCAGTGAAGGTGAGGCAAATATCAAAGGTACTTTCCAACTTCATACGGTATAGGCAACCATGCCCAACCCTAGTTCCAAGATTCTACTTAGCTGATTCAGACCGACACCTGTATTTCTTCTTTCTCCATGTGTAGGCCTCTCCAGCACAGTTGTTTTCATTTTACTGATGAGTCTAGGTGGAAAAACATAATATGAGAAACATAGTTTAGGCAAAGTGATTAGAACACTACTCGATCTCTACAATGTATCGATAGCCAACAGTTGGCCAGTACCCTCAACTATCCCTCAGGATATTTGGCTGAAGAGTAGTGATAGACCTTTCTTTCTCTGTTCTGTCACACTGTCACACTGTCTCTGCTCTTCTGCATTGTGACCACAGGGACGTTTAAAACAGCCCCTGTTCCAAATTTACCAACTGAATCTTCCTTATGAACATAACCCTCCCCATGGCCATGTTGGAAAATGACTGGGTTATATAGGACTGCTGTATTACTTAGGCTGTTAGTGATAACACACACTGTTTAATTGACCCCCTACAGCTTTTCTCCTGAACCTTTTAAACGATGTACACTGCACATGCAAGCGTTACTAGAGAAATTTAGATTAATCATGTTTTGAATAATCGTTTGACTGTCTACCATACACCAAAAAGTGCGATTAATCTTGGATTCATGTGTTGAAAAATTACATGAAACATCCACTGTATTAAACCTGGAGTCTGGTCATACATGTAGTCACTGAATTACCTTATTTAAAATTCCCTCGATTATTACAGTATCAGAATAAAACAAAGCAATAGGACTGGCATTTATAATGTTACCATGGTTGGATAATTTGACAGGATGTACCAATTAAAGGTTTTTAAAGAGATGTTCAAAATGCCAAATCTCTTAGACAGGAATGCATAAGCTCTCTGCTCTCTTGTACCCTCTAGACCCCCTCCACCCGCCCACCCTCCTTCCGTTGACAATCATGAGCCCAGTACTCAGCTCAGGAAGATTCCTCTTGCCCCCTCCCCCCCCCCCCCCCCCTCCCCAGCAAGGTAGGGGCTCCTTGGCTGCGTGCTTCACATTATGGATGCAAAGAAGACGGGTGAAATTAGATTGAATAACAGCAGGGGGCCGCAGTGGAGAGTTAATTATTTAAAGGTCAAGTGAACCTGTCTCAGCCTTTATTCTGCAAAGAAAAGGGCGCAGGGAAGGGGGGTTTCAGGATCAAAAAGAGCATGGAAGACAAGACATAAATGCTGTTTCATCTTAAATGGTTCCTTTTCCTTTGTGATACATCTGTACCTTGAATGTTCACCTAGTGATCATGAAACCTGTTTTACAAAATCACAGGTGCGTCAGAAACCAGAGAGCCAATGGCAGCAGGGGGGCTTTATGGAATGGATATAAAAAGACGCCATTTTAAAGTCCATGAAACCTTTATGCTTGCGGTCTGAAAAATACATCCTGCTCTAAAATAACGAATTATCGCCTTCAGAGAAACTGCTTCTCCGAAGTGTAGTCTATGTTTCACAGGGACAGAGAAGATGAGGAGACATAATGGCATTAAAAACAAATAATTAAAAGAAAACAAGTCCATTTCAACTTAAAAGCATTCTCTACTATTACCAGTGCAGCTTGATGAATATATAGTTTCCCATACAAATTAATTTGTCTGGACATTAGCCAAATGTTGAGCAAGTCTCTGTATGGCTCAGAAAATACAAGGGAGGAAGAAAGGCAGAACCTTTTGTCACTGTAAACGTATGGGCCTTCTTTGCAAGTGGGCTGTTAATTGTGCTGGAACCGGTAACAGGAATTACCAGCTCCACTGGATTTGTGAGTTTAGTAGGCACATGATGTTGGATTTATAGAGCACATGGTTACCCGGAGGCGTCCCAGCGCTGTACCTCTGGGGAACCCGTCCTGGCTTTCCCTGTGAGATGGTCCCTTTACTGGGCATCCCCAAGGTGCAGCCAGGCATCCCCGGTGGTGATGGGGCCGGAGTGGAGATTAAGCAAGCTATTGCCCAGAGTTGCAGCGTGGGACCCCATGGTTAGAGTGGCACCGAGGCGAGATTTATCTGGCCCGCTGACATTGGTCCTGCACCCGGCCGCGTCAAGAATTAAACCCTGGTCCCGGGCCGACCTCTGCCTCCGGGTCTGCCGCCTCTAACCGTTGAGCCACACTTCTCCACATGGCTGCTCACTGGTATTCCACCTGGAGATTGTACGTGCTTCAGGCAGGTGAAGCCTCTGTGTGGAACACTAGCGAAATATAGGGAAATCGGCAAGGGAAATCCACTCTGAGCATGTCATGCCACACAATTTCAATAACCTTAGTATTCACCCCGACCCCCAACCCCCCCGAAATGACTGGGAACCTTTTTGACCGTATTGCCATGGGACAGAAAGAATGTGGGTTTTAAGGGCCACTTGTAATGAGGGCCACAGGGGCGCCAACTCAGATATAGGAGTAGTCAATTAATGTTTGAAACACAATGGCAAATGCAAGTTTGAAGCTATAGGTCTGCTTACTTTAGTAATATAATAGTTTGATTACTCATCAAAGATCTCATTAACCTGACTCTTCTTCCTTGACCGAGTCCTTGCATCTTGGTGTATGCTCACTCCTTCAAGATAGATACCCCACTGCCTAGAAAGAAAAATGCTTCAACTATCCCCTTTCAGGAGCGAAAATAAAAAAGTAACCTCCACAAAGAATGCCATCAGGTCGCCTAACAAATCACTCCTCCAGACTGTGATCCAAGCCGCAATGGGGAGGATGGAAGGGCCACAAGACTGGGACTGAGGAAGAAGAATCAGAGTAATGAGATTACAAGTCAGTAATCAAAGCATTACCTCTTAATTACATCATCATGCCAGGCCTTATATAAGTCAGATCTATCACAGCTTGCACAAATGACTTCGGTCACCCACAGTGGTGTTCAACCAGAAAGGGCAAAGTCGAAAGACAAGGAAGAACCAAACCTGGAAGGACACCACAGCTCCAAGCACTACTGCCAAAGCAAGCCAACAAGCACTCGAATTTCACTAGCCAGAAAGGTATCACCAAAGTGTTCACAGGAGCAAGCCCCAAAAAAGTGGACACTGCCAAAACCCAACACTTAGGACCCAGAAGAAGAGCTCAGGTAGCCGAAGTCAGCGCTCAGCCAAGAAGCCATCAAGTAGCAGAAATGCTGTGAAAGTAAGTATGTAAAGATAAGACTAGATTATGATTTGTTACTCCCCGTCCATGTACATTTAAGATTTATATACAGGCAAGGTTCAAATATGTGAAGTTAAGTATAGTTACCTAGATGTACCTCAGTTTGCAAAATATTTGCATTAAATATTCTAGATGCAATATATTTCTATTATGTTTTAAACTTTATGTTGTGGTGGTATACCCCAGCAACATGGGGAAAGAGAGACAGGAGGTACTACAGTGCTGTTGTAGGAAGAGCAGGAACCCAATTGAAAGAAGGCCACTCTGAAGCCCAGGTATAAAAAAAGAGAGCACAGAGGAGGGGCCACGAAGGGCAGGAATGTCTAATGAAAAGGCCAGGAGGCAGAAGGAGACCAAATGGCCCACAACAAAAACCTACCTCAGAATACTATGTGGAGCACATGTGGCACACAAACAGGCACAACAGCATGCTCAAAATGAAGGCAACAAGAACACCAGTCAGAGGTAGGTGGCAGCAGACAATAAAAAGGGAAACCCAGAAGCAAGAACAAGAGTTATATGCACGGCAACAGGACAATGCAAAATTCCACAAAATGTATGTATGCATATATGTACTGGTATTGGTGTAGCACACCCCTACCTAGGAATCAATGCAATACTGATGATGGGGAAAAGCCCAAGGAATGATACAAAGGTATACAGCAAGTGGATTGTGTGTTGGGCAAGAATATTCCTCAGAAATGTAACCTTCAGCTTGTTTTGATTTGCAGAAACATCAAAGCAGTTCTGATACCAATGGGGATGATATTTCTGATTCTCATTGTGGATCTAGGACTGTATTGTGTTTTTACCTCTTTGCAAATGTTGACCTTCAGTTTGGGGATGTCTTGGCTTTGGTTGCTATTGTGAAACTTTCCATCAGAAGTTGTTAGATTCTTGGTCAGGTATGTTGGGTATTATTTCTGATGGCATTGTAGGTGATGCAGATTGTCTTGAAGGTGATAGGGGCATGCTGGTGTAGTCCTTCCAGGGCAAGGATGACATGGTTGCATTTTTAGACCTTCATGAAGCATTCTGCTGTGTGTAAGAGTGGAGCTTTTACTCTTGTTCTGAAATCGTCTTCTGGAAGAAAAGGCTTCTCTTTCTTTAGGAGTGGAATTTGGTTCCATGCTGTGTCTGTCTCCAGGTGAAATGTTCTTTGAATGTAAGGTCAGGGTCAAGGTTAAAGCCTATGTATTTTTCATTGTTAGCTGCTGGTGAGGCTGTCTAGGTTCATATTGGAGAACAATGCTTGGATATGTGGATGAGTGGAGCTGTGGGTAAACAGGAAGAGTTCTACATTTGAGAATTTGAGATTCGGGTAGGTACTTGTCATCCATATCTGTATTAATTTGAGGCAAGATTTGAGTTGCTGTATGTCATTGGTGGTGGAGATTTTGATTTACAGGTGGGTGGCATTGGAATATTGGTAGATTTTGATGTTGTTAGTAGACATGGCTCAGACAGGTTACATATAGAGGTTGAAGATGAAGCGGGAGTAGATGGAACCTGGTGGACTCCACAGGAGACGGGGAGTGTCTAAAATGTTGCAGTTCTGTCTCTTTAGATTGGCAACAGTTGGTGAGACATGAGCCTGAACCATTGTCATGTTGTGTTTGGGAACCCGATGCTGTTTTCAGTGTCTGGCGCAAAGCATGATAGTTTACTGTGTCCAAGGTTGTGGAGGTCAAGCAAGAGGCATTGTTTGTTTGTGTCAGTGATGAGGAAGGCCTTGTCAAATATTTGAAAATTTGCTCTCTCTGTGCTGCAACATGGTCTGCAGCTGGAATCATGTACATGATCATTATTGCATGTGTATTCCTAGAGCTGGATAGCAATTCCTATTAATCCTATACATTATAGGTGGTTGGTTGCATTTGGCAAGATCATCTGGATCCAGGGTATGTTTGCTTAGCAAAGGAGTATTTTCCTGCCTTTGGAGTGCCTGGGAAGGTCTCTTGCCTGAGGGAGGCACGGTTATCGAGGAGGGGCCTGAGATCAATTCCTTGAAGAGACTTGACAAAGGAAAATGGTATATTTTCATCTTCCGAGGATGTGTTCTTGAGAAAGTTAAGTGTGCTGAAGAATTCAGCATGGAAAAGAGGAGGTGTGAAGGCTGAACTGTAGGAAAGGTTGGGCGGTAGCATTACTACATTATCAGAATAACTTGATGAGAACCTAAAACATCCCCTTTGCTCTGTGGAAAGCACAGCTATACCATCGTACTAGCGTGAGTGGGGAGAAAAGACCAGTTATGGCCCACACATCTCTCTCAACAAACCCAAAAAGCATGTGTATTGTGCATGTAACAAAATCTGATAGAAACTGTCCGACATTTGATTTATTGTTGTGAGGTACTGGCTCCCTCTCACCCCAAGTGCACACACAGAAGAAATCTGCACTGTTGTTTTTTAAAACTTGATTTAATGCCAACCGTAATGCAGAACACATGTAAGAGTATTATCACAGATATCAGAACAAATGTCGAAAATATGAATGAACATAATGTAAAAATTATTAAGACAGGTTCACTAGTACATAGTACTTCATGATGGCCCCTACATGCCAAACCTGGCTAATAAACATATTAGCATCACAGAACTCTTCTGTATTTAGATGTTGTTGTCATGTGCATACCTGAGTTTAATTTATTTTCCAGTCCTCAGCTTGTCTCCCAGACAAAGATGAACTGTGTATCTGGAATATATGACGTTACAACGCAAACAATTACAACGCATGCCTTTATAACGCAGTTTTTATATCACAACTACCATTAAAATGCATGATTTTACAATGCATGCCATTGCATTGAAATCAAATCAAATCAAATAACTTTATTCGGTTGTTCGAATTGACAACCATAAAAGTATTTACATTACAGATAATAACATGACATACACATAATCTTGAAAAGTCATAATCGATTACAGGTAAAAATCACAGAATTAAAAATACAGCACTATTTCAAGATATAGAAGATCGTTTAAAAATAATGTTCTTTTGGCCACAGTTATAAATAACGATATCAGTATTGTTATCCTTCCATACTGTTTCTGAATTTGATCGCCAATCTCAAAAAAACCACATACAAATAAAGTGTAATCACAATTTAGCAGCTGTAGAAAAAGTTGTGCAGGACGATATTGATGAAAGTTCAATTCTTTCAAACAGGGTTTCAAGCATAACTTCCTTGGTACAACATAAAAGGGGCAAAAAAACAGAAAGTGTGCCAGATCTTGCGGAGACTTATCGTCGCAGCCGCAAGCTGGCAACACTTGACCTCGATGAGAACCCCTAGGTACCGCCAGCAAAAAATGAAACAGGTTGAACCTGAACCTTGTTAACAAGAATCGGTCATAGCTTGACATTTGCCATGTCAGGTAGGGTTCCATAAGCAAAGTGCTTTTGATTAGTATGTGATTGCGTACACTTTCTTTTTTTAATTCACATGATTCCCTTTCCTGTTTTCTTAAGTCAATAAAGGCATTTTTGACTGAAGTGAGATCCGATTTAGTAATGGATTCCGGGCATAAAAAGAGCTCAGGACGGCCTAAATCAGAGAAACATTTAAATAGATATTTAAGCCAAGGAATCTCCAACCTGTTATCCCATGTAAGTGCTTCTCTTAGAATAAGCTTGGTCAGAGGAATATTGTCATTTAACCAGCTATTCATCCAGCATAACATGGGATTCAAAGCAATTTTATCACTGACATACGGAACCCCCAGTTCTTCATGCACAGAAAAATTTGCTGTACCCCTTGGAACCCTTAAGATCTGTTTTAAAAAAATGTTTTCAACTATCTGGAGTACGTCCAAGGGAACATATCCCCATATTTCACTGCCGTAACAAGCTGTGGTTACACTTTTGGCCTTGTATAGTTGGAGTAGCGCGGCAACTGGACTATTTCCCAGCTTTTTAGAGAAATCCAATATAGCCGCATTGCATTTTTAGAAACTACTATTACAATGTATACCATTATAACACGTGCCATTACAATGGATAATACTTTTGGGGCAACAGTGGGGTAAGTGTTAGATAGTGTAGTGGTAAAAATTACTATTACCACTCCAGTGAGTGCAACATAGGCGTGGGCGGAAAATCCGTTCCGCTCGCGGATTTTGCGGATTTTCGGGAAATCCGCAATCCGCGAGATTTGCGAATTTCCCGCAAAATCCGCAAATCCGCGAGCAGCGGATTTTGCTCGCACTGCTCGCACTGTTCGCGTGAGTTCGCGCCCCGCGAATAAGTGCAAAATTGCAGAAATACGATCTTAGCAAAACTGAAAGTAACTACTTACCAGGTTCAAAAGTTCAGGCTCATCATTAGTAGCCATTTCCTGGAGTGCTTCCTGAGGGGCCCCTCCAGAGTTCAGTTGCCAGTTGAAACTAGTATGTGACCCTGCTCTGAACCTCAGAATAGTTACACATATGCCACAAAGGTCCTGAATTACAGCTAAGGGAGACAAGCAGGAGCCAGGCTGGAAGTTAAAATCCATTAATCAGCCCCTAATTCATTATTGTCAGTTGGGGCAGGGCAGGTGTTGTAACTAATTTTGCAACAATGAAAGCACTTAGCAAGTGCAAAAGATCACTAATCAGGGCGCACTAAGGAAGCAGGTGCCAGCTAAAAAAATATTCTGTGACACATGAATCAGCCCCAAATTAATTCAGGTCACTTGAGGCAGGGAAGGTGTGCTTTGCTTTGCCGAAAATAATGTACACTGGACAACCAGAGGGTGTGGTGATGAAACAGAGGGTGGCATGGGTGGGCCAGAGGGTGGCATGAGTAGTCAGAGAGTGGCAGTGGTGACAGAGAGTGGCAGTGATGAAGAAGAGTGTCCCAAACAGGCTGGACACGTAGAAACAAAGAGTTCGCGAAACTTGCGACCCGACAGGTAAGTTCGCAATTTGCGAAAGTGTACAAAACCCTCGCGAACTGGCAGAAACACGGGCGAACACAAAAAAAAAAAAAATCCGCAAATTCGCGGGAATTCGCGGATTTTGCGGATTGCGAATCCGCAAATCCGCAAAATTCGCGAACGCGAGATCCGCAAAATTCGCTCATGCTTAGTGCAACAGTAGGGTAAATGTTGAATAGTGTAGGGGTAAAAATACCATACCCATGTACCCCAATCCCCATACCCACCCTAAAACAAAAAAATCACTATTACTTACCTTATAATGCGTTGTAATGGCATGTGTTGTAATGGTATTCCTTGTAATGGCATGCGTTGTAGTGACATGCGTTGTAATGGCATGTGCTGTAATAGCATGCGATGTAAAGGCAGCTGCGTTACAACAGTTGCATTGTTTAAGGTAGTGCGTTGTAATGACTGCATTGTAATGGTTGTTTCCCATGTATCTGTGGTCACATTTGGTATTGCCTTTGGTGCAGTTACACAGAGAATTGCTCTGCTCCTGCTAGCATCTGGCATTCCTCACTTTCTGGCCGAGAGGGATGTGAATGATCATTTTATATATTTCATACCATTTAGTTTGGGAAAAATAAACACAGTAATTCCTGAAGTAAAGCTGGAATAACAGCAGGCACATTTACTTACATATTCCTGGTAAAGCTACTATGTCTTTCGCTGAACATCAAACATTCAACTGATTAGATATGAATATATGAATTAGAAGCTTACTTTAAGAATACATGATAAGAAACATGATAAGAAACTTAAGTGGTTATGGGCTAGCCAATGATTGCAAACAAATATTGACATTTTGAGCCCGAGGCCACAGCGAGCAAGTGAGCAAACGCACAGTATAAGGCATGTAAGGTAAAACACATGACAGCATGGAAATCTGTTTTGTACTGTTGATGTGGAATCTGATTCTGTTCATTGTGAAGAAGTTTTTTATGGATGTTGCAACTGCCATCTTAGAGAAGGAGCAAAAAGTATGGGAAGGAGTTGAAGCAGCACTTGGTGATGCAAAGTATGCTGTTTTTCAGTTGGCTGCTTTATTGATGGTGAACTTGTAGAAGGGGACTTTAGAGGTGGCAATGAGGGACCTCAATTAAGAGCAGAGTGCTTTGAGATCAGTGAAGGTGCCTTGGAGGTTGGTCAAACTCAATTTCTTTTTTTCTCTTTAGATGGTGCTCATGCTCTCAGTGAGGGTGTGAAATAGTGGTTCTTTTTGTTTTGCTTGGAGGATGAGGTTCTTAATGGACTATTGTGTTCTACGTGTTTGTTCACAGTGCTTGATAAGGAAAATGTTGACCATTTTGGTAGTTTGAATGAATTTCAGCAGGTTGATGAGTTCATCTTGGAGAGCATCAACGGAAGGTCTCAAAGGGAGAAGAATATTTATTTTTTCTTTTCAGTTCCGTTTCGAAACAGAAAATTAAGAAAATAGCCCAGACAAAACCTAAGCAGGAACTTCTATCCAGAAACATGAAGCACAGTGTGACAGGCTCCTGTATGTCACAGACGAAAGAAAAACATTACGTGCAGAGGTGGCTCTTTATAGATTCATTTGGAGGGAAGGAGTTTAAATATCTCCCTTTAGATGGTCAGGGTGTTCCAGTCTTCAGGGATCTGGACACACATGATGATGTAAGACGGTGGTCAGTGATGAAGAGGGAATGGTGGTGCTAGAGCATCAAACATTAAAAAAAAAATACTAATTTCCAATTACTACCACACAGGCTACCACAGTTTTATGCAAAGAACACAATAGAAGACAATTTGCTCCTCGCTATTTACAACTTTGTCATGAAGTGTAAAAGCATGGCATATATATATATATATATATATATATATATATATATATATACATATTCAGTCTTTTCAGTCATGTAGATGCATTACTAAATGTGCTGAAAGTGGGGATTGTACCTGCAATACCATTCCTGTGGAGTACAAAAATACAATCTATTCCCGTAAACAGGGTTGCACATGTTTTGTCTTGTTCACGAAACACGAAATTAGCAGCAACCAATTTTTTTCCATCAAAACCTATGCCATTTCACCCGCTCGTGGGGGCATATTAGCAAGGGCCATATCGCTGCTTTAGCTGCACTTTGTTCTGCTAAAGTGGCAATATTTTTATCGCCCTATCAGCAGGCTGTTTCTAACAGCAGTTAGCGACAGCTTTCAGGTGATAGCGCCCGGTTTGGGGCCCGCTATGCATGACAGCGATATTTATCGCTAATGGCATGCAAAGTGGGCATACCCAAACTGGTAGCGACTGAAAGCAGTCTCTAACACAGCTATCGCCTATTAGCAAGTCAGGCAAAGCGATAAAAAAAAATTGCGCTAAGCGCGATTATCGCTATAATCTAACGCCTGCTAAAAACATGACTTACCTGTTTATCCAATGGGAGGTGGATTGTCAGGTTAAGTCCCCATTGGCGTTAATGCGTGAATATCGCTGGATTTCCAGCGATATTCACGCATTTCGCCGCTATCGCTGGATATTTATATATATGGAGAAGTGTGGCTCACTGGTTAGAGCAGGCAGACCCTGAAGCAGAGGTCAGACCCGGGACCAGGGTTCAATTCCCGACGCGGCAGGGTGTTGAGCTCAAATGTCCACGGACTCGATAATTCTCGCTTCGGTTCCTGACCTAATCATGGGTTCACACTCTGCAACTCTGGGCATTAAGCTTGCTTAATCTCCACAACGGCCCCCCGCGGCGGGATGCCTGGCTTTCACCTTGGGGATGCCCTGTAGGGGCTATCTCACAGGGAAAAACCAGGACAGGTTCCCAAGGCAAGCGCGGAGATACCCCTTCGGGGGTCGATTCTGGCGCTATATAAGAAATATAATCATAATAATAATAATAATAATATTTTAGCACAATGGAGAAAAACGTTGCTAATAGCATGTTTTCTCCACTAACATATCCAGCAATAGGCAGCGATAAAAAAAACTGCGCTAAGCGCATTTTGAGATAAATATCGCTATTCCTTGCTAATATGCCCAGTGGTATTTTGTTATATTTCGTTGTGTTTGGTCATTTCGTGAACAGTGGGGATAAATTCAGTGAAAATTGAAGAAGTCCCAAGATTTAACTCATCAGATTGATTTCTGATGTAACATTTTGTTAAAATATTTGTTGCAGCTTTGCCCATAATCCACAGATATAGTAAGGCAATCATGGAGAAGCTGGCGAGGAGTAGACAGGGGATGGAGCCCTTCAATCTTATCCACTGAAAACTGGTGGATCCTATGCAGAAACCTTGCCAGACTTCATATGACACAAGTCCCACAAGAACATTAAGGAAATGTACAGTTGTGCCCATGAAAGGTCTGCAACATATGTGCTTAAATGACAAGACAAAGGGTAATTATAGGCTGAGCCCTTCCAGGTCAGGAAGAGAACCAGCAATGTGATAGTTAATCTTATGTTAACTAAAACCCTTTGGAAAATTACATGTAGGAGATGACAAAAAAGGGCTTTAGAACAAACTGACATGCTGTTTACTCCCTTCGTAAGGAGTGAGACAGAATTGGCTCCTAAAAGCACCACTGGGAAACATATGCAAGTGTGAAACTGGTTTATTATTGATGAGGAAGGCTGTGGGTTTGGAAATACTGTTAAATCAATGTGTCAAATAAATCCCTGTCCAGCCTCTAAAAAGATTAGAACTTAAGAGACTAATCTGAAGTGGAACTCTGTAGCCGTTGCCATCATAATGCTTATATGCTTGATCAGGACTACCTGATTATCCCTCAAACCATCCTCTGTGTTTTTTACCCGGCACAGAATGAGAGGCAGGGAGTAGGAGTTGCGTTAGGTAGGATGCTTGTATAAGCAACTTGGTACTTTTACATTATTTATGTATTTATGTATTCTTAATTATTCTACAGTGCCACTGCACCGCAAGATATTGAAGCGCTGTATATCCAACATGAAATGTAAATACTTCAAACAAAATCAAGCAACATAATGGTATATCAGGAGAAAGAGAAAGTTGAGTCATTTGGAAGGGGGAGCGAGGGGGTGGAGTAGGAGGAGGAAAAAGGTGGATGGGGAAACTTTTCTAATAGAACAACAAACCAATAAAGGTTTTGTGGAGATGCATCAAAGATTAGTTAGTGGTTTCTGCAACCGCATTTGCAGCGCCAAGATAAATCCTAAACGGATGAGTTTTTGATGCTTTTGTGACGGACAAAATGCTTGATGCTGATCTCATCTGAGGTGTAAGCTGCTGTAGAGCCTGAAAAGGATTGTTTTAGGGCTGACAAGATGCAACATTTAGGTATTTTTATGTGAACCAAATTTTTTCTTCTCGTGGCACCAGAAACTTTGAAGAGATCAGCTAAGTAGCTTGGTTTCTGGAGTAGTGGCCCTTGAAAATTAGGCAGCATATATTGGATTTGATGCATGTCTCAAGCAGTAGCCAGTGGAAATTCCTAAGAATGGGGGTTAGGTGATCCAATTTGATGTTCACTGTCACTAGGCTATCTGTTAAATGGAAGATGATCTTTGGGGGTAGTAGATTGATAGCTGCATGCCGAAGAGGACAGTATTATCTTAGTCAGTTATAGAGATGACCATGGCATTGACCATGATCATCAGCTGGTCGTTTTTCAGGAGGAATTTTCTTTGCTTTAGGTAGTGCCAATAGAATTTCTTAGATTCAGCAAGTTTATTTACATGGGTTGCCATAGAGAAAGTGGAATCTTTCCAGTGTTTTGACCAAGTCAGGTGCCGTCAACACAAGGCCTACATTTTTGAGCTCAGTAGTCTGCTTGAGGCCAATTTTGTTCCTGGAGTTGTGATACATGAGAAGAAACTTGAGCAGTTGCAGATTGAATTTCAGGCAGTTGGCTGACATGCACTCTTGCAGATTTCTCATATACATTTGAAGGGTATGAATATCCTAGAGATCAAGAACAATTTGAGGTAGAGTTGAGTGTCGTCTGCATAGTGGTGAATCCGAATATCAGAGTCTTTCAGAAGCAGATTAAGTGTACCAATATACATGCTGAATAGAACTGGTGAGAGAGTGGAGCCTTGAGGCACTTCACAGGAAAACATTCCATTCTGGATGAACAGCTCCCCAGTTTTCTCTAGGGGCATACTTGCTGTTTTTTTCTGTCACTCTCACCACCAGTGGTTTCCTGTTGAAGAACGGAAAAAAACAATTAAACCGTCTGCTCAAAATAAAGAGATATAGAGGAGACTGTGAAGGCTTTACTTGATGGACCTACTCTGCCAGGCTGACAGAGTAAGTATTCCATGGATGCAAGCAGTGGGGCTCCAGCAACAGAAAGCTTATGGTTTGCCCATCTCTGAATGAGGTAGGCAGACTGTTAGACCTGTCTGGCTTTTTGGCGAAGTCCCTCCTAATTTTTATTTATTTTGTCCCCTTTTTTCCCCTCATACCCTTATTAATTTTTGTGTCTACTGACTTTTTGTAGGTATTGGCCAGGGGGATAGGTGTTCTTTCTTCCCCTCATAATCTTTTACCTCAGGCCCAGAGGCCTGTTCTGACAGGAAAGTTGGCACCACCTAAAATGGTGGTCACCAACAGCCCCAACTGTCACAAACAGAACTTGGCCATAGCCTAACATAGGGCATTCCAGAACCTTCTGGTCCATTCTGGACCACTGAAGGGCAGCCTATATAAGGCGGAATGCGGGGCAGCCATTTTGTCTACCTGTGGAAGTCAGCTGGAGGACAGGTGGTAGCTAAGGGTGGGAAAAGGTTGGACTTAGGATTGACCTCCTGGACTTGGAAGCTGTCTATTTGGTCCAGCCCACTACTCCCCTTTTAGTTATTTGTCTTGGCCCCGCTGTGGGAAGTTACTGGAGACCCTGGGCGCCTAGCTTGCCCCTTTTCTAAGTCAGGGTGGGGAAGAATTAAGGAGAAGGAGACTGCAGCCTGCGGAGTGCGGTCCTCTGCCCAGCATAGGATCCTAAAGAGATTGGTCCAGCAAGAGGATCCTACAGAGACTGTTAGCACGAGTCCCAATTGGAGTGGGGCTAATCCTGGTGCCCCCTCCCCTTTTGCTCAAGCTGTTTATCGGTAGCTGACCGACTCCTGGAAACCCCCCCCCCTCTGCGCTACACCCCCCACTGTGGCTCTCTTGGTACCTGTGGCAGCGGAGCAGGGAGTCGCTCTGCGAAGGAGCCGGCGTGTGAAAGCTGAGGAGCGGAGGCGGCAAGCTGACAGGCCGTTCTGCCCATTACCGGCGCGAGGCAAGTGGCGCCGTAACAGACTAAAGCCTGAAGGTGAGGAGCGGAGCGGAGGAATCCCCGGACTGTTTCCGGGTAGGCGGAGAAAGGAAGAGGCGTCCCCTGCACTGCGCGATCGCCGAGGAGAGACACTCTCTCACCGCGCACGCCAATTGGAGCCACTGGGCGTGGTAAGGAGAAGCCGGCGGTGGAGGCGGGAGTAACCCGGCGCTTGCCTGCGCAGTATCGCCTCGTCTGAGGAAACCCCCGGGAACGCGAGCGAGGGGCTGGGCGCCAGCAGCGGAGTCGTCCCGTAATTAAGGATTGTTCGAATTGGAGTTTCCCCACGCCAGCGCCGCGTCCCTAGAGCGGGGATTGTTGTGGTTGAAGTTTCCCCATGCCAGCGCTGAGTCAGCAGTGTGCTGGGCGTGGAGTGGTGAGATCGGCGAACTGAACCCTTAAGAAGCCCCAGAACAGCAGCGACGCGTGGAGACTGGGAAAGCATCGTCTCCACGCTACAGTAAGGAGAAGTGGGGGTAGACTTCTCTAAACAGTGCCTTCAGTGGTGTATAGGAGGAGGGGGCCTGCTGAAGAGAAAAAGGGTTACATGTCATCTTAGTGAGTTAAGGTTCAAATGTGGCAGAGGGGATTACATCTGCAAATCTGGAATGCTAGAATCTGATCTAAAGTAAAGTGCTGGTATTGCCTCTTTGGAAAGTCATAGGAAGTCATAATTACAAAAGGTTAAACAAGTACAGTGCTTAATGAGGTATACTGTTAATCCTGCTTAATGTGGTGTTTTGATATAATTGAAAGTGTCATTATTGATTACCTGGCAAATGTAATGCACCTTAGAATTCAATTGATAAATTGCTTAGCAGTTTCAAAAGTAATTGCTGATCCTAAAGTACAGTATATACTGAGTGTGGAAGTGTGAGAAGAGTTCAAGAATAGAGTAACTGCTTTAAAGACAAGTTGACAGTTGCTGGTAGTTTAAGAAGAACAATTTCTGATGCTAGACTTTCCTGTAAAGTCCTAAACTGTAAACTTCTGACAACAAAGAGTTTATTATTTTTATAAAGCAGAACGTATTTTCACATAATTTTGGTGTAGTGTTTTCTTTTTGAGTGCTATTGCGTGGAATTACTTTTGGGTGGTCTGCAACCTTTACACTGTGCCTCTGATATGCTAGTCTTGCCCTAGGCCAGGCTACCTAATTCCAACACAGACCAAGAGTTTGGAAGACATGGTACTCTTTCGCATTTGCGACAGAGTACTCTGTACACCAAACTCTAAATAGGTCTCTATGCGCCAAACAGGGAGAGTGTTCACTTGAGATAGAGAAGGAGTAAAGAAGAGAGGAGAGAGAACCCAGTCGTAGGCGGAGCTGAGGCCTGAGTGTGTAAACCTGAGCCACAAGTCTTGTTGGTTGAGCTAGTGGAAAATAAGCAAGAAATATCATCAGTAGAATGTTAAGGGGCATACTAATGAGCCTAAAAAAATGTTGAGCCTTTGAAAAGTTTGATTGGTGTACATTATTCTCTATAAGCAACAAAACGCTTGCTGAGGAATTTATTTAGTACTGTAAAAGACTATGATCATCATGCAAATAGGTCATTATAATGGGTAAATAAAAAATTGACTCTAAGAGGGTTAGCTACTTACAGATGTTCATTGACCTCAGCTGGATTGATTAGAGTTTCATCACAGACCACATACGCTAACCAGTAATAACAGGCACATGTTAATTTTTTATCTTGATTTCAGTGCTAGATTGAATCATAATACCATTATGCCTGTTTCATGGCCTGACTATGCAAATTACTTTTAATTTTCAGGTTATCCAATGCGGAAATCTCAGCAAAAAGGAACTATGCGTTCCTCTGCATATGTGACACTTTTTTATGTATCTTCATCGGTTCAGTTCCTCCAGATCCGTATTCAATAAGTAAGTATTATCCAAGTGTATAGAGATTTTATTGTTTACTTGACTGCTATTCGATGTTCAGTTGTATCAAAGATACAGTAGCCTCCGATACAGTCTGCCACAAAGCATTGATCTGTATCTTGGAAACAAATATGGATTTTTTGGAGTAGTCCTGCAGTTCTTGCAACCATCTTCAACTCATCCATATCAGAACAGGGAACCTAAGTTTCAAGAAAGTTCCATCTCTTGTGGCGTACCCCAGTGATCCATCCCTTCCATTTTAGGGCCTGATTACAATGCGGTTAAGAAGGTTTCGACCCTCGGTCAAAGTCACATCTTTGTCATAATTTATGACCGACCCATTTCGATAGAGTCAGTCAGAAATTATTAGACAGGGAAATTCCGAATAGCTGACGACGGGCTCGGAGAGCCCGTTCACCATTCGGAAAGCCAGCAGTAATCCCCCTGTCAGCGCTTTCTGGACGAGGGATTACGATGGCAGTTTCCCACTGCTTTTTGTGCCGCCTTTCCGGCACAGAAAGGCATTGGGAAACAGCTTTGGGGGCACCCAGCAGGACCCCCATGTGTGCAAGGCCGCTGATTGGCAGCCTAGAGGGCACCTAGGGAAGAGGATGTGGTCTCACAGCTAGACTGCCGACTCTGGAGTTGGGAAACCAGGATTCGAGCCTCAGGGTCTACTCCAAATCTTGTGATTCTGGGCAAATCACTTAATCTCCCTGTGTCTACCAAAAAAAACTAATGTGTCCTTGTGTAAAGTAACCAGTGCTCATGTAAGGCTCTCCAAATATTTGGGTCGAGTTTACGCTATATAAATATACAATTGAAAAGAAAATGGTGCCCCAATGATGATCCTGCACCCAGTGGCAGGCACCTTGAGGTGCCTACCGCGGGGTACAGGGATGAACTGCACCTTTGTATTTTGCTATGAGAGCATGCATTCCATTCGGAGTGCATGCTCCCTTGCAAAGTAAAGGATTGCTAATCGCTGGGTTGGAACAGACGGGAGGAGTTTGCTCAGTTTCATTTCCACAGCGATCCATCCGACATCATAATCTGGCTCTTAATCTTTGAACTACACAGAGACAACTCTAAATATGTGGGTTGTGTTTGCATTTGCACATGTTCAATACACCTGAAAAGGTGCCAGAGTGCATTTGTGGATGGGTATTATGCAACTCTAATGGAGTGCTTTAGATAGGACAGTGCATGTGCCATGTGGCTGATATGGGTAGTGTTTTGCTTTAGTGTGTTAGAACCAGAATTATGGTTTTATCATGTTTTTAGCAAAACCTTGGTGTGAATAGAAGGGAGTTAGAGGTATGTGTATGTTAGTGTATGCATGAATAGAAAGTGCAATTTGACAGATGTGAGAACTTTTTTGTGATGTTGATTTGTGTTAGAGAATGCTCAAGCATGCAGCAGTTGATGGGAGTAGGAGAAAATGTGATAATGGAATTGTCAACCATGGGAAACCACCAGTGAGTACTGCCATTTGAAAAATGACAATGGCAAATTGTGAGGATCCATCTGACTTTAGAACAATATCTGATCTCTGTATTCTTTGAAGATTATGAGGTTATTGCTCAGATGTACATGCTTCTTCAAAGACATTCTTTCATAGGTTTTTGTCAAGCTTTTGGTTAAATAGCACTACTTAGTCTGCAGTGAATGTCACGCGAGAACGACTATTATGTCATCTAACTGACCTTCAGTAACAAAATTATGAATATTTCAGCTACATTCGAAATAGAGAACAATTGCCGGAGCCCCCCTCCTGCCCTGCTTCTCTTATAATGTATTTTATCCAGCGTGATTGTAGGGAAATATGATTCTCCCTCCCCCCATATTATTGACCAAGCTCTGCCCCTGACCATTTCCAGTTGGTATTGTTGTGAGTTTAGCAATACCCAGCAGACAGTTTTATGTGAACCCCTGTTGCTTTAACCCCTTGGGCGCGGCCGCGATTCTGAGGCCTGTGCAGCTGTTTTAATGAGTGGGTGGGTTCATGACGGCCTCCAGCCGTCATCAGCACAGGCCCACTGTGATGCATGACAGCTGGGGGCCGTCATCAGCATGGAAGGGGTTAAGGAGTTCAACTAGAAGATGAAGCAGAATGTGGTTGATTCCCCATAACAGTAATTTTGCCCAAAGCCTGTACCTATGTACTCTGTCAATGGTTGTTGAGTAACCTATGTAGCACACAAATAGTCTCTTATATTCAGTTGCTAGCTCTTTGCATACCAGAAAGATAATGCCAAGATGTTGTCAACAGTTGAACACTGGGGTATAAATTCTGTTTGTTCGAAATTTATGAAGTTATTCACCAAGGCCAATTGTGAAAGGATACTTAAAAGATATTTAGGAAATATTTTACCCTCTAAATCAAGCAGGGCTGATAGGCAGTGGCTACTTTGAGAAGTTATTGGACCTCATGTATTAATTGGTTGCAAAAAAGAGGAATTTGACCATTAAAAAGAGCATTATTGAAAATTGGTGTCATTAAGGGACTCCAGTTGTCAGGATTCATTTTAATTAGCACCATTCGGATCCCATTAGGTCCTGGAAGTTGACATGATCTACTTCCTTTAATTAACTTGGGAATACTTTCCTGCGTGATATTGTACAAGTCTTAGTTCAATATGGAACTCTATTGAGTAGGAGGATGTATCATTAGTTCCATATAGTTCTGTGATAAAAGTGTTTCATTTTCTGGATGTGATGTTATAATCAAAGATTTCTTTTATGACTGTGAGTACCTTGGCCTACAATTGTCCAACATTTATGAGTGTTTTTCTAATTGATTGCTTCCTACAATTCATCCCAAGCTTCATATTGTTTTTATTTTGACTGTTAAGATATGTTTTTTTAAATTATGTTTCAGTTGTCTAATCACTTGATCCCTGAAAGCTGACAGCAGAAATTTCAAGATCGGTCTTAAAATGTGTTGTATATAATGTTGTTGTATTTGTATATGTATTTGAGATTTGTTTTATAAATGATGTTACTTTTCTTTTTGTATTAATATCGAGGACAAAAATGTAAATATATTCTGCAGAAAAATCTCCCGTCTGTCCATCCACAGATTATTAGAGCTCGTTATAATGGATGGAGCCTACCTTGAAGTCCTTCTCCCATAAAACATTAACTAACTTATCAAAGGTGGAGTTCCGTATTATTTCCTTTGTTCTGGTCACAGTAATGTCCTCAAGCCAAAGTATTTGATGTATTATACCACTTATATTTCAAATTTAGGCTAATGCCACCCTTTTAATATTCTTAAAATCCACTCATTTACAGAATTCTGTAACATGAATAAAGGTGTTGGGGATGATGGTTTTTGATCCATTGAAATAAAACGTGTATTGTGCAGGATGATAATTTTCCGTTTTACTATTCAGATGACCGTAACCAAGGTTATAGACAATTCACTGAATAGTTTCAGTCTGAAGGTATCATGTAAAGGTTGCACAACGGAATGAAGATACGTCTGGGGAATCTTCCACCATGTTGCATTTTGCTTTATGAACAATCTCCAGTTATTATCGTAGAAATATTGATACCTGGTGCAACTAATAGGCGAGGGTCTTCCAATTACGACAGTACTTGTGGTTTTTCACTGATAAAGCGATGTGCGTATGTTAATTATTAAGAGTTGGCATTTCTACTTACATTTTAAGGATTCCGCTGGGTGACGTTTTGATTCTGATATTAATTTGGATCGCACTCTATCCAGTTTAATATTATTACTATTAGGAGCCAACCTCTTGGTTTCCCATTTGGCATTGTGCTGCCAACATTTCTAAAGTGGTAAAGTTCGGAAGATTATAGTTTATTTATTTATTATTTATTTGGGGAATTTATAAAAATCAACTATCACCTTACAGGCATCCTGGCGCTGGGGCTCCACAGAAGATGGCAAACAGAGGGGAGCGGCGGGAGTAACCAGTAGGTTAAACCTTGGGAAACAACCAGGTTTTCACACATTTCCTAAAGTTCCTCAATTTGTCGAATCTCCAAGGGCAGACTGTTCCAGAGTTTATAATTCGTTTTGGCACAAAGATTATTTGTAATACTTCCTGAATTGCGCGGATCTATTTACTCTTTCACTGCCACTCAGCGCCTACCTGTTTAGGCATCTTGCCCCATAGCAGCCGAGTAGACACTGCTGGGGGTGTGACTCGCTTCTGCATCCACCATCTTGGGGGCGATTTTTGAGAGCGGTCCAGTGTCCGGCCCCTCCCTCGACCAAAAGTATAAAATGGCCCCCCCTTACAGGGAGCGCAGCGTGCGCGCCAAAGGCAAGCCCGTCTGCACCCGTCCGCGCCAGCTTTGCGCCTAGCGCCAGAAATTATGGCTATTTTCAAAAAACCCATAATCTCCAATATTAAAGCACTCAGCTGTTAGAGCTGAATCAACATCCCTGTAAACCTATGCAAAGAGCAAATCCAGCAGATCTCTCTTCCTCATCTAGCTGCGCCTCCTGCGGCCGGCTGATGCTCAACAATCCCCCTCCCCAACTCCATAAACTATGCGTCTTACCTCTATCTAGGAGTGATTGCCCCGCTTCCAATACTTATCTACCGGCCAATAATAATAATCATAACTTGAATCTAGCCGCTCGACGAGCGGAAAAAGATCCCTACAGTGCATCCTGCTGAACACTAGATCCATGGTCAAACATAAACATGAAATTTCAGCCCTCATTACAGACCATGCTGTTGATATAATGTTTTTAACAGAAACATGTGCAACTGCGACCTCAGGACCGGACTGGAATGACGCAGTTCCAGAAGGGTACCTTGTAGAATTTGTAAATCGACCAGGAGCAGTGTGGGGTGGTATTGGGATTATTGATAAATCCCATCTAAAAGTACTCTCACTACCAGAACTGGGTCTAGAAGCAGAAGCCATGAGCTTTAAAATTAAAAACAATAATTGTCTAATTTTTACAGGCCTGCTTGTGTATCGCCCCCCAGGCTTAAGAGCACCGTTTATTAGAGCACTACACACTTTTCTCGAATCCACATCTGATTCTACCTCCTACACTATCCTGGGTGACTTCAATTTTCATGTAGAAGCAAACAATGACCCTAATTTGGCCACCCTAATGGACAATTTTCTTAGTTATGGCATGACTCAGCTAATTTCAGGCCCCACCCATTCTGCGGGGCATACCCTTGATGGCATTTTCACCAACAATAGCCATATTAATGCTACCTCGATCCAAGCAGTCCCATGGTCTGATCATAGTGCCATCTTTTTTAACCTGCCTCAGAATAACCGGCTAAATCACCGTAGAGGCCTCACACTTCCTGAAAAGACACGCCCTTGGAACAAACTTGAACCAGTCCTTCTGGCTGAATCTCTTGCAAATAACCCTCCTGCTCTCTGAACCGGCAACACCAACATTGGAGCGATCAAATTTCAAAATTGGATCAGTCAGGCAGTCGATTAACTGGCGCCTGTTGAAATAAAAAAAGCTAGAAGGCGATCTGCAAATGCACTGTGGTATTCCGCAGAGGTGAAGCACATAAAAACGAAATGTCGACGACTTGAGCGTTTGTGGCGTTCAGATTATAGTGCTCAAAATAAATCAGTATATACCAAAGCCCCACAGGAATATAAGACAGCATTAGTTCAGGCCAAATCAGTATATTTCACAAATAAAATTCAGGCAGCCTCTAATACTACTAGAGAACTATTTAGAACTGTCACTCATTTGACTAAGAGCCCCCGCAACACTGTCTTTAGCCCTGACCAGAACCTCGTGACTAATATTGCAACCTTTTTCCAGCAAAAGGTTCAGACGGTGTACGATGATCTTAGCTCATCTGCACTATGCTCAACGATAACAATGTCACTGCCCCCCTGACTGGGTCCAGCCACTCTGCCCCCCTGACTGGGTCCAGCTACCCCTGTTTTCCCTTATTAGAGGAGACTCAGGTGACAAACCTAATTACACAGATGAAGTCAGGGTCCCCATCAGATCCATGTCCGCCACGCATATTACACATGATTCCACAGATGGTGGCAGCTGTCCTGACCCCCTTGATAAATAATATTATCACGTCTGGTGACTTCCCTAGCAGCTGGATAAAAGCTTGCATTCGACCGATCCTCAAGAAGGACTCGTTAGATCCTATGGTACTCAAGCACTACCGACCAATATCCTGCCTACCCTTGCAAGCTGAAATGATGCGGTATGTTGATCACAACAAGCTCCTAGACCCCTTCCAGCATGGCTTTCGCCCCTTCCATTCAACAGAGTCTGCTCTGATCATGGCAACTGAAAACATCCAAAGGAAAATGGACGAGGGTGGTAGAACGGCCCTGATCTTACTCGATCTTACAGCGGCGTTCGAAACCGTGAACCACTCGATTCTATTAAACAGACTAAAAACTCTAGGCTTTACCGGTACTGCGCTTACTCTTCTAACATCCTTTCTGGACTCTCGAATCCAACAAGTACACTGGGAAGGTTTTCAATCTGATGAATTCTCCCTCCCAGGCGGGGTCCCTCAGGGCTCGGCACTATCGCCCACCCTGTTTAACTTATATGTTACCCCCTTAGCTGCCTTAATTCAATCTCATGGCCTACAATTAGTGTCTTAGCCGTTGACACTCAAATTATAGTGTCAGTATCCCAGTCCATTGAAGCTACGGCAGAGTGTTTTAAAAACCGCCTTCTCGATGTAAAAAACTGGATGAGCTGTAATTTTTTAAAAATTAAATACGGACAAAATCGAGATAATCGAATTCGGTCAGAAATTGTCCGTCTGGAGCAACCTTTGGTGGCCTCCTGAGGCAGGCGCCTGTCCTAGTCCAGCAGACAATGTTAGAAATCTTGGCTTCTTGATGGATAAAGATCTCTCCTGTAAAGCACAGATCAACCAGGTTACTTCCACCTGCTTCTACACCATAAAGGTTCTTAGGAAGGTTCTACCCTACATCCCTCCAACCCTAAAAAAAAACTGTAATGGGTGCCCTGGTAATGTCCAGAGTGGACTATTGCAACTCACTCTACTTGGGCACAGGAGAAAAACAACTAAATAAACTTCAGGCAATCCAAAATGCCGCAGCCAGGGTTCTGTTAAATCTACCCTACCGCCACCCAACGTCCAAAGCCATCAAGGAACTTCACTGGCTCCCAGTTAGAGCCAGAATACAGTTCAAGGCCCTCTGTCTGGTCCACAAATCCTTGTACGGCACGGGACCAGACGACCTGTCCAAACTCCTCCCTCGATATGTGCCATCGCGTACGTTAAGGTCAGCCAATCATGATCTGATATGTCAGCCAAGAATAAGAAGAATGCGATGGGGCGGCAGGTCCTTTTCATACCAAGCCTCCAGATTATGGAACTCTCTGCCCTCTGATCTGCGCTCACAAAAATCCAAACAATGTTTTAGAAAGGCACTGAAAACCTGGCTTTTCTCCTCACATTAAGATCTGCTCTCACCGCTCTCCTTGTTACTATAGTGCCAAGATGCCTCCGCATTCGAGCGCTTTATAAGTACTTCAGTCAGCAGCAGCAACTCCAAAGGATCTACCCCCTGCCCTGGCTTTCTTAAATCTGGGTACTCTCACCAGACGCGCTGTTGCTGAGCGGAGTGCTCTGGTTGGGGTGTACCAGACAAATTTAGTTTGCAATGAGCTGGGGCCAAGCCCATGAAGGGCTTTAAAGACAAGGCAGAGGGATTTTAAAAATATTCTCTGTCTAAGGTGGAGCCAGTGGAGTTCAGCCAACGCTGCTGAGGCAGAAGATCTTCTAGGCCAGCCAAGGGCCAGCTTGGCAGCGGCGGACTAAATTCTTTGAAGTCTGTCAATCAACAGACTCGGAGACTCAAGCAGTAGGGCATAGCAATAGTCAAGTCTACTCAAGATAGTACACCTGAACACTAAAGCGCGGGCCTGTAAGAGGAGTAACGGTAAGATCTTTCTAAGGGACCTAATAAGGGTAAAGCAGCAGGACGCCGTTTTCGCTACGTGAGCTTCCATGCTCAGCCTGCTGTCCAACATGATGCCCAAATTAAGGACAGTGGTAGCCGGTTGAACTTTTATAGATGTTTCTGGGGGCCAAAAATTATCGGGAAAAGGCGAGGAATCTGATTACCAGCACAAAAAAGCACTTCAGTCTTGCTAGCGTTAAACTGCAAGGAGTTATTGTGTAAACAATCGGCAGTGTCACGCAAACAGTCATGAAGCGTCTCCAGTGGGATCGACTCTTCACCCTCCCAAGACAGAATAAGTGGGGTGTCATCTGCATAGTTGATTGCATTGATCTTATAAGACTTTATCAATGCAATCATAGGTTTTAGGTAAAGATTAAACAGGATCGGGCTAACTGCCGAACCCTGAGGAACCCCTGTGACACCGGAGAGAAAGCAGATTGGAAAGGGGGAGGGACACTGCCTGCTTTCTGTCTAGAAAAAAAGAACAGAACCAATGCAGGGCACTGCCACACACCCCGGCCTCACTCAGTCTTCTCAGGAGGATCTCATGGTTTACCGTGTCAAATGCGGCAGACAGGTCAAGCAGAATCAAAGCTGCTGCTTGACCCCTTTTGTACCGCTTGACCTCTGTCTGCACGCCTTCGAAGATTATCCATGGCCGTAATTAGCGCTGTTTCGGTCCCGTGGGCCGGACGAAAGCCAAACTGTATTTCTTCCAGAAATTGGTGCTGCTCTAGGTGGTTGGAAAGGAGTGCGCTAACCCAACGTTCAACAATTTTTGCGGGAAACTGTAACAAAGAGATTGGTCCATAGTTCTTTAAACATTCCGGGTCCAGGGATGTTTTTTTAGAAGCGGGGATACCAAAGCCTGTTTCCAGTATGTAGGAACTATACTACTTGTCAGAGATTGGTTACAGATCCTGCGAAGAGTAGGGAATAGTTCCTCTCCGTAGTCTTTCCAGATCTTGGAAGCTTCCAGATCTTTGCAGCTTCCCAATTATTCTTGTAAGCAAACATTTTGCTAAGTGTTTGCATAATATTAGGTCATCCCCTCTTCGTTTTAAGTGCCTGCCTAGTTCTGGAATGTTTCACAAGCATCCAAAAGGGAATAATCTTGCATAGGGGTGCCTGTCAAGAATTCTGCAACAAATTGCTGGAGAACCAATTTCCTTAAAGTCCTAGGCACCCTGTGCCCAATTCACAAAGATCCTCCGCAGTCGGGGTGGAGGCTCTTCAGTCGTGGCGGAGGCTCCGCACTTGTGGTGGAATCTCTGCACTGATCTTTCTCATTCCGGAGATTCTGCCAAGGGTGCGGAGCCTCTGCCGCAACTGTGTAGCTTCTGCCATGACTGTGAAGGCTCTTTGTTTAATTGGGCCCCCTGTGTGATTTAGGTGCGAAGTTTAGTATCTGCCTTTTTGACACAAAATCATCTGCTAAGATATATTTCACAACTATGTTTGGTAGAATTGCATGAGGCGTTTTGGTGTTTTTTTGATGTACTACAGTCAGCAAGGCCAAGTGTATATATTTAAACCCACATTTTGCTCATCTTAAGATGTCCAGGTAATTATTTTTCATGACAGTTAAATATTATTCCTAATCTTGCTCATCTCTGTTTCCTGAACCTTGTGTTGGTAAACCAATTATTTGTGGACCAGGTTGTACAAGAGAATTCTATGCCTGTAAAACATTACAAAATTAACTCAATGCTTATTAAATCTTGTGAAATTAGATGAGCACATTCTTCACATGAGTGCATTATTCACAAAATATTTTGTCTGTGTAGTATTCCATGGGGGCATTCAGACCTGTGGGCAGGGTAGAGTTTGAGGAAGTTGTGGTTTTCTTTCCATCGTATTAGCGAGAGGCATTTGTACAGTAACCTTTGTGGCTGAGTTAGTAAGTTATCGCACATGCAGGAACTCCTCCTTAAATGCACTTTGCTTGAAGTGTATTATACATTTGTGATATTTGACCCTTCAGAACTAAAAAGCAAATGTTCCTCATTAATGTTATGTCTTTCTGTTCTACAAAATTGAGCTCTATCTTCCATCTAACCACTTTTATAATGTGATATGTTGTTTTATTATGAACTGGTTTTCTAAGTGCTTTAGATGTGGCTGATAATGCATCATCTATTTCCTGAAGTAGTTTATTGCTGTTATAAAATTGTGCCTGTAGTCAATGGGATATCCCCATCATTTGTAGACATCTCCCTTATGTTGTTTAGAGAAGGTGACACTATTGAGTTACTCAAAATTGCTCCTACTCTACTCCTCATATTCTCCGCCTTGTCCACAGTTGCAGTTTTTCATAATGTTGGTGTGTTGTTATGTTCAAAAATTAGAAATAGTTTTTTACTGGGTGACTTTTTATTAACTTTAGCTTCTTTTATGAGATCCAGATTATTATTAAACTTTCTCAATATTTTTAGCCTTCATTTACTGATATATAGTTGGAGTCCTAATTCCAAACTGAGGAAGACATTGAACATCAAATCAAACTTGCTGCAGATTGGGTTAATTCAGACTTATCTTTGATAATATTGAGGATGCATTGCTTAAGACTTTCAACTATTTAACCCCATAATTTGGCATTTCAGTTGACACAGAAGATAAAGCCTTCTGATGTGGTATGAGAGATGATCCCTCCACCATCTTGAGATGCCTAATTAGATCTTCCAATGACATTGTTTTGGTAGTACCTGAGATTACCAATCAACTCCTAACATAACCACCATCTTTGCTATGTTGTATCTATAAAACTATGTTGGGTGGAAGTAATTGGACTTGATCATTTATTCATCAATACATAGAAGAAATTATCAAGCTGAGGGAGGTTGAGGTAGCAATAGGAAAACTACTTCCCAATAAGGCCCCCGGTCTGGATAAACTACCTGGTGATTTGTTTCGTACCCAGCCCAAAATTTGGGCACCCCATTTGGTTGTCTTATTTAACGAGATTTTGTTGGGAGCAGAATTGCCAGCTACTTGGTTGGGAGCCGAGATTGTGCCTTTTTTTAAAAAGGTTGCCCGCTTACCCCATCAAACTACAGACCCATTAGTCTTATAGATACATCACAAAAGCTAATGGGGAGGATCATTCTTGATAGGATCCTGGAGTGGATAGAAGAAAACGAAATACTGACCACATTTCAGGCCGGTTTTAGGGCTGGCATCTCCATTCTAGACCAAATATTCCGCTTGCAGGTCCTATACTGGAAAGCAGCAAGTGTGGAGGGTGGCAGACTCTATCTTGTTTTTGTGGACCTGCGGGCTGCATTTGATTTGGTCCCTCGAGAGAAGTTGTGGAAGGTGCTGTCAGATTTGGGTCTCCTGCCCTACCTATTGGCTATACTATCCAGACTCCACACGGACAATTACGCACAGGTTAGGTGCGGGAGGCATGGTGACCTCACGGAACGCTTTCCTGTCCTGAAAGGAGTGCGCCAAGGGTGCGTCTTGGCCCCTACTCTATTCAGTCTTTATATCAATGGTCTTGTAGACCATTTGAATGATGTGGTGGACAACGATGCCCCAAAATTGGTGACTGGGAGAGTGCCCGTTCTGATGTTTGCAGACGACACTCTGTTGCTGTTGAAAACATCATCGGGCATTCAAAGAACTCTCAATGAATTTGCAGCATTCTGTGCTTTGCGGGGATTGGAAATAAACTTGGAAAAAACCAAGTTCATGATTTTCAACCACCCAAAGCAGACACGCCCAAACCCAGTCTTAAATGGTACCCCACTAGGGAGGGTCACAACCTTTGTATATTTGGGTATTACCCTAACGGAGAGCTTTGATTGGAATACCCAAACTGCTAAGTCGGCGCTTAAACTATCCCAGGTAGCGGGGGCATTAGTAAAATTCTCAAGGGGTCAGCCTTCAAACCGCCATCTCCGGCCTTGGAAATATACTGTCTTCAGGCTAGAACAGCTGCAATGTATGGCGTCGAACTTTGGGGGCACAAACAGAAGGGTGGAACAAAGCTTTATGAGAAACCTAGTTGGACTGCCATCTAGCACACCACTGATTCCTCTTAGACTAGACCTTGGGTTGGAGCCAATAGAGGAGATCACAACTGCAAGACCTATTATATATTGGAAGAGGCTGTGGTCAGTCCCAGAACTGGCTCCTTATAGAGCTGAGTTCTCTGAGGTTTGGACCTCCCATAAAAGCAAAAACATCCCATGGCTGCAACATATTAGGGCTGTTAGTACCTGGATAGGTCTCCCGCAATTCTGGGAAACACCTGAGATGCACTGTCCTGGGATATCAAAAAAGGAACTGCAAACTCAGATCCGAAGGCAGAACTTTTTTGCACTACTGAGGTCTGCAACTATGGGTAGGCTGTCGGCAGAGTTCCTCTTAGTAAAAGTGGAATCTAAATTTGAGGAATTCATGGATGTAATACAACCTCCACTTGCGAAAAAGCTATATCTCCAGCTAAGGCATGGCACCCTACCAATTAGGTCGCTCACATGAAAAGGTTTAAAGTCAAACAAAGAAGCCTGTCCGGCATGCGACTATAAAAGTGAAAATGTAGCTCATGTAATGTTTTTTTGTCCTGCATATTCAACAATTAGGAACTGTTGGTTGTTTTTTGATAACTTACTAGTTTAATTCTCTTTTTAAAATAACAATTTGTTTAATATCTATTGTCTTAATATTCTGTGGGTGTATGTATTTTATTTGCACTTTTATGGTCTTTGAAAGAAATAAAGTTATCAAATGACATTTATTCATCAATAGATAGAAGAGATTGAAATTCAATTATAAAGGACTTAGTCAAGGTATTTAAATGCATAGTGTTTTTTTGGGTAACCCCATGGGATTTACTTCCCCAAAAATATTTTTTGATTACTGAGCCTGTCTGATAGCATAGGTATTATAGTACTGAAGGAGCCCATTGCGCCTAGAAACAGCTAGGATGGTGTTGTGTCATCATAACCACTACCCAAGTTGAGATCTTGAGTAGCAGGTTGATGCAATATTCGTTTTTGTTGCGTGTTATAAGGTCAATGCATTTTTCTTGCTGTGTTCAATTCATTAAGTAGCACAGACTCATCTACGGTGTCATTTATGTCGGGGACTCCTCAATGTTTTCACTGTTATGTTCATTGACAGAGTTATCTCGACCATAAATAGAATTGGGCTTAAACTCTGGTGACGGTGATAAAAGGATGCTGCTTATTTGTGCTACTGCTGAAAATTGTTTTCTTGATTTTAATTTATCGGACTCACTGTTACAGTTGCTGAGACCAGTGGTTGGTGTGGGAAACCATTCCGATAACAAACCTGATTTAGATCTTGGCGGATGGGTTACTCCATCACAACTGTGATGGATACACTATCCGCTGAAATATAAATCGCAATATATCCTATGGGATTTATATTTCGGCGGATAGGATATCCGTCACTGCTGTGATGGAGCAACCCATCCACCAGGATATAAATTAGGCCCATAGTTTGGTTATTTAGTTTTATTATCACAATACTGCTTACATGGTGTAGTTGGAATGCAGCACTGCTGCCCCTGATATGTAGCACCATGGGTATTTCTTTTGTTTTTGACTTCAATCCTAGAGTGCAATTTCTGAGAACATTTTAAAATGTAATGAATGTTTGTTGGAACCAAGCTGCTATGATTAAATGACAATTCAGGATGCAGAACAGGTTCCAATATTTTAAGATTTGAATGTGAAAATGAACGAAAATGATCTCAATAGTTACATTGTCAAATTTTTTTTTTAAATCCCAGTGAGCTATCTAAACACCTAAATAGTGATTAGAAGTTATGATATCAAAGAGTCAAGTGTGACAGTGTCTAAATGAGATAGTGATTTATAAAATATTAGAGAAGTTACAGGCCTGAAGCTGTTTTATTTTATTGAGGTTCTAAAGTTAATTTTCACATTTGTTGGTCCTTATTTACTACTGTTCTGCAATATACTGACCTGAACCTCTTCTCTAAGTGCAGCAATCAATGATATCTCAATTTTCTCAGGGTCTTGCAGCTCGAGGGTGTTGTTTGCTGTATGTCCTCACTTGTAAATCTTAAAGCAGGCCGATTGGTTCCATTCATCCCTAGTGGTACCACAAGCTGCACCTTCACTTTGGGACCTCCTCTGTGCGAAAGATAACTGGATGAACATTATCCAAATTTTCTTGGAATAAAAGGACGGTCAAGAACCTATTAAGTAGGTTGATGCCAACTCAGAGAAAGGGATACATGCGCCTCACTATTCAGGCCTAGCACCATGCAGCTGCACTACTACATGAAGTGGACTACTGTAGTTCTATACCACTGGAGTTGGTTTCTAGAATGCTGGTATCCACACTGCATGGTAGATAGCTATTGTCTATTTTATAATTCCCACTATGATATTAGCAAAACAGAATGGACCCTGACAGAAAAGGTGGGATGCTGCAGCCCTTATAAAAGGCATGCAAAGTAAATACAGTGATGAATGACCACGACTCAATGACATGGCTTTTATGAGGGGCTAGGCGGCTTCATACTATACCAACCATTAAAGGTACAAAATAGCTGATGGTGGATTCAGCTTCAATGCCTTTAAGGATAACAACCCACTATAAAGCATCAGTTATGTAGGTGATCAAGGATGTATTTTTTTCTGGTGTAGCTTACCATGCAAAGCCAAATTCCCCAAAGATACTAGACATTCACACATTGAATACATCTTTTCAGAGTTTGGTGTTCAGAGGATGAATATATAACCACGTTGAACAGTCAGAATTGACCAGGCACATCTGCGACAGGGTGCAGTGTTGCTTTAAGGTTTACATTTAGCTTCCATTTTAGGTTTACATTTTAAGTTAGCATCTCTTTCTAAGGGTGGTTTGCACATAATTCTCCCTGATACGAGAATGTGCCACTCATGCATTTATTCCTGGTAGGCATTGTCGCCCTGTAGTCTGCACAATTAGAATGCAATACCCTTGTTATATTTTTGTGCTAGTAGGAGATGAGTTTTGCTCCGCAGACGAACTAACAATGCTGTTCTGCATCTTTGGCACAGCAAGATAAGTATGGTTTTATTCTCAAAACAGTGCCCATGCTGAACTTACTACACACTGAAGGTATTATGGAAACTGCTGTGAGGTGTGACTGAGATGCAGCCCTTCTGGCCCCTACCTTCATCCTGAGAAGGAAGGCAACAATGCGAGGAAAGTGGGCAGGTCTGTGCACTTAAACGGGTATATTCATTAATGCACTGATGCCAGCTTCCTGACACATCATACCAAGTTATAGGGTTAGATCATTCCAGCATGTTTGGCAGAAGTGTACTCCTTCTATGCTCTCTCTAGTATAGATAAATCAGATATAGATAGGAGTAGCATTAGGAACAATTGACATGGTTGAATCTTTGTATTTTTCACGTTTGTGATAACGCTCCTAACAATGGGTCTCATCTGTCTAAATATCACAACTTAAGTTTTATTTACAATGATTAGAGCTTTTCAATAAACATTTGGTCAAGCCAGCAAAAGTAGGAACAAATCCAATAATTCTGAAGAAGCTGTACTGGTTCAGCACATGGAAGAGGACTCAAATGGGAGCGACAACCAATTACAACATGGATTAGATGCAAGAAAAGGGAAAGTGGTTGAGCCTTCTTTAAAAGATATCCTGACCACTATCAGAGACTTCCATAAAGACATAAAGAAAGACAGTGAAAGGAATCATGCCACTATCCAGAAGTTAGAAGGGGTGGTCAACAAAGTAGGCAGTACTTGCACCGAGATATCGGAAAGGATGGCATCTCTAGAAACTCGTACTGAGTATTTAGAGAAAGATGTTGCCTTCCTTCAAAAGCAAGAAAAAACTCTAGGAGGGATCATTAGAGTCTTAATGTTCAAGGTTGAAGATCAGGAGAACCGCTTCAGAAGAAACAACCTTCGCTTTCTTGGTATCCCGGAAGCCGTGGAGAGCAACGATCCTAGGGGATATATAAGTAACCTTCTGAAAAAAACTTTCCCGGAATTACAATCCTGGGATATGGACAAAGAAATCCAGCGGGCCCATCGCTTTCCCCTTACACAACGTAAACACACTGAATACCCAAGGGCAATGTTGGTGCATTTTGGTAACTTTCTTTTACGTGAAGCCATTTACGACCTTGCACGGCCTACCAGTAAGTGGGAACATAATGAATTCTTCTTTTTTGTAAGAACAGACTATGCACATCCAACAGTCGAAAGAAGATGGAGAATGCGGCAGCTCTTCACCCCTTTTGAAAAAGCTGGTGCTACTGTTTACCTACAAAACCCTTCCCGTCTGAAAGTAATTTTCAAATGAACTATGCACTTTTTCAATAGTGAAATTCAAGCGGAAGGATACCTGCAAGAAATATCGGACACTGTAAGGAAGGATAACTGATAAACATCATGAACCAAAAATTAATTCTATTGGGGACAAATTAGTTGCCGGAGATTCTTAAAACAAGTATTGCTTTGATACAGGCTTATGCTCTTATTTCTCTGATTTGATTTTCCTTTTTTCTTTTTTGGTTTTTGTGCTCTTTTCTCATTCTCTAATGGCGGGGCCAGAGGCTTTGAGAGTGATCTTTGGTGTACGGACCACATAGACGCCCACCCTGGATTCGGCTGGACCCAGGATGCCTCAATGGGTGGTTGGGGGGGGTAGGAGGGACTGGGTGGTATAAGGGGGGGAGGGAGGGATGGGTTGGTGCTGGTGGAGGTGTAAACCTAAAAAAGAGAATTCATGACACTATTGTAATTATAATCAGGCTGAGATTTAAAGCTGTAACAAGGTATGTAGTCAAGCATGTTTTTAGTAAGCTAAACGGAAGGCTGAATAGAAGGAAGGATCTAAGGCAGAAGTATGTCAAAGCTTAGGATCTGCTATAGGAATACAGGGGGCCCAAACGATTGGAAAAAAGGGGAAGACTGGAGGAATTTGTTAAATTTACACGAACGGATATTATGTGTATGCAGGAGACCCATCTGCCATGGGGGAAAAGGCATTGGTTAAACCTAAAGGGATTCGAGACTCTTTCTTGTTCCTCCCAAACATCTACTATTAGGGGGGTGGCTATCATTGGCAAGGTGGGCCTGGGGGGAGCTAAACGATTTAAGGCAGACACCATGGGGCGGTGGGCATTATGCAAAATGAATCTGGGCATTTCTATTTGCAGCATCTATGGGGCTAATAGCGACGACCCTGATACCTTCAACCGTATGGAGAAGGAGTTAGCAAGTTGGTCAGCACCCATAGTGGTCTGTGGGGATTTTAATATCTCTGCAGATTTCGAAGGGGGAACCGGATATACCGGGCATAAACCCCGGGTGTATCGGGCAGTATGTTCAATTATGGATTTACACGGTTTGAGGGATGTCTGGGGTAGTATTGAATCAGGGAATTCAGGCTTCACATATTTTTCGCTCCTATTTAAGAAATATTCCAAGCTAGACTATTTTATGATCTCCACCACAGAGATTAGCACAGTAGAAATCAGCAAATTGCCCATGATAATATCAGACCATAATCCATTGTTATTAACAATAGTTCTCAACAGACCAGCTAAACCAATGAGACCATAGACTTTCGATAGGAAGCTTTTAATAGATAGTACCTATATAGCGCATATGAAGAATTGGTCACAGGCCTTTTTCAATGCAAATAGATATAGCGCATCGCGAAACTCTGTTTGGGACAGCTATAAAGCTGCCTTAAGGGGAGAAACCAGCAGCTACACTTCTCGAAATTGGAAAAGACTTAACTAAGAGAGAGAGCAATTGATGAATAAATTATCAGTGGCTGAGGAACAGCACAGGAAAGATATATCCCAGGGAAGGCAGGGAACTGAAAGTTTAGAAAGAGTGAGTACTATTAAAGCCGAGATACAAAGCAACTAGCTAAAAAAGCAGCCGCTGAATATCAAGCACAAAGAAGGAATATGTATTAGACGGGGGAACAAGCTGGGAAAGCATTGGCACTACGTTTTAGACAAGCTGCTTCGAAAAATATTATTACACATATAGAAGAGCAGGGTAGGAGCTACGAGGAGCCAAAGGAAATCATAAACATCTTCAAAAGATACTATCAAACACTGTATCTGGAAGATCTGGTTACTGAGGAACCAATGATCGAGTGGACAGGATTGGGAACCAAAGTGGCTCAGGGTGATAGAGAAATTCTAGAACAATCCATCGCCATGGATGAAATCTCGGAGGCCCTACAAGATCTAGCAGCAGGGAAGGCTACAGGCCCCGATGGTCTACCAATTGAACTCTATAAATGCTTATTTGAAGAAACATCTACACTTCTGTTAGACCTTTTCAACGGGATTATAAATACAGGCTTAATTCCTGAGTCATGGATGAGCACCAATATAGTGGTGTTTCATAAAAAGGGCAAGCCCACGGAAAATCCGGGTTCATATAGACCCATTCCCTAATAAACGCGGACAATAAATTATACGCTAAGATCTTGGCAACCCGCTTGGGACGGATCATTGAGACCCTGGTCTCTCACTGGCAGCATGGTTTTATTCCCGGTAGGAGAACCACTGATCATATTAGACGAGCTATCACGTTGTTTGATATCCATGCTGCCGGGGGGGGTCGCAATGATCCTCCTAGACGCAGAGAAAGCTTTTGATCGCGTCAGATTGGATTTTCTGTGGAGGGTGCTCGCTGAAAGGGGGTTTGGACTAAGGTTTCGGAAGGCTATTCAGGCAATGTATATCACCCCAGTTGCGAAAATTCAAATGATGGGTCAGAGCTCTGATAAGATCTTTATTACGAGGAGGACAAGGCAGGGATGCCCGTGCTCACCGATTTTATTCACACTTTATATTGATCCTCTAATACGCCAAATATTTAATAACACAGCAATCAAACCGGTAGTTGCGAAGGGATTTCAAACAAAAATCTTGGCATATACCGATGATTTGGCTGTCATTACCACCGATCCCGACGTGGCTATGCGTGAAGTGGTGGGCACTACGAGTAAATTTGGTGGACAATCAGGGTATCGCTTAAATGTGGGTAAGACGCAGGTGCTCTGCTCCAAGAATATAATTAAATCAGAATCCAGATTCGTTGATTCCGTGGTTTATCTGGGGATAACGATCAACGCACAGCTGGAGTTGATAATCAGAGATAATTTCATCCCTCTTATGAAATCTATGAGAGAGAATCTGAAAAGAATGGATACATTACAACTTTCAATAATAGGTCGTGCCAATGTCATCAAAATGACTTTGGGCCCGATTCACAGAATGAACTTACTACTTTCGGCATTCACAGAATGCACTTACTACTTTTGGGATTCACAGAATGAACTTACTCATTTCGGTATTCACAGAAGTTAGGACTACTAACTTTAGGACTCCTAAATGCCTTCTGTGAATACCGAAAGTCTTAAAATTAGGATTTTCTCAATTTAGTAGTAGTAAAGTTAGGACTCCTAACTTTAGGATTCCTAAATGCCTTCTGTGAATACCGAAAGTCCTAAAATTACGATTTTTCTCAATTTAGTAGTAGTAAAGTTAGGACTACTAACTTTAGGATGCCTAAATGCCTTCTGTGAATACCGAAAGTCTTAAAATTACAAATTTTCTCAATTTAGTAGTAGTAATATGGCGATGCCGATGATATGGGCAAAACTGAGGCAGCCTGGGCTTCAAAATTGGAGGATCCGGACATTGACTTGGACAGTGCCCTTATAATGGATGGAAGATTCCTACGCTCCTCCAATTTAAGAGCTCAGCACTTCAAACCATTATTTAACTTGTATTATACCCCCTCCAAGCTCTATGATTGGGGTAAGAGGGAGAACAGTAACTGTCCCAGATGCTGTAAAGGTCCGGCTGATATTATCCATAGGTTTTATCAGTGCGAGAAACTTGGATCAATTAAAACACAGATTGAAGCATTCTGGGCGAGGTTGCTGGATGCTTAGATAACTTTGTCTCCAACACTCATGTAAATGTATTGCGACTTATATAGCGCACGTATCACCCGAAGGCATCAAGGCGCTTGCCTTGGGAACCCGTCCTGGCTTTTCCCTGTGAGATAACCCCTACTGGGCATCCCCAAGGTGAAAGCCAGGCATCCCGCAGCGGGTGGGCTGCCGTACTGGAGATTAAGCAAGCTATTGCCCAGAGTTGCAGCGTGGGACCCCATGTTTAGTGTAGGCACCGAGGCGAGAATTATCGAGTCCGTGGACATTTTGGGCTCAGGACCCTGCCGCGTCAGGAATTGAACCCTGGTCCCGGGCCAGACCTCTGCATCAGGGTCTGCCGCTCTAATCAGTGAGCCACAATCCTCCACATGATCATAGGATGCGAAAGCAAATTGAAATTAAATATTGAGACTGAAGCTTTAGTCGTTATCTCTACAGCTGTACTTAGAATATTAATTTCAGCAGCCTGGAAAGACACTGAGACCCCAACCTTCCAAATGTGCATGTCCAGACTATTAGGAATACATAATGTGGAGGCGGCTCTGTATGAACTCAAGGGTAAAAAAACTAAGAGAAGTGGGGAGGAAGATCTGGGCAGCAGTGGCTGCCTGGCGGGCTAACAGATTGTAGTAAGCTCATTGGGTCCTCAGGACTATGGCTATGGTAATGTTCTTAACTGTCTTATACTCTTTTTTCATCTCCTTTTTTTTGAGGCAGCCGGCTCAATATTTATAATATTCATATTAATAACATTAACTATTTGATTAGTTAAAAGAATTAATTCAATTAGATACTAAGCTATGTAATCCGATAATCGATCTGTGTATTACCTCTGTATTGTTAATTTAGGCGGATTGTTTATATTGTATCTTGTCTCTTTCATTTAAATCATGTATATTGTTTTCTCATTATGCCTCATGGATTCTCAATAAAAATTTAAAAAAAGAACAAGCAATATTGTTTATTTTCTTTGTAAGACCTTGGGCAAGCAAAAGTGACAAACTAAAGGGTTAGATATGTTTCCACAAATTTCTTGGGAATTGGAGTGGTCATGTTCGGGAGTTACCAATTACCTCTATAACTCTGAAAGGTTAGGGGTTTAGATGTGGTACTGTGAGCTAGTCTAAAGCAACATTTACTGATGATATTATTAGACTCTGTCACTATATTATTAAGTTTTGTTTACCTAATGCACTGTCCTACTAAATTCGTAAGAACCGTATAACCGTGTGCAGGACAGATAGGAACTAGATCTGGGTGCACAGCTGACTGTAATTTGAGATACAACATGAGAATCACACCAAACTTGTTGCCTGGATAGGTTCACATTTATTTAATGGAAATGCCTAATGTTAGCTTATGTGAGTCCAAAAGTAGTCCAAAGGATGAATTCTACCGGTGCCTCTGAAAATCCAAGATATAGATTGCAGGTTAATAACTTTGGTCATATGTGGTTGGAATGTGAAGTGATTTCTTAGTTTTGGGGGTCACTGTTGACACATTCAGTAGCTTTTGGAATCTGCATGCTGGAGCATTTACCAACAGAGGAAAAACTTTTCTCACCTTAGGCTCTGGTTCATCATGCCCCTGAAGGCCTGTACCACCCCTTTACAGCCCCTTTTGCTATTGGATACTAGGAAATAGGTCAATATTGAAACATGGCTGTGGAGAGTGAATCAATTTTTGAGTTCAATGGTCAAACTAAATATGATATATGACTGCATGACAGCTGTTAATGATGAATCAGACCTTGGACCTACCTAGCTCATGGGAGGACAAGGAACCAGGCCAATATGAATATTCCAATATGGAGGTTCCTACTGTTACCTCTACTGTTAGCCAGACGCAAAATTTCCCTGGGTACACACAGATACCGCACTGGTCCTCTTGTGGGAAAGTAACTTGAATATCTGATAAAGACAAAAGTGGTTGTTGATGGACATAGTTACATTAACAATGTGTGGAGAAGATACCTTAAACCTTCACCATATGCAACTCAACTGAGAAAGCTATTTGTGGGTCTCAAATGGTTGGAGTTGCACAGACGAGACAACTTTGGTCTTTTAGTAGAATGGTTATGGTCAGTGCTTTAATTACTCTAAATGCTACTACGAAATGTTAGTTGTTGATTGGTTTTCAAAAATAGAAATATCTTTCCAATGCAGATCAACATTTCTAAACTGCTGAAGACATTGCTAATGAGGCAAGCTTTTGTTCACATTTAATCATCAGACTCTTTACAACCTATCTTATTTCTTGTGGGTTTTGGAAAGAGTTTATGAGGGATGGTTAACATTGTTTTGGTGCTGAAGAAAACTATTCTTGCATTACTTAACATGACAAGCTGTCCTCAGGACATGTGCAGACAAACCTGTGTAAGGCTTTGATATAGACAGCTTTGGCTCTCTGCTGTAAGATGTCTTTTCAACAATATGTAAAAATTAAGACTAAAGAAGTATGTCGATATAGTGAGCTTTGGGTCAACCCTCTTCAACCACTGCCTTTCATGTGTTTTCTATGGTTTGCCATTGTTTGGATGAATTGACTGTCAAGGCCATGACATTTTGAGGATGATTAGATCAATAGGCCTTTTCTTAAGCAAAGTTACAAAATGATGCATAGATTTACCTTTTGTGTGTTCTTTGATGTATTTTCTTTGCTGGCAAAATGACTTGATTGCTGGTTTATAGCTTTACTGCTTGCTTTTTGGATGTCTAAACTTGTCACAAAATGAAGTCATAGTGCAACTCATACTTCACCTTTGCATATTGATTTATTTTAGGTTAATGTCACAGTAACATGTTGAATTTACAGATGTTTTGTTCATAATGAGAGTAGGCATGTAGGCTTTCTTAACGAGCAACAAACTGCCGGCCTTTGTCAAAATTATTTACCATGCAATATATTAATGTTTATGTCTTTTAAAACCACTACAAATAACCAACATAAAATTAATCGCATGTCTCGGTTTTATTGCTCCCTTGCTTGAGGCTGCAGCATAACTCTGTATTGCAATCTGTTAAGGAAAGAGGGCATTTTAAAATCATCATTGTCATGATTAATATTGGTATGACTATTATTACGGAAATAATGTATTTTTCCATTTTTTTATTTCTTTATTTGTACTTACGCCACTCATCTATAAGCGAAGAAGGGTGCTACATTAAAACAGCATGTGTATGTTTCTCATTGTGCTGGATGTGAGAAAGAAAGCAGAAAAAGGATTTGCTAACATTTTTAAATATAAGACAGATTTGATGTTGTGTACTGCTGTATTTAATCAACCATAACTATTAGCTTTATCTGCTGTACCTAACCTACCATACTTATCTACCTATCTACCATCCTACCATATCCACTTTACCATACCAACCTGTCACTTTTATTTTCCAAACCTTCCAATTATATCAAATCTATCTTACCTACTTACCATGCTCAAAATACTTTACATCACCTACCATACCTAGCCTTCCATACCTTCAATACCTATCATATCCACCTAGCATTTCATACCTAACCCCTCATACCTACCTACCATGCCTAACAAATCTACCCACCATACTTATGTACCATATCTAAACTACCAAAATTGCCTACCATACCTACCATACTCAACCTATGCTACCTAACCTAAAATGCCTACTATTTCTAGGCCACTATATCTTCCATACCAATCATACCCAGCCTAGATGCCATGCCAAACCTATTGTACATAACCTTTTTAGCATGTCTAAACTACCTATGAAACCTACATACCTTACCAACTTCCCTACAATACTTACCTTACCTACCATACTTCTCTACCACACCATATGTAGCATAATTTACATATCATGCCTACTTAGTGTACCCACTAAACCTAGCCTATCATGGGTAACCTATTGTATCTAAGCTATCTTGATTATGGTAATATCATCTACAATGGCGCCCCAGCCTACGCCATTCGCCGTTTGCAGCTAGTGCAGAACCAGGCTGCCCGCCTGATCCACGGCCTGCCTAAATTCCATCGGGTTACCCCCCTAATGCAGGCACTGCATTGGCTGCCGGTGAAAGAGCGTGCCCTGTTCAAACTCGGCTGTACCACATTCCAGGCCAAAATGGGCACCGCCCCGGAGTTCATCTGCTCCGCCATCAAACCCTACTCACCTGGCAGAGAGCTCCGCTCCTCTCATCAGGCCCTGCTAACCATCCCCCGTTTCCGTAAGAAAAAGGCCGGAGGAACAAAATTTGCAGTTCTCGCTCCTGCGTTCTGGAACTCCCTCCCGACTGAACTTCGACTGACTTCCTCCTACATAGAGTTCCGGAAGGGTCTTAAAACTCTGCTCTTTGCCCAAGCCTACAAGGTCTGATCCCCTCCGCTCCTGCCATCCCCCTCGCAATCTTAAAGCGCCAAGAAACCGCTTGGTAGTAGAGCGCTATATAAATGTTTTTAAATTCAAATTCAAATTCAAAAAAATTCAAATTCAAAATTCAAATTTAAATTCAAATCTACCATATCCCTCCTACCAAGCACACCTTACCTTCCATACCTACCATACCTAACCAACCATACCTAACATACTTAACATACCTCCGTACCTCCACCTTTCCAGGGCCTATTTCTTCCTCTTCCCTAATGGGAAGATTTTGTAAAAAAAGGGGGGTAAATTACACCTATGGGATCTCTAGTAAGGGCTCAGCAGGCTGTGTTTACCTTGCATAAGGAGGGTCCTGGTTGCAGCTTTTGAAGTGCATGACAATCTGAATGCCATTTTTATTTAAAGTAGTAAGACCTATTGGCTTTGCCAAAGCTTGTTTTTCATTTATTATTATTATTATTTCTTGTAGAAATGCTCTTTAAATTGAATACATATTATGAATGAAAGATGACACACTTTTTGCATCCTCTTTTGCTACACCACAAACAATTAATCCACAAACTCAAGACACAGCACAAACCAACAACTTTTGTAACTGTTTCACCCTTAAAACATCTGATTTTTTTGTGACTCAAGATTGTCCAGATTAAAATTTCCATTGTCTTGAAAACTGACATTATCAAAAAACTGTGGGCTCTATTCACAAACAAATAATACATGTATGCTAGTTGTATGCACCCACTTTTGGGTGTTAAACAGCTAATTTTTAGAAACCTCAAAGAATTAGACCCTGAGTCATCAGAAGTAGCAGAAGTTACAGCTTTTCAAGAGTACCTATTGTCCTAAGTAGTTGTCCACGAGTAATTGTACATGGCGTACTAACATGCATCTGTAAAAGCTTTCCAGAGTGCTTTTTCGCATACATGTATTTTTTGCTTTCTCCCCCTCAGTCAAAATATACTTTTCATGTACAAACTGCAGATGCCCCCACCAATTTTGGGAGACTTCTACGCTAGGAAGGGATTTAATGGAAATACATTTCTGACGATATTCTGGGTAGAAAAGGGCTATGTAAAACTTCATGACAGGTTAATCAAATTTCCATGGCAATCCCACTCCAAAATCCCCATGCCACCCACTTGGAGCAGATTTACTCCTATACAACGATACCTACTTCTACCGTACTATTTCCCACAAGTAAATAGATTTGTGAGTACAAAATCACATTTTGTGAATTGTATATGACTATGCACATATGTTGCTTAAAAAGCTTTGAGAAGTGGGTGCTAAATGTTACTAATAAAAGGAACTCAAATGGCCTAAATGCATCTACAGCATCTCCTATTTTGAATACAATTACTCTCTTCCTTGCCTTTATACTCATATCCTTCTATCACAAATGTCAATATTCTGTTTGATCAGAATCTACAGCTTGTATCTATTTTTGTATGCTTGTATTTATATTTACTTTCTTTAATTTTGAGAAAATATTGTTGTATATGAATTTAGGACCCTAGTGTAATTTTCCCGATTCATGCCCATATAAAGGTATAAATCACCCTATCCTTATATAGGCATAGAAATCATAACCATATTTATACTTAGTCGATGCAGTCCAAATACTGCATGGCTACTTCCACTAGTTCCGAAAATCCACAACGATTTCTTGGAAAAACCCGCTTTCTGCAGTCAGGGACTTCCCCTTGCTTGAATATTAATTTATCCTAGAAATCATGGAGTTTTCAAAGAACTGAGTCTTTGGTGACGTTATTATATCCAATCTTACGTCAATCTCGGCACCTTTAAGGTATAAATATGCCCATACTTGCCCAGGCAAACACACAGTGGTTTGGAGCAGTTCGACTATCTACCTACACGACACAGCTCGCCGCAGCAAGTGCCGAAGGAAGCCGACCCTCCAGCAGACGCACTGAGAGAGACGCTGTCTTTTCTCTTGCAGAGAAATCCAGCTCCAGTGTTTCCAGGCTACCCTTGCAGGTTGCTGGGAAATCGAGTCCTGAGAAAGAGATACAAGACCTCCTTCATTCTAAAACCAAGGTACAGAGCTGATTAGACCCGTAGAGAATTATGGGATAGATTCTTGGCAAAGAATACTAAACTTAAGCTACACCTCACTTACTTCTCCCCTTGTACTAGACCTAGGTTAGGTAAACCGAGTAGGCGTATTTTAGAAGCACCAGTTGAGTACTTTTAGTCTTTATTTATTAATGTATGTATTCTATGTATTTTATGGCTTAGAAACCATATCATGCTTTTACAGTATTATTTTATAATACTCTTCATACTGTACGCATTGTACTTTGCAACCAGTATTACAATTGCAGCAGTTCATTTCTTCTGCATGAGAAAGAAGACTGTTCAATAAATACTTTTTATTGAAAACACCGTCTCTCTATTTCCCTGCACCTCTGGTGAAACGAAGCATGCACGATTGACTGAGTAAAATAACTATATATTGTTTCTGCGCCTCTAGAGATACATTTCTTATTCTTGGGAAACAAAGTTGTCATGTTTATGCGGTTATCAGAAACTAATCCCTTCTTGTGTTTTCGAGAAAGTTTCTAGTGATCTCTGAGCTAGTTGGCACTCACAATTAAGTCTAGTATATTCGATAGAGACCTAGTAGCCCTCAGTCCTACGTCAAATCTATAAGATATATTATTCCAATGCGCAGAGCCTATTAGGAATATAGGAACTACACTACAATATCAATAATATTTCTCTCTACCCCAAGCCCAAAGTGATTAGGTCATAACTATTTTTGTCATTTTATTTTATTTAGAAAGTTTTATATAGCGCGAACATGACCACCAAGAGTATCAGAGCGCTTTACAGTATATGCATGAAGAGGGTACAAGTAAAACAAACCAGAGTAAACAAGGCGAAAGAATCACAGTCATAAAATGTCAAAACAGAATAAACAAAGCGAAACATTCACAGTCATAAAATGCCTAAACATTCTCGTGAACCAGGCAACCGGGCCACGAATCTGCGGTTGTGGCACCAACATCAGATGGAAAGGCCAGACTGAGGCAAAAATGTCTTAATTAGCAGCCCTTTGGCTTCTTTCTTGAAGAGGAACGTGGAAGGGTTTGTCCTGACCTCAGGGGAAAGGGAGTTCCAGATCCTAGGAGCCATACCTGAGAAGGCACGATTGTAGGTCTTTTTCTCTTGAATTTTTGTGGTTTAAGCAATAGGGTGCTGGTGCTTCAGGGGGCTCTCAAACCACATGAGAGCTCCAATTTCTGACCAATGTACAGCAGAGTCTTGTAGTGCATGGCTTTGTGTGCCATGCATGCAATTTGTAGCTGTATCCGAGCTTCATAAGGAAGCCAATGAAGGACCAGCAAGTCTGGAGAAATATTGCTGGCTTTTTTTGTGCCAGTTATGAGCCTAGCTGCAGGATTGAGGGTAACCATAAGAGGAGCCGTCTTCACTCTGGTCAAGCCACATAGCGTTGCACTACCATAGTCCAGGTTTGAAATCACTAAAGCTTGTACTGCAACTTTTAGGTCAGGAGCTGGGAGATAGGGTTTGAGTTTTCTGAGGAAGCGGAGTTGGAAATTCACTCTTTGGTGAGACAACTGCTGTGCTTCTGTATTTTCAGGCTTTTGTCTAGTATGATACCCAGAGAGAATGCTGAGTCCACAAGGTGAGTTCTACAGTTGAGGGCAGTAAGCTGATTCAGCCATTGGTCCATGTCCGGAGATTGTTTGTGGGGTGAGATTAGGAAGAACTGAGTGCCCGATTCACAGAACTAACTGAAGACAAAATCCTAAACGTACTACTTTTGGTATTTACAGAAGCCATTTAGTAGTAGTAAGGTTAGGATTTTGTCTTATGTCTGTCTTAAGTCTGTCTTAAGTCTGTCCTAAGTTTGTCTTAAGTTTGTCTTAAGTCTGTCTTAAGTTTGTCTTAAGTCTGTCTTACGTCTGTCTTAAGTCTGTCCTACTACTTTTGGTATTCACAGAAGGCATTTAGTAGTAGTAAAGTTAGGATTTTGTCTTAAGTTTGGTATAACCCCTACTTGCAGATCCACTAAGGTCCAGATGTACGTACCTTTAGTATAGTGATTTCCAAATGTATTTTCAAATCGCTATTTGATAATAGCTATTCGAAAAGTGTGAAAGTTTTTTTTATTTAGCAATTTCTAATGGGTTGCAAATTGACCTACCTCATTACTATTAATGAGGTAGGTCACAATTTGCGACCCATTAGAAATGACAGCAGTCACAGGGACATTAGCCTGCTTAGGTTAGCAGACCACCATGTTTTATTTTATAAATGCAACCCAGTTTTCCTTAAAGGATGCATTTAAAAAAGAAACATTTAAAATGTAACTTTCATAATTTAGTAGCTCCCTACTCTTAAAAATATTTTTTTAACATTCTCAAATGGGAAGGGGTCCCTTCCCGTTTACGAACCTGTTACCAACACTTTTTAATTGGTAGTATTATTAGTATTTGGCAACCAGAATCGATTTTTGGAAGGGACGTCCTAAACAAGTCCCTCCCAAATACCAAATAGCTAATGCAAACTGCTATTCGGTAACAAGTTCCCAAATCGTATGTTGCCTTTTGTAATTTTAAATAAGCTTTTTTGCAGTCTCAAACGCACTAGTCTGAGAATCGGGCCGTTTCCCGACCTCAAAAATCGTGTATACGGCTGTCTCGAGGTGCATTATATTATATATTGTCATTAACAGAGTGCAGGGGTATCATGGCCCACTTGAATGGTGGCCCCACCCCACACTTAACAGTGCTAATAAATTGCATATTACAGAGCACATCTATACACGTTATTTATTTTTGCAGTTATTTGTTTTATATCTCCTTTGAATCGAAATCAGGAAGTGATGCGTTTTGTCTTCTACTAATAGCAAAGGACAAATCACTGAAGGCAAGATTATTTTTGGACTGAATGACTGTCATTTAGATTAGTGAGGTACCTAAATAAATCACCTTGGACGACATCTGTAGAGTAGTTGACAGAGAAAGGACGAAGGGAAAAGGATGCGAACGATTATTAATAGTGTGACATGGCCTCCCGCTGTGCGAAACGATGCAGAATAAATGACTCATGGGAAATCGTGCACATCTATCTAAAGTGTATGAGAAACCCACTGTATTGACATTATTGTTAGTCATAAGAAGACTCTTGTTGAATTAAGCTATCGGAATTGAAGGACTGCAATTCTAGAAATATCTCTACAATTTAGCCTTAGCAAAGACTTGCGATCCTAGCAGGTCATGCTGGACAGATGGGCTTGTCCCCTGTGAAGGTACAGCAAGAAACTATTTTGCTGTTACTCTCAGAATTATATGTTCAATATTTTATGAATCAATTAAAACCAAACTTAATTAGAGCCGAAGGAATAGCACAAGGCAGATGTGGAGTGTGCATGCCTGCAAAAGGCTACTTTTGATGCTGACAAGGACCAAAGTGCAAATCTGGTGTTTTAATCAGAGAGACTGTTTCCTTTTCTACAAATAGTCTGAAGAGCAGGGTATTGCAAATATTAAAATATGCAGCTGGTTTCTCGATTTAACTACTGTACACATATTTATAGGAATATTTACATTTGTACGAATGTAAATGTAAATGTAAATGTAAATGTACAGGAATTTATATAGCGCAAATGTACGAATGCTCAGTAATTCACAAAGGCGTGACTCACAACTTTCTGATCACCGGTTGTCAACTTAGGCGTCCATCAAATGTACTTTGTGGCCCCAAATGTAAGATTTTCACTCACAGAATCACGATTTCTGGACATTTATGCGCTCAAGTGAAACTTTCTACCTCAGAAAATCCAAGTGTATTGCAGATTTTCAGCAATAGTAAGTTTGGGTCAGGAATGGGAAAAGAGGCTCTCTAAGGGGAGTGCTGACTATTGGAAATATAATGAACTGCACCCCAAAGTCACAACTTTCTCAGTATTCACTACAAATCTTCCCAATTGTTCACCCCATATGTAGATGTAAATTTACTCGTAAGAAAAGTAGAAAGCGTGTGGACTGGAAAGTATTCGCTAGCTCCCCCGCATTTCATAGGAGTCAAGTGGAAGGGCCTTCTCGCCAAAATAGTGTTTTTCCTGGTGAAGAGAAAAGAAAAAAGCTAACCGTGCTTAAGCACAATTCGCTCCCTTACTCATATGGTATTTTATTTTTTGGTATTCATATATTAGTTTGTTATTATGCCAGTAAGGCAACACAAACAATACACATTTGTACTTTAACCATAAACTTCTATAAAACATTAACATACATTTCAATGTTTAAAGCCTAAAACATTTAATTTAATAAAACATTTAATATGCCTTACATTCCACTTGGTATGATTATTTATAATCAAAATGCCCACCCATAATATCCCATTACTAAATTCTACCCCTTTATCTTCACCTATTGTTTGCGTAACCCATATCATAAAACATTCTCTGGGTCATCCAACTAAGCAGGGAAGCTCATGAAATGTATATATCTCTGTTAAAATCAGGGCCAAAAATAGCTATCCTAATTTAATTCATGCCACATATATTAATAGAAAGCAAATTGGAACATGATCAACCTAGGAACACAACATGATATCCTGTATTTAGATAAATGCAAACGAAGTCTGCAACTACATTCAATTCAAAGTAACCACCCGTTCAGATAACACAGACAGACATTTACCTATAACCAGCCGCGGCCTGTGGAGGGAGTTCCGTAGGGCAGACAGGCGGGGCAGGGGAGGAGCAGGGTGGGGGGTGGTAAACACCGGGATATGGATGATTGCAGGTAAGTAAACAATTAAATTATTGAAACGAATTTCATAGCGCGCCCTGCATCGCAATATGTGAGTATCAATGTTCCTAGACTGTGCTCCATCTCTCCTAAACTGTACCGACGTCAATGAGCTCTAATGTAGTTTGATTATCAATTTTAATAAACCAGGTAGAATATTCTAGTTACACATTTTTTCCAAAGAATGGCTCGATTTATTGTGTCAAATTTCATTGACAAATCTATATATGGCGCATAAAGGGGCTGTGTGGGAAAGTCATTCTTTTTGCTCTAATCACCCCCATTGTTTGACTGATACAGGTGGTTACTGAATCTGACCGTGCCCTGGTCTCTGCTAACCAGGCCTAGGGCCACTGCACTGTCCTTAAAAGGTATATGGTAATTGTTATAATTTTTTGCCAAGCCCTTAGTATATGGTAGGCTAAGTGGGTTTAGATACCCCAGTGGACTTAATACACATAAGCGTACACTACTGTGGTGTCTGGTGTCATTTTAAAACCAGATGTGCCTTGCCGGCTGATTTTATATTAAAACTATGTCTAAATTCAGGATTGGCATTGAAAGTACTTTTAAGTCCCAGACTACTTTTTTTTGTACATATAATAAGTCTGCCCTATGTGCCCAAAAATTAGGGTGCCTTGTAATAAAAAGCAGGGACATTATAAAATATGTTTTATATTCCCTGGTGGGGAAAAATATCCAAAGTAATTTTCACCCCATTGTAGTGCTGCTAGCTCCATAGGCTAATATAGGAAGGTTTTATTAAACTTTAATAAAGTCTAACTTTGATGGGAGTTAGCAAGCAGTGTGATTCAAAGTATCATAATAATGCCTACAATAAACCCAGAAACTTGCCATGGTTGGATTTAATATAACTATTACAGGAAAGTTGTTATAGAACGTACTGTCCTGAAATTAACCTAAAGCAGCCCGGTAGCCACCTCTTCTGATTGGCCAGCCTTTAACAGCCTGAGCCAAGCTGCTCCCCGAGTAGGTGTGATGAGGCCTGGGGCTGAAACAATGTGACCCCACTGCCACTGACTTTAAATTGATGGTCGAGGAAGCTAAAGGGATTGGTTGTGTGACTTCTAAGGAAGCTGACTTCCTGGTGGCCAATGACCCGATCACCCCATACTATTACATTATTACTAAGATCCACAAACCCCAACAGCCTCCTACAGGTAGAATGATCATTCCAGAATTGGATTTTTTTGGGAATCCTTGTCCCAGTTTGTGGACTTTTTTCTGAGGCCCTTGGTTCGTGAGATTCCGCCCTGCCTCCAAAAAAGATGTCATACGATTATTGGCTGATATGGGCTTCAATGTAGAAACTGACTCCCTTGTTTCTTTTGACAATGAGTCACTTTACACATGTATTCCACAGGACCAGACTCTTGCCACTGTAAAGACTTCAAGGTCAAAATATAGATGTCCTGACACCTGTCTCCTTCATTATGAAATGTGCCCATATGACCACGAAGGAGAATTTGATCCAGTTTGAGGACTGCCTACATATGTCCAGAACATTTATGGGTGGTACATTCGCCTCCAATCTGGTGAATCTGTATATGCACTCTTTCAAGACAGAGCATGTTCTTGTGCCTGACAAGTCGTACAGCTCCCACTTAGGTATGTGGAAACGTTACATTGTTTACATGTGTCTCATCTGCCATGGTGATGTTACCTCTATCACATCTTTTCATCAATGGCTGAATTCACAGAACCCACTTTTGAAGTTCACCTGCGAGTACAGTAAAGAGTGTTTGTCCCTTCTGGACTTACTTATATTTCCTTCATCTGGAGCTTTATAAACTGACCTGTATAAAAAAAAACAATGGCATGCAATTTCCTACTGCCTTACATGAGTTACCATCCAAAATTATTAAGAGATAGACTTCCTTTTGGACATTTTCTGTGCCTTCGGTGCAACTATTCAAATGTTCAGAAGTGTAAGGAACATGATAAGAACCTGCTCTCTCCCCTGCTTTACAGACAATACCCATTCTTGCTCACATGGAAATCAGCTAAGAGAGAGTTAAACAATAAATGGGAAGCGCTCCTAGACATCAGACCACCCAAAGCCCCTACAGGGAGACTGGTGTGCGTCAAAACCTTCTGCAATTTTTCGGGTCTGATCAAAAAATCTATTTGCAAGACCTGCCATATTCTGAAAAAAAGGGACAGATCGTTCCCAAGTCCACTCTTTTCTTTCAAGCGACGTAGCGATTTAAAGGATAAATTGCTACATACAAGACCAATGACGACTGACATTACTAGACAGAATACACTCTGGGACTAACACCAGTAAAGGGGCATTTTCCTTGTGAATCGTGCGGTGTATGTGCACAGACCACAAACTACCCAGATTGACATTGGATCCTGCGGTGTATGTACCCAGACCACAAACTACCCAGATTGACATTGGATCCTGCGGTGTATGTACCCAGACCACAAACTCTACCCAGATTGACATTGGATCCTGCGGTGTATCTACCCAGACCACAAACTCTACCCAGATTGACATTGGACCCTGCGGTTTTATGTACCCAGACCACAAACTCTACCCAGATTGACATTGGATCCTGCGGTGTATGTATCCAGACCACAAACTCTACCCAGATTAACATTGGATCCTGTGGTGTATGTACCCAGACCACAAACTCTACCCAGATTGACATTGAATCCTGCGGTGTATGTACCCAGACCACAAACTCTAGCCGGATTGACTTTGGCACTAAAACACCCTGGAAGCAGAGGCAATGTACAAACTACAACAGCGACATACTAGTCTATCTCATTTCATGTCCCTGTGGTTTTAGGTATGCAAGCATGATGACACGGAAAGTAAAAACTCACATTACTGAGCACAAAAGTACAAACAGATGCAGAAAACAATCAACTATATTTACAACTGATTTTATTGAGAAGAGATCCCCAAGCAGATAAACTACGTTGGACAGTCCTTGATGAACCCAACATACCATCATCTGTCACCAATATCTCGTCATACCTTTTAATTAAGGAACAAAAATGTGCTTAATGATTTCACAGTGACCTCGATATGTTGAATAATACGATTCTGTGGTCTTCTACTCTATGAGGTCCTTGACTGTCTTGCGCTGGGCTATGGTTCAATATAACATTACTGCATACAGCACCCATTTGATCGAGTTCATGAGTATACATTACACGACCTGCCACCCATGACTCACATGACATTGAATTATTATTCACCTCATGCTGCCATTCTATACTCAGCTGTGAACAGGATTGTATCTTACATGTTTTACTTCAAGCCTCATTTGCATCTTTTAACTCAAGCACCAATTTGATGGAGTTCATGAGGAATACTTTACATGATCTCCAACCCATGACTTGTGCGACATCGACTCATTATGCATCTTACCCTGTCATGCAGTGCTTAGCTGTGAACATGATTGCATATTACATCTTTTACTTCAAGCCCCCATTCCCCCCACATTTTTGCTTGTATTGCCTTGTTTGTCTGTCAACATTGGTGCAAGAGCGAGACTGGGACTACCTTTCCCAGCATCCACATAAACATGATATGGCTTGGCTGGCTTTTTTCCGCCTACTTTTGGCACCTCCACTATTAAGGCATCTATACTGATTTGTTATTAACTCTTAACACTGACAAGTAAACTTTAAGTAAAAATAGCTTCATATGAACAATTACACAGGCTTCTTCCTCATTGGTTTCACATCGGTCTTTGTCCATATGGGGCTGGTGCCACATTTCTCAGCACCCACGCTAACATGTGACATGCCGCGTTTAGCTGCAGCCTTTCTGCATTAAGCGATTACGGCACGCACAAGTGCCTTTATCAGCCACCCTCACTCCGCCACGGCAAGTGTCCTCTTCTCTGGTGTGGCAAGCGGCTGTACTCATTGATATCGAAAGGTAACTGCATTGCCAGGTGTGTTTTTAGCAAACTTAGTTTTTGGGTGGATTTTTCACTCGCTTTGTCGTCTTAGACCACAGACCAATAAGCGCTGTGGGGGCTTCTTAACTGATGGCTTTTTTACTGATGGGTTGGTCTTCTTAGTTGTGGGTTTTTCAACATGTGTACATAGTCCTGTGTTTATCCTACATGGTGCAATACACTATATGAGTCACAGACTGTGTTAAGCTGTTTAAGATGCATTTTACCTAATCACTGAGAATCGTTAACTGAGGGTCCGGGCACAATACACTTGTTATTTTTTTTTACACATTTGAACTTCACCATTCAGATGGCGTTTAAAGCAATCAGGATATCTCAAAGTCACCATTGTGTGTCTGAAATACCTTGAGGTCCCTACTTTTCCTTCCTCTTATTTTTCTTGTTTCCTTTACTCTCTCCTATAAATGGTATGTAGGATAAAGAATACCCTTAGCCCCACGTCAGGGCCTTAGTTGAGGCATCAAACCCGACGTTAGCAGGTAGGCTTCACCCTATTTTCTATTGTACATAAACCCTGTTGGTCACACCGAGCACGTACCAGTTCGGCTTGTATTACCCTTAGTGAGGCGGGATGGGCTCTGTGTGATATGGGTGCCAATGGAAGGGATGCAACTCTCTATCATGTGTCCTAATCTTGGTGACCTTGTCCATGCAAGCCAGTTTTTGTTGACCTAGGGCCAGATGTAGGTGGCCCAATACCGGTCGGAAACGGACGAAATTACCGAATTTCGGCCGTTACCGACCGGTATTGGGCATTTGGGATGTAGGGGACCAAAAAACATCTGAATCTGTAAATTTACCGATTCGGTAAAGTTACCGAATCGGTAACTTTACCGAATCGGAAAATTTACCGAATCGGTAAATGTACCGATTTGTTAAATTTTCCGATTCGGAAACTTTACAGATTCTGTAAATTTACTGATTCGGAAATTAAGAATGAATTTCGAGATGTAGGTACCCTTTTATATACCGAATTTGCATGAAGTTCGGTATTTAAGAGTCTGTATTTACCATTGATTGAAAACAGGTGGTAACCAGGTGCAGGCTATAAAAAAGCCCCCAAAATGCACCAGTGTCACCAGAATGGCGGCATTCTATGTCATTGCGAGGCGGCTACGGCTACAGGCAGAATGAGAGTGGGTCTGGAGGAGGGAGGAGCAGGTGTACAGGCAGAGGATAAATCTATTCCAGCTTACTGAGCCTGGGATCCTACAAAGGTACAGGCTGGCCCCCCGAACTATCCTGGACCTTATCAGGGACCTCCACCCACTGTTGGACCATCCAACCCCAAGGGCACACGCTATCCCACCCCATGTGCAGGTTCTGTGCAGCCTACACCTGCTTGCATATGGGAGTTACCAGAGCGTGGTTGCTGCGGTAGGTGGGGTGTCCCAGAGCTGTCTGTCCCGTTTCTTCCAAAAAGACAGACTTTTATCAGATGGCGCATTTCCCAAACGTCATTGACTGTATTGATGGTACCCACATACCAATATGCCCACCTCCTGCCACAGAGTACATTTATCAGAACAGGAAGTCCACCCACACCATAAATGTACAGGTGATCTGTGATTCCAAGTACATGATCACTGACATAGTGGCCACATTTCCCGGGAGTACCCACGACTCTTACATCTTCCAGAACAGTGGGATCTACGCACGCCTGACAGTGGGGGAATTTGGCGAAGGATACTTGCTAGGTAACACACTATGTGAAACTCCCCTGATACGTATAGCAGATGTATGTGTGTGTGTGTGCATGTGAGTAATGTGTTTTCTTCTTGCACTTAGGGGACAGTGCATATGCCCTCCGGTACTTCATCCTCACACCCTACCTCAACCTTACAACACCAAGCCAGAGGAGATACAACAGGGCACACAAAACAACCCGAAACATTGTGGAGCGCACCTTTGGTATGTGGAAGAGCAGATTTTGCTGCCTACATAAGAGTGGAGGGGCCCACCAGTACACACCGATCACCTGCTGCAAGATGATTGCAGCCTGTGCAATGCTGCACAACCTTGCGGTTAAGAAGGGCACCAAAGTGGATATCTCTGATTATGAGGACCATGATGACGAGCAAGCACTACCTGAACCACACACATCTGGAGTTGCAACACCAACTGATGGCAGACACAGACGGGAAGACACCCAATGTAGTTTAATTGTCATGACGTAGGTTACTAAAGCACAAATGTGCAACAAACATTTTTTAACTTAAATGATGTCAGTCCTGGTTCAATTCACCATGAACTGTCATAGTCATTTTCGCCCTCGCTTCCTAGGGCCACTTGTATGGTGCTCACTGTGCTCACTTTCTAGCTGGCCTGTGGCCTCAGCATGGCGCCTGCTGCTCCTCCTTGTCTCTGGGACAAGGGAGCTTGTCATGCTGCTCCTGCTTGTGCTCTCCTCCCTCACAGGCACATCCAGAGCAGCTTTTTGTGCTCTTTGGGCATTTAACAGTGCCTCCAGAGTACTGGTCATCCTGCCCCTAGTGACTTCATTGCTGTTTTGGGTCATTGACTCCTGCATGTTACTGCTTCTCCTGCATAGCAGGGATGTGGCAGTGGCCAGGCGGTTGATTGCTTTATTTTGGCCATGAGCACACAGCCTTTCCTTGCGTCTTGACTCAAAATCAGTGTCTAGTTTGGTGCATAGCAACTGCACCGATTGGTTCATTTCGCGCATCCCTGCTGCCATCTCTTTGTTCACTTCTACAAGCTCCCTGATGCCCTTTCCTATGTCTTCTATGTTATTGTTCAGGGACCTCAGTTGGCATTGGCATGACTGGATGGCTCTTCCCTGCATCCTCTGGATTCTCACCATGGACCCCTCCAGGCCACGGAACACACTCTCACCCTCCACAGGTGTATCTGCATGCCTTTCAAGGACTCTGCGGCGTCTTTCACCAGTATGGCCCACCTCTGCACTAGAGTGCAGTGTGCCAGGGCTATCATCCACAGGCAAGTTGTGCATTTTTTCCCTCTCCATGTCAGCTGTTGCTGACTCCATTTCTACAAGTGGGGCCACAACATACCTCCTGCTTGGTTGTGATGCATGTGTTGTGTCATGGTGTGATGCTGCCATTTCTGGGGATGACAGCAACAGAAGGGATTGAGATCTTAGAGGGGACGCCTGCAACTCTGGGGCCATTTCTGAGTCTTGTGCAGTAGGATGGCTACTTGGTGCTAAAAAAAGCAGGTGGGGGGGTCAAAGGGGAAATTTTAACGACCACGGTAGCTCAAAACCCCTTTAACAAATTGAGAAACAAACAGGAGTTACCTGGTCCAATTATTTGCCTACGTGTTGTGTCATGCCTAAAAACCGCTAAACCAACATGTCATCACAATGATAATACTGGGTTTGAAAAATTCCCATCAGCCCACCATTGTTGGCGGAGTATCGTCATGTGGGATGCAGACCATAAACCTTGATCTCTCCCAACGCACCTGGTAATGATGCGGAGATAGGTTTTGGAAGGTACTATTCTGAACCACAGTATTTCAAAGGTAGAACCGATGGAGTGCAGTGCTCGTGAAAAAGAAAACAAGTGTGAATAAAATTGGCTCCTGTGACAAAAAATATGTTTATTAAGTATTGTCCAGGGTCAAGAGTAAAAAAAGCGCCTTATAGTCTTAAAGAATAGCTATATCGTGGCGTAGTGCATGGAGGTCGACATGTTTCAGCTTGTGAGGACAACTTGTCCAAGCTTTCTTCAGGACCAAAAGATGTTACGCATCTGCACTATGTGAAAAGTTAAGTATATTAACATATTGGATTAATCCTACCAGAACTTTGAGCCCAAAATATTCTCTGGTGTTTATCCAACTAGTCGTGATTTTCCCAGCATTCAGTGGGAGAACACCTCACCTCACCTGGCACCCACTCGGGAAGAAGGAGGCCCCGCTCTGTCCGTCGGTACCTCTATGGCCAGCGTCCGAGCATCATTACCAGGTGCGTTGGGAGAGATCAAGGTTTATGGTCTGCATCCCACATGACGATACTCCGCCAACAATGGTGGGCTGATGGGAATTTTTCAAACCCAGTATTATCATTGTGATGACATGTTGGTTTAGCGGTTTTTAGGCATGACACAACACGTAGGCAAATAATTGGACCAGGTAACTCCTGCTGGCTACTTGGTGCACCTGTGTCCTGTGGTACGTTCTGGGTAGTTGGACCTGGCTCCTGACTCTCCTCCCTCTCTGGTGGTGTGCCTTCAGTCTCCTGCGAACGCCTGCGAGAAGTTTCACCTGTGGACATATGAGCGTACATTAGCTAAGCGCTACTGTCTCACAGTCACTACAATTAAATATTTCACACTTTAGCTTTATTCTCTGTGCAATCATTTCCCTGACTTGGTGGTTGCTGTGCTGTATGACATGTTCTTACATTTCCTGACTACATGTACCATGATGCATTGCTCCTGTATAGTGCTAGCAGTACTGGACTGGGGTTCACTTGGCCACAAAGGGTACAGGTAAGGATGATGCTGTGCATGTTTCTTACCTTTTCTGCTTGCAGCTCTGGCAGAGCTGTCTACTTCTCCCAGTCCGCAGAGGCTGTCTGGTTCAATGGTTAAGGCCACCATCTCCTCCAGGTCAGTAAGGGGGGGTGCTGGGTTCTTGCCTCCGCCAGTTTTTGTTGCCTGCTTGTGGTGTTCAGCCACTTTTTTCTTAGTTTGGCTCCGGAGGTCGTAGAATCGCTTTTTCAGGTCCTCTGTGTCTCTGGTAGTCACCCCAACTGAATTAACTTTGTCCAGTATGTCCAGCCAGAGTTTCCTTTTGGCAGATTCTGCCACAGTGAGGGACTGCCTGCCAAACAGTTTTTGGTGCACCGTCACCACCTCCTCAACGATGACCTGCAGCTCCATGCTGCTGAAATTCAGTTTCCTCCTCCTCTCTGTCTGCTCTTTTTCTTTGATACTTGCCATTTTGCAGTTTTAAAAGTGCTCAAAACTTTTTCTGCTGCTCAGGGACTCAGCTCAGCTCCTACTGCCTTTCCAGAAGCTTCTAATTAGTTGAAGAGCCATTGCATCGAGGGGCCGAGAGAGAAGAAGATGGACACTGCGCTACGCATCGCTGCCGCACCTGAGATCATCGAAATCAGAAACAACCTAGATGCACTCAGTATATAAAAATAACCAGGGAAAGTAGTACAATGAGTCAAAATTTGAACATTAGATACAATTGTGTGCAAAAGGAAAAGGCCCTGCAAGCCTGTATTCATACGAGTACGACTCACTTTGTACCATCACGAAGAGTGTTCTGGTAAGCCCTGGTTTGTTTAATCACTCACCTCACTCCCGCTTATTGACCGACATGGGTTTTTACTATTGATGCTTTTTTCCTTTGTTAGACCACGCACTTACGCCTTCCTCTTGATTGACCCTTCGGCATTGATACTATGAGCATCTTGCTCTGTTAAGTAAGTTCAATTGTATGCCAACTCTTTAAATACTTCTATTTTACACATGTGCATGATATATATCTTTTTTCACTGGCTCTCATTCACTTTTATGTTTATATAACATCGAGCACCACTAATTTGCTTTTTTCACGTTAAGGGATCGATAAAGTTTTTCAATGTTCGTTCACTAGATTCACCAGTGTTCGTTCACCCGCTTTTGCACTTCGCAATTCTCTGATTTAATCTTGCGCCTATACATCACTGAGCACTACTATGTTGCGTTCGTCATTTCTTTAAATTTCTCATTGCTTGCCCACTAGTTTTCACTGTGTGTTTATCCGCTTTTGTATTTCTAATGCTTACTCATCCCATTTATTGCACTCTTTGCTTTAAACTTTTCTAGCTTGTCTTCCTCGCATCCTCTAGTGCTGATTAAATGTCTGCACCCAATATACCTCTATTAAAAATACGATATTGTTTTCCTAGATTCCCCTGATGATGGGCTGTCCCTTTAGCCCGAAATGCATTGGGATTTTTAAACTGAACTGCTTTTGAAGAAATTGCTTCAATACTCCACATTGGGATTATGTGAACCTTGAACATTTCCCTGGATAACTTTTTATTTCATATAAAGAAACACTACTGAAAAAAGCAAGAACTTGACGTCGTTTACTTTGATGTTGTCCACACATTGTGTTTAATCACCGATTGACTTGTTTAACTTTATTGACAATCACCAAAGACTTATGGATTTACACTCCTTTGAGTGATTAGAGCAGTGCATCAGGCTGTCCAGATTAGTGTCTGGTGAACCTTCTCATTGCACCTGAGATCCTCGCCGTCCCAAAGATCGTCACATCGTACTTTGCGAGACGCTTCCTATGAAACATGCGCACTGGAATCCATACAAGGTATCCCATCCCTCCCCATACAGACCGGAGTCACTGCAACATGCCCGCTGCGTCCAGCGGGGTTGTTGCATCGCTTCCCCAGGGTCTCAGGAGTGATGCATCGCTTTTTTTTCAACGCTGCAGCTTTCGATTTGAATTTTTGTCACATCGAAAGGTACTTTTGGCTAAAACGTGATGCAAACCTTTATTGATAAACATGGGCATACAATAGCAATCATACAGCCACATAGGGTCGGCTGGCAACATTTCCCAAGGATCATAGCAGGATGAATGAGTTACACAGCCCTTCAGCTCACAACCCTAGGGTCCGGCGGCAATTAAACAAACATGTCATGCCATACAGTAAAACACAGGAGGAATAAGGTCTTTGTTTTATGTTTTTCAAAAACCAACCAACCAAAAATAAGGAAATTAACTGCGGAGGCTAAACGCAAGGCAGATACACCAGTAATCCTTCGGGGGAGGGAGTACCACATCCACAACTGTAACGTAGTAACAAGTGAAATTGAAAGCTATAGGAAGAGCAGACGGGAGGGGGAAAAGGGGAAAGAGAGCAAGCGAGCAGTACATAGACACAAATCCAGACTAGAAGGAACATCACGCTAAGGGGAGAGTAACACCTCCGGTGGAGGCACAAAAGGGGGAGTACAAATTTCACCACAATACTGGTTCCACTGATTCCACACTCTTCCCCACTTCTTGGGCCTGCCCCGGGCAATGTAGACTGTTTTTTCACAAAACATGCACCAGTCCATGTTTCTAGACCAGGCCGACAGACTAGGTGCCTTCGACGATCCCCACAGTTGCGCAATGTCACGCTTAGCAAGGTATACAGCGTTTACAACGCGCGCGGTACAACGAAGTACCATTACCACGCAGTTATAACAACGAAAGTTGTTACAACGAATTGCGCTGGGTGGCGCTCGAGGATAATAAATAATTTAATTTACTATCCCAACACCTTCCCTACTATCCACGGGGACTGGTGTTGGAATAGTAAATTATATTCTTTAAATTTGCGCCCCCCCCAACGCAAGTCGTTGTAACGACTTGCGTTGTTACAACCGCGTTGTAATGGTACTTCGTTGTACCGCGCGCGTGGTAGTGACATACATCCGCTTAGCAATCAAATTACCCAAGGTGGCCCACTGCATCTGTGCTACATTATAATCATTGGGCTCCCACACATTTAATAGACACCTTCGGGCCTCAGGCAAAAGCGAAACACCCGTCACTTTGTCCATAACACCATGCACACGATTCCAAAAAGACACCACCACCGGACACTCCAACAAAATATGAAGGAATGTACCCACCATTCCACACCCGCGCTTACACAAGTCATCCGAAGCACACTCCATACGTAACAAGCGAGGACCCGTCATGTACACACGGTGTAGGATTTTCAATTGCACCAATCTCAGACGGGCCGAGATTGCTACCTCCATAGGGGAGGATATCGCCGCCTACCAGTCCTCATCATCAAGTTCCAGGCCATCGCTGGTCCAGGTCATACAAAGCTGTAGAAGAAGGTCCGCTCGGTCATTTATCAGCTTTTTATATATAAGGGAAATCGTACTGTCCGGGACATGACCGTCGAGTACTCTGTCCTCCAGGGGTGAGGATTCTGGAACGAGCATGCCGGTAGGAAAAACAGAGGAAAGGGCGTGTCGAACCTGTAGGTACTGAAAGTATTCCCGGTTGCCAAGTTTGTATCCAAGCTGCAGCTCTTCAAAAGACTTTATCTTATTTTCCCGCCAAAGGTCCCCCACCCTACTAATCCCAATGAGGTCCCATTTTTCGAAACCCTTGGTAGTCCACAAATTGCCTAACCTCTCGGCTGCGTAGAGTGGAGTTGCTCGAGTGAGAGTGTCCTACCAGCCCATAGCAGCGTTAGCGTTGTACGAGACCCGCACCGCAACTCTGGTTGGCCCCGTCGACGCCACATCAGACCGTTTGGAATAAAGCGCCCTGTTATAGTCCCCGCCAGGCAGCAACCATTTGTCCATAGCAAAGGCCGGGTTAGAAGCTGGACCATACATCGCATGATTGTCGGAGCTCAGTTGTGAGGCCCAGTAATACCGTCTGATATCAGGTAACGCTATCCCGCCATCATACCAAGGCAGCGTAAGCTTAGCCAGGGCAATCCGGGGACGTCCGGCCCACAGCAATTTCCTTTGTAGGCACTCGATCTCGTGGAAGTAGCTGGAAGGCACTAGATCCAGAGTGTTTTGAAGCGCATATAAAAATCTGGGGTGGGACATCATTTTGAATAAGGCTGCTCTGCCCACCAGGGACAGCAGCAGTCTGCTCCAGGCTTTCATGTCCGCTTTTAGGCGAAGGAGCGGGGGGAGTAAGTTGCCCTGATACCTGGCAGCTGAATCACGCGAAATATAGATACCTAAATACTTGAACCCGGTGGATGAAATCTGCATTGGGCAATTGCGCGGTACAAGTGGAGTGTCGTCTGTGAGCGAGTAAACACAAGACTTACCCCAATTGATGACTAGTCCAGAGTTCCTCCCAAAGGAAATAAGGACGTCGAACAATACCCCCAGAGATTTCCGAGGGGATGTGAGGTAAAGGAGAATGTCGTCCGCATAAAGTGAGATGCGATCTTCAAAACCGGGAGTCCACCTGATACCCCTAAGGGACGGCTCCCATCGCAACCAAGCCAGCAAGGGCTCCAAAGCCAAGGCAAAAGTAGCGGAGACTGAGGGCATCCCTGTCACGTACCCCTCCCTAGGACAAAGGGAGCCGACACTCGACCGTTAACGACCACCTGGGCTAGGGGCTCCTCATAGAGTAGCCGGACCCATCCAATGAATGCCGGTCCGAAGCCGAACTTCGCCAGAGCCGCCCATAGGTATGGCCATTCCACTGTGTCAAATGCCATAGTGGCATCCAAAGAAACCAAAATGGCCGGTTCACGTAGCGTCGCCGCCCTCGCCAGCACGCCATGAAGACGGCGTAAATTCAACGCGGTGTTGTGGGCCGGAATAAAGCCAGACTGGTCTGGGTGCACCAAATCTCCGATCACTTTAATCAGACGGTTAGCTAACATTTTTGGCAAAATTTTAGGCTCCACATTGAGAAGTGAGATCGGTCTATAGGAGGTACAGAATTCACGGGGTTTACCCTCTTTATGTATCACCACGATAGACGCCAAACGCTGGTCACGGGGAAGCGAACCCCTCTCCCTGGACTCCAAGAACATCGAGCGAAGATATGACGCCATTTTGTTCGGACACAACTTGTACAGCTCGATGGGTATGCCGTTCGGGCCCGTGGCTTTCCCAGAGCAGATGGAGCGAATAGCGAGTGCTACTTCATCAGTAGAGAAGTCCGCCTCCATTAGCTCTCTGTCAGATTCGGACAAGCAAGGCAAAGCGATATCCCTAAGCAAAAGATGGGAGTCTTCCTCCGGCCGGTCCAAGACCAGCGCATACACCGTGCGGAAGTGGGAAGCGAACTCCTCCACGATCTCCAACGGATCCGTCAAACGCACACCATCCACTCGCCCAAACCTCCAGCACCACTCGATTCAGTCTCTCCCTCTTGTCCAGCCAAGCTATCAACTTCCCCGCCTTGTCGCCCACATCATACAAACGGCCCTTTTGCTCTTGACTCATGGTTTTCGCAGCATTCGTAACCAAGGCTTTATAATCTGACTGTTTCAACCGTAAAACATGCACCTTTTCACGCGTGACCCCACACTCGAGATCCCTCTCAAGAGCTACAATATCAGACTCCAGCTGCTCAACTTCTCCATTATGGCGCTTCTTAGAGCTGACGACCAGTGATAGTGTCTGACCCCGTATTACAGTTTTAAAGGCCTCCCATAGGGACACAGACGAAGACACTGATCCCACATTTTCAACAAAATAGTGATCAATGGCTTTGAGCACCCCAGCCCTGGTCTCCGGAATTCGGAGATGCCAGGGATTAATTGGGGCGACCCGGCCCCCAGCGTTTAAATGGAGATCTATATGGATCCATAGCGGGGAGTGATCCGAGATGCCTCTAGGCAAATGTCGGGCCTCTCGTACCGTTGTAGCCTGGGCTGCGGGCACTAGAATATAGTCAAGTCTGGCTAAGCTCCCAGGGGCCCCCGAGTGGAAAGTGTATTGAGCCTCTCCTGGGTGAAGCATCCACAAACAGTCCACCCTACCAAACGTTTCCAAGAAACCACCCAGGCAGGACTGCGACGGTATAAGAGCCCTGGGAGGATGTCGATCCTCCAGGCCGTCAACCACCGAGTTGAAGTCCCCTCCAACCACCAAAATCCCCTCAGGAAACCTCAACACCAGTTTCCCCAGGTCGGCAAATGTGGTGGCCTGCAAACCCGGGGGGACATATATCGAGAGGATGACGACCGTTCTCCCCTCCCACCTACCATCAATGGCCGCATATCTACCCCTATAGTCCAGTATCGTTTCATCCATCTCCAAGGGAAGGGAACTACGAATCATAACTCCAGCCCCTCTAGAGCCCGAAGTGAATCCCGAGTGTGCCACCAACCGGTAGCCCCTCCGGTTCATTGAATGGAACGTGTTCCCCACCAAGTGTGTTTCTTGCAGTAATACAATGTCGGGGGAATGGCGTTTTACATATTGGAGTACAATTCCCCGCTTAATTTTGTCCCCCAAGCCGTTGATATTCCAACTCAAGACTCTCAACCTCCTACCCCCATCCCAAAAATAGTAGCAGGGTCCCCCAAACCCCACGAAGGAAACACAGATTAAGCCATACAACAGTACGTAGCCTCGAAAACAATGCAAACAGCAAAAAGAACCCCCCCACCCCCAAAATACCCAGAACAACAACCCCCCACCCTGCACCCCTGCGGTAAAACCAGAAAACCACCCCATTTTGGAGTGTGCCTGTCGCCCTACCCCAGAAAACTAATCTACAAGTAGAAAAGGAACACCCCCGGAGGAGGAAGAGTCCCGAACTCCCCGCTGCCCCAGGGTCTAAATGTAGGAATGTCATTGACCCAAAAAAGGATAACAATCCAACGCAGCACAGTACGATGGGAGCACACGCCGGTGTCGCTACTCCTCCTGGTCCCGTTGGCTGCCTTCAGCACCTCTGGATTGGTCCGCATTGTCCCGTGGCATAGATAGTGTGTCCAACCAGTCACTGACCACCTATGGCATGTCGAAGAAAAACACCTGCTCATTATGTTCGATGCGTAATCGGGCGGGGAAAAGCATAGCATACTTTATGCCCAGGTCTCTCAGTCTCCGCTTCACTCCAGAAAATCCCAGTCTCTGCTTCTGCACTGATGGGGTAAAGTCGGGGTAGAAGTTGATGGACGCATTTTCAAATTTGGTGGGGCCGCTAGTCCTCGAGGCCTGCAAAATGGCGTCTCTGTCTCTATAGTTGAAGATCCGCACAATGATGGGTCGCGGTGTAGCACCTTGCTTGCGTCTGCCGCCCTGGACTCTGTGGGCACGCTCCACCGCAAACAGATTACTCAGGCCTTTAGGGGCGAGGTGTTTGAGGATCAGATCTTCAACAAGTAAGTCCGTCGATTGATCGGCTGAGGACTCCGGAATTCCGACTATGAAGACATTATTGCGCCTAGACTTTCGATATCCTCAAGCCGGCGGGCAAACTGGTCACTCGAGGATCGAAGAGTCCGGATCTCAGTCTGGAGATCGGAGACATCGGTGGTGAGACTAGCTGTTTTGACATCCAACGACTTGACTCTCTCGTTAGTCTTGGCCAAGTCCGCCCTAATTAAGCTTACATCCACCGCCACCTTGTTGATCTTGGCCGCCAAGGTTTCATATTGTTGGCCCATCGATCAGGGCCGGTCCTAGGCATGGGCGGTATGGGCAGCTGCCCAGGGCCTCGCGCTCAGGGGGCCCCCTGCCGGCCCCGCAGAGTAGGGAAAAGCACACTCGCGCAGGCAGTAAGGCACTTAGAGGGGCCTCACATCTTCCCTTTCGCCCGGGGCCTCAGAAGGCCTCAGAAGGCCTAGGACCGGCTCTGCCATCGATGACTGTATACTCGCAATGGCGCCCATCACATCTCGAAGAGTTGGCTCCTCCGACTCAGGGGGGCCACCACCAAGGTCCTCCGGGGTTTTTCCAGTCCCGCTAGGCGAGCCCTTGTTGCGCGCAAATCTGTACATAATGGTGGTCTGAGTTGTGCCACCGCGAGTCGCGTTCTTGAGGGACCGCTTATCACTATCAGACTTGCCCGCCATGGTGGGTTGCGCGCCCCTCAGGGGCTTTTGGGACCTGGTGAAAATGGCTCCCCACAAGGAAGAACAACGAAAGACTGAAGTGCAGGGCGCCGGCAAAGATCAGTCAAGCGGGCGCACTCACAGTCCAGCTTGATCACTAGGCAGCCTCCTCCGAACCTTCTTAGCCAGGAAAAGCGAAACCGAAAGTTGTAGACCCCGGGTAGTCGACCCCTTTCATACGTCGTTGTTGTTCAACTACTTTCGGGGCGCTCCGGATGCCCAAGTCCCTTGATGAGCCATGGTGTAGGCCTTCAGGCTTCAGGAAGGAGTAATTCGGGCGTCCGGCGTCCAATTCAAAGTGTGAAAAAGGCCTTTCAGATCAGGAGAGTCTCAGCTACAAGAACCCGTCGTCAGAAACAGGATTTGTGCCAGGATAAACGGTGGAGGCGGCGAGGGTTTCGGGAGCTCACAGCTCACGCGACCATCTTGGATGTGCGCCCAAACTCCTCCTCTGAAACCATATTCTTGAACTATGTATGTTAAATGTTTGTTGTTTTGGGCTTGTTTAGTTAAGACTAAATACTTCTATTTTTCTAAACTGTTGTGGAGTCCGTTCGTGGTTTTTCAATTGCTTACTGTGAGTGTTGGTACAAATACTTTACACATTGCCTTTAATAAGCCTGACTGCTCGTGCCAAGCTACCAAGGGGGTGAGCAGGGGTTATCTAAAGAGTGTATCCTTCTTACCCTGACTAGAAGCAAGGTTCCCTATTTAGACATTGGTACGTACCTCTGCCAACTAGAGACCCCCAGATCTAACAAGCTGCAACCAGTTTGCACATCCTCATTACATCAATTTAACTCAGGTAAATAAAGCCGAACTGCTCCTCTCCCCTCTGCACCTGCAAGTGTAATACATCATTAACAAGAGTTAAGTCAATCAGAGTGATCTATGAAACAGCACAGCAACTGTCCATGATGAACACATCAGACAACACAATCACAATATTCTTTGTAAGATTGCTGCCACCAAATAGCTGCAGTTGACCACCTGTGCACCATTCATACAGCGCTGTGGAGAACACACCATATCCCTCATTATGTATCCATCTGGTAACCACATGCTGGGGTGAAATCTCTGAACGTAGTTGAGGGTATAGTTCACCCGCAGAGCTTGTTGTTTGGAAGCAAGGAGGTAAGCCTGTAGGGGTTCCCAGATTCCCAATTTGTAGAGCTAGCAGGCAACAGTTCAGCCTATGTGGCCAGTTGGTATTTGCTATATATTAAGTCTTCTAGTCAATCCTCAAACTTTGGAGCTCGTACCCTTTCCCATCAAGTGCTTAGCCAAGAAGAGGCCAAGCGCCACATATTTCCTAAAAGTAGCCTCCGCTTCAGCAGTCTGCCCCAGTAAAGTCAGCAGTGGAGACAGGGTGACATTCTGGCCTATCATGAGGGAGAGTGCATCAAAAATTTCCCTCCACCAGTCTTGTATTGGGCTGCATGCTCAGGCGAAGTGGAGGAAGTCTGCCCCCACCTCGGCGCATCTAGTACACCTGTCATGTGGGCGGAGGTGGTATTGCTGCAATCTTGTTGGCGCATAATATATCCTATGTAAAAAATTGTAATGAATTGTAATCCCGAGTCCTGTTCGAGCAGGATTTTCAAGATGGCTGCCAGAAAATACCTGCAAGATGGCGTGTGTGTCGGTCCAGCATTACGGGAGAATGTGACTGCCTTATCCATAGGGGCGATCCGGGAGCGAGTAGCGGCGGTGGAGGAAGACCCGGAGCACGAAGGAGAGATGAGCGAAGTGGAGGACTTGTCCGAGAACAGCACACTTAAGGATCCAGTGAAGGAATCACCCTGCAAGCGGCAGAATTGAGAAGCCAGGAAGGAAGCCAGAAGACAAAACACCCAACACCAGAGGGTCCAGAGAGAGACCGCCCAGGGACACTGCTATCTAGTCCAGCCATCCCAAGGGGGGAAAAGGACCATGTGACTCCCTATGCCATGACCCTGGAGGTCCGTGGCCTCAGGCAAGTGCCCTTCTGGCTTTACTTCTCCATAGGGAGTGGGTGGGGAGCGTAAGAGTGGCACCCACTCACTTTACTGTTAGAGCACAGAGCACCGGAGCACAACCATTGGGGTGCCTAGGTGACGGTAAACCTAGGGGGCATATTTTCAAGGATGTATCACCAAGTTATCGGCACAAGTGTCCATAAATTTATCGCCCCATTGATAAGCTGGTACGAACAGCCAATATCACCAGTGTACCCGCGATAGCATCCATAAAAAACATCGCCACAGATGACCCCGGCAACTATGGATAATGAGATGCAGAGTAGGCGTTCCCGTGCAAAAAGCCACGACAACACCACTCCCCAACATTCACAACAACCATCCAGATTGGCGATAAGAACTCAAAACCGGCGTTAGCAGCAGGAAATTAGCACCTGCTCTGACCTGGTGTAAAGTCGGATGACAACCTGCACCAGAAAAGGGAGCCCGGGCCGGAGCCACACCTGAAGATCAACAGATGTCATGGAGCTACTGATCATGCAGCTCGGAGCCCTAACAGGGCCACTGCACCCACCGCCACCACCCCCAGGCCTATCCCCCTCCCGCCCCCCTCCCCGGACCACCATAGTGGCAGCGCAGACTAAGACAGCGGACCTTCAGGAAACGCACCAACCTTACAGACTTAACACCAGAGAATGTCATTGCCCACTACAGGCTCAAAAGGACAACGATCCTCCGCATCCTGACTGTCATTGCCCACAGGCTGATGGTACCAACACAGCAGACAACAAACATCCCACCGCAGACAAAACTGCTGGCTGTGCTGCATCTGTTGGCCTCTGGTACCTTCCAACCAACAACTGCCTGAGTCAGAGGAGTCTCACAGCCAGCCCATCAAAGTACATCACAATTGTCTTGTATGCCATCATCAGCTTGGTACCCCATTACCTATACTTGCCCCACACTGCGCAGGAACAGCTGGAGACCAAGCAAGGCTTCTACGCCATAGCTGGCTTCCCGCATGTGTTGGGGGCAATTGACTGCACACATGTCCTACTTGTGCCTCCTGCCGACACTGCACACAATTACTGCAACAGAAAGCACACGCAAACCATCAATGTGCAGGCAATAGTGGACCCCAGGGGACTCTTCACCAATGTCGTCTCCAACTACCCAGGCCGTGTGCATGATTCATACATCTTCCGAGAGTTTATCATCAACCAGCGCTTCCAGGATGGCACCTATGGGAATGCACTGCTCATTGCTAAGTACCAAATGAACACACCACACACCTCAACTCCACAATCATGCAACTCACAACACTGGAAATGCACATAAAACATGCCAAACAACATGCCCACCCGCCAGACACAACTCCACAACTTACTGTGGGAACCTGGGACAGCCATGTACATAGGCCATCAATGGCATGGCACCTTTGCCACACAATAGCAGATTGTGGGGAGAGGTGGGAACCAGGTATGTGCGAAGGAGGCAAGTGACCCATGAATGAGAATGTACACAATGCCAAGTGTGGCATGGATTTGCTGGCCAGACTGCAGTATGCAGACCACACACATATCCATGTCGACATACACCACTGGTGTATGGAGTGTAGTGGACAGTGGACGCAACCATGTCACTCCAGCCAGTGGGGAAGATTGCAGAAATGTAGCTTGTTATGACCCCTCTTTAAGCGTGAGAGGAGTGGTCTGGCCCAGCTTATTCCAGGCCAGGGGTGTGAATAAAAAGCACGTAGCTCTGGGCGTGGTTCTCTTCCGGAATGCCCAACGTATCTGCCGGTGTGGTGCCTCTCACCCCACCACGAGGCCGACGCTGTCACTGTGAGTGTTGTTGGCTGCGATCCAGTGCACCTGCTACACCCCGGGCCGCTGGTCCCCATACCCGTCTTGCCCGCCTCTGCGCACCCAGGTGTCACTGCTCACCTGCCGACACCGGCGTGTGTCCAAGAGGGCCCACCACGTGCTGTTGCAATCTCCAAGCTCCAGGCCCACGACCTTGGCAGCCTGCTCAGACCATCACGGGCTCCGCGACACAGGCAAGCAATACTCCTTTCCCGTAGACGTACTCCACCAGCATACACAGCGGACAAGTAGGTTACACATTTGGAATTGAGTCTTGATTACACTATGGCAGAGTACAAATTCTATGGCAGACTTTATATCACACTACTCCCTTCGATGTGTTGCCATCAAGTCTGTGTATAGCATTCCAACCACACTTGTCTGAGGTCCTTTGCGGACTACTGCCCTTGGCCCACACTGCGCTCGAGTAGGTCACACATTTGGAACTGAGTCTTGATTTCACAATGGCATAGTTTCAGAATCTGGACAAAAAGATATTAACGCTGTGCTTAATAAATATGTCACTTATCTGTATAAATACAATAAATGTACGACACAATATTAAGAACATTTTTAGAAACACTTAAAATAGCCCAATGCTACACACTTTCAGTATAATACATGCATGCTGTTTTTTGTCCCATTGATTTTAAATTCATGTGCTCTACAGCTGTCATACAAAAAATTCTAAAGCCAGACCCAATACTAAAGCAAGATCAATGTTGGGCAATGGGAATTTGTTCCGCTGTCATGACTATAAGGTGTATAGTTATTATAAAAATGTGCAAAGATGAAAAAGTGCTAATTTGCATATGGTAAGGCTTTTAAGAGCTTACCGTTTGCAAATAAAGTGTATAAGTGCAAAAAAGAGCCTCGTGCAGATACTATTCTTATATAAAAAGGGGAGCTTCTGTGCAGAGATTGAGAGGTGCAGTATTTTTGACAATAATTGCATAAATGCATATATGATGTTATTAAGTTCACTGTTGGTTATAGCCAAGTGTACAGATCTTCTGTTGTATTAAGTCCTTGTGGGCTTTCGTTATCTATCTATCTATCTATCTATCTATCTATCTATCTATCTATCTATCTATCTATCTATCTATCTATCTATATATATATATATATATATATATATATATATATATATATATATATATATATATATATATATATATATATATATACGTACCTGGAAGACGGAGAACGGCACGAGGACACCGGCCGATGCGAGGGTGGTTCAGCGCTCGCAGAAGGCAAGGAGCCCCGAGGTCGTGACCGTTGAAGGTACAGTTCAGAAGTGGCATTGCGGGGAGGAGGAGTACGTGCAATTCGACCGCAAAGTAAGCGCGTTAAAAATATATGAAGTGGACCCGCGTTTACAAGAAATAAAGGTCGTACTAATTAACTGTGAATAAAAGCCAAGATGTCGAGCGACACAGTAAAAGAGAGGGAGGCAGCTGCTGTGGGAATGTTCAAAGACGTTCCTGCAACTAGCGGCGGTACCAAACCCAAAGAAAGGAACACAACCAATTTACCAGATTCTGTGGCAATTAAAATGAAACAGCTTGAAAAGAAAATGAGACTCGAAATGTCTAAGTGGTGGGAGTCAAGATCCCTCCAGAGTTACATAGAGGTGGGAAGAATCCCTAGGGGACTCCGCATTTTAACAGCACCCACTTATGAGGAACCCAACCCAGGGTTGATGCGAGAATGGGCGGAAGTGAATCTTGACTCCTCAAGGAGACTTACATTACTGCTAATAAAATATGCGGATATTGACAGGGCACGCCTGTTAACTGAAATTGACGCTATCAATGGTGAGGTAGCCAATATGGGTCAAGAGGAAGATATAGCTCGCCTTAGGAAAGAAATAGCGACCAGACTAAAAAAAGAGGAAGAGAAAATAAAAGACAGAAAAATACACAAATTTCAACGCGACAAGGTTGACTATGAAGTAGGTCAAATTTTTACCTTTGCCCGAAAATTCGACAATATACGAAAAAATCAACAACAGCAGAGAATGGGGCGAGGCAAAGGTCCTACAGCTAGCGCTCGGTCAAGACCCACAGAGGAAGAGGCTGGAACCATATCCAGTGACCAATATACATCGAATAGCGAAGATGATTCAGAGTTGAGAAATGCTCCCACAACATCAACAGATATGACACCATCGCCGGGGGAAGAGATGGAGATTTTAGCCACTCAAAGAATGGCAACTTTGAGACCAATGCCCCGCTCTCAAACAAACGGAAGCGGGCAAACCACAAACGCAGGCAAAGGCGCAATGCAGCAAAACAGAGGCAAACATCCAAATCAACCCCGAAGGAAAAGGAGTTACTGGAAAAAGAAAACAAACGAACAATAATCAACTTGTCTAAATTGAAATTAACACAAAAAGAGGAGAACACCTTGAGTCTGGGCCTATCATATTGTCCTCCAAATAACTTTGACTATCCTAACACCCGGATGGATGTGTACATAGGAGTGAGAAAGTTAAAGTTTAAAAAAACTATATGCCATGAAAAAATCCTCACAAGAAATGGAGGATACTCACCTATCCATGACACCATCTCAAGAGTTAGACATGGAACAGGAATTGGAGGATTTATGGAATGAGGACAGTGGTCAAATCAGTTCAGTAGCACAAAGAGCAGCAACACCACTTAGCAAAGGAGCAGGTTTGACACAATTCAAACCAAAATCAAAATATTGCCCAATAATGTTGCATGATGCAATAGATACCTTTCATGAAGTTGTATCCCAAAAAATAAAAAAATTGAATAAAAAAATTGGTACAAGTACTGTCATGCAAAGACATCGAAACCAAGATCATAAGTATTTCCAGCTAATGAAAAAACTCTCTACAAATAAGGAGGTAATAATCCGCAACAGCGACAAAGGAGGAAATATAGTATTGTGGCCTTATGAGGAATATATGAAAGAGGCCATGCAACAGCTAAATGACAGACAATGTTATTCCAGAACTGATGTTGGCAAATTGAAGGAAATGTACCAAACATACTATAAAAAACTATCGAGTTGGCGAAACAAAAATCTCATCAGTGACAATGAGTACAAATATCTAAAAAACGAGAGTCCAACAGTGCCAACAATTTACTTTATACCTAAAGTACACAAGGACTGCAACAAACCACCGGGTCGTCCTATTATCAGTGCAAGAAACAGCTTACTGGAAAAGACATCAGTCTATGTGGATTTCTTCCTCCAAGAATATGTTAAATCACTAAAGTCGTATGTCAGGGATACTAGTGACTTTTTAACCCTTTCGATGCTGATGACGAGCTCAGCTCGTCATGATGCACAGTTGAGCTGTGCTGATGACGAGCTGAGCTCGTCATAAATAAAGTAAAAAAGCAATTTCCAGCACAGGGGGGGAAAACGCCTAGCAGCCAAGGTGTTAAACAAGATAAAGGACTTTCAGTGGAATGGCGAATACATCATGATGGCAATAGATGTAACATCATTATATACCAGTATAAAACATGAAGATGGCCTGCAAGCAATAGAATATTATTTGAGTAACAGGGCTCCCATGTTTCATCAACATAATGCAATGCTGGTAGCAATGATTAGATTTTGTTTACACAACAACATCTTCATGTTTAATCACCTATTGTACTGCCAAATACAAGGCGTAGCCATGGGGGCCAGTTTCTCCCCAAGCTATTCATGCCTGCATATGGGCAAATGGGAGGAACTGGTCCTGGGAGGAATACATGCTGACATTGTAAGAACAAAAGTCAAAATATGGCTAAGATTCATAGATGATTTATTTGTAATCTGGCACGGAACAAAAGGGGAGGCAGAAATTTTCATGAATGAATTAAATAACAATCATCTTAATTTAAAATTCACGGCTGAGATCAGTGAAACAAGGGTGAGTTTCCTGGACACTGAGGTATTTGTAATTAATAACACCTTACAAACTAAACTCCACAGAAAGAAAACGGCAGGGAACTCCCTACTGCATGCCTCGAGTTCACATCCCCATCATTTAGTAAAAAGCATTCCTTACGGCGAAATGCTAAGGATAAAGAGGATATGTAGCACCCAGTAAGATTTAGAGTTAGCCCAACAAGAAAGTAAGGAGAGATTCCTAGCCAGGGGTTACTCCAATAAAACTATAAATCAGGCTATAGCAAAAACTAACTTAACTGAGAGAGACACATTATTGGCTGGTAAAACTGCTAAAACAGGTTCACAGGCAAGCCAAGGGGATCTGGAAGTGGATAATTTTCGTTTAGTTGTGGGATATAGCAGACAACATAAAACCATACAAAAAATTATTCAAGATGCATGGCCCACAGTTCTAAGCGATCCAGTATTAGGACCCCTGCTACCGCAGAGGGTGTCCATTACGTACAGTAGAGGTCCCTCAATGAGGGATGTACTAGTGGTGTCAGATCCAGAAATTATTGGCAAACCCAACTGGTATCAGAACCTGAAGGGCTTTAAACGATGTCCAACCTGCAAAGCCTGCACACATGGTGTAAATACAAAAACTTATTTGAGCCCCTTTAGAACTAAACCCTATGTGATCAACAAAATGCTAAACTGTAAAACCGAATATACAGTATACATACTAACCTGTCCATGTGGGTTGAACTATGTAGGGTCCAGTAAACTACAGGCCCATGTACGTATACTGCAACATCTAAGAGCCATAACTAATATGGATAATACGTATCCAGTGGCTCGCCACTTCAGAAAGCATCATGCATCGAATAATAAAGGGTTAACATTCTTTCTTATTGATGCGATATCCCCCAATAGGAGGGGTGGGGATCGAGAAAATAAGTTACGAAGACTAGAAACGCGGTATATCCTTCTGTTAGATTCAAAACACCCCAATGGACTGAATCTTACAGAGGATATGTACACGTGTTTATCCTAGAAAAACCATGTAAATAAATCAACAAGTGTATGTTCCAAAAAAAGATAAAGAAAAGGATTAGATCTACTGCTCCAACAAGACGAATGAAAAGTACATTAATACAGACACAATACCCCTGATTAATACTGATTTTTGTATATTGTAAATATGGTGTATATATATGAATTATATAGGATGATGTAAATATTTTATGAATATTTTATGAAATACTTTTATCAACGAATAGCATTGAAATCAAGGGGTACTATATATAGTGTTCGACGTTGGAGGAGGGGGACAAAAACAAAACATAACGAATACACATGATGGTAAAGCAGGAAAACATGACAAATGAGAAGGGAAAAACGAACATGAAAAGTACATATATATATATAAAAAAGATTGATTGATATAATATCTGCAACAGGATGTAAGAACTGGTACAAAAGATGTAAATATATATGAAATGGTACATGAAACTAAAAACGGTAAAGTGAATGAACACATGAAAAGTAAAAATGATGGTTAAGATATGAGAATCTTTTTTAATTAGGTGGAAGCACCTATCACTGAGCACTTTAAAAACTTTTCTTTGTCAATTATCATGGAAAAAGAAATCACATTTGATAGGAATATAGTTGTGACGTAATGGGTTAATGGATTATTGTATTTTACATAAATTTAACATAATCCTACAAACAATATTTTACTTGTTGATGAAATCTCAGATGTAAGATAAACTTGCTATGTACAAATGTATTTTACATGTATTAAGTACTAAGATTTGAACCAGCGTCACACACAAGAAATGTATTTTACAAGGATTACACCGGAAAGATATGTATTTCTTCCATGTCTATGACTTTAGTAAATCACGTGGTCATTGAATCACAACAGCACTGTCACTTTAAATAAGCCTTCGCGCTCAAATATAATTGTCGAGTGAACAAGCGGCGTTCGCGCTGCGAAACGCGTCTCAGACATCTGGCTGAAATAAACATTTAAGGCACAAAAGAGAATTGGGTCCGTGTCCTGTTTTGGATTCTGCGTGGAGTGAACCAGGCTTCTAAATACAGGATTTGGAATATATATATATATATATATATATATTTATATTTATACTAGCAGCCCGTCCCGACATTGTCCGGGGATGAATGCATGTGTGATTCACGCTGGTAGTTTGAGTGCTTTGAGGCCCCACCTGAGCCCCGGACTAAATTTCAATCGTGAAGTGGCTTTTATCGTGTGGTACGCTGCCTAGCTTGAGTCTCCGCCGGAGCTGTTGTAGCGTGAATGGCGCGCTGAGTGAATGGTGCGCTTGTGCGCCCCCGTTTTTTTTTGTGCAGCCCTTCTGACAAAGCTGACGGCCAGAAAGGAGTAAAGGTTTGTTTTTGTTTCCAATTTGCGACGCAGTATGGCAAGGTCCGTGAATGCGGCGCATGTTGGTGTTTGGAGACGGCCGTGTCAGAAGTCAGCAGAACGCGAAGGTGGAGCGTGAATGTGCGTGCACATTGCTTGTGAAAGCCGCACCCCTTTTTAAAAATGTTTTGTCCAGCCCCCTCTGACAACGCTGACACCCACAAAGGTTGCGCCGCACTATATATGAGTAATGCCGCCTGAATGTCAATGTTACCAAAGAGGGGTTTTACCCAAAAAGTCACTGGGACCTGGGTGCTAAATGATACATATACAAGGGTCCCAGAGAATTAGCGTATCAAAGAGGGGTACGCAATTACTGATTCGAAACCTTTTTGAATACAAAATTCATCACGTTTAATAAAGCAATCACTGTCAATCAATCACAATATGCTATTGAATCAATTCAAATCTTTGACATAAAAATTATTAAAGCCCCAAGAACAAGGGAGGGGGAGGAAGAATAAAGTGTGAAATGAAAAGAGGGTAGGGTGATTCAAAGGAAAGAACTAAGGGGCATATTATCAAGCCTGTGCGCTAAAATTATCGCCGCTTTATCGGCCGAAAACGGACGATAAATCGGCGATAATGGGCTTGATAATATGCTCTATGGAATTCCAATCGAAGCACATGTTAGATGTGAAGACATCTAACATGGGCTTCGATTGGAATTCCACAGAGCATATTATCAAGCCCATTATCGCCGCTTTATCGGCCGTTTTCGGCCGATAAAGCGGCGATAATTTTAGCGCACAGGCTTGATAATATGCCCCTAAGTTTCATATTCAAAACAAAACATTCATTATTAATGAAGACAAGGCTATAACTTATTCAAGCCAAAATTACAGTTGAACTAATACAAAGCTCATTCTACGGTCACACTTTCAAATATTTTGGTCATGGATAGTGCCGGATGACAAAACAGGTAGAGCCGTCGACGTTTCGACCCCTACATGGGAGGTTTACTTGAGCCCTTAAACGGGGTCTTCATCAGGACAGGGAATGTAGTGACGGGGCCAGACAATTCTAAAAGGTAGAAGAGGACTAAATGAATTCATATGAAAGGTGAGTTTAAAATTAGCTATACAATAATAAGAGATTATTATTTACCATGGTATATCGGGCCAGCCGGCTCCGAGGATCAAGAGTCTGGAGGACCAACTTCTGTATGGTCTATTACTAGTGGGCTGGGCCAACTAGAGAGGAGTAAGAATGGTATCGGCAACGTTTTCTGTAAGTATTAGACTGCGGCGGCTTTTTCACTAGATTGTTGAGCTCGAATTTAAATTAACATCGGCTCAATCAATTTAACCCTTTCAGAGACTTTGAAAACAAAACAAACGATGATGCGCATCTAATTCCAAGGGCTCGAGGTTGCAATTTTGAAATCCCACGCGATCGGCTGACAAATGTAAGTCCTTTGATTAAGGAAGAGAATGAAAACACACAAGTGGATTTCGTGCTAGTTTGATGCTAAAACCATACTCCTCTTGCTCCTCTAGTGGAAGCCAAAACAAACGATGATCCGTATTTAACGCCAAGGGCTCAAGTTTGGATATTTGAAATCCCACGCGATCACCTGACATATGTAAGTCTTCTTGATCAGGGAATACTAAGACACACACAAATTGTCTTCGTGGTAGTTTGATACTTAAACCATATTCCTCTTGCTCCTCTAGTGAAAGCCACAAAGAAGATTAAACCATTTCCTACTCCCACAGTCCCCCTGCATTGATGGACTGATTCCAGCCCAAAGTGAAGGATACATGTGAGTTAGATCCCTTTAGAACACAGTCAATTCTTGTCTAATTGCTTGGGAAGCTGACACCTGCAATTTGTTGATTCATGATACCATTCTTACTCCTCTCTAGTTGGCCCAGCCCACTAGTAATAGACCATACAGAAGTTGGTCCTCCAGACTCTTGATCCTCGGAGCCGGCTGGCCCGATATACCATGGTAAATAATAATCTCTTGTTATTGTATAGCTAATTTTAAACTCACCTTTCGTTGGAATTCATTTAGTCCTCTTTTACCTTTTAGAATTGTCTGGCCCCGTCACTACTTTCCCTGTCCTGATGAAGACCCCGTTTAAGGGCTCAAGTAAACCTCCCATGTAGGGTTCGAAACGTCGATGGCTCTACCTGTTTTGTCATCCGGCACTATCCATGACCAAAATATTTGCAAGTGTGACCGTAGAATGACCTTTGTATTAGTTCAACTGTAATTTTGGCTTGAATAAGTTATAGCCTTCTCTTCATTAATAATGAATGTTTTGTTTTGAATATGAAACTTAGTTGTTTCCTTTGAATCACCCTACCCTCTTTTCATTTCACACTTTATTCTTCCTCCCCCTCCCTTGTTCTTGGGGCTTTAATAATTTTTATGTCAAAGATTTGAATTGATTCAGTAGCATATTGTGATTGATTGACAGTGATTGCTTTATTAAACGTGATGAATTTTGTATTCAAAAAGGTTTCGAATCAGTAATTGCGTACCCCTCTTTGATACGCTAATTCTCTGGGACCCTTGTATATATGCCTGAATGTCAATGGGCATGAATGCGGCGCACCTTGGTGTTTGGAGACGGTCGTGTGAGAACTGATCACAACGCCAAGGTGGAGCATGAATGGTCGCGCACATTGCTTGTGAAAGCCGTGCTACTGAACTCCGCAGCCATTTTTTTTTATTTGGGCTACGCCCCTCTGACAACGCTGCACGCCCACAATGGACTAATGAGAAGTGTACTTTGACACACCCACACCAACTTTTTATTTGTGCCACGCCCCTCTGACAACGCTGCACGCCCACAAAGGAATAATGGGAAGTGTACTTTGACACACCCACGCCAACGCCCACAAGGGACTACTTTACCCCTAAGGTTCTTTGACCTTTGTAATGTATATGGTGGGCAGCTGTGTAGCCTATGTCCATCTGCTGCAACTCCCCTTTACAATGCTGTATTGGGTGTTGTGATTGGTGCTGTACTTCTTGAGCTTACCCGCCTCAAAGGTTTCAGCTCTCTCTTTATAATAGTAGTATAGATATATTCACTGAAAAAACCATAGGTTTCAGCCACGTTATAGTTAGGAATTAGCATTTAAAAAACCTTAGAAATTCACTGAAAAAACCATAGGTTTCACACATGTTATAGTTAGCTGGACATTTCACTCATACAAAACAATTGAAACTTCCCCGTAATAGTTAGTTCAGCTAACTATAACTTGCGCGCCCACAATGCACTGCTGATGACGTCACATATTATATCACTCATGACATGGTCAGTGACATCACTCATGACATCACTGATGATGTATCAAATGACATCACTGATGACATCACTGATGACATCATCCAGTGAATGTGTGTCTTTCTGAAAAATAAATATTTTTTATATATGTATATCTAAAGGTCGATGGAAGAATAAATGGGTAAATAAATGTCTAAATGGATGGGTGTTTTTGTAAAATTGATTGTATAGCTGACTTATTAAGTGTATCTTAGTGAATACATGTATTAGCAAGTAATGTTTAAATATGTAAATATCTGTATAAGTGTCTCACTTTGTGTATAAGTGGCTGCATGGGTTGGTGAGTAGCTACATGAGTGTCTATATGGGTTATTAGTTGTTTTTTGAGTATCAGAATGAGTGTCTGTATGGTTTGGTGGGGGGTATTACTTAGTGCACAAATGCATGAATTGAATTGAATTGAAAAATAATTTGTAATGCGCAGAACAATAACCCGAAGGTATCAAGGCGCCTAGCGAAAGGTCAAGCAGGACCAGAAAAGGAGACATTAAGACCTTAGACATATGCTTGCTTGAAGAGAAGGGTTTTTAAGGCAGTGCGAAAATTCTGTAGGGACGGGAGGGATCTCAGATCCAAAGGAAGTTCATTCCACCACTTAGGGGCAAGGGTGGAAAAGGCTCTGCCGCCCCACCTAGCTTTTCGTACACGGGGGGCTGCTAGAAGCAGTTTCCCAGAAGAACGCAGGTTTCTTCGGGGGACATAGTGGGAGATGATGGATCCGATTCCAGTGTCGCTCTTTTTAGCGATGGCTCTATAGGTCATACACAGGACCTTGAACCGGATACGCTGTTCTACCGGTAGCCAGTGCAGTGTTTTTCTGGCTGCAGTGGCTGAAGAGCGTCTGGGGATATCCAGGACAAATCTGGCTATGGCGTTTTGGACTACCTGCAAGCGCTGCAGCTGACCTTTATTAAGTCCGGCATACAGAGCATTGCAATAGTCCAAACGCGAGCCGATGAGAGCAACAGCAATTTGTTTTCTTGCCTGGAAAGAAAGATATTTCCTGACCCTACGGAGAGTATGAATCAGGCCCCAACAGGTGGAGACAGTTCTGCTCACCTGACTGCCTAGGTCAAGGGCCGGGTCTATTATCACCCCGAGATTTTTAGCAGAGGATGTGGGGGAGGGGCAAGTGCCAAGGGAGTCAGGCCACCAGTTGGCTGACCAGATGTTTTCTTTTCCCCCAAACACCATCACCTCAGTTTTCTCCCCATTCAGTTTCAGAGAGTTCTGAACCATCCATTTCCCGACCGCCTCCATGCAAGATCTAAATTTGGAGGCGATGAGTTCATCTGAATGGGGTAGAGAGACGAGGATTTGAGTGTCGTCTGCGTACGAGACTACCTCCATCCCGAAAGATCTTATTAGTTTGGCCAGTGGGGTAACATAGATATTAAAGAGGGTCGGGCTGAGGGCTGACCCTTGAGGAACCCCACATAGCACAGGACGGGATGGAGATAGAAAATCCCCAAGCTTGACTCTTTGTTCCCTCCCCATGAGGAAGGAGGTCAGGAGATCAAGAGCTGCGTTCTTTACCCCCACCTCCCTCAGCCGTGATGTAAGTACTGAGGGGGAGAGGGTGTCGAAAGCCGCCGTAAGATCTAGCAGGACCAGGAGAGATGTCTGGCCCTCATCTACTGATGTACGGATCTTGTCAAGTACGATGGTGAGGGCTGACTCAGTACTAAATTCTTTCCTGAATCCATGCTGGGAGGAGTCTAAGCATCCAGAGCTTTCAACAAAGGCAGCAAGCTGTTTGTTGAGATGTGTCTCAAGCATCTTAGCAGGGGCGGGGAGCAGGGAGATAGGCCGGAAGTTTTTTAAGACCCCCGGATCCAAGGAGGCCTTTTTCAACAAGGGTTTCACTACCGCCTTCTTCCACTCTGCTGGGAAGATACCATCTCTGATGGCAAGATTCATTATCTCCACCAAGGGAGGTAAGAGGGTCTCCCTACACTGTTTAATGACCTTCAGAGGGCAGGAGTCCAAAGGTGATCCAGACTTAGTCTTGGCTAACAAAAGCTCAAGATCGTGTAGGGCCAGCGAGGGAAAGATGTCCAGGGTGCAAGGAGTGGAGATTTCGGTGATGGTTGGACTCATCTCTACACTAGGTATAGATGCGCTGAGAACAGCTCTTTGTTCCTCAAGGGCTAGGTGAATATCCTGGATTTTAGAGTGAAAAAAGGAGGCGATCTTATCACACAGGTCCTGCGAAGGGATGACAGGGTCAGGGGCTTGCAGTCTGACCAGGGAGTCAACAGTTTTAAAGAGTTCCTTCGGGGAAGAAAGCGAGGAGGTCGCAGTCACAAAATATTGTTGTTTAGCCTGCAAGATTTCCGCCTTATATTTTTTAACCAGAAGTCGATGCGCATCCTTGTTTTTGAAGTCCCAGCTAGCATGCCATAGTCTCTCCATTCTCCTCACTTCTTGTCTAAGAAGCCTAAGGGAGTCGGAGAACCAGGGGTCAGAAGGTCTCTTTCTAGCGCGGCGTCGGGATTGTTCTGGGGCCAATTGATTCAGGGCCTCGGTCGTGACCTGTTCAAATTGAGCAATTGCAGTCTGTACGCTATGTGGGCCGGTGATGGCAAGCTTTGCAGCCCAGGGCTCGAAGGAGGTGCTGTTAATATTCCTGAAATTTCTAGCAATCTCTGTTGTATGGTTTGCTAGTTTAAGGGAATTTACCCTATGGTGTTTCAGGAGAAAAGGGACCGCCAGGTGGTCCGACCAGGAAAGATGAATCGGATCCTTGATGGTCAGGCGAGGATCATTGGAAAAAATGCCATCCAGGGTATGTCCTGCACGGTGGGTAGCTCCCGAGACACGTAGCATAAGCCCACATGTTTGTAGGGCCTCGGTAAGGCAGGAGGTGTCAGAGAGGTCGTGCCGTTCTAGGTGGTAATTAAAATCACCCATGATGGAAAAATTATCTTGGCCAAAGTAAGGTTCAAGAGATTGGAGAAGGTGGTGCGTGAAGTGTGTTCTCGAGCCGGGGGGACGATAGATTAGAATGCCATTAAAGAAGGGGCGTTGTTCTTCCTTTATTGAAAAGTAAAAAGCTTGAAAACTGTCAGGGAAATCAGTCAGGGGTACCGTGTGACATTGAAGGTGATCTTTATAAAGGATCGCTATCCCCCCTCCCACTCGTCTCTGCCTATCGAGTCTGGCCAGGCAATAACCTTCCGGAACGGCCTCTATTAGATCAGGTTCAGAGGAGTCCTTAGCCCAGGTTTCGGTCACAAATACCAAGGTGGGCGTTCTGTCCAGTACCATCTCCTTGAACAAAACCCTGTTCTTAATCAGAGAGCGGGCATTAACCAAAATACCCTCTACCTCTACTGAATTGGAGGTAGATGAAGAGGGGAGTTTAGAGGAAGGGTAGATGGGAACGGGGTTGGGAGGTCTAGACGAAAGGTAGCAGCCACAGCTGCTCCCACAGCTGAGTGGGAGCAGGAAGTCATCAGGATCGTAGGTATGATGACAGTTTTTCTTACCGGGTTTCAGGGCCAACATATCATGCCGAGAATAGTTACAGTAGGGGGAAGTCATTTTGTCAGAGTCCAGGGCCCAGCCGTCCAGCGCGTCCTTAGCGCGGACGGGCGCAGACGGGCTGGACTCTGGCGTGACTCCGGCGAGCATCCGGCGCATCCGCTGCCGCGTCCGCTGCGCGTAGCTACAGAGGACCTCTTTTATAACAACTAGAGCGCGGGGCGCGCCTACCCGCCCAAGATGTCCGCCAAAGAACCCTCGCCTCCCCGGGACCAGCTCTCAGCGTCGACACTCAGCTGAGAGCGGCCCAGGAGGTAGAGGAAGGTAGAGAGCAAAGAACAAACAATATTTCCGCTTTTAAAATAATAGCGCTGGTAAAACACGAGCGTCACTCGGGACGCGATTAAAAGTGAGGCTTGTCCTCAATGGTTACATCCAAGCACAGCAAATTAGGGATAGAGGGGAAGAACCTCCGGCTTCCGCCTCAGAGGGTGAGAAATTGAATGAGTGTGTCACTGTTTGTATGTGTTTTGAAGACAGCATGTATGCAGGACTGTATGGGTGGATGAGTGTGTGTATGGGTGTGTTAGTGAGTGAAAGGCTGTCTCAATAGTATCTGTATGAGTAACTACATATGTTTTAAACTTGTATAAGTGAGTATTGATGTATATAAGTGAGTATATGTGAGAGTGAGAGATTGGAAGAGTTCCTGTATAAATAAGTATGTGTTTCTATAAGTGATTGTTTAAGAGAATAAGAATGTGTACGTTTCTGTAGAAGTAAGTGTAGTGGTGTGTGTATAGCTGTATATGCAAGTAAATTGATGTTTGATAGTTTATTTGCATGTGTGAGTAACTCTATGGATGAGTATCAGTGTGTAACAGGATGTATAGGTGTATGAGTACATATGATGAGTGAGTACATGTATGAGTGACTAAATAGAACTGTTGGTGAATGAGTGGATGTGTATGTAGATGTTGGAATTACTGAATAGGTTGTTGTAACTGGTATTGGTATCTCAATTTTTTTGAAAATATTTGCTTCTATTTTTGAATGTGTGTATCAAAGGCTTTATTAGGGTGAGAGGAGGTCTGCCACTCTTTCACAAGGATGATGTCATCAGTGATGTCATTTGAGATGTCAAGTCAAGTCAAAAGTACTTTATTCGGTTCATCAATGAAAAACCATAAAAGTATAATACACCAAAAGTCAGTGCCATGGTTAAATACAAAAAAGAAAACAACGTATACAAGTTAACAATCCATACAGTACGTTAACATATTTCAAATTATCTATTAAAAACAGAATGATCAAGTACAATGAATATATTTACCGCTATGTACAGTGGATCCACATAATTTTCTTCCTTATTCTCATAGCTATAGTAAGGAAGTTAGCTACATTAAAAATTACCCAAATATTCGACAACAACTGTAAATACAGAAGGGCCGATTTTACTTGTACGAACCCCTTGTCCTTAATAAGAGGGATAATAAACCTTTTGCGAATGGGATGAAAATGTTCAAAAACGAAAATAAAGTGAACGGTATCCATAATGGAAAATCCGTCACAAGAACAGATCTCCAGGTCCGTCTCTTTAGTCCAAACAGGACGTTCTGTTATGAGAAGGTGGAATTTATTCAATCTGAATTTTGTTAACAAAAATAGATGATTGGAGTTGTTAACAATTCATAAATAGGGTTCAATATCACTTCTGGTTACCAATAACTGGTGTGCCCTTACTGTGGGTTTACTCAGTTCATTATCTTCTCTAGCCGAGAGTTTCATCAAGTTATATGTGTCCTTCACCCATTTCACATCCCCCTTCACTAGTTTAAGTGGCAGGTCAAATAGTTCTGGACGACCTAGATTGGCTGCTAGTTTTTTAACATAATTCAGCCAAGGGATGCAATTACCATGCTCTAGAGCCAAACAGTCCTTAAGAACCTCATGGTTCAGCTCCAATTCAGGGTTTAACCACACTAAGATCCATTTCAGTAACGGGGCTATGGCTATGAGATCTTCTAAGTATTTTACCCCGCACTCTTGATGAGCAATGTACCCGGAGGTTGACTGGGGAACAGACAGGATAAACTTCAAAAATGTATCCTCAACCACCTGTAACAACTTTACATTTCTAATCCCCCACAAGTCAGCCCCGTACATGGCTAAAGAAACACATTTGGCATCATAAATTTTCAGCACGGCCTGCAACGGCTTCACCCCCAGTTTACGGGAAAATCCCAAGACAGCCAGGATAGACCTAGCAAAGGCATTACGTTTTGCAACCAGCTGAGGTAACCATGTGGAATTATCATCAAAAATGACTCCTAAATAAGGAAATCTGGAGACCCTAGACAGAACATTCCCTTCACAGTGCAGGGTCTTAATTCTTTTTTTACCTCTGTTCCCCACATTCATTACATGCGATTTAGAAAAATTAACACTCAGCTCTAACATTTTCATAAAATCTGCAAACGAATTTAAAAGGCGTTGCAACCCTACTGCTGTGCGGGCTGAAAGAGCGGTGTCATCGGCATAGAGCAATGCCGGTATAAGATATTTGCCAGCCCTCGGTATGTCTTTACACGCCTCACTTAAGACAGCACCTAACTCATTAATATAAAGGGTTAATAGTAGGGGAGCTAGAATACAACCCTGCCTAACTCCGTTTGTGATCCCAATCTTGCCCGTGCAGTTGCCCAAACGGTCATATCTAACTGTGGCCGAGAGGTTCCTATGCAAATCTGCAAGGAAGTGCACAATGTTTTCATTGATGCCAAGTTTCAGGAGCAACCCCCACAATTTGGACCTATTTACTCGATCAAAAGCCGAGGAAAGGTCCATAAATGCTAAGTATAACGTACCCTTTTGGCAATTGTGAACTTCCCAATTAGCAGTTGAAGGTTGAGGCTTTGATCTATCGTGCCTCGTCCCTTCCTAAACCCATATTATAATCCAGACAGGATGTTAGTTTCAGGTAACCAATCTGTAAGTTTGCAGAGCAGGAAACGCGAGTGGTGACTGACAAGCGCTGCCAGATAGCACAATGAAGCCCAAAAGCGTGATTCTTCTCCTCGGCTCGGCCTCAGTATTTCAAAAAGGTCAGTCCGTTATGTGGGCAACAGCAGTAGCTACAACAGGGATTTCCCGCAATCCGCCGTACTGGTGCCAAATTTCAATCACCTGTGGAGGGCGAGGCGGGGAGGTGCTCCTGGCCCAGGTGTCTTGTGGGCAATGTTGTTTTTGGCCTCCCTCTTGGCCACCCGGCCCCCAGCGACGAGCGTTTCCCGCGGAGTGGGAAACGCGAGAGGTGACAGACAAGCACTGCCAGATAGCGCAATGAAGCCCAAAAGCGTGATTCTTCTCCTCGGCTCGGCCTCAGTATTTCAAAAAGGCCAGTCTGCGATGTGAGCAACAGCAGTAGCTACACCAGGGATTTCCCGCAATCCGCTGTACTGGTGCCGAATTTCAATCACCAGTGGAGGGCGTGGCGGGGAGGTGCTCCTGGCCCAGGTGTCTTGTGGGCAATGTTGTTTTTGGCCTCCCTCTTGGCCACGTGACCCCCAGCGACGAGCGTTTCCCGCGGAGCGGGAAACGCGAGAGGTGACGGACAAGCGCTGCCAGATAGCGCAATGAAGCCCAAAAGCGTGATTCTTTTCCTCGGCTCGGCCTATGTATTTCAAAAAGGTCAGTCCGCTATGTGGGCAACAGCAGTAGCTACACCAGATGTCATCAGTAATGGCATGAGTGATGTCACTGACCATGTCATGAGTGATATAATATGTGACGTCATCAGCAGTGCATTGCGGGCGCGCGAGTTATAGTTAGCTGAACTAACTATAACGGGGGAATTTCAATGGTTTTGTATGAGTGAAATGTCCAGCTAACTATAACATGGGTGAAACCTATGGTTTTTTCAGTGAATTTCTAAGGTTTTTTAAATGCTAATTCCTAACTATAACGTGGCTGAAACCTATAGTTTTTTCAGTGAATTTCTAAGGATTTTTAAATGCTAATTCCTAACTATAACGAGGTTTAAACCTATGGTTTTTTCTGTGAATTTCAAAGGTTTTGTAAATGATAATGTTTAAATGTATTAATTGTATTTTTTTATTCTGATTTACTACATTGTTTTAAAGTATTTATTTTTAGATATTTTATTTTTTAAATGACATTACATATTTTTAATGTAAATTAAAAAAAATGTTTTTAAAAATATTGAAATTGTAATATTTTTATTTTTTATTTTACATTTTCTTTAATTTATATATATTTTATATAGCAGGATCCTATGGAAGGAAATTGAAGTTACTGGTAAGTACGGTTAAAATTACTTTTCAAGATCAGTGCTGGGCTGAAAGATGCAGCTCTGAGGTCTCTCCTGATAACAGGTGAGTAAATTGGAATTCGTACTTCGGCTGATTTTAGAGGATTTTTTTTAAGTTCCAAAACTCCACACTTAAAAGAATTTCCAAGTGAAACCAGTCAATGTTAGCCTATGGAAGGAAATTCAAGTTACTGTAAGTATGGTTAGAATTTCTTTTCAGGATCAGTAGTAGGCTGAAAGATGCAGCACTGAGGTCTCTCCTGATAACAGGTGAGTAAATCAGAATTCGTAGTTCGGCTGATTTTAGAGGAATTTTTCAAAGTTCCAAAACTCCACACTTGAAGAATTTCCAAGTGAAACAGTCAATGTTAGCCTATGGAAGGAAACTCAAGTTACTGTAAGTATGGTTAGAATTACTTTTCAGGATCAGTAGTGTGCTGAAAGATGCAGCACTGAGGTCTCTCCTGATAATAAGTAAGTAAATCGGAATTTGTAATTCGGCTGATTTTAGAGGAATTTTTTAAAGTTCCAAAACTCCACACTTAAAAGAATGTCCAAGTGAAACCAGTCAATGCTAGCCTGTGGAAGGAAATTCAAGTTACTGTAAGTATGGTTAGAATTGCTTTTCAGGATCAGTAGTGGGCTGAAAGATGCAGCACTGAGGTCTCTCCTGATAACAGGTGAGTAAATAGGGAATTCATAGTTCTGCTGATTTTAGGAGAATTTTTTAAAGTTGCAAAACTCCAACTGAAAACACACCACGGGGCGCGTTTGCACACTGATGAAGGAAGGGGGTATGGCCTGAGGTGACATGTCTGCAAACACGCCCTGTGATGAGTGTTTACGTTAGAGAATTAATTCCTCTTCATTCCTGAGGTCCCCTGTTGGCCAACTAGCCCACCAGGTACCTCCACTATGCCAGTAGGGAGCTGCGTTGCAGAGAGGTGTTCAGAGGCCACGCCCCTTTTTACAACAGTCTGCAACGCAGCTCCGTGATGCTTACTGGAGGTACCTGGTGGGCTATTTGACCCCTAGGGGACCTCTGTATTGAAGACAAATTAATTCCCCAACTTAAAACGCGCCACAGGCCGTGTTTGCACACACACCACCTCAAGCCCCGCCCCCTACCTTTACCACTGTGCAAACGCACCCCCTGGCGCGTTTGCAGAGGGGGAAGTAATTCCCCGTGAATACTGGGGGTCCCTGGGTGCCAACTAGCCCACCTGGAACCTCCACTATGCACCAGGGGGCTGCTTTGCAGAGAGGTGTAAAGAGGGGCGTGGCCTCAATACACCTCTCTGCAATGCAGCCCCCTGGTGCACACTGGAGGTTCCTGGTGGGCTAGTTGGCCCCCAGGGACTCCCAGTTTTCAAGGGGAATTGACCATGTCATGAATGATGTAATATGTGACATCATCAGCAGTGTATTGCGGTAGCGCGAATTATAGTTAGCAGACTAACGATAACGGAGGAATTTCTATGGTTTTGTACAAGTGAAATGTCCAGCTAACTATAACACCCCTGAAACCTATGTTTTTTTTCTGTGAATAGATATATATATATATATATATATATATATATATATATATATATATATATATATATATATATATATATATATATATATATATACTCCAAAGATCATTTCAACCTTGATTGTGCACCTTTATAGACAGTGGTTATAGAGAACTATGGTTAGTCTGAAAAGAATAAAACCAAACACAGTTACATCATAACAGATAACATTTGTTGCAGGTGATTGAGACACTGAGGCTGTATAATGTATGTTCAATGGGACAGGGAATCAGAATGATGTTCACCAGGGGCTTCTTACAATTTAGATTCTAGTTACAGAGTACTTGTTTAAAGTACAGAAGATGAATAGATCCACATAGATGTACTGAGTGGAATTGGGGTACAGAACAAGGAGCCATAACATAAGTAGACATTTTCAACTGCTTTATTACTATCAGAAGTAAAACAAATTAACAAATAATATACTCTCACATTAATGCATGGCTTTGTGAACTTTCCTGTTACATCCCCCTTCTTAAGTACACAAAGTTCTTTCAAAATAATGTAATCAAGCTACATTTCTTTACCAGGTCCATAAATTCCCTGAAGAGCTCAACAGCACTATTGTTCACTCTTTTCTCCTTGTGAGTTGTGTAGCGGGAATTAACTGCCATTGATTTACAACTTGGTAATATGTAATCATTTACAGCCAACACGTAGTTGGAGGTCTTGTGCTGCTTCTTCAGGGCTATAACAGAGTTGACAGAAAACCTCTCAGTTCATAAATATTGTAATGTTGTGTCACTATTGCATGGAGACAAAATATACTTTACTTCTTCATAACTACTGGGTAATTATTTATTCTTAAGATAGTAACGCGTAGGTACATATGTGATAATATGTGATAGTATCATGTTTTCAAACCAATCGTACTTCAGAGTCTTATTTTCTATTAGATACTTGTTAGCAGGCAATTGTAATTACTAGTAGTCTTTGATAATTATTTAATCTCTAAAATCCTAACCCATACATATATGTGATTGTCTGCTCTAATAAAAAAATTCAATTCAACCTCACTTCACAGTCTCTTTTTTTGCTACTTACTGACAGACAGGTATTGATAATTACTAATTAGCATCACAGAATGATGTCAGCTAATGACCCACCAAAGCAGCGACTCACATTCTTTTCAAGGCCAACTATAGGTCTTCAAATTTTAGCATAATCCTCTTTTATTTTGCTGCCGTTGATGTACCAATACTAACACCTATTTATGTACTAAACTCAAGACCAATGAAGTTATCTTGGTCACGTTTTCTCTCTGCCTCGGGCTTATATTTATTTTGCAAATAGAGAAGAAAATATCTTTCTGATTGTATCTGATCCCATCATACTTAAACCCAGCCTTAGGAAGGTTCTTTACCTTAAATTGTTAGCGATAGACCACCTTGTCACAAATGGCTTTCATGTAGTAATAGGAAAACAATCATCTAAATCTGCACAATTTGAAATTAACAATAACTTGATTGAATTAAAATAAAATAAACCCAATCTATCAACCTCTTCTGTCTAATATAAAGAGAGGCACTACTGAATGTCTTCACTCTGGTTCAAGTAATATTACTTAAATCACTTATCACAAGAGTACAAGGACGACTGTTAAATTAAATCATTATATTGTGTCACTGACTCGAAAACGGATTAAACTATGCTCGCAGATATAGTGTTCACTGGCACTGACACTTGCACATGCCACCCTAGCACTTACACAAGTGCATCTAGGCTCCCAGCACTCAAAACATTATGCCCAAACTACCAAGGTGAGTAGACATATAAACAACAGCAACCTACCTATATTGGTCAACATATAATGTCAGCTGCCAACAATCGTTTCAATGTCCTTTCTCCCTTTGCCTCCAGCAGCACAAGACTAACAGAATGTAATAGGGTGAAACAAAGCCCAAGTCAATGACACAATGTATATTGTGCTGTCCTATATCACCAAACTTGACAATACGCAACTTTGTAAGGTATACATACACACTTGTTTTGCTAAACACAATAAAAGCATATTTTAAAAATAGGGGGCAAGTGTGGTGAGTGTAAGAAGATGGAAGGGGCAGAATTTACATCAGCTAACGCTGATGAGCATTTAGGGCAAACCCATGTCTCTGTGATAGCATTCAAGTCAAGTGGAGGAGTATATGAGTTAAAGTTGTGAGGAACTTCTTTTTTCAGGCTGAACTAGCTTCATAGGAGCATAGGTACACGACTTGGGAATTTGCCATTAATTATATTTCAAACACTTACTGTGTCATCCTATTGTGAAGGTAAGGCAAGGTGGTTGGTTGACAGTGTCTAGGTGAAAATGAGATAGATGGGAAGTAGCAGATATATGAGGATTTTGAACAGAGTATG